>NC_080189.1:31438750-32695000 GCF_030028045.1 Hippopotamus amphibius kiboko | reverse complement strand
CACCATATTAACAAGCTGAAGGATAAAAACCACATGATCGTCTCAATAGATGCAGAAAAAGCTTTTGACACAATTCAACACTCATTTATGATAAAAACTCTCCAGAAGGTGGGCACAGAGGGAACCTACCTCAACATAATAAAGGCCATATGTGACAAAACCACAGCAAACATCCTTCTTAATGGTGAAAAACTGGAAGCATTCCCTCTAAGATCAGGAACAAGAAAAGGATGTGCACTGTTTTCACTACTGTGTAACATAGTTTTGGAAGTCCTTGCCACAGTAATTAGAGAAGAAAAAGAAATAAAAGGAATCCAAATTGGAAAAGAAGAAGTAAAACTGTCACCGTTCACAGATGAATGATACTATACATAGAAAATCCTAAAGATGCTACCAGAAAACTACTTGAGCTATTCAATGAATTTGAGAAAGTTGCAGGATACAAAATTAACACACAGAAATCTCTTGCTTTTCTATACACCAACAATGAAAGATCAGAAAGAGAAATTAAGGAAACAATCCCATTCACCATTGCATCAAAAAGAATAAAATACCTAGGAATAAACTTAACTAAGGTGGTAAAAGACCTGTACTCAGAAAACTATAAGACACTAATGAAAGAAATCAAAGAAGACACAAACAGATGGAGGGACATACCATGTTCTTGGATTGGAAGAATCCACATTGTGAAAATGACTATACTACCCAAAGCAATTTACAGATTCAATTCAATCCCGATCAAATTACCAATGGCATTTTTCACAGAACTAGAACAAGAAATTTTACAATTTGTGTGGAAACGCAAAAGACCCCGAATAGCCACAGCAATCTTGAGAAGGAAAGATGGAGTTGGGGGAATGAGGATTCCTGACTTCAGGCTATACTACAAGGCTACAGTGATCAAGACAGTATGGTAGTGGCACAAAAAAAAAAAATGTATATCAGTGGAGCAGGATAGAAAGCCCAGAGATAAACTATGGTCAACTAATCTATGACAAAGGAGGCAAGGATATACAATGGAGAAAAGGCAGCCTCTTCAATAAGTGGTGCTGGGAAAACTGGACAGCTACATGTAGAAGAATGAAATTAGAACACTCCTTAACACTATACACAAAAATAAACTCCAAATGGATTAAAGACCTAAATGTAAGGCCAGACACTGTAAAACTCCTAGAGGAAAACATAGGAAGAACACTCTTCGATGTAAATCACAGCAAGATCTTTCTTGATCCACCCCCTAGAGTAATGGAAATAAAAACAAAAATAAATAAGTGGGACCCAATGAAACTTCAAAGCATCTTCACAGCAAAGGAAATTATAAGCAAGACGAAAAGACAACCCTCAGAATGGGAAAAAATATTTGCAAACGAACCAACAGGCAAAGGATTAATCTCCAAAATATATAAACAGTTCATCCAGCTCAATATAAAAAAAACAAACAAGCCAATCAAAAAATGGACAGAAGACCTAAATAGGCATTTCTCCAAAGAAGACATATGGACGGCCAAGAGGCACACGAAAAGCTGCTCAACATCACTAATTATTAGAGATATGTAAATCAAAACTACAATGAGGTATCACCTCACACAGGTTAGAATGGGCATTTTTAGAAAATCTGCAAAGTGTAAATTCTGGAGAGGGTGTGGAGAAAAGGGAATGCTCTTGCGCTGTTGATGGGAATGTAATTTGATACAGCCACTATGGAGAACAGTATGGAGGTTCCTTGCAAAACTAAAAATAGAATTACCATATGACCCAGCAATCCCACTGCTGGGCATATACCCAGAGAACACCATAATTCAAAAAAGACACATGCACTCCAGTGTTCATTGCAGCACTATTTACAATAGCCAGGACATGGAAGCAACCTAAATGTCCATCAACAGAGGAATGGATAAAAAAAATGTAGTACATATATACAATGGAATATTACCCAGCTGTAAAAAGCAATGAAACTGGGACATTTGTAGAGACATGGATGAACCTAGAGACTGCCATACAGAGTGAAGTGAGTCAGAAAGAGGAAAACAAATATCGTATATTAACACATATATGTGGACTATAGAAAAATGGTACAAACCAACCAGTCTGCAAGGCAGAAATAGAGACACAGATGTAGAGAGCAAACATAGACACCAAGTGGGTAAAGCGGGAAGGGGTTTGGGGGAATGAATTGGGAGACTGGGATACCAAACTGTACATTCTAAATATATGAAGTTTATTGTATGTTAAAAAAAAATGAAACTAATGGGAACTAATTAAACTTAAAAGCTTTTGCACAGCAAGGAAACCATAAACAAGATGAAAAGACAACCTAGAAACTGGGAGAAAATAATTGCAAACAATGATACTGACAAGGGATTAATTTCCAAAGTATACAAATAGCTCACATAGCTCAATATCAAAAAAACAAACATATAATCAAAAAATGGGCAGAAGAACTAAATAGATATTTCTCCAAAGAAGACATAGAGATGGCCAACAGGCATGTGAAGAGATGCTCAATTTCACTAATTATTAGAGAAATGCAAATCAAAACTTCAATGAGGTATCACCTCATAGCACTCAGAATGGCCATCATTAAAATGTCTTCCAAGAATAAACACTGGAAAGGGTGTGGAGAAAAAGAAATCCTCCTACACTGTTGGTGGGAATGTGAATTAGAGCAGGCACTATCAAGAACAGTATGGAGATTCCTTAAAAAAATAAAAGTAGAGTTACCATATGATCCTGCAATCTCATTCCTGGGCATATATCTGGAGAAAACTCTAATTAAAAAGATACATGTTTCCCAATGTTCACAGCAGCACTATTTGCAGTAACCAAGACATGGAAGCAACCTAAATGTCCATCAACAGATGAATGGATTAAGAAGATGTGGTATATATATGTGTATATATATATATATATAATGAATATTACTCAACAATAAAAAGGAATAAGATAATGCCATTTGTAGCAACATGGACAGACCTAGAGATTATCATACTAAGTAAAGTAAATCAAAGACAAATATCATATGATATCACTTATGTGTCGAATCTAAAAAAATGATACAATGAACTTATTTACAAAACAGAAACAGACTCACAGACATAGAAAACAAACTTATGGCTACCAAAGTGGATAGTGGGGGAGGGCAAGCTAAATTAGGACTTTGGGGAAAAAAATAATGCTTGGTTTCATATTTGTAGCCCATTAGAAACTATCCAATTGTTTGAAAAATACTTCTTATATTTTACTTAGAATATGCCTCTTCATGGAAAGAAGAGAATTAGCATTTACATTTTATAAAATTCTCATTTTTTAAAAAAATGTGTGACACTATGTCAAAATATTTCCAAAATACTAAGTGCATGGTTGCCACTGCTTTGTGGAATGGTATAACAACTAATCTCTGTGTGTGTGTGTGTTAATTTTTGTAAATATGTGTAAGATTTCTACAGAAATGTTAACATTTAGTATTTTTCTCTCCTTATCACTGAATTTTATGCAAAGATTATGTGAGCAATAGATCATTCACTAGATTAGAGGAACATCATGTGTTTATTAAAAGCATGTTCTTCTTTCAGCATGGTGGGCTTACAGCATCAACTCTGTGACTTTGAATTCATGAAAAGAATTCACAGTGTATTGTGTGACCAAAGGGATAATTTCTGGCATGGCTTATTTATGATTTAATATTTCAGAAAAATTCCTTTCTGAAATAGAAATGAAATAGAAATACAGAATGCTACTGCTAAGTAAAACAAAGCAATTGTTTTTTGCTGAGTTGCTCTAGCTTTAAATGTTTTACAATTTAAAAAAATGAGATGATTTTTGGTTCATATGTATTTTAAGAAATAATAGATTTCAGATACCCTAAACTAGTTTTTCCCAATGGTAGCATCTCACCTAACTAAATTACAATATAACAACCTGGGGATTGAGTTTGATTCATATCTTCAACCTTATTCAGATTTTGCAAGTTTTACGTGTGTGTGCGTGCATGTGCGCATATTTAGTTCTATGCAAATTTATCATGTTTAGGTTTTCGCATGACTACCAATACAGTTAAGGTGCAAACAATTCCATCACCAGGATCCCTCTTGTTACTCTTTTATAACCACAACCACCTTCCTTTCTTCCACACCTCCCTAACCACTGACAACCTCTAATCTGTTCTCCCTTTCTAGAACTTTGTTATTTCAAAACTGCTGTATAAATGGGATCCTACAATCTTCTGAGATTGGCTTCTTTTTCATTCTTATCCTTTTTTCATTTCATTTCCAAAGAAGAGCATAATTCTCTTCTAGGAGATCCACTGAAGTTGTTGCACGCATAAGCTTTAATATTCCATGGTATGGACGCACCACAATTTATTTAATGATTCATCCTTTAAAGGGCATTGGATTGTTTCTAGTTTGGGGTTAATTACAAATAAAGCTGTTATAAACATTTATGTATAGGACTTTGTGTGAACATAAGTTTTCATTTTGTTGGGATAAATGAAGAGGGTTTTTTTTGTTGTTGTTTGTTTGTCAGTAGTGCCATTATTGGGTCAAATGGTAAGAACATGTTCAGTATTGTAAGAAAGCATGACAAGGATCCATAGCAGCTGTATCCATTTACATTCCCACCAATGGTGCAAGAGGGTTCCCTTTTCTCCACACCCTCTGCAACATTTATTTTTTATAGATTTTGTGATGATGGCCATTTTGACCAGTGTGAGGTGATATTTCCTTGTAGTTTTGATTTGCATTTCTATAATAATTAGTAATGTTGAGCATTTTTTCATGTGTCTGTTGGCCATCTGCGTGTCTTCTTTGGAGAGATGTCTATTTAGGTCTTCCTTCCATTTTTTGATTGGGTTTTTCTTTGTTTGTTTTCTGATATTGAGCTGCATGAGCTGTTTGTATATTTTGGAGTTAATTCTTTGTCAATTGCTTCATTTGCAAATATTTCCCCCCATTCTGAGGGTTGTCTTTTCGTCGTGTTCATGGTTTCCTTTGCTGTGCGAAAGCTTTTAGGTTTAATTAGGTCCTATTTGTTTATTTTTGTTTTTATTCTCATTACTCTAGGAGGTGGGTCAAAAAAGATCTTGCTGCGATTTATGTCAAAGAGTGTTCTGCCTATGTTTTCCTCGAAGAGTTTTATAGTGTCTGGCCTTACATTAATCCCACTACTGGGCATATACCCAGAGAAAACCATAATTCGAAAAGACACATGCACCCCACTGCTCATTGTAGCACTATTTACAATAGCCAGGATATGGAAACAACCTAAATGTCCATCAACAGAGGAATGGATAAAGAAGATGTGGTACATATACACAATGGAATATTACTCAGACATAAAAAGGAATTAAATTGGGTCATTTGTAGAGATGTAAATGAATCTAGAGACTGTCATACAGACTGAAGTAAGTCAGAAAAAGAAAAACAAATATCATATATTAACGCATATATGTGGGATCTAAAAATCGGTAAAGATGATTTTATTTACAAAGTAGAAATAGAGACACAGATGTAGAGAACAAATATATGGATACCAATGGGGAAGGGGTGGTGGGATGAATTGGGAGATTGGGATTGACATATATACACTATTGATACTATGTATAAAATAGATAACTAATGAGAACGTATGGTATAGCACAGGGAACTCTACTCAATGCTCTATGGTGACCTAAATGGGAAGGAAATCCACAAAGAGGTATATGTATACATATACCTGACTCACTTTGCTGTACAGTACAAACTAACACAATATCATAAAGCAAATATACTCCAATAAAAATTAAAAGAAATAAAAAATAAAATACATAAAAATATATTTAGCTACCAACTCTACTGTCATTGTGGAAAACTACCAATGTTTGTAAGTGAATAATTAAAAAAAAAAAGGAAAGCAGGGCAAGGAAAGAACAACATAAGACAAATGAATTCCAAATAACTGTTAATAATTTTTATTAAAAATAATAAAACTGATTATATACTTATATTTTCTTCTGATTTAGTAATGTGAAAAATATTAACAAATAGCTTTAATTTTTAATCCATTTTTCTTTTGAACTCTTGTAATTGAGTACTTAAGCAATGGATCTTCCACTGGTGTTGGGGAAACAATTAAAAATAAGGTCTCTTCCCAACTCAGAAATTCTTGCCACAAAGTTAGAAGAGAAAGAAAATAATTTTATTATTGAATAAGGACTAAACTAGAATGTGGTGGGCATCACAGATAACCTGCTAAAAGATACTGCAGACAGAAATCTCATCTTTTTTATATGGCCAAGCAGATATAATCAATTACATACATGTTCTCAGGATGAACAATAACTAGCCCTGAAGTAAAAGGACTTGACAGCACCTTTTGTCATACATAGTTCATCCTAAATTCACCTGGTAATTGGAGGTGATCATCCACATTAACTAATGGGTTTTACTTGAAGGAAAAATAAACTTCTATCTTCATAACAAAAGGCAATTTTGCAACCAGGCACCAGAGAGTTTAGATTCATTCTCAAATGGACACTGGGATGTAGGGACACTATCTTCCTTATGATTACATTTCAAGGAGATTGTTCCCAGGTTCTTGAGAAAGGCAGTCCTGGCTTGTAAAACTGGTAAGAGGTTTATTTAGCCTTTAAAAAAATTTACATACTTTTCAAAGAAAAGACCTCACAATTATGAATACTCTAAAGTAAATGATTTAGGAAACGGGAAAGGATTGGGAGTCTCTTCTCTTATTTTCAATAGGGAAAATTAAGGCTCTTAATTTTAGTTCATACTTACCCTTACAGGGCACATTTTTTTTTTTTTAGCTAATTCTCATGGGTTCTAATATACACTTGTTTTAATATCATTGCTTTCCATATTCTCTGATATTTCAATTTTTATTTCCTTTTCAACCCAACTCTTATTTCAGAAATAAGTTTGATTTTAAACTAATTATAATCTATAAAAATAACATTTAATCTATTTTTATTTATTCATATTATAAATATAACTAGTCATAAAATTATTTTTATATATTGAACAATGTTTTTGTTTTAATATTTCTTTTTCTATATTTCACATATGATCTGGATTTTCATTTTACTTTTATCATTCTGCTAATTCAGGAGGTTTATAGTACCTATCAATTCTTTCAAGATTTATTAATGTTTAATTTGATTTATC
Organism: Hippopotamus amphibius kiboko; assembly: GCF_030028045.1. Classification (NCBI taxonomy): domain Eukaryota; kingdom Metazoa; phylum Chordata; class Mammalia; order Artiodactyla; family Hippopotamidae; genus Hippopotamus; species Hippopotamus amphibius. The sequence goes on along the minus strand of NC_080189.1, from coordinate 32,687,840 downwards.
TTTAGTTTTAAATTTAAGGTTTAATGCTTACAAACATGATGTCATCCACAATTTTACTCATTGAGTAGCATTTTTTTTTAATTTTCATTTTTAAATAATCAGTTGAATTTTTGAAGGTTGAGAATGTTTGGTTTCTTTATAATGTGATTAAAATATAGAGTACTACTCAGAAGAATCGTCAGTCTAGATAGTCATTCACAGTGTTATGTATTTAACATCATTGTGATGAAGACTGAAGTGAGCATTTTTGCCACACTTATACACAACTTGCTTTTCCTGCAGAGTAGGAAAAACATTAAAACAAAAAATAATTTCTGGTCATCCTTCTCTAATCTTGTAAGAAGACTCATCCAGTGTAAACAAATCTTCTTGTGTGCACTGCTCCTTCCTGTGATTTAAACCTCTTTTTCTTTCTTTAAGATAGCAAGTTTTTAAGTCAGCCTTCTCTTTCAGCTGTGTGTGTGTGTGTGTGTGTGTGTGTGTGTGTGTGCGCGCGCGCGCGCGCGCGCACGCGCACGTGTTTCGGCCACACTCTCAAAGGACAATTTCTCTCCCATTTATTCATTAGCCTACAATAATCTTTCTTAATCTGGCTTCTATCCCACTACTTTATTGAAACAATAACTGGTAAGGTCATCAATAACCTTTAAAATTCTGGAGCTAATTATTTGATATTGCTCACAATGTCCTTCTGCCTAAAACGCTCCCTTGGCATGAATAACAGTTTCTCCTGCATTCTTAACTCTTCTCCTTGAGCATCCTGACTCCTCTTCCTCCAGTCACCCATTCAATGCTTTTTTACCTCCAAAGTTTCTTTTCACACTGTACATGTTGTCATAATCATCCCCTCACATGATAATATTGGTGGAATATGGAAACAAAGTACTTAAGTAACATTACTCATGAAAGATGATTTAAGCTGTTACAATACTAACTCATGAGATAAGGTTGCAAAAAATAATGCATAAGGATAATGATATAAAATGTAATGAAAAGTGGAAATAGTTATTCATCAATTTGACAATAGATAAGTAAAAATAGTACATGCACATGAAGGAGCAATATAATGTAATTAACGAATGAAAAACTACACATGTCGGGCTTCCTAGGTGGTGCAGCAGTTAAGAATCTGCCTGCCAATGCAGGGGACATGGGTTCGATCCCTGCTCCAGGAAGATCCCACATGCTGCGAAGCAACTACGCCAGTGCGGCACAACTACTGAGCCTGCGCTTTAGAGCCCGTGAGCCACAACTACTGAACCCATGTGCTACAACTACTGAAGCCCATGCGCCTAGGGCCCGTGCTCTGCAACAAGAGCAGTCATGGCAATGAGGAGCCCGCGCACCACAACGAAGAGTAGCCCCCACTCATCACAACTAAAAGAAAGCCTACAGACAGCAAAAAAAAAAAGACCCAACACAGCCAGTAAAATAAATTAAAAAAAAAAAAAGAAAGAAAAACTATACATGTCAACCCAGGGACTTCTCAGATACATATGATTAAATACAAAAAGCTGGTTATACAGAGAGATCTACAGTATGCTAGATTCATGTAAATTAAAACAAATATTATTATATATTTAAACATAAATAAACTGGGTAGAGGGTAAATAAATACCAAATTCATAATAGTGATTTCTTCTAGTAGGGAGGGGAGTGATTATAAGTAATAAAAAGGAAACTTCAATTTTATCTATTGTGTGTTTTTCCTTGAATTAAATAAGGTCTTAAGCAATATGACAAAATAACATTTGGTAATTCTAATTATGGTGTTGCACAGGTGAATGTTATATGAGTCACCGTACTCTTTGATAGTTTAAAACTTTTTCCACATTTAAAAAATAGCGAATGACTGTGATTATATAAACTAGAGATATTTAGCTGTAAAAGGCAGCAGAAAACGTGGAGAGGTTGAAGTGAGATGTGTAGTTAGGGTAACACTTTTTTGAATGGGATTGTTTCCTGCCTGTTTATATGATTGCGGCAATACCCAGTAAAAAGGGAGAGTGATAAATAAGAAATAGAGAGCAATGACACAAACCTCAAATGACCCAAAGAGCCAAGTCCTTGAGAGGGCAGAAGGGAAGCAATAATGTTAGCACAGTAAGAACTCAGGAAATGTAAGTGAATAAATGAGTAAATGAACCATTAAATGCTCTGCAGCAATCCCTCTGGGTATGCCTCATTTAATTAACTGCCCAAAACAATTTGAAACTTGGACCGCTTTCCACATGTTCACTAGTTCATCACGTTCTCTTGTTTTTAAAGTAGATAATCCTTCCTGCTTGTAAGAGACAATAAAGGCAATGCATGAAGTTCATTTTCAGCTGCTGGTTTACATATTTATTGAGCACTTAGATTTCAGATGCTGTTGTAGTCAACAAAGAAAGAGCAGTGAAAACTACAGAAAAATAACGATATAGTATATTAACAGGTGATGACACAAAGAAAACCACACACTGTAAGGATGAGAGTGTGATGCAAGGGTAGTTGTGTTCTGGAAGAAAATCATCTTTTAAAGGTGCCATTTAAACAGTCTTGAATGAAATGACTGAGGGGGGGCCATTTACTTGGAGAATTTACATGAGGAATTTCTTCTGAAAAGTATAAGGATCCATTTCAGTGTTCACATGTCTGAGAAGGGATGGGATTGTCAGATCTCAGTTCTTTTCTCTCACAATGTGGACATACTGGTCCTCTGCCTTTTCTAGTTTCCTGTGTTGCAGGCATTGGAGCATTCTATCTCCAGGTTTATTTTAGTCTATTTTTGTTACCTCTTTTATCTTTTTCAAACTCTAAAATTTTTTTCTTTTTCTTTTTCTTTTTAATTTAAACACTTTACTTAGGTTGCAGAGAATAGATATTTATCTTGTATACTAAAATTGCCTAACAGTTTAAGTTACTTTAGTCATTTTAAGCCCAGAGAGGTGTTCTACAATTTATTTCTTCTCTACTTTTTTCATCTATTAAAAGAGTCTTGTCCCCTGATCAACAATAAAACTTACACTTGGACCCTGGACTCAATTTCTTCTAAGATCCAGAGGCCTTTTCCACCATCAGTTATCTCTTTTTCTCCTTTCTCTTCTATCTCTACTTGTACTTTGTATCCATCATATACACATGCTTATGATTCAAACCATCCTAAAAACCCTTTAATATTATTTTATCATTTGCATACACAAGTCAGTAGTGTCATCTCCTCTATATCTCTTGGTTCAATTCGATGTACCTCACTTTGGCTTTTAAAATACCTTTCTCAAGTTTACCAATGTTATTTTTTTCTCCTTTCATATTTAAAAAAAAATTTTGCTGCAGTATAGCTGATTTACAATGTTGTGTTACTTTCTACTGTACAGCAAGTGAATCAGTTATATATATACTGTATTCACTCTTTTTTAGATTCTTTTCCCATATAGGTTATTACAGAGTATTGAGTAGAGTTCCCTGTGCTATATGGTAGGTTGTTATTAGTTATCTATTTCATATATAGAAGTGTGTATATGTCAATCCCAATCTTCCAATTTACTTCTCCCACTCCCCCCTCTGATAACCATAAGTTTGTTTTTCACATCTATGAGTATTTCTGTTTTGCAAATAAGTTCATTTATACAATGGAATATCACTCAGCCATAAAAAAGAACAAAATAATGCCATTTGCAGCAACCTGGATGGACCTAGAGACTGTCATACTGAGTAAGTCAGACAAAGCTGACAAAGACATATATCATATGATATTGCTTATGTGTGGAATCTAAAAAAAAGGTACAAATGAACTATCAATGAGTTTTTAGTTACTAAATCCAAGATATTTTCAATCATTTTTATTATTTGATACCCCAAACATTTGAGAGTTTTAGGCCTTCCCTTTTCTTGAAATTCCTTCTGCTACTTGCTGTGAAATCACTATCTTTTATTTTTCCAGAAATCAGAGGTAAATTTGTCTTAATTTTCTTTGCAGTTTGTTCTTCCTTCACTTCACTGACCAACAATGTTGGTTTTCCCAGAGAGTTATTTTTATTTTTTTCTTCTCTTCACTTCAACTAATATAGTCAACTACACAATGACTTCCAAATTTACAGTTCATTTAGAGTGACTCTGTTGGGTGCCAACTGAGTCTTTGTGTTCCGAAAGCAACTAAAAATAACAGGAAAAAATGGAAAGGGCTACTTATAATTTTTTCTTCCAACCAAATCTGCTCACCTCTTTCTTTTCTGTCTTGATGACTAATAATTATCTGCAGCTAGTTTTCTGAACAATCACGTGGTCTATTCTAGTTTTCCCTGTTTCAATAGAGCCAAATTCCAGAAACACTAAATTATGCTGATTTCCACCTAATTAATAGTGTTTAAAACCTTCCACTCTTTTCAAATCATATCTCCAGTGCCCTAGGTCACCTGGAATAAAGTAAGACAGTCACAGTTAGTCTTTCAGTTTCCACTATTAATCTCTTCCAACTCATGCTACACATGGCTTTCTGTATAACAATCTAAAACATAAAACTGATCATATCAATTTCTGTTAAACTTTGATCAACTCTATTTTCTTCAAGTTAAAATATGAATTATTTAGTATACTATACAAGTCCCTGTTGATTTTATTTACTGCCAATCTCTACAGTCTCATCTCTTTCCACTCCACTTCTAAAAAATCATTCCCTTTCTTATTAAATGTCCCCAAATGTGTCATGTTTGCTCCTGTTTCTGTGTCATTAAACATTGTGTTACATCAAGGTGGAATTCTTTACCCTTTTTTTTGAATGAATATCTTCCACTCATCCTTTACAACAGAGTTTGGTAACACCTCCTCCAGGAAGACTTGCCTGATATCTCTCCACTTCCATTTCCCAAACTACTGTTTGGGTTATCAATAACTATCTTGTGTTTCCATTGTGTGTTCAGGAAAACCACTATATTGAACATTTTGGGCATGATATTTTTTGTTGCTGTTTGTTATTAATTCTTCTTTCTCTACTAGTTGCTGAGCTGTTTAATATCAAGAATATATACCTTTTAAACATTTTAGTTTGAAATAATTCTATGCTAACAGAAGTGTTACAAAAATTGTTCACCCTGCTTCCCTTCATGTTAACATCTTACATAACATAGTATATTTAGCAAAACTAAAATTAACATTACTTTATTCAGATTTCCCCATTTGTTCCACTAATTGTTCCACTGATGGCTTTTCACTTTGCATTTCTCAATTGCAAACTCGAGCTTCCTATTTAGTCACCAGACTGTAGCTTCTTCTGTCTCCTTAGTCATTCTTTCACCCATACTTAGTTTTCCAAATATGTTTTTACATTTCCTCTCCACAGTTAATCTTTTCCTGTTTTACTTTTCCTTCCTTATTTGTATACATTTTTATTCCTGTACAATATCTTACTTGGGTTCCTACACTGAAGATAAATTGCCACATATGATTGATCCACTGCTGATAGCTAGTGGAGCAATTATGTAGAATATTATAGAATAAAAATGAGCTTGGTTTGGTGAAAAAATAGATAAAAATGGCATAGAGCTAACTTGCTGCACTTGGGTGAGTTACTGAAGAAACAAGGATCTGACAATGCCTAGGAATGCCAATTCATCGAAACATATATTTGATTGGAAAATATTTAAAAAACACACTGAAGATCCATGTGGATAAATAATCTCTATATCTATCTATCTATCTATCTATCTATCTATCTATCTATCTATCTATCTATCTATCCATTCATTATTACCAACCTCTTAAAGCTGAGGACATAGAAAAAGATAACTAAATCTATTGTTCACTTTCACAAGTAACAGACAATGGAAATACATTCTGAGCCTGGCCCTTGTTTGGTAATATTTTTTCTACAAACAGTATTTAAACCAGATAATAACAGATAATAGAGATAGAGTAAGGGAAGCTATTCCACAAGGGAACCAAAGTATAATCACTAAGCACAAGTGTTGGCAAACTTTTCCTATAAAAGCCTAGATCATAAATATTTTAGGTTTTGCAGGCTATGTGACATCTTTTACAATTATCAACTTTGCCATTGTAGCAGAAAAGCAGCTAGATGATACCTAAACAGATGGTCATTACTATGTTCCAATAAAACTTTATCTACAAAACTGGGCAGAAGTATGGATTTGGCCCAAGGGTGGTAGTTTGCCAACTCATAATTTAGCACAAACAGGTTATATATAAGAGGAAATCATTCCCAGAGTGCACAATAATTTCTGGACAACAGGCTGGATGCTAGAAGCACTTAAAGTCCAAGTGCTCTGTCTCTTAATTCACTATTTGCCATTCCCTATGATAGAAATGAAAAAAGCTACTCATCTATAAGCCACAGATTTCAGCAGTAATTTTAGTGACAGTAAGGGATCTTAAAAGCTATAAGAAATATATTTGCTTTAATGCTCTTAACTCTTTTAAATAATGACTTAATTTTGTCCATTTCTCAATAAGCATATAAAAATAACTGAATATTTTCCTTATTTTCTTTCCTTTTCTATTTGTTATCTAGCACTTGACTAGGAAAAGAGTGCCAAAGGAGACAGTTTGTGTGTGTGTGTATATATATATGAAATTCTTTACATATATTCCTTGCTTCTTAATCCTTCCGGCAAGAGGACATTGCCATGAAATTGCTCTTAAAGATAAAAAAAATTTAAAAGAAAATATAACAACCTGGAAGTATCTTTCCATAGGTCATTCAGTATTGGCAAAGATGTTAACCATAGTAGGGGGTAGGTGGCAGGGCTAAGTTATTATAATTTGTGTTTGCGGTAGAGTAGGAGTAAATAGTATTTGGAAAGGATAAAATTGATCATAAAATTTTTTTATCATAATAATATATTGAAAATAATACTATAATATGTTGGTTTTAGATACAAAATTTATAACATGGAAGAGGTGAGTAAAATAGTAGTATTCCTTAGACTCAGGCTATATGAGGGACTAAAAATGTTTTGAAATCAGGTGATTATGTGATTTATGGAATTAACTGTTCATAAATTCAGATTATTCCTCAAAATTATTCCCCAAAGTGAAGCATCCAGACATTAACCAGTCTAGCCTAGTCTAAAAGGTTATTTTCTGAAATTCACTCTTCAGTTCACTCTTATGTGTGGCAAGGTGTGAAAACTGATTGGGAGCCTCAGTCATACAAATACAAACACTGTAAACTGAGTGGAACTCTTCAGTGATGGTAACCATACAGGCACTATGGTAACAAGACTAACTTGGAGTGTATTTGGGGAAGTCTTTAAAAGAAGAAAAGATGACATACATTATTAAATTAGTGTTAAATACTTTTGAATAGACTTAGTATAGTTGAAGAAAATGTTTGTTTTGGGTTTTAAAAGCATAAACAGATACAGGAAGGTCATGCTGCTATGAAATGGATTTTTAAAAAACTTAAACTGAGACTCTGACCAGGAAATGACTTTTCCATCAACATGAATTTAAAGCACCCCTCGATTTATAGCAGCCAGCAGAGAGAATGCAAGTACAGTTAACACAGCCAAGAAAGTTCATAATTGAAGAGACAAAATGTTTGTAGAATTATGCAGCCATTTCCTTTAACGAACACTTTTTTTGTACTCACTAAAAGATGCACTCCTTAGCAATAGCAATGATGAGTACTTAAATTAAAGGGAGTTTTAAATTAGTTAAAACAAACATCTACACAAATAATATAAAGTGAATAATAAAGGGCTGAAAATGAAGGCCACAGCCAACGGCAATTCAGACATGGTGAATGAGTCACTTGAGACTATCTAGGAAAGATCAGGGAAATCTAGAATTCAGATGGATTAGAAAAAAGACTTTTTAATTAATTGTATTTGATGAGAGTTTCCAGCAATTTCTTACAGGAAATGTAAATTAAAAAATTAAAGCTATTAAATAACTATCTCACTAGAAAAAAAGAGAAAAAATAGCAACAACAACAAAAACATAGTACACCCAAATAATTTCACAGGGAAATTCTATCAAACTTAAAAGAGCAGATAATTTCAATGTTGTAGTCCAGATATAAAAAAGAAAAACTTTTAAATAAATTCTGTGAAAACAATATAAAATTGATAATTAAACCAGAAAATGAAAGCACCAAAAATTGATAGCGTAGCCTAACTAAAAATATCCATGGAAAATTCCTGAAAATTTCTAAAGAAAATAAAAACAAAGCAAATTCACTGTCTACATTAGGAAAATAAGTATCTTGATTAAATGGAAAAGGATCGTGACAAAATCCAATGTCAATTTCTGATAAAAATGATTAGCAAAATAGGAATTTTTGGATGCTTACACACAGACACAGACATACATGCACGCACAATTACTTAACCGAGAAACACTGGAGAAAATCCCACTAAGGTGAAGGAAAGGGCAACATACTCATGATCTCTACTGCTACTCAACATTTTTTGGAGATATTAGCTGCTATAATTAAAGAGAAACCAATAAAAGGCATAATAACTGGAAAAAGAGTGAAATGAAATATTTTTGCAGATATGATCATATACATAAAACTTCCTGACTACCTCGTATACACAAAGAAAAAATAATTTGGTAATGGACCAGGATACAAAATAAACCTAAAAAATCAATAGGGAAGCAACAGGTACTGTCATTCATTGCTGTCTTCCACTTTGTGAGATAGTTTTGCAGTTTCTTCTAAAGTTAAACATAAACTTAGAACATGATCCAGGAATCACACTCCTAGTTGTTTATCCAAGTAAACTGCGATCTATGTCCACATGAGATCCTGTTGCTAATGTTTGTTTCAGCTTTAGTCATTGTGTGTGTGTGTGTGTGTATCTGTGTGTGTATATACACACACAAAACAAAAAACAAAAAAAGAGAAAGCAACCAAGATGCCCTTCAACAGTTTCAACAGGGGAATGAATAAACAAACTGTGGTTTATCCACCCGACAGAATGCTATTCAACTATAAAAAAGAATGGACCATTGCTTCATGCAACACATAAATGAATCTTAAAGGTATTTTGTTAAGAGAAAGAAGCTAGACAAAAAAACTACATATTGTGATTCCATTCATATGATGTTTCTGAACAAGCATATTTTTTAGGGACAGAAAGTATTAGTAGTTGCCAGAGACTGAAGGAATATGGTAGCTCTCAATAAAGTGAATGAACAAGGGAATTTTAGGGTGAAGAAACTAATTTGTATGGTACTGTAGTAGTGAACACTATACATTTGTTAAAACCCATTGAACTGTATGAAAAGCTTTTGCACAGCAAAATAAACCATAAACAAGACAAGAAGACAACCCTCAGAATGGGAGAAAAGATTCACCAACAAACCAACTGACAAAGGATTAATCCCCAAAACATACAAGCAGCTCATGCGGTTCAATATCAAAAAAACAAACAATCCAATCCAAAAATGGGCTGAAGACCTAAATAGACATTTCTCCAAAGAAGACATACAGATGGCCAACAAATACATGAAAAGATTCTCAACATCACTAATCATTAGAGGAATGCAAGTCAAAGCCACAACGAGCTATCAACTCACACCGGTCAGAATGGCCATCATCAAAAAATCTAGAAACAATAAATGTTGGAGAGGGTGTGGAGAAAAGGGAACCCTCCTGCACTGTTGGTGGGAATGTAAGCTGGTAGAGCCACTATGGAAAACAGTATGGAGGTTCCTTAAAAAACTAGAAATAGAACTACTATATGACCCAACAATCCCACTACTGGGCATACACTCTGAGAAAACCATAATTCAAAAAGATACATGTACCACAATATTCAGCACTATTTACAATAGCCAGGACATGGAAGCAACCTAAATGCCCATCAACAGATGAATGGATAAAAAAGATGTGGCACATATATACAATGGAATATTACTCAGCCATAAAAAGGAATGCAATTGAGTTATCTGTAATGAGGTGGAGGGGCCTAGAGTCTGTCATACAGAGTGAAGTAAGCCTAAGAGAGAAAAACAAATACCATATGCTAACTCATATATGGAATCTAAAAAAAAAAAAAAAAAAAAAAGGCACTGATGAACCCAGTGACAAGGCAAGAATAAACATGCAGATGTAGAGAATAGACTTGAGGACATGGGCAGGGGTGAGGAAGCTGGGAGAGGGTAGCATTGACATATATACCCTACCAAATGTAAAATAGATAGCTAGTGGGAAGCTGCTGCATAACACGGGGAGATCAACTTGGTGATTAATGATGACCTAGAGGGGTGGGATAGGGAGGATGGGAGGGAGGCTCAAGAGGAAGGGGATATGGGGATATATGTATAAATACAGCTTATTCACTTTACTGTACAGTGGAACTGTCACAACACTGTAAAGCAATTATACTCCAATAAAGATCTGAAAAAAAATAAAGAAAAACAAAACAAAACGGTGAACTTTAATATATGCAAACGAGAACAATAACAAAACAATCAGATATCAGGGATTCCTGAATAAATGCAAACTCTGACAAATAAATCTATTTTACAAATGTATGACATAACTGCACTGAAGTGAAGTAAAAAGTGGCTGACCTAATTAACTTTGTAAAATGGTGTTTTGACTAGAAATTGTAAGTATAAAAAACTATAGAAATTGTACATAAACACTGTACACTACTGGCAAATTTGTTTCTTATGGGGGTAGGGGTTAACAATTCTGAACTGCATTACAAGTATACTAGGTTTGAACAAATATGTAAATGAATGGTAAATTTCCTACTGTCAGGGAAGTTATAGGGAAGCAAGAAGAGAGGCTAGAATAAAATTTGTGGTATTGATTAGAGTCAAAGATATCAGTATGCAATCATATTTAGCTTATTGGCTACATACAAAAATGATCATATATATGTGTGTGTGTACATATAGGAATTAATATCTGCTGAGAGGGCCTAGAGTCAATGACATCCAAGTAGCAACAAGCAAACCCAGAGCTCTGAAACTTGGCTTCTAAAAATCATTCTCAGATAAAGTGAACCAGGTACTTGGAGAAGAGGCTGAATCCAGAGTGGGGGCAGAAAAGAAAAAGTAAGCCTGGATTCTACTTTTGTGTCATAAGTTTCATGTGTGCAGCTTACTTCAGAAAGTACGTAAATGCTTAAAAAACAGAGGTGGCCACTTGAAGAACTTTCATTGGCTCAATGTGGGCCAATTTTAGCATGAAAATGAATTATGATAGTAATGAATTTTAACATAATGAATTAAAATAAGTGCATTACTCCACATGGATAATTTGTTAAAAATAAATTAAACTATGAGGCAAGAAGGGAATAATCTTTATGGAAGGTAGATAACTAATTAATATAGAAGGAAAGGCAGATGGATACTGAAACCATTGCCTACCTTATACTGAGCATGGGATATTCACAAAGTCTTGGAGTATCGCCCCACAGATTACATGTTAAATAGATTGGCAAAGATGCCTTTATAATGGAGAAATTTGGTGGATACCACCTTAACCAAGTGATTAAACTTATCATTACTGATAATGGGTTAAAATTGACATTAGGAACATTTTTGCCAACATTTAAGAAAATCTCTATCTAATCAGAAGGAAGCAACTAAACAGTTCCGGTTTGAAACTCATTCTGTAAAATGGCTGGACTGCATTCTTAAAAAAAACATGAAAGTAATGAAAGACAGCCAAAAAAGGCTTAGGAATGGTTTCAGTTTTAAAATAAACTAAAGAGATATGACAGCTAAATACAATACAGTATTCTGAATTTTCCAATAAAACTTCAATGGACATTTTTGAGAAAATTGAGAAAATTCTGAATATAGTCATTATAAAAATAGATTACAATATGCTATCAATATTAAATTTCTTAAATATGATCATTATATTGGTCTTAGGCTTGTGTAGAAGAATGGTATTATATTGTTCTTGGGAGACAAATGCTGAAATATTTAGGGGGGTGAGTTGTCACAACAGTTCAGAAAGAGAGAAGATCCTTTTTATCTATCTATCTACCTATCTATCTACAGAGACAGAAACAGAGGAAGAGAGCATGAAGCAGACTGAAATATAAAGAATATGTGACAAACTGTTAATAACTGATTAACCTAGATGAAAATATAGTGGTGTTTATTATACTGTTCTTTCAACTTTGCTGTGGATATAAAGTATTTCAAAAACCAGTTTCAGGGAGAAATAGTTTATCAATATTTACTTCACTTTTTGTGCATTTTTGAGCAGCAGAAACCAATATTCTCAGAAAATCTTAGCAGGAAGCCTCATATATAAGCAGCCATAACAGCTTTACTGGGTTGAAGCATGTCTCCCATGCAATCACCCCCTTGTCCTTCCATTCACGATCTCTGAGACAACTTTAAGAAACCCTACATCTTTAGATCCCCTTTAAAAATAACATTTCCATTCTGTTATACACTTTAAAGTGGCAGAAAACTATGCAGTCTTTGTAGAAAGATTTTCAATAAAATGTTTTACAAATGTTAACATTTTGACACTCCAACTTTGGGGAAATAGTCATTTATAAACAATACTATTTTATTTGGCACCTAATGTATGACTGCAACATCCTCACTGCTTTGCATGAATAACCCATAAACCCAACAAGAGCTTTGTAAAACAAATATTTTATTTACTTTTTACCAACCCCCCCAAACGGTTATATTAGTAGTAAATGACAGAGCCAATATTCAACCAATATTTGTTTCTTTCAAATCCTTTGCTATTATCAATACACACAAATAAATTCTAATTTTTCAAAAAACCAGGCTGCAAAGTTATAGAATATGATTTATTATTTGATAAATAAAGCATATACAGGAGACAAAGTTAAGTTGGGTTCTTTCAACTCTACCTACTAAATTTTGGTATTGCTCTTGAAAAGATCTGGTCTACTGAGGTATTGTCTATAGGTAAAAAACTTGACAGAAGTATTTGAATAAGAGATTTGATAGTCAGGTAGTTCTGTTATTAGTCTTTAGGAAAGTTAATCTGTAAAAGCCAAGATCATAGAACTAGGCAGGTTTAATTTCACAACACTTATACTTCACTCTTATCTTTCAGATCATCAGCCCCCTTCCCTCACTATTTCAAAATTAAGATATAAGACAGAGTGCTCTATTGGTCTTTGTTGATAAATTAAATTCACTAGATAGCACAGTGTGCATTATACTGGCATCACTAAAGTATTCATAACTTAAATCCTTACTCTATTTTAGTCTTTATCTATTACTTTAATAAATAAAAATTCCAAAAAACATAAAATATCTCTACACACACACACACATACACTGTCATTTTTAACATACATAAGGCTCAGTAGTACTTCTTAATATTTTAGATTGTTGGTGATTGTATCTTTACTGATGTTTAATTCCCTAGCAAGAATGAGCCTTTACAATAAATAAAGCTGTAGGATGAGTTTTATATGTATTTTATCCAAAGTTAAAGATCATTTCGTTTTCTACCCTAACCAACTCAATATAGAAGAGCAGTTTCAAAATTGCAAAGAAGTAGGGGTAATATAACTAGCCAAAGGAAGTAATTACAAAGAGTGCATGCTGGTGGAGTATCTGAAAAATATTGATCTTAGCAAATGGAACAACACATTGATTTGGGAAGAAAAAAGGAGCAGTAAGAGCCATAAAAAAACAGCTGGAGAGGAGTCAGCAATAAAGAAGGGTACATCTTACTGACAGAATTGAAGGAAGATTGAAAATGTGAACGTATGGAAATGTTTTAAGGTGAAATTGCCAGGAAGTCTATATTCAAAAGTATAAGGCAAGGTCATCAGTAAATAATAAAGTATGAGGGTTTTGAGGAAAGCACTGATGTAGAGAAAAACACTAAAGTGGGTGGATTTTAGTTTCAGTTAAGTATCTAAACAATAAGAATTTAAGAAATCACTATAATGACTGTACTACCCAAAGCAATTTACAGATTCAATGCAATCCCAATCAAATTACCAATGGCATTTTTCACAGAACTAGAGTAAGAAATCTTACGATTTGTATGGAAACGCAAAAGACCCCAAAGAGCCAAAGCAATCTTGAGAAGGAAAGATGGAGTTGGTGGAATCAGGCTTCCTGACTTCAAACTCTACTACAAGGCCATAGTGATCAAGACAGTATGGTACTGGCACAAAAATAGAAAGGAAGATCAATGGAACAGAATAGAGAACTCAGAAGTAAGCCCAAACACATATGGGCACCTTATCTTTGACAAAGGAGGCACGAGTATACAATGGAAAAATACAGCCTCTTCAATAAGTGGTGCTGGGAACATTGGACAGCAACATGTCAAATAATGAAATGAGAACACTTCCTAACACCATACACAAAAATAAACTCCAAATGGATTAAAGACCTACATGGAAGGCCAGACACTATAAAACTCCTCGAGGAAAACATAGGCAGAACACTCTATGACATACATCAAAGCAAGATCCTTTTTGACCCACCTCCTAGAATCATGGAAATAAAATCAAGAATAAACGAATGGGACCTCATGAAACTTAAAAGCTTTTGCACAGCGAAAGAAACCATAAACAAGACTAGAAGGCACCCCTCAGAATGGGAAAAAATAGTGGCCTATGAAACAATGGACAAAGGATTAACCTCCAAAATATACAAGCAGCTCATGAAGCTTAATACCAAAAAAGCAAATAACCCAATCCACAAATGGGCGGAAGACCTAAATAGACATTTCTCCAAAGAAGACATACAGATGGCCAACAAACACATAAAAAGATGCTCAACATCACTCATCATCAGAGAAATGCAAGTCAAAGCCACAATGAGGTGTCACCTCACACCAATCAGAATGGCCATCATCACAAAACCTGGAAACCACAAATGTTGGAGAGGGTGTGGAGAAAAGGGAACTCTCCTGCACTGTTGGTGGGACTGTAAGATGGTACAGCCACTATGGAAAACAATTTGGAGGTTCCTTAAAAAACTACAAATAGAACTACCATGTGATCCAGTAATCCCATTACTGGGCATATACCCAAAGAAAACCATAATCCCAAAAGAAACATGTACCATCATGTTTATTGCAGCACTATTTACAATAGCCAGGACATGGAAGCAACCGAAATGCCCATCAACAAATGAATGGATACAGAAGATGTGGCATATGTATACAATGGAATATTACTCAGCTATAAAAGGGATGAGATGGAGCTATATGTTATGAGGTGGATAGACCTAGAGTCTGTCATACAGAGTGAAGTAAGTCAGAAAGAGAAAGACAAATATTGTAGGCTAACTCACATATACGGAATCTAAAAATTGTACTGATGAACTCAGTGACGAGAATAAGGACGCAGATGCAGAGAATGGACTGGAGACCTTGAGGTTTGGGAGGGGGCGGGGGGTGAAGGGGAAGCTGAGACGAAGCAAGAGAGTAGCACAGACATATATATAGTACCAACTGTTAAATAGATAGCCAGTGGGAAGTTGTTATATAACAAAGGGTGTTCAACTCGAGGATGGAAGATGCCTTAGAGGACTGGGACGGGGAGGGTGGGGGGGTAGTTGAGGGAGGGTGGTGGAGGAGTCGAGGGAGGGAGGGAATACGGGGATATGTGTATAAAGACAGATGATTGAACCTGGTGTACTCCCCCCAAAAAAATAATAAATAAATTAAAGAAAAAAGAAAATGGTAATAATAAATATGTGTAAAAACAAACAAAATAAAAAGCAACAATAGAGAAAATTAAAAAAAAAAAAAAGAAATCACTATATACCACAGAAACTCAGTTTCCTCATACTTAAAAAGCAGCAATAGCAACATTCCAGCAATAGGACTGCTGCAAAAATCCACTGGGGACCTTGTTAAACAGCACATGCCCTTGAAGCTTCCTCCCAGAGGGCCTCTGGTTTAAGCACCAGATTTGGGATTCACTGGATCAGACAACTGTTAAGGTCTAAATAGCCAATATACTTTCTAGAATATGTTCTATTAAAAAAACCTACAGAATCATGGGAAATTCCAAGTCACACTGAGAACAACAGAATATGGTAAGCTTCTTTTATTAGAAAATAAATAAAAATGAACTGTGGTTCTCTCATATACTGTATCTTTGTGAATCCCTCCTACATACAAACACATCTCATCTATTGGCCTAGAAAATATTCTTAAACCTTTTCTGTCATTCCACCTCCCTCATCAACACCAAACATCCACACAGAATCAGTGACTAAATCCTGCTAATTCTATCCACCTATCTCTCAAATCTTTCCTTCCCCAATCCACAAAACTAATGCCCAGTTCCTGTACTCACAATCTCATTAGAACTGCGGTGATAATCTTCTAGCAGTCTTCTCCACCTCCAGTCTCACACCTTTAACCCATTCTCTATATTACCAAACAACAATCTTCCCAGTCATTACAAACACTTGCTTAAAACCTCTTAGTAGCTCCCAGTTTTCTACAGGGCAGAGTTTCCTCGGGGTAGTGTTTTTATATTCTAAAGACTGATTCAGTGATGTGCCAGAAAATCAATTTACTTGTTTCAAACCACCTTGGGACAATCTCATAATATTCCCCTGATGAAATATTTCCCCTCACACATTCTGGTCAACTTGTGAAATTACTACTCATTTTTCAGTATGCATCTTCTGTTTCCATACACTCTCCTCCTTGTGATCCCTATTGCTCCATCTCCCACTGGCTGCACTGAACTGGTCTGAAATAGTTTTATGATGCAGAACTATTAGACTCTTTTCATTTGATCTCCACAAGTATGAGGTAGACAATAGATGGTTATTTTCCAATAACCTGAAACTAATTAGGCAGCAAGCAAACTCTCCCACCAAATTCCCCCCAAATTTATCGAACAGTCACACAATCTTTATGGGCTCAGAAAATCCTCTTTCTTTTCTTTTGCTTAGAACAAATTCTACAGTATTCAAATTGCATAAAACGGAGACCAGAGCTCATGTGAACTGTTTTGTTTGAAATCAAGCCTAGAGAGCAATGCCTCAGTGTATAGCACATATATTAGGCTGGCTAGATTCTTATGCCTATTAATGCAAATTAGAAGGATGTCTCCAAAAATCTTTTGTCCAGACGATGTATTTCCAATATTATTAATTACACCAATGAGGACCCACACCTAACAATAATTAGCTAATAAACCATTAATTTTACAAATGAAAACCAATTATATTTATGCAAAATAGCAAAACCTTTTGTGTTGATCAAGTTAAAGATAGCCGAGGCTTGTAGCTGTCTCTAGAGTGACATTTCAGATTAAAATGTATCTAACTATTCTGGACAGTGAATTTCAGATTGGGAAATTTCTTTAACTCTAATTTGAACTGTTATTTACCTGATATCACTCTATCTATGATTGAAGTATTTTAAATTATAGACATTGTTACCCCAAAATAATTATAATTAATATGTCTTGGCTGTTGGGAGTCAATCATGATATATTTTAAAAATGAATTCAGTTTGTAAGTACACTAGTAATGATGAGTATGAAAGTCCAAAGTGAGTGTGTATGTGTGTGAGAGAAAGAGAGAGAGAGAGAGAGATCTGTTCATTAGAGTATGTCGCCACTAAAAAGAACACGGCATAAAGTTCACATAACAAACCAAGCAAAATAATAAGAGAAGACTATTTCCCTGAAGAGAACTTAATACTGTTAAAGCCTGTAGTCCATGTCCAGGCAAATTAAATAATTGTTTTTTCTATATTCCCTAAGCATCGTGTATATTTTACTATTGCAGGTATTATAATTGGAACAGGATGTTTGAATACAGCACTTCTCTCCCCATATTTGAATAAGCTTTCTACAGTATAAATGTCAGAATACCAAAGTGATTGAATCCTTCACTTCCATGTACAGAATTAAGTTTCCAAGAAATTCTTTCCTGTATCCTGGTAGACCCATAAGTCCAATGAAATTTGTAAGAAGGAGTCAGGGACCATGAAAAGAAGTGACTGGTGAATAAACTGCTTTGAGAAAGTTGTTACCCTAATTACAGTTCCCATCCTTCCTTTTAGGGAGTGGGAGAGGGGGAGGAGGAAGTAACATATGGAAAATGCCAAGGTTAGGTGCCTAACAGGAAAAGAAAAGATACAGAGGACTGAGGACTTTCAGAGGCAAGGGAAGGATAGACTAACTGCTTTGGTGGTGGAGCCAGAGAGTAAGGGCTGCTGTACCGTGTTAGGGAAATATAATTAAAAGCAAAATATCCTCCTAGCCCAGAAATCCTCTCCACAAAAGAGAAAATAAAACAATTCTATTAATGAATAAGCTTTAAACCAGAATATGAAGCCCATTAAGGCAATCCGCTAAAGAGACTGCAAAGACAGAAAGGAATCTCAACTTTTCGTATAGCCAATGAGATACAACACATTGCATACATGATCTCAAACAATAACTAGTCCTCAAATACGAGGATTTGACAGCAATATTTGTCACACATAGTTCATCCTAGAGTCACCTGATAACTGGGATAACCCTCTCTGTTAGCTAGTTGGCTTTATCCAAAGGAAAAGTAAACTTTCATATCTTTATGACAGAGGTTAGTTTTGCAACTTGGTGTTAGGTGGCACTATCCTGCCACTGGGAGGCAGAGGTGCTATCTTTCTTAATTATGTATCAAAGAGATATAGCCCCCAGGTCCTGAAGAAAGACATTTTTAGGTTGTAAAGCTGGCTCATTTAGCTTTTAAAAATAATTTACATACATCTCAAAGGGACAGAAAAAGAATTTACAATGACAAGTTTTCTAAAGAAAATACCCTGAAAGAAAAGGAGGGAGGGTCTATTTCTCTTTTGGCACTAGGGAAAATTATTATTTTTTTCTGTTTAGATATATATTTACCCTTATAAAGAAATAAGCCTGCTTGCCTAAAATCTTTGGGTGAATGTTTCCTGCTGATCAGATGTCAAGAGAGAAAACTCCAGGTGGGATTGGTCAAGTGTCCTGTCCTATACGACGTGAAAGGGCAATTAAAATGGAGTTGATATTGCTAAGAGAGTTAAAATGGAGCTGAGAGGGCACTGAGGAAGTGTGACACACACATCTCAGCTCACTGGAATCTGACCTTTGACTACATTGTCTGAAAGCAGGCATCAGAATACCTGCTAACATTTCAGAAACTCAAGATATTTATCAAACCCTTATGCTAAAATAATTTGTTATTCCTATTCCTTAAGGACAAATATTTCCCTTCTTGGTCAGAATCAATCAGAATTCTTGCCAGACAACTTTAACAACCTTGTGGCTTTTGCCTTTAAAAGCCCCTAACTCATTCTCTTCTCTGGAAACCTTAATTTTACCTAAATTCATGTCTCCTGAATTGCAATCTTTAGGACCCCATATAAAGCTCTTTGTTCTTTGCAGCCTTGATACTAACTATGGTTCAATGAGGGTCATGTGGGGAGAGAGGGACCTCAGCAGAAATGCCTGAAAGTCTCACGCTTGAGGCCTAGTGGCTGTGGAAGGAGCCCTCAAAGGCACCCAAATTAGAGGTGCTTCTGCGCACCTCAAGGAAGCATTGAAGAGAAGGCCCAACAAGAAATACATGAAAAGCACAAAGAACTGGCTTCTCTCACCTAACAGGCCTACCCAGGGAGGCCACTTTAAAACACATGTAAGGCCCAAGAAAGTGAAACAAGCCAGCTACATAGAAGTGTCCTTTTCACCTACCTCTCCTTCCTCCCTAGGTTTTGAACCTGGCAAACAGCACACTGGTTGCGAATAACTGAAGATGAGGTCTGAGGGAGAGGATAGAAAGCACCATCTCCCCTACTGCAACTGTCCAGCCTGAGGCAGGCCTGCAAGGAGAGGGAGATTTCCTGCTCCTCAGATGTATGGGAAACTCCTGGAGGGCACAACTACCTTTGTATATATGTTTGTTTTCCTGATTATAAATTTAATCCATATTCATTACATAAAATACAAAAAAGCAGAGAGAGAAACGGGAAAAAGATAGCAGAAATTATGTATTATCCCCCTTTAATGAAACATTTAGCATATAAAATGAAATTTTATCTCTAGTATCTATAAAATTATATGGTCTGCTACCCTTCATTAAGAATACAGAATAATAGCCAAGAGTATATGCTTTGGGCTTCAGTACTAAGCTCAGCCATTTAATAGGTATGACATTGGACAGGTTATTTTACTTCTCTGTTCCTCAATTTTCTTAAATATAAAATGAGGCTAAAAATAATCTACATAATTGAGTTGTGGTGAAGATTAGTAGCAGATAATTAATATAGACCAGTTATCATAAGCCTGACATATAATATACAATCCAAATTGTAAGTCAGTGTTCTTAAATCACAAGAATTTTCCCAATACTTGAATACTTATGGACTACTGAAAATTAAAAGTGCTTGCTAAGAAAATAGATCATAAATGTTCTCACAACACACACACAATGATAGTTATGAGAGGTGATGGAGATGTTAACTAACCTTACTGTGGTAATCATTTCATAATATAAATATGTATCAAGTCATCACATTGTACACCTTAAATTCATACAATGTTATATGTCAATTAAAGCTAGAAAAATACAAAAAAAAAAAAAAAAAAGGAAAATGAAAAGTGTAAACCAACCCCAATCCCTGAATGTGGATTTACTATAAATTTCAAATTTGCCCTTTCTGAAATTTCTGCCATAGTTTGTAAGCTGAATAATATTCATATATATATATATATACTTCGTGCTCATCTCTGATGAGATTATTTCCTTTGGATAATTTACAATCAATAAAATTACTATGCCTAGGATAACAGAATAATAGAATTTCCAAAAAACTAAAGAAGCAATCATGTTTTTTATCTCTTTTTTTCCTCCCACTTTGCACAAGACCTGCCACATAATGGTTATTGATTAAAAGCTGAAAATATAATAACCTAACATGAATATATGAATGAGTGAATTAATGATTATATGAATAAGCGGGATAGATATATAAAGTAATTACTGTCTTTCTCAGGACACTGCTTTTTATGCAATGCAAGTTCGGTTTTCTGATAGCAGGTTTGGTTCTGGGATAAAGGAGTCTTATAGCATTTGGATATAACCAGGTTTTAAGCAAAATTTACTGAAATCTTTAATTTAGACATAATACTTAGTAAACTATGCACATCATAATAAATATAAAGCTCCCTTTTAAGGAATCTTTAACAGAGCAAGTTCATGCAACATTAAACCTTACTGTAGAGCTTTCTGGAATTACCCTGATAATTCTGTTTACAGAAAGGAATGGTGCTTTGATTTTGTTTCATTACAGAATTAGCAGTTTCACTAATGACTAGGAAATTGTTCTTGCTGCATGTGAGTGCAAACATTATAAAACAAGAATAAATGCTTAGCTTAGAGGTTCCCAAACTTTTTTGTACATTAGCATCACTTTGGGATCTTTTAAAAATTTCACAGCTCAATCCCCACCCCAGACCAAGTAAATCATAATCTCTACCCCAGTCCAATTAAGTCATAATCTCTGAGGGGGAAACAGAGACATTCACTTTTTTTTCGTTTTTGTATTTTCTTTTATTGAGGCTTTCCAGCTGATTATAGGCAAGTTTGGGAACCAATGGCTTAGCATATGGTTCAAGTTTCTGGCTTACATTAGCAGTAAGTGCAGGCACTCTGCAGTGATTTTAATACTCCACCAAGCACTATTAAAGCTTTATTTTCATGTCTACTAAATCTGCTATGGAGAAAAATATATCTTTGGAAATCCTAGTGTGCATATTTATTATACTTTTACAATTGCTGTAGCAAGTGGCAAAAGTGTATTTATTTGTCATAGAAATAACCACATCTGACTAGACATGCAAGTAGTATATTTACAACCATTTAGCTTCATATTATAATACTGTATAAATAAACCCCATGAATATAGTTAAGTAATCCCAGTTTACAAGGTTCTTTAATGTAACCTCAGATTACTTCTTAAAAAAACAGAAACTTTTACATCTCTTAAGACTTCAAATTATATTTTTAATAAAGAAGAACCTAAGCTGCTTTACTGTCATTCTCATAATACCTGTGCATCTCAATTTCACACCATATTTTAAGAAAATATAACCATTGTCAAAAAAATTATGTTCTTAATCCATAGATGTATTCTCAGATTAACAAGTATCTCTGGGGGACATAAAGAAAAGGCAAAGACAATCATGCTTATTTGTTTACACAGGAAACATTATCTGAGAATCGTCCTCCTCATTTGCTGGAGGCAATTTCATTCCCCTCCAGAATCTAAACAAAGAAAAGTGGAGACTAGGGAAAAATAGAGTATGTCTTGGGTATGGTTTCTTTCTCTCTTGTTTGGCAGATGCTAGAGCTCACATCCCTGGGTGGGTCTAGAAGGTGGTTAAGGCTGATACACTGCTGTTTAGGGCACTATTGGCTGTTATTCAGAAGTTCCTTACTGGACCCCTCTCTGCTCACTTCCAGTGATCTAAGTGGAAGCATTTAGTGACTCCCTTTTTAATCCATAGACAATTACCTTTATGCTGAGGACCACTATTAATTACTAGGGATGCTAAGAGATGAGAGCCAAGATTACCACACTCTCACTCTGTTCTATATGGATGTGTCTGGTCCATGGGAAACATGTCCCATGAAGTAACAATCTCTGGAAATCTCAGTCAGCGTCAACACAGCATCCACTCTCAACCCTCTTACCACAAAAACTAGTTAGCCAGACCTTTTTTTAACCTCTAAGTTTCCACGGGCCACATCCCAGGCCTGTTTCTTGATAGAGATGCAAAGAACAATTTCTCTGAACTTTTTTCTTTGCAAAATTTGTGTATGCAGAGAAATGATTTTCATATACTCAGGTACCTTGCATTTATTTTCTTATGCTTCAGTCAAAACTGAGTCCCATTCTGGGCTTCCTAGGTGGCCCAGTGGTTAAGAATCCGCCTGCCAATGCAGGGGACATGGGTTCAATCCCTGCTCCAGGAAGATCCCACATGCCGCGGAGCAACTAAGCCTGTGTGCCACAACTATTGAGCCTGTGCTTTAGGGCCCATGAGCCACAACTATTGAGCCCATGTGCTGCAACTACTGAAGCCCACGAGCCTAGAGCCCATGCTCTGCAGCAAGAGAAGCCACGGCAATGAGAAGCCCGTGCACCACAACAAAGAGTAGCCCCCACTCATCGCAATGAAAGAAAGCCCGCGCACAGCAAAAAAGACCCAACACAGCCAATAAATAAATAAATAAATAAATAAATAAATAAATAAATAAATACTGAGTCCCATTCTAATATTTTGCTAGTTATATTGCTGTGTTTATATGGTTCTCTCCCTAATTCTTTTATGGAACAAGTTATCAAAAAATGCAAATCTACATACTTATACTACATGTAAATAATCAGATTTCGAGCAGCAAAGCCTAGTAAGACTTTATTGATCTGTGCTCTTGAGGAAGGCAGATATATAATAAAGAGTTATTAAGTGCTAATAAAAACAAAAGGAGAATGTACAGAATGTGCAATATGTTCATCTCCCAGTTGCTAGAAACACATTCTGCTCTTCTGATGTTCTCAATCACACACTTTTACTGAGAACCTATTTATTGTAATAGTTCCAGATAAGTCAACACAAGAGTTAAAAACAAATAATTAAAATGCCATTTCAAGATAAAACAACTCCTCGTATTCTAAGGGTTATCCTTAACTATTCTCCTTAGAAATTTTCTAATAGAAATATAATTACAATATATGGAAAGCAAGGATTAAATCTCCATTGTCAGTCACTTATATTGAAATCAGTGAATACAGCATATTGCCTTCTAAAAAATTTTCCTTTAGGTCTAATTTAATTGGCCATTTGCCATTTCATAACATATATCTATTTGACACTGCTACCATAGTTGTCATATTTCCTGATCCTTAAAATGCTAAGGTTCAGTATCTGTGTATTCAGTAATAACTAAACTAAAAAAGTTTTGGAGGTTGCCAAGTCAATAAATTTTATATTTATGAATTTGTAATAACAATAATGGCTAACATTTACCAAGGATTTACTGTAGCCAAGGTACTATGCTAAGGGATTTGCATGCATGCTGACTTTCAATTGTATATAACCCTACAGAGCTAGTTATAATAATCATCCCCATTATGCAAATTAACAGACGAAGGCCCAGAAGCTTCATAATTTCCCAAGGTCATGGCCAATAAATACCTGTTTTCTAGCCCTGGTAGGATAAGTTCAGAGCCATGTTCTTAACCACTATAACTTACCACTCACTCATTTCCAACTATAGCACAGGCATCCCTATTTGAACTGGAATTTTTACTTAATTAAATGTTACATCTGTATTCAATACTTTCATCTGTATATTATTGACACTTATTGTGTAATCAGATTTGGAAAAATTTTGTACTGTTGGATTATCTACAATATTGTTCCATAGACTGTATATCTTTTAATTAAAAATAAAAACTGATATTCACTTATATGTGCTATCTATATGGCATTTATCTGTGTATACCCTCATGACATGTGCCAGTCAGTGAAAATATCATTTAATGAAAAAGGCACGTGTTCAACTTGGTTAAAAGCACCCAACATACCACTTGCGCTATAAATGTGTAATGCATGTTGAAGGGATGGGTTAATGAATGAATAAATGTCTTGTGCTGCATAAGAGTCAGCTAATACAATTAATACATATATGTATGAGGTTGTGTTTTTGTGTGTGTTTTGATATTTCAACAATTATACACAATCTTAAATTTGTTTTTAATTACTCTAATGGAAAGATACTCATTGATTTTAAAGGAAATGAATGTGGACACAGTTCAGTTCATAATTCTTTTCTTCAGCAACCAGAAATTGGTTTCCCACTGGCTAGAATGTACAGTATCAACAAGATAAGAGCTGTTCCTAATGTAAGAAAATAATCATGGTGTATACTAACATTAACATGAGAGGAAAATTTAAAAAAAAACAAATAGCTGAAGTAGGGTAGGGTTATAAGGAATTTTAGCATCAAATACTGCTTCTCTCTGTAGTGGTTAAAATACTCCCAGTTTATATACAATCTATGATTGATTCTGTTTCACTTGAAAGAAATTTACTATACCCAAAAGGAGATTAGCTTTGGGTATAGTAAGATTACCACTCTCACTACAATCAAAACATCAGGAATGAAAATCTCAGCCACTGGCACAAAAAATATTTTAATAATATATAATATATCCACATCAGTAATGCTGCTGTAAGTTGTCACTGATAATAGAGCTATTTCAAAGTTTAATTTCTTTCTTTTTTTAAATTAATTAATTAATTAATTAATTTATTTATTTTATTGGCTGTGTTGGGTCTTTTTTGCTGTGCACGGGCTTTCTTTAGTTGTGGTGAGTGGGGACTACTCTTCGTTGTGGTGCGTGGGCTCCTCATTGCCGTGGCTTCTCTTGTTGCGGAGCATGGGCTCTAGGTTCATGGGCTTCAGTAGTTGCAGCACATGGGCTCAATAGTTGTGGCCCACGGGCTCTAAAGCGCAGGCTCAATAGTTGTAGCGCATGGGCTTAGTTGCTCCGCGGGCGGGATCTTCCTGGAGCAGGGACTGAACCCGTGTCCCCTGCATTGGCAGGCAGGTTCTTAACCACTGCGCCACCTAGGAAGCCCTCAAAGTTTAATTTCAACACTGTTTATGGCCTAGCATTTCAAATCAGACAACTAAGGATCCCTTACTCCTGTTTCATTAAATACAGATTCAATTCCAGAAAGTACATTGCTATTATTTTACTACTCTGAACATATTTTAGTCAGAGTGTGACATTATTGGCATGGGTTTTATAGTTTCTTATCCCTCTCACATGTTCTGTAAGAAGAATAGCATATTATGAGGATGAATACAAAGAATAGTTTTGGTATTCATTTATAAATCTCTAACAAAATTACTGTTTTATTGGTATGATTAATGGTTCTATTAAGATGTAAAATAGATTCATTTATTTTTCTAGGGAAAAAATAACTACAAAAGTAAGATGGAGAAAGCAGGAGTAGGGGTCTATTGAAAGATTTAGAAAATGTGAAATATGAGTGATTTACCAGAACATTTAAAAATAACCCCTTGAAAGCCACAGTGAACATCAGTAAGCCAATGTGCTTTAGAAACAATGTTCAGGAGAAGCACAAGTTTAAGAATGCCATTTACATCATCATTTGCTTGAATACGTTTTCATTGTCCTCAGAAAAGTATCTGTCAAGTGCTATGTGCACAGAGCAAGTCAACATCTACTAACATCTATTGATGCCAGAATTCTGAAATGGTGGAACTACTTTTTGTGTCAAAGAAGGACGACTGGGGCAAAGACAGAGGCTTTGCATCAAGAATTATAGTAAATTCACATAAGCCAGCAGCTGACTGCAATATTTTGAATATGCTTTTCTGGTTGCTGAAAGTGTGAAAATGAGCCAGAGTATGAAAGGTGCAACTTTTAGCCGGGACTTTTCAATAGCAAAGATTCTGAAATATAAGAGCAGAAGTGTGTATTCCATTGCTGGTGTTGATAATGTTGAATATTCTCTACACATGAATGAAGCAGTAAAGAGCTAGGTCCCTAAATCTATTTGAATTCCTTTTCCAATAAGCTAACATTTAACTTGAACCTGGCAAAGTAAATCATTCCAGATTCAAATGCCCCTCTCTACTTTGCAGAGGCATACAGAGATGGAGTAGCAACTAATGTTCGTTTTGAGAATAGAACTGGGCACAGCTGTTCCAGTCAGACTTTTTGCAAGAAGATAAAATAAACTGTACATAAAGACATGAGTGGGATTTAACCGTTATGCCCAAGAAATTAACATCTGGCTCAGAGCCCAAAATAATCATTTACAGATTATGGAAAGTGACATTTCATGTTGCATCAGCTAAAATGTCATAAGCATTTTAAATTACCAAGAGCAGAAAAAAAGGAAACAAATAAAATTGCAGAAATAAAAAAAAAACCTCCATTGAGGAGAGACAAACACTGCTCAAATAATGCTCTAGGATTCTTTTCTCCCGTGGATCCTTCTCCAGCTTCAGTAAGTAAACTGATACATTATGGCATGTGTTTCAGATGGATTAGCAGTGACACGTGCAACTTTAACAAACCTAATGTATCCAATGAGCCAAGAGTCTAATGTGTATAGGCATCAACTATCAGTCAGGAGGGGTAAGAAATATGTATAAAGAAAATATAAAACCATACATCTTCATAGTTGAATCAGAATGAAGAGTAATTATGTTATATAATCATATTAACATATTTTTAAAATTTTCTATCTTTGGTATTCAGATAGAGTGAATCATTTCACTCCATCAAGGGCATATAGAATAGCCTTATTAACTTAAGGACCTGTGTATGAAGTCCTTAAGACACACCAGGTGACTCCAACTATCACCACTGATACTTAACCTTTTAAATAATACAGAACTTCCTAAATGAAGTGTATATTAAATACTTACCTTCAGAGGTTAATGCTTAATCAAAATCTCACTAACTGTAACGGTGTTTACTTGGCAATCTCAATGACTCAGACTAACATTTGAGATCAGGGAAGAACTTCCAAAACAGCCAAACTGATATTTTTAAGTTTGCTTCATTTTAACTGCTGCTTATAAAAGAATGACACCAGTGTTTCCAAATTAACAGTACATTACAAAGAGAGTTCTATTCTTAAAAGAAAGTTTCCTAACTACAGATTTAAAAGAAGAAAAAAAAAAAAAAAAAAAAAGGACAAATTACACTCTGACATTAAGAATAAAGACATAAATAAATAGTTCCTTTTTTTTTTCCAGGGTCTGGTGCAGCTGCACTGTTCACAGCTCAGAGCTCGGCTCCAAATCTCAGTGCTGGGTGATTTAAAATAAAATCAGTAAGTAACTAACCAAACAAATTAATTAAAAAATATTAGCCCTTCGTGGTACACTAATGTTCTGGCCACCTACCTCAACAGCCCTTGAGAATGTGTTTATATAAAGAAGAGTATATTAGATGTTCAGATTGGCGATTAATTACAGATCAATTCATTTATCTATTTATCAATCTTTATCAATCTAAGAGGCTACCATGTGACAGGCACTGCAGAAAAGGACAGAACAATGCAATGACTAAGCCCAAAGAGACCTAATGCATATCCTGGAGGAATCAACAATTAAGAAATGATGATGGACTTCCGCTACATCTAGGAAAACAGAAGTCAACTCCTCAATTGGTGGTTTAGAAAGTAGAATCTCAGGATGGGGAAAGGCTCCTGGTCCAGTGACTCTAATTCATTCTCTCAAATTTTATCTCCTTGTGTTTCTCACATTTCCATTACTGCTGGTACTAATCTGCCACCCCCACAAAATGCTTCTAGAATATAGCTCTGGCTCAAGTAGGTGAAAAAAAAGGCCCCCCACTTGGTCTCTTGACATAGCTGAGACAAACTGGAGTTTTAAAAGGTCTTTTTCTAAATACTAATGGAGGACTACTTGGGAAAGAACATGACGAAAAAACACAAATATTTAATCCAAAAGACATTCTTATGGCAAAACTTGTAGTTTGGTGGAGTGAAAAGCTATAAATCAGAGATTACCATGATCCTCTCCTCAGGATTTTGTTGCCAGCAAAGCCCATTAACAATTCCCAGGGAATAGAAATAGAATCTGGGTAATAGAGTTTAACCTTGTTTTTTTTGTTTCCTTTTCTTTTGTGCTTAGTCTAGTTTCACTTGCTCATAGCCTGCCTGCTGTGTGCAGAGGGCACACACCTGGCACTCCTCACCAAAGCTCCCAGTGTGAAAAGGCTGTGGGGATACTTCAGCTGGGTGGGCTTGTGCAGAAGGTGCACTTGACACCGCGATTCAAGATAGTGGTGGTGGGCCATGTGCAGAGACACTGCGACTGGCACTGTGATTTGGAGCTGGGCTCACGGCTGTGAACAGTGCAGCTGTGCCAGACCCGAGAGAACACTCGGCCCCCTGCAAGAACCCAATAAAATGACCCCGCCCCTGGCCTGTTGGGGAGAGCATGTTCTCTAGAGCTGAGCTTATAGGACTCCATTCTCTGATGAAAGAATAAAGCTTTCCTTTGCTTCTGAACCAAACTCGGTCTTCTTTTATTGGCTCCAATGACACTGGACAATGTGAAATAAAATTCATATTTTTTGGCAAGACAAGAAAAATTTAAACATAAAAATTTTCTCTTTCCCTTGGCCTCCTCTCACCCCTCTACTGTGCATTGTGTATCTGCATTATACATAGACCAAACCTCCCCATCAGCAGGAGTATCTGCTCAATCTTTCTCCTAGCAGCAACAAGATAACTCCTTGAAAGATAACATTCCTTCTTGATCTCGTAAGGAGTCATGAGGACCCAGCACTTTGTATTTGCAGATATGCATTGTGTAAACTGTCATTTAATGTACAGCCCTCTGTCTCAAAAATCTTATATAACTGTGCTTTGACTTCCATCGGGTGGCATAGTTCTGGAAGCTTTCTGAGAGGCTGTTCCCAGGTTATAATCCTCAATTTGGCTTGAATAAAACTTTCCATTTCTCTTTTAGATAGAAAGTGATTTTCATTGACATCAGGAGGACACTTGTTGGGGCCTGACTCAAAAGGGCTTATAATAATTTGTTAAAGAGCTCCCAAAGCTCAGGAAAACATCACTTATGTTTACCAGTTTATTATAAAGGATAATAAAGATGATAACATAACATAGGCTATTTCATATGCTACAATGTGAATTAAATATATGATAATGAAGTTGATAATCAGATGAAGAGGTACATACGGTGAGGTCCAGAAGGGTCCCCAGCAGAGGAGTTTTTGTCCCTCATGGATCTGGGGTGTGTCACCCTCCCAGCATTTGGATGTGTTCACCAACCTGGAAGTTCATCAAATCTCTTTGTTTAAGAGTGTAGTGCTTAATTTCCAGCCCCTCCCACTTTCAATCCTCTAATCTCTTGATCTTTCTGGTAACCAACTCCATCTTGATGCTACTTGGGGATTCCAGTCTCAGTCATCTCATTAGCACAAAATCCTTTGTGCTCAAAAGGACATTTCTATCACTCAGGAAATTCCGAGGGCTTTGGGAGCTCTGTGCCAGGAACCAGGGACAAAGATGAAATACATTTTTCGTGCCACAGACTCTTATACCATGTTACACACAAAATAGCACAAAAGGTTACAGTTTAAACACAACAGCTAATACTATAAAACACTTAGAAGAAAACATAACAAGATATTTGCGACCTTGGCTTAGGTAAAGATAATTTAGCACCATTTGTAGTAGAAAAAAAAATTAAATCGGACTTCATAAAAATTACAAACACTTGTACTTCAACAAACACTGTGGAAAAAAAAGGAGAGAGAGAAGACAAGACCAGGTTGAGAGAATATATTTTTATATCATATGTCTTGTAAAGGGATTTTATCCAGGATAAAAGAATTCTTACACCTCAGTAGTTAGAAGACAAACAACTCAAAATAAAAATTCTATTTTAACAGAATTTTCACCAAAGGAGATATAAGAATGGCTAATTAGGATATTTTTAAAATGCTAATTATTATGGAAATGTAAATTAAAACTACAGTGAGAATCTTCTTCACCCACCGGAACTGATACAATCAGCAAGACAAGTGCTATTGAGGATGTGGAGAGACAAGAACTCATACACTTCATGGTGGAAATTTAAAACGTTATAGCCATTTTGGAAAATATTTTATCTATTTTATAAAAAAGTCAAAAGTAAATTTACCATATGACAAGCAATCGTATTCCTAGGAATCCACCTGATAGAAATGAAAATATATGTTCATGCAGAGACATGCACATGACTACGCATAGCAGCATGATACGTAAAAACCCCAAACTAGGGCTTTTATGGGTAATAATAATGGATGATTAAAATGTCCATCATTTGGTGAATGGATAAACAAAATGTGGTATATCATACAATGGGATATTATTTAGCAATTAAAATGGAGTAAACTACTGATACATGCTGCAGTATAAATGAAATAAACATTGTGCCAAGTTAAAGAAGCCAGAAGCAAAAGATGAGATGTTTTATGATTCCATTTGTATAGAATGTCCAGAAAAGGCAAATTTATACACAGAAAATAAATCAGTGGTTTCCTGGCACTAGAGATGTGAACAGGGATTGGCCACAAACAGTCAGAAAAGATATTTTTCGGGTTATGCTAATATTCTGAAACTGGCTTGTGGTGTTGGTTGTACAAGTCTGTTACTAAAATCATTGTAGCATACATGTAAAATGGATGAATATTTTATGGTACATAACATACCTCAAAAAGTTGTTTAAGACACAATTCCTGATCTTCCATAATTAATTTTGTCTCAGAGTTTGAAGCCTCATATTAATTCAATTACCATCTGGATTGGTTCCTGAAGGATTTCAGGAACTTGTTGCTTTACTTCTTAAATCCTGTTCACTTTCCTCATGGGAAGATCTACTACACAAGTTCTTAGGCAGAAGCAATCTGCTATTAATATGCAAAATGATTATCAAGAGAGCAAGAGGTGGATTTTTTGTTTGTTTTTTGTTTTATTCTCAAGGTTTTCTTTTGTTTGTTTTAAAGATTTTTTATTATTATTTATTTATTTTGGGTCTTTGTTGGTGTGCACAGGCTTTTTCTAGTTGTGTCGAGTGAGGTCTACTCTTTATTGTGGTGAGAGGGTTTCTCATTGCTGTGACTTCTCTTGTTGGGGAGCATGGGCTCTAGGCAAGTGGGCTTCAGTAGTTGTGGCACGTGGGCTCAGTAGTTGTAGCTCACGGGCTTAGTTGCTCCGTGGCATGTGAGATCTTCCTGGACAAGGGATTGAACCCGTGTTTCCTGCACTGGCAGGCAGATTAACCACTGTGCCAACAGGGAAGCCTTCAAAGGTTTAATTAGAGGGTTCTTAGTTTGGGTTTACATTCTGAAACACATGCCGTTTCATTTGATGGACACCATGAATGACTTTGGACACTGTGAAGGATTTCACTTTCAGAGATCCAAATGGAAACATATGAGAATTTTCTTTTCCCTCAGTTTAAGTGCAAACAAAATATGAAAACAAGAGTTATATGTGGTAGCAGAAAATTCACTCCTTCCTCACAAGGATACAGACATATAAATGAACAGTTATAATCAAATAAGCAGGGAAAGTGCTGTAGGATTTCAGAGGGAGCCGAGCAAGACAGTGGACACTAATATTGGGTCATAAAAATCAAGTGGGAGTTGCCCAGCATGCGAGTGGTGGAAAAGAGCATTTTGGCTGTGAAAAATTAAAAAACAGAAACCTCAATTAAATAAACTTGGGAGACCAGAAGGGGGAGCTCTCATGCCCTGCGACCAGAGCAGAGCTCAACATAAAGGAGAAAAACTTGTCTTCTTTCCTGGCAAGGATTCAGCCAGTTAAAAGGCATGGACTCTGTTTATAATAGCCCTATCATCTGCCTCTTCCTCTCCATAAGAGTTCTCCTTCATTTGCCTTGTCAGGGATTTGCATATGGGTCACCACTGTTGCAGACCCCAATTGCAGTTCTCTGCTGATCCCAAATAAACCCATCTTTGCTGAAGAAATATCTGGCAGCCTACTTATATCAGGTCAACAAAGCAAAGTAGATGGCATATATAAAAGGTTAGTGGAATTGCTTCACTTTTTTAAAACAAATATTCTGTAAATATTTGCCATAATGAAATACATTTAGTAAACTGAGGCATTTAATGTAGCTAGGATAAGAGGCATCATTGAAAGACTAATGGAAAACAAAAATTGAGAGGTCAGAATTAGACTGTTAAGGGTCTTGTACATCTTATAAGAAATGTGGACTTTATTCTTTAGTCAATGTTAAAAAATAAGAGTTAAAAATTTTTTTTTAGTCAGATAAATGGCAAATTGACTTCATGAATAATCACTTTAAGCGTTCTATAAAGACACTTTGGCATGGGGAGAAACACAGCAGAGTAAAGAGTCAGAAGTCTGGTGACACAGTGCTGCTGAGGCACCCCATATTATTAAACAAATAGACTTAATTAAGAGAAGTACAGATCAATAGCCACTATTTTTTTAAAGTATACTGCATTCAAAATGCATTAAGAAAGCAAAGATACCTATAATATACATTGAGATAATTATTATTTTTATAATAATTTCCCATGGAAAAATAGCTTTTACAATCTTAAACTTTTACACCCATTGGCAAAAAAGTGAGAACCCTTATTATCACTTGGTACTCAAAACATGACATTAAACAGGATTTATGTATACAAACACATGTATAGACACAAACATGGAAATGATAGATAAATCTATGAAAACATAGAAATAAAGTAATATGCAAGAGAGTTAAACAATAAATTCTGAATAGCCTTACACAGCTTGATTTGCAAAATATAGAATCTGTGTGTTTCTGAACGAGGTTATAATTAACATTTAGTAATTATTATGTTTTGACATGTTTAGATCTATTACATATGAGTGCTCCAGGAGCTTACAATATATTGCTTGAGACCAGGTAGAAAGGGGTCACATAGAGATACAGAGTTA
Source organism: Hippopotamus amphibius kiboko (assembly GCF_030028045.1). Classification (NCBI taxonomy): domain Eukaryota; kingdom Metazoa; phylum Chordata; class Mammalia; order Artiodactyla; family Hippopotamidae; genus Hippopotamus; species Hippopotamus amphibius. Next base: position 32,654,358 of record NC_080189.1, on the reverse strand, counting down.
GTCCTACCTCCAAAGTCACTTCCTACTTTCATGCAAACTATTTTAACACTCAACAGTTTCTTACAGTGGCCATAGACTGTTGCAACTTACACTGCTTTTAAATTAAATGGTGGCAGCAGAAGCATTCATAAGATTTGGACTATTGTTTCCAACATGATGAGCCTACTTTAAGTCTCTATCAGTAAGAGATCCTCCCTTCTTTCCTTGTGTGTCTCTTTAGAAAGTATAATCTAGTTGAAGTTCAATGTTGCTATACCATAAATGACTTCATAACTCTTTCTACTGACCAAAGAATAACCATCTTCTCTGGCTATGTCCTATTTTTTGACCAAAGCTATAGGTTTGTCAGTCAGCAATCTTAAAAAGTCACAGCAGTAGGCAAAATATAATGAGACCAGAGAAGATGGACAATCCATCTATTTAGTCAAAGTTATTAGAAAACATTCAGAGCACACATCTCCCTAACAATGTGTTCCTTTAGGCAAGTGTCAATATCTTGCTGTTTTTTTTGTTCTTCCCAACTTAGTATGCCCAGTACCAACCACATACATGGCATATAGAAAGCCCTCCCCTGAAAGAATGAAGGATGGGCCATTACATCACTTATATATAAAAGCATACCATATGTCTTATGCAAAAGAAGTCAGTTCTTTATACAAAATTTCAATGTACTATTTTGATACTATATAAATACTTAAATACGACTTCGTGTGCAATAAGGAGATAGAAAATAGGGGCTAAAGATCTTACTTCTCCTTGTTCACCTGCTGATTTTTTATCTGAGGGCAAAGTTCTATAAATAAAGATAATTTATTGATGCAGCTGGGTTAGTGTCTTAAAATCAAAAACAAAATAGGCCTTTTTGCATAGAAATGAAGTGCTCCAAAACATAAAATAGTCCTGATGTAGCTTACAAAGAGGCTTTAATGACTTTCTTCTAATGAGATTTCTGAGTTTATGCTGAAATAGGTCATATGCAAGTTCTCTGATGTACCTGGACTGTGAATACAGTGTTATGTTTAGTAAAAATTAGAATCCAAGTATAACTTCTATGGATCTCACCATTTCACTATGCAGTTGTGCTATAAATTGCTCAGTCTCATTTCAGCTTTCTTTGGTTTCCTTTTTACTTTTTGCCCATATGTAATTCTTAGTTTGAGTAAAAAATTCATACAGATATTTTCTTGTCTGAGATGGCATGTCTTTATTTTGTTTGAAGTTCAAAGTAATGCTGGCTTCTGGCTTTGAATTATGAGCAAATGAATTGTTCTTAACTGTCAGTGAGAGTCCTCCAGCAGGCCAGCTCAGAACAAGAACGTGGCTGTCTGCACTGTGCCTGTGCTTTCTATTGACTAGTTCATTATGTATGAGGACATGTCCCACCTTTGTTAACCAGTCTGTTTACTCTTGCTAAATATCACATTCTTAAAAGCCTTTTGGAATTGAAAACAACCTAAAACTCTGTTGAGATTTGTGAATGTCATCCTTCTGGTTAGAACTGCGCATAGATCTTGCAATAGTAGCAAAGATGCATCCATAATAGCTGTCAGCTAGGATGGTCATTAAGCTTTGTCTGCAGTCAAGATTCCTGTGCCAGATGGCATCTCAGGAACACTAGACAGAGCATGCAAAGCTGCCAAGTTTCGTACTGTGCCCTTTTAAGTTAGGGCTGGTTGAAGAATAAAGTAAGCAAAGGACCCGTGAGAATAAAACTCCTAGCAGTAGCTTTCTAGCTCCAGGCTCTTTAGCTTGAATACAAAGACAAACCTGTCTTATATTTAGAAATGTATATTGTTTGTTAATATAAACATTACTCAGATTTCTAAAATGCATTTTCTCATGATGATACTGTACTTCCAATGGTGATTTTTTTTTTGTCTTTTATGTCATGTTTAGAAGGTATTTCAAACATTTCTGATCAATGTTTTCTTCTCTTAAAAAAGTTTTCCCTTTCTATCTTTATACTTGGAAATTGTATAGGCATGAATTTGCAATCTAATTTTCTTTCAATAGCTAGCTAACGATTTCAGGACAATTTATTATATATCCAATTTTCATACTTTTGAAATTCCATGTTTATTACACCAGATTGTCCTACATATTAGGGTCTTTTTCTTGGATATTAATTGTGAATGAGGGTATAATATGTTCTTTTGCAGGCTAGTACCAGTACCACAATTTTAATCATTATCTTTATGAAGTACATTTTAAAATTAGGTAGTAAAAAATCACTTTCTCTTTTAAAAAAAAAATAATACTCATTTTAGCTTTATCTACCTATGAATTCCTCCAAATACATTTTTGTACTACTTTGTCAGTTTCTTTTAAAAAATAGCCTGTTCAAATAGTGACAGATATTACACCAAATGCACATAATGATTTTGTGATATTGGAAGGAAACAAAGAAACTTGCTATTTGAGGAAAGAATTATTTTTCCAACAAGTTTTTAGATTGGAGTACTCGTGGAAATTATTTTCTCTTTTTTAAGATGTTCATATATTTAATTTTTAATACATGCGATAGTTGAACATACAAATAAATTTATAAAGATAAAAATATCATAAAGGAAATCTAACCAAGAGAAATTCACCTGTTTCACTCTACCTCTGCCACCCTTACCCAAGAAAAAGACACATATTGCAAGATTCTGGCTGCACTGGCTTTATAAAATAGCTGTGAATCCTTAAGGGCATTCTATCCGGACTTAAAGGTACTTAGAATTTTACATGGTGCATTTGGGAAGGTGGCAGGGAGGGTGGATAGAATCATGGAGAATTAAGTTGCTTGGGGGAGCTGTGATGATCTGGAGGGATGCTTAATAAAAGTAGTTTTGAGGGGAGATAAAACTTGAAGGCCAAAGAAGTGGGCTACATGTGGAACTCAAGGCTATTTCCTTGCACAGAGTTGAAATACCTAGTAGAAATGCCTTTCAGACTCAAGGGAAATTCCAGAAAATTAACAGTTATTGAACAAATTAATAAATGACAATGAAATTTTACTTGTCCTCTCCTTTCTTTCTAAATAACCAGAAAACCTCTTCATCTGTTTTACATGAGTGGTAATTATGGAGCTACTGAAGGGATATCTCAGCAAGGTGAAGAGACAATTGTCTTATTTCATTCATTAGCTCCAGAGTAGTGGAGTCTTACTCAAAGTTTCAGGTAGTGACTAACGGTAGGAAAGGGAACCCAGGAGGAAATTAGCAGTTTCCAGGCTTTCGATACAGTGAAGATGCATTCAATACATTTTTCTTCACAAGGAAAATATTTTTAGACTTGGTATATGCCAACTACTCTGAGTACTGGAGATAGGGCAGGAAGCAATATTCACAAAAATATCTGTCCTCATGGAATTAATATACTAGAGTAGGAAAGGCTGAAAATAAACAAAATAAATAAGCAAAATACTCATAATGCATCGCTTAAAAATTGATATGGAGAGAATCAAAACAGGGAAAAGGGATAAGAAATTTTAAGCATGTAAGAGGAAATGAGGTCAGAGAGGGAACAAGCTACTGGATCAGTTAGCAAATGACAATGACTTTCATTCTGAGTGAGTCATGAACCCACTGGAAAGTTTTCACCAAGGAAGTGTGTTGATCTTAATTTTGTTTTAAAATGATCCCTCTAACTGCTTGATTAAAAATAGACAGTATGGGGCAGGGTTGGAATCAGAAAACTGTTAAGGAGGGAACTATAGGAATTCAAGCAAGAGTTGTTAGAGGCTCTGATAAGCCTGGAAGCAGCGGAGTGGTGAGAAGTCATCAGAATTTGAATGTTCTGAAAGTAGAGCTAACAGAATTTGGTGGAATATTGTACATGAGGTGTATAAATAAAAGGCTTTAAACCAGAGCAATGGAGTTGAAATTAACTGAGATGGGGAAAACTTGAAAAGCAACAGGTTTGTTTGGAGAGAGTAGAAATCAAAAGATTAGTTTTGGACAAGTTATACTGAGCCTGCTTAGTAGATATCCAAGTAGAGATTTTGTGCAGATGGTCTGGATATGAGTCTGATTTGTTAGGAGAGGTCCTGGATAGAATCATAAATCTGAAAGCTGTAACTATATAGATGATATTTAAAGCCACAGACAGGATAACATCATCAAGGGAGTAACTGTAGATAGAGATGAGGGCTGAAAAAGGAACCAACGACATATGATATGTGGCTGGAGGCTAGAGGAGATCTAGCAGAAGAACATGAGAAGGAACATTAGTGGGGCAGGAGAAAGACAGGGAGAATGAAGTGGGGAGAATGAAGTGTCAAGGAAACCAAGTGATTGAGTGAATGAATGAACATCCCTTGTATTAAGTGGCGCTGATGGATGGGTAAGACGAAGACTGAAAAATTTACCATCAGTGATAACAGTATGGGAAACACCTGCTAAGATTGTTGTTAGTAGAGTGACAATTTTCAGAAAGCATGGGAGGAGAATAATTAGAAATAATGATTATAAACTACTGTTTTCAAGAATTTTGCTATGGGCTAGTACCTGGAGGGGAAGGTGGAGCTAAAAATACTTCTTGTTTTATCTGTTTTATTTTAAGATAGGAGAAATAATGCATCTGTATGCTGATGGGACAATCCAGTATGGAAGAAAAAATAGATGATGTGCAGAATGGAGTGGAGGGGTATATTGCTTGAGTAGTGTCCTGTGTAGGTTAGAGGAAATTGTATATAGGACAAAGGTGGGAATTTAGTAAACAATAGAAATTGTAAGCCTATATATTGAAGCTGGTATTTGAGCCCTGAAAAGGGAAGGAAGAAATTAAAATATTTCAAAGAGACTAGTATTTTATTTTCTACTTTGCATTTTTGGTCATTGGAGGCATTTTACTGCATTTCCTTTTTTTGTGCTATTTTCATCAGACTTGACATTGAGCTCAAATCATAAGCTCAACTTGCAACCTATCCAAATTTTTTGCTTGTTGAAGAATTGTTTTTGTATCACAGCAACAGATGGAAAAGAGTTTATATGCGGGAGAGGAGAAAACTTTATTTATCAGTGAAGTAGGAAGTAGGATTACCTCTTGAGAAATAGTGAGACTGTGAAAAATTGAGATACAAAACTAGATAAGTACTCCATTTGGAGATTGTCCTTTCATTCTCTGTACAAACTCAGTTTGAACATACAACTATACGAGCAAAATGATAGTCTATCTCACCCCAGTAATAATGATTAGGCCAGAGGAAAATATTCACTAAAGCTGAATCAAAGTTGTTTCCTTGGAATTTAGGAAATTATACTCATTCCAATATCAGCCAGGCTCTTAAATGATAATGTAACAACTCAGGAAATGCGGCATAGCCAGGTGTTGTGTTGTTTGGGCTGGCAAGCAAGAAAAAAAAAAATCATCCAGAAGTACACAGGAAACTACCGAAATATTAGGAACGCAAAGATGAATGATGTAGATTCCTATGGCTGCTTGTTGCCATGTTCAAGTACATTTATCAAGCCCAAATTAATATTCTACAAGATATTCTGTATCTTCATGGGACTAGGAAAGGAATAGAATACTGTGACTAATGTGACAAAACACCCATGTACAGGGGGAAATATTCAAAGGACTATTCAATAACACTGACATGGGAGGTAGAGGATTACTATAGATGGGGAATCAAGTTTCAGTTTTGCCCAGGGTCGAAAAGTTTCCAGTTGAAAAGTTGAAGATATAAGAGGTTTCCACAGAGTACAGTTAGGAGAGTCCAAAAAGTAGCTAACAGCAGATATCAATCAGTGAGGGGAACCACAGGGAAACACTGGTGATTCGTTACTAGACAGGTGGAAGACTGGGTTGGCATTTTGGTAGGTAATGAGTGATAATACACTAGAAGAGCATGGAGAGGCTAACTGTATAGTGCAACTGTAATAGTTTTGTACTGTTGGCAAAATCTGACAAGGAGTTATTGTGATGTATAGTATTGTCAAAATGTGTTTTCCTTGGTTGCCTAAAGAAATATCAGCTCTTTTAGCCCCTCTCACACTCACTCTCTGATTTCTGAAGGAATTAGCTTTGGAGGCTGGGATGAGTGAATTTTTTCCTGGGTTCCAAAGGACGGAAGGGCTGAGCTTTGGGCAGAGATTGTTCTCCTGTAATGCATGTGGCTCCTCTCTGAGGATTTCTCTGTAAAGTTGAAGCCAAATACCTGAAAATGAGTCCCGTTCTATTCAACCCACTTTCTGAAGATCTTTCATCTATGAACAGATAGGAAGTAGGAAAAACAGCAATTGGTATCATTGGTGTTTGCTTGTAAATTTACAATACCCAACAAAAAAGCTTTTTTCTCTTTCCATTTTTAAAGCCCAGTATCAAATATTAGGATGAACTATGGGAATGAGCAAAGGAGAAATAAAACAGACTTTCTTTAAATTAAGTTATCGCTTTAAATCATCCTCAGTAGTTACATTATGGCAATTTATTTAATATTTAATTAAGTAATCAATTTTTATTTCAAAATCAAGTTTGGGGCAGTATAGTTTTGGAACTTTGCCTCATGGTATGGTAGATTACAGAAGCCTTAGAGACTCAATGTCATCATCTATTAGGGAAGGTCATTCTCTATCTCACAGATGTTTTTCTCTGCAATTAATTATTCAATACATATAATACACCTGACGAGAGAATCAACCCAGATTAAACTCTGATTAAATATTTGATTCCTTTTCACACTTCTTAAGTCATAGGCGCCACAGATATTTCATAATGGATGGGGCTGACTCCTACCATATCCATACTATTTAGTAGTGGTTAATCAGTTTGAGAAAAGACAGGTTCTTATGAACCCATTTATTTAAATTCTTAGTATATATAACATTTGGGAGACATATGATACTGTGGAAAAGAAAATAATCATCTTCACTTTTTCATTACAGTTCAAAATGTTCCCCCAAATTTAGTCATTGCTCTTTTCTATGAATAAGAACATACTATTGTGCCTATTTCTAAAAAGATATTCTGAAGTTTAGGGATTCTCTTTCAGTGAGCACAATCCAACTAGTTAATTGGGTGCTTCTTGTTCTTGCAGTTATTTTAAATATTTTTCTAACATCTTACTATTCACATATATCTCAGTCTCTTGGTACAGTTATTAAAAGAAAATATTTTGAGATTATGATCACATATATATATATGAACTAGGAATTGAAAGGCATAGCAAATATAACTAGTAAGACATTTGCCTCACCTTTCCACAAATTGAAAAAGCCGTGATTGCCATTCCCTAAATTGACTTGGTTCAATATTAAAATGAGAGAAAGTAACCAAGTCAGGTTTCCTTTTCATTATGCAGTGCTCATGATGTTTTACAAATCTGAAAGCTTTACCTTTTTGTTCATTTGCTATATGAATTAAACATTAACAAGAATAAAATGAGGTTAAAGCCTAGAAAAAGGTCAATATATTCTCCAGGGAAAACTGAAGGTTATTCTTTTATTTCATATTTCTATATCTCTTTAATTAACCACTTAAGCAATGCAGATGGAATATTGACACAGCCATGTGGGCAGAAGTCAAGAGCAGTCCTACTTAATCTCTTACTATGAACTCTCTCAATTCTAATCTTATTGTTAGGATTTAGGCTCTTTCATAGCACTTTCCATGAAGTATTCTTTAAGTTCTGTTTATTTTTTGAGCTTATAATTTCATTATTGGAAAACCTGACCAACGTTTCACTCATTGATGAAAATTTTAAACACAGTTACCACTAAGATGATAGCTTCATTTTCGTATTCATAAATTGCACTAGATTAACTGTTGCATTTCTAAAGCCCAGGTTTGAAAGGTGAGTATAAAATTATTCATCTTAGCTATAATGGCTGAAAATGAACTACAAAACAGTAAAATAATTTTATTTTTTTCTCATAGAACATGTCTAGGAAGATCAGTTGAGAAAAACTAACGTTTAAAAACTTAATAAGTTTACAGTAGTATTAGGCTAATGAGATGTTCCGATATTTGAATTTTACAAAAGAATGACTCATAGGTTTGAAAATGGCTTCTGCTTCTATTCTACTCAGAATTGGCTCCAAAATAAAGCTGCTAAAATTGTTAACATTTCAGGCTATTAATGTCTTCAAAAGTCTTTGTACAATTGACTCATGGGAGACATATCTTCTCTGTAAGTTACTTAATTTTTTTGCTATTAAACATGATAGTGAGTACAGATAATGATGACTAGGTCATTACAATTTGGCTTATTACAAAACAGTAGTAGTTGGTACTTTTTCTGATACTTTCCTAATTCACTGTAACATTCAGAATATTAAAAATGCATTAATTAAATAAAGTATTGGCAAAAAAAAAAAAAAAAAAACTATTGGCAAACCAGATAATTTAATGAGAAGCTTATCTCCAAGTTTCCCATAAAGGTCATGCCTCCCATATAGGTCATTAATAAGAAAATAACCTTAGTGGTAAGAAGAAGATATGTTTAATGACTTCAACTGAATGGCTTTTTGAGAAGATAAACACATTGGAAAAATTTCTTAAAATGTACCAAAGAGATATTTTGATTCAGATATTAAATTCAGATAGAATTTAATCCATGTGATGACAGAAAATCATGATTAAAAGGAAGCAATAGACTATATAAAGAAATAATACATAGGATTTCAAAGGGTCAGAGATTATTTCTAATAGATTATAGTCCCTGTTTTTCTAAATATATTAAATCATGAGAAAAGAAGAAAATATGGGCCCAGATCCTTTTTTGGATTTATTGAATTGTGGATGTTAAGAGTAATTACTATCAAGAAACCTGCTCAGTATCTTGGATGTGAAGCTAACTAACAATAAGATAATTAGATTGAATTTCAAGCTTTCAACCAGAGGGAAATACATTTCTGAAGAACATTATACAAACTGAAGTTAAAAAACAATTGTAGGACTTCCTAGGTGGTACAGTGATTAAAAATCTGCCTGCCAATGCAGGGGACACGGGTTCGAGCCCTGCTCTGGGAAGATTCAACATGCCACAGGAGCAACTAAGCCTGTGCGCTCTAGAGCATAGGCCCAACTATTGAGCCTGTGCTCTAGAGCCCATGAGCCACAACTACTGAGCCCATGTACTGCACCTATTGAAGCCGACGCACCTAGAGCCCGTGCTCTGCAACAAGAGAAGCTACTATAATGAGGAGCCCACGCACCAAAATGAAGAGTAGCCCCCACTCACTGCAACTAGAGAAGGCCCGTGTGCAGCAACGAAGACCCAACACAGTCAATAAATAAAATAAATTAAAAAACAAAACCAAAAAACAATTGGATATGGGCTTCCTAGGTGGCACAGTGGTTAAGAATCTGCCTGCCAATGCAGGGGACACGGGTTCGATCCCTGCTGCAGGAAGATCCCACATGCCACGGAGCAACTAAGCCTGTGCGCCACAACTATTCAGCGTGTGCTCTAGAGCCTGTGAACCACAACTATTGAGCCTGTGCTCTAGAGCCCGTGAGCCACAACTATTGAGCCCATGTGCTGCAACTACTGAAGCCCACGCGCCTAACAATTGGATAAGTCAAAACATCAGACACATCACAAACATGCCAGATTGTTTCTTATTCAGTTAAATCAGATATTTCACACCTTTCTGATTTACTAAATGTTGCTCTTTTGAATTAACTGACTGATGTAGAAATAATCTCATGATATTTAATAGTCATGATTTACAATAAAAGAATGATTAAAGTAATAAATGCAAATAAACCAAAATTAAAGGAGCAATTCTGGTTCTATATCAGAGATTGAGCATAGGTATCTATCTTTAGTCAAACCAAAATTCCATTTGCTATAAAATATGTTAATAAAAAACAAGAAAAAACAAAGTTATGAGAGTACTAGAGCATTAAAAAAAGAAGCATTCAGGAAATTTCAAATTTGGGGAAATTTCTATAAGATAATAAGCAAATGGTATGATATCCTTGGGAAAAAAGCAGAGAAAACCACATTCAACAAACCTAAGATATGTAGATTCATAGTCTTAGCTGCTGTGAACATAGAGTTGGTTTACAGCTAGATGGGGATAGCTCTATCTTTATGCCTGGTGAAGACTGCGTTTCTGCTTTTTATTCTTGGTTAAAATAAGTGCAATGGATTTTGTGATACGCTGTTTAAGATCTGAAATTCTCCTGGGGATACCAGGGTATGGTCTGCAACTGGCCTAACTTATTTGATTACCATTGCTTGACTTGTTAAATGACTTAAATACTGTGGTCTTTTTCAGGAATTCTTCCAAAGGCAAGATTCTTTGCAAGGAATTTGATGGGTTCAGTTCAGAAAGACTGTATGGTCCTCTGTGTGCAAAAGAACTGGCCCTGTGTAGGTCACACTGTGGAATGTCTCTTGGAACTCCAATGCCTGCCATTATTGTCCTTTTCTTGCTGCATCCTACCCTTTGCATTTAAATGAAAGCCTTATATGAGTGTACACTGTAGAGTCTGGTAAGTCCTTTCTAATATAATTAGAGAAAATAATTGAACTGCACATTGGAACAACTGGAAGTTAGTTTTAAAATTTAATTGATCCCTGGATATAACTCCCAAGATTTTGCTTTAATTGATTTGGGAGATAGCCTGGATCTTGGGAGGTTTAGAAACTCCAGAAGTGATTCTAATGTGGTGTTTATGGCTTGGAATCACTAATCGGAACAAAGGTCAGGAGTATTCACAAGGAGTATCTTCAGGGTAATAAATAAAGATAATTATTAAAGAATGGCATTTAGTGCAGCTGGGACATCAGACTTTACCCTGCCCAGACTCTATAGAAAGGGAGAAATCTTGAGCCTCTGTGTCAGGTCACAGAGTACTCTATGCAATGTTTGTTTGTTTGTTTTTCACAGAATACACTGAGACAAATTCTATTATTGGATATTATCAGTGGATGAGTAACTGTTGATGCCACGGAAAACTGTATTCCTGGAATCTGTTTCAGAATGTTTGATCCATGAAAGATGCTGTTTTAGATGGAAAAAGATCCACAGTCTAGCAGATTTCATCAATGAAGTGCACAGCATCTCAAGACTGTTGGCGTAGATGGAATGAAAGAGATGGTCTATACAATTTTCTCACTTAATTAATATCCCCAATAAAGAGGCTCTTGCCTAAAGTGCCTAGGAATCAATTTTACCAAATTAGATTGGTCTCACATGGAAGGCACTGAAAATTGGACTCAGACCTAACTAAGACCAGAAGAGAATACAAGTGTATTTATCTTTCTTATTTTTTGTATGTTTTTTTTTCCTTTTCTACATACATTTAAATAGGAGTGTGCAGAGTAGGTTACTACAAATTTCTAATATTTATCTGTTTCAAAGAGGTTAGAGGCACATATATTTTGGAACTTATTTTCTAGTTTTAAAAAATAACTGAAAACATAACTTTTCCAATTATTTTCATGACAAAAATAAAGATACAAAGATGTATCTGCTTTATATTCAGAGAATCTTCCACTCAATAATAAATTTTACGTTAAAAACTTATTTTACAGAGCATTGTTGTTATGGATGAATGTTTGCATCCCCCCAAAATTCACATATTGAAACCCTGTCCTCACAATGTGGTGATGTTGGGAGGTGGGACCTTTAGGAGGTAATTAGAATTAGATTAGGTCATGAGAGTAGAGCCCTCATGAGTGGAATCAGTGCCCTTAAGAGTCAAGAAAGAGCTTGTTTCTCTTTGCTCTCTGCCATGTAAAGGTACAACGAGAAAATAACCTTCTATTAACAGGGAGGTGTGCTCTCACCAGAGCATCGTGGCACCCTGATCTCAGACTTCCAGCCTCCAGAACTGTGAGAAATAAATTTCTGTTGTTTATAAGGTACATAGTCTTTAGTAATTTGTTACAGCAGCTGAACTAAGACAATTGCTATTTTTCCTTTTGTTTCCCCACTTTTTTTTATTCAATGTGGATAATAGCTACTTTTTTTTACATTAAAAAATATTTGCTCTGTTTCCTTTTAATGTATGGAGCAAGAATATGTTTAAATTATACCATTTAGGTAATTAGTTCTTAGAAGAAAAAAGAAAGGCAATAAACTGTACTAACAGGCAATCATGTCTATTTCTTTTATATATCATTTTTTTAATTTTAAAAATCTTATATTTTAATAAAGTAAGAAAGCAAAAACAGAAATGATTTTAAATATAAAATTCTATCTTCAGTTCCTGAGACAGGAATAGCCAACAAATAAACAGATTTCAACAGGGAAAAATTGTGCTTTTCAGTCAGAAGTCTTAGTTATTTAAGTTTTTAAAAAACTATTCAATATTATCCAGCTAGATATAAAACATTACTATCAATAAGCAGCTCTTGTCTAATTTTCCAGAGGTTTGATTTTGGGGAGAGTGTTTAGGAATATACCTATCTACAAAGGAAATGCCATATGCATCACATGGGTACATTTTGGTATCTATAGCCTACGGCAAGCTCTTGGTCTACATCCATAATGAACAATGAAGTTAGTAATTGATTTCTGTCACTAACTCTTGGATGACCTATAATTTGCTATTACTTGTTGTTACATTTTCTACTGTATATATCTCACCCTTCTAATTAGACTTCAAAATTCTTGAGAACAAGAAATGTCTTATCCACTTTTCACTTCCCATAAATACCCAGAACACTGTCTGAGTCTGCCAAGCTAATTATGCATGTTGTATGAAGCTGTCTTAGAGTAGCTGGAGTCTAGCCAAAAGGTCACAGAATTCTGGTCTTGGAAAAAAACCTTTAAGAGATACGCTTGTTCTTATGCCTGACTTTGGCATGCTTAGTATTAATACTTTGGTTTTCAGGCAGATGCTATTCAGGCATACATACATTTCTACTCTAAGTGATTAATGATTACATACTCCCTGTTACCTGAAGACTGATAGTATGTTCTGCCTTACCAGGCAAAATATGCCCCTGGTTAGACCTCATCCTCTGCCTTCCACAATTTGTTGCATTCCTTTCCTCCTTCTAAATTCAACTCTGTTCCCATCTGTGGGTACTTTTCAGTGCTTAGGACGAATTGGTCAAGTAAATATTGAGGAATAATATTCAAAACATGTACTAATTATGGCACAGATCAAATCTTACCAAAGCTGAGCATTAACAAAGCAATGCCAGCCATACTTAACTTATATAGCCATAACTGCACACTAACTAGATATCACCCTTGAAAATGTACAAGTTCATAGTAAAACAGAAGAACTAGAATCAATTTTGAAGACTGCATTAGTTTCCTATGACTGCCGTAAAAAATAATCACAAACTAGATAGCATAAGAAACAGAAATTTGTTCTCTCACAGTCCGCAGTCAAGGTGTCGACAGTTTTGATAGCTTCTTGAGGCTCTGAAGGAGAATCCCTTCTAAACTTCTCTTCTAATTTGACGTGGCCAACAGAAACCTCTGAGGTTCCTCAGCTTGGGGCTTCATAATTCCAATCTATGACTCTGTCTTTGTGTTCTTTACGGGATGTTCTTCCCAGTGTGTGTCATATTTCCCTTTTTTTTCTCTTGTAAGTATACTAGTGACTGATTTAGGTTCCACCCGAATTCAGGACGATCTCATTGTGAGATCCTAATTTAATTGCATTTGCCAATAGTTTAGTTGCAAATAAGGTCACATTCACCACTACTGGGAGTTAAGACTTGAACATATCTTTTGGGGGGACATAATTCAACCCAAAGCAAAGACCAAATATATTCCAGGTGTTTTGCATACACCCATATATTACATTTTAGTATCATGTTATAAGACAATATTACTCCCCCTGTTTTCCATATGGATATACTAAGGCATATGAGTACCCATCAGAAGAGTAACTTAAAATTCTAGTATTAGAACTTAATTCATGGCTAAAAGTTCAAGCTTTCTCTCTAATACCAAGCAACTGAAATAACAGAAATTATATAATATTTTCAGGCTAATCTTGTGGTAAGCAGAAAAAAAAACAAATATTCTTTTCTTTTAGAGATTAAGTTATGGAACTTTAGTGTTTTTTTTTTTTAACTTAAGAAAATAGTTTAATTTTTTTAAGCTCTTTATTGGAATATAATTGCTTTACACTCTTGTACCAGCTTTTGAGGTACACCAAAGTGAATCAGTTGTATTTAGAAATATATATCCCCATATCCCCTCCCACTGGCCACTCCCTCCCACCCTCCCTATTCTGGCCCTCTAAGTCATCACCCATCATCGAGTTGATCTCCTTTTATTATACAGCAACTTCCCACTAGCTATCTATTTTACAGTTGGTAGTGTATATACATCTATGCTACTCTCTAAATTCGTCCCAGCTTCCCCTTCACCCTCCCCCAACCCCGTGTCCTCAAGTCCGTTCTCTACACCTGCATCTTTATTCTTGCCCTGTCACTGGGTTCAACAGTACCATTTTTTTAGATTCCATACATATGAGTTCGCATACGGTATTTGTTTTTCTCTCCCTGGCTTACTTGACTCTGTATGACAGTCTCTAGCTCTATCCACCTCATTACAAATAACTCAATTTCATTCTTTTTTATGGCTGAGTAAAATTCCATTGTATATATGTGCCATATCTTCTTTATCCATTCATCTATTGGTGGGCACTGAGGTTGCTTCCATGTCCTGGCTATTGTAAATAGTGCTGCAATGAGCATTATGGTACATGTTCTTTTGGTTTATGGTTTTCTCTGGGTATATGCCCAGGAATGGGATTACGGGGTCATATGGTAGTTCCATTTTTAGTTTTTTAAGGAACCTCCGAACTGTTTTCCATAGTGGCTGTACCAACTTACATTCCCACCAACAGTGCAGGAGGGTTCCGTTTTCATCACACCCTCTTCAGCATTTATTGCTTCTAGATTTTGTGATGATGGCCATTCTGACGGGTGTGAGGTGATACCTCATTGTGGCTTTGACTTGCAATTCTCTAATGATTAGAGATGTTGAGCATCTTTCCATGTGTTTGTTAGCCATCTGCAAGTTTTCTTTGGAGAAATGTCTATTTAGGTCTTCTGACCATTTGTGGATTGGGTTATTTGCTTTTTTGGTATTAAGCTGCATGAGCTGCTTGTATATTTTGGAGGTTAATCCTTTGTCCGTTGTTTCACAGGCAATTATTTTTTCCGATTCTGAGGGTTGCCTTTTAGTCTTGTTTATGGTTTCTTTCGCTGTGCAAAAGCTTTGAAGTTTCATGAGGTCCCATTCATTTATTCTTGATTTGATTTCCATGATTCTAGGAGGTGGGTCAAAAAGGATCTTACTTTGATGTAATGTCATAGAGTGTTCTGCCTATGTTTCCCTCTAAGAGTTTTACAGTGTCTGGTCTTACATTTACATTTTTAATCCATTTTGAATTTATTTTTTTGTACTTCACAGATTCAACACAATTGCTATCAAATTACCAATGGCATTTTTCACAGAAATAGAACAAGAAATCTTACGATTTGTATGGAAATGCAAAAGACCCCGAATAGCCAAAACAATCTTGAGAAGGAAAGATGGAGTTGGTGGAATTAGGCTTCCTGACTTCAAACTATACTACAAGGCTACAGTGATCAAGACAGTATGGTACTGGCACAGAAACAGAAATGTAGATCAATGGAACAGAATAGAGAGCCCAGAGGTAAACCCACGCACATATGGGCACCTTATCTTTGACAAAGGAGGCAAGAATATACAATGGAAAAAAAGACAGCCTCTTCAATAAGTGGTGGTGGGAAAATTGGAAAGCTAAAGGTAAAAGAATGAAATTAGAATACTTTAGTAGTGTTGACTGAGTTCAGGTAGCAAAGAATTGTGTATAATGATAAATTAGTGTCCCAATGTTCAAGCCTCATGAAGCGTACCTAGGTGCATTTCAACATTACACACATTGCTATTATGTCCGATGTGTCCGAACAGAATTATATTAGGTAACTGACTACTTGAAAGCCAGGCATATCTTTTCTTCTTCTGCAGGAACAGATGCTAAGTTCCAAATATGCTCCTCCTATTCTAATTATACCTGGTAGTTCCACAATTCTTTTTTTCAGATGGTTGTGGGGATCATGCACTTAAGTTAGAGAAAAACAGTATTCTCACAAATGTGATATCTAATAAAAATGGCAGGGTATTTTCCCCATTTTTAAAAATCTCTGAATAAGACCCTGTCTCAACCCTTAAACATGTGAACTCAGACATGAGCTATGTGTGTACTTCCTACATACACACACACACACACACACACACACACACACACAATTATGTATAAATGATGGATGGTTGGATTTTAGGTCATTGTGGTCATCTGACCTCTGTTCATTCCTCTTCCTTCCCCTCTCTCTCCCCCTCCTCCTCCTCCATCTTTTTCTTTTCCTTTCCTTCTCCTTCTAAGCCTGGACAGGACACTGAATCTGGATAGGAAACACCAAAAGTGTGTTCAGGACATAGTTCTATTCATGCTTTCATTGAATGTTACCTATTGAAAGAACTGAAACATGAGACTCTTAACCTAAAGAAAACATTCTTGTGCCTGCATTTGATTTTCCTTCAAAAGGAGCTTGGGAACAAGTAAAACAAAGTTTTAGAACAAAAGACATTAATAGGAGTTAATGTTTGATAAATAATGTTTATTGTAGGCAAGCGTTTATTTTTTACTCCATTTATCCTTATTAAATTTTATGACATAATAGCTTTCACATGATAAAACAGAGTTCAGTAATTATATGTTTTATGAAGACCAAGACTTGGAGAACATCAGAAATAATTTCAAGATCTGTATATTTGTCTTAGAAGGCAGCTGCTAATATGATAACTTTCACAAATAGATTAGAAATCTAGAGGAGAGGAAAGAAAGAAAATAGTTCATGAATACCCATATGAACTTGGTCAAGTCATTTTTTTTTAACTTTTCATTTGTTTATTTTTCACAATAAACTGCATATATTTAGAGTGTACAATTTGGTATCCTAATCTCCAAATTCATCACCCCCCAACCCTCCCCACTTTCCCCACCTGGTGTCCATATGTTTGTTCTCTACATCTGTGTCTCCATTTTTGCCTTGCAAACCAGTTGATCTGTACCATTTTTCTATAGTCCACATATATGTGTTAATATATGATATTTGTTTTTCTCTTTCTGACTCACTTCACTCTGTATGACAGTCTCTAGGTCCATCCATGTCTCTACAAATGTCCCAGTTTCATTGATTTTTACAGCTGAGTAATATTCCATTGTATATATGTACCACATCTTCTTTATCCATTCATCTGTTGATGGACATTTAGGTTGCTTCCATGTCCTGGCTGTTGTAAGTAGTGTTGCAATGAACACTGGAGTGCATGTGTCTTTTTGAATTATGGTGTTCTCTGGGTATATGCCCAGCAGTGGGATTGCTGGGTCATATGGTAGTTCTATTTTTAGTTTTGCAAGGAACCTCCATACTGTTCTCCACAGTGGCTGTATCAATTTATATTCCCACCAGCAATGCAAGAACATTCCTTTTTCTCCAAACCCTCTCCAGCATTTACTGTTTGTAGATTTTCTGATGATGCCCATTCTATACGGTGTGAGGTGATACCTCATTGTAGTTTTGATTTGCATGTCTCTAATAATTAGTGATGTTGAGCAGCTTTTCATGTGCCTCTTGGACATCCGTATGTCTTTTTGGAGAAATGCCTATTTAGGTCTTCTGCCATTTTTTGATTGGGTTGTTTGTTTTTTTGATATTGAGCTGGATAAACTGTTTATTTTGGAGATGAATCCTTTGCCTGTTGGTTCGTTTGCATATATTTTTTCCCACTCTGAGAGTTGTCTCTTCTTCTTGCTTATAGATTCCTTTGCTGTGCAGAAGCTTTGAAGTTTCATTAGGTCCCACTTCTTTATTTTTATTTTTATTTCCATTATTCTAGGGGGTGGATCAGAAAAGATCCTGCTGTTATTTATGTCAAAGAGTGTTCTTCCTAAGTTTTCCTCTAGGAGATTTATAGTGTCTGGTCGTACATTTAGGTCTGTAATACATTTTGACTTTATTTTTGTGTATGGTGTTAGGAAGTGTTCTCATTTCATTCTTTTAATGTAGCTGTCCAGTTTTCCCAGCATCACTTATTGAAGAGACTGCCTTTTCTCCATTGTATATCCTTGCCTCCTTTGTCATAGATTAGTTGACCATAGTTTATCTCTGGGCTTTCTATCTTGTTCCACTGATCTATATTTTTGTTTTTGTGCCTGTACCATACTGTCTTGATCACTGTAGCCTTATAGTATAGCCTGAAGTCGGGAAGCGTGATTCCACCAACTCTGTCTTTCCTTCTCAAGATTGCTTTGGCTATTCGGGGTCTTCTGCATTTCCATACAAATTGTAAAATTTCCTGTCCTAGTTCTGTGAAAAATGTCATTGGTAATTTGATTGGGATTGAATTGAATCTGTAAATTGCTTTCAGTAATATAGTCATTTTCACAATGTTGATTCTTCCAATCCAAGAACATGGTATGTCCCTCCATCTGTTTGTGTCTTCTTTGATTTCTTTCATTTGTGTCTTATAGTTTTCTGAGTACAGGTCTTTTACCTCCTTGGTTAGGTTTATTCCTAAGTGTTTTATTCTTTTTGTTGCAATGGTGAATGGGATTGTTTCCCTAATTTCTCTTTCTGATCTTTCATTGCTGGTGTATGGAAATGCAAGAGATTTCTGTGTGTTAATTTTGTATCCTGCAACTTTACCGAATTCACTGATTAGCTCGAGTAGTTTTCTGGTGGCATCCTTAGGATTTTCTATGTATAGTATCATGTCATCTGCGAACAGTGACAGTTTTACTTCTTCTTTTCCAATTTGGATTTCTTTTATTTCTTTTTCTTCTCTGATTGCTGTGGCAAGGACTTCCAAAACTATGTTGAATAGTAGTGGTGAGAGTGGACAACCTTGTCTTGTTCCTGATCTTAGAGGGAATGCTTTCAATTTTTCAACACTGAGAAGGATGTGCTGTGGGTTTGTCATATATGGCCTTTATTATGTTGAGGTAGGTTCCCTCTGTGCCCACCCTCTGGAGAGTTTTTATCATAAATGGGTGTTGAATTGTGTCAAAAGCTTTTTCTGCATCTATTGAGATGACCATGTGGTTTTTATCCTTCAGCTTGTTAATATGGCATATCACAGTGATTGATTTGCGTATATTGAACAATCCTTGCATTTCAGGGATAAATCCCACTTGATCATGGTGTATGATCCTTTTAATGTGTTGTTGGATTCTGTTGGCTAGTATTTTGTTGAGGATTTTTGCATCTAAATTCATCAGTAATATTGGTCTGTAGTTTTCTTTTTTTGTAGTATCTTTGTCTGGTTTTGGTATCAGGGTAATGGTGGCTTCCTAAAATGAGTTTGAGAGTGTTCCTTCCTCTGCAATGTTTTGGAAGAGTTTGAGAAGGATGGATGTTAGCTCTTCTCTAAATGTTTGATAAAATTCACCTGTGAATCCATCTGGTCCTGGACTTTTGTTCTTTGGGAGATTTTTAATCACAGTTTCAATTTCATTACTTGTGATTGGTCTGTTCATATTTTCTATGTCTTCCTGATTCAGTCTTGGAAGGTTATACCTTTCTAAAAATCTGTCCATTTCATCCAGGTTGTCCATTTTATTGGCATATAGTTGCTTGTAGTAATCTCTTATGGTGCTTTTTATTTCTGCGGTGTCCATTGTAACTTCTCCTGTTTCATTTCTAAAGTTATTGATTTGAGTCCTCTCCCTCTTTTTCTTGATGAGTCTTGATAGAGGTTTATGAATTTTATTTATCTTCTCAAAGAACCAGCTTTTCGTTTTATTGATCTTTGCTGTTGTTTTCTTTGTTTCTATTTCATTCATTTCTGCTCTGATCTTTATGATTTCTCTCCGTCTACTAACTTTGGGTTTTGTTTGCTCTTCTTTCTCTAGTTTCTTTAGGTGCAAGGTTAGATTGTTTATTTGGGATTTTTCTTGTTTCTTGAGGTAGGATTGTATCACTATAAACTTGCCTCTTAGAACTGCCTTTGCTGCATCCCATAGGGTTTGGACCATTGTGTTTTCATTGTCATTTGTCTCTAGGTATTTTTTGATTTCCTCTTTGATTTCTTCAGTGATCTCTTTGTTATTTAGTAGCGTATTGTTTAGCCTCCATGTGTTTGTGTTTTTTACACATTTTTTCCTGTAATTGATTTCTAATCTCATAGCATTGTGGTCAGAAAAGATGCCTGATATGATTTCAATTTTCTTGAATTTACCAAGGCTTGATTTCTGACCCAAAATGTGATCCATCCTGGAGAATGTTCCATGCACACTTGAGAAGAATGTGTAATCTGCTGTTTTTGGATGTAATGTCCTATAGATATCTATTAAATCCAGTTGATTTATTGTGTCATTTAAAGCTTGTGTTTCCCTATTAATTTTCTGTGTGGATGATCTGTCCATTGGTGTAAGTGGGGTGTTAAAGTCCCCCACTATGATTGTGTTACTGTGGATTTCCTCTTTCATAGTTGCTAGCATTTGCCTTATGTATTGAGGTGCCCCTATATTGGGTGCATATATATTTATAATTGTTATCTCTTCTTCTTGGATTGATTCCTTGATCTTCATGTACTGTCCTTTCTTGTCTCTTGTAACATTTTTTATTTTAAAGTCTACTTTATCTGATATTAGTATCACTATTCCAGTTTTCTTTTGATTTTCATTTGCATGGAATATCTTTTTCCATCCCCTCACTTTCCATCCGTATGTGTCCCTAGGTCTGAAGTGGGTCTCTTGTAGACAGCATACATATGGGTCTTGTTTTTGGATCCATTCAGCCAGTCTGTGTCTTTTGGTGGGTGCAGTTAGTCCATTTACATTCAAGGTAATTATTGATATATATGTTCCTATTACCATTTTCTTACTTGTTTTGTTTTTGTTTTTGTGGATCCTTTTCTTCTCCTATGTTTCCCACTTAGAGAAGTTCCTTTAGCATTTGTTGTAAGACTGGTTTGGTGGTGCTGAAGTCTCTTAGCTGTTGCTTGTCTGTAAAGCTTTTGATTTCTTCATCGAATCTGAATGGGATTCTTGCTGGGTAGAGTATTCTTGGTTGTAGGTTCTTCCCTTTCATCACCTTAAATATATCATGCCACTTCTTTCTGGCTTGCAGAGTTTCTGCTGAGAAATCAGCTGTTAACCTGATGGGAGTTCCCTTGTGTGTTATTTGTCATTTTTCCCTTGTTGCTTTTAATAACTTTTCTCTGTCTTTAATTTTTGTCAATTTGACTACTATATGTCTTGGCGTGTTTCTCCTTGGGTTTATCCTGCCTGGGACTCTCTGTGCTTCCTGGTCTTGGGTAGCTGTTTCCTTTCCCATGTGAGGGAAGTTTTTAACTATAATCTCTTCCAGTATTTTCTCAGGTCCTTTCTCTC
Source organism: Hippopotamus amphibius kiboko (assembly GCF_030028045.1). Lineage (NCBI taxonomy): Eukaryota > Metazoa > Chordata > Mammalia > Artiodactyla > Hippopotamidae > Hippopotamus > Hippopotamus amphibius. The sequence continues at coordinate 32,633,016 of NC_080189.1, read as the reverse complement.
TCTCTTCTCCTTCTGGGACCCCTATAATGCGAATGTTGGTGTGTTTAACGTTGTCCCAGAGGCCTCTTAGGCTGTCTTCAGTTCTTTTCATTCTTTTTTCTTTATCCTTTTCTGCATCAGTGATTATCACCATTCTGTCTTCCAGGTCACTTATTTGACATTCCGCATCAGTTAATCTGCTATTGGTTCCTTCTAGTGTATTTTTCATTTCAGTTATCGTGTTGCATATCTGTGTTTGTTTGTTCTTTAATTCTTCTAGGTCTTCAGTAAACTTTTCTTGCAACTTTTTGCTCTTTGCATCCAATCTTTTTTCAAAGTCCTGGATCATCTTCACCATCATTATTCTGAATTCTTTTTCCAGAAGAGTGCCTATCTCCTTTTCATTTAGTTGTTTTTCTGGGTTTTTATCTTGTCCCTTCATCTGGATAAAGACTTTTGCCTTTTCATTTTTTGTGTGTTTCTGTGGCTATGATTTTCAGTTCCACAAGTTGAAATACTGCTGATACTGCTTGATTCTGTTGTCTGCCCTTTTGTGCAGGAAGCTGTCTAGGAGGCTTGTGGGTGCTTCCTGATGGGCGGGCCTGATGGTGGGTTTGGCTGGGTGGGTGGAGCTCAGTGACACTTTAATCTGCTTGTCTGCCAATGGCTGGGGCTGTGTTCCCACCCTGGTGGTTGTGTGGCCTGAGGCGACCCAGCACTGGAGCTTACAGGCTCTTTGGTGGGGCTAATGGTGGACTCTGGAAGGGCTCATGCCAATGAGCCCTTCTCAGAACCCCTGCTGCCAGTGCCCCTGTCTCCTCGGTGAGCCACAGCTGCCCCCCAACTCTGCAGGCAACCTTCCAACACCAGCAGGTAGTTCTGGTTCAGTCTCCTATGGGGTCACTGCTCCTTCCCCTTGGGTCCTGGTGAGCACACTTTTTTGTGTGTCCTCCAAGAGTGGAGTCTCTGTTTCCCCCAGTCCTGTGGAGGTCCTGCAATCAAATCCCGCTGGCTTTCGAAGTCTGATTCTCTGGGGATTCCTCCTCCTGTTGCTGGACCCCCAGGTTGGGAAGCCTGATGTGGGGCTCAGAACCCTCAGGACTTCTGCGGTATAACTGTTCTCCAGCTTGTGAGTCACCCACCCAGCATTTATGCAATTGGATTTTAATGTGATCGCGCCCCTCCTACCATCTCATTGTGGCTTCTCCTTTGTCTCTGGATGTGGGGTGGTTTTTTTTTGATGAGTTCCAGAGTCTTTCTGTCAATGGTTGTTAAGCAGTTAGTTGTAATTGTGGTGCTCTTGCAAGAGGGAGTGAGCACACGTCCTCCTACTCCACCATCTTGATTCTTTTCCTCCACTCTTTAAAGAAAAGTACAATATAGACCTTGTAGTTTAGTGGTGCAATTCCCCTTGCCCTAAAGTGCATTTTATTGAAATAAACTACTAATACTGTTTTGGAACATGATTAAGATTGCTATGTGGGGCTAACTGCCAGGGTGTGAGATTAAATTAATGTGACAAAAAACTCACAATCCCACCCACTGTTCCAAACTAGAACAAGGCATTTTAGAATCAATCCAACATAGCATTTTTAACCAAATCAGTGTTTAGTAACAGGAGCCAACTCAAGAACTTCTAGAGCAAAAGAGCCAATCATGAAACAGCGCTTATTAACTGAATCATACAGAGGGAGAACAACCTATCAGGCTAGAAACATCACAGCACAGTAATTGCAAAATCACTACCTGGACTTACAGATCTAGGCCAGCAGAATAATCACTTTAGACACAACCTAAAATGTTCATATTATGCCTGTTGTCTACTGATTCTCTTACAGCTGAAGGGCCAAAACAAATGAGAGGAATAACAGATACTATGTTTAAAAACATCAATGCAGACACTTTCTTTCACTGAATATAAAAAATGGAGACACTTGAGAGATAGGATCAAGATGGTGGAGTAGGAGGATGTGCGCTCACTCCCTCTTGCAAGAGCACCAGAATTACAACTAACTACTGAAAAATCATTGACAGAAAGACACTGAAACTCACCAAAAAAGACACTCCACATCCAAAGAAGAAGCCGCAATGAGACGGTAGGAGGGGTGCAATCACGTTAAAATCAAATCGCATAAATGCTGGGTGGGTGACTCACAAACTGGAGAACAGTTATACTGCGGAAGTCCACCCACTAAAGTGAGATTCTGAGCCCCACGTCAGGCTTCCCAACCTGGGAGTCCAGCAATGGGAGGAGGAATCCCTAGAGAATCAGACTTTGAAAGCCAGTGGGATTTGATTGCAGGACCTCCACAGGCCTGGGGCAAAGAGAGACTCCACTCTTGGAGGGCACTCAAAAAAGTGTGCTCACCAGGATCCAGGGGGAAGGAGCAGTGACTCCATAGGAGACTGAACCAGACCTACCTGCTGGTGTTTGAGGGTTGCCTACAGAGTTGGGGGGCAGCTGTGGCTCACCGAGGAGACAGGGGCACTGGCAGCAGGGGTTCTGGGAAGTGCTCATTGGTGTGAGCCCTCCCAGAGTCCACCATTAGCCCCACCAAAGAGCCTGTAAGCTCCAGTGCTGGGTCGCCTCAGGCCAAACAATCAACAAGGTGGGAACACAGCCCCAGCCATTGGCAGACAAGCAGATTAAAGTTTTACTGAATTCCACCCACACAGCCCTACCTACCGTCAGTCCCTCCCATCAGGAAGCACACACAAGCCTCCTAGATAGCTTCCTCCACAAGAGGGCAGACAGCAGTGTCAAGCAGTATCAGCAGTATTTCATCTTGTGGAACTGAAAACCACAGCCACAGAAAGACAGAGAAAATGACAAAGCAGAGGACTTTGTACCAGATGAAGGGACAAGATAAAACCCCAGAAAAACATCTAAATGAAAAGGAGATAGGCACCCTTCCAGAAAAAGAATTTAGAATAATGATGGTGAATATGATCCAGGACTTTGAAAAGAGACTGGATGCAAAGATTGAAAAGTTTACGAAAGACCTAGAAGAATTAAAGAGCAAGCAAACAGAGATATGCAACACAATAAGTGAAATGAAAAATACACTAGAAGGAACCAATAGCAGATTAACTGAGCCAGAAGGGCAAATAAGTGACCTGGAAGACAGAATGGTGATAATCACTGATGCAGAAAAGAATAAGGAAGAAAAAAATGAAAAGAACTGAAGACAGCCTAAGATACCTCTGGGACGATGTTAAACGCACCAACATTCGCATTATAGGGGTCCCTGAAGGAGAAGAGAGAGAGAAAGGGCCTGAGAAAATACTGGAAGAGATTATAGTTAAAAACTTCCCTCACATGGGAAAGGAAACAGCTACCCAAGACCAGGAAGCACAGAGAGTCCCAGGCAGGATAAACCCAAGGAGAAACACGCCAAGACATATAGTAGTCAAACTGACAAAAATTAAAGACAGAGAAAAGTTATTAAAAGCAACAAGGGAAAAATGACAAATAACACACAAGGGAACTCCCATCAGGTTAACAGCTGATTTCTCAGCAGAAACCCTGCAAGCTAGAAGGGAATGGCATGATATATTTAAGGTGATGAAAGGGAAGAACCTACAACCAAGAATACCTACCCAGCAAGGATCTCATTCAGATTCGACAGAGAAATCAAAAGCTTTAGAGACAAACTAAGAGAATTCAGCACCACCAAGCCAGCCTTACAACAAATGCTAAAGGAACTTCTCTAAGTGGGAAACATAGGAGAAGAAAAGGACCCACAAAAACAAAAACAAAACAAGTAAGAAAATGGTAATAGGAACATATATATCAATAATTACCTTGAATGTAAATGGACTAACTGCACCCACCAAAAGACACAGACTGACTGAATGGATCCAAAAACAAGACCCATATGTATGCTGTCTACAAGAGACCCACTTCAGACCTAGGGACACATACAGACGGAAAGTGAGGGGATGGAAAAAGATATTCCATGCAAATGGAAATCAAAAGAAAGCTGGAGTAGTGATACTGATATCAGATAAAATAGACTTTAAAATAAAAATGTTACAAGAGACAAGAAAGGATATTACATAAAGATCAAGAGATCAATCCAAGAGGGAGATATTACAATTATAAATATATATGCACCCAATATAGGAGTACCTCAGTACATAAGGCAAATGCTAACAACTATGAAAGAGGAAATGCAAGGCAGAGATAGAGACACAGATGTGGAGAACAAATATATGGACACCAAGTGGGGAAAGCGGGGAGGGTCATGGGGGAATGAATTGGGAGATTGGGATATCAAATTGTACACTGTAAATATATGCAGTTCATTGTCTGTTAACTGTATCTCAATAAAAGTTCTTAAAAAAAATTGACACTTGTTATGAATACAAGTTAGGTGAATGCTGTGACAGCTGTCTCTTTTTCCTTACAGCTTACAATAACTACTTATCTTTTCAGATGGGCAAACATTGCTTTTGTTTCTGCATAAAATGCAGTCTCACTTCTATTTATGCCAAATTCATATTCTTGTTCACATCATGACTCTGAACAGAAAATGATGTCTTAGAGATAAGTATTATCTTCACTAAATGAATGAAAACTGCAAAGCACAAACATACAAAACAATCAATATTACCAAAACAAAAAAGGTGAAGTAAACAAGCTGATAAATCATTCAATTTTGCATTTTTACAAAGCTTTTCAAAAATCCTTTTGCAAACTGTTAAAACTGTAATAATTTAGAACCACTCCTCTTAATATTCACTTTATATCCTAAATTTTATTATGCCTAGAACAATGCTTGAACGTATTTTTCAATATTGTATACGAGAATGACAAAAGAAACACTGATTTCTGGACCCCTGGGACTTATATCTAGAAAATAAAATATTTGATATAGATCTATCCTCTTTGGTGAATGTTTTCTGAAAAAAGCCATATGTTGTGCCCACAGAACTAGAGAGAGGTAGCTAGATAAAAGACTTTCAGAAACTGTTAAAGGAATTTACATGTGACCTTCAGTAGTAATTATCTTACGTGAGGAATTTTGCTGTAGTATAAAAGCAGGGAGAAACTGATACTATACTAAGCCTGTAATGTCAATATTTTACAAGCCAAATTGACTTCAACAATTAATTTCCAAGCATTTTATTTTTCAAAGCATGTTTTAGGTGAGTTGAACATTCAAGTGGTAGTTTTTGAATTCTGTTTGTCAAATGCTCTCTAGGTTGTCTGAGTGGCCTGTCCTGCAGTATTTTTGTCATTTCTTTGATCTTTTATTCAGCAAACATCAAGTGCCTGCTAGGCAATAAGGTAACCTGGAAAGAGAATGTGAATAACAAATGGCCCATGACTTCAAGGAGTTTACTTTGATGGAGAAGAAAAACTTATGAAAAAGTAATCATGATATGACAAACACATGATTTGCTGGGTGCATGAAGACATCAAAAGATAGGATCCAGAACTCAGAATTCTGAAACTTTGAATGTTATCCTTAATAACCCACTTACTACTTATCTAGGGCCTCAAAGAAGATATATGGACAAAGGATGTGGTTAACAAACAAAAAAAGAAACAAACAAACAAACAAACAAACAAAAAAGAATATTGCTACTTGAGCATTTGTCTTAAAACCTCTATTTAAGACCCTGACATGACTGGTCCACACAGAAACTTTTCTTTCTGAGGACAGTGACCTGAGAATCAAAGTAAGTAAGATGTTTTCTTTTGCCAGTTTCATTTTGACTTTAGCTCTTTATATTTCACAACTCTGTTGGTGAGAAAAGATTTGTGCAAGAAGTGCTCACAATCCAAAGAAATTATAGCTGCAAAAAGAAGAGAGTCAGCGAGAATTTTGCTCCACGCCTTGGGCAGAACTGGTTTTTGTCCTAGACACTAGAGCTCTGAGTAAGGAAGATCAGTCTCAGCTTGCTCACTTCTTGGACAGAATGGAAGGAAGGAACCCAACTGACAGACAAGAAATAATGCTGGATCTTCCCAAATCTTCCCATTGCTCTAATCTTCTAGGAAAAATGCAAGTCTCCTAAGAGACTAAAGCCACATGAAAGGCAGATCACAGTACCTGAATAGTTGAGTGACATACTCCTTTTTGGGGGTAGAACAATGGCCTGGGAGAAAGGGAAAGGTGGGCTTCCCTATAGGCTAAGAGATTATAATTCAAAGAGATTACATCCCTTTGAATCTATATAGCATTGTATGTTTAACCTAGTATGTAATAACCGTCCTATTGCTTTCACATACTCTCTTTTTAGAAACTAAAGTTTATAAACCAACAATAAAAACCACAGAAACTTTGTCAAGATGACACTGATTCGTGGGTTCTGCCTTTTCCTTGAATAAACATTTATTAATTAGCATTTTTTTATGATATACCTTGAGAATATTCAAAACTGCTTTGGCACTATTGTGAATAACTGAGACCATTCAATATACTTGCCTCATTTCTGACCTCTGATCCTGCCACCTGGACCTATCTGTATGTTGAAATGAAATAAAGAATAGACAAAAGGCACTAGAGTGACTGGCACAGAAATGTAAAGCAATTATACTCCAATAAAGATCTGAAAAAAAAAATTCAGTTCATATTTCCAGCCTTACAGGTTTGGAACTTGGGAAAACTGTCTCATTATTCTGTCAAGCTCAGTTTTCTGCTGTGATTCTCTCTCATGAAGTCACTGTGACTATCAAGTGAAAGAAACAAATGAAAATTTATATCAGCATAAAAGTTTATTATTAACAAAAAAGAATTCAAGATATTGTCATTTTCTTCCTGAGCTCATTTTTGGAATTATGTTTGTAAAGGTAATGGGAATTTTGCAAGTCAGATGAAAGATGGAATTAAGCAGAGCATTTAGATATAAGTGGATAAGATTACAAATATACTCTGCTTAACACTTCTTAACTAAAATATTAAATGTTGTCCCATACTTTATTTCTAAAAATTGAAGGCAAGAGGGAAAACTGAGAAAGATGCCAGTAATCATTAGAACATTTTTACAATCTTTATAAAAAGTATACACATCTATGGAGTAAATCATGGCTTTGCATTTGACCATATTTGTTCACAGATTTTTAAAGATGTAATAGATATTAAAGAGGAGAACTATGTTTAAATATGCTATATATAGGTACCACAATAGGGCTGTAGACAAGCAGTAGGCACAGAATTCTGTGTATCAAAGGAGTAATTGAATCTGATTCAGTTCCTACATATAATAAAAAGGATAGTGTATCTTTTCAGCCTTATTTTTGTTTTAAAGAGGACAGCCTCCTAAAGTTAAACAAAAATTAAAATTAAATTAAAATTTTTAATAGAATCATCCACTTAAGTGTAATTTACAATTTAAGCCCCACTACAAATATACATAAAACATACTCAGGTTTTAATTATGGTACATATATTTGAGACTCATCTGCTGCATAATTATGAGTGATTCTATTCTTTTTCACAAAATATATCTCATTAATAATACTATCCCTTGGGGCTTCCTAGGTGGCGCAGTGGTTGAGAATCCACTTGCCAATGCAGCAGACACGGGTTAAATCCCTGCTCCAGGAAGATGCCACATGCCGTGGAGCAACTAAGCCTGTGAGCCACAACTATTGAGCCTGTGCTTTAGAGCCCGTGAGCCACAACTACTGAGCCCATGTGCTACAACTACTGAAGTCCACGTGCCTAGAGCATGTGCTCCACGACAAGAGAAGCTGCAGCAATGCGGAGCCTGTGCACCACAACGAAGAGTAGCCCCCACTTACCGCAACTAAAAAGAAAGCCCACACACAGCAAAAAAAGACCCAACACAGCCAATAAAATAAATTTATTAAAAAATAATAGTAATACTTTCCCTTACTGACTTTCAGTTACATTTCTTCTGAAGCACTAAAATATCTTAGATATTATGGCTCACAATCTATTTCTGATCTTAGGAAGGCATTTACTGGCCTGTCTATCCAGAACATAGAGATTAAGAAGATTAGGAAGAATGAATATATATAAATATTAAATCCAGATTTGATATGTATAATATCAAAGCATTAGTAAATAACGTGACAAATATCTAAATAAGCCATCTATGACATATTTAGGTTGTTCATTCTCAGATGTGTTCACTCTCTCCCTCTCTCTCCCTTTCTCTCCTTCTCTCTCTTCACATATATATATACACACATATATTAAATATAAATAGATATTATACTCACATAATAAATATATTGTAAATATGAATATACTATGAATATAAGTAAATAAATATATTGTCTTTATCTTCCCCAGTTGTCCGGGGAAAACTGAAAGAAAAAGATGGTACCCTAAAAGTAAATCTTGTGAAATTATCTGAAGAAGTATAAAAGAGATATAAAAGCTATCATTTTCACAAAAAATTATAACTTATTATGAACAAATCACAGGTCACCCAGTGGATCTGGAATTATACCTCCCATAACTGACTGATGCAGTATACCCAAGTTTATAATCAGAAGGCACAGCTGGCTTTTCCTAAGGAGAAATCACAGGAATCTCTCCATGACCTTCAGCTCAGAACCCTATTTCACTTGAAGCAACACCAATGTGAGACTGGTCTTGAACTCTGTTGGAACGACTTCAGATATAATTAACTGCTGATAACAGTAAGAAAGTACAAGGCATAGATCTCTGGATCAATGTTTTCCAATTCAAAAAAGATATGCTCCCATAACAGGATGCTGTCACTATCTGTAGATCTAAAGCTGAGAATCTCACATGATTTTTCCAAAGCAGAAGGGCTGAGGCAGGAGAAAGATTTTCCAAGAATCTCATACCAAGCAGAAGATTTCTAGGTATAAACAGCTTTGGCCAAAAATTCCAGAACAAAGACCTCCACTTCTGTGAACTACTAATTGCCACATACCTGTTCTTTGGGTTATTATTATATTTTAAAACTTTTTCTTAGTTAACTGATAGTTAATTTTCAAAAATGGTAAATTTAAGAATTTTTCTCTTTAATACTAATGCCTTGATTTTCAGAAATTAATATTTGATGTATTCACAAAATCTGACTAACAGGATAAAAGATACAACAGAAGAGATTTATTTTTAAGAAAAAGGAGACCTGGTCTCTGTACCACTTTCTGGGTCACCCAGAGGGAGGATTCAGATAGAATTTGGGATTTGAGGTTTTCTTCCTTAATAGAACTAGGGAAAACAGTTGGAGCGCTAAGCAGAGCATTTCATGGGTTATTAATGATTCTAATTATTTTCTATCCCAGCGCTATGTTGTATTCTTTCTAGTCTTAAATGCTTCTATGTACCTGCCATCCTAAATGATAACTAAAATCACTATATAAAACAAAAGGTCAGAGAAGAAATTGTTGAATGCAGTCTGGACTCAATTATTTCTTATAAGAATAACCCTCACTAGTTCTTCAGATGCAAACATCAGCTAGTGGTGAAAATTTGGACTCCGAAATCTGACCTCAATATGTTTACCTTGAAGCCAATGCTGGCCGAAAGGAAGGACTAAGAATGATCTTGAAAGCCCCTGTGACCCTTGTAGTCCCAGCTACCTTCCCCCTTCCTCTCCTTCCATCCCTTACTGAAATGAAATTGTTCAAGCAATGTTTGCTAAAGCATGACCCTAGTCATGCTTTCCATCCCATGATCCATGCATAAGGACAGAAAGCATAAGATTCTCCATACTTTCTGAGAATATGGCAGGGTCTAATTTTTAGAGCAAACTGAACATTAACTGACTTTCCTCAATCTATCTGATGAAACCTTTGAGCTATTTGCTCCCTTCAGTATACTAATCTTGGAACTCTTCTTGTGTTGCAACATTTTAACAAAGGCTTGAGCTAATGAGTTGATTTTCTTCTTTCGTAACTATTAGATGTATGAAAAAGGTGAAGCGGCATATATGACTTTTCCAAGGGTGGAATATACTGATGAAAACAGCTCAGTGAGTTTGATTCACTGTTGTTGCTTAATAGGAATTAAGCTTGAATAGGAAATATCAAAGCTGCCATTGGATAAATCAAATTTTGAAAATATTCTAGACTACAGTGACCTGCACTCATAAAATATTCTAGTTCTGATTTTAAATCGTGTCATTTATACTATCTCATTAATATTTTCATGTCATTTATACTATCTCATCAATATTTTCTTTAAAGAAATTTAATGTACAAATATTATATATTGAGTAATTAAAATGCTATTAATATTAATTCACCTGTTACTTTTTACCTTATTAATGGAACTACTGAAATTTTCTTAACTGCATATGTGGCTCAATATAAATATAGATTTTTATACATTTATATATATTGGATAGGGCTGCTCTAGTGTTACCTTGACTTTGTCCATATTAAAGCTAGCAATATGAAATGAATGACTTTGGATAGCAGTCTATGAAAGTTGCTTCATGAATGAAGGGCCTATGAGACTCTGGATGATGGCTGAAGCAAATTTAGCCATCTCTAAGTCCTTATGGTAACTCAAGTTTTCAAGGGCTCTTTCTTAATAGATAAGTGATAAAAACAATTACAGAAGAAAAATAGCATGTGAATGTTGGCAATAGCAAACAAATCTGAGAAAAGGTTACCTTCTTATATAGTTTGTCTTGACCTAGACATTAAATGTAGGATACATTCAAAGGTGAGACATAACTGTACAGAAAGTGAGATTGAGTTGGGTTTAGTCCTGAAAGTTGTTAATATTTATTCAATATATTTTTATTGGTGCTTATTGTATGCCAGGCCTTGTAAAGGTGCTAGGGTATCCTGAAAGGAATGAGAATAAGAAACATCCCCAACCATCCTTCTAGACAAATAGAGGAGATAACATAAATCTACAATTGCAAATGTAGTGTTAATGGATCTGTAATAGGTACATGCACAAGTCACACTGGGTGAACAAAGCAGCAAGTGGCCATCTCTAGTTGCAGTTGGAGAAGATGGTCAGCTAGGAATCATAGTACCTTTAGGGGTTTTGCCATCCTCCAACTGGAAGAAGAAAGTAAATTTTTCTAGGTAACAACAAATCACAAACAACATGTTCATTATTTATGTAATGATGTTTTTAAGAGGAGTAGGCATCATTAGAAATATTATCTGATAATATATATTCATGTACATTGTGCATATTTTTGTATGAACTTAAATATGGCTCATGGTTTTTAGCTTCCTGAGTGCTGATGGCTTTTCACTTCCTGAGAATTTCCAATTTAAAGGAATTTGGGTACCAGGACTATGATATACACCTAACTACTAGCTTTTTGGAATGTTTTGTTCTATTCTTTCAGTACCTGGTTTCTGAAAACATGCAAAAAAATTGTATTCTATTTTCTTCACCTTCCTATAGTCACTTATTTCTACAAAGAAAATAACATTTCTTTCAAGCGTGGTCCCTTGGTTCAGTTTCTAGTGGATTCTCATAGATCTTTATGCCCCTTAGTATTAAAAGAGCTCAAAAAATTCAATCAATGATTCAGAAATACAACATTATTTTAGAAGTCAAAGCTCAGGTATATCAAAGGCATTTTATAGCACTCAAAACCATTTGAAAATTACCAATATGATTTGTTATACTGACATGTTATTTCATAAATTTAACAGTTTTTTAAATTAAATGGCCACGGTATTTCTAAGAAAATCTGCCTCCTTTCATCTTTATTTTCTTTAGTGTTTTTCTTTAAGTTCCTTTTACCATTTTCTGACACTTTCCAAAGGAAAGACAGTTTTACATTCTGACTAGGTCACTGATTTCCAGGAGTGATAAAAGTCATTTAACTTTAAGGCTAATAGTAGATGACTCATTGAGTACAATGAGGTAACTCTTAACATGTGAACATAACTCCATTATATGTGAAAAATTAATGAACAAAAACAATACTGTCCTTTAAAAAACAAAAGAGGTACAAATGAGATGAAATTTTACCTCAATCATATCCCTTTTTGTCCAGCTAAACAGTATTTAGAGTTCTTGGTATCCTTCCCCCAAAGACCATTCCTCTAGAGTTGCATGCACGTGTGCACACACACACACATACTCACAAATGCACACTAACACTCAACCACACAAATTTATGTGAAAAATTTATCTTTCCTTCGCCAACTGAAAATTATTTTCAGCAACATGATTATATTCAAATTAAGACTAGAAATTTGCTCCAGGATTTTCCTCATCTGAGTGTTAACTGAACATTTGTTTATTTTAAATTATCATGCAACATATATTTATTAACAACCTATTCTGCGCCCTTCTCTAAATTTGGCCCTATGGGGGTTATAAAAATATGAATACCATTGCTATCCTTCCTCCTCCTCTCCCTTTCTTCATTCCTTCCTCATTTCCTTTTTCCTTCCTTTTCTTTTGCTCTTGTCATCCTTCTGGGTATATAGTAGTATAAAGAAGTATAAATAGCCATTGGGAGATCATTTGCTCAGATTTTTTTAGGGTACCATTATGTTTCGGGTTTGTAAACACAACTGACTTGGTAATTTAACTCAATCTGAGACAAGTTAAATTTCATCAATAAATTAATATCTGAAAGTAGCAGATTCAAGTTTGACATATTGATAAGCTGCTAATGAAAAAAATTTAGATAAAGTGCATCCTTTGAAGAAGTCTGCATTTTAGAGCAGTTTCAAGCCTAAGGGATGGTTTGAAAAGCAGTATTATAATAATGAAGCTAAGATTAAATGTTTAAGTTGAATATTTTTAAGCATGTATATGCCAGTACTTACTGGGAAAATTAAGAACTCAAAGGGACAGTTAATAATGACTTCAAAATATTTACTAGAACATATGTGACCAATTTATTTTATCTGGTGATGTTGTTTCCCTTGGGGTATTGTTTTAGCTTTCTAAAGCTGCATTACAAATTACCACAAACTTTGGTGCTTGAAACATCTATTTGTTATCCTGCTGTTTCCTATGTAGGAGTCCAGGTATAAGTTAACTGTGTCTTCTGCTCACAGTCTTACCAGGCTGAAAGTGTTGTCCAGGACTGGAATTTCATCTGAGGCACAGGGTTGGTACTTTTCCAAGGTACTTGTTTGCAGCATTCACTACCTTGTGATTAGAGGGTGAGGTCCTCAGCTCCTAGAGGCTTCCCCCATTTCACATCACATGGCCCTTTCTATAACATGGCAGTTTGTGTCTTCAAGGCTAACAGGAAATCTCTTTTCAATCTGCTAAGATGGAGCTTCATACAATGTAATGCACTCAGTGGTGTAACTATCTGATCACTTTCACCATACTCCACTGGTGAGAAGCAAGTCAGGTTTACCTGCACCCAAGGGGAGGTGATGACACAAAGGTCTGGATACCAGGAGGTGGAATACTGGGGGCCATTTGAGAATTCTGTCTACTGCAGGTACCTTACTATGATAGTCACAGTCTCGTCATCATAGTCCTCAGTTTCAGTTATGATGCTTTTAATTGCAAGAAAAATAACATGCATCTAAAAGTGACTTTAAAATTGGGGCTTAGTTTCTCACATCATGCTGGAAGTTGATTGATGGTGACTTTTGAAGCACAAAGTTTTTAATTTTGATGAAGTTGAAATTATCTATTTTTCCTTTTGTTGCTCATGCTTTTGGTGTCATACATAAGAATTTTTTGCTAAATCAAGATTTTGAAGATTTGCTCTATGTTCTCTTTTAAAGGTTTTATAGTTTCAGTTCTTTTTTTAAGCTCTTTATTGGAATATAATTGCTTTACATTCTTGTGCCAGTTTTTGCTGTACAACAAAGTGAATCAGCTGTATTTATACATATATCACCATATCCCCTCCCTCCCTCAACTCCCTCCCACCCTCCCTATCCCAGCCCTCTAAGTCATCACCCATCATCGAGTTGATCTCCCTGTATTATGCAGCAGCTTCCCACTAGCTATCTATTTTACATTTGGTAGTGTATATATGTCAATGCTACTTTCTCACTTCGTCCCAGCTTCCCCTTCACTCCCACAATGTGTCCTCAAGTGTTTTCTCTACACCTGTATCTTTATTCTTGCCCTGTCACTGGGTTCAGTTCTTCTATTTAGATATTTGATCCATTTTTAGCCAATGGTTTTATATATTGTGTGAAATAAAGGTCCAACTTCATTCTTTTGCACGTTTCTATTCATTTGTCCCAGCACGTTTGGTTTATTCTTCCCTGTGCTATCATCTGGAAAGTTCTACCAGGAAATAGCTAAAGTAACTGTGGGGCTTACCTCATGTGTACCTTCTCTCAAAAATAACAGCCTTTTGCTGCCTGATATTCATTGCATGAGAAGAGGTGCTCCATGTATTTCATATTTCTTAATTGTGGAAGAAAAGGTCCAAAACAAATACTTGGTCATGATATCCTCATACTCCTTTTTTGGGGGGTTTGGGGGGATGGATGTTTTCATTTTCCTTTCTCTTTTTTTTTTAAGAACTTTAATTGAGATACAGTTAACATACAATAAACTGCATATATTTAGAGTGTACAATTTGGTATTTTTTTTCTTATTAGTAATGTATATACGGCAATCCCAATCTCCCAATTCATTTCCACCCCCCAATTCTCCCCACTTTCCCCACTTGGTGTCCATATGTTTGTTCTCTACACCTGTGTCTTTATTTCTGCCTTGCAAACCAGTTGATTTGTACCATTTTCTATATTCCGCATCCTCATACTACTTTTAAACATCAATACCTATAAGATTTGTTTTCCCAGATTTTGATCAGGAAGATGAGATGGTTTACATAATATTAAGACAGTTTTAGGGTAAAGCCTGACATGTATCACCATTAGGATTTTGTGAGAATGTCAGACAGCCATATAGTTAAATGAGCATGTCTCCAATATCAGAAGGAGATTCACAAAATTTAGGTGGCGTTCTAATCATCTCAGGGATCACTGATTACAGCTCAGATTGGGCATCAAAATTAAAGCTTGATTTTAAATAGAGAGATTCATAAGAAGAAGCTGGTATAAGGCCCACTTAGATGAATAAGAAAATACATTAAAAAAAATAGAGAATGCTGAGACCCAGGATGAAAACTGGGAAATTATCTCCTTGGACAACTTTAAGAGAGAAATGATTAGACAACTAGCTTCACAATTGAGTTTTCATTTTGTGTATTTATGTATTGTTCTGCCTTAGTTACAAATTGAGAACTGTAATGGAGCTGACTGTGAGGTGTTTAAGGCCACTGGGATGAATCTGAAGAAAAAGGGAAAGGAAAACACCGACTAAATGAAACCATGAACTAATTGGGGGTCATTTTGTATGTATAACCTGAAACAGCAGGGATAGATACTCACCCTAAGAATAGCAGGGATAGATATTCACCCTAAGAAACTTATCCCAAGTTTCAGGGATGCCAAGTAGTTCCCTTTCTCTTCCTTTAGGATAGATCTACACAACTGGCCTGAGTAAGTCAGACCTTGGAATGATCATGGAAACATATATCATGGAAATATATCTAAGTCTTAGTTTCTAAGTATGTTCACTGTGGGTAATCACAATACCTACATGTAGGGTTTTTGTTAGAATTAAGTGAAATCTATATAAAGCACTTAACATATAGTAAGAACTTTATTAAGGGTATCTAACAAAATGTATGTACACATCTTGCAACAAAGCTAGATGATTTAATTATGAAAATGTAATGATAAGGTGTCAGGATAGAAAATAAGAAAATTATGATTTCATTCATTCCCATGCAACTTGTCTATTGTTTTATAACTGAATGGACCATTTTAACAAGAAGGCATATGATAGTGAAGGCCCATCCAATGGAAAACTTTATTGTAAAATACATATTTTTTGACCAGCTGGAGTTCTCATCCCCAAATATACTGTTAGGTAATGTTTTTGCCTTTTGAAAAGGATTAAATAGAGTAAAATAGTTCTTAAAAATAACATATGAAATAATAAAGGATATATACTATAAAACTGGAAGAAAAATGGAGTAATTACCTTTGGTGATAAGTAGTTTAATCTAAGAGGACCAAGAGTGCATAAATCTTTTTTTCAGAAAGAAGGTTTAAGCTTCCCTGGAAACTCAAAAGCTTCTGAAATGTCTGTGGTCTTGATATTACAATAACAATGAGGATAATTTTCCATCAGGATAAATAATTTTTAATGGTCTAGTAAATACTACATAATTGTATCTGCAAAAATATGATGAATTTGCTTATATATTATATATGAGCACTATAAGTAATGTTATACAACTATTAAAGTATAATTTTGGATTAAAAACCATCTTTCTTGAGGGAAAAAAATGGCAAATTATTAAATTAAGATACTATTATGCAAAGAAATTAAGAGGCCTTAACATACTAAAAGAATAATAGAACTTGGCCCAGTCGGCCTGCACTGGACAAGAGCTGACTCCAAGTTCCTGTAAACCAGCTGGGCTGTGTGCAGCTGGAAGGTACTGGGAGATATGCTGAAGAACAAGAAAACATCCTTACACTCAGGGTGCTTATGTTCTACAAAAAGGAGAAGAAAGATGGCGGCGAAGTAGAAGGACGTGGAATGCATCCCACTCCACAGATGCATCAGGAATACACCAAAAGACGCAATAATTTCCAAAGAGAACCAGCTGAATACCAGTGAATGACCTCAGACACCAGAAAGGACTGCAAAGATCCCGACATAACTGAGTAGGACAGAGGGAGGGAAAAAAAAAGAATAAAAGGAGAAAGAAGAGAAGAAAGGAAAGGGATGGGTCCCACACCCTGGGGTGGGGGGATCTGAAACAGAGTGGAGATTGCCAAATTTGGGGAAACGTGCCTTATCTAACGGGGAAATCCCTTCTCCAACAGGGAATTTCCCTGGGTCAGAAGGGACGCATTTGGGACTGTTCAAAGAGGGTGAAGCAGCTGAGCTGTGGCAGATGGGACAGAGTGAGAAACACACGGAGGGTCTGCACCACGGCTCAGTGTGTCTGGACTGAGACATCAGTTCACAGCTGAACAGGGGTTCTGGGAGCTGGAATATGGGAACCAGAGAACTGGTTCAGGGTGAGAAACATTGTTGGCAGTGGGGAGACAGACTGAAAGGACAGGAGGGAAGAAATCCGCAGCAGAGAGTGCCTACTGTGGAAAGCTGGGTGGCCATGGCGGCGGCTCGATACTGCTGACTCACAAGCAGCGGGGAGGAGCCGCGGGTGTAGTAGCCGCGGGTGTAGCTTCTCTCTCGGCACCTGCAATGGACAAAGGAAGGACCCCTCTGGGCCTGGCTAAGGCACTCAGGGATCACAAAGGCCCCCCCTGGGGGGGGCTGGCCTAGAGTGCCTGCAGCCAAGAGCCAAAAGTCCGCAGAGTGGCCCAGCTCTGCAGACATTCTGTTTATGCCTGAGCTGCCAGTGTCCCTCTGCAACAGGCACTGCCCAAGCCGCCCGAGCCACTGCGACCCAGGCCAGGCTCCACTGCTCACTCACCCCCAGGGGAAGGAGCCACTATTGTACCCCCTCTCTCCGCACACACCAATGCTTACAGACAAACAATAAAGGAAGTTCTGCTGGTTGCAGAGTAATACAAAAAACCCAAGGTGGGTAGAAGGACACTTACAGCTCTGTTTCCCGTGACCCAAGGAAACAGAAATATTAGTATTAATTCTATTGATCTGGTCCATTCTGGGGTCAGTTCCAGCTTTTTATTTATTTTTTTAATTACGATAGTCCTAAGGGACCTACATGTTTTATAACATTTTTTTTCTATTTTTTATTCTATTTTTATTTTTAGCCTTTTTATATATTTCTATTTCTAGCTAAGTTTTTTGTAGTGCTGACTATAACTCTCCTACCTTCTTTTCATCTCTTTTATACATTTCTATTTCTTTTCCTTTTCATATTTCCAGTCACACTATGCTCTTCTGTTGCCCTGTCATCTATCCTTTTTTAGTTTCTTTTATCTTAATATACTTATAACCAATATTATCACTTCTGTATCTTTGCTTTATTCTCCAGATGACACACTGCTTTGGTTTTTATTATTAGGTTTGGTCTTTATCATAGTTCTGATTATAACTGTCTGATATTGTTTCAGGAATCTTCAACCTGATTGTACTCTCGCTCTATTATATTTGATCCTAGCTTTCAAAATTTCCCTGGATTTGTGCTTGTGTATGTGTAGTGTTGTTTTTTTTTTTAATTAATTTTGACCTTAGTCCTAAGGGATCTACACATATTATAACATATTTTTTAATTCTTTTATTCTGTTTTTTCTTCTATTTTTATTTTTAGACTTTTTACATATTTTTATTTCTATCTAAGTTTTTTGTAGTGCTAACTTTATCTCTTTTACCCTCTTTCCTTCTCTATCTTTTATACATTTCTACTTTTTTTCTCTTTTTTTCTCTTTTCATATTTCCAGTCACACTACGCTCTTCTGTTGCCCTGTCTTCTATCCATTTTCAGTTTATTTTGTCTTAATATACTTATAAGCAATATTATCAGTCTGCTTTGTTTCCTTGTTTTATTCTCCAGATGAAACACTACTATGGTTTTTATTATTAGGATTGGTCTTTATCTCAGTTCTAAGAATAACTGTCTGATTTTGTTCTGAGAACCTTCAGTCTGTCAGGTGGTACTCTCGCTCTGTATTATATTTGACCCTAGCTTTCAAAATCTCCCTGGGTTTGTGTTTGTGTATGTGTGGTTCTTTGTTTGTTTGTTTGTTTGTTTGTTTGGTTTTGAATTTCTGTTGGTTTTCTCTTTGATGGTCTGATGGCATACTGGGGTTCTTCTATCAGGTCTTTCTAGTGCCTTATGTTCTACTAGATTCAGTATTTGTATGTCTTACACATGTGCGTGTTTCCTTGAATTAGTATTTGTTTGACTCAACACTCTACCATTAATCTGGGGCTTGGACAGTCTTCTTTAAACTCCTTTATTGCCAGGACAAGCAACCTCTGAAGTCTGGACTACTCCATCAGAAGTCAAGTAGGAGGCTCTGGGGAGGGAGCATGGAATCCAGGATGCTGGACTACTAGGGAGTCCTCAGACACAGGGAAGATTAACTGCAGAGAACTCTCACAGAGCCCTGTATCAGAGTCTAAGACTCAGCTTCGTCTGACTGTCTGCAACTGCCAGTGCTGGACACCTCACACCAAACTACAAATAAGACAGGAACACAAATCCTTCCATCAGCACACAGACTACCTAAAGCCATATTAAACTCACAGATACACGAAAACACACCACCTGACATGGCCCTGCTCATCAGAGAGAAAAGACACAAAGCCACACACCAGAAAGCATACACCAGACCACCCACCAGGAAGCCTACTCCAGACACTGGAAAAATCCCACCACAGGTAGCAGAAGGCAGAAACAAGAGGAATTACTACTAGGCAGCATTTGAAAAGGAGAGAGCAAATCCTATAAATTAGACAAAATGAGAAAACAAAGAAACACCATGCAGGCAAAGGAGTAGGAAAAAAACTGACAAACCCAAATAAATGAAGAGGAAATAGGAAAATTGCCTGAAAAAGAATTCAGAGTAATGATAGTAAAGGTGATACAAAATCTTGACAACAAAAGAGAGAAAATACAAGAAAAAGTTAATAAGGACTCAGAAGAAATAAAGAGCAAATAAAGAGTAATGGACAACAAAATAACTGAAATTAAAAATACACTAGATGGTATAAACAACAGAATAACTGAGGTAGAAGAATGAATAAGTGACTTGGAAGATAGAATGGGGGAAATAACTGCCACAGAGCAGGAAAGAGAAAAATGAATAAAAAGAATGCAAGACAGTCTCATAGACTTTGGTGACAGCATTAAGCGCACCAACATTTGAATCATAAGAATTTCAGAAGAAGAAGATAAAAAGATAGGGTCTTAGAAAATATTTGAAGAGGTTATACTGGAATTAACTTCCCCAACATGGGAAAGGAAGTAATTAAAGAAGTCCAAGAGTGCAGAGTCCCATACAGAATAGACCCAAGGAGAAATACACCGAGGCACATATTAATCAAACTAACGACAATTAAACACAAAGAAAAACTATTAAAAGCAGCAAGAGAAAAGCAACAAGTAACATATAAGGGAAAACCCATAAGGATAACAGCTGATCCTTCTGCAGAAACTCTGTAGGCCAGAAGGGAACGGCAGGGCATACTGAAAGTCCTGAAAGACAAAAACCTACAACAAAGAATACTCTACCCAGCAAGAATCTCATTCAGATTTGATGGAGAAATCAAAAGTTTTACAGATAAGCAAAAGTTAAGAGAATTCAGCACCACCAAACCAGCCTTACAACAATTGCTAAAGAAACTTTTCTAAGTAGGAAATGAAAGACATGGAAAAGACCTACAAACACAAACACAAAACAATTAAGAAAATGGTAATCGGAAAACACATATCAATAATCACCTTAAAGGTAAATGGATTCAATGCTCCAACCAAAAGACACAGACTGGCTGAAAGGATACAAAAATAAGACCCTTCTATAGGCTACCTACAAGAAACCCATTTCAGACCAAGGGACACATATAGACTGAAAGTAAAGCGATGGCAAAAGATATTCCATGCAAATGGAGGCCAAAAGAAAGCTGGAGTAGCAATACTCATATTAGACAAATTAGACTTGAAAGTAAAGACTATTATAACAGACAAGGAAGGACACTACATAATGATCAAGGGATCCATTCAAGAAGAACATATCACAATGGTAAACATCTATGCACCCAACATAGGAGCACCTCAATACATAAGGCAAATGCTAACAGCTATAAAAGGGGACATTGACAGGAACACAATAATAGTGGGAGACTTGAACACCCCACTTACATCAATGGACAGATCATCCAAACAGAAAATAAACAAAGACACATAAGCTTTAAATGAAACATTAGACCATCTCGACTTAATTGATATTTATAGGACAATGCATCCCAAAACTACAGAATACACTTTGTTCTCAAGTGCACATGGAACATTTTCCAGGATAGATCACATCTTGGATCACAAACCAAGCCTCAGTAAATTCAGGAAAATTGAAATCATATCAAACATCTTCTCTGACCACAATGACATGAGACTAGATATCAATTAAAGGGGGAAAAAAGGTAAAAAATAAAAAAACACATGGAGGCTAAACAATATGCTATAAAGCAACCAAGAAATCACTAAAGAAATCAAAGAGGAAATCAAAAAATATCTACAAACAAATGACAATGAAAACATAACAATCCAAAACCTACGGGATGCAGCAAAAGCAGTTCTAAGAGGGAAGTTTATAGCAACACAGTCCTACCTCAAGAAACAAGAAAAAGATCGAATAAACAACCTAACCTTACACCTAAAACAAGTAGAGAAAGAACAAAGAAACCCTGAAGTGAGCAGAAAGAAAGAAATCATAACGATCAGATCAGAAATAAATGAAGAAGAAAGGAAGAAAACAATAGCAAAGAGGAATGAAACTAAAAGCTGGTTCTTTGAGAAGGTAAACAAAATTGATAAACCAATAGCCAGACTCATCAGGAGAAAAAGGGAGAAGATGCAAATCAACATAATTAGAAATGAAAAAGGAGAAGTAACTACTGACAACGCAGAAATACAAAAGACCAAGAGAAACTACTACAAGCAAGTATATGCCAATCAATTGGATAACCAGGAAGAAATGGATAAATTCTTAGAAAAATACAATCATCCAAGACTGAACCAGGAAGAAACAGAAAATATGAACAGACCAATCTCAAGGACTAAAGTTGAGACTGTGATTCAAAATCTCCCAACAAACAAAAGTCCAGGGCCAGATGGATTCACAGGCGAATTCTACCAAACATTTAGAGAAGAGCTAACACCTATCCTTCTCAAACTCTTACAAAATACAGCAGAAGGAAGAACATTCACAAACTCATTCTATGAGGCCACCATCACCCTGATACCAAAACCAGGCAAAGATGTCACAAAAAGAGGAAATTACAGGCCAGTATCACTGATGAATATAGATGCAACAATCCTCAACAAAATACTAGCTAGCAGAATAAAACAACACATTAAAAGGATCACACACCATGATCAAGTGGGGTTTACCCTTGGGATGCAAGGATTCTTCAATATATGCAAATCAATCAATGTGATACATCATATCAAGAAATTGAAGGATAAAAACCATATGATAATATCAATAGATGTGGAAAAAGCTTTTGACAAAATTCAACATCCATTTATGAAAATACTCTCCAGAAAATGGGCATAGAAGGAAATTACCTCAACATAATAAAAGCCATATATGAGAAACCAAAAGCCAACATCGTTCTAAATGGTGAATAACTGAAAGCATTCCCTCTAAGAACAGGAAAAAGACAAGGGTGCCCACCCTCACCATTATTATTCAACATAGTTTTGGAATTTCTTGCCACAGCAATCAGAAGAAAATGAAATAAAAGGAATCCAAATTGGAAAAGAAGTAAAATTGTCACTCTTTGCAGATGACATGATATTATACATAGAAAATCCTAAAGACTCTGCCAGAAAATTGCTAGCACTAATCGATGAATTTAGTAAAGTAGCAGGATACAAAATTAATGCACAGAAATCTCTTACATTCCTATACATTAACACCGAAAAAGCATAAAGAGAAATTAAGGAGACTCTCCTATTTACCACTGCAACAACAACAACAAAATACCTAGGAATAAACCTGCCTAAGGAGACAAAAGACCTGTATGCAGAAAACTAGAAGACACTGATGAAAGAAATCAAAGATGATACAAACAGATGGAGAGACATACCATGTTCTTGGATGGGAAGAATCAACATTGTGAAAATGACTGTACTACCCAAAACAATTCACAGATTCAATGCAATCTCTATCAAATTACCAATGGCATTTTTCACAGAACTAGAACAAGAAATCTTACGATTTGTATGGAAACACAAAAGATCCCGAATAGCCAATGCAATCTTGAGAGGGAAAGACAGAGTTGGTGGAATTAGGCTTCCTCACTTCAAACTATTCTACAAGGTCACAGTGATCAAGACAGTATGGTATGGCACAAAAGTAGAAAGGAAGACCAGTGGAATAGAATAGAGAACTCAGAAGTAAGCCCAAACACATATGGGCACCTTATCTTTGACAAAGGAGGCATGAATATACAATAGAAAAAAGACAGCCTCTTCAATAAGTGGTGCTGGGAACATTGGACAGCAACATGTAAAAGAATGAAATTAGAACACTTCCTAACACCATACACAAAAATAAACTCCAAATGGATTAAAGACCTACATGGAAGGCCAGACACTATAAAACTCCTCGAGGAAAACATAGGCAGAACACTCTATGACATCCATCAAAGCAAGATCCTTTTGGACCTACCTCCTAGAATCATGGAAATTAAATCAAGAATAAACAAATGGGACCTAATGAAACTTAAAAGCTTTTTGCACAGAGAAAGAAACCATAAACAAGACAAGAAGGCAACCCTCAGAATGGGAGAAAATACTTGCCGATGAAGCAATGGACAAAGCATTAATATCCAAAATATACAAGCAGCTCTTGAAGCTTAATACCAAAAAAGCAAATAACCCAATCCACAAATGGTCAGAAGACCTAAATAGACATTTCTCCAAAGAAGATATACAGATGGCCAACAAACACGTGAAAAGGTGCTCAACATCACTGATCATTAGAGGAATGCAAGTCAAAGCCACAATGAGGTATCACCTCACACTGGTCAGAATGGAGATCAGCAAAAAATCTAGAAACAATGTATGTTGAGAGGGTGTGGAGAAAAGAGAACTCTCCTGCACTGTTGGTGGGAATGTAAGTTGGTACAGCCATTATGGTAAACAGTTTGGAGATTCCTTAAAAAACTAAAAACAGAACTACCGTATGATCCAGTCATCCCACTCCTGGGCATATACCCTGAGAAAACCATAATCCAAAAAGAAACATGTACCACAATGTTCACTGCAGCACCATTTACAATAGCCAGGACATGGAAGCAACCTCAATGCCCATCAGCAGATAAATGGATAAAAACGATGTGGTACATATATACAATGGAATATTACTCAGCTATAAAAAGGAATGAAATGGAGCTATATGTAATGAGGTGGATAGACCTAGAGTCTGTCATACAAAGTGAAGTAACCCAGAAAGAGTAAAACAAATATTGCATGCTAATTCATAAATATGGAATGTAAAAAAAAAATGGTATTGATGAACCCAGTGACAGGGTAAGAATAAGGATGCAGATGCAGAGAATGGGCTGGAGAACACCAGGTTGAGGAGGCGGGGGGAGAAGGGGAAGCTGGGACAAATTTAGAGAGTAGCATAGATATACATATACTACCAACTGTAAAATAGCTAGCTTGTGGGAAGTTGCTGTAGAAAAAAGGGAGATTAACTCGATGATGGGTGATAACTTGGAGGGCTAGGATTGGGAGGTTGCGGGGGAGTCACAGGAGGGAGGGGATATGGGGATATGTATATAAATACAGCTGATTCACTTTGGTGTACCTCAAAAGTTGGTACAAGTGTGTAATGCAATTATATTCCAATAAAAAGCTTTAAAAAATAAAAGAATAATAGATGAACTAATTCTCCTCACTTCCCGAGCAGCTAAAGAAAAATCTAAGAGAAACACATGGTATCAGACGTAAAAATAAAAAATAGTCCCTAGGTTAATATTGAAACATTCTGTTGGTGGCAAGCAATTATGAATAATCACTTGGAAAGTTTATATCATGAGGAACATGTTTGCTTTCAAGGTCTGGTTCAAATGCAACTCCAAGGCCGCAAAGATGACTGTTAGTTACACTTGGAAATATAAGCTGGCCATTTGCTGTCTGAGGATAGACAGTTTGACTGGAAATTCTACTGAGTTATTGCTCTTATGATTTTCTTTCTGAGCTTGAATAAAGTTAATAATACCATTTGTGTACCATGGCACAGAGGTAAAAGGATGATGAAGATGTGGGGTACATTATGGGCGTAATCATAGGTATACAGAACTAATCAAAAGAACTGGTAATGACTGCTTTATGTATATATATGTTTGTATATATGTGTGTATATGTATATATTTAAATCCCTATATATGTATATATAATTATATTTTTAAAGCTCTTATGCTATATGCATAATATTAATTCCCTGCTAAAATAATTGCAGAATCATAAAAAATGCTTGTTTACTGAGCTGTTCTACACTACCTTAATTTAATCAGAAAACAAAATTGAGAAAAATTTTGAAAGATAAATATTATATCTGGATGGCAAAAAACATTTTTTGACATCTGACATATAAATATGCCCTTATAGTAAAACCGTGATACATCAAAATTGAGGCATTCAATATTCCTCTTCAGTAAACAATTTAATCTATCAATGACATTTTGGAAATAAACTGACTATTGTACAATAAAAAAGAAATGGATTTTCTACTTTCTGTTTCTTTTTCTTTACTAGAAGTATTTTTCACTTCTCTTTACGGCTGCCACATTCTTGGAAATCAATTGGGATTGACATACAATTTACACATATTTATTGAGCACCTAGTATTCATTTATTTGTTTATTCACAAAATTAGATTGCTGCTGAGTTCTAAAGGACTATATCAGGTAATGTGGTGATGAATAAGGCAGAGAAGTGGCCTGCTCTTATTTGGCTTCATTCTAATTGTGATATAGGGACAGATAAAATTGTATAATACCTGCAAATTTAAATTGGTGTTACTAAGGAAAAAGGGAGCCAAAGTAGAAAGGGAAAATGAACTAACGGTAAGTGAACTGGTCAGGGAGAGACTGTCTGAGACTTAAGAGGAATTAAGCCTGTGACACAGAGCAGGAAAACAGCATTCAAGTTGGAGGATCATAACATACAGAGAGCTCAAAATGGGATAGAATATGGTTTTGTAATTAATTGAAAGGACAATAAGGTAATGAGAATATAATGAGAAAAGGGAGACTGGCACAGGACACAGTTAGAAGGCCAGGAAGGGGACTGATTATTCAGGGCCTTAGAGAACCTCAGGGGTCTGGGTATTTTTTTTTATTCCTCTGGGTGCATTGAGATGGCATTGAAGCTGTTTAGGGGAATGGCTGGAGGTATGGCCTACTTTATGTTAAGAAAAATATTTTTTGCTATTGTGTGAAAAATTGATTGGCATTAGGCAAGGTAATTCTAGGAGAGATGGCAGAGGTCAAGTTCAGGAGGGTTTGAAGCATTGCTCTGTAATCAAAGGCTCACCACAAAAATTTTAAGCAATGTACCAGAGTGTACAGATTTGTATTTTAGGATAGTAAATTGGGAAGTTGTTAAATCTAGTCAAGATCATCAATCAGAATAGTAGATAAGTTCACTTATTCAAGCTTGAACACTGGAAGAATGATAAACACAGCAAATTTGAGAAAGGTAATAAAATTTTAAGTGAAGACACGAATAAATGCAGATATCTAATGTACATGGAATGGAAGAATTAATACAATTTCAATGTCCATACTAATCCCAAAATATACAGATTCATGCAATCCCTATCAAAATCCCACTGATATTTTTCACAGAAATAGAAAAAACGATGCTAAAGTTTATGTGGAATCACAAAAGAACTTGAATAGCCAGAGCAATCCTAAGAAAGAAGAACAAAACTGGAGACATCACATGTCATGATTTCAAACTATATTACAAAGCTATAATAATCAAAAGAGTATGATATTGGCATAAAAACAGACATATAGATCAATGAAACAGAATTGAAAGCCCAGAAATAAACCTGCATATATATAGTCAATTAACTCATGACAAAGGAGTCAAAAACATACAATAGGGAAAGAAGAGTCTCTTTAATAAATGGTGTTGGAAAATTGGATAGCCACATGCAAGAGAATGAAACTGGACCCCTTCTTACACTCTACACAAAAATCAACTCAAAATGGATTAAAGGCTTAAACATAAGAACTAAACCCATTAAACTCCTAGAAGAAAATATAGAGTGTAAGTTCCCTAACATTGGTTTTGGAATGATTTTTGGATTTGACACCAAAAGCAAAGGTGTCAAAAGCAAGAATAAATAAGTTGGACTACACTAAACTAAAAAGTTTCTGCACAGCAAAGGAAACTATCAACAAAATGAAAAGGCAACCTACTGAATGCAAGAAAATATCTGCAAATCATATATCTGATAAGGGGTTAACATCCAAAATATATAAAGAACTCATACAACTCAATGGCAAAAAACAATGTGATTAAAAAATAAGCAAAGTATCTGAATATACATTTTTCCAAAGAAGGCATACAAATGAGCCAAGAGGTACATGAAAAGGTGCTCAACATCACTAATCATCAGGAAAATGCAAATACGCACTATTAGTGGGAATGTAAATTGGTGCAACCACTATGGAAAACAGTGGTTCCTCAAAAAATTAAAAAATAGAACTATTATATGATCCAGCAATTATACTTCTGGGCATATATTCAAAGGAAATGAAATCATTATCTTGAAGAAATATCAGCATCTCCATTGCAACATTATTTACAATAGCCAACACAAGGAAAAAGCCTAAGTGTCCACGGATAAATGAACAAAGAGAATGTTTTATACATATATATACACATATATATGTATATATAAAGAAGGAAATATTGTCATTTACAACAACATGGATGGGCCTTGAAGGAACTACACTAAGTGAAAAATATCAGACCAAAAAAAAAAAAAAAGACCAATATCTCACTTATACATGGAATCTAAAAGAAAAAACAAGTCATAGAAACAGAGAGAACAGATTGGTTGTTGCCAGAGTCAGGAGGTGGGAGGGGTGGACAAAATGGGTGAAGGTTGTCAAAAAATACAAACTTTGTATTATAAATTAGTTCTGGAGATGTAATGCATAGCATGGTGACTATAGTTAACAATATTATTTGAAAGTTGCTAAGAGAGTATATCTTACAAATTTTCATCACAAGAAAAAATCCTGTAACTATATGAGGTAACAGATGTCAACTAAACTTATTAAGGTAATCATTTTACAGTATATACACATATCAAATAGTTATGTTGTACACCTTAAACTGATAAAATGTTATATGTCAATTATATCTCAATGAAACTGGAAAAAAGAGATAAGCAAGAAAGATTTTATTTGGACATTGTAAGTTTGAGGTGCATCTGAAACATTAATGTAATATCCATCAGCAATTCTGAAATATGAGCCTTAACTTTGGAAAAACTATTGAATAGCACATGTAACTAATATGATTATATGTGATTTCCTCTGGTTGTGCTAAGTGTGCCAGTAATAGGAGCAGTTTTAAAATCTAAAAAGATGACTGGATTAATATGGGTTTAACAAGAAATAGATGTCAAAAAAAAAGAGTTTTTAAAAAACTAAATCTAAAGTGAGAACAAAGTTTAAATTATTGACTATAGAGTCCACACATGGTCAGGGACTTAGTGAAAAATGGACAGTAAGAAAAGATTAATGTTAATTATTAGGGTGAAGAGTTATAGAAGAAAATGAAAGAGTATTTATTGAATGCTATCTATTTGGAGGTCAATTTCATATATAATTTATTTTCTAATTTTTACAAAAAATTCTGAGAATCAATTTAAATATATCCTCAGAGAAATTCTATAATTTGTTCAAGGTGTTGGTTTAATATGACAGTCGGAATTTTAATCCCCATCTACCTGCCTCCAAAGCCCATAAGAATAAGATATTGGGGTCAGAAAGCAGAATTCATAATATGGGATCCTGGAAGTAGGGCATCTCTCAGTGGTGCTGAGAGTTCAGTTGTGCAACATCATCAAAAGTTGACATGAAACCAGCTCAGATCTGTTTTCGTATGTTTGAGAACCAGAGCCAGCCAACAGTATCACTAGTTCTTCAGTGCTGTTTTGAAATTGTTGTATACTTTTCTGGGAAAATTATTTTTGAAAAAGTATATGGAGCCTGCAGCCATCAGTGGCCTTTGCACAGAACACCAACTAGCAGAATGTCATCATCTTCAGATTAGGGTGACTCTTCAAATTTTTAAAGCCCATTTAAATGGCATTTCCAATACCATAGGGGTTAAATAACATTTAATTTTTTAAATATAGTCATGGTTTCATGGTTTATTTTTAGTATTGTTAGAACTGTTATGATTATAATTGATGTCACCACACTAAACTATAGGAATAAACACCATTTAGCTCAAATATATATCAGTCTATATATATATAAACACACATATATATAATTCATGATGAGGAAGTTCAATTAATCTTTTGCACATGCTACGTGTTGGCAGTTTATTTATGCCATCTGCTTCATTTGCAGGATTTAGTTCACTGATGATGTTGTCAAAGAGAAGATATGAATAAGCAAGACAAGTGCTTGAATTACTTAGGATTTGATAATAATCACATGACAATGTGTGTGTGGCTGTATATGTATGTAATTTATAAGAGGAGAACATTACACGAGGCTATCACTTTTTTAATAAGGCAGGAAATGATATTTTAAAAATTTATTTTTACTTATTTATTTGGCTGTGTTGGGTCTTCGTTGCTGTGCATGGGCTTTCTCTAGTTGTGGAGACTGGGGGTTAGGCACAGGGGCTTCAGTAGTTGCAGCACGTGGGCTTCGGTAGTTGTGGCTTGTGGGATCTAGAGTGCAGGTTCAGTAGTTGTGGCACACAGGCTTAGCTTCTCCAAGGCATGTGGGATCTTCCCGGACCAAGGATTGAACCTGTGTCCCGTGCATTGGCAGGTGGATTCTTAATCACTGTGCCACCAGGGAGGTCCAAGGATATCATTTTTATTTGCGATGATACACACATTTTAAAACCACATAGTAAATTCCCTCTTTAAAATTGTTAAGTGAGTATCCTTGTAGTTTTGCATCTCTTAATATTTCTCAACTATTTTATAAAGTAACCCCCTCACTGGAGGCAAAGAATCAATATTGATGGAACATGGAGGGAGACATATGTCAAAGTAATCCGTTGAAAACTAGAATTTCTTTTGATATTTCCTGCTTATGTGAAAAAGTACAGGTATTTGTATTCTAGTTTATACATAGATTCTTCTGTCAAGCTGCTAGTTATCCTGGTTTGAGAAGGCCTCAGTATCAAAATCTTCGTAAGTGCTTGTTTATCAAAGATACCTCAAAAGTAATGCTTAGTACAATGAAATAAATTCTTGTTGGTGGATAACATAGCATTATAGTTATGGTTGTGTCAGTTGATAGTACGTTACTAAAATTATTATCTGTTACTCCAAAAGAAATGAAAACAAATTGAAAAACACCATGAAGGCATATGAAGAAAATAATATCTATCTTGTTGGCTCTTACTCTCATTTTGTTTTTTTTTTTAATTTTAAAAATTTATTTATATTATCAAAGATTATTTTTTAAATTTTTATATAATTTTAAAGGTTACTTTCCAGTTATTACAAAATATCGGCTATATTCCCCATGTTGTACAATACATCCTTGAGCCTATCTTACACCCAATAGTTTATACATTCCATTCCCCACCCCCACAGTGCCCCTCCCCACCACTGGTAACCATTGGTTTGTTCTCTAAATCTATGAGTCTGCTTCTTTTTTGTTATATTCATTAGTTTGTTGTATTTTTAGATTTCACATTTAAGTGATATCACACAGTATTTGTCTTTGACTTATTTCACTTAGCATAATGCCAAGTCCATCCATGTTGCTAAAAATGGCAAAATTTGATTCTTTTTTATGGCTGAGTAGTATTCCATTGTATATACATACATCTTCCTTATCCATTCACATGTTGATTGACACTTAAATTGCTTCCATATCTTGGCAATTGTAAATAATCCTACTATGAACATAGGGGTTCATGTATCTTTTGTAATTAGAGTTTTTTGTTTTTTGGGGTTTTTTTTGCCTATATACCCAAGAGTGGAATTGCTCGGTCGTATGGTAGTTCCATTTTTAGTTTTTTGAGAAACCTCCATACAGTTTTCCACAGTGGCTGCACCAATTCACCAACAGTGTATGAGGGTTCCCTTTTCTCTAAATCCTCACCAACATTTGTCATTTGTGTTCTTTTTGATGATAGCTACTCTGATAGGTGTAAGGTAATTGATCATTGTGGTTTTGATTTGAATTTCCCTGATGATTAGAGATGTTGAGAATCTTTTCATGTACCTGTAGGCTATTTGAACTTGCTCTCTGGAAAAATGTCTGTTCATGTCTTCTGCCCATTTTTTAATTGGGTTGTTTGTTTTTTTGATGTTGAGTTGTAAGAGCTGCTTATGTATGTTGGATAATAATTCCCTATTGGCCATATCATTTGCAAAAATTTTCTCTCTTTCAGTAGGTTGTCTTTTCATTTATTATATGGTTTCCTTTGCTGTACAAGAGCATTTTAGAATGACCCAGCTTCTTCCACCGTCTCTTCATCCCAACCTCTGTCTTTCCAGACCCACTGCTCAGGCCTATACCTGATGTATAGCCCTAAGTTCATGGAATGGTGATCACTCTCAGGTATTTCTAGAGAAAAGTCTACATTATTCACTAACCTGTTAGGATTTTAAGAGTGACTGTTCATGCTTGGAGCAGAAAATACTTGGGGATATGTAGATTTCAGAGAAATCCTCGGATTACCTGTTTCCCCTATGGATATTTCCTATTTACCTAACCAGTCCTTTGAATATATTTATCTGATTTATCTGATGTTGTGACTGTCTTGAGAGCTCTTTCTATATGTATAACATAATGGTTATAAGACAATGACCTTTGATTTAATGAGATAAGTATTATCAAGACTGAATTAGGAAACATTGTACCTGGTTAAACTCTGCAGTAGCAAAACAAAACAAATGCTATTAAGTGTTTTCAGTCTTCTGAAAATGTGGATATTTAAAGTCTCACTTGACCAACCAGTATTGGAAATGGTAGTCTGAATACATCCTAGCAAATACTTCATTTGTTCTTTTCCCCAACACAATTAGATTAATTTTTTTGTCTGGCGGAACGCATAAGGAAGATTTTCTTAGACATGTTGATGCTTAGCACATGGTTACATTTTTTCATCCTGTTACCCTGACACCTTTGGAGAAATTTTCTTCTTAGCTTATCTCATATTCAGTTAATGCTTTTATATAAAGTAATACTTATTGACCACATATATATGCTTAAATATAAAATAAAGAATTTTCCAGATTTCAATGTCCAAATCATACTCTCAAATGATATAAACAGTAACCACTGTACAAATATAAAATAGATTTTTAACAAATCTTTAAAAAACTAGTGTGTCCATGGAGAGTTAATATGTTTGTAATATCTATTCCAATAATTTAGAACCTAGAAGGTAAACAGACCACAGTATCATTGAAGTCATTATGACTTTAATTTTTAGTTTAAGTAATTGATTATTATAAGAGGTATCATCATCTGTAAAAGTCATACTATCTGGAGGTGGTTCCTGGTTATTATAAAAGGAATTTAAGATCAAATTCATCTGAACTCATTAATGCTCTATTCTCATTTTGCCCTTTAGAATAATTTAACAAAGTGACTAGAAAATTTTTAGTTTGTACTGGAGAGCACAGAATATCTTATTGACTTAAGATACATTTAATAATAAAATTAAATTGTGTATTTCCTAGACCTTAGGGGACTTTATGTGTGTAAAATAAACAAACATTGCTCATGGATCTATCATGACCCAGATGATACGTTTCCTGCACTCTACGGCATGCATTTTGCAAATGTTCCAAAGCGCCTGGTGCCTGTGGCAGTAAATGTAGTAAGCCATCAGCTGGTAAATGACTTTGGAAATTAGTTGGAGGTTAATTCTCTGCCTCATTGGCCCCCCAAAGTGGACAAACTCTAATTGATTTTGATAGCTTTCAGGAAGCACTTTTTTCTGATGAATAATGGAGGAGTACTCACAGAGACATTCTCTGGATATAGAAACAATTAAATGAGTATCAATGAGATGTCATTAAGAGTTTATGTTGTCTATGCTTAGTAAACTCTCTCTACCTCTAACAGTTTTGCTGCTTTAAAAAAAAGCCTACAAGTTCTAAACTGTCAAAGTGGTTTATTTTTCCTGCCAAGTATTTTTTATGTAACTCAGTATTTTGAACTAGCACTAATATTCTATTTCAGTACATATTGTTGTAGAAAAGAAGCAGCTGTGGCCATGTACATTCATTTGTACCCATAACCTCATGGAGAAAGGAATGCAGAATGACCATCCTCTGGGGAAGTGATATCCTCAAATGCATCTTGAACAAAAGGAGTACAACATGACTAGTACATGTTCATTGTTATGCATCTTGTTGAATAGTTATGTGAAAAAATTAAGTCAATGTTTTTCCATTTAAATAAATGTCTCTAATATCTCACTACCAAATCAATTATATCTGTATCATTTAGCCTTATATTTTGCATAATCTAAACCTTTTAAAATCTAAGCTGGAATCTTAGGATAAAGAGTTGTTTGATCCTTAAAATGTACCAAAATAGATGTCCTAGTTAGTTTGATGAGACGATGAATATAAAATATCTAATTGTATCAAATGTAGGTTGACTACACTGAGTGTCTTGAAAGAGCTAAACCCAATTCTCAAATCCATGTTGGGCATTTTGACTTGAGAAATTCTAGGCTCTAGCCACAATGACATAGTAAAACAAACATTTCTGAGCAATAAATATTTACCAGGTACTGTGCTAAACCATTTTCATACAATATTTAAATATTATATCAGGCTTCCCTGGTGGTGCAGTGGTTAAGAATCCACCTGCCAACGCACGGGTTCGATCCCTGGGCCGGGAAGACCCCACATGTGGTGGAGCAACTAAGCCCGTGCGCCACAACTACTGAGCCTGCACTCTAGAGCCCTTGACCCACAACTAGTGAGCCCATGTGCCACAATTACTGAAGCCTTCGTGCCTAGAGCCTGTGCTCCACAACAAGAGAAACCACTGCAAAGAGAAGCCCGCACACTGCAATGAATCCTAGCCCCCGCTCTCCACAAATAGAGAAAGGCCACCTGCAGCAGTGAAGACCCAGCAATGAAGACCCAATGCAGCCAATAAATAAATAAATAAATTTATAAAAATAAATACATAAAAATAAATATTACATCAACCTTTATGAATAAATTCTATTTTTCCCATTTACAGATGGGAAAACAAAGGCCTTTAAGTTACTTGCCCAGGACTACAGAGTAAGTTCTGGAACTAGAAATCTAACACTATACATCAAACTTGAGATAATTCATCAAATCAAAAAATATTTTTAAAGGCAGACAGAACATTATTCAAATAGTACACCATGCTAACACGTCAATTATCCAATCTGGGACGTCCCTGGCAGTCCAGTGGTTAAGACTCCAGGCTTCCACTGCAGGAAGCATGGGTTTGATTCCTGGTTGGGGAACTAAGATTCGCCATGCTGCTGGTGTGGCAAAGAAAAAAAAAAAAAAGAACAAGGTTTATTTCTAGTTTTTTTTTTTTTTTAAGAACTTTTATTGAGATACAGTTAACATGCAATAAACTGCATATATTTACAGTGTACAATTTGGTATCCTAATCTCCAAATTCATTGCACCCGAACCCTCCCCACTTTCCCCACTTGGTGTCCATATGTTTATTCTCTACATCTGTCTCTCTATTTCTGCCTTGTAAACCCGTTGATTTGTACCATTTTTCTATATTCCGCATATATGTGTTAATATACGATATTTGTTTTTCTCTTTCTGAGTCACGTCACTCTGTATGACACTCTCTAGATCCATCCATGTCTCTAAAAATGCCCCAATTTCATTGCTTTTTACAGCTGAGTAATATTCCATTGCATATATGTACCACATCATTTTTATCCATTTATCTGTTGATGGACATTTAGGTTGCTTCCATGTCCTGGCTATTGTAAGTAGTGCTGCAATGAACACTGGAGTGCATGTGTCTTTTTGAATTATGGTGTTCTCTGGGTATATGCCCAGCAGTGGAATTGCTGGGTCATATGGTAGTTCTATTTTTAGTTTTGCAAGGAACCTCCATACTGTTCTCCACAGTGGCTGTATCAATTTACATTCCCACCAGCAATGCAAGAGCATTCCCTTTGCTCCACACCCTCTCCAGCATTTACTGTTTGTAGATTTTCTGATGATGCTCATTCTCACTGGTGTGAGGTGATACCTCATTGTAGTTTTGATTTGCATGTCTCTAATAATTAGTGATGCTGAGAAGCTTTTCATGTGCCTCTTGGACATCCGTATGTCTTCTTTGGAGAAATGCCTGTTTAGGTCTTCTGCCCATTTTTTGATTGGGTTGTTTGTTTTTTGATATTGAGCTGGATAAACTGTTTATATATTTTGGAGATGAATCCTTTGCCTGTTGGTTTGTTTGCAAATATTTTCTCCCATTCTGAGGGTTGTCTTTTCATCTTGCTTATAGTTTCCTTTGCTGTGCAGAAGCTTTGAAGTTTCATTAGGTCCCACTTCTTTATTTTTGTTTTTATTTCCATTATTCTAGGGGGTGGATCAGAAAAGATCTTGTTGTGATTTATTCTGAAGAGTGTTCTCCCTATGTTTTCCTCTAGGTGTTTTATAGTGTCTGGCTGTACATTTAGGTCTGTAATCCATTTTGAGTTTATTTTTGTGTATGGTGTTAAGGAGTGTTCTAATTTCAATTTTTTACAGGTAGCTGTCCAGTTTTCCCAGCATCACTTATTGAAGAGACTGCCTTTTCTCCATTGCATATCCTTGCCTCCTCTGTCATAGATTAGTTGATGATAGTTTATCTCTGGGCTTTCTATCCTGTTCCATTGATCTATATTTCTGTTTTTGTACCACTACCATACTGTCTTGATCACTGTAGCCTTGTAGTATAGCCTGAAGTCGGGAAGCCTGATTCCACCAACTCCATCTTTCCTTCTCAAGATTGCTGTGGCTATTCAGGGTCTTTTGCGTTTCCATACAAATTGTAAAATTTCTTCTTCTAGTTCTGTGAAAAATGCCATTGGTAATTTGATCGGGATTGCATTGAATCTGTAAATTGCTTTCAGTAATGTAGTCATTTTCACAATGTTGATTCTTCCAATCCAAGAACATGGTATGTCCCTCCATCTGTTTGTGTCTTCTTTGATTTCTTTCATTTGTGTCTTATGATTTTCTGAGTACAGGTCTTTTACTTCCTTGGTTAGGTTTATTCCTAGGTATTTTATTCTTTCTGTTGCAATGGTGAATGGGATTGCTTCCTTAATTTCTCTTTGTGATCTTTCATTGATAGTGTATAGAAATGCAAGAGATTTCTGTGTGTTAATTTTGTATCTTGCTACTTTCCCAAATTCATTGAATAGCTCAAGTAGTTTTCTGGTGGCATCTTTAGGATTTTCTATGTATAGTATCACGTCATCTGTGAATAGTGACAGCTTTACTTCTTTTCCAATTGGGATTCCTTTTATTTTTCTTCTCTGATTGCTGTGGCTAGGACCTCCAAAACTATGTTGAATAGTAGTGGTGAGA
The DNA here is from genome assembly GCF_030028045.1 of Hippopotamus amphibius kiboko. Taxonomy (NCBI): domain Eukaryota; kingdom Metazoa; phylum Chordata; class Mammalia; order Artiodactyla; family Hippopotamidae; genus Hippopotamus; species Hippopotamus amphibius. The sequence goes on along the minus strand of NC_080189.1, from coordinate 32,596,613 downwards.
GTGGACATCCTTCCTTTGTTCCTGATCTTAAAGGGAATGCTTTCAATTTTTCACCATTGAGAAGGATGTTTGCTGTGGGTTTATCATATATGGCCTTTATTATGTTGAGGTAGGTTCCCTCTGTGCCCACCTTCTGGAGCATTTTTATCAAAAATGGGTGTTGAATTGTGTCAAAAGCCTTTTCTGCATCTATTGAGATGATCATGTGGTTTTCATCCTTCAATCTATTAATATGGCGTATCATATTGATTGATTTGCATATATTGAAGAATCCTTGCATTCCAGGGATAAACCCCACTTGATCATGGTGTTTGATCCTTTTAATGTGTTGTTGGATTCTGTTGGCTAGTATTTTGTTGAGGATTTCTGCATCTAAATTCATCAGTAATATTGGTCTGTAGTTTTCTCTTTTTGTAGTATCTTTGTCTGGATTTGGTATCAGGGTGATGGTTGCCTCATAAAATGAGTTTGGGAGTGTTCCTTCCTCTGCAATGTTTTGGAAGAGCTTGAGGAGGATGGGTGTTAGCTCTTCTCTAAATGTTTGATAAAATTCACCTGTGAATCCATCTGGTCCTGGACTTTTGTTTGTTAGGAGATTTTTAATCAGTTTCAATTTCATTACTTGTGATTGGTCTGTTCATATTTTGTATTTTCTCCTGACTCAGTCTTGGAAGGTTATACCTTCTAAGAACCTGTCCATTTCATCCAGGTTGTCCATTTTATTGGCATAGAGTGGCTTGTAGTAGTCTCTTATGCTGCTTTTTATTTCTGCGGTGTCTGTTGTAACTTCTCCTGTTGCATTTCTAATGTTATTGATTTAAGTCCTCTCCCTATTTTTCTGGATTAGTCTTGCTAGAGGTTTATCAATTTTATTGATCGTCTCAAAGAACCAGCTTTTAGTTTTATTGATTTTTGCTATTGTTTTCTTTGTTTCTATTTCATTTATTTCTGCTCTGATCTTTATGCTTTCTCTCCATCTACTAACTTTCGGTTTTGTGTGCTTTTCTTTCTCTAGGTTCTTTAGGTGTAAGGTTAGATGGTTTATTTTGGATTTTTCTTGTTTCTTGAGGTAGAATTGTATTGCTATAAACTTTCCTCTTAGAACTGCCTTTGCTGCATCCCATAGGGTTTGGATTGTGGTGTTTTCATTGTCATTTGTCTCTAGGTATTTTTTGATTTCCTCTTTGATTTCTTCAGTGATCTCTTTGTTATTTAGTAGCATATTGTTTAGCCTCCATGTGTTTGTGTTTTTTACACATTTTTTCCTGTAATTGACTTCTAATCTCTAAGCGTTGTGGTCAGAAAAGATGCCTGATACGATTTCAATTTTCTTGAATTTACCAAGGCTTGATTTATGACCCAAAATGTGATCCATCCTGGAGAATGTTCCATGTACACTTGAGAAGAATGTGTAATCTGCTGTTTTGGATGTAATGTCCTACAGATATCTATTAAATCCAGCTGATTTATTGTGCCATTTAAAGCTTGTGTTTCCCTATTAATTTTCTGTGTGGATGATCTGTCCATTGGTGTAAGTGGGGTGTTAAAGTCCCCCACTATGATTGTGTTACTGTGGATTTCCTCTTTCATAGTTGCTAGCATTTGCCTCATGTACTGAGGTGCTCCTATATTGGGTGCATATATAATTGTTATCTCTTCTTCTTGGATTGATTCCTCGATCTTCATGTAGTAACCTTTCTTGTCTCTTGCAACATTTTTTATTTTAAAGTCTATTTTATCTGATATGAGTATCGCTACTCCAGCTTTCTTTTGATTTCCACTTGCATAGAATATCTTTTTCCATTCCCTCACTTTCAGTCTAGGTCTGAAGTGGGTCTCTTGTAGATAGCATATATGTGGGTCTTGTTTTTGGATCCATTCAGCCAGTCTGTGTCTTCTGGTTGGTGCATTTAGTCCATTTACATTCAAGGTAATTATCGATATGTATGTTCCTATTACCATTTTCTTAATTGTTTTGTTGTTGTTTTTGTAGGTCCTTTTCTTCTCTTATGTTTCCCACTTAGAGAAGTTCGTTTAACATTTGTTGTAGGGCTGGTTTGATGGTGCTGAATTCTCTTAGCTGTTGCTTTTCTGTAAAACTTTTGATTTCTCTGTTGAACCTGAATGAGATCCTTGCTGGGTAGAGTATTCTTGGTTGTAGGTTCTTCCCTTTCATCACTTGAAATGTATCATGCCACTCCCTTCTGGCTTGCAGGGTTTTTGCTCAGAAAGCAGCTGTTATCCTGATGGGAGTTTCCTTGTATGTTATTTGCTGTTTTTCCCATGTTGTTTTTAATAACTTTTCTCTGTCTTTAATTTTGGTCAATTTGACTACTATATGTCTTGGTGTGTTTCTCCTTGGGTTTATCTTGCCTGGGACTCTCTGCACTTCCTACACTTGGGTAGCTATTTCCTTTCCCATGTGAGGGAAGTTTTCAACTATAATCTCTTCCAATATTTTCTCAGGTCCTTTCTCTCTCTCTTCTCCTTCTGGGACCCCTATAATGCGAATGTTGGTGTGTTTTACATTGTCCCTGAAGTCTCTTAAGACTGTCTTCAGTTCTTTTCATTCTTTATTCTTTTCCGCATCAGTGATTATCACCATTCTGTTTTCCAGCTCACTTATTCACCCTTCTGCCTCAGTTAATCTGCTACTGGTTCCTTCTAGTGTATTTTTCATTTCAGATATTGTGTTGCATATCTCTGTTTGTTTGCTCTTTAATTCTTCTAGGTCTTTCGTAAACTTTTTACTTTTTTTTGCACACGGGCTTAGTTGCTCCGTGGCATGTGGGATCTTCCTGGAGCTGGGATCGAACCTGTGACCTCTGCATTGGCAGGCGGATTCTTAACCACTGCGCCACCTAGGAAGCCCGTTTCGTAAACTTTTTGATCTTTGCATACAGTCTTTTTTTCAAAGTCCTGGATCATCTTCACCATCATTATTCTGAATTCTTTTTCTGGAAGGGTGCCTATCTCCTCTTTATTTAGTTGTTTTTCTGGGGTTTTAGCTCGTCCCTTCATCTGGTACAAAGTCTTTTGCCTTTTCCTTTTCTCTATCTTTCTGTGGCTGTGGTTTTCAGTTCCACAAAACGAAATACTGCTGATATTGCTTGATACTGCTGTCTGTCCTCTTGTGGAGGAGGTTACCTAGGAGGCTCCTGTGTGCTTCCTGATGGGAGCGACTGATGTGGGTAGGGCTGGGAGGGTGGAGCTCAGTAAGACTTTAATCTGATTTGGTGGGCTGAGGTCAGTAAAACATTAATCTGCTTGTCTGCCAATGGCTGGGGCTATGTTCTCATCTTGTTGGTTGTTTGGCCTGAGGCTACTCAGCACTGGAGCTTACAGGCTCTTTGGTGGAGCTAATGGCGGACTTTGGGAGGGCTCACACCAATGAGTACTTCCCAGAATCCCTGCCGCCACTGCACCTATCTCCTTGGTGAGCCACAGCTGCCCCCCACCTCTGCAGGCAACCCTCCAACACGAGCAGGTAGGTCTGGTTCAGTCTCTTATGGGGTCACTGCTCCTTCCCCATGGGTCCTGGTGAGCACACTTTTTTGTGTGCCATCCAAGGGTGGAGTCACTGTTTCCCCCAATCCTGTGGAGGTCCTGCAATCAAATCCCACTGGCTTTCAAAGTCTGATTCTCTGGGGATTCCTCCTCCCATTGCTGGACTCCCAGGTTGGGAAGTCTGATGTGGGGCTCAGAACCCTCACTTTAGTGGGTGACTTCTACAGTATAACTGTTCTCCAGTTTGTGAGTCACCCACCCAGCATTTATGGGATTTGATTTTAACGCGATTTTGCCCCTCCTAGTGTCTCATTGTGGCTTCTCCTTTGTCTCTGGATGGGGGGTGTCTTTTCTGGTGAGTTTCAGTGTCTTTCTGTCGATGGTTGTTCAGAATTTAATTGTAATTGTGGTTCTCTTGCAAGAGGGAGTGAGCGCATGTCCTCCTACTCTGCCATCTTGATCCTTATATTTCACAAGGTTTATTTCTATCTAAAAAAAAAAATTATCCAAACTGGTGTCTCCCAGAGGCACTCAGGAAAGATAAACCCAACTCCTTTCATTACTATGGCAAAAACACTAGAAAAAAATGATTTACTAATTACTAACATCATTTTATTTTCATGGGATTAGAATGCAAATTTTGACATCTCCAAATAAAGATGAAATTCTATCTTTGTGCACAATAAGCTTACAATCCATCCAAAAATAGCACAACCTGGCATATTCAGATAAACTTTTCTATATTGACGATTAACATGCTATACATAGGCTTTTGTATTTATATTGGAATATAATAATTGGGGGGGGGAGTTGGAGGAGATCATGTCATGCAAAGCATCCAAATAATTAAGAGAAATATTTAGTTGAATCCTGGACTCATACTAAGCCTGCAAGTCCTCCCTGTCCACAAGGTTTAGTGCAATGGGTCCTCTTTTCCTTTCAATGTATTTTAATTGCTTCCAACCTGAATCTTTCATTTACTGAGGGGTTGTATGATATACAAAGATTACTGGAGTTAAATCTATGAGTAATTCAAGACACTATTTCTCAGACCGTCAATTTCTTGATTGTTAACAATGTAGAGAAAATACTTGTTACCACTGGCATGAGGTTAAGTGAGGTAATGGCTACAATACATCTAGGACAGTGCCAGGAAGTCAATAGAGTATGTATCAGTCAGCTCAGGCTGCCATAACAAAATACAAGAGACTAGGTAAGATGACAGAAATTAATTTTCTTACAATTGTGGAGGCTAGAAGTTCAAAATTAGGGTGCTAGGGGATACAGTTCCTGATGAAGGTTCTTTCCTGTATTGCAGATGGCTGCCTTTTTGTTGTGTCCTCATACATCAAAGAGAAAGACAGAGAGATGGATCTTCCTTTTCTTATAATCTTATAATGCCACTAACCTAATGGATTAGGATACCATCCTTATAACCTCATTTAACCTTATTTACTTCCAAAAAGCCCTATTTCCAAATACAGTCACACTGAATTAGAGCTTCAACTTATGAATTTGAGAAGGGGGAGACACAATCCAGTCCCTTGGAGATAAATATTTTTTAAAAGCAATCATTAGTACAAGGTACATGTTCATCTCCATTAATGGAGGTTTTGTGATATATTTTAGATCATCTTTCTGGAAGTCCCATCAGTCAAGTTGGCCTGATTAAATTCCACGTCCTCTATGGGTTTATCTGTAAGGAAGCAAAGAGGACTTTTTCTTTCTTTCTGCTCTTAACTCTATGAACTGTGTTTGACATCGTCAAACATAGGGTCCTGAGAAGCTAGACAGAGCCACTAATAGGACTATTTGGCATAATGGCTAGGGTGTAATTACAGATTTAGTAGGAGACTATTACTGCTCTATTAACAGTAGAGCTGGCTGTTTAAACAATGAAATTTTCTCAAAATAGGCCTTTACTGACAATCTTCCTCTTTAGAATTGGTGCCACTGTCTCCATGAATTCAGTGTTCTTTTCTGTTTTTAGGTGGCTGATGGCTATCAGAGTTCTTTCAGAGATGCTGCAAAGGATCAAATGTAGTTTTCATCCTTTCTTGACTACTTCAAAATGATGCATGATACAAGGAATGGGTTTTCCCAAATAAAATATACCAAAGGAAAGGTACATGGGTGTGTATCAAACAGAGAAAGAGAGGGAGACGGAGAGGAGGAAAGAGGCATGGGAGAGAAAGAGGGAGAAAGAGAGCAAGAGTGAGAGAGAACATGAAGCGGAAAACAGTGAAAAGAAGAGAAAGATTATGTACAGAAAAATATATTCATATAGACAACAGCTCAGAATTATCCAAACTAATGAAAGATATTAACCCACAGATTTCAGAAGCTCTACAGACTCAAGCATGAAAAGTACAATGACAAACAAATTTAGACACATTATGATCAAATTATTGACAAATACAGACAAGAAAAATGTAAAATCAGCCAGAGGAAATAAACAAATTTCCTTCAGAGAAAAAAATAATAATTTTGAGGTGTGGCATCTTAACAGAAATAGTGGAAGACAGAAAATAATAGAATGCTATGTAGTTCAAAGAAATTAACTCCAATTCTAAACTGAATATGTCCTCCCCAAATAAAGGCAAAATAAAAACAATTTCAGGGAAACAAAAACTGAGACAATTAATTGCCAGTAGATATGTATTATAAAATACATTAGAAGGAATTCTTTAGACAGAAGGTAAAAGATATCAGGTAGATACCCAAAAATATTGAAAAGAATAAGGAGCCAAAGAAGAGCAAATGTATGGATAAACATAAAGTAATACCGACTGTACAAAACAGTTCTAGTAATATATTTTGATACATACAAATATATATATAATGAAATATATGTTAAAAATAACACAAATTATGAGAGAAGACATAGAAGTAAGATGATTTAAGTTGCTACATTATTTGAGAAGTGGTAAAATAAGTCGTGAAGGCATTTTGTAATCTATAAAGTTAGCACTAAATAAACAGTAAAAAAATACATAAATAGTGAATGGCTTAATAAGTGGACAGAGGGAGAAATAGAATTACAAGACTATTGATTAATCCAAATGAAGCCAAGAAGAGAGATAAAAAGAATGTGAAGCCTATAAATTCACTAGAAAATAAGTGATAAAATGTTATTTAGAAACCATATCCTTCTAATCTAAATGGACTAAATACTCCAATTAAAAGATTAAGATTGTGAGATTGGATAATAAGAAAATCCATTTATATGATTCTATAAGAGATCCACTTAAACTAAGATCATAGTGAAAGCATTTGATAAAATTAGAGACATATTTATGTTACCAAAAAAAATAAAATCTTTTAGCATACAAAATAGAGAAGAAACATCACTTAATCTGACAGAATATCTACAAATATTCCATAGCACACATTATGTTTAATACTTTCCTCCTGAGGTCAGCAATGGGATGAGTATACTAGCCATCACCACTTCAATTTAACATTTTGCTGGATGTCCCACCTAGTAAAATAAAGCAAGGAAAGGAAATAAAAGAGAAGGTTTGGAAAAGGAAAACATTTTTCACAGATAACATTATTTATGTTAAGTGCCCCCTCCAATCTAGAGACAACATATTATAATTATGATATTAATTTAGGCCTTTACTGGAATCAAGAATAACATTTACAATTAATTTTATTTCTATACTCCAGAAACATAGAGAATTAAATTTAAAACTCTCTTATGTATAACAATTGAAAACATCAAATTCCTAGGAGAAAATATAATGAAAGATATCTCTTTAAACAAACAAAAATAATTATTGAGAGATAGTAAATTCAAAACAGAAACAGACTCCCAGATATAGAGAACAAACCAGTGGTTACCACTGCGAAGAGGGAAGCGGGCAGGGGCAAGATAGAAGTAGGGGATTAAGAAGTACAAACTAGTATGTATAAAATAAACTACAAGGATATGTTGTACAATACAGGGAATATACTAATATTTTGTAATATCTCCTTTAAAATTATGAATCACTATGTTGTACACCTGAAGCATATAATATTGTACATCAATTGTACCTTAATAAAAAAATTAATTAAATTTCACTAAATATATTCCTTATCAACATAAGGTTGAAGAGCATCAGATCTGTGCAAAATCCTCATTCACTCTTAAAATATTTCTTGGTATGTCACACACATCAACTCTCTGTGCTCTGTTGCTCCAGTCTTCCTCATCGACTTCTGCCTCAGAATTTACTTGTGGTGGTACCATTGCCATAGTCATATCTTCTGCCACCTGCCTCCACCCTACGCTCAGTGTTCCTGTTAAAGGAGGAACTGTGGTCCCTGAGATTGCAAGTTTCAATCAGTACCGTGTTCTATGTAGAAGGAATGAGAAGGCTATTTATTTTTCTATTTTTCTCACACTTTGTAATCTTGGTTAGAAGTGGTGATTGTGTTTCATAGAATCCTTAATAAAAACTGTCTCCTTCATTTCTATTTGTAGCCTCTGTGTAAATGAGCAGGACTCTATGGGTCCTTCCCAGGATAGACCCACCCATGTCCTCTGCCTGCCTCTTGCTTGCAGAAAAATTTTAGTCTCCTAGGCTTTCCCTGAGTTCTAAAGAATAAATTTAATCAAAGAAGTGAGAAAATGCAGAAATAAAAAGAAAAAGAGTCAAGCAAGACAAAATAATAATAGTTTAGCCATTAAATAAAGTCAAGGACCTTTAGTTCTTCCTCAAAGGGTATAGGTAAAATTCTAAGCCTTGTTCTTTGAGCTGTTTTGGAGATACTGAAACCCCCGCCAGGTGGAGGAAGTTAACTGTATGCTGCCCACAAGCACGTAGACCCCGGACTAGTTGGAACCAGAACATTGATGATGTTGACTCCCAATTACCTCACCACCAGCCAATCAGAAGAATGTCCACAAACTTAACACATACCCCATAACACCCCTCCTTCATCCTGTCTTTAAAAACCTTTCCCTGAAAGCCACTGGTGAGTTCAAGTCTCTTAAGCACTAGGTGCCTGGACTCCTTGCTTGGTGCCCTGCAATAAACTACAGTAAACACTGCACTTTCCTTCACCACAGCTAGTGGACCCAAGCTTGGTTCTTCAATATTTGTCTCCATAGGCTCTCTACAGAGAACACAGCTAGGGTCTGTAATTGAAACAAACCTTCATACTCCTCTTTGGGGTGTCTTTGTTGGAACTTCATGTCTAATCTCTTCAGCAAAAGGTCTCAGCCAGATATATCCAAGGTCATTTGCTTCACTGTGTCATGGCAACAGCCTGACATGTCACAGTCTGAGATGAAGTGCATATGGACTGTCATTTACACTAAAACCTCCATGGAAAGGAAAATCTGTGCAAAGGGATTATGAAAGAGCTTAAGAAAAGAAGAATTCTTGCAAGTCTTTTTATGGATGGTGATTGGAAAGTATAATGTTTTCCTGAAATTAAGCTTTTAACTGAAAGTGAATAAGCCTCTGGGCCTCATCTCCATTTCCATAATAGGCTGACTTACTTAATCTACTCTTTTATTGGGCTCTTTAAATAAGAAGCTGCGCTTGTTTCCCCTGGATGCAATAAACTTTCTAAAAATAAGCTCAGGATCAGAATTATTTTCGTCTTTTTTTAATTGTCCTTTACTTTGGATATGTTACACTGAATAAATAATCTACATTTCAGAGATAGTTCAAACTACTTCTTAATTGTGCTTTTATGACTTTTTTTCTCAAATAATCCAAGGCAAATTCAATCACAATATTAAAAACATTTTTTATACATGACTGTAACATATTTAGCATTAAAACATTTGTGCATTTTAATTAATTTATTGAATTTAGGGTTTTTAGAAGAGTCAATATATATGTGAACACTAACTGGATAACATCTTTACAGATTTAGCCATAGGAAACACAACAGTAGCCAATTACTTTTTTTTTTCAATTTGATTAAAAGGACGTTTTTATTTACTTACTGTGTATATGGGATTCAGATGGAAATTTTTACAAAACAGATAATTCTTAAAATGTTTTTTTATATATTGTGATTAGAATGTATAATTATTCCTTGAAATTAAGCATTTTTAGCTGAAAGAGAATCTTCTTGGTCTTATTTCTATTTTCATAAAAGTCTAATTTAATCTATTCCTTTACTCTGTTCTTTCAATGAAAAGACAATTTTGTCTACCCTAGCAGTAATAGACTCTCTAAAAATATGTTCAGAAACAGAATTATTTTCTCTCTCTACCTCTCCTTTATTATTTTTTTGATATGCTATGCTGAACTAACAGTCTATATTTCAAAGAAATCTCAAAGTGACCCAATTATCTTTTCATGACATTTTCTTCAATAATTCAAGTCATGTCTATGGACAAAAATTATCTGAATTTGAAAAATATTCATCTTTTCACAGTTCTGTATCATATTTAGCATTTTATTCACCCTAATTGTGTAAGTTAAATCAATAAATAGATGAAAAATAATAAGATGATGCCTTTATAGCTTCGGTCATAGCAGGAAATATTTTTTGAAAAATAATTGGCTTAAAGAGCATTTTTGGCAACCTACTTTGTGTATGACACTCTGGAAAGAACTTTGGAAATGGAAAGTGATTAGGATCTGTCCTCTAAATGTTTAAAATCTAGTGAAAAGAGATGGTTAATATAACAAGTTCTTTTCTCACAAAGAATGTAAAGTGGCCTAAATAAAAAAATAAAGAAAATGGCTTGAAGTCTCTGAGGAGATGGAGAGCTTATCTACTTGAGTTCAGGAAATGCCTTGCAAAAAATGTGGGCCAGAGGAACTGGAGAGGGAGGGGTTATTGACAGGAGTAGAAATGTTGATAGATTACTGATAGGAGTAGATGTATGGACCATTCTAGGTTAAAATAACATAAGCAAAAGCAAGTAGAAAAATAAAGAGGCTTGTTTTGTTTTTATTGAATATGAGGAATCCACCAGACACGGAGTTAAAAATCAGAAGTAAGCAGATGGTTCTATAAATCTGAAGTTGAAGATAGAGGTTTTGCTTTGGAATCCTCTCTCTCTCTCTCCCTTCTCTATACTTCTTGCATTGCTAGCTACTAGGGTTACAATGATAAATAACAGCAAATCAGTTCTCAAGGAACTCACACATTACTTGGAGGTTAGGCATTTAACCCAACAATTTTTAATGGAATAGGATATGTGTCATATTAAGCTATTAGCAAGGTGCTGTCAAGGGAGTATCTGATATTTGCTTAGGAAAATTGGCAAAGCTTGACAGATGGTGATGTTTCAACAGTGTCTAGAGGGTATAATGTGGGCAACTTCCCAAGGGAAGGAGTGGAAACATGCCAAACTGTCAAACTACAAGCATCTTGATATGAGCACAATATTGTGTACATATGGAAGGAGTGGATAAGATAGTACCAGATGAAAAATTACCTTAAATATCATTCTAGAAATGTTTAAGATTTATCCGGTACCTTACGGTACATCTTTGAAGGAATTTAGTTGGGAGGGGTTATCAAATATATCTATGTTTTAGAAACAACTCTCATATCGAATTGTGTTAGAACACAACATGAGTAAGAAAGAGCCTTTGGCAGGTTATTCCAAAAAACCTGAGAAGACCTAAGGAGTGTCTAAAATATATCAGATTGGATATATTTTATTTTCAAAGAGAGAGTTTTATGTTTTTCACTCTGTGGACCATAGACTTCTGGGTTTTATGGAGTACTATGTGACCTAGACATTGTATGAAAATTGGATAAATATACACATACACAGTTTTTAAAGGTTTTATACTCCTTTAGAGATAAATGAAATACAAATTATTTTTAAATGCTGTGGAATGCATGGTAACTTTTATTAATATTCTTGATTAGTGGCTATTAAAAGCTATTTTCATGTTGGGTCTCACCAAAGATTAATATTATATTCATGCTTGAAAATATCATATTATATATTGATGTGCAGCTCATTTTGACTTACATAAGTGGGTAGATAATGGTGTCATTCACTGAAATTAATAGATACAGAATAAATAGAAAGCTAGTATGTTCAGGCGTGGATGGATCTTGAAGTACCTAACAGAATTGTCCCAGGAGGTGTTTAAATATAAGAAGATGACTGCCTTGTTCTTATTTTTGTTATTCTCTACTGAATTCTATCTATAGACAATTATAGAAATGCATTCTTTTAAATTAAAAAGTTAAGGAACCATTTTGCCTCCTTGTTAGTAAAGTTAAAATAATAGTTAAAGCAGAGAGTTAATGTGACATTTTGTGGAATAATATGGCATCTGGTATGTGAATATGTGACCCTGTTTGGTGACATAAGGTGAGACTGAATAATTCAATGTAATCTTACCTCTGTTATTTTCAGAATGGTAGGCAAAGAATTAGTGTGAGAAGTGCCTTGGAAAATATAAGGTTTTAATATTTCTTAATATCTAGTAGTTTGCAGAAACTACTCATGGAAGGAAATTTTGCTTAATGAGGCTCACTTGTATCTTCTTTCTTAGAAGTTCATTTTCCAATGAATTCACCCACATTTTTTGTACATTTAAATTTTGAAAGGGAATTAATGAGAAGTAACTAAACATCAGTAGCACATGTCTAATATTTTGACATGTGGAATTTTAAGACTACTCAAATTGATGTAATTCTTAACTGTCATCTGTTGCAAAGATCTGTAATTTTTCCTTTTGCTTGGATGAGAAATAAAAGTTCCAGGAAATAAAATACTATTACTGTCGAATTTATATATAAAAATCATTAATACTCTTGTTGGTATTACATCTACTGTCAACTATGACTTGCTTTGGTTTAAGAAACAGCAAATAAAATAGCACAGATATTTTTAGAGACATTTTTTTCTAAACAGTTTTTGCAGAAATTCCTGAATTTTTCCATGGAGTAAGAATGACTTTGCTCTTGCCTTCTGTCACTTAAACATCAATGACTAGCAAAAGCCTTTCATTTCCTCAGTGTCAATCTTGAAAACTCCCTAGGCTCCAAATGACCAATTAGTGCCAAAGTGGTGAAGACACTTCAGTTATCTTAGTTTAGACCCTGAGCTGAGCTTTCACTTATGGCTGTTAACAGCCTGATAATTAGATTTCCTTCTGGGTATAAGCTAAATTCTGTGAGAGATCCTGGAGTTATACAAGTACATCATTCAGTTTACCATAGTCTAAATGCAACTTTCCTTTTTTTCTTTTACCCTCTCTTTCTTTATATATTATCTTTTGTAATGCAAATTACTGTTGCAAAGAAAAAGTACCTGTTAAAATTGCTGAAAACGTGTCCTATCTTTAAGAATTGCCTGGTGCATTTCATAAATAAATTCTAATTTAATAGTTGATATATTACTTAAAATTTGGATGTTTAGGTTCTATACTCATTCAATTCTCTCCTTTCCTATCTGAAATAGCATTTTATCTGAGATTTTTGTATGTTTTGTTTTCACATTGCTTTATTTTTCACTTTATATATTCATTAGTGGAATACCAAAGCAAGATTAGCATATAGGTGCGTTTTGAACAGCAACCCCTAAAATACAATGTTTGTTAATTAATGAAGTTAATAATTATAAAATACTTAGAATATAAGAAAGTGTATATAAACATGATTTTGTACTATCCTTTTATCACTTTTATGTACTTGCAATTATCCTATTAATGGGTTTAGTCAGTACTTGCAGCTTGTTCCAATATAATTAAGATAAATTTTGTTGTATTCTCAATTTTCACCACAGGGGTGATGATATAATTCTCTCCTAGTGTTCTTATAGGTCATTTTTATACAAACTTCTCTGGACATGATCCAATGGACTACTTTTTGAGGAATTAGAGTTTGACTATATTTTTTTCATTTTTTGAGTATTTTATATGATATTTAAATTTATATTATTTGAGGTAACAAAGTATTTTAAGTATTTTATACATTTTATATTTAATGTCACTATTTTAATTTAAATCCGACCTAATTCGATTATTTTTGTGAATTTCAACTTATATAACTGAATTTTTTGTCAAAAGCAATTTCAGCAGCAAATCCCTCACAGATGAGATTTAGCATTTTCACTGTTACTGTTTCTCTGAATGTGATTTTGTGAGTGTCAGCTCCAGTAAACTATTCTTTTGGTTTATTCTCACACTTATTCACCAAAAGACATTTAGCTTTAGTCATTGAATTCTTGCTTTGTTACCTGTGTCCCAGTACCCATGTTCCACCTTCCATATTTGGAGTGGGGGTGGGGAGCAGGACAAATGGAATAGGAAAGTTCTTACTTGACTGGTATTGTCATAGTGATATATCATTCCTCTAGGTTCTGTAAGTTAATTTTGTAAGCAATTTGATGGGTCATTAAGAAGATACCCCATATCTGACATCTCTCACTATTAGTTCCCTTGACAAGATCTCATCTTTCCTGATTCCAGGTAATTGCTTGTCATATCTCCCACATTCCTAGGGAATCAGTTTCCTACCATTAAATTTCGCTAACTCTTCTATGTGGCTGTCTTGAAAGGGATTTAAGAAAATCCTATGTAGACTTCCTTGAAAGTATGTTCTATATCTGGTCCATATGAAAAACTCTTGAATTCTTTACTCTAACAAATTGAGAGAACAAAGGAGTCCTTTGCTTTCTCTCTCAGTCCACTTTAGCCTGGTCTAGGAATTCTCTGTAATAAATAAAAAAACAGTTCACTGGGTTCCCACCAAATTCAAAGATCTCTTAATAGCATCTCCCTTGAGTTAAGGTGAAATGGGGGCAATCATACTCAGCTCTGTATAGTGGAAAGACAGAAGAGCTCTTTGCAAAGAAATTCCACTCATGAGTCATCTATGCTCCACCACTTGCCCTTTCATGCCCTCAATATGGCTTAAAAGTCATTCAATTGACTCTTAGGCAAACACTGTGAAGATTCATGTTGGTGCAGCACCTTATTTCAGAAGGTGCCTCAGATCAAACTTCCATTTTAATATCCAGTTAAACATTTATAATTTCACAGGAATGACTAAAAATGATATCACATTTATTATTATTTCATCTTTTTGCAATTGTGTCCAGAATCCTCAAGACCATCTTCAGCCTTGATAATTCACTAGAACTCAGAATCCACAGAACTCGGTTACAGTTCATCACAGTGAATGGAAATGGATTAAAATGAGTAAAGAAAAGATGCAAGGGTGGAGTCAAGGAGAAACCAGGTGCAAATTTCCAGGTTTCTTCTAGCAGTGGAGTTACATGGAAGTGCGTAATTCTTCCAGCAACAATGTGTGACAACATTTGCAAAGTGTTTTCAATTAGAGAAACTCACATGAGCTTTCCTGTTCAGAGTTTTATTGGGGTCAGTCAAGCAGGCATGCAGCACCTGCATGACTGACCTCAGCTACTCAGACTTCACCCCTTGGAGCAAGAACAGGCCTCATAAATCACGTTGTTAGCATAAACTACTGATCAAACTGTCACTATGTGGCCCAACCAGCCAAAGATTAGCCCTGCAGACTTTCTTTGCCTTTCTTTGGAATGTGCAGATTTTGAGCAACCCAAGGCTGCTGAGTTAACAATCTGTTCTTATTCTTTTATGTAGATCATTTTAAAAAATATTGGTTACTGTATGGAAATAAAACTTCTCTGAATTTCTCTATCTTTCTATAAAAAGCCTTAGCCTTCTAAGACAGACAAATGTATATGATAACAAAAATAGAAATGTTTGCTTTTACCTCCCTTAGAAGCATTTTATTCTTCACATGTCTTGAGAATTAAATTCGTGTAGTTAATTGCTCTGATCCAAGAGGACCAAATGATGAGACTGAACTGGGCCCCCAGGTGCCAAGAAGGCTATAAAGCTATTTCTATAGGTATTTATGTTTCAAAGGTGATGAAGCTCTAGAATTTGAACACATATCTAGATCATTAAAGCCAAGACACATATGGCTATCTAGTCCTGGAGAGATTTTATCCATACAAAAATGTGTTGGAGTAAGGAGACCCTCTCAGGATGAGAGGAGGCCAACTGTCCTTTCCCCTTTATAAGAACAGAAAAAAAATTTTTCCTTGTCCCCATGATGATAGACTGTCCAGCCAATCATGTAGGAAAAAAACTTCATTGGCTCTCATCTTGTCCCCTCATGAGTAAGATCTGAGACAATGTGGGGAAGGCGGGAAACAAATTTTTTAAATTTTCTGTAAAGTAATAAACTTTTTCTTCTTATCCAAACACATCATGTGTGCATTCAGGATAAAATTAATAAAGATAAATATTAAGAAAGCAAGAATTAACTGACAAGATATTTCCCTGAAGCCTGATATTAAGATGGAAACACAATACAAGCTACAATGAAACCAACAATCTATAAAAGGAAGGAAGAAGGCAAAGACAAAACTGCTATGGCACTGAGAGCCAGAAAATCCTAAAGCTGCTGAAAGGATGCCACCTGGAAAACTTCGCAGATCAAGCTGGAGAAGAAGCTGAAACTTGTACATGGGTGCACCTTACAAGCTGCTATTAATAAGTGAATGCAAGGCGGAATGTGGTTAGGTCAGAAGAAAGAATAAACACTACACTGTATACAGTGCTATAAGAAAAGTAGAAGATGGATAATAGGTACCTTTCCAAAATAAAAAATAGAGACAAAATATCCAGGATACTGAGATAGATAATAAAGAAAATTTTAAAAATCCAATACACATACCACAGGTAGAGAAAAGGGAGTGGATATGGTCGGGGCCGAAATGTGAAAGAATTAAAGGAGGTGAGCTCTCTGCCTCTGGCAAGAGCACCGGAATTACAACTAACTGAACAATCACTGACAGAAAGACACTGGAACTCACCAAAAAAGACACCCCACATCCAGAGACAAAGAAGAAGCCACAATGAGATGGTAGGAGGGGTGCAATCGCGTTAAAATCAAATCCCATAAATGCTGGGTGGGTGACTCACAAACTGGAGAACAGTTATACTGCAGAAGTCTACCCACTAAAGTGAGGGTTCTGAGCCCCACATCAGGCTTCCCAACCTGGGGGTCCAGCAACGGGAGGAGGAATCCCCAGAGAATCAGACTCTGAAAGCCAGTGGGATTTGATTGCAGGACCTCCACAGGACTGGAGGAAACAGAAACTCCACTCTTGGAGGGCACACAAAAAAGTGTGCTCACCAGGATCCATGGGGAAGGAGCAGTGACCCCATAGGAGACTGAACAAGACCTACCTGCTGGTGCTGGAGGATGGCCTGCAGAGGTGGGGGGCAGCTGTGGCTCACCAAGGAGACAGGGGCACTGGCAGTAGGGGTTCTGGGAAGTGCTTATTGGTATGAGCCCTCCCAGAGTCTGCCATTAGCTCCACCAAAGAGCCTGTGGGCTCCAGCCCTAGGTGGCCTCAGGCCAAATGACCAACAAGGTGTGAACACAACCCTACCCATCAGCAGACAAGCAGATTAAAGTTTTACTGAACTCTGCCCACCAAATTGGATTAAAGCCTTACTGAGCTCCGCCCACCCAGCCCTACCCACCGTCAGTCCCTCCCATCAGGAAGCATGCACAAGCCTCCTGGATAGCTTCCTCCACAAGAGGGCAGAAAGCAGAAACAAGCAGTATCTGCAGTATTTCGTCTTGTGGAACTGAAAACCACAGCCACAGAAAGACAGAGAAAATGAAAAAGCAGAGGACTTTGTACCAGATGAAGGGACAGGATAAAATCCCAGAAAAACTAAATGAAGAGGAGATAGGCATCCTTCTAGAAAAAGAATTTAAAATAATGATAGTGAAGATGATCCAGGACTTTGAAAAGAGACTGTATGCAAAGATTGAAAAGTTTACGAAAGACCTAGAAGAATTAAAGAGCAAACAAACAGAGGTATGCACCACAATAACTGAAATGAAAAATACACTAGAAGGAACTCATAGCAGATTAACTGAGGCAGAAGGGCGAATAAGTGAGCTGGAAAACAGAATGGTGATAATCACTGATGCGGAAAAGAATAAAGAAAAAAGAATGAAAAGAACTGAAGACAGCCTAAGAGACCTCTGGGACAATGTTAAATGCACCAACATTCACATTATAGGGGTCCCAGAAGGAGAAGAGAGAGAGAAAGGACCTGAGAAAATATTGGAAGAGATTATAGTTGAAAACTTCCCTCACATGGGAAAGGAAATAGCCACCCAAATCCAGGAAGTGCAGAGAGTCCCAGGCAGGATAAACCTAAGGAGAAACATGCCAAGACATATAGTAGTCAAGTTGACAAAAATTAAAGACAGAGAAATGTTATTAAAAGCAACAAGGGAAAAATGACAAATAACATACAAGGGAACTCCCATAAGGTTAACAGCTGACCTCTCCACAGAAACTCTGCAGGCCAGAAGGGAGTGGCACTATATATTTCTAGTGATGAAAGGAAAGAACCTACAACCAAGAATACTCTACCCAGCAAGGATCACATTCAGATTTGAAGGAGAAATCAAAATCTTTAGAGACAAGCAAAAGTTAAGAGAATTCAGCACCACCAAACCAGCCCTACAACAAATGCCAAACGAACTTCTCTAAGCAGGAAACATAAGAGAAGAAAAGGACCTACAAAAACAACAAAACAATTAAGAAAATGGTAATAAGAACATACATATCGATAATTACCTTGAATGTAAATGGACTAAATGCACCAACCAAAAGACACAGACTGGCTGAATGGATACAAAAACGAGACCCATATATATGTTGTCTACAAGAGACCCACTTCAGACCTAGGGACACATACAGATGGAAAGTGAGGGGATGGAAAAAGATATTCCATGCAAATGGAAATCAAAAGAAAGCTGGAGTAGCAATACTCATATCAAATAGACTTTAAAATAAAAAATGTTACAAGAGACAAGAAAGGATATTACATAAAGATCAAGGGATCAGTTCAAGAAGAGGAGAGAACAATTATAAATATATATGCACCCAATATAGGAACACCTCAATACATAAGGCAAATGCTAACAACTATGAAAGATTAAATGCAAGGCACAGATAGAGACACAGGTGTAGAGAAGAAAAACATGGACACCACGTGGGGAAAGTGGGGAGGGTTGTGGGGGAATCAATTGGGAGATTGGGATACCAAACTGTACACTCTAAATATATGCTATTTATTGTCTGTTAACTGTATCTCAATAAAAGTTCTTAAAAAAATAGAATTAAAGGAAAAAGTTCAGGTTCTTGGGTTTGTGATATTTTCTATGAAAAAATGAGGAGGTTTGATGGAAGACTGTGCTGCCTTTCAAGAGATTATACTGTAGGAACCAGGCTGTTAATTCAATTGGGGTGATCTCTAGGGACAAATTTGAAGTTATATAAATCCTGCAAAGTAAGAAGTTTAATGTGAGCTGCAAATCAGCACATGAATTTAGTTTATTTCAGTTACTATCAGGAGAAAATAGAATAGTGCTAATGGGAAAACCTGTGGTATTTTCTTCAAATAGACTAAACTGACAGCATATTTTTCTCACTAGGAATAAAATAATGGCTAAAGGAATTGTGGTCTGTGTGAATCTTTACTGTAATAAACTAATAATATCTATAAAATAGAAGGTCACATGGGAACTAAATACAAATGAACTAAGTAGTACAAATGATTAGCTATACTGAGACAAGGGGGGCAGGCATAGCAAAAGGGAAGTAAAGACCTCAGACCAAAACCACAGAGTCTATTGGTCCAGCATCAGCCTCCTTGCTTATGTTCTTTTCTTTTACCAGCCCTAGGGATTTGACTCCCTAGCACTTCATTTCTACTGTGTTTCCCCACTAGAACATAGATTTGCTGTGGAGAGGCCCACTGGACTCTACCCCTACTCTCTCCCGCTTAATTTAAAAAAACTCAGAGTCTCTTAGTTTTAAACACTAGTAACTGTGGGAGATCTGCCAAAGTTTAACAAAAATAAAAAATTATTGAGAATTTAGAGAATTCCAAACTACTATCAAATATACAATGGAATATTACTCAGCCATAAAAAGGAATGAAATTGAGTTCTCTGTAGTGAGGTGGATGGACCTAAAGTCTGTCATACAGAGTGAAGTCAGCCAGAAAGAGAAAAACAAATACTGTATGCTAAAGCATATATATGGAATTTTAAAAAATGGTACTGATGAACCCAGTGACAGGGCAAGAATAAAGATGCAGATGTAGACAACAAATTTGAGGACACAGTGGGGGGGGGGAGAGGGGCTAAGGGGAAGCTGGGATGAAGTGAGAGAGTAGCGTTGACATACATACACTACCAAATGTAAAACAGATAGCTAGTGGGAAGCTGCTGCATAACATAGGGAGATCAACTTGATGATTGGTGATGACTTAAAAGGATGGGATAGGGAGGGTGGGAAGGAGTTGCAGGAGGAGGAGATATGGGGGTATATGTATAAATATAGCTGATTCAGTTTGTTGTACAGCAGAAACTGGCACAACTGTGTAAAGCACTTATACTCCAACAAAGAGCTTAACAACAACAAAAAAATGGACAAGGATTTGAATAGACATTTCTTCAAGGAAGATTCACAAATGGCCAATAAGTGCAAGCAAAGATAGTCAACATCAGTAGTCATCAGGGAAATGCAAATCAAAATTACAATGAGATACTGCTACACACTTACTAGGATGGCTAGAATAAAAAATTTAGACAATAAGTGTTGGTGAGAATATGGAGAAATCAGATCCCTCATATACAGACGGTGAGAATGTAAAATACTGTTGCTGTTTTGGGAAATACTCTGGTGGTTTCTTAAAAGATTAAACATAAAGTTACCATATGATCCAGTAATTCCACACTTAGGTATATACTCAAGAGAAAAGAAAATATGTACACACAAAAACTGATATACAAAAGTTTACAGCAGCATTATTAATAATAGTCAAAAGATGGAAAATATCCAAATGTCCATCAACCAATAATAAACAAAATGCAATAGAGCCATGCAATGGAATACTATTCTGTCATAAAAAGGAACAAAGTTCTAAAACATGTTACAATAGGGATGAACCCTGGAAACATTTTGCTAAATGAAAGAAGTCAATCACAAGAGACCTCATGCTATTCATACTAAATGTCCAAAAAGGGGAAACCTAAAAAAAAAACTAGATTAGTGGTTGCTTAGGGCTGAGAGATTGGGAACAGGGGTGATGAATAAAGGGTATAGGGTTTTTTTAGGTGATAAAAATGTTCTAAAATTGACTGTGGTGATGTTGCACATATCTGAGAATAGACTAAAAAACCATTGACTTGTACAGTTAAAATGGCTGAATTGCATGGTATGTGAATTCACCTCAATAAAGAAATAAATAGGTTTTGTTTCCGGAAAGCCGCAGCTACTGGGTGAGTTTGGGTGCGTGGTGTTGAAGGGGCTGCGAGCCATCTTGCAACCAGCCTGAGGATGAAGGCATCTGTTAGAGCAGGAGTGGCAGAACTTTAGAGGTGCATAGCTGTGACCTGAATACACATTTACAGAAGTCTGCATTATGAACTTGTGACTGGGGAATGAGAAGATGGTGGTGAAGTAGAGGGACGTGGAGTGCATCCCTCTCCACAGATGCATTGGGAATGCACGGAAGGATGCAGTAATTCCCACAGAGAACCAGCTGAACACCAGCAGACGGCCTCGGACACCAGAAAGGACCGTGGGGAGCCCGACATAGCCGGACAAGCAACCCCAAAAGTTTGGACAACCATGAGGAAACAAAGAAACACCATGCAGGCAAAGGAGCAGGAAAAAAACCCACAAGACCAAATAAATGAGGAGCAAATAGGAACAATGCCTGAAAAAGAATTTAGAGTAATGATAGTAAAAATGATACAAAATCTCGATAACAAAATAGAGAAAGTACAAGAAACAGTTCATAAGAACTCAGAAAAACAAACAGCAATGGATAACAAAATAACTGTAATTAAAAATACTCTAGATGCTATAACCAGCAGAATGACTGAGGCAGAAGAACGAATAAGTGAGTTGGAAGATAGAATGGGGGAAATAAACGCCACAGAGCAGGAAAAAGAAAAAAAGAATAAAAAGAATAGAAGACAGTCTCAGAGACCTCAGTGATAACATTCAGCGTACCAACATTCGAATTATAGGCATCCCAGAAGAAGAAGAAAACAAGAAAGGGTCTGAGAAAATATTTGAAGAGGTTCTAGTGGAAAACTTCCCCAACATGGGAAAGGAAATAATTAACCAAGTCCAAGAAGCACAGAGAGTCCCATACAGAATAAACCAAAGGAGAAATACACCAAGACACATATTAATCAAACTAATGACAATTAAACACAAAGAAAAAATATTAAAAGCAGCAAGAGAAAAGCAACAAACAACATATAAGGGAAAACCCATAAGGATAACAGCTGACCTCTCCACAGAAACTCTGCAGGCCAGAAGGGAATGGCAGGATATACTGAAAGTCCTGAAAGAGAAAAACCTACAGCCAAGAATACTCTACCCAGCAAGAATCTCATTCAGATTTGAGGGAGAAATCAAAACCTTTCCAGACAAGCAAAAGTTAAGGGAATTCAGCACCACCAAACCAGCCTTACAACAAGTGCTAAAGGAACTTCTCTAAGTAGGAAACACAAGAAAAGGAAAACACCTACAAATACAAACCCAAAACAATTCAGAAAATGGTCATTGGAACACACATGTCAATAATCACCTTAAATGTAAATGGATTCAATGCTCCAACCAAAAGACACAGACTGGCTGAATGGATACAAAAACAAGACCCTTCTATATGCTGCCTACAAGAAACCCACTTCAGACCAAAGGATACATATAGACTGAAAGTAAAGGGATGGAAAAAGATATTCCATGCAAATGGAAGTCAAAAGAAAGCTGGAATAGCAATACTCATATCAGACAAATTAGACTTGAAAGTAAAGACTGTTAAAAGAGAGAAGGAAGGACACTACATACTGATCAAGGGATCCATTCAAGAAGAACATATCACAATGGTAAACATCTATGCCCCCAAGATAGGAGCACCTCAATACATAAGGCAAATGCTAACAGCTATAAAAGGGGACATCGACAGGAACACAATTATAGTGGGAGACTTGAACACCCCACTTACATCAATGGACAGATCATCCAAACAGAAAATCAATAAAGACACACAAGCTTTAAATGACACATTAGACCATCTCGACTTCATTGATATTTATAGGACATTCCATCCAAAAATGACAGACTACACTTTCTTCTCAAGTGCACACGGAATATTTTCCAGGATAGATCACATCTTGGGTCACAGATCAAACCTCAGCAAATTCAAGAAAATTGAAATCATATCAAGCATCTTCTCAGACCACAACGCCATTAGACTAGATATCAATTACAGGAAAAAAACTGCAAAAAATACAAACATATGGAGGCTAAACAATTCATTCCTAAACAACCAAGGAATCACTAAAGAAATCAAAGAGGAAATCAAAAAATATCTAGAAACAAATGACAATGAAAACACCACAACCCAAAACCTATGGGACGCAGCAAAAGCAGTTCGAAGAGGGAAGTTTATAGCAATACAGTCCTACCTTAAGAAATAAGAAAATGATCGAATAAACAACCTAACCTTACACCTAAAACAACTAGAGAAAGAAGAACAAAGAAACCCCAAAGTGAGCAGAAGGAAAGAAATCATAAAGATCAGAGCAGAAATAAATGAAAAAGAAAGGAAGGAAGCAATAGCAAAAATTAATAAAACTAAAAGCCGGTTCTTTGAGAGGATTAACAAAATTGATAAACCATTAGCCAGACTCATCAAGAAAAAAAGGGAGAAGATGGAAATCAACAGAATTAGAAATGAAAAAGGAGAAGTAACAACAGACACCTCAGAGATACAAAACATCATGAGAGACTACTACAAGCAACTATATGCCAATCAATTGGATAACCAGGAAGAAATGGATACATTCTTAGAAAAGTACAATCTTCCAAGACTGAACCAGGAAGAAATAGAAACCATGAACAGACCAATCACAAGTAGGGAAATTGAGGCAGTGATTAAAAATCTCCCAACACACAAAAGCCCAGGACAAGATGGGTTCACGGGCGAATTCTATCAAACATTTCAAGAAGAGTTAGCACCTATCCTTCTCAAACCCTTCCAAAATATTGCAGGAGGCGGAACACTCCCAAACTCATTCTACGAGGCCACCATCACCCTGATACCAAAACCAGGCAAAGATGTCACAAAAAAAGGAAACCACAAACCAATATCACTGATGAACATAGATGCAAAAATCCTCAACAAAATACTAGCTAACAGACTGCAACAGCACATTAAAAAAATCATACACCATGATCAAGTGGGGTTTATCCCTGGGATGCAAGGATTCTTCAATATACGCAAATCAATCAACGTGATACATCATATCAACAAGGATATGAAGGATAAAAACCATATGATCATTTCAATAGATGCAGAAAAAGCTTTTGACAAAGTTCAACATCCATTTATGATAAAAACTCTCCAGAAAATGGGCATAGAAGGAAATTACCTCAACATAATAAAAGCCATATATGAAAAACCAAAAGCCAACATCGTTCTCAATGGGGAAAAACTGGAAGAATTCCCTCTAAGAACAGGAACAAGACAAGGGTGTCCACTCTCACGAGTATTATTCAACATAGTTTTGGAAGTTTTAGCCACAGCAATCAGAAAAGAAAAAGAAATCAAAGGAATCCAAATTGGAAAAGAAGAAGTAAAACTGTCACTCTTTGCAGATGACATGATATTATATATAGAAAACCCTAAAGACTCTACCAGAAAACTGCTAGCACTAATTGATGACTTTAGTAAAGTAGCAGGATACAAAATGAATGCACAGAAATCTCTTGCATTCCTATACACTAACAACGGAAGAGCAGAAAGAGAAATTAAGGAAACTCTCCCATTCACCATTGCAACCAAAAGAATAAAATACCTAGGAATAAACCTGCCTAAGGAGGCAAAAGATCTGTATGCAGAAAACTTTAAGACATTGATGAAAGAAATCAAAGACGACACAAACAGATGGAGGGACATACCATGTTCCTGGATTGGAAGAATCAACATCGTGAAAATGACTGCACTACCCAAAGCAATTTACAGATTCAATGCAATCCCGATCAAATTACCAATGGCATTTTTCACAGAACTAGAGCAAGAAATCTTACGATTTGTATGGAAACGCAAAAGACCCCGAATAGCCAAAGCAATCTTGAAAAGCAAAAATGGAGTTGGTGGAATCAGGCTTCCTGACTTCAAACTCTACTACAAGGCCATAGTGATCAAGACAGTATGGTACTGGCACAAAAATAGAAAGGAAGATCAATGGAATAGAATAGAGAACTCAGAAGTAAGCCCAAACACATATGGGCACCTTCTCTTTGACAAAGGAGGCACGAGTATACAATGGAAAAAAGACAGCCTCTTCAATAAGTGGTGCTGGGAACATTGGACAGCAACATGTCAAAGAATGAAATGAGAACACTTCCTAACCCCATACACAAAAATAAACTCCAAATGGATTAAAGACCTACATGTAAGGCCAGACACGATAAAACTCCTAGAGGAAAACATAGGCAGAACACTCTATGACATCCATCAAAGCAACATCCTTTTTGACCCACCTCCTAGAATCATGGAAATCAAATCAAGAATAAACAAATGGGACCTCATGAAACTTAAAAGCTTTTGCACAGCAAAAGAAACCATAAACAAGACTAAAAGGCAACCCTCAGAATGGGAAAAAAATAATTGCCTGTGAAACAACGGACAAAGGATTAACCTCCAAAATATACAAGCAGCTCATGCAGCTTAATACCAAAAAAGCAAATAACCCAATCCACAAATGGGCAGATGACCTAAATAGACATTTCTCCAAAGAAGACATACAGATGGCCAGCAAACACATGAAAAGATGCTCAACATCACTCATCATCAGAGAAATGCAAGTCAAAGCCACAAAGAAGTATCACCTCACACCGATCAGAATGGCCATCATCACAAAATCTGGAAACCACAAATGTTGGAGAGGGTGTGGAGAAAAGGGAACTCTCCTGCACTGTTGGTGGGACTGTAAGTTGGTACAGCCACTATGGAAAACAATTTGGAGGTTCCTTAAAAAACTTCAAATAGAACTACCATATGATTCAGTAATCCCACTACTGGGCATATATCCAAAGAAAACCATAATCCCAAAAGAAACTTGTACCATAATGTTTATTGCAGCACTATTTACAATAGCCAGGACATGGAAGCAACCGAAATGCCCATCAACAAATGAATGGATAAAGAAGATGTGGCATATATATACAATGGAATATTACTCAGCTATAAAAAGGGATGAGATGGAGCTATATGTAATGAGGTGGAGAACTACAATCTGTCATACAGAGTGAAGTAAGTCAGAAAGTGAGGGACAAATATTGTATGCTAACTCACATATACAGAATCTAAAAATGGTACTGATGAACTCAGTGACAGGAAAAAGGACGCAGATACAGAGAATGGACTGGAGAACTCGAGGTATGGGAGGGGGCGGGGGTTGAAGGGGAAACTGAGATGAAGCGAGAGAGTAGCACAGGCATATATATACTACCAACTGTAAAATAGATAGTCAGTGGGAAGTTGTTGTATAACAAAGGGAGTTCAACTCAAGGATGGAAGATGCCTTAGAGGACTGGGGTGAGGATGGTATGGGGGACTTGAGGGGGGGGAGTCAAGGAAGGGAGGGAATACAGGGATATGTGTAAAAAAACAGATGATTGAACTTGGTGTACCCCCAAAAAATAAAATTAAAAAAAAATGAAATATATAAATGAAATTAGAATTCTGTCTCTAGACTAATTTCTTACTAATCACACAAACACTGATTCAATATATACATATATATGTTGAGAATGACTTTATTGAGGTGCCACCAATACTTTATGTTTATGAGTATGTTTTCCTTCTACATCTCTGCTCCATTTCAGTGAGGTAGCCAGACTTTCTTTCCTTCCCACCTACTAATAGGGCATAAAGTTGAACAATAACATTTTTCTGAGTTCCAGTTACCGTTGAGCTCCTGGAGTGGGTTATTAAGTAGAGGCATTGAGGGAAGGAGCAATAATATGGAATAAACGAGATATCCCCCTACTGAGAAGAAGACAGTGGTCCATGGGTCTTGTAGATATTACAGATTTGGCAAGGAGGATGAATGGATCTGTGGAAAAGCTAAGTAACTGTACCCTAAGCATCATTTCCCAGCCTCAGTACCCAGGCATAGCACGGAAGAATCAGCCCTTCAATGAATCATATGTGCCAGGCTCTCCAGTACCTCAATGGCAATCAATGTGGACCAAAGGTGAAAGCTTCCATCTTTGGTTTTGTTTTGTTCTGCAGATATTTCAGAACTTTCGGTGGGAGTAGGTGAACAGGGAGCTCCAATAAGACTAAGAGCACATTTTATAGCAATCTAGCATGATAAGATCTCAGAATAAAGTTAATTTGATTTAAACAAATTTTTAAAAATGTAGCACTATTTTGCATATGCCAATGGAATACAGGTTTCAAGGATTGGATTCCTGGCACTATATTAAGTAATACTGAGAATAATAAAACATAGGATTTATTCTAAAAGAATCACATTGTAACCTAATAGACAAAAATAATATGATAGAACATGCTAGTATTATAAGAACTTTCACTAACCATAACAGACAGGGCTTCATTCTTAAAGAAGACTCACAGGACACCAAAGCCAATGCTTACAAATGGATGGTTTATTAAGGAAAAGGATATAATATAGTAACAGCATTCAAGTAAGGATATGCATAATTGCTGCGGTGCCTCACAGCAAGGGGTACAGTGAGGCCAGGACCATCTTTCTCTTGCTCTCTCTCTCCTCTTTCTCTCTCTCTCAAGGTGCATGGGACACCTCAAAGGCAGGGAGCTCAAAATGGAATCTTGAACAGGGTTTTTTAATTCTCCTCTGGTCATGTACATTCTTGCTATGTAACTATCCCCAGTGTAGAATCATCTTACAGTCTCACTGAGACCAAGAGCAAATCATGAATTTCACTGTTCTCAATAAGCGATGCTGATGAGCTGGTGCAAATTGCTCCCAAACTGCTTTGTGTGTGACATCTTTACCTTGATTCTATCTAATTTCACATCAGTGTTATAGATATCATTATTCCTATTTAAAAATAGAAGAAAATGGAATAAGAACATGGCTTAAGGGCCATGTTCAGGTAATATATAAATTGGAATTTTGATCCACATCCTTGAGATTTAAGAATCTTATTTATTTAATTTTAAAAATTTATTTTATTATTCAGTGCTGCTTCCCTTCTCTTTCCCTCTCTTTCCCTCATAATAGTTACTACAGTTAAAATTTTGTATTTATTTGTGCAGTGTTTTGATTAATGTAGATGGTGTAGTTTACTGAACATGCCTCTTGCTCTTCACTTCTGTCTTCTTCCTATCCAGACCATGGGACAGAGTAATATGTGGTGGGATAATTACTGAGAAATTAATTTATCATTTGCTCCTATTACTCCAGATGTCTGGAAGGAATGTGAGATGTTTTTAAATCTCATTTTCCAGAAGGTAACGAACCCTCTGGTTGGTTCCACTGGGATCTGTTAATGATGGACCTCTGAAAAAATTGTTTAGCTCAAATTTTTATTGCTTTAATTAAAAAAAACCCAAAAAATAAAAAAAAATAAAAGCAACTTAGGTTAGAAGGTGTGAATGCAAGCAGAAGGGTGTCTTGAGAGTTTCTCACAATAACTAGCAAGGGATTGGAATTGTGAAGGACTGTCACCCCATTAGGAGATTACACTCCCTCACAGGAGAACAGAACCTTGGAAGGGGGTTACTGTGAGGTGCTGCCTCCTTGGTTACATATAGGACCAGATTCAAAATATTCAATAATTTTTCCATTTATTTTTTTCTATTCTAGAAAATGTATGTCTATTATAGTATTAATGATGGGTGTTTGAATATACAGTGTAGCTCATTTTGTTTTATTTTTAATTCAACATTTAATGCATTAGAGCCACATGACATTCAGCTAATTAAATAATTAAAACGGATCAGACTAAAATGCTTGAAGTGAATATGTATAATTTAATTTTGGCATTCAGAAATCACTTTGACATTTTTAAACTCTGCTGGTTTTTAAATTTTCTAGTATCCAAAATTAATATATTAATAGGATTTTGGAACTTGAAATGTCTATACAGATCATTTTGCCCAATCTCTCCATTTTACAGATGGGGAAATAGAAGCATAATAAATATTGAGGATATTTTCAGAAACATTTTAAATGATTTTCATTGTGGTACATTCTCCACATTCAATTTCATTTAACAGAAAGTATATTAGATATTCTTGTAAATAATTTGAAATGCTATGTTTAAATCACTATATGTTAGAAAGATATTAAATCACGTGAGTTTTAATCAAAACTAAAAGAGGTAACAATACTTTACATGAGTTTAGTATCTAATTTTTTTTTCTTATGGATCAATAATTTTCTTGCTGGACTCAACAGAGCTTCCTTATAGGATGGAAAGGAAGTGGAGGGATAGTGAGAGGCTTGGGCAAGGGTCTTCCAGCCCCCATAGCCACCCTATACATGTAACCTGAGAAGCTCTGTTTTCATGATAAACTTTGAATAACAAGTTTCTGTTGACCACTTGATTTCAAGATAAAGTTCCATGGCAAAAAACAATTTATAGACTTTGTAATATTTGTAAAACCTAGTCATTTACATTTACTGTCAATGCCAAATAAGTACAACTTTTTAAAATGAATATTTCCTATCATTTTCTTTAAACACATTGAACTTGGATTTTCAGTCCTTTACATTCCTGCTTCACTCTATATTTCATAATATATTCTCTGTCTTATTCTCTTTGTGATCTTTCACACCTGGAAGAGTTTACATTTTTAATAGTGCAGAGGGGCTTTATACCCAGGCCAAAAATTCTCTTGTCTGCCTTAACAATTTTTCCCTTTATACAGTCATAGAAACTAATGTATAACTGATTTTATATCTTTTTTATTTTTCATAATCAGAACTGTCTGATATGTCTATGATAAACTGCTTTCTGTCTCTTAAGCACGCCATTCATCTACTGCTTCTTTGCTTTTCCTTTATCTTCTACTGGTCTAGTTAACAGCCTCAAAGATTCATGGGAATCACTCCTAAACCATGATTTTTAATGCTTCCAGGCAAAGGTGTCCCTTCTCTTTGTGCTCTCAGTCTTTGCCCTCAAGCTCAGCACTGTGAGGGGCAACTGCCTCATGTAACACACTTGTGTAAAGGTGCTCAAAAGATGTCAGTTGTAAATGTTTCAACATTTGGTTACCAAAGCAAAGCCAAAGATTGAATATTGCTCTGTTTCTCTCATGTCTCATGCTTCATTTTTATTACTTTTCCTTTTCTGTAGTCATAATTTGTTTTGAATTTAACAAAAATTTAACTCAAATGTTTTACATGCTATTTGTGTCTTACCCTGGTACTTGCCACAAGTTTTTAAGAAATGTCATCATTTGTGAGTATGTAGATTTCTTTCTAATCATATATGTCCTATGGTTTTCTACGGTCAGTGAAAAGAACTCCATCATGGGATGGTATATTCTGCTGTCGGAAACTATCCACAACTATTGTTCACTTAATCTAGCTCTTCAAAATTTTAAAGTAAGCTTAAAAAATTTTTTTTAAATATTTTTTCATACCGTTTATAGACAATAATGACTAAAATTTATATAATCCTCTACACTTTATAATAAAATTTCAAAAACTTTATCTTACTAAAAATATATAAAATCTGTTTGAGGTAAGTTGGATGGATTATATCATCTACATTTTGAAATTTACAAAATAAAATTCAGAGAAGCAAAATAATTTCAATTACTTTTTTTTAACTCTGAATACTTTTCTTCAGATTCCATGATCTCTTTGCATGTTTTTGTCCTGTATGGTGAATAGTGAACATTTTCATGTGTTAATGTCTCATTTTTAATCAACAACACTTTGTTTCTCTAGTTTTAACAGCAATGTATATTTTGTTGATGATTTTTTCCCAAATCAATTACATATTATTTATACATTTAAAATCCTTGTACGAAGAATCAAGATGACGGAGTAGGAGGACGTGTGCTCACTCCTTCTTGCAAGAGCACTGGAATTACAACTAACTGTTGAACAATCATCGACAGAAAGACACTGGAATTCACCAAAAAAAAACACCCCACATCCAGAGACAAAGGAGAAGCCACAATGAGACGGTAGGAGGGGCGCAATTGCATTAAAATCAAATCCCATAAATGCCAGGTGGGTGACTCACAAGCTGGAGAACAGTTATACCGCAAAAGTCCTGAAGGTTCTGAGCACCACGTCAGGCTTCCTAACCTGGGGGTCCAGCAACGGGAGGAGGAATCCCCAGAGAATCAGACTTCGAAAGCCAGCAGGATTTGATTGCAGGACTTCCACAGGACTGAGGGAAATGGAGACTCCACTCTTGGAGGGCACACAAAAAAGTATGCTCACCAGGACCCAGGGGGAAGGAGCAGTGACCCCATAGGAGACTGAACCAGAACTACCTGCTCGTGTTGGAGGGTTTCCTGCAGAGCTGGGGGGAAGCTGTGGCTCACTGAGGAGACAGGGGCACTGGCAGCAGGGGTTCTGAGAAGTGCTCATTGGCATGAGCCCTTCCAGAGTCCACCATTAGCTCTACCAGAGAGCCTGTAAGCTCCAGTGCTGGGTCGCCTCAGGCCAAACGACCACCAGGGTGGGAACACAGACAAGCAGATGAGAGTTTCACTGAGCTCCACCCACCACATTGGATTAAAGTTTTACTGAGCACCACCCACCCAGCCTTACTCACCATCAGTTCCTCCCATCAGGAAGCACCCATGAGCCTCCTAGATAGCTTCCTCCACAAGAGGGCAGGCAACAGAATCAAGCAGTAGCAGCACTATTTAATCTTGTGGAACTGAAAATCACAGACACAGAAAGACAGAGAATATGGAAAGGCAAAAGACTTTGTACCAGATGAAAGGACAAGACAAAACACCAGAAAAACAATGAAATTAAGAGGAGATAGGCACTCTTCTGGAAAAAGAATTCAGAATAATGATGGCGAAGATAATGCAAGAGTTTGAAAAAGGATTGGATACAAAGATTGAAAAGTTGCAAGAAAAGTTTGAAGACCTAGAAGAATTAAAGAACAAACAAACAGAGATATGCAACATAATAACTGAAATGAAAAATACACTAGAGGGGACCAACAGCAGATTAAGTGAGGCAGAAGGGCGAATAAGTGAGCTGGAAGACAGAATGGTGATAATCACTGATGCAGAAAAGAATAAAGAAAAAAGAATGAAAAGAACTGAAGACAGCATAAGAGACCTCTGGGACAATGTTAAATGCACCAACATTCACATTATAGGGGTCCCAGAAGGAGAAGGGAGAGAGAAAGGACCTGAGAAAATATTGGAAGAGATTATAGTTGAAAACTTCCCTCACATGGGAAAGGAAATAGCTACCCAAGTGCAGGAAGTGCAGAGTCCCAGGCAGGATAAACCCAAGGAGAAACAGGCCAAGACATACAGTAGTCAAATTGACAAAAATTAAAGACAGAGAAAAGTTATTAAAAGCAACAAGGGAAAAATGACAAATAACATACAAGGGAACTCCCATAAGGTTAACAGCTGATTTCTCAGTAGAAACTCTGCAAGCCAGAAGGGAGTGGCACTATATATTTCAAGTGATGAAAGGGAAGAAGCTACAACCAAGAATATTCTATCCAGCAAGAATCTCATTCAGATTCTATGGAGAAATCAAAAGCTTTACAGACAAGCAACAGCTAAGAGAATTCAGCATCATCAAGCCAGCCCTACAACAAATGCTAAAGGAACTTCTCTAAGCGGGAAACATAGGAGAAGAAAAGGACCTACAGAGAGAACAACAAAACAATTAAGAAAATGGTAATAGGAACATACATATCGATAATTACCTTGAATGTAAATGGACTGAATGCACCAACCAGAAGACACAGACTGGCTGAATGGATCCAAAAACAAGACCCACATATATGCTGGGGACACTTCAGCCCTAGGGACACATACAGACAGAAAGTGAGGGGATGGAAAAAGATATTCCATGCAAATGGAAATCAAAAGAAAGCTGGAGTAGCAATACTCATATCAGATAAAACAGATTTTAAAATAAAAAATGTTACAAGAGACAAGAAAGGACACTACATGAAGATCGAGGGATCAATCCAAGAAGAAGAGATAACAGTTATAAATATATATGCACCCAATATAGGAGCACCTCAATACATAAGGCAAATGCTAATAACTATAAAAGAGGAAATTGACAGCAACACAATCATAGTGGGGGACTTTAACACCCCACTTACACCAATGGACAGATCATCCACACAGAAAATTAATAAGGAAACACAAGCTTTAAATGACACAATAAATCAACTGGATTTAATAGATATCTATAGGACATTACATCCAAAACAGCAGATTACACATTCTACTCAAGTGCACATGGAATATTCTCCAGGATAGATCACATTTTGGGTCAGAAATCAAGCCTTGGTAAATTCAAGAAAATTGAAATCATATCAAGCATCTTTTCTGACCACAATGCTATGAGATTAGAAATCAATTACAGGAAAAAATGTGTAAAAAACACAAACACATGGAGGCTAAACAATACGCTACTAAATAACAAAGAGATCACTGAAGAAATCAAAGAGGAAATCAAAAAATACCTAGAGACAAATGACAATGGAAACACAATGGTCCAAAACCTATGGGATGCAGCAAAGGCAGTTCTAAGAGGGCAGTTTATAGTGATATAATCCTATCTCAAGAAACAAGAAACATCCCAAATAAACAATGTAACTTTACATCTAAAGAACCTAGAGAAAGAAGAGCACACTAAACCCAAAGTGAGTACATGGAGAGAAAGCATAAAGATCAGAGCAGAAATAAATGAAATAGAAACAAAGAAAGCAATAGCAAAAATCAATAAAACAAAAAGCTGGTTCTTTGAGAAGATCAATAAAATTCATAAACCTCTATCAAGACTCATCAAGAAAAAGAGGGAGAGGACTCAAATCAGTAACATTAGAAATGAAACAGGAGAAGTTACAACAGACACCGCAGAAATAAAAAGCACCATAAGAGATTACTACAAGTGACTATATGCCAATAAAATGTATAACCTGGAAGAAATCAACAGATTCTTAGAAAGGTATAACCTTCCAAGACTGAATCAGGAAGACATAGAAAATATGAACAGACCAATCACAAGTAATGAAATTGAAACTGTGATTAAAAATCTCCCAACAAACAAAAGTCCAGGACCAGATGGATTCACAGGTGAATTCTATCAAACATTTAGAGAAGAGCTAACATCCATCCTTCTCAAACTCTTCCAAAACATTGCAGAGGAAGGAACACTCTCAAACTCATTTTAGGAAGCCACCATTACCCTGATACCAAAACCAGACAAAGATACTACCAAAAAAGAAAACTACAGACCAATGTTACTGAGGAATTTAGATGCAAAAATCCTCAACAAAATACTAGCCAACAGAATCCAACAACACATTAAAAGGATCATACACCATGATCAAGTGGGGTTTATCCCTGGAATGCAAGGATTCTTCAATATACGCAAGTCAATCACTGTGATATGCCATAATAACAAGCTGATGGATAAAAACCGCATGATCATCTCAATAGATGCAGAAAAAGCTTTTGACACAATTCAACACTCATTTATAATAAAAATGCTCCAGAAGGTGGGCACAGAGGGAACCTTCCTCAACATAATAAAGGCCATATATGACAAACCC
Source organism: Hippopotamus amphibius kiboko (assembly GCF_030028045.1). Lineage (NCBI taxonomy): Eukaryota > Metazoa > Chordata > Mammalia > Artiodactyla > Hippopotamidae > Hippopotamus > Hippopotamus amphibius. Next base: position 32,562,262 of record NC_080189.1, on the reverse strand, counting down.
ACAGCAAACATCCTTCTCAATGGTGAAAAACTGGAAGCATTCCCTCTAAGATCAGGAACAAGACAAGGTTGTCCACTCTCGTCCCTGCTATTCAACATAGTTTTGGAAGTCCTTGCCACAGCAGTCAGAGAAGAAAAAGAAATAAAAGGAACCCAAATTGGAAAAGAAGTAAAACTGTCACTATTCACAGATGACATGATACTATACATAGAAAATCCTAAAGATGCCACCAGAAAACTACTTGAGCTATTCAATGAATCTGGGAAAGCTGCAGGATACAAAATTAACACATAGAAATCTCTTGCATTTCTATACACTATCAATGAAAGATCACAAAGAGAAATTAAGGAAACAATCCCATTCACCATTGCAACAGAAAGAATAAAATACCTAGGAATAAACCTAACCAAGGAAGTAAAAGACCTGTACTCAGAAAACTATAAGACACTAATGAAAGAAATCAAAGAAGACACAAACAGATGGAGGGACATACCATGTTCATGGATTGGAAGAATCAACATTGTGAAAATGACTACATTACTGAAAGCAATTTACAGATTCAATGCAATCCCGATCAGATTACCAATGGCATTTTTCACAGAACCAGAACAAGAAATTTTACAATTTGTATGGAAATGCAGAAGACCCCAAATAGCCAAAGCAATCTTGAGTAGGAAAGATGGAGTTGGTGGAATCAGGCTTCCCGACTTCAGGCTATACTATAAGGCTACAGTGATCAAGACAGTATGGTAGTGGCACAAAAACAGAAATATAGATCAATGGAACAGGATAGAAAGCCCATAGATAAACTACAGTCAACTAATCTATGACAGAGGAGGCAAGTATATACAATGGAGAAAAGGCAGTCTCTTCAATAAGTGATGCTGGGAAAACTGGACAGCTACATGTAAAAGAATGAAATGAGAACACATCCTAACACCACACATAAAAATAAAGTCAAAATGTATTACAGACCTAAATGTAAGGCCAGACACTATAAAACTCCTAGAGGAAAACATAGGGAGAACACTCTTCGACATAAATCACAGCAGGATCTTTTCTGATCCACCCCCTAGAATAATGGAAATAAAAATAAAAATAAAGAAGTGGGACCTAATGAAACTTCAAAGCTTCTGCACAGCAAAGGAAACTATAAGCAAGATGAAAAGACAACCCTCAGAATGGGAGAAAATATTTGCAAACAAACCAACAGGCAAAGGATTCATCTCCAAAATATATAAACAGTTTATCCAGCTCAATATCAAAAAACAAACAACCCAATCAAAAAATGGGCAGAAGACCTAAACAGGCATTTCTCCAAAGAAGACATACGGATGTCCAAGAGGCACATGAAAAGCTTCTCAGCATCACTAATTATTAGAGACATGCAAATTGAATCTACAATGAGGTATCACCTCACACCGTATAGAATGGGCATCATCAGAAAATCTACAAACAGTAAATGCTGGAGAGGGTGTGGAGAAAAAGGCATGTTCTTGCATTGCTGGTGGGAATGTAAATTGATACAGCCACTATGGAGAACAGTATGGAGGTTCCTTGCAAAACTAAAAATAGAACTACCATATGACCCAGCAATCCCACTGCTGGGCACATACCCAGAGAACACCATAATTCAAAAAGACACATGCACTCCAATGTTCATTGCAGCACTATTTACAAAAGCTAGGACATGGAAGCAACCTAAATGTCCATCAACAGATGAATGGATAAAGAAGGTATGGTACATACATACAATGGAATATTACTCAGCTGTAAAAAACAATGTAACTGGGACATTTGTAGAGACATGGATGGACCTAGAGACTGCCATACAGAGTGAAGTGAGTCAGAAAGAGAAAAACAAATATTGTACATTAACACATACATGTGGAGTATAGAAAAATGGTACAAATCAACCGGTTTGCAAGGCAGAAATAGAGAGACAGATGTAGAGAACAAACATATGGACACCAAGTGGGGAATCGGGGAGGGTTGAGGGGAATGAATTGGAAGATTGGGTTACCAAACTGTGCACTCTAAATATATGCAGTTCATTGTAAAAAAGAAAAAATGAAAAGTTAAAAAATAAAATAAAATCCTTATTCCTAACATTTTTTTCCTGTTTCCACTGTGGCATTTTTTAAAAAAATTGTGTATGTGCCTGTGTTAGGATGGACCCAATCAGCACAGTCTCCATGCTATGTTCTTTTACCATTCTAAGCTTCCTCACTTCTTTGGAGGAGAATTTTAATAATTATATTCTGTATTAACCCACTTAGGCTGCCATAATGAAACACTATAGACTTGGGGACTTAAACAACAGAAATCTACTTTATCACAGTTTTGATGTTTGAGAAATCCCAAATGAAAGTGCCAAACAATTCAACTCCTGGTGAGGAATCTCTTCCTGGCTTATAGATGGCTGCCTTCTTGCTATGTCCTCACATGGTGGGCAGAAAGAGAGAGAGCCCTCTCATGTCTCTTTTTCATAAGAACACGAATCCTATAGGATCAGGGCTGAACTCTTATGACCTCATTTAACCTTAATTACCTCCATAAAGGCATGATCTCCAAATACAGTCACACTGGGTTCAAAGTTTCAACACCTGAATTTTGGGGGACACAAATATTCAGTATATAACATTCTACCCTTCAACCCCCAAAATCCACGTCCTTCTCATGTGCAAAATAATTTATTTCATCCCAACAGTCCCCAAAGCCCTAACTCATTCCAGCATCAACTTTAAAGCCTAAAGTCCAAAATCTCATCTAAGTATCAATTAAGTCAGATATCAGGGAGTTTCAAGGCAATCTTCATCTTGAGGCAAAATTCCTCTCCAGCTGTGGATCTCTGAAACCACATAAGCTAAATGCTTCCAAAATTTAAAGGCATGGGATACACATTCCCATTCCAAAGGAAGAAACAGGAAAGAAAGGAGGGATAAGTCCCCAATAAATCTAAACTTAGTAAAGTAAATCCCATTAGATCTAAGGCTTGAGAATAATCCTCTTTGGCTTGATTTCCCATCTTCCAGACCCACTGCAGTGGCAGCACTGCCCTCACAGCTCTGCCGGGCAGCCCTCCCCATTCAGCTCAGTGGGATGCTACCTTGTGGTTCTGTGAGGACTTCCCAACACCTCCTCCCCACATAGCTCTCTGCAGAAGTCCTGCCCTCTGAAACTAAGGAAGAAATATTAATACTACCTGGGACTATGGAGGGACTGGCAGCCCTGATGATCTCTAAATCTTTAAAGAATAGCTCACATTTGCAGCTGAATACTGTATGGTCTGGTCTTGTGGATTCCAAGAAGTCTAACAACGTTCACTGCATCCTACATTCTCTGTCTTCTCTAGTTCAAACTGGCAGTGTCTCTGCTGATATAATCCTATTTCTATTCTAGGCTTCTGCTGAGATGGCTGGTTAAACCCATGAGCTACACCCATGATCTCTTTATCAAATGGTTGTTCAGTCATACTCTTAGTTCTCCTCAAAATAAGCCTTTATATGTTTTGCAATATGGATAGGCAGAGAATTTTCCAAGTCTCTAAGCTATCCCTTTTTTTGTTTAGCAACTCCTTCTTCAATTTATCTCTCTCTCCTCTCATTTTAGTATGAGCAGTAAGGAGGATCCAAGTTGCACTTTCAATATTTTGCTTAGAAATCTCCTCTGCTAAATATCAATTTCATCATTTTAATTATTTTCTCATTCTAAATAAGTATTCACTTTTTGAATTAATTTTCTTTTTGTCATTTTGTAGTCTTTTCTTCAAAATGAGCTCCCAAATTGTACAAGATTCAAGATCCACAAAGCCTGGACCTTCCCCTGGTAAAGCATTAAGAGAAAGGTAAGGATGCTTGGCTATTCATTTTAATGTTTACAGCAATTATAATACTACTTCATAAAACTATGTCCTTAATACCACTATCATTGATATATTATTCCAATACAGGAGATCCTGAGACCATGTTTACACCAAAAATGACATTATCCATGAAGAAACTTTAATCATGATTTTAAAATCTCTCTATCTATTTTGTCTTAGTATATCTGAAGCTCCAAATAACAATACTTTAGCATTCCAAAAAGATGTATTAGACAACCAAAGCAAATATTGCAAAGCAGGTTGTGAAATCTTTAGCTGACCACCCAAATCCAGGTGAAAAAGCCAGGAGAGGCCAAGATGGCATTGGCTATAGAAAGACCTCAATAAAAGGAGTTGGCAGTGTGTTTAAAATTTTACCTAGCCCCATCCCCACCAATGGGGGAATAGAGATGGTACCTCCCAGCCACCTCAGTCCTAATGAAAGGGATTTCATGCTTCTCCTGGAACTTGGAAAACACAGTTGAGGAGTGTTCAACCTTTAAATGACAAATTTTAAGGATAAAAATCTACCTGAAAAGATCTGAGTCAGATGAATAATGGGCTGGTTCAATCAATGAAAGTTGCCCAAAGAAACATATTTCTTATAGGACAAATGGTAGAGGATTACCTTCAGTGATGCTGTAAACAGAGAGGGGCTAGATGATTCTAGAAAGCTGTCAGGGGAGATAGATTTGCCAATGTCAAGAGAATTGAAGATACAAAATAATCTGTGACCAGAGGGTCTCCAAAATACCCACCTGCAATAGATTCTGGGGTGCTAGGCCTAAGGCAAGTGATTCTGTTTCAGAACTGGGCTCCCCAATAGCAATGGTAATGAAGGAATACTGACATAACAGAGGACTAATGGTAGCATTTAATAGTCAGAAGCAAGGTGGATACAATGATTCTAATGCATGAAAGGGCATGGTAAATGGACAGCTTATAAAGATACAGCTTAATTTACAAAATCAAAAGAAATCAAGAATGATCAGAAAATGGAGGACACTGTCCTTTAAAATTCATGATCTCTTACTAGTTTCCAGATCTAAATTAGTTATACCTGAAACAGTGACTAAGGGGAGACGTCAGATCCCAAGGAGAAACAATGCTGCAACCATAAGTATTGTCCACAGTAATGATTACCTAGTTCTTCCACAAAGGGGTCTTTGATTATTTCATAGGTAACTGTATACTGGGGAACTGGGAAATCCAGCATTTTGTGTACTGATGAACACAGGGTCAAAATTCTCACTGATATCAGGGAACCCAAAGTGTCATCATGGCTCACAGTGGAATCTTTTGGTGGGAAATGCTCCAGGTTGGAGGGAGCTGCCTCGCCCAAAGTCATGCCTCCTCTGAAGGGACAGACCAGATGGAATTGCTGATTCATCTGGAGAATATAGGGATGCAAAAATCTAACCTGCTTGCTAGATCAACTACAGTTGTTGTGGCTACTGCATCGCAGCTCAACCTTTCTGTCTCCTAATCCTGCATCCTTTACTTCCTTCTAGAGCATTTTTAGAATGCTCACCAATGAATTTTCTTTGTATGAATTTCTAACTAGGAGTCTTTCTCTGGGACTCCTACCTAACACAGCACCAATACACTCCATGAGAAAGTGTGTCAGCTTTATACATCTGCCAAGGCCAGAGTGCCTATAGCTGCTCACTTATCAGGTAGCAGCCAAGGAAGATCTGTTTTGAATCTCTCCTCTTATCCCCTCCACTTTCCACTTCTATAAATTTAGAATTAGAAAACTGGAGTAGTAAAGTAGATGATCCAGATGGGAAAAATAGAAAAATTTTGGATGATTCCCTCCTTTCCCATTATAGGCAACTAACCTAAAGCAGACCAGAATAGGGAAGAGAATTTTAAACTTCAAATGAAACTGGATTATGGGAATGAATATAAATATATGAATAAATATATGAATTACTAAACTGATACTATTTTAGGGCAAAATGAACCAGATGACTTTTCAGTATTTGAGAGTGACCTTAAAAGCCAAGTATTCTGCCTTCATGCTCAGAACAGAGGAAGGAAATAAACAGATTCTCAGAGCAAGAAAAATGATCACAGTGTTTTCTGTTGCACCAGCATTCAAGCTTGTAGTGAGGCACACATCTTCACTGGAAATAGTCTAAACCAAGTAAAGATGGAGCATGTGCAACTGATTTTAGTCTCCTTCCTAAGACACTGATTCTTGTGTATTTTCCTTCTCCCAGTCCAATTATTGAAAAGGGTAAGTTGAAGCTTTTTCAAGGTTCTCAATCAATGAAAGAAAGCCTGCCATTTTTATAGTTGGAGAGAGACAGGAGAGGGAAAACGAGGACTGAGAGAGATAAAGAATGAAAGAAAAACACAAAAATGAATTTAAAATCAAACTGGAGATGAGAAACAGGTGTTGGAGGCAATGCTGCTGAAAATGAAGGTAGCTCACAGGTTTTAGTGATTTTTACTGTGAAAATTCTTCACAGAAAGCTCTTTACTTCTTCTGTATACTGTTATATTGTTCAGGTTTGGAGAACTTTAACTGTCTTGATACTTTCATGGTTTATTTTTAAGACCTAAAAAAATGTATAAAATATTTATTGAGAACCCACAAGGCAAGGCACTACTGAGGTGCTGCTGTTAAACACCTGAGAAGTATAGGTTTCATAGCAACTTAAAGAATATAAAGGCAGGAACACACCTAAGACTCACACTTCTGATTCTTAGATTATGGCTTTCAGAGGTACATGGAATTAAAATTAATGACATTTGTAGAGCACTGTATGACTCATACACAAGTCAATGCACTTTCATTATGTTTTTGGGTTTATAATACTAAAGTTAAATGCCATTTATCAATTCAGAGATTAGTCACATTATTAACTATGGCTTCTTCATGCCAAAATTTTAAGCTCTGAAAATGCACATTAGTTTTATCATTACACCAATTCTACTCCCTTCTTGGCCCTACTAAAACGGAACTTAGTTCCTGTGAACACAGAGGTCTAGGAAAGGAACTGTCATTATCTCAGTGTTAATGCAAGTCCTATTCTGATATTTAAATAAAAATAGAAGATTTAATAATAAGATATTTAAAAACAAATGCTTGAAAGTCATTTTAAATATCTCTATTCTCTATGTACTTTATTTAGGAAAAATGGTCTTATTTTCAAAGAAAAAATTCTGTTTTTTTTCTCAGCAGCTTTGCTGTTACTCACTGATACATGATAAGAATTAAGCGATAAATATGTAATATCTGGATTAAAGAAAAATAAGAAAAGAAGACTGATTTACTAACATATTCTTGTACCAATCTCATTGCTCTTTAATTCGTGCATCCAAAACCCTGAAATCCTGTCAGAAAAGTCAGCTCAAATGGATTACTTGCTGATTTTGTTAACCATTATACTCTGTCCTCATTTTGAATAGTAAGCAAATAAATCTAAATAAGACAATCATCTACCTCCTTTGTGTTAACTATTTTAATCCATTATGCTGACTTTATAAAGAGGTGGCTGAAAAGTTAAAAAAGCTGAATACTGAAGGTGTTGAATCAAAAGCACAGTCCTCTTCATGATTCACAATATGGATCCCATCTCCAGTATGTACTATAAATAAATTTAGTTGAGAAACTTGTATTTAATCCCTAGATTTTAACTGGAGGAGGAGGAGGGGGACGATAAAGGTAATGTGTTTCCTCTGGAGAATCCGCACCATACTTCACACTGCCTCACTAAGTCTACCAAATCTCAGTTTCTTGACCTTTAAGGCATGAGGCCAGGCCCATACTGTTTACAGATGGGCCTGGCCTCAAGTCAGGCATTTCTGTGATTGTGAGCAAAGTTTAAGGATGAGTTTATATCATATAGTTATTGGTTATCATAATAACTGAACAATGTTCACTTGTGTCTGTATATTTAAAGATATGTACATTCAGAGTTTTAAATGATGGACAACTGAAAACATGTTTAAGAAACGGTGATAAGAAATAAACCCAGACACCTACAATCATTTAATCTGTAACAAAGGAGGCAAGAATATAAAATGGAAAAAATTCTTTCTAACAAGTGGTGTTGGGGAGGTTGGACAGCCTCATGTAAATCAATGAAGTTAGAGCACACCCTCGTACCATACACAAAAATAAACTCAAAATGGCTTAAACACATAAATATAAGGCATGACACCATGAAACGTCTAGAAGAAAACATAGATAAAACATTCTCTGACATACACAAATCGTACCAATGTTTTCTTTAGGTCAATCTCCCAAGGAAATAGAAATAAAAGCAAAAATAAACAAATAGGACCTATCAAACTGAGAAGTTTCTGTACAGCAAAGGAAACCATAAATAAAAAGAAAAGACAACCTACAGACTGGGAGAAAATATTTTCAAATGATGTGACCAACAAGAGCTTAACTTCCAAAATATACAAAAAGCTCATACAACTCAACAACAAAAAACAAACAACAAAATCAAAAAATGGGCAGAAGACCTAAATACACATTTCTCCAAAAGAAAACATTCAGGTGGCCTACAGGCATGTGAAAAGATGGTCAATATTGCTAATTATTAAAGAAATGCAAAACAAAACTACAATGAAGTACAACCTCACATTTGTCAGAATAGCCATCATTAAAAAGTCTACAAATAACAAATGATAGAGAGGGTGCGGAGGAAAAGGAAACCTCCTGCACTGTTGGTGGAAATGTAAGTTGGTGCAGCCTCTATGAAAAACAGAATGGACGTTCCTTAAAAAACTAAAAATGCAGTTATCATATGATCCAGCAATTCCACTCCTGGGCATATACCCAGACAAAACTATAATTCAAAAAGATACATGAACCCCTATGTTCATACTAGCACTGTTCATAGTAGCCAAGACATCGAAACAACCTAAATGCCCCTCAACAGACAAATGGATAAAGAAGATGTGGTACACATATACAATGGAACTCTACTCAGCCGTAAAAGGAATGAAATAATGCCATTTGCAGCAACGTGGATGGACCAAGAGATTATCCTATTAAGTGAAGTAAGTCAGACAAAGACAAATATCATATGATATCACTTAGGAATTGAAAAAAATGACACACATGAACTTATTTACAAAACAGAAACAAACTCACAGACTTAGAGAACAAACTTATGGTTACCAGTGGGGAAAGGTGGTGAGGAGAAATAGACTGGGAGTTTAGAATTGACATGTACACACTGCTATGTTTAAAGTAAAATACCTTTCCATGAAAAAAAAGAATATAAAAAAGAATGTATACATATGTATAATTGAATCACTTTGCTGTATAGCAGAAACTAACACAGTACTGTAAATCAACTATACTTTGATAAAAATGAAATAGTAGTATAGTTTGCATTAATTAAATTGATATATGGGCTTATAACTCTGCAGACACCAAGAGTTTCACCAAACAGTACATATGCTCCTTAGTACCAAGGAATGAAATGAAAAATGAGAAGATCATTCTTGAGTATCCTGCCAACTTTATCAAAATATTTATATCTTCATACATAATAAGCTTCATAGGTTTTAAAAGATCCACTATTATAGTTTTCTCATAATACAGTTACTTTACCTTTTGAAAACTTAACGCTAATATACCAAATAATCCTACGGAAATGGCAGCATCTTCCACATTAGCAATGGCTGACTTCAAATGCACAAGGTAATTCAATATTACTCACTTGGAAAATTTCTCCATTCTTTTTGCAAAATTTAAAACAAAAATTTTTAAATTACATTAATGTACATTGATATGGAAGAAAAAATGAGCATAAAATTAGCATATACAAAATTTAAGACTCTAATAATAACATTAACTCAACTACAATGCTCCCAAAGAAAGCTTAGGTAGCAAAAGGCTAATGTTTAGTGTTGTGTAGCAGTAGTAATGCTACTGGCATGAACAGTTTCACTCTGAACACTTAAATGTTAACTACTTTGTTATAATTTTACTGATCTGTCCCTGAAATATTTTTTAATGACATCCAGAATTTTCTTCTGTTGTAGCATTGTTTTCCACAGTTTTGCAAATACATGAGCTAAAAAGGAGTGAGACAGAGTTCATCAGTCTGATTTTGAAACTGCTCTTGTAATATTACAATATCATTTTTCTGTAATAACATTAACTGTTTCACACTAACTCTGAGTATTGCACTTCTACATGTAAACTTATATTTGTTTTTTTAAAGGATTTTAACAAACATAACATGTCAAGGCAATAGAATTCTTTCCTAAAGTATTAAAAATGTAGCTATATCTACTTCAAAGTGAATTTAAAACGTAAAATATCTCAATATTTTTTTCAAGTAAATTAATGTTTCCACATTATAGTCATTCATAAGGTACTCATTTTATAAACTTCATAAATGCATCTACACATTTACATCTATTTATTTAAATTTAAATGTATGGTATCACTTCATAATTGAGTTCTCAACTAGTTATCCCTCAATTCTTAGGCAACCTAGGAAAATCAGTTAAGGTCCTTTAGGAATCAAATGTTAAGTCAAAAGAACCCTCAAATTACTTGTTAGCCAATTAAAAGCAAGCTTACTTAGATAAGTTATCTGCATGGTTTCATATGATCTGATTTGCTCAATCCTTTACTTTTCAAATAAATATGAAGAGGTGTTACAGATGCAGATTACTATTTGTCTTGCACTGACTACTTTGGTATTGCGTAGACATATTTTCAGACTTCCCATTTGTTTTTCTTATTCTTTTCTTATCGCAGGTAGTGGACAAAATTGAAAAAAGAAAAGGGTAACAGCCATTTGACACTGGGGGGTTCCCTACAATAGGAGCAAAATTAATCACATGTTTGTCCACTGGGGGAAAAAAAACTTTTCAAGAAAAGAAATAAACCTTCACACAGACTTAGATTTTCCTGCAAGAGTGTTGAAGACTTCAGCATTGGTAGCAGAAAAAATGAAAAGCTCTTTTCATAGATTATCATTGAATTTTTGAAAAAAATGTAATGGCTGTGAACAAAAGTAATATAAGCCTGCCTAGCAGCAGAATGACAGTTTATAACCTAAAAAATGTCAACATTATATTTGAGTGTAATTTAATTTTTCCTCTACCAGCAGGATATCATAAAACTGATAATTTTAAGAGCATGTCACCTAAATCTAATCTCATTTTTTGCTTATTTTTCTCTTTTCTTGTTGACTCTGTTAACTTACCAGATTTTATGAACTCCTTACTGGTTCTATAACTCCATAACATATTACATAAATTACTCTGTAAAATTGCTTATACAGTTGGTCTAAACTCTTTGTGTATATTCAGCTTCCTAGATATTTCATATATTAGTGTTAAATGAAGACATTCATAGAATTAAATATAGGGTTCTAAACTAAGGCTAAAATGTTCTAAACAAAACTGCATTTCTTAACCAAACTCATGCTTAAGTAAATTCGAAAATATTAATTTTCAGTAGTATTTACTCTGTGTTTTCATCACTCTCTATGTCTCTTTACATTCATGAGAATACATCAATAACAACATATTTTTATTTATTTATTTTTTTTATTTATTTATTTTTTTTCGGGGGTACACCAGGTTCAATCATCTGTTTTTATACACATATCCCCATATTCCCTCCCTTCCTTGGATCCCCCCTCGAGTCCCCCCCACCCTCCCTGCCCCAGTCCTCTAAGGCATCTTCCATCCTCGAGTTGGACTCCCTTTGCTATACAACAACTTCCCACTGACTATTTTACAGTTGGTAGTATATATATGTCTGTGCTACTCTCTCGCTTCGTCTCAGTTTCTCCTTCACCTCCCGCCCCCTCCCATACCTTGAGTCCTCCAGTCCATTCTCTGTATCTGCGTCCTTGTTCTTGTCACTGAGTTCATCAGTACCATTTTCAGATTCCGTATATGTGAGTTAGCATACAATATTTGTCCTTCTCTTTCTGACTTACTTCACTCTGTATGACAGATTGTAGTTCTATCCACCTCATTACATATAGCTCCATCTCATCCCTTTTTAGAGCTGAGTAATATTCCATTGTATATATATGCCACATCTTCTTTATCCATTCATTTGTTGATGGGCATTTCGGTTGCTTCCATGTCCTGGCTATTGTAAATAGTGCTGCAATAAACATGATGGTACAAGTTTCTTTTGGGATTATGGTTGTCTTTGGGTATATGCCCAGGAGTGGGATGACTGGATCATATGGTAGTTCTATTTGTAGTTTTTTAAGGAACCTCCAAATTGTTTTCCATAGTGGCTGTACCAACTTACAGTCCCACCAACAGTGCAGGAGAGTTCCCTTTTCTCCACACCCTCTCCAACATTTGTGGTTTCCAGACTTTGTGATGATGGCCATTCTGATTGGTGTGAGGTGATACTTCTTTGTGGCTTTGACTTGCATTTCTCTGATGATGAGTGATGTTGAGCATCTTTTCATGTGTTTGCTGGCCATCTGTATGTCTTCTTTGGAGAAATGTCTATTTAGGTCTTCTGCCCATTTGTGGATTGGGTTATTTGCTTTTTTGGTATTAAGCTGCATGAGCTGCTTGTATATTTTGGAGGTTAATCCTTTGTCCGTTGTTTCATAGGCAATTATTTTTTCCCATTCTGAGGGTTGCCTTTTAGTCTTGTTTATGGTTTCTTTTGCTGTGCAAAAGCTTTTAAGTTTCATGAGGTCCCATTCGTTTATTCTTGATTTTATTTCCATGATTCTAGGAGGTGGGTCAAAAAGGATGTTGCTTTGATGTATGTCATAGAGTGTTCTGCCTATGTTTTCCTCTAGGAGTTTTATAGTGTCTGGCCTTCCATGTAGGTCTTTAATCCATTTGGAGTTTATTTTTGTGTATGGGGTTAGGAAGTGTTCTAATTTCATTCTTTGACATGTTGCTGTCCAATGTTCCCAGCACCACTTATTGAAGAGGCTGTCTTTTTTCCATTGTATACTCGTGCCTCCTTTGTCAAAGAGAAGGTGCCCATATGTGTTTGGGCTTACTTCTGAGTTCTCTATTCTATTCCATTGATCATCCTTTCTATTTTTGTGCCAGTACCATACTGTCTTGATCACTATGGCCTTGTAGTAGAGTTTGAAGTCAGGAAGCCTGATTCCACCAACTCCATTTTTGCTTTTCAAGATTGCTTTGGCTATTCGGGGTCTTTTGCGTTTCCATACAAATCGTAAGATTTCTTGCTCTAGTTCTGTGAAAAATGCCATTGGTAATTTGATCGGGATTGCATTGAATCTGTAAATTGCTTTGGGTAGTGCAGTCATTTTCACGATGTTGATTCTTCCAATCCAGGAACATGGTATGTCCCTCCATCTGTTTGTGTCGTCTTTGATTTCTTTCATCAATGTCTTAAAGTTTTCTGCATACAGATCTTTTGCCTCCTTAGGCAGGTTTATTCCTAGGTATTTTATTCTTTTGGTTGCAGTGGTGAATGGGAGAGTTTCCTTAATTTCTCTTTCTGCTCTTCCGTTGTTAGTGTATAGGAATGCAAGAGATTTCTGTGCATTCATTTTGTATCCTGCTACTTTACTAAAGTCATCAATTAGTGCTAGCAGTTTTCTGGTAGAGTCTTTAGGGTTTTCTATATATAATATCATGTCATCTGCAAAGAGTGACAATTTGACTTCTTCTTTTCCAATTTGGATTCCTTTGATTTCTTTTTCTTCTCTGATTGCTGTGGCTAACACTTCCAAAACTATGTTGAATAACAGTGGTGAGAGTGGACACCCTTGTCTTTTTCCTGTTCTTAGAGGGAATTCTTCCAGTTTTTCTCCATTGAGAACAATGTTGGCTTTTGGTTTTTCATATATGGCTTTTATGATGTTGAGGTAATTTCCTTCTATGCCCATTTTCTGGAGAGCTTTTATCATAAATGGATGTTGAACTTTGTCAAAAGCTTTTTCTGCATCTATTGAAATGATCATATGGTTTTTATCCTTCAATTTGTTGATATGATGTATCACGTTGATTGATTTGCGTATATTGAAGAATCCTTGCATCCCAGGGATAAACCCCACTTGATCATGGTGTATGATTTTTTTAATGTGCTGTTGCAGTCTGTTAGCTAGTATTTTGTTGAGGATTTTTGCATCTATGTTCATCAGTGATATTGGTCTGTAGTTTTCTTTTTTTGTGACATCTTTGCCTGGTTTTGGTATCAGGGTGATGGTAGCCTCGTAGAATGAGTTTGGGAGTGTTCCGCCTTCTGCAATATTTTGGAAGAGTTTGAGAAGGATAGGTGTTAACTCTTCTCGAAATGTTTGATAGAATTCGCCCGTGAATCCATCTGGTCCTGGGCTTTTGTGTACAACATACTTTTTAAAAGAAATGTGAATAGCATCACACAGGGGACATAATAATTCATCTGAGATTACTTTTGGGTTTTTACAACTAGGGCCAATAAGCAAGCAATAGCATGCTATTGAGCAGTTAACCACAAATCCTCTTTAGTCAAGGTTCCTTATCAATGAAATTGTGAAAAGAAAGTGTAATGTGCATCTGTCTAGCTATCAGTGAAGGATTTATGTTAAATTTGATTCTTTACTAAAAAGAATATTTGTTCTCATTTCCAATATAAATAATAAGGACCCTTGAGAGGCTTGCTTAATGGAAATCTATATAGAGTATAATTAAATAAGGAAGCACAAAATGCTACAAAAAATAGGTTCAAGACAGAGGCATGGTAAACGTTAAGGTGCATAAACCACAGTACTTAATTATATTCAGCTAATCCTTTCTTTAAAATCAACTGCAAAGAAAACTTGACATGGATATGCTTTACTAAACTCTCATTACTAATTTTGAGTTTCCTACACTATTTTCATCAGAGTTGCATATTGTATTTATTTGCTAGGTCTACTATAACAAAATACCACAGACTGAGTGATCTGAACAAAAAAAAAAAAAAAAAAAGATATTTCCTCACAGTTCCGAAGGCTGGAAGTTCAAGATCAAGGTGTTGGTAGGTTTGACTGCAGATAGCCATGATCTCGCTGTGTCCTCACTGGGCCTCTTTCTCTGTGTGCCTGTGTATCCTTGGTGTCTCTTTCTCCTCCTATAAAGACACCAGTTATATTGGATTAGGGCTTCATTCTCATGATCTCATTTAACCTTAATTACCTCTTTAAAGGACCGAAGAATACAATCATGTTAGGGGTTAGGGCTTTAACATATGAGTTTTGTTTGGGTGGAACACACTTTAGTCTATAACACTTATTAAGTGCTTCTTTAAAATATCATGGAGTTTAAAAACTCTTATAGGAGGGTCCTGTATGATGTGCCAAAACACAAATATTGTCAATATAGAGTAACTCCAGATGATTGCATTTTGTTTTGTTATGCTTTGTGTGGAGGAAAAGATCACAGTCAGTTTTACAGCACTGAAATTTCTATCAGCCTTTTAACTTTGTCAGTCTCAGAAGAAATGGAAAGAAGTCATTCCCTGCTGTGAAGAGATTAAGGAATCCCTGTGCATGGCCACTGCAGAACTTACTTGTCATGCATATGTTTGCCATATTGCATTTTATACATGAATATATGACTAGTAATGCATGTTTTAGACAAGACATGTTTCAAGAACCTCATAATTACCATTTCACTGATATTTTCTTGCCACTCTTGTAATAAATGACTGTGTTAAATGGCAATTGTGCTATGATTATGTGACATCTTTTGTAACATTTATAAACAGCCATAAAGTACATAATGATTTTTTTTCCTTTCAGATACTTAAGTGGAGGAGTCAGTGCTTCCAGATGATGGAAATAATTTCTAATATAATTGGTAACAATAAATTCATTTCAGTTTTTAAATGAATAATTTGTGGGGGTGTAATAAATAAATATGAGGGAAGTTCTCAGTTAGTCACTGCGTAAATGCTTATCTACATTAAACCATGATCTTCATTTCCTCTAAAAATACACTCATTGATATTCAACAGAATGTAGGGAACTTCTAAGTAATCTTGCCCCATCAGTGAGTCTCTGAAATTCTTTTGTGCTTGTCATCAAAACTTTTTATCCTAGTTGTACCTATTATAATTATATAATTTAATTAAATATTATAGAGTAGTGAACTCTGAGTTTGAAACAGAGTTATTTCTAAGAATATTGAATTGAATATTTTGGAAATACAGCAAAAAAGTGAACTGCTAAAACTTGATGTTAAATCAATATTGATACAACTTTATAAATTTGGATAAATCAAAATCTAAGTTTATCTACTCTTATTATTTCATACTGTTTTTCCATTTTTCTCTAAAGGAGCTGAAAATAGAAAATGTGAATGAATTTACAAGTAAAGTACTTGAGTCAGTATTAAATTTCATTCCACAAAGAAAAGTCAAGTCCAACTGGATATACAAAGAAGAAATAATACTAGATCTTTATAAATTCCTTCAGAGAACAGAAGAGGGAACATACTTTCAAACTCATTCTATGAGGCCAGTATTATGTTGATATGAATAACTACATTAAAATATTAAGAATGTCGATGCTTATCACTAATAATTACACACAAAATAAAAGCATTATTAATTTGCTTAGGAGTTGATAGAATGGATAATTACGTTAGTGGAAATATTAAAAATAAAA
Organism: Hippopotamus amphibius kiboko; assembly: GCF_030028045.1. Lineage (NCBI taxonomy): Eukaryota > Metazoa > Chordata > Mammalia > Artiodactyla > Hippopotamidae > Hippopotamus > Hippopotamus amphibius. The sequence goes on along the minus strand of NC_080189.1, from coordinate 32,545,807 downwards.
TCTGGATTAGAATGACAGAATATTTTGTTTTATCATACCATGTTTTCAACAAATAAATACACATAATTTCCAAGTTGAGACTGCTATAATTAGCTCTTTTCCCTATCCATGTACCCCAATCAAATGACTGTCTCTGTAACATTCCTGTCAAGTTAATCTTTATGCAGGACATCTGAACCCTTAAACTACCTAAGTATCAATGATATTTATATTTTAAGAAGCCCTCAATGATCTTTACAAAATATCTCCTAAATTACAAGTTAATTTATTAATTATGAATTAATAAGAAGTTACAGACCATGAGTGCTAATTTACATGATTCAAGTTTTTTTCACACCTATTTCTGAACATTAAATTGAGTTCGCAGAATCTATTACAGATAATTAGCGATGACTGCTAAACAAATTTTGGCGAATGCCATTTTTATTTAATATGCTGCAGAGACAGTGAAACTAAACATTAGATTAAGGGACAATGATTAATTATATTACTAACGAAGATTCATAACCAGCATATTAAGAATTGTTTGCCATACTTCATGCATTCTACATTTTAGTGTTTCACATTAATATTTGTTTTTCTAACTCTGATGTCTTCCAACATAAAATTAAACATATTTTGTAGTCACTCCAGACAGTGTGATCAGCTGTGACGTACGAGTTACTGAACTCTTTGTATTTTATTAATCTCAGCCTTCCTATTTAGGTCTATGTTCCATAGGATTCAAAAATAGGCAATTGGGGACTTCCTTGGTGGCACAGTGCTTAAGAGACATAAATGCACTACCAAATGTAAAACAGCTAGTGGGAAGCTGCTGCATAACACAGGGTGATCAACTCAATGACTGGTGATGACTTAGAGGGGTGGGATAGGGAGGGTGGAAGGAGTTGCAGGAGGGAGGGGATATGGGGATATATGTATAAATACAGCTGACTCACTTTATTGTACAGCAGAAACTGGCACAACAGTGTAAAGCAATTACACTCCAATAAAGAACTTAAAAAAAAAAAAAAAGAATCAGCCTGCCAATGCAGGGGACATGGATTCCATCTTCCATTCCTTGTCTGGGAAGATCCCATATGCCATGGAGCAACTAAGCCCGTGTGCCACTACTGGGCTCGTACACTGAAACTACTCAAGCCTGCGCACCTAGAGCCCTATGAAGAGTAGCTCTCTGTCAACTTAAAAAATACACAATGTGAGAATTGAGAGTTAAGTTTTATTTGGAGCAATATAAGGACTGCAGCCCAGGAGACAGCATCCCAGATAGCTCTGAGAAACTGTTCCAAAGAGGCAGGGAGAAGGTCTGTACAGATGTGATTTTGGGGGGGCGGGGTACATGCAGTTGAATGCTTATTTTTTAGCAGAAGGTTTCTGCTAGTCACGAGAAGCCATCGTCACCATGAAGGATTTTAGTGTTTTTCTAGATATGAAGAGATACCAGAATTGGGCTCGTAAAATTGGCTCCTGAAAATATCTGACTATCTGAAGACCTGTTCTGCCAGTTTTTCACAGAGCACAGAGTGCCTCATTTCAGCTCTCCACCCTGAACTTCTTTCAGGGGGGTATTGAAAATCAGCAGCTGCAGCAGCACATGATCCTGTAAAGGTAGATGGCAAGTGCCAATGGCGAGTGCCAATTATAGTTGACACCCCAATCACCGCAACTAGAGAAAGCCTGTGAGCAGCAACAAAGACCTGACACAGCCAAGAAGAAAATAAAAATAAATTTTCAAAAAGGCAACTGTTTATAATAGTCTTTAGACAAAAATGTTAAGATAGCCCTGTTCAAGAGACATACTTAAAATGTATTAGCTTTTTTTAAAAAAAAATTTACTGGGTAGAGTTGATTTACAATGTTGTGTTAGTATCAGGTGTATATGTATAGCAAAGTGAATCAGTTATACATATACATATATCCTCTCTCTCTTTTTTTTTTTTAGATTCTTTTCCCATATGAGTACTGAATAAAGTTCTCTGTGCGATACAGCAGGTTCTTATTAATTATCTATTTTATATACAGTAGTGTGTATATGTCAATCCCAATCTCCCAATTTATCTCTTCCTTTCCCCTTAGGCCCTGGTAACCAAGCCTTTTGTACAAGCTGCATTGGCAAAGTCATTTCAGATTTTAATAGATGAGCATGGATTGTGAAATGCACTGGTCAAAGTAGGTCTTCCAGGGTAGTTCAAAAAATTGGACAGATATATACCAGAATATATACAGTCAAATACTTAAGTAAAAATGACAATATCTCTTGGCATATAAGTCATATATAAGACGTTATTCACATGTATTATGGGAATAGATTCTTATTTTATGCCTCTTTACCCTTTCTTCCAGTGCATCACAATAAATATTGCCTATAGTCAGTTATGTCATGAAAAGAAGTAAAAATTTCACTGTTTAAAAAAATCCATGAATTTAGTTGAAAATGAATTGCTTCTACACATTGAGTGATAAAGAAAATGTTCAAGTGTATTTTTAAATGTAAATATTCTATTACATCTTTATACTTAGGATTCAGTTACATAAATCAATCCGTCTGCTGTACTTCTCAAAAGGAAAAACTAGCTATGTTCCAACTGCTTCATATAAAAACATGTTCAAGGGAATTCCCTGGTGGTCCAGTGGTTAGGACTTGGAGCTTTCACTGCAATGGCCAGGGTTCAATCCCTGCCCAGGGAACTAAGATCCCACAAGCTGTGCAGTGTAGCCAAAAAACAAAAAATAACAACAACAACAACAACAACAAAGCATGTTCAGGATTGAGCTTACAGAGGGTAATGACTGAGAATATATTTCAAATTCATAGGGATTTTTCAAGTAAGAATCTAGTTGTCACAAAACAGAGACATTCAATAAAAACAATATTTGAATTACTACACACACAAATTATGCCGTTCAAGAAATAAATCTTTTGAGTTACAATAAAGAGCACTCTATGCAAATAAATATGTGTGTGCATTTCAGAAGCGCAAAATGACTTTCAAATACAAAAGATGCTCGAAGTGGAAAGAGTCTGCCAACAATGCTTTCAGTGTTAAATAAGATATTAGAATTGACTGTTTTTTAACAAGTCAGTTTCTATTGAGACTCCAGAGTCTTGTGAATTGGCATCAATCTACAGGTTGGGGTGTAGGTGGACTGATAATCTTGAATTTTCCTGGTGCTCTATGTGTAATGTTGATGAAAATTATGGCTTCATTAATGATGGGCCTCCAGTGTGATGCTCACTGCCAGAAGCAGCCTCCTCATGACCTCTGATAATCTGGTTCTGCCACTGAGTTCTTGACCTACAGAAATGGCCACCTATTTCTCATGCCCCAACAAGATTTCAGCCCTGAGCTGACAGTTTAGAAAGAGTAATATCCTATGGATTAAAAAAAAAAAAATTCATCATTTTCACAAAAGGAACCTGAAAACAGGCCTATCTACATAAAATTAGAAGTATGTAATATTATTCAACCAATCTCTTGCTTAGCTAATTAAAGTAAGTCTTTAGGTACACTATTATTTTCCACTCAAAATGAGATAAGTGAATTCAAAGACTAAAAACTCAATTTATCTTGTAATTGTACCATATAATCATACCTGTGTATTGTACAACTTTATTTGTACAGTAAAGGTGCATCTCATCCTGCAGCCCACCTGCATTCAACACAGAATAAGTCTTTACAGTAATTCTGCAGCTGTACTCTAAGTCCAAACAAAGCATGTAATTGCAATAAAAAACCCTTTATACTTGTTTGGGTTTTAACAATGCATTAAATTGAAAAGGCAGCTTACCCTGAGAAATGTAGTCATCTCTGGCAAAAGGGGGAAGTTTTTATAAAAAGTAATGCACTTTCAATGAAGCAGCTAATTATTGATGCTGCTACTGGGCACTTGTGTTTCCAACAGCCAATTTCGTAGATTCTCTGTCGAGTAAAATCCAATTTTAAGATTTATAATGCAATTGAGTTTTGCCAAGACAAATAAGTTAGAGTTGGACCTGAAAATCACCAAGTGAAATCTCCACTTTTAACCAATGGAAAATCAATATCCAGAAAGGTCAAAGGAGTTTTCCAAGATTATACAATTAATTACTTACAAAATAAGGGTTAAATTTCAAACTACTGACTCTCAATGCTTTTGTTCTAGCAGAAAGAGACACACTGTAATGAGTAAATATCATATATTGATAAATTATGCACTATGTAGAAGGTGATAAAAGTCATGCAGAAAGAAAAAAAGAATAGCAGTAAGAGAAATATTGAGATTGTCAAAGTTGAGAAAAAGTGAGGTAGAGGTATACTGCAGTACCAACTAGAATAGTCAACATTTTCATCATTGAGAAAGTGAGCTACATGCAAAGACTTCAGAGAGATGTGAGCTAGCAATGCAGAACCCTAGGGAAGTGTGCTTCAGGTAGAGAGAACTGATAAACCAAAGGCCCTTCCATAGTGCAGGGATTGTCTGGTTTGTGAAAGTGCTCCATAGCCAGTGTGGCTAAAGTGGAATGACTGAAGGGGAGATGAGACGATTTGGAGGATGAGAAGTGGGAACCATTGAAGAGTTTTGAATAAAGAAATTATCGGACTTAGTTTCAAAGCAAACCTTCTAGCTACTGTTTGTTTGTTTGTTTTTTAAGTTGATAAGAGAACAAGGGCAGAAACAGTGAGACCTGTCAGGATTAGTATAGTGATATATGATGGCTGTTCAGACCAGGATGATAGCAGTGATGAAAGTAGATGGAATTCTCAATATATTTTTCAACTAGATCTAAAAATGGCTAGATTGGATATAGTATGTGAATGGCATGTGATACTGTTGAATCAAAAAAGCAGAGCCAACAATGACATCAAAATACACAGCTTGAACAACTGGAAAGACAGAGTTGCCATCTTGGGATGAGGAAAACTATAGGAAGCCAAGCTTTAAGAAGCAAGATCAAGACTTCAGTTTTGGTTCATTTATTGACCTCCAATTTTAGATGTTGAGTAAACAATTGGAAATATGAGTTAGGATTTAGGAAATAAGTGTAGAATGGAGATGTAAATTCAGACATTTTGGGCATATAGATGTTCGTTAAGCCCAGGGACTGGATAAGGTCTCCAGAGAATGAAAGTTGATAGGGAAGCAAAAAGATACAAGAACTAAGTCTTGGAAAATTTGATATTTAAAGAATTGAGAGAAGAAGAGGAATAAACACAGGCAAATAAAAAGGAACTTCCAGTGACTAGGAGGAAAACCAAGAGAAGGAGATGTCCTGGAAATCAAGGGAAGAAAGTCTTTCAAAGATAAGGAAGTAATAAACAAGTGTGGCAAATGTTGTTGATAGGACAAGACTAGTGACACTAAAAGATAACTTTGAAATAAGTTTTATGGAAGTTACTGTTGACCATGGGAAGAGCAGTTACAGTGGTGTTACAGAAAGAAAAGCTAGAATGCAGTGGTTGTATCAGAACATATTCATTAACTGATTCTATCAAAAATAAGATATCATTGATCTTTGCTATTGTTTTCTTCATCTCTATTTCATTTATTTCTGCTTTGATCTTTATGATTTCTTTCCTTCTACTAACTTTAGATTTTTGTTTGTTCTTCTTTCTGTAGTTGCTTGAAGTGTAAGGTTAGGTTGTTTGAGATTTTTCTTGTTTCCTGAGGTAAGAGTGTATGCTATAAACTTTCCTCTTAGAATTGCTTTTCTGCATGCCACAGGTTTTGGATCACTGTGCTTTTGTTTTCATTTGTCTCTAGGTATTTTTTTTTTTATTTCTTCAGTGATTTGATTTCTTCAGTGATCATAGTGATATGCTTGCTGTTTAGTAGCATACTGCTTAGCCTCCACGTTTGTCTTTTTTACAGTTTTTTCTTGTAGTTTGTTTCTAATCTCATACTGTTGTGGTCAGAAAAGATCCTTGATATGATTTCAATTTTCTTAAATTTACCAAGGCTTGCTTTGTGGTCCAACATGTGGTCAATCCTGGAGAATGTTCCATGTGCACATGAGAAGAATGTATATTCTGTTGCTTTTGGATGGAATGCTCAATTAAAAAAAAAAGGGAACCAAAGGAACCAGGGATGCTCTAGAATTACTAAAGCACAATTATAGACATAGACACCAGTCTTAGGACACTTTGACATTGAAGCCTTCTACTAAATATATATTAAGAATAGTCTATCTCTGCAACCTATACTAGCCATCTAAATACTCACTAGTACATTTCATTCATTACTAATGGACCTCATTTGTAATTCAAATATAACTTTGTTGGTGGTGAATCCAAGAAAATAAACATCTTAACATTCTGATTAATTTGAATCTTTAAAGATTATAAGAACAGTTTCAACTCTCTCTCCCTCCATAAAAGTTATATAATCATTGTGATTCCCTTGTCTTACCTGAAAAGTCTCTATTTGTCCATGTATATTAATTTTTGTCATATGTTGCAAAGTCTTTCGCCATCTGTAAAACTGCAAGATTACTACGAAAATAATAGAATAGCTGAACACTCACCGACCAGAGGCCATAAGAGTAAAGAACAGCCAATTTTTTTTTCTTTGGCTTTTAGATTTCCTCAATTATCCTGTGACAATGTGCCCTAGCAAACAGTAAATACAGTAGTTACCAAATGTCATTGTGTATCAAAATCAGTTTGAGGTTTTTATGAGATACTCCCTTATACCACACTCCATTGATTCGGAATCTAAAATGATACTTTATAGATAATTATATTTTTATTATTTTTTTCTTTGTATGTTCATGATGAAGTTAACATATTCACAAATAGAATTAAAGGACTGTCCCACATTCTCTTGTTAATTTTAAATATAGTATGATGTTAATACTTTTACTGTACTTCACTATAAACAGGGACAATCATTTAACTACTTAAAATTAAGTTGTTTAAAATTATTTTACTGGAACTACATATAATTCATTTTATTTTTTTAAACTGAAGTATAGTTGATTTACAATGTTGTGTTCGTTTCAGGTATACACCAAAGTGATTCAGATATATATATAATCTTTTAGAGATTCTTTTCCATTATAGCTTATTGACAAGATATTGAACATAGTTCCCTGTGCTATACAGTAGGACCTTGTTGCATACCTATTTTACATATAATAGTGTTTATCTGTTATTCTCAAGCTCCTAATTTATTCCTCCCTGCTCCCTGTTTCTCCTTTGATAACTGTAAGTTTGTTTTCTATGTCTGTGAGTCAATTTCTATTTTGTAAATAAGTTCATTTTTATCATTTCTTTATATTCTACATATAAGTGATATCATATAATATTTGTCTTTCTCTGTCTGACTTACTTCACTCAGTATCATAATCTAGTGTGTAGACTAAGAGTGTCAACGCTAAATCCAGATGGGGTTCGATTTCCAGCCCCATCTTACGAACTGTGTGGAAGTTACCACTTCTGTGTGTGTAATCTTCATTTCTGAGCAATGGTGAAGATAATGGTACCTAATTTATATTGCATTGTTTACTGTTGTAGATTTGTATACAATTGTATAGAAGATTATTGCATGAATTAAAATAATTAATTCATGTTCCATGTCTAAGAACAGAGACTGGCATATAGAAAGCAAACAACATATATGAATTCATGTTTTTATAATAGTGGTAGCAATAAGAAGAGATATCATAATTAAGAGGCAGCATGGAAAAAAAAACAAGCAGTATGCATTCATTCACTAGATCCACTATGATCAGAAAGCTGAAATCCAAAAGTTGATACAAAAGTCAACTTTTGATATGAAAGTCACTATTCCTGTGTGTATATTTGTCTCAATTCATTATGTATTAGTCCAATATAGCAATTTCAAAGTGTTGGTTGTTTTTTAAAAATCCTTTTATTTTAAATTTTAAGACTCATTTATAAGTAAAATTACCAGTTGGACCCTATGTTGATTATTAAAATCAAGAGTACAGTATCCAATGTGGGCAACTCCAAACTGATATATCTCAACATCCTAACAAGGCTTAATTCGTATCCAGATGTATTACACATGATGCTAATGTTTAATTAAAATAGGGCCAGCAGTAGATGGAATTCCAGCAAAGTGGCAGACCCAAGAAACAAGGAAATGATCCTAAAAGAAATACTTGATAAAATTTAAAGTCAAACGACTAAACCCAATGGGACCCACTGCAGCTTCTCTTCATTTTTATTTGTCTTGTGGTAAGGATTTCGAGAAATAATTTTTTGTGTGTGTAGGATGGACACATTCAAGTTATCCTAGATCCCAAGAATTTTCAATTCTGCACAAATATTAACATCATTTAGGAGTTATTTTTAAAATAGCCATGCCTAGTTCATGCCCATATCAATTTAATCAGGATATTTGGAGAGCAGACACTGGTATATTTAAAAATTTCCTAGGCAATCCAAATGGGTAGTCAGGGAAAGACACTACTGATGTATATCATCATATAGATGTGGCAAGCTAGTAATCAAAAGGAAAAATGGTACAAAACAGAAAAACATGTAGCAAGCCATATTAGCCTACTCTTTGCAGTTTTCAAAAATCCATATTAAAAATCAAGTTACAAACATCATAATTAAAATTGGTGAATGTATTACATTGAATGAGATACCATCAAGATATTCAATGCATGTATTAGATTCTTCCTATATGCTATCAAGTCACACTTGTTATGTATAAGTATGTGATAAATATGTAATACGTAATTAAAGTGGATTTTTAGGGTATATTTATTACCAAAAGTTCTACTTTCTTTTTGTCTTGCAAAAATTGATTCTTTTTTTATTCTTCCCATGATTTCTATGGGAATATTATTATTTTCATATTTATATATGTATGTATAGATGCTACATATTACAGCATTTGAATTATATAAAACATAAATGTTGAGTCCAGTATATTAGATCTTCATATGCAATAAAATCTTACTAATTATAAGTATAATCCAAATTAAGATAGTCAGAAAGGTAAATTTATTTCTTTGAAGAACAGGTAGCACATAGGAAGCAACATTCTAAATGCTAACTGTTACACATTTGAAATTCATTTAAGTAGATAATCACTTATAATGAATACTGGTTGTATGTAAACAAACTAAGCTAACATCATCACAATAATGCATTCTCTGTCATACACTAAACAGTTATACTATTTTTTGTATGTTTTGCCTTCTTAGTTATCACTGTGTCAATAATTCAAAGGAAAACTTTTGCCGTCTAGATTTAGTTCTCATAAATTCTGAATAGTGAAAATTTAACATTACAGAGTGTTACAAGTCTTATTTTAATCTCATTAATACCTTAGAAAATCAAAGTGAAAGTACCATTACAAATATAACAGACATGTTAATTTATTTCTTTATAAATGTACATGCACAACATAATCAGCAATGTTAAGCATGTCACTGATAGCCTATTCTCTATTAGTTTAACCTAAATTCTTACTAATATGATGTCAATAATTTTGACTAAAGATTTGCAAATACTGATATTCACAGTAATGCTTTTAAATTCAGGCTTATTGGACCTTACAAAGGCCATGTGGAAACGAGAACTGTGAGTGGGAGATGAACCATAGATGATAATGAAATTCAGGTAAGTACTGATACACAAATTTTCCAAATAGGCCTTGTCCTACTGTATTTTCAGAGAGCCTAATATTTATTTTGTCAACAAAAAAGGCAACAATTGGAAATATGCTTGAGATCTGAGTTAAAACTTCAAAACATTTGAAATAGTCTATATAGCAAGTCATAATACAGATCGTCTATATTTCCACTTACACACAATTGATGAAATATTACTTCCTTCATTGCCTCCATGAAGATATTCTTTCCTATCAAAATAAATACAGTGACTTCATAAATCTGATATGCCATGATGTTTTTTTAAATGCTTGGGTGACATAAATTGTTCTTGTAAACTGTAGAAGTGGTTTTATTTATACTACTGATTTCACAGATGTTTTATTTGTCCTACTGAATTGTACATTTATAATGGATCTGCAGAATTAATCAAGGGCTGGCATGAACTCAGAAACTTTCAATCAAGCATTTCAGAAAAATATATTCTCACTGATTGCTTTCACATCTTATCTTGCAATCGTATTAATTCACAAACCATTTTCAAAGCATGGTGTCAGTTTGGAAGACTTTCAGAAAGATTCTGCAAAGATGTCTATTTCCTCAAAAATACTATTTTCTAAGCATTTTCCTTCCTCATGTAATTTGGATCAAATAAGAAGGTCAGTTAGTGAGGAAGCAACATTATTTAAAAATGAATTCCCCTCAGAACCTAAAGCTGTCCCATGGGAAAACACTAGTAGGAAATGAATTAATGTTTTACAGTCTGTAGCTTTGAAGTCTCTGTTTTAATATTGTTCATATGGTATTGGATATCTACAGTGGAGTTAATATTCTGTAGTAATATGTTTTATGTGCTCTCCTAGGGGTTTTTTTGTCTTGCTTTTCATTTACTACACCAGTACATTATTTGGCTGCATGTAAGAACCTAGACATTATTCTGTTGTTCAGTTTCAGCTGCCAAAATACTTTTGATCATTATACCTCCCAGAAAAATTAGACCATAAAAAGAAACGTGTTTAGTGTAACATTCTGTCATTACTAAAATTTTCAGTACAAGAACTGAAAACGAGAGGTCTCAGCCTTCTCTTACCCTTAAGTATCTTCAATGTGCTTCTGTGTGACTATTAAATATAAACTGTATATGAACACTTTGTCCATCCTTGAAGAAACACATTGAGTTTGAAGTTATTTAATGCCACCATATGAATTTCTATATAGGTATTTCTAGTTGCGATTTGAAGTATATAAAATAACGGGGCAGAACTAACAATTTGATTTAGTGCCTCAGAAACATCTCTGCCTCTAGCAGGAAAACTAAGTTTAAAAAAAATAGAAAAAGAAAAGGAAATTCTGTATCACTGTGAACTTCTACAAGGAAAATGTTTGATTTACTTTACAAAACAAAGTTCAAATAAAATACTGAGATAATTATACAATAATATCTCAGATGATTTCTTAATAATATTTTATGCAAAATATTTGTTTGACAAGAAGACCTACATTTTCCCTTAGAGTAGATTATATATGCAAAGTGAACAGCATTACTAGTACACAACCAGCAGCCTAATCATTTCATTCTTAATTCAAGAATTCATGGGTGAAATTCACAAGTAGTGATGTTCATGTTTCTTAGAGTTTACATTGTAGATCTAAATAATAAGACTTTGAGTTGATCTCTTTGCCTTTAAAATAAAAGAGCTCACATAAGGAATTGGTACTGGAGTTTTATAAGAATCTGATTAACATAGGTGCAACATAAAGATTGAGAAGACTCATTCTACTAATGCAGGTCAGTGTCTAAAGGTGCTTCAGAAGACTAAGCATAGGCAGCCTCTTCTCATCTCCCATAAGAAAACACTAAGGATCAAAATCTGCTATAATCCTGTCCAATAAAATGTCTAGAATAATCTGAACATAAGAATTTTGTTACTCTAGTGATTGAGATGAAAGGACAGTACTTGTCTCTGGAAAGTTTCACTACAGAAAGTCATCTTTCTGGCAATGGTGGCTTTGTCCTTCCCTAGGCTTTCTAAGACAGAGCATATTCACTAATAGGCAATTTCACCTGAGACTAAGGAGACCACTAAATTGAAGCAAACATCACTCAATGAGTCAATTACTGAAAACTCTTTTCTACCCTTAAGCAAAGTCCTAAATATATTTTTGTGTTCACATCCTCTTTTAATTGTCAAAATTATACAGTTTCAGAAGATGAAAGGTGGGATAATTTATTCAATGAGTCACCAGGTTTTCCTTAATTACTTTTTTAAAATGTACTGCTCTGGAATCACTGCCTTCTGTTTACTGTCTGAGCTAAGTGGAACTCAAATTCATTTTTCACCATTTATTTTCTCAGATTTTACCAAAAGATTAAAGCTAACTTCTACAGGTGTATATATCTGTAAAACAATAACAGACATAAAGAATCAGTATTGAAATGTTTTTATATGGGCTTTTCCTAAATATTTAAACAAAAATATACAAATTGTTTCTTGATTTTTCTTTAATATGAACAGCGCCTTTAGTGGAGGGTTATATGGCTTTAAGTTCCTGGACACTCAAACTCATATGTGCCTATTGGGAGAACGATCCGACGTAGATGAAAAAATGTCTCTGGTAGCCAATGTCAAGGACTAGTGACATCCTTTTATTGTAAGTGAGGAGGTAGCAAAATCTGTGGTGGCTTTCAAATGCTAATTTGGTAAACTCTAGCCATGAACAGAAAATCTGAGAAAGGGTAAAATAAAATAATTTTCCTTTGCACTTCCTTTTTGTTATACTACTATAATGAATATACGTAGTAAAAAATTAATCAGACATATTCATAAGATATTTTATGTACTACGATAAGGCATGAGAAGTTGGTTCTAGATAAGCTTTAGTGATGTTCTACATCAGAGTAGAAGTTATACATGATGTACTGAATAAAGGATAAATATTTGGAAAAACTAGATCTAGTTATAAAATACATGAAAAGGTTGATGTACCAGTCAGGGGAATCAGTTTTGAATATGGCATTTGACTTTATTCTTGACAATGTTCAGGTGGTTTTATAACAAACTTATGGAAGCACATCAAAAGCTACATAAATATTACTAGGGAGCCTGGTACTTCCTGCTAGCTGTGTCCTAAGTGCTTGTGAGGTATTTACAAAACGCATGATAGTAATGCTCTGAGTTTTAACAATTAACATTTATTTTTTGGCTTTCACCTAAGGGAGAGCTGCACCAGAGCAAGAGGGGCTGGAGGAGACGACTGGTGTGGGCTGGGGGGCGCACTGGGGCTGGAGTGGAAACTGGCTAAACCTCCATGCAGTTTTCAACAGGCTTTCTCTGCCTTGTTCCTGGGAGTAAGCAAGTGTGTGCATGTCCTCTTCGCAAGTGGAGTCTCAGTATCTTAAAGCCCTCTGGTAAGTCCCACTGGTTTTCAAATCAGCTAAGGAATACTCATCTTCCTGGTGTCAGACCCCAGGGCTATGGTGCCTAATATGTGGCTTCAAGCCTTCACTCCTCAGAGAGGAGCCCCAAGCCTGTGATATCCCCCTCCTCTTCTGTGCCCTCTGCTAGGGTTGTGAGTTCTGACAATCAATTCTCTTCCCTTCCTACTCGATTCTTTGTGGATCTTTATAGCTTTGGTAGTAGAAAAGCCTTTTTGCCAGTCTCCAGATTATTTTCAGTGAGACTTGCTTCACACGTGGATGAACTTTTGATGTGGCTGTGGGGGGAGGTGAGCTCAGCGTCCTTCTACTCCACCATCTTGATCTCCTTCACTAGTTAACAATTCCTTATATTAAATTTTCTGTGTTTAATTTACTGATATAGTTTCTATCTCCTAACTACACCTTGAATGACATAGACTAACTAGGTAACCCTGATTTCTTATAGTACCCATTAGTGTCATTTAGCATTAGTGTTGGTTTTCATTCTTCTAAGCACATGGTAGTACTGCAGGAATGTAGTAAGATAGGAGAAAGGAGAGTTATAAAAATTTATTTTCTACTGTCACACAAACACACAGAAGAAAACACCTTCAACAACTAGAGTATAAAAAAAAAAGAATGAAGATTTTTAAGAGAGCATAAATCAGAAATAAGAGAGAAAAAGAAGGGAAGGCACATCTAATGGGTGATGATTGAATCCAACTAACTGAACATGAATTTACAAAAGCACAAATGGTTTTTACACAGATGCCTCTCTACATAGTCATAAATGCTTATGACTATACTTTTAAAAGTGTTTATTTTAGAGATTTCAAATATGTAGAATTAATTTATGCAACTGTGCATGCTTTCTCTCTAAACTACATATACTAGTAGATGACACTTTTTATTGGACATTAGTGGAACATGGGAAAGTGAAGAACACCTGTCATATGACAGCTGAGTATGTATAGAGACTAATGCTCTTGGTATTTAAGAGATAATCAGTCTCTCTTATTTCATACATCACCCCCCCATCTAGTTCACCATCTTCATAATATAACATTAAAAATTAGACTTAAGAGAAATAAATAAGCAATATAAGTATATCCACAAAATAGATTCATTTGCATTTTGAGTCTCAAGTATTTAGATGCTATGTTAATGGGAAATGAGAAACAGTTGATAGCAATAACAGTATGCAGTACTTCATGAACATGTTCCATTTTTCAACAATTGGGCATAAAGTAATCCTGAACAGCATGAATAAAGCTAATCATATGAATGTAATAAAAATAAAAACTTAAGAGTTCCCTAATAATACCAGTAATGTGAAACAGTTCTAGTTCACTGAACATGGAATTACAGAAAAATCTAAAAATCTGGAAAAAAATGTAAGAAATACATATAGAAACGCCAAACATGACCTAAAAGTTCACTAAATTATAGATATTAGTTTTATATTTCAAATTTTTTACAGAAGCCTATTGTTGAGCATAAAATTACACTCACGTGAGCATTTTATTTTACTCTTCAATTTTTACCTATGTAATTTAATAGAATGGGTCAGTAATACCATTACTCTATACTTATTTATATACTCTGTATTTATATACTTAACTTGATGGTGTGCTCAACAACTCCCTTGGGAGCTGGGCATTTTTGCCTGCTCCTTCTACACTGATACAGGGAAGATCATTGTGTAAACCTGCCTGTTTTCTGTGGTCCCAGGAGACTTGTAAATGCAGAGCCCCACGGGCTCTCAGAGTTAAGTGACTTGGGAGCCAGTCTCTTGGGTGGCAGTCATAAAAGTTGGGATTCTAGATCTGTGGTCCAAGCCCTTTGCTCCTCAGGGAGAGCTGGGTGTTGGGAATTCCCTCCCAATTGTAAAGTGCTGTGCTGGGGGTGGGGTTTATGGCATAAGTGTGTCTCAGCTTTTCCTACCTGTTTCAATATAGATATTTTCTCAGTCACTTGTTATATAGGAAGTTTTTGACTAATTTATAGATTTTTTTCTTGGAGGGAATAATCCATGTGTAACTGTTTATTCAGTACTTCCCTCATAGGAGGAAAGGTCAGGTACCTCTTCTACTGCCACCTGGCTAATATAATTCTCAACTCCTTTTAAAAGAGTTTGGGGAAAGAAAAAAAATTAAATCTAAGAGCATTGATGAAAGTTCTGTTTGATAAAAGAGATCAATATTTCCCAGGCAAGATGACAAGAATTAATTTAATCAATTTCCTTTGTATAGAATCCATATATAGGTGAGATACATTAAATTTGATAGGTGGGTATAATTCTATGACACTAATAAGGTATTTGTTTACACAATATTACTGTTTGGTGTCAGGGATATTAACATCTATGTTTTTGTTTTCTCACCTATAAAAAAGTATAATTATAGAACTTAAAGCTTAGGTTTGTATGAAAATTAACTATGGTTACATACGTAAGTTGCTTGGCACAGTGCTTGGCATATTGCATTTATGCAATAAATGTTTGCTATGATTATAAATGTTTGCTATTATTTTAAGAAAATCAAAATATTTGTTTCACAGATTTTCTTCAAAAGCACAGTACAGAAACATGTTAGAGGTGAATGTATTATTCAGATTACTGAAAATTCAGAGATAGGAGCTGACTGGTATTATTACATTTGCTTCAAATGCCAAAAAGTTGAATTGAAAACTTTACTATTTATCAAGAACTAAACAAGGTCCGGTGAATTATAAGAGAAATGAGAAAGAATCCTTAGTGGCAAACAGGAAAAAAAATGTGCAACAGCATCAGAAAGAAAAATTATGAAACATAAATCTAAAACAGTATTTTAAAACTCCATGTATATAAGAAATCTTTGAGAAAAATGAAAAACACTTTAATAAAAGGGAAGATACACCTTATTCTGGAATTAGAAGACCACACTGCACAGATGTCAATTCTCTCTAAACTGATCTCTAAAGTAAATGCATTCCCAACAGCTTTTTGTAATGAATATTATTGAAGCTGTAATTCTAAAATGTATATAATAATGTAAAAAGTGGATTACAGTTAAGGAAATATTTATCTCTTTTTAGGATATAACTTACATATTCTAAAGTGTAAATATTTTAGGGACCAGATTGGGAAAAGCCTTATTCATACTTTATCTATATATATGTCATATTATATATATATGTCATGTTCTTCATTTATTCTGCCATACCAGGAGTATCTGTCCCAGCCTTAAGTTTTCTAATTAGCCATTACTGAGCTGATGTGGATATTTTCATGTTACTCTACAGTCAAGGCTATTTGAGAAAAAATTTCTGGCAACCTGGGTTAAAGGATCAGCAGATGGCAAACAAGCATTAGAAGTGAAAACAGTGAAACACCCAGACAGAGTGACAGGTTTATCTTCCCTGAAGCCATTTGTTCATTTTCCAAAGGGGAATTAAAACAAAAAACAAAAAACAAAAACAAAAAACCCCCACAAAACAGGGTCATTCATTTAAAGATCTTCCTCTTCTCTTTCCAGAAGCGGTGATTAGATTAGAGAGCAAAGATTTCTGTTTCTCTCTCAGGAGGAAAGGAATATAGCTGTGCAACCATTCCTAGGAAAGCTCTGAAAGTCACAATTTCAGTGTTTTTCTCCTGTAGTAGATTGATGACATCTGCCCTGATCATGTCACTTGATGGAGAAATGGCATGGGGAACTGATGGTAACATGTTCTGTAAGTAAGTAATAGGTCTGCCTCTGATTCAGAAAATTTGTGATGCTGTCAGGATAAGAAAAATTAATAAAGTTACTAAGAACTCATCACTATGTAACAGGGACAGTTCTGATTCTATGTTAATAATGTTAAGAAAATAACTTTCAACCTCCCACAAATCCTCACGCTAATTTAAATCATTATTTTGTATTTTATATTTTTTGAATTTTATTTGTATTTTTTACTAAAGCTTATTCCCTTATAACATCTTCAAAAGAAACAGGTACAAGTTTAAGTGTTGTACACAGGCTATCTTATTTATCTTCTATAATAACTTATAAATCCCAACTTCCATATGTGGATATAGGCTCAGAAAGATTAAAAACACTTGCAAAATAGTGGAGTAGAAATGACACACTGGGTCTGTCTGATTATTATTCACTGTACATCAGTGCTTCTTTTAAATACATTTGAATGAAGGAAGGAATGAAAATGTTTTATGTTTGTGTGCCTTGTGTGAATTAAAGTAGATACATAAAAAATAGCTAATTGAAAGAAATAAAACAGTGCTTTATCAGACACATTAATACAGACCTTCCCCCCTTGCCCAAATTAATCAAGTTTTACTCTATTTCTAAATAGACCAATTGTGTCTCACAGCAACTGGCCCATATCTAACTCTAAGTGATGAACAAAGTGAACTGACTGAAATAACAACCATCATCATTATCACCATCATTGTCATCACTATCACGATAGCTAACTATATACCAGGCAGGGAGCAGCCTATTTCATCCCCATAATTAACTTTTTTCTTTTTTTCTTTTTTGGCCACGCCGCACAGCATGTGGGATCCCAGTTCCCCTACCAGGGATGGAAACTGCGGCCCCTACATTGGAAGCGCAGAGTCTTAACCACTGGACCACCAAGGAATTCCCCGCAGTTAACTTTTAAAGTAGGTGAAAAACATCATTATCTTTGTTTTACATATGAAGAAACTGAGGCACAGAGATGTCTGGTTACTACCCAAAGTTACAGTAAATGACAGAAATCTGATTTTAGTTCAAGTAGTTTGGCTCTAGAGTCCATGCTCATTACCTTTACAGCTATTGTTGCTTCATAAGGTGTACATTCTTTCAAATGCCCTCATTTTCTGTGAACTATATTTACACTTTAGGGAATATAACTTAGTCATGATATCTCTTATTACATATGTATTATCTGTGAAAGCATTGATCATCCCTAGATTGCATATTCTATTTTAGATGGCCAGTGAGTGCTAAAGTCAAACTGGCTACTGCATCAAAACCATGCTCCAAGAATGCCTTACACAATTTATGTTAGATGTGAAAACAAGCAAATTTCCTTAAAAAGTCATGCCTATAGCATGGCAGGTGCAATTTCTATAATCATGTTTCATGAAATAAACATCTGACTGACTCATTTTTGTTCTGCAGTCTCAGCTATTATAAAGAAGTGACAATTTACACAAAGATTTTAAATGAAAAGGTCATCCTCGCCAATCGGCCCTACTTCATAATTCCCAACTCTATAAAGAGAATATTTTAGATATATTCATCTGTGCAGATGTTTAAAATGAAGGTCATAAACCCTAAAATCACTGCTATTCTATTCATAAAGCAAAGGTCTCAAAATGTGTGCAAGAAGGAAATAATTTCAAATGCTTTGGTCAAAATGTAGAATAATATACTAGGCATTTACTGAATTGTCCATTTTTAGAAACTGAGAGGAGGCTTCCTAGGTGGTGCAGTGGTTAAGAATCCGCCTGCCAATGCAGGGGACATAGGTTTGATCCCTGCTCCAGGAAGATCCCACGTGCCGCGGAACAACTAACCCATGCGCCACAACTATTGAGCCTGAGATTTAGAGCCCATGAGCCACAACTACTGAGCCCATGTGCCGCAACTACTGAAGCCCACACGCCTAGAGCCCGTGCTCCACAACAAGAGAAGCCACGGCAATGAGGAGCCTATGCACCACGATGAAGAGTAGCCCCCCACTCACCGCAACTAAAGAAAGCCCATGCACAGCAAAAAAGACCCAACACAGCCAATAAAATAAATAAATTTATAAAAAAGCTTAGAAACTGAGAGAAAAGTTATAAAAGCTGAATATCAATCATGAAAAGGAGATATGTCATGGTTTTCTCAAAAACTTATAAAGTTTTTGGATACTGGAGTAGGCTTAACAAAAACTAGTCCAGGAGAAGAAAAGATACACCACAGTCTCAATAAGTATACATGCCACTATCTCATTATTCTATAATGAATATTCCCTTATTCATTATTTTAGGTTCCAAATAAACATTGTCTTTTCACAGAAACACAGGATACAGTGTAAGAGGTGAAATGAATATTAGCAAATGAAGGTTCATGAACAAAGATCAACAGGGCAGAACAAACTCATATGAAGAAAAACACCAATAAGTCACACCTAGATTACCAAAAGCACAATTTTATATAGTGTATTTAAAAAGTTCAGGACTTTCCTGGTGGTCCAATGGTTAAGACTGCACTTCCACTGCAGGGGCACAGGTTCGATCTCTGGTCAAGGAGCTGGGATCCTGCATGCTGTATGGTGCAGCCAAATAATAATACTAATAATAATTTCAATACACATTAAGTTTTCTGACTCTCAAAATGTTTGTGTGTCTTCTACTTTATCACAGAAAAAAAAAACTACTTGATTTTTGAAAACAAACAAACAAAAAACAAACTATTTTTTTTAGAGCAGTTTTAGGTTTACAGCAAAACTGAGCAGAATGTAGAGTCCTCATCTACAGCTCCCTGCTCCACTGCCCCAACAGAGCCTCCGAACCAACAGCTTCCTGCACTATTATGGTACATTAATTATCATTATCAATCAAAATCCATAGTTTACATTCATTGTACATTCTCTGGGTTTGACAAATGTATATTGACATGTATCAATCATCACAGTAACAAGCAGAATATTTTCACTGCTCTAAAATTCCCCGATGATCTACCTATTCATCCCACCCTACTTCCAAGCCCCTTGCAATCATTGATCATTTTACTGTCTCCATTGTTTCGCCTTTTTCCAGCATATCATATAGTTGGAATCATATAGTATGTAGTCTTTTAAGATTGGTTTCTTTCACTTGGTAATATGCATTTAAGTTCCCCCATGTCTTTTCATGGTTGTCAAAGCTCATTTCTTTTTTAGAGAAGTGGTTGCTTCCAAGTTTTGGCTGTGAATAAACTGGCTATAAACATTGATGTGGAGGTTTTGTGTGGACATAAGTTTTCAACTTGTTTGGGTAAGTATCAAGGGTCATAGGGAAATAGTATGTTTAGTTCTTAAAGAAGCCACCAAACTGTATTCTAAAGTGGCTGTACCATTTGCATTCCAACCAGCAATGAATGAGAGTTTCTGTTGCTGTACATCTTTGTCAGGATTTAGTATTGGTGGTGTTTTAAATTTTAGCCATTCCAATAGGTGAGTAGTACTAGAAGTATGAAGCTGATCATCTTTTCACATGCTTAATTGTCATTTGTACTGAGTACATCTTCTTTGATGAAGTGTCTATATCTTTTGCCTGTTTTGAAATTGGGTTTTGTTTTTGTTTTGTTTATTTTTACTGTTGAGTTTTAAGAGTTTTTTCTATATTTTGATTAACAGTCATTTATCAGATTTGTCTTTTACAAATATTTTCTCCCAACCTGACTTGTCTTCTCATTCCCTTGATGGTGTCTTCACAGAGTAGAAGTTTTTAATTTTACTTAAGCTGAATTTATCAATTCTTTCTTTCATGGACCATGCCCTCAGTGTTGTATTTTAAAAGTTCTTGCCAAATCCAATGTCATCTAGATCCTCTTATGTTATCTCCTAGGCATTTTATCATTTTGCACTTTACATTTAGGTCTATAATCCATTTTGAGTTAATTTTTGTGAAGGGTATAAGATCTGTGTCTAGATTCATCTTATTGCATGTGGATGTCTAGTTATTACAGAACCATCTGTTGAAAGGACTACCTTTCTTACATTGTATTGCCTTTACCCCTTTCTCAAGACTCAGTTGACTATAATTGTGTGGGTATGTTTTTGGACTCTATCTTTTGCAACTGATTTGTCTGTTCTTTTGCCACACTGTCCTGATTATTGTAGTTTTTATAGTAAGAATTAAAGTTGGGTAATTTCAGTACTCCAACTTTTTTCTTCTCCTTTAATATTGTATTGGCTATTCTGGCTCTTTTAACTCTCCATGTAAACTTTACCATCAGTTATTTGATATCCACAATATAAGATTTTGATTAGAATTACATGGAATGTATCAACTGAATTCAGTTAACTGTATAGAAAAACTGACATCTTGTCAATATTTTCTTGTCAGTATTGTTCATGTCTCAACATCCACGAACATGGAACATTTCTCCACTTATTTAGTTCTTTGACTTCTTTCATCAGAGTTTTATTGTTTTCTTCATATGGATCCTATGTATATTTTGTTAGAATATATGTAAGTCATTTTTAGTGCTAATGTACATGGTATTGTGCTTTTAATTTCAAATTCCAATTATTTACTGTCGATATATAGGAAAACGATTGACTTTTGTATGTTAACCTTGTATGCTGCAACTATGCTATAATCACTTATTAGTTCCAGAACTTTTTTGTTGACTCTTCAGGATTTTCTATATAGACAATCATTTCAATTGCAAATAAAAACAGTTCTAATTTTTTCTTTTCCAGTCTGTAGACTTCTTACCTCCTTTTTTTGCCTTGTTGTATTAGCTAGGACTTGCAGTAAGATGCTGAGAGTGATGAGAACGAACATATTTGCTGGCTCCTGATCTTGGCAGAAAACCATCTGATTTCTCACCATTTAGTATGAGGTTAACTAGTTTTTTTTGTAGATTTCTTTATCAACCTGAGGAAGCTCCTATTCCTAGTTTGCTGAGAGATTTTATCATGAATGGGTGTGTGATTTTATCAAATACCTTTTCTGCCTATTGATTTGATTATGTGACTTTTCATCTTTAGTCTATTGATGTGATGCATTACCTTAATTGATTTTTGAATGCCACACCAGCATTGTATATCTGTAATAAATGCCCTGTGGTCATGGTGTATAATTTGTTTATATATTATTGGGTTTGATTTGCTAGTATTTTTGAGAATTTCTGCATCAATGTTCATGAGAAATGTTGGTCTGTAGTTTTCTTTCCTTTAATGTTTTAGTCTGGTTTTGGTATTACGGTACTACTGGTTTCATAAAATATGTTAAGAAGTATTTCCATCACTTCTGTCTTCTGGAAGAAATTGTAAAGAAGTGGTATAATACCTCCCTTAAATATTTGGGAAAATTTAGCCAGTGAATCCATGTGGGCTAAACCAGTGGTTTCTTTTTACCACTGGGGGAAACTTTATCGAAATTCATAGGTAGGTGGCAATGCTTCAAAGCATTTCATTACTAAGCAATTTCAATGTAAGTTATTTGTTCAACTGCACAAAAATATTCAGAAAAATTTTAAATAAAGGTTATAAGATTACAACTCAGACCATCTTTACAAACTGGGCAAAATTTTGAAATACCCTAACAGAACACAATAGTGCATAAAAAATATTTCATACTTTTCCAAGTGAAACCTCACTGGCCAAAGAGGAGAGAAAACACAAAGATATCTGCTTCCTTCAGAAAATTCTGGCATTCACATGAAAGAGTTTTAGTAATGCACCATGTTATTTAATAATTCCAATTTCACCATAAATGTCATAATTTCAAAAAAAGTATTCAGGTAACTTCCCTGGCGATCCAGTTG
Organism: Hippopotamus amphibius kiboko; assembly: GCF_030028045.1. Taxonomy (NCBI): domain Eukaryota; kingdom Metazoa; phylum Chordata; class Mammalia; order Artiodactyla; family Hippopotamidae; genus Hippopotamus; species Hippopotamus amphibius. The sequence goes on along the minus strand of NC_080189.1, from coordinate 32,523,327 downwards.
TTAAGACTTCATCTTCCAATGCAGGGGGTATGAGTTCGATCCCTGGTCAGGGAGCTAAGATCCTACATACCTCAGGGCCAATAAACCAAAACATAAAAAACTAGAAGCAATATTATAACAAATTCAATAAAGACTTAAGAAAGAAGTATGCATTATTTGGTGCCAATAATGATGCTTTTGATTGTCTTATTATACACAACTCACTTTCAAGGCCTAGCTTCAAGGTAACCATTATATTCCAAAAATTCTCAGTGTATGTTGACCACATATTCCCACTTACTACAGCCTGTGTCTACCATTCATATTCTTTGGGATACAGCAATGTGGTTCAGGCAGGCACTTTACTCAAAATATGTAAACCTGAAGTAACTCCAATATTCATCAGAAAAATATATATTTTAGCAAAAACTCAGGAGAAAGTGGGGACTACTGCATATTATCATTTATATGTGAGGTATATAAATATACACGTATAAATGAATATTTATAAATATATCTATATTTGTGTCTATATATAGATTAGAAAAACTTATTTTACTGATTATTTCTCCTCTTTTCACCTAAAATAATTACACATAAAGAAATTAGAGCTAACCAGAACATCAGATATCTTTGGCTGTTATAGGCAGTCCATCTGCTCCTATATCCATAATGAACTTTGCATAAGTCAAATGAGATTGATGAAAACATGCACAGCTGGTTTCCAGAACTCAGAACAAGTCAGCATAGCCAAGTGGAAACAATGGATAACACAGCTATCTAACAATCCTGAACTGTTGTTAGGGCCAATGATTTTCACATAGTACTCAACAATATTTTATAAGGTTAAAGATAACCTCTATATTTAATTAAACAAATTCGGCTTCAGGAAACTGAAATTAATAATGTAAGTAACTTAGAAATATGAAATTTCTTCCAACTACATGCTACAAAATATCTCCTGGGCTGCACAGGGATTTGTTTCAAGAGTGCTTTTTGACTTTTCTTCTACAAATTTCATGGGAGTCTCCACTAACCATGACTCACCCATAATGCTGAAAGGTAAAAACAGGAAAAATGAATTGATTTCCTACTCTTTGTACAAAGCAGCAGTGATGATTAAGATAGAATGGCAGGCTTCTGCGGGGAAAAAATTCCTTTTATGTCTGTAAAAATAATTTGCTTTTCACTCTGGATATGCATCCAAATGAAGATTCTTCCATATAATAAATATTTTTGTAATGCATCTACCTCCTCAACTATCTCAAATTTAAAAAAAATTATAATCACAGAGGCTTCACATTCATAAAACAGATAGTTACATTATATGTGAAAAAGCATAACATTTAAGAAACACAAACAAAAAGTTACAGAAGTTTATTTTTAATTCCATAACATCATGGAAATAAAGCTAGATTAAGAGCCAAGAGATCCCTATTCTAGTTTCAGTCTAGAAAAAGTCAATATCTATGATTTCATGAATTGGGCCAAGACACTTAACTTCTCTGAGTATCAGATCTATTATATGTTCAGTAAGGGAACTGCACTCAGCTTTAAAGTTTCCTTTCAACTTTATTACTCTGTGCAATATTTCCCAAAATATATTTGTCAGAACTCTAGTCTTGCAAGCTATTTCACTTGAAAATAAAGGTTTCATGATTAAATTCATTTGGGAATTTGCACACTTCATTTATTCAATGTACATTTACATAATAGTTTTATTGTGAACTAATGCTGCCTTGAGGAGTCAGTTAATATGTTTTATCAAGGAGACAGCATTAATAAAGTCATCATGCAAATAGGTGTTTAAAATAGCAGTTGTAAAATATCATACAGACAAAATGTACTCAATATCCTGAGGTTCCTATTAGACTGGGCATTCAACCAAGGCTTTCATGAGGAAGTGACAATTTAAATAAGATTAAATGGATGTGCAGTATTTAAGTAGGAAAAGCAGGAAAGAAGATATATCTAGTGAGTGGAAAACATGAGCAAATGCACAGTGGCAGAAGGCAGAATGACTCTCTAAGACAAACGTAAAGCAGATCCAGATGGCTGAGGCAAAGAAAGCACCCCAGACTGTAGGAGTGATGCAGATCAGGCTTTTACAAAGCCCTTAAGCAATTAAAGATTTTGCTCTTAGTAAAGAAAGAGAGCTATTCAACAAATATTTGAAAGAGGTATGAAATGATCATATTTGTGTCAAGAACATCCTGGGTACAAACAAAAGATTGGAGCTAAACTAGAGCTGTCTTGAAAAGACCTGTTTGAAGATTGAGATCAAGATCACAAATGCTCTGAGGTTGATCCAGGCTATTAGTGATAGAGATGAAATAGATATATGAGATAATTAGAGGACAGGTTAAATACAGAGAGAAGCAGGAAGAGAATCACAAGGATGAAGCTTAGGTCTCTGGTTTGCACAATTGTTAGGAAAGAGCATGTTCATTGAAATAGGATAACTGGACAAATACATGACATAATAGTCATCTATTGCTGCACCTATTGCATACTTTATCTATCACATAAACTATGTACATTAAAACAAGAGACATTCATTATCTCACATTTTTTATTATTAATTTTGTGTGTCAATTATCTATCATGGTGTATGTAGCTGGGTCTTCTAATTTAAGGTCTCACAAAGTTCCAATCAAAGAGTTAGCTGAAGCTGCAGTATTATTCGAGGCTCAACTGTGAAACAATCTGTTTCCAAGCTCAGTAGTTGTTGGCAGCATTCAGCTTCTCCTGATTTGTAAGACTGAGGGCCTCGGTTTCTTACTGGCTGTTAGTTGGAAGTCAAGCTCAGTTCCTTACCATGTGGCCCTTTCCAAAACTGCTGCTTGGGAAAGGCAGTCTTCTCACAAAGTGGATGCTGTATCTTATGTAACCTAAACACACATACGTGATCATGTACATTCTGTCATTTTTGTTGCATTCTATTGGTTATAATCAAGTCTCAAACACACTAAAGGGGAGAAAATCACAGAACGGCATGAAAACAAGAAAGCAGAGATCAGGCGGCCACCCTAGAGTCCGTCCACCACATTTACGCGTGGAATTTTTCAGATTAGTTTTGGTTGGTTACATTGAAACATCCTGTACATGTCTGAAAAATCCATGAGAATGCTAATTTGAAGTTATACATCTGTTGGTGCTCCCTCATTTAAATCCAAAGATGTTAATGCCCATGGAGAGAAATATATACTGAAGAGAGAAAGAGGCTTAGAAACAAACCCAGAAGAACTCTAACAGTTACTGTCTAGGTAAGGAAATATGATCCTACAAAGAAGTTGAAGAGCTAGCTACAATAAAATGAGGGGAAACAGGAAGACACAATGATCTGGAAGCCAAAGGGAAAAAATATTTCAAGAAGGAATAAATGAGCACTTTCCTTCATCTCTTAAATATAATAAAAATGCAAAATGGAAAATGGAAAAAAAATCTCCATTTTTAATAAAACAAGGAGGATGCTGTAATTGGCAGATAAGAAAACACAAGTTAGAGCTGCAGAAGACATCTGAGGTCGGTCCAACGTCATACGGAAGAAGGAAAACAAGAACCATCAAGAGTTTTGGAAAGTTCCAGCAATAAAGAGAAGTACAGAATTGCCAGGGCAAAAATTCAGAGTTAACATTAATTATTATTAACAATAAACACTAAAAACTATATACCACACCTAAGTGAGATCTACAATGGGGAACAGAAAATGGTTAAATTTTAAAAATGTATTAATATAGCTTTTATATTGCTATATATGTAAAGGAAGGATAGTGTGGTCATTTTGAAGGCGCTGGAAAAATATGATCCATCTTCCAACCATCAACACTATTTCATTCTGTTTCTAAGTTTAAATGAAAAAAAAAGTGAAGTAAAGCTATCATTATTTACTTGACAGATAATCAATATATGTAATATATTAATATACTAATTATACTAATAATATTATATATACCAATTATATATTATATAATATGTTTATATTATATAATATATAATACAGTTAATCATTTATATTACATAATATATAATATATGTATATTATACAATATTTTTAAATTATAAATTTAAAATTTATATTAATATACATATATTTATATTATATAATGTATAATACAACTATATATTAATATAACAGTAATATAATTATCTTATAATTAAATTTAGTTACTATCATAATGCAATTATAATTATGGCTATAACTGTTAATTATATTAATTAACAATAAAATTCTAAAGAGAAACTACCATAAGCCATTAGAAATGAGAAAACTGGAAGATAATTATAGAGGAAAATCTTACTTTTTAAATATAATTAAATATATCAAATAACGGGATAATTTAAAACTCTCTCTCTGATGTGAATTATGAATCTCCCTATTAAAAGTGTCCCATCAAGTTATAAAAAAAGATCAACATTAATAAAAGAATGGGTAAAGCATACAAAAAGTCAGATCAGGGAATACAAGAGTCTCTTAAACCAATGTAAAGATAAGATATTCAACTATGCTGAGATTAAAAAAAATACACATTAAAATAGCACTGAGGTAGTACTTCCTATCAGATTGGATAAAAACAAAACAACTGGCATCACCTTCTGCTGGCCAGACTGTATTACTACTGTCATGTGTTTGGTGTAACCTATGGGTGTCAATTTGGCAAAATGAAGTCACCACTCAGATGCAAAGTAATATGTTGTCTGCAGTAGCAATATTTTGGAAACAGCTTAATATCCAACTCTAGAAACAGATTAAATCGACTGTTATATCTATAGAACAGAATCTTATATAGCTGTACAAACAAAACATAACAAAACAAAAATAAAAAACAAGAAAGTTATTTATGTACTGATTTGGAAGGATCTCCAGGATAGTTTATTAAGTAAAGGGGCAAGGTGTTTACATATTCTAATCTGTGTATTGCTATGCTAATCTGTGTGAAACAGGACAAATCATGCATGCAAATAGTAGTCTATGCATAAGAAATTGTGGAAGGATAAATGAGACACTCCTGACACTGAATATCTGGGCAGGGAGAGTGGATAAGGATATGGAATTGGCTGAAGGAAGATTTTCACTTTATACTTGATTATACAAGTTGATGTTTGCAAATGCACTGCTTCTTCACAATCAGATAAACTTGAATTGTGAAAATAAAGAGGAGTCTGTAGATGTTGAATAGGGCTGAGAATTGTGGACTGAGGAGTGTCAAATATTTTCATTCTCTTCGATGTTAGTTATCATACATAAGAGACTGAGAAATTATGCATTACTGAAACTCACATAATAGTTTAATTCGGTGTTTCCCAAATTTATTTGATCATTTAAATATCACACGTTAATAGCCAAGTAAATTAGTATTCTGTGAAATGCATTTTGGGAAAAAGCTGATCTATGGAAGCAAAACTTTCAAGCACTTTTACCACTCACTGACAATGATTATCTTAAAAGTTTCATTATCCAATGGACACACAGGTATATGTTTTTAAGAATTTAACTGTAAGTGTTTTCAAAAGGATAGCATATATAATTATAACCACTGTGAAAAATGGTTTGCAGTAGGATAAGGAAATTAAAGTCTTCAAATGGGTGAGCTTGAAATTTCTTCATACTGAACTAGCAAACTTTTTTTTAAATTGAATAACCTACATTTTTAATTTGGCATGAAAGCATTTCAAGCTGTGTAATAAAACTAATGAGGCTGCTAAAACAGTGCAAAGCAATAATCAACATATATTTTATTGCTGGAAGCTGTATTAAGTCCATGCACGTTGTGAAATAAGACAACTTTTTTGTTTGTTTGCCTCAGAAAGAAGGATGATATGTATTCATATGGCTTTCTTTAAAGACAAAAAAAAGCATTCTAAATATGTAAGATGCCTGGAAGAAATTCAGAAGTATTAGTTATTTTTAAACAAATGTGGAACCCTGAGAATCACTCAATGTAATGATATTAAAACACAAATATATCTTCTGCCTACCAATTGGACCTAAACATACACCTATAAACATTAAGCACATATCGTCAACCAACAGATTCCATTCATCAAACCAGACGTCCTTCTCTACAGCAATTATGATCCATAGCAGTAAATATTATCTGTTAGCATAATACATCTGGCAGCTGAAAAGGAGTTCAGATTTATTTAAGTGATGTGCAATGTCAGAAAAACTGATGATTCTCATATGAAAGAACTATAGTGGCTTTTCCCTAAAATATATAAGCTGAATCAAAAGAGTTACTTTAAATTACACACTGAAGATTTTCAGAAAATGAAAACAACAAAACTACTTAAAATAGCTCTTTGTACCACTCAACTACGATGATGGGTGAAGTACAGTCAACCAACACAAGGTCGTTTGTGCATTTATTCATCAATTCATCCAGCCACGTAGCTAACCAGTTATCTGTTTATTGATTTCTTAAATTATTATGGAGTGTAACGAGGTCTCAGCATTGGGACTACATATATAATTTATTCACAGTCCTTACCCTCAAGGAGCTCACAGTCTCATGGAAGACATGGGTTGCTCACATTACTAAGTATTCTTACCATGGGAGCAAAAGTGGGTGCATTATGGTGCTGGCATTCATCTAACTCAAGTCTGGGATCAGGGAAGGCTTCTTACAGTGGTGACACCTGAGCTCAGTCTGTCTAGACTGATTGGAAGCGTCAGGTGAAGAGGGCATGTAAAGCCACTTCACAGCCATGTGCAAGGGCACAGAAGAAAGAAATACCCAGAGGTACATAATGAATGACAATCAACCCACTGTTACTGGAGGAAGAGACGATCAAGACATGAGAATAGGGGAGAAAAGATGGCGGCGAAGTAGAGGGACGTGGAGTGCATCCCTCTCCACAGATGCATTGGGAATGCACGGAAGGACGCAGTAATTCCCACAGAGAACCAGCTGAACACCAGCAGACAGCCTCGGACACCAGAAAGGACTGCGGGGAGCCCAACACAGCCGGTAGGGAGGCATCTACGATGGCTCAAAGAGGGTGAAGTGGCGGGGCTGTGGCAGATGGGAGGGAGTGAGAAACATACGGAGGGTCCGCAGCGCAGCTCAGCGTTCCCGGACCGAGACGTCGATCCGCGGCTGAACGGAGGGTCCGGGAGCGGGAGCGTGGGAACCGGAGAGCTGGTTCAGGGTGAGAAACGTTGCCGGTAGGGTGATGGACCCAGAGAACAGGAGGGAGGAGGTCCGCGGAGAGAAATGCCCGTCCCTGAGAGCTGCCTGGCCATGATGGCGGCTGGAGGCTGCAGGCTCACAGGCCGGGGGGGGGGGGGGGTGGGGAGCCACGCGCGCGTAGCCTCTCTCTCTCTTTTGGCGCCTCTGCAACAGGCAGTGGAGAGACGCCCCTGGGCCACCTAAGGCGCTCAGGGATAACAAGCACCCTCAGGAACTCAGGCGGGGCTAGATTAAAACCCCTTGCAACTGCCAGCAGCAGGGAGGCTGCCGAGAGAAAAAAAACAACAACAGCAACAACAACAAAAAAACCCGAGAGAGGCCCAACTCTAAGACTTTCTGTTTAAGCCTGAGCCACCAGCGTCCCTCTGCAACAGGCACCTCCAAGCCCGACTGAAACAACAGTGCGCCACTGCTCACTCACTCCCAGGAGAAGGAGCCACTATTGTACCCTCTCCCTCCCCACACACCGACGCTTACAAACGAACAATAAAGGAACCTCTGCTGCTCACAGAATGATGCAAAAAAACCCAAGGCAAGGAGAAGGACACTTACAGCTGAGACGCTAAGGAAACAGAAATAGTACTATCAATACCTATTGAACTGGTCCATTCTGGGATCAGCTCTGGATTTTTTTTTTTCTTTTTCTTTTTCTCTCTCTCTTTTTTTTTTTTTTTTCTTTATTAAATACGTTCTTAGCCCTAAGGGATTTACAAGTTTTATAACATAATTTTTTAATGATATTTTTTATTCTTTTTGTTTGTTTTTTTTTTTGCCTTTTTATATACTTCTATATCTAGCTAAGTTTTTGGTAGGACGGACAATATATCTCTCATATTTTCCTTTCATCCCTATCTTTTATACATTTCTATTCCTTTCTTTTTATTTGCATATTTCCAACCACATTACACTCTTCTGTTCCCCTTTCTTCCAGCCATTTTAAGTTTATTTTATCTTAACATACTTATAAGCAACACTATCGGTCTGCTCAGACTCCTTGCTCTATTCTCCAGATGACGCACTGCCTTGGTATTTAATATTAGGCTTTTGTCTTTATCTTAGTTCTTAGTACAGTTGTCTAATTATATTCTGAGAATCTCCATTCTCTCTGGTGGTAATCTGGCTCTTTTCTATATTTGATACTAGCTTACAAAATCTCCCCGGATTAATGTTTGTATGTGTAAGGTGTTATCTGTTTGTTTGTTTGCTTTTTCTTTTGTCTCTGATTTGTTCTGTTTCAGTTGTCAATATCTGTTGGGTTTCTCTCTGAATATCTGATAGCACACTGGGGTTCTGTCAGGTCTTTCTAGAGCCTTATGTCCTAACGGATTCAGTAATTGTGTGTCTTATACATGTATGTGTTTCCTAGACTTAATATTCCTTTAATCCAATACTTGGACATTACTGTGAGGCTTGGACAGCCTTCTATAAACACCTCTATCACCAGGACAAGAAACCCCAAAAGCTTGCACAACCATGAGGAAACAAAGAAACACCATGCAGGCAAAGGAGCAGGAAAAAAACCCACAAGACCAAATAAATGAGGAGCAAATAGGAAAAATGCCTGAAAAAGAATTTAGAGTAATGATAGTAAAAATGATACAAAATCTCAAAAACAAAATAGAGAAGGTACAAGAAACAGTTCATAAGAATTCAGAAAAACAAACAGCAATGGATAACAAAATAACGGAAATTAAAAATACTCTAGATGCTATAACCAGCAGAATAACTGAGGCAGAAGAACGAATAAGTGAGTTGGAAGATAGAATGGGGGAAATAAACGCCACAGAGCAGGAAAAAGAAAAAAGAATAAAAAGATTAGAAGACAGTCTCAGAGACCTCAGTGATAACATTAAGCATACCAACATTCGAATTATAGGCATCCCAGAAGAAGAAGAAAACAAGAAAGGGTCTGAGAAAATATTTGAAGAGGTTCTAGTGGAAAACATCCCCAACATGGGAAAGGAAATAATTAACCAAGTCCAAGAAGCACAGAGTCCCATACAGAATAAACCCAAGGAGAAATACACCAAGACACATATTAATCAAACTAACGACAATTAAACACAAAGAAAAAATATTAAAAGCAGCAAGAGAAAAGCAACAAACAACATATAAGGGAAAACCCATAAGGATAACAGCTGCCCTCTCTACAGAAACTCTGCAGGCCAGAAGGGAATGGCAGGATATACTGAAAGTCCTGAAAGAGAGAAACCTACAGCCAAGAATACTCTACCCAGCAAGAATCTCATTCAGATTTGAGGGAGAAATCAAAAGCTTTCCAGACAAGCAAAAGTTAAGAGAATTCAGCACCACCAAACCAGCCTTACAACAAGTGCTAAAGGAACTTCTCTAAGTAGGAAACACAAGAAAAGGAAAACACCTACAAATACAAACCCAAAACAATTCAGAAAATGGTCATTGGAACACACATGTCAATAATCACCTTAAATGTAAATGGATTCAATGCTCCAACCAAAAGACACAGACTGGCTGAATGGATACAAAAACAAGACCCTTCTATAGGCTGCCTACAAGAAACCCACTTCAGACCAAGGGATACATATAGACTGAAAGTAAAGGGATGGAAAAAGATATTCCATGCAAATGGAAGTCAAAAGAAAGCTGGAGTAGCAATACTCATATCAGACAAATTAGACTTGAAAGTAAAGACTATTAAAAGAGACAAGGAAGGACACTACATAATGATCAAGGGATCCATTCAAGAAGAACATATCACAGTGGTAAATATCTATGCCCCCAATATAGGAGCACCTCAATACATAAGGCAAATGCTAAGAGCTATAAAAGGGGACATCAACAGTAACACAATAATAGTGGGAGACTTGAACACCCCACTTACATCAATGGACAGATCATCCAAACAGAAAATCAATAAAGACACACAAGCTTTAAATGACACATTACACCATCTCGACTTAATGGATATTTATAGGACATTCCATCCAAAAATGACAGACTACACTTTCTTCTCAAGTGCACATGGAACATTTTCCAGGATAGATCACATCTTGGGTCACAGATCAAACCTCAGCAAATTCAAGAAAATTGAAATCATATCAAGCATCTTCTCAGACCACAACACCATGAGACTAGATATCAATTACAGGAAAAAAACTGCAAAAAATACAAACACATGGAGGCTAAACAATTCACTCTTAAACAAGCAAGGAATCACTAAAGAAATCAAAGAGGAAATCAAAAAATATCTAGAAACAAATGACAATGAAAACACAACAACCCAAAACCTATGGGATGCAGCAAAAGCAGTTCTAAGAGGGAAGTTTATAGCAATACAGTCCTACCTTAAGAAACAAGAAAATGATCGAATAAACAACCTAACCTTACACCTAAAACAACTAGAGAAAGAAGAACAAAGAAACCCCAAAGTGAGCAGAAGGAAAGAAATCATAAAGATCAGAGCAGAAATAAATGAAAAAGAAAGGAAAGAAACCATAAGAAAAATAAATAAAACTAAAAGTTGGTTCTTTGAGAAGATTAACAAAATTGATAAACCATTAGCCAGACTCATCAAGAAAAAAAGGGAGAAGATGCAAATCAACAGAATTAGAAATGAAAAAGGAGAAGTAACAACGGACACCTCAGAAATACAAAACATCATGAGAGACTACTACAAGCAACTATATGCCTATAAATTGGATAACCTGGAAGAAATGGTTACATTCTTAGAAAAATACAGTTTTCCAAGAATGAACCAGGAAGAAACAAAAACCATGAACAGACCAATCACAAGTACGGAAATTGAGGCAGTGATTAAAAATCTCCCAACACACAAAAGCCCAGGACCAGATGGGTTCACGGGCGAATTCTATCAAACATTTCGAGAAGAGTTAACACCTATCCTTCTCAAACTCTTCCAAAATATTGCAGAAGGCGGAACACTCCCAAACTCATTCTACGAGGCTACCATCACCCTGATACCAAAACCAGGCAAAGATGTCACAAAAAAAGAAAACTACAGACCAATATCACTGATGAATATAGATGCAAAAATCCTCAACAAAATACTAGCTAACAGACAGCAACAGCATATTAAAAAAATCATATATCATGATCAAGTGGGGTTTATCCCTGGGATGCAAGGATTCTTCAATATACGCAAATCAATCAACGTGATACATCATATCAACAAATTGAAGGATAAAAACCATATGATCATTTCAATAGATGCAGAAAAAGCTTTTGACAAAGTTCAACATCCATTTATGATAAAAGCTCTCCAGAAAATGGGCATAGAAGGAAATTACCTCAACATAATAAAAGCCATATATGAAAAACCAAAAGCCAACATCGTTCTCAATGGGGAAAAACTGGAAGAATTCCCTCTAAGAACAGGAACAAGACAAGGGTGTCCACTCTCACGACTATTATTCAACATAGTTTTGGAAGTTTTAGCCACAGCAATCAGAGAAGAAAAAGAAATCAAAGGAATCCAAATTGGAAAAGAAGAAGTCAAATTGTCACTCTTTGCAGATGACATGATATTATATATAGAAAACTCTAAAGACTCTACCACAAAACTGCTAGCACTAATTGATGACTTTAGTAAAGCAGCAGGATACAAAATGAATGCACAGAAATCTCTTGCATTCCTATACACTAACAACGGAAGAGCAGAAAGAGAAATTAAGGAAACTCTCCCATTCACCACTGCAACCAAAAGAATAAAATACCTAGGAATAAACCTGCCTAAGGAGGCAAAAGATCTGTATGCAGAAAACTTTAAGGCATTGATGAAAGAAATCAAAGACGACACAAACAGATGGAGGGACATACCATGTTCCTGGATTGGAAGAATCAACATCGTGAAAATGTCTGTACTACCCAAAGCAATTTACAGATTCAATGCAATCCCGATCAAATTACCAATGGCATTTTTCACAGAACTAGAGCAAGAAATCTTACGATTTGTATGGAAACGCAAAAGACCCCGAATAGCCAAAGCAATCTTGAGAAGGAAAAATGGAGTTGGTGGAATCAGGCTTCCTGATTTCAAACTATACTACAAGGCCATAGTGATCAAGACAGTATGGTACTGGCACAAAAATAGAAAGGAAGATCAATGGAATACAATAGAGAACTCAGAAGTAAGCCCAAACACATATGGGCACCTTCTCTTTGACAAAGGAGGCACGAGTATACAATGGAAAAAAGACAGCCTCTTCAATAAGTGGAGCTGGGAAAATTGGACAGCAACATGTAAAAGAATGAAATTAGAACACTTCCTAACCCCATACACAAAAATAAACTCCAAATGGATTAAAGACCTACAAGTAAGGCCAGACACTATAAAACTCCTAGAGGAAAACATAGGCAGAACACTCTATGACATCCATCAAAGCAACATCCTTTTTGACCCACCTCCTAGAATCAGGGAAATAAAATCAAGAATAAATGAATGGGATCTCATGAAACTTAAAAGCTTTTGCACAGCAAAAGAAACCATAAACAAGACTAAAAGGCAACCCTCAGAATGGGAAAAAATAATTGCCTACGAAACAACGGACAAAGGATTAACCTCCAAAATATACAAGCAGCTCATGCAGCTTAATACCAAAAAAGCAAATAACCCAATCCACAAATGGGCAGAAGACCTAAATAGACATTTCTCCAAAGAAGACATACAGATGGCCAACACACACATGAAAAGATGCTCAACATCACTAATCATCAGAGAAATGCAAGTCAAAGTCACAATGAGGTATCACCTCACACCCGTCAGAATGGCCATCATCACAAAGTCTGGAAACCACAAATGTTGGAGAGGGTGTGGAGAAAAGGGAACTCTCCTGCACTGTTGGTGGGAATGTAAGTTGGTACAGCCACTATGGAAAACTATTTGGAGGTTCCTTCAAAAACTACAAATAGAACTACCACATGATCCAGTCATCCCACTCCTGGGCATATACCCAAAGACAACCATAATCCCAAAAGAAACATGTACCACAATGTTTATTGCAGCACTATTTACAATAGCCAGGTCATGGAAGCAACCTAAATGCCCATCAACAAATGAATGGATACAGAAGATGTGGCATATATATACAATGGAATATTACTCAGCTATAAAAAGGGATGAGATGGAGCTATATGTAATGAGGTGGATAGAACTACAATCTGTCATACAGAGTGAAGTAAGTCAGAAAGAGAAGGACAAATATTGTATGCTAACTCACATATACGGAATCTAAAAATGGTACTGATGAACTCAGTGACAAGAATAAGGATGCAGATACAGAGAATGGACTGGAGAACTCGAGGTATGGGAGGGGGCGGGGGGTGAAGGGGAAACTGAGACGAAGCGAGAGAGTAGCACAGACATATATATACTACCAACTGTAAAGTAGTCAGTGGGAAGTTGTATAACAAAGGGAGCCCAACTCGAGGATGGAAGATGCCTTAGAGGACTGGGGCAGGGAGGGTGGGGGGGACTCAAGGCGGGGGAGTCAAGGAAGGGAGGGAATATGGGGATATGTGTATAAAAACAGATGATTGAACCTGATGTACCCCCCCAAGAAAAAATAAAATAAAATTAAATTAAATTAAAAAAAAATAAACTCATTTTCATGCTGAAATTAAATAATCAAATAAGTTAATAATTGAGACATTAAAAGACAAATTAAAATAAAAGCAAATGAAAAAATTCATAGAGTTTTGAAAACTTTAAATGTATGCAGTTTATTGTATGTCAATTATATCCCAATAAAATTCTTTTAAAGGGAAAAGGAAAAAAAGAAATATTCAAATTTTATATTATCTTCACATATTAATAAAAATCTTTAAAACTCAAAAAAAGTAAAATAGAATCAAACGACAAATACATATATGAAACATTTATATTTATATCTTATAAACATATATATACATGAAAAATATTAAACATAAGCCAGTTTTGACATATTAGTCCCTGAAACCTCACTGAGCTTTTGAAAATATCTTTATCCTATTTTTCGTCAAATTAAAATCTCTTTCAAGTATATCTTTGTTCTTCTGATCTTGTTTCAAAGAAAAAAAGGAAAGACAAAACTAAACCACCTAACTGCTTAATGAATCTCACCTGTACTAATTAAAAATTTTAGCAGTATAATAATCTGTTAAAAAGTAAAGATGAAAACGTACAAAAATTTGCAAAAATATTTAAGTACCTGTAAGTCTTAGAAGTCACTTACTTTGTAAACTTTTAATCATTTGAGTAAACATATCATTCTCAGACTCAGTTTATTTATATAAATTTATATGGCCATTGCTTGCAACACTAATATTTCTCATTTTCTCTAATATTCAATTGTCCTAAAAAAAATCACACGATGTGATTCTTCTAATATTGATGGTTTACAAAGTTTGCCTTCTGCTTTCTTAAGGGCTTATAAATAACTATGAGTTTATTCAATGCTCACTTTCTTCTATATTAGTTTTCTTCTCTAGTCAATAAACTAAAAATTACTATTAGGAAACTGAGACACAATGTACCAAGGGGCTTGTGCAGGATCAGGAAGCATGTCAGTGGCTGAGCTAAGGGATGTATCCATGCAGCACCAAAGCCCAGACTCCTTCATGCTGTCACACTGCCGCTCATTTCATTTGGATATTTTAACACACCCAGCTTGAGAACCTCTACTAAATTCTTTCATAAAAAGAAAACTTAAAAATCAGATACCTGGAATGCTACGATACCAGAGACGTACAATTCAACATAAGAGTTTTGTAAACTAATAACTTTTAATAATATTTTGGTATACTACTCAAGAGAAATTGGAAAATTGGAAAAAACCTTATATAAAAGCAAAATCCTTCACTCTGCATCCTTGATGTTGTCTTATCAGTGTTACCAGAATTTTAAAAGATATAACATCTTAAGTTACAAATATGTTTATTCTAATTAAAGAAAGTATACATATGAATGAAGTAAAAGTTGTTATTGGAGGCTATTTATCATATTGCTCATTTTGTAAAAAACTTTGCTTGCCTTAGTTTTGTTCAACCATCAATATAAACACACAATATACATTAATTTGACAAGGAGGAAAATGCTATTGGAACTCCAAAAAGGGGGCTTGGGATAATTTGGAAAACTTCAAAAGAGTTTTCAAAACTCTATGAATTGAAAAGGATCAAGATGGCAGAGTAGGAGGATGTGCGCTCACTCCCTCTTGCAAGAGCAACGGAATTACAACTGCTTAAAAACCATCGACAGAAAGACACTGGAACTCACCAAAAAAAACCACCCCACATCCAGAAACAAAGAAGAAGCCGCAATGAGATGGTAGGAGGGGCACAACTGCATTAAAATCAAATCCCATAAATGCTGGGTGGGTGACTCACAAGCTGGAGAACAGTTATACCGCAGAAGTCCTGAGGGTTCTGAGCACCATGCCAGGCTTCCTAACCTGGGGGTCCAGCAATGGGAGGAGGAATCCCCAGAGAATCAGACTTTGAAAGCCAGTGGGATTTGACTGCAGGACCTCCACAGGACTGGGAAAATGGAGACTCAACTCTTGGAGGGCACACAAAAAAGTGTGCTCACCAGGACCCAGGGAGAAGGAGCAGGGACCCCATAGGAGACTGAACCAGATCTACCTGCCAGTGTTGGAGGGTTGCCTGCAGAGGTGGGGGGCAGCTGTGGCTCACCAAGGAGACAGGGGCACTGGCAGCAGGGGTTCTGAGAAGTGCTCACTGGCATGATCCCTCCTAGAGTCCATCATTGGCCACACCAAAGAGCATGTAAGCTCCAGTGCTGTGTGGCCTCAGGCGAAAGGACCACCAGGGTGGGAACACAGCCCCACCCATAGGCAGACAAGCAGATTAAAGTGTCACTGAGTTCCACCCACCAAATCAGATTAAAGTTTTACTGAGCTCCACCTACCCAGCCCAATCCACCATCAGTATCTCCCATCAGGAAGCACCCAGGAGCCTCCTAGACAGCTTCCTCCACAAGAGGGCAGACAGCAGAATCAAGCAGTGTCAGCAGTATTTCATCTTGTGGAACTGAAAATCACAGTCACAGAAAGACAGAGAAAATGAAAAGGCAAAAGACTTTGTACCAGATGAAGGGACAAGATAAAACCCCAGAAAAACAACTAAATGAAGAGCAGACAGGCACTCTTCCGGAAAAAGAATTCAGAATAATGATGATGAAGACGATCCAGGACTTTGAAAAAAGACTGGATGCAAAGATCGAAAAGCTGCAAGAAAAGTTTACCAAAGACCTAGAAGAATTAAAGAGCAAACAAACAGACATATGCAACACAATAACTGAAATGACAAATACACTAGAAGGAACCAATAGCAAATTAACTGAGGCAGAAGGGCGAATAAATGAGCTGGAAGACAGAATGGTGATAATCACGGATGCAGAAAAGGATAAAGAAAAAAGAATGAAAAGAACTGAAGACAGCCTAAGAGACCTCTGGGACAACGTTAAATGCACCAACATTCACATTATAGGGGTCCCAGAAGGAGAAGGGAGAGAGAAAGGACCCGAGAAAATACTGGAAGAGATTATAGTTGAAAACTTTCCTCACATGGGAAAGGAAATAGCTACCCAAGTCCAGGAAGCACAGGGAGTCCCGGGCAGGATAAACCCAAGGAGAAACATGCCAAGATATATAGTAGTCAGATTGACAAAAATAAAAGACAGAGAAATGTTATTAAAAGCAACAGGGAAAAACGACAAATAACATACAAGGGAACTCTCATAAGGTTAAGAGCTGATTTCTCAGCAGAAACTCTGCAAGCCAGAAGGGAGTGGCACTATATATTTCAAGTGATGAAAGGGAAGAACCTACAACCAAGAATACTCTACCCAGCAAGGATCTCATTCAGATTCTATGGAGAAATCAAAAGCTTTACAGACAAGCAACAGCTAAGAGAATTCAGCACCACCAAACCAGCCTTACAACAAATGCTAAAGGAACTTCTCTAAGTGGGAAACAGAAGAGAAGAAAAGGACCTACAGAAACAATAACAAAACAGTTAAGAAAATGGTAATAGGAACATACATATTGATAATTGCCTTGAATGTAAATGGACTAAATGCACCAACCAGAAGACACAGACTGGCTGAATGGATACAAAAACAAGACCCATATATATGCTGTCTACAAGAGACCCACTTCAGACCTAGGGACACATACAGGTGGAAAGTGAGGGGATGGAAAAAGATATTCCATGCAAATGGAAATCAAAAGAAAGTTGGAGTATCAATACTCATATCAGATAAAATAACTTTAAAATAAAAAATGTTACAAGAGACAAGAAAGGACACTACATAAAGATCGAGGGATCAATCCAAGAAGAAAACTCTATGAATTGTTAATGTTCTTTACCAAACCTCATGGTTAGGTATAAAATATAGTATAAAATATATAACAGTATAAAATATAGTACAAAATAAAATATAGTATAATAGATATAATATTGCATAATTTCTGATAAGAATCATATAAAATATATATAAAGTATAAAATATAGTGTACTTACTTTTAATCAATTTGAATAAACTATGAATGCTTTCACTGGTAATTTAATACAAATATGGCAGTATCAGTAAGGCTCAATATACATAAGTCCCCTACATACAAACCTTCAAGTTGTGAAGTTTTGAAGATGCAAATGTGTGTTCACATGTCCAGTCACGTAAGTTAGTTCACGTGTCTTGCATACACTGTCATATGCGTGCATCCTCTACGAATGGTTGTTTTTTTGTGTACTTTAGTGTATAGTACTAGAGTACTGTAGTACAGTATCTTTATCTCAAGCCCAGGAAGCAAGCGTAAAAGCAGTGGTGATGTAGCCGGTACTGCTAAGAAGTGCCAAGTACCAAGAAGGACGAAGAGAGACAAGAGGAAGAAGTAACTGAAGAACTGAAGAGATTCAAGGTGCAGGAAATGGCAAGGGGATTTTCTTTATTTGAGGAGGCACTGTTAGTTTTTGAGGCACAGGACCCAAATGTAGAACAGTACGTGAAAGTTGCAGCAGCTGTTCAGAAAGCAATCCACTGCTACCATGTTACTTATAACAAGGAAAAAAGAGCCACTACCCAGACATCACTGGATAATTTTTTCAAGAGGGCAGATAGCATTGAATCCAGTAAGGAATCAGAACCTGTGCCATCAAGGACAGGGGTGAGTGAAATTGCAGCTTGCCCTCCATCTCCTATTGCTAACGTTCCTTCGGTTCTACCATCAACCACCTCCTCTCTCTCCTCCAGTCAGTAACTCTTCTTGCCTGTTCACTTGATGACAGCGCCTGTATGCCAGCTGTTGTACTGCACTACTGTACTTTTCAAGGCACTGTATTGTAAGATTAAAAATGTTTTATTTTTGTATTATTTGTGTGAAAAATATTATAAACATATTACAGTATATATAGCCAATTGTGATAGCTGGGTACCTAGGCCAACTCTGTTGGACTTACGAATAAATTGGACTTAGGAATGTGCTCTCGCCAACGGAACTCATTCATACGTAGGCGACTGTACTGAAAACTGAAATTAAATATGTCGAATAAAGAGACTGAAAAAGCATTTCAGTGATAAGAGATAAAGCTTCTGATGACATTTATACATATGCCTTGTATTCACAATAGCAGGGAAACAAGATAAATGTTATGATAAAAGCATGATGTTCCTACCCTTTAAAAGTAGCATGGTGGCCCATCAACTAGTTTATAAAAATATGTAGTTACCACAATGCATTCCTAAAATAAAATTATATATTCCTTAAATAGTGATGGAACTTTGAATCTGGAAAACAAAGTGATCATCCAAGTCTCCTTGAAGGCTGAATTTTATTATTACTATTATTACTGTTATTACTATTACTATTATTTCTTTTCATCAATAGCACATATGCTGTAGTTCACACGGTGTAAATGCTCAACTATTGCTTAAAGTGTTTTTTGTTTCATTTCTCAAGTTAGTCACAAAGATTTTTTTAAGAACTTTTATTGAGATATAATTGACATACAGTAAACTGCATATATTTAAAGTGTAAAATTTGATATTTTTTTCTTATTAGTAACGTATAAACGGCAATCCCAATCTTCCAATTCACCCCACCCCAACATCCCCTGCCCCAGCATTCTCCCTTTGGTGCCCGTATGTTTGTTCTCTACATCTGTGTCTTTATTTCTGCCTTGCAAATCAGTTGATCTGTACCATTTTTCTAGATTCTGTATATATGCATTAATACATGATATTTGTTTTTCTCTTTCTGAGTTACTTCACTCTGTATCACAGTCTCTAGGTCCATCCACCTCACTATAAATAACTCAATTTCATTCCTTTTTATGGCTGAGTAATATTCCATTGTGTATATGTACCACATCTTTTTTATTGATTCATCTGTTGATGGACATTTAGGTTCCTTCCATGACGTGGCTATTGTAAATAGTGCTGCAATGAACACTGGGGTGCATGTGTCTTTTTGAAATATCATTTTCTCTGGGTATATGCCCAGTAGTGGGATTGCTGGGTCATGTGGTAATAGTCACAAAGATTTTAACTAGGGTTTGAAATGATTACAAAACTTTCCATCTCACCCAAGTTCCTTATATCAATATTGCATTGATGATTCCCACTCTTAACGATAGTGATCTATTTTCAAATTTCACTATATAGTGACACAACTTCTATATGCTGCCTTCATAACTTGCAACATTGCTAAACTCAGTTATAAAAGCATTTTTATAAAATTTTGGAGATTTTCTAAATAGATAATCAGGCAATTTACAGAGACAACTTTATCCCTTCCTTTGCAATCTACATGCATTTATTTTCTTTCTCTTGCTTTACTGCACTAAGACGTCCACTATGAATTTCAATAGGAGTAGTGAAACATATATCTTTTTTTCTTTCTTTTTGGTAATCTTAGGGAAAAAGCATTCAGTCGTTCATTACTGAGGATGATATTAGCTATAATTTTACTGGAAATGTTCTTTTCTGGTTAAATTTTCCTTCTCTTGAAAATGAGCCTGAATTTTGTCAAAAGCTTTTATTCTGTATTTACTAAAATGTTCATATGATACATCTTTGATTTGTATATATATGTGTGTATATATAAAGACATTAATTGGCTTTCAAATTTAGAACCAGCAACACACTCCTGGGTGAAAAAATCTCAATCAACCAGGATGTATTACCTTGTTAAAATATTGTTGGATTAAATTTCTTAATATTTCACTGATAATTTTAGCATCTATATTCATAAGGAATGTTTGTATATTGTTCTATTTTATCATAATGTATTTGTCTAGTTTTGGAATCAAGTCACCGTTAGCCTGATAAAATGACTTAAACGGTATTCCCTCGGGCTCCCCTGGCAGTGGTTAAGAATCCCCCTGCCAATGCAGGGGACATGGGTTTGAGCCCTGGTCCAGAAAGATCCCAAATGCCACAGAGCAACTAAACCCATGTGCCACAACTACTGAGCTTGCACTCTAGAGCCAGCTAGCCACAACTACTCAGCCCACGCACTGCAACTCTGAAGCCCGTGCACCTAGAACCCGTGCTCTGCAACAAGAGAAGCCACCACAATAACAAGCCTGCATGTTGCAATCAAGAGTAGCCCCCACTCTCCGCAACTACAGAAAGTCCGCTCGCAGCAATGAAGACCCAATGTAGCCAATAAATAAAATAAATTTTGTTAAAAAAGTTATTCCCTCATCTTTATATTTTGGAAGAGATTGTGTTGGATTAGCTTTTTTTAAGTGTTTTGTAGAACTTTCCAAAAAATCCATCTTTGCCTGGAGTATTCTTTACTGGAAAACTTTAAAATACAAGTTAAGTTTATTAATATAGGTATACCTCCTTTTATTTTGCTTGGCTTTGTTGTGCTTCACAGATACTGTGTTTTACAAATTGAAGGTTTCTGGCAACCCTGTATTGAGCAAGTCTATCAGTGCCATTTTTCCAACAGCATTTGCTTCTTCATGTCTCTGTGTCACATTTTGGTAATTCTCACAATATTTCAAACTTTTTCACTATAATTACATTTGGTTTGCTGATCTGTAATTGGTGATCTTTGGTGTTACTATTGCAAAAAGATTACGACTTGCTAAAGACTCAGATGATGGTTAGCATTTTTTAGCAATAAAATATTTCTTAATAAAGTTATGTACATATTTTTAGATATAATACTCTTGCACACTTAATAGGCTACAGTATGGTATGAGCATAACTTTTATATGCACTGGGAAACCAAAAATTTCCTGTGACTCACTTTATTGCGATATTTGCTTTATTGTAGTGGTCTGGAACTGAATGCACAATATCTCCAAGGTATGCCTATATATGATTTTTAAGATTATTTCTTAAGTGAGTTTTATAATTTGTATTTTTCAAGGCATTTGCTTACTTCCAGCGCCAATTTTATTAGAATAAAGTTCATAACATTCTCTTATTCTATTATTGTATGTAGGATCTGTAGTAACGTCCGCTTTTCAAATCTTGATATTGGTAACTTGTGTTTATTCTCTTTTTATCTTGATTAGTCTGACTAGTGGTTTATCACTCTCATTAATCCTTTCAAAGAACAAGATTTGCTTTCACTGATTTTCTCTATTGTTGTTTCCAATTTCATGTTTTATCTTCTCTCTTCATTATTTCTTTCCTTTTGTTTACTTTGAGTTGAATTTTCTCTAATATTTCCATTTTTATGATAGAAACCTTGAGCTTTGATTTTAGTCATTTCTTCTTTTTTAATATATTTCACATTATAAGTTTCTAAGCACTGATAAACTGTACCCATAAATTTTGATATGTTTAGTTTTATTTTCATCCAATTTAAACTCTTTATCATTTATAACTCTATAAAAAGTTTTTTAATAATCTCTTTTATGACATTTCTGACACACAGGTTATACAGAAGTGTACTGTACTTGATGGGTATATGGAGATTTTGCAGGTATATTTTATTTACAGATAGGTATTCAATTATTAATTACTACATTAATTACTAGTTTAATTTTTTTTTCTTCCCACAGCAGGTACTTTGTATGAATTCAAGTTTTAAGTTTGTGGATGTACACTTTAGTGAACAGAATATAGTCTATTTTGGTGAATGCTATGCACATTTAAGGAATATGTATTTTCTGACTTGGGGAGGAGTTTCACAAAACTGTCACTAATATTGTTAGTTTTGTTTGGTATTTAATATTTCTAATTTTATGACTATTTTTTTGTTGTTTACTGAGAGAGGCACGATAATGGTTCCAACCATTTTTATAGATTATTGTACTTACTTCAGTGCAATCAGTTTTCCCTTTATGTATTTTCAAGTCCCTCATTAGGTGCATAAGTAATGCAGGATTGTTATGCCTGCATAATGAAGACATATGTCTTCATAAACCACTGTCATTATTATGTTCCTTTAAAAAAAAATCTGGTAATATTCTTTGTTCTGAAGCTGGCCTGTGAGAGCCTCCAAATCTCTTTTGATTGATGATTGCATGGTATTTTTTATTCCGTGCATTTACATTAACCTATTTTTGTCTTCACATTTAAAATGATTACTTATAGACAGCATACAGGTGGGTCTTGCTTTTTTATCCAGTATGATTTCTGTCTTTTACTCAGTAGTATTAGTTTTATTGTTAATTATTTATTTGTATCATATGTTCTTTGTTCATTTTTCTTCTTTTCCTGCTTGGGTTTGTATTAATTCAACATTTTTATGATTTTATTTTTCATCATGGGATCATTATTAATTCCTCTTTTAAAATATTTTCAGCGGTTTATCTAGTATTTAAAATATACACATTGAAATACTACAGAGATGTTAAAATGCATACTTTGATACAGTAGGTCTTCGGTGGAGCTCAGGAGAAACAGAAGCTGTAGACACTATTTTGCATAGTAAAATGCTGGAAGAGAGAAATTACATGCTATTATATTTTATTTCAGATTAAATATATATGCCTTGTTAATATATAGGGAAACCAGCCTCAGCCTCTTTTTCCATTTGTATAAATACTGCTCTCTACTTCAGAGAATTATAAGAGGAGAAATAATTCTTATCAAGTGCTTAAGACAGTATTGGCACATAATGTATGAAGAATTCATGTTAGAAAGTACTAGGCAAACTTCTGGAATTGAGATTTAAATTCTACAACTCAACCACTATTTTAGGTTTATATCCATTAATTCAAAATAGAAACTATTCATAATCACTATTTTAAGGGTAGAGAAATTAAATGATTGGAGGATTTGGATCAGATAATGTGCCCAAGCTCACATACGTAATAACTGAGAGAACAGGGATTCAAATTCATGCAGCTTCACACAAGCATCAAAATTCTGAGCTAACACAGAGGGTCGAATTATCAAATCAAACAAATTAGAGATTATGCCCAGTATCAAGCTCTACCAAATAATATCAAGGTTATAGGTAAGTAAAGGTTCAGATGAAGCATAAGGATGTCCAAAGTATCTCCCTAGATTTCCCCCTCATTGGACATAACCCTTTGCTTCAGTAAGATGTCTCTAAGAGAGATTCCTAAAAGCACCTCATGCAATAGGAAACATTTAAACTATCAAGTACATGACTTTCTCCAGGGAGGCATACCACATAGATTTGGGTTCTATTTACCAAAGGTAATTCTTAACAAGGGAAATATTTCTAGGTACATCAGGTCTCTTCTTCCCAGGAAATATTGTTACTTTGCTGATTTGGTTATTGAGTTGACAAGGAGATTATCTCAGGTCATCTTTTCTTTCTTGGTTTCTCTAACCAAGAAGCAAATGAACCACAGGCCAGCTCCTTTTACTCCTACCTTCCAGTCCTTACTTAAGAACTAGGCAATGTAGCTGCTCAAGGGCTTGGGTGGTACACACAGACATAACAGATATGAATAATGAATAATAAATGATAATGAATAATGATGATAAGAGAATTAGAACTTTTTTTACAGTCATATTGGAGCTTGTTTATTTTTCTGCAAGGGAACCACTGACAGAGACAGAAAAGAGAAAGGCCATAAATTATGTGATGGACAGTGTTACCAATCACTAGAGCAGAAAGCAAGGCATCCAAGTTGGGGTAAACAGAAGCTGCAGGACTAAACACAACTGGGCCCATAGGCTTTGTGAGGATAAGCTGGGGCCTTTCTTGAGATTGAAGAGTTTGCACAGTTTTTAAAGGAAAAAGCATTCCATAATTCCATTTTCATTAATTATTTAGATATCATAATCTGTCTACTATTTTGGTTTAATCAATTCTGTTTCCTTTTGCTATCCTTTATCCAACGTTTTTTCGTTTGTGCTCACTTTCCTGAGAACCATGCACTTACCAAGGATAAAGCCAGCATCTTCAAGCTGAAGTATCCAGCATGTGGGGAAACTGCTCTCTCATGCAGCAGTTAAATTAACTTTAAGCTGATTACATCAGCACATTTTACATCTTAATCTACGATCTCAAAACAGGTGGGACATTTTGTGTCCCTCCTTTGTTCTGGTATGATGAAAAATGAAGTAGGATTGATTTTAAAGGCTATGGGTGGCTGGGGATTATTAGGAACAAGCAGTGGTTCCAGAAATACTTTATGTGTTCTTAAAACTGAAGAAGAGTGAAACTCAGCATTTCCAGGAATTGCACAAATATATTTTGAAATGTACAGATTAATAAAAATGTTTAACAAAATGTTGACAGGACTTCTCTCAAAAGAGCTCTCAAAAAATCAATAGCAAATCTCATCAGAAAATATGCAGGATGATGCTGACTTTATCAAATAAATTATCTCTATCTACTGGGTAATGAAAAAACTACAACAAAAACACACTTTTGCTATTGATTTAGGATACCATGTTGCTTTCCAGATCACTTGGCATTGTTATAAACAATCTAGTAGCTTCCCAGGGGGTTTGTTTCCTTGTTTATTTTCTGAGACCATCACCCAGCAGATATTTGAACACTTCTAATTCTTGTAAAGAAGTTACAATTAATTGCCTTTTAGAAATAATTTTTAATAGTTGCAAATGTCTAGGAATGCTAAGTTTTCACTGCAGCATTTCTCCCTCTGATTTTATTCATGAAGTATTACATTTAGTCCACGATTATTATTTGTAATCCAGTATTTTTATCAATGACATCCTTTCCCATATGCACTCCCGTCCCTGTCTGCTGCTGAGTTAAGAAAGGACAAAGAGTTCTGATAGCATCTATGGACATGTGTTACCCACAGACTTCCTGTGAAGCAAAAACATGTTAGAGGCAAAATAAAGCCTATAGCATCGGCTGGCAAACTTTTTCGGTAAAGGGTCAGATAGTACATATTTTAGGCTTTGTAGGACACATGGTTACTACTTTTATACTGCAACTACTCAACTCTGTTGTAATATGAAAGCATCCATAGACACTATGCAAACACATTGGTGTGGCTGTGTTCCAATAAAACTAAAAATAGGCAGTGGCCCAGATATGGCTGGAGGGTCATATTTTTCCAACCCCTTGTCTATAAGTAGCTGCTTACTTTTCAGACTCTCCTGGATTTTATTTTAGTTTCTGAGTACTCCAACACGTTTCTTTTACTGGCATACTTTGATATATCCTCAGAAAGCTGCTGTTACAGTATATCTTCTCATTTTTCTTTTAAGGTACAGGATTCGAAAAAGAGATCAGTGGTAGACTGAAGAGAAAAAAAAAAAAAAAACAAACTTTTTGCTTAGGGAATTTAAGCAGAAATCATGATGCCTGATGCAGGAATTCTCCCAGAACTCTGCATCTGATATCCATCATCCACCCCTGTAGAGAAGGCTGTGAGGACTTTTCATCAAATAAAGACTCTTCTTTTTTGCTGAGCTTCTCCACCTATATAAACTATGTCAGTGATTGAACTAGGAACCATAATTAATAGGGGTACTGGGAAGACAAACTTTACTTATTTCAGATAAGTATCATGCATCAAGAAAACACTACAACCAATGCTGGATAAGAGAAGGAAGAAATGCTCATTATTTTTCCTGAAGAGTCATGCAATCTTGGAATGCTCATACTACCAGCAGTAGTGCCTCTGAATCTTAGCTTCACATCAGAATCACTGGAGGAGCTGGATAAATATAAAGATCTCAGGATCAGTAAAAATCAAGATCTGATAACAGAGACCAGGAAACCCTATTTCACAGGTGATTTTGATACAGCTGTACTGAGGTCAGGTATTTGAAAATGACTATCAAACCCTCTAGTCCAAGCTCCTTGTATTCTGGATTAGAAAATTGAATCTGGAAGATTAACTACCTGTTCTCATCCCCCAGCTGCTCCCTGGCAATCTGAACCCTGCTCTTCTGACCTGGGCTCTTTCTACTCCATGGACCTGTTTTCCTATGATCATGACACTCTTGATCATACCATCTTCTTCCCTGTGATGTGAGCCAGGTCTGCCCAAGCTTCCTTTCTGTGTCCTTCCCTTCCTTCTTTTTTCTACAGGCTCAGTGCTCTCATTGTTGACATCAAAAAAGAAATAAATGAGTAAATCTTCCTTGAAGAAAGGACCTGAAAGCCATTGCCACTACAGTATCAAAGTCTTCTCCACTGCTTTAGCCTTTACATATACATTTTTCATGTCCTAAAATCTAATTCAAATAAATAACTGATAATTTTTATTATCATTATTTATTTATATTCTCCTGCATGCAAGCAAAAATTTCAGAACTGGGGGCAGATTTATTACTACTTATTTACACCCCAATTCATCTCCCTCTAGGAAGATGTGGTGAGTCAGATGGATAGTCCTGAATGTGTCCAAAAGGGGGTTTTCTTACACCAAGGGAGAGTAACCCTGAAATAAAGAATCTGAGTGTTTATATACTGAATGTGCAGCCGCCACCCTCCCCTACAGAGAGAGAGAAAAGAACCTCTCTCCCTAATATGAACAAATTATCTTTAGAAAGAGAGGGGGAAGGCCCCAGGATTCCTAACATATGTAATGTAAATAAACATCTCTGGAGAGGAGATAAAACAAAGATCTCAGGGTTTATAACCCTTAAAATGTTGCCCTGGTTCAAGGATTTGTTCTCCATTGACATGTAAATAAAAACCTCTGGGAAGGTAAATCCTTCTGGAGTTCTCAGAACCATCCAGTCACCTTTAACTTCCAAAACTGTCCTTTTAACTTGTATTCCAAATTTCTTTGCTCAGAAAGCCCTAACATTTCAGAAACAGAAAATATTTTAGGAAATATTTTCTCTACAGTTCCATGATTATTGAATTTATCATATCCTTAAGACTCAGAGATGAGAGGATGTATGGTATTTAGGGATCACAGAGAGACTCTCTCCATCTCTTTTTGGCAATTGTCCACACAGATTTTGTTTAGAGCAAAGCATCACCATCTAGATTTAACCTCCAAAACTGAGCAGAAGCAACTTATTTAATAATGCTTGTTTTATCAGTGACTTCTTTATCAATTTTTCCATCCTATAATCTTTATCAAATGACCACCATGTTGCAGCTACTATGCTTCTCTGTTAAGTACCTAGTGGCACAAAATAAACAGCATTTCTTGATTTTGTGTTATTCTCAAGCCAATGGAATGAGGAAGGAAGTGAGGGAGAGAAACAGGAAGGAAAGAAGCAAGAAGGAAGAGAAAGAAATACAGATATATTAAAAACATACTACTTGCCAGGATGTATACTGTTCATATCCACATGATATGTCTTATTTAATTTGAATACTTAACCCCCAGTAAAATCCTAGGAAGTGCATATCATTATTATCCCCATTTAATAATGGAAGAGACAAATTCAGAGAGGTAACAACTAATCAGCTGGTGTGGCAGATGCCCCCACTATTATTATAAGACAAAAGGCTGCTTTCTCAGATACCAATGGTGTCCTGAACACACAATACAAATGAGGAATTACCAAATATTGTGGTTAGCAATGTAGGTGCACTAGAGCAAGGTACTATGGGGCACAAGAGACAAAGCCACTAACTCTGCTGGGGACACAATGGAGACATGACTTGTGAACACTTTGCTTTGATTACCAGAGGTTACTAGCATATGCTGAGAGCCAAACAGCAATTCCTTTAGCCCACATTATTCATTCAAGAAATACTTATTTCATACCTTTGGGTATAGGCAGTATGCTACATACTGGGAATCCAGTGGCAAAAACAACATACACAATCCTTGCCCTTATGGAATTTGGAGCTTATGGTCTTTTATAACAGCATAAGTATGATATTTGTTACAGAAGAATGATTAGAGAATACTATGGGAAAATTTAATTGGGTCAGGAAAATTTCTGAAAAGGAAGTCTGAGTCTTGAGGAACAAGCAAAAGTTAGTTAGATAGAGGGGATGAACCGGTCAATGGGAAAGGATGTTTTAGAAAGAAAGATCAAGAGAATGTTAAAGGAAGTAACAGAAAGCAAAATGTAATGAATATTTTGATGGCAACTGGTACAGGTTTTAGTAATATATTTTAACAGATAGAAATATTTGAATCTCAATACTCCACAATAATACTATTCACTACTATTATGGAGGGCTATTATGTGCCAGGTAGTGTACTAGATGCTTTATATATCATTGGTACTCACATCTATCCTATGAAGAAGATATATTAGGGTTTGAGATTGCTTAAAATAATTCCATTTATCTTCAGCATTATCCATGACTCAGTGGCACATTTAATACATTTTTCTTAATATTTTCAGAGGAAAAATAACAAACAAGTTGAATGAAGGAGAAAGTAGCAGCATTAATGAAAACAAATTATAAAGAATTTGAATGAATTTTCCTGCTACCATGATGTCATCATAAGAGATTTTTTATATAACAGAAAATATCCAGTGCTGGGAGCCACAATATCTGGATTCTCATTTTTACGCTTTCATCTAACTAGATCACTCAAATTCTTTGTATGTTCTGTATTCTTTCATCAATTTAATTTATATATCTTCCTTTATCTGTCTAATAATTATTTTTAATGCAACTTTCAATTTTTTATTTCAGTTTATATTCTTATCACATTGCATCTGAATTATGACAATGACTTCCCCAGTTCATCCCTTTAGTATCCTTCTCTTCAAAACTATGCCATTAGGATAACATCCTGCATCCTAAGCATTGCTTTCATCAATTTCATACTTCAAAATCCTTTAATTCATTCTTATTGAATATAAAGTTCTATTTTCAAAGCTCTACCTGTATCCAAGTCTTTCCTTCCAATTTAGTCAGCCATCATTCCTACCCAACATTAAGTCTCTGGATTAGCCAGAATGTTTCATCACAGAACTCAGAATTCACCTTCAACAAAATGAATGGTCTCTCACTGCACTCAGACTCTTCCTTCAAATTACCTTAGTTCTCTTCACATATCTAAATCATAACCATTCTTCAAGATTCAACTCTAATCAACTTTCTCCCAAAAGGGTTTTCTGAGGTTACTGAAATCAACATTAATCTCTAAATATTCTCTGATGGCCTAGAACATTGATTGCTTAATTCATTTGATTAAAATATTAATTACTAGTCATATTTTGTTTTGTGCCCCTTGAGGACAGGGGTCTTGTCACGTACTTTATCTAAATCATCTATAGTCACAAGTGCTGACTACATAGAAGATCAAAACATATTCAGAGAATTAAATTTGGAAAACATTTTGTGTCATAATTATTTAGGATGTATGGTATAATGACCTTCACTTTGGAATGAGTCATAGAACTTCTATAGGCCACAGAAGCAATGTGAATAACTGGCAGACTTAAGATCATTAATGATCATATATATATATATATATATATATATATACATAAAATCAGTGATCCCCTGTACTTTTATAATCTACAATGAATTAGGCCAGCATTAAGGTGGGAAGGTTGCCTCATACTGTAAAATCAGTAAAGGAAGAAAGGCTGCTCCCTACAACTACGTTACTGATTATGAAATAAGTATACTGGTGTTTGCATAAATTGAACTTAAGACCTTTTCAAAAGAGCAAAGGAATTTTGTTCTTGTTATCTGATTTAGGGATTCAATCCCAAACTAGAAACTAGACTTCAGAACTTGTGTTCCACAATCACAAGGAATAGTACTACGTATTTATTTTAAGAAGCATTGTATACATTAACAATTATTAAACTTTAGTAAAATTGGAGTCCAACAAATAAAGCTAATATTACTTATAATATGTATACAGTGAGATTCTGATGTAGTTGTAAGTTTACTGGTAACTTTCTGTATTTCAAGCACTATTAATTGCCATCTATATTATTCCATTTAATTTTATTCTCTTAACAAACCAGGAAGGTTGGCATTATTACTTTTATTTTGCAGATTAAGTACTTGACATTAAAACTGAATATGTGACTAGTCCAATATCATTATTTTAGTTGAAAAATTAATTTCAAACCCTGCTCCTCTGCTCCACTCTTTTCACTATACTATAGTCAACCACACCCACATACATACATGATTATTGTTACTGTCAATAATATTATTTTATAGTTACAATAAATTCATATATTTATAGTGCCATTACATTTAAGCATATGACCTAAAATTTTCACGTTTTGGAAAGTTTCTGAATCTATGAGAGTGTTATTAAAGCTCACGTTTCAGGAAGCATTCCCTCTTCAGTGTAATTCTTGGTTTTCATTATAATCTTGCCCCCAAAATGTACTGTTCACAAAACACTTCATTACTTTCCAGAGAAAAATATTTGTCACAGGTTCCACTTCTATTATGGTATCAGTAGTATAATGAACATTTCTCTAGCTTATCACTGTATATCCTGAAAATATCAGAGATGTGCCATCCGAAGTGTTCAAAACAGTTTTTGAAGACTCTAATATCTGATTATGAAACATAACAGCTTTTCTTCATTTCATAAAATGAAAAACTAAGTGACCACCCAGAAGGACAGATATGATTTGTTTCTACCAGAAAATGAAATCCTACTGTCCTATGATTAATGATCTGTTGTCTGTTTGGTGTTTCCGAGACTTTTTTTTTTAACTTGAAAACTGGATTTTAAAATAGAGTGAATAACTTTTGGAGAGCTTGTTCTGTCAACTTTGTCAATTACAGATAAAGTCCAAATCACAAAGACAGAGGTGTTTTGCACTCCCATGTGCTACAAATGCACTCAGCATTCACTCAAATCATTCTTCCTGTTAGAATTAGCAGATATGCTAATACTACATGAGGGAAATTTAGAATTAGGTACTCCAAGACTCCATTTCAAGACTTAAAATTTAAGATTAGGATGCTTTGCACAAAAGTGGAGTTTCTTAATTAGGAAAGAATAAGATAAAAGTAAACATATAAGAAAATAAAGATCAAATTATCAAAAATCTAATGCAGTTTTTGGAAATAATATTTACATATTTATGGTTGTTAAAATGCACTCTTGATTTACTGTACGTGGACTTACCTCAAAATTATTCCTTTTAAATCAATAAAGCAATTCTTTTGGTACTAAAGTTACCTTAAGATTAATTTTTTCTGTTTTCTCCCTAACATTTCATAGTTTCACCTTTATTATAAAGAAATTATTGGAGAAAAATTTAAGAATCATCATTATCTTCCTGTATTTGTTCAGTTTCTTCATTCAAATAAACAATGTTAGAAGAAAGGAAAATTTATGAAATTGAATGTTCTACTTAGTTGAGGGCTCAATAGAAAACATTTTAGTATAAAAATATTTTTAAGTTTAAAATGTTTTCTGAATTAGTAGAGGGCACAGGCATTTTCCTGCATTAGTGGGATAAATACAAATTGATTAGTGGCAATTGGACATCTACAGAATTTCAGACTGGCTAGTCATATCTAGAAGTCTTTGACAAATATAATTAGCATATAAGTTTCAAGAGATACTTTTTGTTTTTTGTCATGTCCTTAATTAGACTCATTTCAGTGTGATATAAGTGTGAAATTATTTTATTTTCTCTTGCCACTACCTCAATCCATACTGTGTTGAGTTGCTATTTTCTGTCATTTTTAGTCAGATCGAAATGACATTTTTAATCTATTCAATTTAATATTCCAAGCTCAAACTATTTACATTCTATCTGCTTTCCACCCTCTTGAAAGTCTTGAGTTGATATCCTTACTATTTGGGGAAGGGAGGGGAGTGATTCTGGTTGTGAGATACCTGTTTTATCCTCTTTATTGAAAGCCTACTTCCTCTTTAGGTGTTAGAGTGAAGAAGAGATATGTTAGTGTTAAGGGTGGTTGGAAAAGGGACAGATATCTCTATACTTAAATTTCTCTCTCAATTGTCAACCACCTGTCTGGACAACACTACTGCTCCTTAGTGCCTTCTCTGTGAGTTTGCTTTCTTGATGCTTTTGTGCGAATTCTTTCAAGTGTCCTATAAGCACTCTCATTTTTATAGATTTCCATGAGGGTGTTCCAGTTTCAGCTCAATCTTTTCACATTATTTTCAGTTGTGGCAAATAAAGTATAATTCCAGAGCAACCTGCTGTTGGGGGTCCTCTAAACCACTAGTCCAGCCAACTTCTCTAAGTGTCTCAGTTCCCTAAGGAAAGATCAAACATCCTTGATATGCTAAACCTGGGGAAATCTACTACACACCTCTCCCCTTCTACACCATGCCATGTCTCTCCAGTCTTTCTCCTACACATCTTATCACAAGATTAGCCAAGGAGTGTTGCCCAAAATGTCCAACAGTTATACTTCCAATCTTTAACACTGAATCTCTTGGAAGCAAATGATGCATTGCTTTTCCTACTAAATGTGCACCTTTTACACTGTCAACATCATTTGAGAAGCCTTTATAGCATAAGGAGTTGCCTATCTGTGACCTGCTCTCCAGAGGTGGTTTGAAGGCAGATATTTAGTGGAAGGTGGTTTAGTTGTGAAATGTAGCTTCCTCCAAGCTACTCAGGTGCCTTGCATACCCAGGCAGCCAGGTCTAAAATGTATGACTTTTACCTACCCTTAGTATTCAAATTTCCTCTTCACACAAATTAAGATAAATAGTACAGCAAATAGCAAACTTGTCAGGGTGAAGAAATCTGTTCTGAGTCACCAACAATCCCTCTTTACTCCTTTATCACCAACAATCCCTCTTTACTCCTTTATCACTTTCAATGAAATTTACTTTTCCCAATTCATACACTGTGGTGACTTTCAGTACTTTTCCCCTTCCAAAAGGGGAACAGATCTGATATGATACTAGATATTCTGATGATACACATTTATTTAAATATGAAAATTCTCCTATGTGTTTGCCTTTTAAAAGACTTTATCTTTTAACTATGAATGACACTGTTTCTTGTTCTATAAAGTTTAATAATAGTAAACAGGTAGATATAATGTATTTGGATAGAGGGACCATTTAAATAAATCTCAAATGCACTTATTCCTGGCTCTAGTGTCCACATGGGCAAGAAGATGAGAAGAAACAGTTTTCTTACTTCTTATTTTTTTTTTTAACTTTTCCAGTCCATCCACATTATCAAGACCCCTCGTTGTCTTGATCACGTCCACCACAAAATCTGGAGGTGCTTCAGCAGTAACTAACCTCTTAGGGTTTCTATTTCTGAAAGACTCCACAATCCTAGTCTAAGGGAAAAAGAATACCCACAGGATTCCAAAAAGAATTGGAGAGGCCTATGAGAAAATGTGAAATTGGAAAACGTGAACTCTCATCCTGGAATCTGGCAAGAAAAGTTTGGGTTCCAGAGAATTTCATGCATCAAGGAATCCAATCTAGAACAAATGTGAATGTCCATGTATATGTCTGAGAACTTGCATTATATTAATTATTGACAATTATGATTCCTTGTACATAGTTTGTTAAAATTTAACATACCAATTGATTTTGAGTATTAAAAAACTAAAAAATTATATCTGTAGAAAGCACTAGGGAGTGTAAAATGCTATTTATAACAAAATATCATGGTGTACAACAGTTATTGTCCACATAACTAAAGGAAAATAAGATTATTTCATATCACTGTGACAATAAACAATATACATGAATGTGTCCCTAAGTACATCACATTTACTATTCTAGAATAATTGGCTGTTTCTAGAATATAGAATCTCCTCCCAACAATCTTACAAATGACAGAGAAAATGTGTTCTGCATGAAGTCAGGCTACTTTTAGAGGATTCAGCATTCATACACTTCATCAGTATTAAAAGGAGAAGGACAAAGTATTTTAAAATTTTGTGGTTATTGTATGAGTGCTTAGATAATTTTAATCTTGCAATTAGATGACTGAGGTCCACATTTTTCTACTAGCTGTTGGCCAGGTAGTTCTCATCTCCTAGATTCCACCTTTCCAACTCAAAAACTGCACATTTCCTTTCTTTCAGGCTCTCCTGAGCACATCTCTCTGACTTTCCCCTCTGCTACTAGTTGGAGAAAACTCTGCTTTTAAAGAGCTCCTATGACTAGGTTAGGCCCATTTAGAATATCTCCCTGTTCTAAGGTCAACTGGTTAGTAACCTTAATTATATCAGCAATAGCACTTTTGCCATGTGAGGTAACATAAGTACAGGACTAACACAAAGGGAGCAAAGTCATGACAACCATCTCAAAATTCTGCCTACCACAACAGAATATTAAAGCTACTTCATAACAGGCGGTTATTAACTTTTTTGAATACATTTTTTCCCAGAGAAGTTCATTCACACCCATATTTTCTTGTTTAAGACACTTTGTTGTAATTTTCTGAAAGATTTTCATAAAATGCAGTGATAAAAGCAGCAAGTGGAGGCTTTTCAATGTCCAAGAAGAAAGAGTAGCTGGGTAGACTGACAAAAATTTTCTAGCTTTATGCGCTTTGGATATTGATGATTAATACATGTGTTAGCTATTCTTTATAGGTCAATTGGTCCAAAGCACCAAAAATAATATGAGTGACAATAATCAATATGTGATCATAACTGTCTGTCTAGTGTATTAAATAAATGTCAAGCTAAGTCTGATCTCTTTTCACATGCACACATTGCCTTATTTTATTTACAGGTTCTTTTAAGGCATACAAACAGATGGCTTGATTTAGAAAGCTTTGCCTTATCCAAGAAAATTAGGTTCTGTCCAGATGGATGTACAAGCTTCAGTGCCAATATTGTACCTTTACCATATGGACAGAAAAATTTATGGCAGTGGAAACTATGTTCTGCTTCATACTTTAACACAGATAATGTTTGATTACTTGCTCATACTCATTAATTTTTGTCACTAGGGAATCAGGGAATAGAAAATCCTATAAATAAAGTATTAAAAATAGTAATTTTAAGATTCTTAGCCAGTTCATAATTAGCAAATGGCATATTAATACTTTATATTTTTTCAAGTTTATAAAACTTTAAACATGTAAAACAAATTAATCAACTTCTGTAAAATTATACAGAAAATTCTAATGACTATCAATTTATAGAATAGAAACACTCACAAACATGACCTACAATTGACAACAGCATAGTTAAGGCATGGTGTCAAAACACTATAAATCTCTTATAACCCATAGTGAATTCCTGGAGGAATTACATTATGAATTAGGTTCTGCAATAAGAAAGGAGCACATTGTTTTTCGGTTACAAAGAGGTCACCTTTTAAAGAGGAATGGGTTAAAATTTTTACTTTTCTTAAATAAGTTTTTCTTAAAACTTACTTCTGTCACCAACATTTCAGGTTTTAATAAATGAAAAAAAAAACTACATATATATGTTAAATGAAAACAGTATATATATGTTATTTATATATAAATTAGTATATATGTATATATGTGTGTATGCATGTTGTTAAAATATGTATACTGACTTTAACAAAATGTTCTAACTTACCTAACCTGTTTTTTTAATAAGCCAAATTTCTGAAGATAGCCTTCTGAACTGAATAATAAGAAGATTCACATGTTTTGGAAGAAAATGAGGGAGGTAAAGGTAAAGACCTTAAGCCAACGGAAGTAAAATACATGCATAAAATAGTCCAAGCTCATGGTTCTATTTCTGCAAGAAATTTAATGGAAATTGTGTTCATATATGTGACCTGAAGAAATACAGTATGCTAAAATGCATTTTCAATAATTAGATATAAATTTCTTTCAACAGCTTATTAGTGTTCATGGTTGCATCAGACACTACTGGTTGCTTGCTGCCTGGTAGCCATTTCTCTGATTTGATTTGGGTAGTAATGTGCCCACTTTAAAGAGATAAATCATAATTTAAGCCAATGATGACTTTCTCATCACATTTTGTCAATTATTGCTCTAAGAGTGGGCACAGGACTTGGTTTCAGTCAATAAGAACATCTGCTGAGAACTTCTGCTCCATGACGAGCGAGGTATGGGAGAAAAAGCTTTCTTTCCAGCAACTCTTTGCTCCTTATTTTAGATGTTACGGTCATATGAAGAAGGCATGATTCTTAAAGCTGTAGCAGCCATATTGGTATCTAATAGAAATGGGAGTCAGCCATCACACTGGGGACAGTAAAGGGGGAAGGGCCAAATGAGCCTGGATCCTTGATGACACTGATAACCAATGCTGGGTCATCTACCTCTAAAATGCAATTTAAAGCCTAAAGCATATCATGAATGTTCTCATGGATTTAATCTAAAGTTAGTGAGTTTTCATCTTAACTGATATGATGATATTCTGTGGAGTGCCTGTGCTTTGAGAACTCAGAATTCTTCATTTACTAGAGTAGTTGATTAACTACAACATGTTATTCTCTCAGATCCTGTGTATGTATATTTGGGAATTTAGGACACACATACATGGGATATATACACACACACATACACCCCTATATATATATAAACACACACATACACACACCCATATATATGTATTTTTTCTCCTTCCACTTCTCCCTCTTTCGACCCCAGAAATCAAAAAATCTTGTTAAATTCTGTTCTTTCTTGGTCTGGATGGCACCAAAAATCACTTTAAGTAGTTCTTATAAGTACACTAGCCTGGAGCTTGTCAATGGAGCTTCTAATTCATTAGAACCAAGGTGGGACACACAAATCTGTATTGTAATAAAATTGGGAAGAAAAACAGTTACAAGTTCCACAGATTGCTTGGGGATTTCAGTCTATTATAAAGCAACACAGGCTTTGAGTTTGGGATAATGGATTGTGGATCTTATACCTTAGTCCTGCCTCACTGCAAAGTCTACTAACAACATATGTTTATAGAATATTAAGTGCACCAACAGAAAAAAGCAATTATTGTGTTACAAACTATAGGCTAATATGGGTAATATTTTATAGAACATATTACTCTACAGCAGTATTCTCAAGATTTGGCCAAAATAAGAACAACTTGGATGACTTGTTAAAATACAGATTGTTGGGTCCCACAGCCAAAAATTTCAAATCAGTCAATCTAGGATAGGTCCCCAGAATCAACATTTCTAACAACAGTTCCCAACTGATGGTGATGGCGATGATGATGGTAATGTTGGTCCAGGGATCACCTTCAGTTAACAAACTTTCTGTGAAGGACAAGATAGTAAATATACAGGCCTGTGAGCC
This sequence comes from Hippopotamus amphibius kiboko, assembly GCF_030028045.1. Lineage (NCBI taxonomy): Eukaryota > Metazoa > Chordata > Mammalia > Artiodactyla > Hippopotamidae > Hippopotamus > Hippopotamus amphibius. The sequence goes on along the minus strand of NC_080189.1, from coordinate 32,485,659 downwards.
ATATGTCTCTGTCACAACTTCTCAGCTCTGCCATTGTTACTCAAAAGTAGACATAGATAGCATGCAAACAAATGATCATGGCTGTGCTCCAAAGAAAAATTACTTACAAAAACAGGCTGTGGAGATGAATTTGGCCTATGGGCCCTAGTTTGCCACCCCTTCTCTAGAGCAAGGTTTCTCAAGATCAGCACAGTTATCATATTGAAATGGATAATTTGTTGTTGTGGGAGGCCTTTCTGTGCCTTGTAGGATGTTTAGCAGCATCCTTGGCCTCTAACCTCTAGATTCCAGCAACACTTTCCCAAATGTGAAAAGCAAAATGTCTTCACACTTGGTCAAATGTCTCCCGGTGGGCAAAACTGCCCCAGTAGAAAACCACTGCTCTAGAGGAAGAAGTTATTATAGGAAATTTGCATGTCTTGATAGAAAATGCATGAAGCTGGATTCTGAGAAAAGGAAAGTCTGAGCAAACTGAACAAACATTTATGATTCTTCTCTTTATCATGATTTCTGGCTGTGATTCCTCAGGAAGCAAAACAATCATGTTGAAGTCAGTTTCTGAAACCTGATAGAGAGCTGAATAAAGCTGTTATTTTGAACACTTGAAGAATTTTCATGTGTGAAGCGTGGTACTTGCCACAGATTAAAATCTGGCTGCTCAGCAAATGATTTATGAGAAGAATATCATCAATTACATATTTCCAAGAGTATACGTCCTGGGGAGTAGATCAACTGGTAAACAGATTTATCTTTAAGAATAGAAACAAGAACAGACTCTGGTCACTGTTAAAAAGAAAAATAACATTCAAACTGTTAAAGATAAAAATCATCCAATGACAATTGTTAAAGATTGTAAGGGAGACTTTCTTTAAGGGAAGACTACAGTGATAGTGATAGGGGTAAGTGCAAGGGAGTCTTGCAGTGGCCAGAGAGATTGGGCTCAACTCTGAAAACAGCAAGGAAAAGTGGAAATTTATAGCTAGGGACAGGTTGTAGCTCAGTAGAAGCAAAATTACTAAGTGGAAACATCAGAGGTAAGGGGAGATTCTAACTAAACTAACATTATAGGATTCCCGCTGAAGGCAGGCCAAGGTGCTCAACCATCACCTGCTGGATGGTGGAGGATAAGGAACCTGATCAGACAGATACCCAAGATAATCTTATATGGAGGATGGGAAATTCTGGCTAAACTTACTTAGCATGATTCTTGTTAAAACTGAACAAGGCACAGAGGAACATGGAGTTCAAAAGTTGAAGCCTACTTGAAAAAGAGTTCAGGGGTGCCTGAGTAGAGTTTGGTCAAGGAGAGAAGCTAGTCACCACATAACATATACACTTCTTGGAGAGTCTAGCGGCAACCATTCCCTCAGCATCAACATTACATTGCAGGGTAGGGCTAAGGCGAAGTTTCTCAGCGCGTGTTTCTTGACCAGCAGCATCAATGTTCCCTGTACAGCAGAAACTAACACAACATTGTAAAGCAACTAAACTCCAATAAAAATTAAAAAAAAAAAAAATTGGGGGTTCCAATCCCTACCTACTGAATTAGCAATCAAAATTTGAGGCAAAAAAAAAAAAAAAAAGGTGAGGCCCAAGAAATTGTGCTTTAACAAGTCATTTAGGCATTTCTGATGTATGCTTAAGTAAAGAATTGCTAGGGCTAAAGTTAATCCATTCCCATTTGCATGTGAAACAAAGTTTCCAACTTCCCTCTGCTCCCCTCCAAAATCAATTAAAAGGGAGGCCCACTTTGCCAAGTTGATTTCTACTGGGTCACACTATTTTCCACTGCCGCTGAGGCAGCCAACTGCCAGAAAAATTCTAAATAATCTGAACTGCCAGATATCAACAGAAATTTATTCATGAAAATGTGTAATCAGAGGAAGATTACAAGCTATTAAATGGGGGCACAGTTGCTGTCAAGATAAAAATCAAGCTGAACAAGAAAATGTGCCTATTATAGAGCCATAATAATGGGCAGAAGCACTAAAAAACAATTTAGGAATAGAAAGAACTCTTAAGGACCAAGGAACATACTCGCAAAACATCTCTGGAATTGGGAATCATAATTTCTAAATATAGTGAATTAACAGAGAAACTCTATTGAAAGAAGACTGCTTGATGTGACTCTATCATATAAACAGAAACTGAGTCTTGCTATTTCAACATTCACTAATGCTTTCAGTGATTAGTAGTTTAATAGCTAGTTTACATTACTGATTCTGTGTAACAAGTCTAGAATTTCACAAACACATTCAGAAATCTCACTAATGAGGCTGTGGTTGTATAAACTATTTTTACTGAGGTCAACTAGAAGATAATTTGCCATGTGTAAGTTAGTTAAAACTATTATGGACATGTGACATACAAAATTTTGAAAATCTACTTGCCTTTCTTTTGCTGTGCAGAAGCTTTTTAGTTTGATGTAGTTATTCATTTTTGCTTTTGTTGCTTGTGCTTTAGTGTCATTCATATTCAAAAAATTGCCAGGACTGATTTCAGCAACACTTTTACAGTTTTGGGTTTTACATTTAAGTCTTTAACCCATTTCAAGTTACTTTTTGTGAGTGGTGTAAGATAGAGGTTCAATTTCATTCTTTTTTATGTGATTATCCAGTTTTTCCAACATCATTTATTGAAGAGACTATCCTTTCCCCCACTGAGCATTCTTAGCACCCTTGTCAACTACTAGTTGACTACATATGCATGGGTTTATTTGAGTTCTGTATTCTGTTCCACTGGACTATGTGTCTATTTTTATGCCAATATCACACTATGGCTTTATTATAATATTGTTTGACTCAGGAAGTGTGATGCCCTAAGCTTCATTCTATCTCAAGATTGCTTTGGCTATTCAGGATCTTTGTGGTTCCATGCGCATTTTAGGATTGTGTTCCCTATTTCTGTAAATACTGCCATTGGAATTTTGATAGGGGTCATATTGAATCTACAGATGGCTTTGGAGAGTATGAATATTTTAACAATATTAATTCCTCTGATCCATTACCATGGGATATCTTTCCATCTGTGTCACATTTGTTTTTTTCCTCAGTGTCTTACAGTTTTCAGTGTACAGATTTTTCACCTCCTAGGTTAAATTTATTCCCATGTATTTTATTGTTTTTGATGCTATTGTAAACGGGACTATTTTATTTCTTTTCCAAATAGTTCATTTTTAGCATATAAAAACACACTTGATTTTCACATGCTGAATAGGTACACTATGACTTTACTTAATTTGTTGATTAGTTCCAACAGTTTTCTGGTGGAATCTTTAGAATTTCTATATAGGGGACTTTATCATGTGGCAAAGAGAGAAAGTTTTAATTCTCCCTTTCTGAATTTGGACGTCTCATTTCTTTTTCTTGGCTAACTGCTCTGGCTAGGACCTCTATTACTATGTTGAAAAGAAGTGGCAAGAATGGACACCTCTGTCCTGTTCCTGATCTCAGAGGAAACGTTTTCAACCTGTCACCATTAAGTATGATGTTAGTTAGCTGTAGGCTTGTCATATACCTTTATTATACTGAGATATGGTCCTTTCATACCGAATTCATTGAGAGTTTTTATCATGAAAGAACTGAATTTTGTCAGTTTTTTTTTTACATCTTTTGAGATCATATGATTTTTACATTTCATCAAGTTAATGTGGTGTATCACATATATTGATTTGTTGATACTGAAACATCCTTGCATCCCAGGGATGAATCTCACTTGATCATGGTGTATGATCCTTTTAATGTGCTGCTGAATTCAGTTTTCTATTATTTGGTTGAGAAAATTTCATCTGTATTTATCAGAGATATTAGCCTATAGTTTTCTTATAGGATTTTATCTAGCTTTGGTGTTAGAATAATGCTGGTCTCGTAAAGGAGTTTAGGAATGTTCCTTCCTCTGATTTTTTGAAGATTGAAAAAAGATTGTTACTAATTTTTCTTTAAATGTTTGGCAGAATTCATGCCTGAAATCATCTGGTCCTGGGCTTTTCTTTGTTGGGAGGTTTTTGATTCCTGATTCAATCTCTTCCTCATTATTGATCTGTTCAAATTACTTATTTCTTCATGATTCCATTTTTGGAGGGTGCGTGTTTCTAGGAATTTATCCACTTATTTCATGTTGTACAATTTGTTGGTGTATGTTCTCTTATAATCTTTTATTTCTGTGGCATCAGTTGCAATGCTTCCTCTTTCATTTCATTTATTTGAGTCTTTTCTTTTTTCCCTTAGTCTAGCTAAAATTTTGTTAATGTTGTTTATAATTTTTAAAAAGCACATTTTAGTTTCATTGATCTCTTCATTGTTTTTCTGGTCTCTATTTCAGTTATTTCTGCTCTGATCTTTGTTATTTTCTGCTAACTTTGAGCTTAGGTGTTTTTTGTTTTTTTCTTTTTTAGTTGCTTGAGGTGTAAAATGAAGTTATTTGAGATCTTTTTCTTGTAGATATTTATTGCTATAAACTTTCCTCTTAGAACTGCTTTTGCTGCATCTCATAAGTTTTGGTAATGTGTGTTTCCATTTTTGATTGTTTCAAGATATCTTTTTATTTCCCTTTTATTATTAAAAAACAGTTTTTTTCAAGAGTATGTTGTTTAATTTCCACATATTTTGTGAATTTCCCAAGTTTCCTCCTGTTATTGATTTCTGATTTTATGCCACTGTGGTTAGAAAAAAGTACTTGGTATGATTTCAATCTTTTCAAACTTACTAAGACTTGTTTTAGCTAATTTATGATCTATCCTATAGAATGTTCTTGTGTGTTTGAGAAGAATGTGTCTTCTGGTGCTGCTGGATGGAATGTTCTATATATGTCTTTTAAGTTAATTTGGTATAAAGTATACTTTAAGTCCAATGTTTCATGACAGGTTTTCTGTCTGGATCTTTTATCCATGTTGACAGTGAGATATTGAAGTCCCTGCTATTACTGTATTGCTGTTTATTTCCTCCTTCATATCTGTTAGTATATGCTTAGTATATTTTAGGTCCTCCTATGTTGCGTGCATATATATTTGCAGTCGTTTTGTCCTCTTGATTAACTGACCTCTTTATCATTACAAAATAACCTTCTTTGTCTCTTGTGACAGTAATCTGTCTTAAAATCTGCTTTGTCTGATAGCTACCTTTGCTGTCTTTGGTTTCCTCTTGCATGAAATATCTTATTTCTACCCCATTGCTTTGAGTCTATATGTGTCCTTAAAGCTTTAAGTTAGTCTCTTGTGGGCAGCATAAAGTTAGACATGTATTTTTTAATCTCTTCATCCACTCTATGCCTTTTGATTGGAGAATTTAATCTATTTACATTTAAAGTAATTATTGATAGATAAGGTGTTATTAATGTTATTAGTTATTTTCTGGCCATTTTGTAATTCCCTTGTGCCCTTCTTCCTCTCTTGCTGTCTTCCTTTGTGAATTGCTTTTCTGTACTTGTATTCTTTGATATCCTTCTCTTTATATTTTGTGTATCTAGTGTAGGTTTTTGCTTTGTGGTTACTATGAGGCTTACAAAAAACATCATATAGAAATAACCATCTATTTTAAGCTGATAACTTTGATTGCATACAAAAACTCTACTTTTTTATTCCCCTACATTTTATGTTTCTGGCATCTCAATTGACATCTTATGTTGTTTATGTATTAACCAATTATTTTAGCTATAATTATGTGTTGTTCTTTTACTTTTATTCTAGAGTTAAGTGACTAATAGATCACCATATTACAGTATTAGAGTATTCTGATTTTGAATATACTTATCTTTACCAGTGTGTTTCATTATTTTCACATTACTAATTAGCAATTTTTCATTTTAGATTGACGAACTTTCAGTATTTCTGTGAGGGAGGTCTGGTGAAGATGAACTCCCTTTGCTTTTGTTTGGGAAAATCTCTCTCTCTCCTTCATTTCTGAAGGACAACTTTATTGGGTAAAGCATATTTCGTTGGCAGATTTTTGCTTTTAGCCATTTGAATATATCAGCCCACTCTCATGGCCTGCAAGCAAGGTTTCTGCTGAGAAATTAGCTGATATCCTTACGGAGGTTCTCTTGTATGTGAAGAACTTTTTTCCCTTTTTGCTTTTTAAAATTCATTCCTATCTTTGATTTTAGACAGTTTTATCATAATTCATCTTGAAGAAGATCTTTTGGGTTGAAATTTTGGAAGGACCTATAAGCTTCATAAATTTAGATATGCAAATTTCTTCCCAGATTTGTTAAGTTCTCAGCCATTATTCCCTTAAGTTTTTTTGCCCCCTTATCCCTTTCTTCTCCTTCTGCAACTCTAATAATGTATAGACCTTTTCTCTTAATGGTATCCCATAATTCACAGATTTCCATCACATTTACATTCTTTTTTCTTGATTCTCCTCAAACTAGATAATTTCAAATGACCTGTCTTCTACTACTTCTGCTTGATCAAGTTTGTTGTTGATGTGCTCTACTGTATTTTTCATTTCATTCACTGAATTCTTCAGTCTGGAATTTATCAGGTTTTTTATAATGATTTCTATCCCTGTTTGTTGCTTTGTTCATTTATTTTTTTCCTAATTTCATTATTTTTTTCTGTGTTTTCTTGTAGCTCACTGAAAAAACTATCTTGAATTCTTTATTTGGAAAATCACAGATTTTTATTTCTTTGGGGTAAGTTACTGGATAATTATTGTGTTCCTTTCATGGTGTCATATTTCCTTGACTTTTCTTGTTCCTTGAAGTCTTGCATTACTGTCTTCACTTCTGAAGAAGCAGTCACATTCTCTAGTCTTTACTGACTGGCTTCAGCAGATGAGTACCTTCTATCAGCCCTGTTAGGAATCCTTAGGCTTTCTCAGACCTTTTCTATGGATATGACTGCTCCACACTTTATTCCATCTATAGGAGGGAATTCTTAATATTGTGTACCTTCTCCTAATCCTGCAAAGTCCAGTGATTTGTAAAAGCTTATCATTTGCTTTCCCTAGGGTGGTGTTGAAAGCTCAAGTTTGTGTGCTTTCCTTTAATGCCACAGTCAGATCTGCTTTCTGTACATGCTCACTAGCCATCTACAAGGGCTTGCTCTTCTAGGTGCACATATGGAACTGACTACTGGGTGAGTGGGGATTTGTAGATAAGGTACTCAAAGTGTTGCAGGTACCTGTGGGTCCACTGGGGAGACCCATAAGTGAGGCATCCCCAGTGGCTCCTGCACAGGCTTCTTGATGGAGTCCACAAAGCAGTTTGCAGGGTCCATGTCCATTGGATGCCCTCTGAGAGCCCTGGCTGCTTTTCTCCTAACTGCTTACCAACCTCCCAACCATGTCCCATACCAAAGTATTCTGTATGAGTCGAGAAAGATGTGGATCTCTTTGGCAGCATCCTACATAGCTAGGGAAGCCACTCACTCACTCATGTACTTTGTCCCATGGGAGAAATCATGGGCCGAGAAGAATTCTCTTGGTACTGAGGTGTGCTGCCTTGGGGGAGAGGTGATGCAGGTAAAATAAAATTTTTCCTCTTACTCTCCTCAATGCCTCCAATCTTGGATTTATTTATCCAATGGTATGCTTAAATTTCTCTGCTGGACTCCCAGACTTCCACAAAGGCACTCTTGTCCATGGGAGATTGTAAAAATTGGTGTTCTTTGGGGGAAGGATGATAGAAAGCTCTTTCTGATGATGTCTTTCTCCTGAATATCTTTCTCAACATTTATTTATTAACTGAGAAAATCAAAGATCATTGGTTTTCACACAGTTACTAGGTGGCAAAGTTGGGAACAGATTTTAATTTTGTTTGGTTTGAAAGACTAGGTTCTTTCAAAAACTCTTTTAAAACTGTGATACAAATTAGCATATGGGATATTCCCAAATTCAGACACACCATTTGATTGTACTAATACAATAAAAACTTCTCAGGATTCTGTTTGTGCAAACTAGAGATTATCTAGGAGCATCACTTTTTAAACTTAATCCAGCCAGCATTCTGGCCACTTATTGACGATTATTTATAATAAATAAGGTGAATGAAAGTCATTTTGCTTCTAAATAAAGATGAGAACTTCAGAACGGAAAGTTAAAAAATCAGGTTTGGAAATTATTTAGAGCACGGTTTCCCAACCCCTGAGCCTTAGACCTGTACCTGTCCCGGGCCTGTCAGGAACCATGCCACACAGCAGGATGTGAGCAGTGGGCAAGCTAGCAAAGTTTCATCTGTATTGACAGCCACTCACCATTGCTCACATTACCACCTGAGCTCCACCTCCTGTCAGCTCAGCAGTGGCATTACATTCTCTTACATTCTAACAGGAGTCCGAACCCTACTATGAACTGTGCAAATGACAGATCTAGGTTGAGAGCTCCTTATGAGAATCTAATGTCTGATGATCGGAGGTAGAGCTGAGGCAGTAATGCTAGCACTGGGGAGTGGCCGCAAATACAGATTACCATTATCAGAGAGGTTTGACTGCACAGAGACCATAATAAGTCAACTGCTTGCAGACATATCAAAACCCTATCAGTGAGTGACAACCTGCATCTGGTGGCAGGCTTTATAGTGGCAAGTGAGTTGATGTACTTCAATTGTACACTTGCATCTGGTGGCAGGCTTTAAGTCAGAATCTGCCACTTACTTAGTCTGCGCGTGACACATCCATTATTTTATTTACCACTTCCGTCTGCACCTCTTTCCTGTAATGTGCACTTGTCTTAGTCCAAGCCCACTTTGTATAAATGTGGCAACTGGCTATCCAAGAAAGCCATGTAACCTTCAAAACCACTTTGCCACATGGAGACCAAGTACCCTGCATTAAAAGACAAATCTTTGGAGTTTTTCAAAAGAAAAAAACAGGAACACAAAGAACAGAAGCCATTATTGAAGGCCACCACTTCATCAAATGCGTCTGCACTGAGAGCATAATTCTTAGCGGTTAACTGCACTGCTAAAGCTAAGGAGCCCTTTACTATTGGTGAAGAGTTGATTTTGCTTTCTGCTAAGGATGTTTGTCATGAACTTTTAGGAGAGGCTGCAATTCAAAAGGTGGCATGTGTTCCTCTTTCAGCTAGCAGCATAACTAGTTGAATTGATGAAACAGCAAAGGATACTGAGGTGCAACTGTTAGACAGGATTAATGAGTCACCATGGTATGCAATCCAGTTGACGAGTCTACCGATGTTGACAAAAAGGCAACAATGTTTGCTTTTGTGCAATATATTTTCCAGGAGGATGTGCATGAGGAAATGTTAGGTGCACTTCTGTTACCAACCAACACCATAGCTGTAGAATTATTCAAGTCTTTGAATGATTACATATCAGGAAAACTGAATTGGTCATTTTGTGTTGGCATATGCACAGACAGAGTGGCTGCCATGACTGGGTGACTTTCTGGTTTCATTACTTGGGTCAAAGCAGTTGCTTCTCAATGTGAGTCCACACTGTGTCACCCATAGAGAAATGCTGGCTAGGCAAAAAATGTCACCTGAATTTAACAATGTTTTGCAGGCTGTGATTAAAATTATTAACCACATTAAAGTACATGCCTTTAACTCAGCTGTTCGTGCAGCTCTGTGAGGAGATGGACACAGAGCAAACATGTCTTCTCTTGTACACAGAAGTGAGATGACTTTCTAAAGGTAGATCACTGGCCAGAGTATTTGAGTTATGAGAGCTGCTCCAAAGATTTCTTTTAGAAAAACAGTCACCACTGGCAGCACATTTCACTGACACAAGAATGGGTTGGAAAAGTTGCTTACTTGTGTGATGTATTCAACCTGATCAATGAACTCAATCTGTCATTTCAGGGAAGAATGACAACTGTGTTCAAGTCGGCAGATAAAGTGGCCGCATTCAAAGCCAAACTGGAACTATGGGGGTGACGAATGAACACTGGGATTTTTGCCGTGTTTCAAACATTAGCAGAGATTCCAAAAAAGACTGAGCCAGGGCCTTCTTTCTCCCAGCAAGTGCATAATCACCTATCTCAGCTTTCAAAAGAGTTTGAGCATCATTTCCCAATCACAAAAGACCCCCAAACTGGGAAGGAATGAATCTGTGACCCATTTGTGAATAAGCCAGGTGAATCGACTTAGTCTGTGCTAGAAGAGGATCAACTGCTTGAGATTGCAAATGACAGTGGCCCTGAAAGTATGTCTGAGACAACCTCAAATCTCCACACGTTCTGGATTAAACTCAAGGCGGAACATCCTGAGATGCCACAAAAGCACTGAAAAGTCTGATTCCATTTCCGATATCCTATCTTTGTGAAGCTGGATTTTCTGCAGTGACAGCAACCAAAATGAGATTATGGAGTAGACTGGACATAAGCAATATACTTCAGGTGTCACTGTCTCCTATCACTCCCAGATGGGACTATCTAGTTGCAGGAAAACAAGCTCAGGGCTCCCACTGATTCTGCAATATGGTGAGTTATATAATTATTTCATTATATATTGCAATGTAATAATAGAAATAAAGTGCACAATAAATTTAATGTGCTTGGATAATCCCAAAACCACCCCCCCACCCCGTCTGTGGAAAAACTGTATTCCACAAAACCTGTCCCTACTGCCAAAAAGGTTGGGGACCACTGATTTATATTCCCTGACTTGTTGTCTCCAGGAAATAATCATGTTTTTCTAATTGCTAAAATGTTGAAAGCATTAAGTTTAGTTGTAGCCCATCATTTGCTACTTTGCATGAAAAATGCTTTTATTTTAAAGCAACAAAAAGATAATTGTAGAACTTCAATGGAAATATCTAAATCAAAATATTGAGGTACTAGCTCCTTTTTCAAATTTATCAGGTTGTTCATGTTTATGCAGACAAACTTTATCCAAAGCTCTAAGTGAATAGACTCTATCAAAAATATCTTTGCTTTTCTTTAAAAAATGAAAGCAATACTACACTTTAAGAGAGACTGCTATTTCTACATTAAAAAATTACCACATTTACTAAGAGAGGGAAAAAGACAAAAAGATATAGAAAAGGATAAAAACCAAAGAAATTTCCCCTGATGCTCAATTCAGCACCAAGAGCCCTTAATCTTGTTTGGGGATATCATATACATCCATTATTGCAAAATAAAACTGGTTCTTTAGGAAAAATGAATTGAGCTCAAAGCCTTGACAATCCTATTTAACATAATGAAAAATTGCTTATTAAATCAGTCGTGTTCTTCTCAAAAGAACTGAGATAAATAGTGTGAAGTCTTAAATATTTCCTTCAGGTACTGAAGAAAAGAAAAGAGGACACTTAACTGGTCACAATCAAAATGGGGCCTATTATTAGCACAGCTGTAACTGAGCTAAAATGAGTTCCAGGTAGTAAATATTCTGAAGAAGCCAATGGGGTATAAAAGGTAGGCATGGGAAGAGATGTAGTAATCTGCCAAAGGAGACAGAAGGTTTAAATCAACACATGAGGCAATGAAATAGTAGTTTCTGACATTCTAATCGCTCTTCAGAATGGCCAATTCTATAATACTGCAGTATTACATTTACAAGAAAAATAAAATTTAGAAAGAATAAAGTCAAGGTTTTTTGCATTCTCCTTTAAAACAAAGTGTTTACATTTTGCCTTGTATAATTTTTACGTTTGAGTAAAATAAACTTGGGAGAGTGAGAAAAGAACAATTAAAGCCCTGCCCATATCTGTGGTTGCACAGCAGCAATGGGAAAATAAAACACCAAGAAAACCTGAGAAGAAAAAAAAAAGAGCAAATGATAAGATTAGTGCAAAGATTAGATGAGCAGTGATAGGAACACACACACACACATACACATATGGAAAGGAGGTATAACATGAGAATAGAGAAATAAAGTCACCTCAAAACCAATTAGAGAAAATGGATAACCAGTCCTTCACTCAGGATTCCAGAGTAGAAGGATGTGTGCTCACTCCCACTTGCAAGAGCACTGGAATTACAACTAACTGCTGAACAATCATCGACAGAAAGACACCGGAACTTACCAAAAAAGACACCCTACATCCACAGACAAAGGAGAAGCCACAATGAGACAGCAGGAGGAGCGCAATCACGATAAAATCAAATCCCATAACCGCTGGGTGGGCAACTCACAAACTGGAGAACAGTTATACTACACAAGCCCACCCATTAAAATGAGGGCTCTGAGCCCCATGTCAGGCTTCCCAACCTGGGGGTCCGGCAATGGGAGGAGGAATCCCCAGAGAATTAGACTTTGAAAGCCAGCAGGATTTGATTGCAAGACCTCCACAGGACTGGGGGAAATAGAGACTCCACTCTTGGAGGGCACACAAAAAGTAGTGTGCTCACCAGGACCATGGGGGAAGGAGCAGTGACCCCACAGAAGACTGAACAAGACCTACCTGTTGGTGTTGGAGGGTTGCCTGCCGAGGTGGCAGGCAGCTGTGGCTCACTGCAGGGACAGGGACACTGGTGGAAGGGGTTTTAGGAAGTGCTAATTGGCATGATCCCACCTGGAGTCCACCATTAGCCCTGCCAAAAAGCCTGTAAGCTCCAGTGCTGGGTAGCCTCAGGCCAAACAGCCAAAAGGGTGGGAACGCAGCTCCACCCATTGGCAGGCAAGCAGATTAAAGTTTTACTAAGCTCCGCCCACCCAGCCCTACCCACCATCAGTCCCTCCCATCAGGAAGCACACACAACCCTCTCAGATAGCTTCCTCCACAAGAGAGCAGGCAGCAAAATCAAGCAATATCAGCAGCACAGTATTTTGTTCTGTGGAACGGAAAACTACAGTCACAGAAAGAGAAGATGAAAAGGCAGAGGATGTTGTACCAAATGAAGGGACAAGATAAAACACCAGAAAAACAGCTAACTGGACTGGAGATAGGCACACTTCCAGAAAAAGAATTCAGAATAACGATGGTGAAGATGGTCCAGGACTTTGAAAAAAGACTGGATGCAAAGATGGCAAAGATGCAAGACGAGTTTAAGAAAGATCTAGAAGAATTAAGGAACAAACAGTGGTAAGCAACACAATAAATAAAAATAAAAAATACACTAGAAAGAACCAACAGCAGATTAACTGAGGCTGAAGGGTGAATAAGTGACCTGGAAGACAGAATGGTGAAAATCACTGATGCAGAAAAGAATAAAGAAAAAAGAATGAGAAGAAATGAAGACAGCCTAAGAGACCTCTGGGACAATGTTAAACACACCAACATTCACATTACAGGGGTCCCAGAAGAGAGAGAAAAAGGACCCGAGAAAATACTGGAAGAGATTATAGTTGAAAACTTCCCTAACATGGGAACGGAAATAGCCATCCAAGTCCAGGAAGCCCAGAGAGTTCAAGGCAGGATAAACACAAGGAGAAACACAGGAAGTCACATAGGAGTCAAATTGATAAAAATTAAAGACAAAGAAAAATTATTAAAAGCAACAAGGGAAAAACGACAAATAACATACAAGGGAACTCCCATCAGGTTAACAGCTGATTTCTCAGCAGAAACTCTGCAAGCCAGAAGGGAGTGGCACAATATATTTAAAGTGATGAAAGGGAAGAAGCTACAACCAAGAATACTCTATCCAGCAAGGATCTCATTCAGATTTGATGGAGAGATCAAAAGCTTTACAGACAAGCAACAGCTAAGAGAATTTAGCACCACCAAACCAGCCCTACAACAAATGCTGAAGGAACTTCTCTAAGCGGGAAACTCAAGAGTAGAAAAGGACTTAAAAAACAAAAACAAAACAATTCAGAACATGGTAATAGGAACATACATATCAATAATTACCTTGAATGTAAATAGACTAAATGCTCCAACCAAAAGACACAGACTGGCTGAATGGATACAAAAACAAGACCCATATATATGCTGTCCACAAGAGACCTAGGGAAACAAACAGACTGAAAGTGAGGGGATGGAAAAAGATATTCCATGCAAATGAAAATCAAAAGAAAGCTGGAGTAGCAATACTCATATCAGATACAATAGACTTTAAAATAAAAAATGTTACAAGAGACAAGAAAGGACACTACATAATGATCAAGGCATCCATCCAAGAAGAGGAGAGAACAACTATAAATATATATGCACACAATATAGGAGCTCCTCAATACATAAGGCAAATGCTAACAACTATGAAAGAGAAAACTGACAGTAACACAATAATAGTGGGGGACTTTAACACCCCACTTACACCAATGGACAGATCATCCAGACAGAAAATTAATAAAGAAACAGAAGCTTTAAATGACACAATAAACCAGCTAAATTTAATAGATATCTGCAAGACATTACATCCAAAAACAGCAGATTACACGTTCTTCTCAAGTGCACACAGAACATTCTCCAGGATAGATTACATTTTTGGTCACAAATCAAGCCTTGATAAATTTAAGAAAACTGAAATTGTACCAAGCATCTTTTCTGACCACAATGCTATGAGATTAGAAATCAATTACTAGGAAAAAAACTGTAAAAAATACAAACGCATGGAGGCTAAACAATATGCTACTAAATAACCAAGAGAACACTGAAGAAATCGAAGAGGAAATCAAAAAATACCTAGATACAAATGACAATGAAAACAGAAGAATCCAAAACCTATGGGATGCAGCAAAAGCAGTTTTAAGAGGGAAGTTTATAGCAATACAATTCTACCTCAAGAAACAAGAAAAATCCCAAATAAACAATCTAACCTTACACCTAAAGAAACTAGAGAAAGAAGAGCCAAAAAAGAAAAAATCCCAAAGTTAGCAGAAGGAGAAAAACCATAAAGATCAGAGCAGAAATAAATGAAATAGAAACAAAGAAAACAATAGCAAAAATCAATAAAACTAAAAGCTGGTTCTTTGAGAAGATAAAACTGATAACCCTTTAGCAAGACCCATTAAGAAAAAGAGGGAAAGGACTCAAATCAATAAAATTAGAAAGGAAACAGGAGAAGTTACAACAGACACCACAGATAAAAAGCACCATAAGAGATTACTACAAGCAACTATAATGCCAATAAAATGGACATCCTGGAGGAAATGGACAGATTCTTAGAAAAGTATAACCTTCCAAGACTGAATCAGGAAGACATAGAAAATATGAACAGACCAATCACAAGTAATGACATTGAAACTGTGATTAAAAATCTCCCAGCAAACAAAAGTCCAGGACCAGATGGATTCACAGGTGAATTTTATCAAACATTTAGAGAAGAGCTAACATCTATCCTTCTCAAACTCTTCCAAAAAATTGCAGAGGAAGGAACACTCCTAAACTAATTTTATGAGGCCACCATCACCCTGATACCAAATCCAGACAAAGATACTACAAAAAAAAAGAAAATTACAGACCAATATCACTGATGAATTTAGATGCAAAAATCCTCAACAAAATACTAGCCAACAGAATTCAACAATACATTAAAAGGATCATACACCATGATCAAGTGGGGTTTATCCCTGGAATGCAAGGATTATTCAATATACGCAAATCAATCAATGTAATACACCATATTAACAACTTGAGGGATAAAAACCACATGATCATCTCAATAGATGCAGAAAAAGCTTTTGATAAAATTCAACACCCATTTATGTTAAAAACTCTCCAGAAGGTGGGCATAGAGGGAACCTACATCAACATAATAAAGGCCATATATGACACACCCATATACAGCAAACATCATTCTCAATGGTGAAAAACTGAAAGCATTTCCTCTAAGATCAGGAATAAGACAAGAATGTCCACTCTCGCCACTACTATTCAACATAGTTTTGGAAGTCCTTGCTGTAGCAATCAGAGAAGAAAAAGAAATAAAAGGAATCCAATTTGGAAAAGAAGTAAAACTGTCACTGTTCACAGATGACATGATACTATACATAGAAAATCCTAAAGATGCCACCAGAAAACTATTTGAGCTAATTAATAAATTTGGGAAATTTTCAGGATACAAAATTAACACACAGAAATCTCTTGCATTTCTATACACTAACAATGAAAGATCAGAAAGAGAAATTAAGGAAACAATGCCATTCACCATTGCAACAAAAAGAATAAAATACCTAGGAATAAACCTAAATGAGGAGGTAAAAGACTTGTACTCAGAAAACTATAAGACACTAATGAAAAAATCAAAGATGACACAAACAGATGGAGAGATATACCTTGTTCTTGGATTGGAAGAATCAACATTTTGAAAATGACTATACTACCCTAAGCAATCTACATATCCAGTGCAATCCCTATCAAATTACCAATGGCATTTTTCCCAGAACTAGTACAAAAAATCCTAAAATTTGTGTGGAGACACAAAAGACCCCGAATAGCCAAAGCAATTTTGAGGGAGAAAAATGGAGCTGGAGGAATCAAACTCTCTGACTTCCGACTATACTACAAAGCTATAATAATCAAGACAATATGGTAGTGTCACAAAAACAGAAATATAGATCAATGGAACAGGATAGAAAGCCCAGAGATAAACTATCATCAACTAATCTATGACAAAGGAGCCAAGGATATACAATGCAGAAAAGGCAGCCTCTTCAATAAGTGGTGAGAAAACCAGACAGATACATGCAGAAGAATGAAATTAGAACACTCCCTAACACCATACACAGAAATAAACTCAAAATGGATCAAAGACCTAAATGTAAGGCCAGACACTGTAAAACTCCTAGAGGAAAACATAGGGAGAACACTCTTCAACGTAAATAACAGCAAGATCTTTTCTGATCCACCCCCTAGAATAATGGAAATAAAAACAAAAATAAAGAAGTGGGACCTAATGAAAGTTCAAAGATTCTGCACAGCAAAGGAAACTATAAGCAAGACGAAAAGACAATCCTCAGAATGGGAGAAAATATTTGCGAACGAATTAACAAAGGATTCATCTCCAAAATACATAAACAGTTTATCCAGTTCAATATCAAAAAAACAAACAACCCAATCAAAAAATTGGCAGAAGACCTAAACAGGCATTTCTTCAAAGAAGACATATGGATGTCCAAGAGGCACATGAAAAGCTGCTCATCACTAATTATTAGAGACATGCATATCAAAACTACAGTGAGATATCACCTCACACTGGTTAGAATGGGCATCATCAGAAAATACAGAAATAGTAAATGCTGGAGAGGGTGTGGAGAAAACGGAATGCTCTTGCACTGTTGATGGGAATGTAAATTGATACAGCCACTATGGAGAACAGTATGGAGGTTTCTTGCAAAACTAAACAGAGAGTTACCATATGACCCAGTAATCCCACTGCTGGGCATATACCCGGAGAACACCATACTTCAAAAAGACACATGCACTCCAGTGTTCATTGCAGCACTATTTACAATAGCCAGGACATGGAAGCAACCTAAATGTCCATCAACAGATGAATGGATAAAGAAGATGTGGTACATATATACAATGGAATATTACTCAGCTATAAAAGGGAATGAAATTGGGACATCTGTGGCAGTATGGATGGACCTAGAGACTGTCATACACAGTGAAGTGAGTCAGAAAGAGAAAAAAAATATTGTACATTAACACACATATGTGGAATATAGAAAAATGGTACAAATCTACGGGTTTGCAAGGCAGAAACAGAGACACAGATGTAGATAACAAACATATGGACACCAAGTGGGGAAAGCGAGGGGCTTGGCGGTGGATGAATTGGGAGATTGGGATTGCCATATATACATTACTAATAAAAAAATATCAAATTGTACACTTTAAATATACACAGTTTATTTTATGTCAACCATATCTCAATAAAAGTTCTTAAAGGAAAAAAACAAAAACAAAATCAAAGCAAAACAAAAACTAGAAAGAAAAAGAAAAAACCAATTAGATGAAATAGAAAGAAATAGCAGAGTAACAACAACAACAAAAAAAAGCCAAAGGCAGCAAAGCAAGATTTTTCTCTCCCTAACAGTAATCATTAGTATGTTTGAATGTAGAGAAAACATGCTTCTTCTAGTTTTGGTGTTCTGAAGTTCCAAAACTTCATACAGAACTAAGCATTCAGTCCAAAAGGCAGGGACTTCCCTGGTGGTGCAATGGTTAAGAAAATGCCTGCAGATGCAGTGGACAAGCGTTTGATCCGTGCTCTGGGAAGATCTCACATGCAGAGGATCTCACATGCTGTGGAGCAACTAAGCCCGTGCGTTACAATTACTGAGCCTGTGCTCTAGAGCCCGTGAGACACAATTATTGAGCCTGTGTGCCACAACTATTGAAACCTGTGCACATAGAGCCCATGCTCCACAATAAGAGAAGCCACCATAATGAGAAGTCCAGGCACCACAATGAAGATTACCCCCTGCTCATCACAACTAGAGAAAGCCCATGTAGAGCAACAGAGACCCAGCACAGCCAATAAATTTAGAAATTAATTAATTAATTTTAAAAAATCCAAAAGGCAAATAAAAAAAACTTGTGGCTTCAAATTCAAAGAAAACCCAATATATACAATGGAATATTACTCAGCCATAAAAAGGAATGAAATGGACTTATTTGTAATGAGGTGGATAGACCTGGAGACTGTCATACAGAGCAAAGTAAGCCAGAAAGAGAAAAACAAATACCATATGCTAACTCATAAATATGGAATCTAAAAAAATGGTACTGATGAACCCAGTGACAGGGCAAGAATAAAGATGCAGGTGTAGAAAACGGACTTGAGGACATGGGGTTGGGAGGGGGCGAAGCAGAATCTGGGATGAAGTGAGAGAGTAGCATTGATATATATACAACACCAAATAGATAGCTAGTAGGAAGTTGCTGCATAACACAGGGAGATAAAGTCGATGATGGGAAATGACTTAGAGTGCCAGGATAGGGAGGGTGGGAGGGGATATGGGGATGTGTGTATAAATACAGCTGATTCACTTTGGTGTACCTCAAAAACTGGCACAAGAGTGTAAATCAATTATATTCCAATAAAGAGCTTAAAAAAAGGTACAAAATAAATAAATAAATAAATAAACAAATAAATAAATAAAGTAAGTAGCAATTACTCCAAAGAAGACATACAGATGGCCAAGAGACACATGAAAAGCTGCTCAACATCACTAATTATTAGAGACATGCAAATCAAAACTACAATGAGGTATCACCTCACACCAGTTAGAATGGGCATCATCAGCAAATCTACAAACAATAAATGCTGGAGAGGGTGTGGAGAAAAGGGAACTCTCTTGCACTGCTGGTGGGAATGTAAATTGATACAGCCACTGTAGAGAACATTATGGAGGTTTCTTGAAAAACTAAACATATAATTACCATATAACCCAAGAATCCCACGGCTGGGCATATACCCAGAGAACACCATAATTCAAAAAGACAAATGCACCCCAATGTTCATTGCAGAACTCTTTACAATAGCTAGGACATGGAAGCAACCTAAATGTCCATCAACAGAGGAATGGGTAAAGAAAATATGGTGTATATATATACAATGTAATATTACTCAGCCATAAAAAGGAACAAAATGGGGACATCTGTAGAGAAATGAATGGACCTAGAGACTGTCATACAGAATTAAGTGACTCAGAAAGAGAAAAACAAATACCGTATATTAACATATATATGCAGAATATAGAAAAATGGTACAAATCAATCAGTTTGCAAGGCAGAAATAAAGACACAGATGTTGAGAACAAACATATGTATAACAACTGGGGGAAGCAGGGGTTAGGGGGATTGGAGTGGGATGAACTGGGAGATTGGGATTGCCATATATATGTTACTAATAAAAAAAATCAAATTGTAAAAAAAAGAAAAAGAAAAATAGGAGAGAAAGGCAATAGAGATTCTAGAAAAGACTCCTATTGTGTTCAATGGTTTGAAACAATCAAATTGTGTCATAACTACAAGCTTGGACATTGTGTTTTGTCTCTATAAATACATAAATTAAAAGGGAAAAAAAAGAGAAGAAAACTCAAAAAAGCATGTCTTACTTCAAAAAATACTAAACTCTTTCAAATTTCAGCAAGATAGGTAAGTCTGCTTAGGTCCCTTCACATTTTTCACTTAGAGCTTTTTTTGATTGTTAGAATTTTCAATTTTCTGATCCTCTGCCCAGAAAAAGAGTGCTGCCAATGGAAAGCATTGTCAAGTAAACATAACTACAGAATGTTTCTTTAAATACTTCTCATGCTTATAACAGACTACCCAAATTCATTTTGTAGACACACTTCTATGTGTTTACAATTATAATTCAAAATTGCAATGAGTTACTTAAAAGCAGCCCATTGAATGTAACTTGTCTTATAATAGAACTAGTAGTTTTAAATGGACAATTTTAAACTTCAGAGGTGTTACCAACCCTTTAGGCTTGTACACAACATACAAAGATTGATAGAATATATTGAAGATATTTAAGAATAAAGTTACAATCACCTATTATGTGGCAGAACTGTGATAGCTACTAAAGCAAAGTGAATGACTGTAAACACAATCCCTGGTTTCAAGGCATTTAAAATGTTATTTTACCCTCACTGAAATGTAGTATTTTCTCCTTCCCTCCCTCCCTCCCCCTCTCTCTCCTCTACAGGATGTGAAATGGAAATACACTGAAAAGGAGAAATGGTAACACTTTGTTGCTTACATTTGGAAACGATCTATGGAATGTTATTTGTTGCATGTGGTAGATCTCTGACCCCTAAAGACTTAAAAAATACAGACAAATGGATTCTATAAAACACCACATTGTAGGTCTTATGAGCATTGGCTTGGTCAGAGAGTGAAATTCAACTCCTGACTGTTACCAGTTCTGTGATTCAGAACATGTTATTCAACTTCCTGAAACCTCAGTTCCCTTGAGTGTGAAACAGAACTTTTTGTTAATATTGGGTTGGCCAAAAAGTTCGTTGGGGGTTTTCCATAACATCTTACTGAAAAACCTGAACAAACTTTTTGGTCAACCCAATACTTGTCACAGAGGATTGTTGATAGTACTGCTTAAGATATTGCATGTAAAACATCTGTCACAGTGTCTTTCACATATTAGGTATTTACTAAAAACTTGCGTGAATGGCAGCTATTTTAAACTATGAATGCAAATCTCTAACATAAATGCCCATAAAGATTAGTCTGATATGTTTTCATTTTAGAGGTAATTTTATTTCATTTTGATAGACTTAACTCCACTTAAGAAGGAAGATTGAGTATATTTGGGGAAAAAATGGTGAACTGGATTTAAAGCTAATTTCCCTATGGAAAGAATATTAAATATCTCCACATTTTGAATGTAAGAGTCAAGCTGAAAATTCTGATTTGAACTTATTTCTACTAATTTAAATTGTTACCTCAGAGAACAAAACCTTCCCAGAAAACATTACTTCTTATAAAAGGGGTTAATAAAACAATTTATGCGAAATCCAGTATCTATTAACCAACACTTCAAAATATATCTACTATATTTTTAAATGTTCATAGTTAAAAAGTATAAGTTCCAAAAGCCACCTGAGAAGTATAAAATGTGTATAATTAGAGAAATATAAAATTTGTATATATATTTACAAATTTTAATATACTATAACTTTGATAAACCTTTTTTGTAACTATGAGCAAAACCTATAGCTTTCAATTGTGCATTCCCAATGCTTAGCATAACCCTAACTCAAAACACTTGCTCAATAAACATTTCTTGAGTATATAAAATGATCAATTTCTATAATATTAACTATTTAACAGAATATTTTAGACTAGATAACGACTACATCAATCAAATTTGTAGGCTATATCTATATTATACAATGTAAGTGTAGTTCTTCAAAATAATGTGATTACTTGTGAGAAAGATGTTATTTAAAAATCCTAGAATTGCTTTAATGGGTCAGATAAAGTTTCATGTATGTATATAGCAAAACTGTAATTATAATCAAAATAACTGGGGGAAAATCAAGCTGTAAGATAGTGATTTCAGCTTCTGTTATTCAGCTATTAACCTCACTGCTATTCAATTATGGTTTCAGTGCATTTTTTTTAGTTTTATTGAAATATAGTTGACATAATGTTGTGTTAGTTTCTGGTGTACAGCAAAGTGATTCTAGTCAATTCAGTGTTTTATATATAGACAAAATACATGTTCTTTATTTCATTATAGGTAATTACAAGATATTGAGTATCTTGTTATATGTAGTTCCTTGTTGCTTATATATTTTGCATATAGTAGTGTGTATCTGTTAATCCCAACCTCCGTAAATTATCCCTCCTCCCATTTTCCCTTTGGTAATCATAAATTTGTTTTCTATGTCTGTGGGTCTATTTCTTTTTTATAAATCAGTTCATTTGTATCATTTTTTAAATTCTACATATAAATGATACACGATATTTGTCTTTGACTTACTTCACTTAGTGTGATAATCTCTAGGTCCACCTGTGTTGCTGCAAATGGCATTATTTCATTCATTCTTATAGATGAGTAATATTCTGTTGTGTATATATGCCACATCTTCTTTACCCATTGATCTGTCGATGAACATTTAGGTTGCGTCCATGTCTTGGCTATTGTAAATAGTGCTGCTAGGAACACTGGGGTGTATGTATCTTTTTGAATTTGAATTTTTCCAGATATATGCCCAGGAATGGGATCGCTGGATCAAATGGTAAGTCTATTTTTAGTTTTTTTTAAGGAACCTACATACTGTTCTCCATAGTGGCTGCACCAGTTTACATTCCCATCAACAGTGTAGGAGGGTTCCTTTTTCTCCACATCCCCTCCAGCATTTATTATTTGTAGACTTTTTTTTTTTTAGGGGGGTACACCAAGTTCAATCATCTGTTTTTATACACATATCCCCGTATTCCCTCCCTCCCTCGACTCCCCCCCCACCCTCCTTCGAGTCCCCCCCATCCTCCCCCTCCCAGTCCTCTAAGGCATCTTTCATCCTCAAGTTGAACACCCTTTGTTATACAACAACTTCCCACTGGCTATCTATTTTACAGTTGGTAGTATATATATATATGTCTGTGCTACTCTCTCGCTTCGTCTCAGCTTCCCCTTCACCCCCCGCCCCCTCCTAAACCTCGAGTTCTCCAGTCCATTCTCTGCATCTGCGTCCTTATTCTTGTCACTGATGATGGCCATTCTGACTGCTGTGAGATAATACCTCATTTTAGTTTTGATTTGCATTTCTCTAGTAATTAGTGATGCTGAGCATTTTTTAATGTCCTTGATGGCCATCTGTATTTCTTCTTTGGAGAAATGTCTATTTAGATCTTCTGCCCAGTTTTTTGATTTGGTTTTTTTTTTTTTTTTTTGATATTGAGCTGTATGAGTTGTTTGTATATTTTGGAAATTAATCCCTTGTCTGTCCTGTTACCGTCTTTACTGTCAGATGTCATCTATGCCTTAACAAAGCAAAATGCTTATTTCAGTAAACATCAGTGCTTTTAGAGCTGGGAGAATGAGCGGACTTTCATGGATTCTGAGACAGGATAGAGAAGTATAGATGTCTTTCAGCTATCATTAGGTGTGGATCAGTGAAACCCTAGGATGCTCTGTGAGACTGCAATGGAACTGCCAAGACTGCTAAGATAGTCTCTTATAGGAGATACATTATGTAAATAAAAAATGGTGTGCTAATTCCTGTTGATTTTTCCATGACAAATAGATAAGTGTATTTAAAAAGACCCCCTAGAGTCTACTAGATCTTTTTAACTCAAGGATGAACATGAGTGCTGGAAATAAAATACTAATACTTAAGTGCATTTTTTTCTCTAGTTCCCGTCAAGACAATTTTTTTTTTTGTCTTTAGAAAGAAAAGTATCATTATAGTATATATTTCTCTTACTTATCTGGTACATGTTATGCTTTTAGTGTGTATGGAATCGTTCTTGCCATCAGTTTTAGAAGCTGATTCATTAGCTCTATGTTCTTCTCTTTAGATTCTCTTGACATGCATTCAGATATTCTCACTTTATCCTCTGTATCTCATAATATCTTCTTTCATATATCTTTTCTGTTCACTAACTCTCCTTTCAACTACATTTAATCTGGGGATTAATCTGTCTAGTGAGTTTCTTATTCCACATTATGTTTTTCATTTCAGGAAGTAAATCACTTTTCTGCCTGTTTATTTTGATAGTTTCTTGACAACTCCTTATGTTTTAGTGAATCTTGTATTTTAAAAAATTGCATATTCTACATTCTTAATCTGATCATTGCAATTTCTGTAGTACCTGGGGGATTAACTTGTTGCCTCTGGGTTCTATTAACTCTTGTCATTGTGATTTGCCTTCTAGTATTTTTGATAGTCTCTTTTGGTAAGCTTATTTCTCACTTATTTTATGGGAGTCCTGCAGGAATAACTTTGAATAAGGGATTTTTTTCTATTCTGCTAGTAGTTTGAGGGTACCCCCAACCTAGGACTATTCCAGTATCTTTAAGGGTTTAGGTTCAGAGATGGAATTAAATATCTAGCTCCCTCACCTTCCTTTTCCTCCAAAATTCAGAATACATAAGAGGAATCCAACCCTAGGGCAATCCCCATTTTTTCAGCTATCATCTGGTTTGGGCAAGTACCCTGATGCTCTAGGTTCCTATTTCTGTGGCCTAACCTCTCAGTTGCTGAAGCCTAGGGGACCACCAAAGCCCATCTCCTAGCCTTCAAGCACAGCCTTGGTTCACTGTGGGCCTAATCATGGTTTACTTTGTTTGTTCTGAGAGACAGAATATATAAACAATGGCCACACCATATATAAAATTAGAACTCTGACCCATAACCTATACCAACCTGCATAGGAAACCAATCTCTCCAGTCCAGGAAGCCAGGATGTTACAAATTAGACTTTCAGGAAGCCAGACTGATATTTCCATTAACAAACTAGGAAGGTAAACAATAACTTCTCTAACAATTGGCCCCAAATGGCTAGGAACTGACTAATAACTTGACACTTCTCTAATTTTTGTCTATGCTTCCAAATTAGGGCCAACCGGAGAAAGATAAATATGCACTCCTAATCAATCACATAGGATGTCCCACCTCTAGTTAGTCTGCTTAAAGCTTTCTCTATGCCAAGAGCCTTCAATCAGGCCATGACTAAAGCCATCCATTTTTCCCATTTATAAAGCTTTCCCACTCCTCTGCCTGCCTTTGAGTGTCTACCAAAACACAAGTAATGGAGATGGATTCCATTGCTAGAGCAAGCTCTGAATAAATAGTCTTTGTTTTTCTCATTTGGTTGGTTTTCAATTATTTCCATAGCTTACTATAACAGGAGTATTTCTTGAGTTCTCTCTTACCTTTTAAAAAATGAACAGGACTCCAAAAAGTGTATTTGATCTAACATATAGTTGTTATGAAACAGGAAGATTTTTTAGAACTCATGATCATTTATGATTCTAGAACTGGAAACTCTTTGTAGATAATTTTACTAAACTCATCTCTTAGGGCAAGGATTTTGGAGGACAATATAAGAGAAGAATATAAATGACGCCCCCCCCCCCAATTCTTGCAATTGTTTGTTCTTTTTCAAGTATAATTTCATTTAGATATTGCTTCACTTTAATTTTGAATTTTTTTTAACAACTCTACTCTAGCCTGATACATTTTTGTATAAGAAGATCTAATGGACAGAAGTATCTAGACATTTAGTTAGGTTTTCCTGGGCAAGTCCTTCTAAATGGCCACCAGAGTAAGCATTTTCCCTCATAATTAGTCACATAAAATTTCTTAAATACATTTGGCAGGTTACAAAGAGGGACCACAATCTCACTTTTTCTGCTTAGTATTTCAGCTGAACCCTAAGGGGCACAGCCACCCTCTGAGGCAATTCTACTGCATACCAACAACTAAATCACTCAGGGAGGCATTTTCCCACATAAGTGTTCATGACAGTTACCATTATAGATTTATAAATGGTTAGAATATTTTCATGTTATACAATCTGGCCAGCATTTTAGTCTGCTGTACAGAGATGTAAACTGACAGTCCATATCACCTTTTTCTTAATTGCTCTCATTTTCATTGCACTTTTATTCATAGTTCTCACCCTTTTCTTCTAGTCTCACACTTTATTGGTTCTATAAGAAAGAATGCATACTTTTTCAACCATGAAGGTACTATCTCAAAACAATAAAATACCCAGTCATTAGTGCTAGAAAATAAACCTCCTTCTCTTACGTGAAATGAACTTTTTCAGTACATTATGGCTTTTATATATGACTAGTAGAGGTCCTTCTGTAGGTGAGATTATAAGAATAAATTAATGTATATGTTCTATTAATGCTTTTGAAATCATACATTATCACAAAACTAAAATTATACTATGGGGGTGTTAGATTTAATCATTTAATTTTGGAAAGGTAATTTAAAGTATCATAAATTAGATTATTTTAATACTTTTAAAGTGAGTCTAGGGATGGAGGGAAGATAACTCATTGAGATAAAAGAATATTTGGTAAAATTCAGGTCATTTCTTATGATGAAAAGCCATCATTTTTTCTAAATGTTACTTAAGACTTTTAGGGAGATATTAGAAAGGCCTATTTTTTTTTTTTTATTACTTGAATAATGGAGACCCCTCCCCCCCAACGTCAATCTCTGATTCTCCACAAAAGTCTTAAAAATTTATATTTTATTTACCTAAGACATGCTTAAAATATTCCTGATCATATAAAAAACATAATAATAGAATAAGCACAAAGCAGAACCATGATTTGAAAGAAATTTATCAACATAACAGACACACAGAGACAATGGCTAATACTGTTACTTTAACATAAATTTAGGATTCCAAAGATCACACAAAATTATAAGGTAGGCTTGTACACTGTGGTAGGCTGAAAATGCATCCCCCTCAAAAAAAAAAAAAACCTCCCATCATGTTCTAATCCCTGGAACCTGTGAATGTTACCTTATATGGAAAAAAAAAGGAACTTTACAGATATGATGAATTTAAGAATCTTGAGATAGGTAAAATTTCCTGGATTTTTTAGGTAAGCCCTAAATGCAATCACATGTGTTTTTATAAGAGAGAGGCAAAGAGAGATTTTACATACACAAAGAGAAGGTAATGTACCCATGGAGGCAAAGAGAGTGATATAGCCAGCAGAAGCTGGAAGAGGCAAGGAATGAATTCTCCCCTAGAATCTCTGGGGAGGTAGGGAGTGTGGCTTTTTAGACTCCTGACTTACAGACTGGTGA
Organism: Hippopotamus amphibius kiboko; assembly: GCF_030028045.1. NCBI lineage: Eukaryota > Metazoa > Chordata > Mammalia > Artiodactyla > Hippopotamidae > Hippopotamus > Hippopotamus amphibius. Next base: position 32,458,612 of record NC_080189.1, on the reverse strand, counting down.
GACAATAATCTTCAGTATTTATAAGCCACCAAATTTGTGGTAATTTGTAATAGCAGGAAACATACACATACAGACACAATTAAAACCTAGATGGCTGCTATATTTAAGATACTAAATTCAGAGAAGCACAGTATCAAAAATTCTCCATAATTGTTAATGCATAAAAATAATTTTTATCAAATTTTTTAAATTAATCAAGAAAACTATGTGATTCTAGAAATGGGCTGGTTCATAAGAGGTGAATCTGTTTTATTACTGATAGTTCTTTTCAGAAAACTAACTTTTAAGGCTACTTGCATTGTTATTTGCTCACTGTTTTTTTGTCTGGGAGAAAACGACATAAAATCAATGAAGTGTTTGTTTTAGTTGCCAAGAGCCTAATGTGAGGGAATAAAATCTACTAAGCATGAAGTTGATCTTTTTCACAATGAGGAGCTTTTATTTTTAAGCTATGTTATTATGTGACTATGAAAGGAAAATCTGGTCTATAGGAAGAAAATAATGGGATTTTGTATCTAAGTATGCACGCTAATATGAAAACAGTCAATATAGATGGCTAAATACATTTTGTTCTTCCAAGAAAACTTGTAGAACAGGATATTTTGATAAATTAACAATCAAGAGAAACTAAAACAATTGTGAAAAATAAAGGTCTTCACATTTATCTACTGTTGAAATTCTATAACTCCAATTCAGGTAATTCAAATCAAGCCTTTACTTTTACATTTCTTTTATGAAAGAGAAACACAACAAAACCCCTTCAGTATTCATTATGCTTGGTTATATATTGAGGCATATGAAATAGAACTTACCAAGATAACAGACCATCAATAAATATCTATATCTGCAATGGGTATCATCGTAGCAAACAGAAAAGCAAATTATGTTTTGAACTTCAGTACTTCCCTGAAGATTTTTAAGCAGTAATAAAAAGGCAGAAAATCAGAAAAAAAAAAAATCTATAAAGTTAGAGAACAGTCCCCAAGACCAACCTCCCTTCTGACCAAATGCAAGTCCAGATGTCCCCAAGACCATCCTCAGGTTTGAGAATTTGCTAGAAGGACTCTCAGAGGTCACTGAAAGCTGTTGTGCTCATAGTTATTACAGCAAAAGGTTACAGACTAAAATAAGCCAATGAAAGAGATATACAGGGCAAAGTCCAGGGAAGTTCCACATGCAGAGCTTCCACTTATCTTCTTACACTGGGGTCGTGGACAATGCTAGTTTCTCATCAATGCTGTGTGACAATACATATGGGCTACTGCCAATCAGTCAAGTACACCAGAACCTTGAAGACCAGAGTTTTACTGGGGCTTGGTCTCCTAAACCTGATTGGCCATCCATCCACATGGCTGAATTCAGTTTCTAGCCATCACCGTAAAACACATTGTTAGGACTATCTGACCTGGCCCAAAGACTCAGGTAAACAAAGCCATTCTCATTAGGCATAACATTCCAAGGGCTTAGCAATCACCTACCAGGAGCCAAGGGTAAAGATTGGATCTCTCTTTGGAAAAGGTTAATTTTTTACAACACAATATTTAATTTTTCTAATAGTATACAATTTTTGTAGTTTGATTGTTGCAAAACAAGGTCAAATTCCAACTCTATTAATTTTTATGTAATCTTATACTCTTCTTCCTTCCTTCTCCTCTAATAGCCCATAGATTTATGCAATTCAAAAATGGAATACCTGTTTCTAAATGTTAATATGGGAATTTAAAACTCATGCCTATTTTTAAAACGTTTCCCATGTATGTCCCACTCACACTGTAGTAGAAGTTCACATCCATTCTAAGAAAATTAATTTTAAATTATTTATTTAGATGCAGATTCTCTAATCAGAACCACAATGTCCCAAAACACTGCTGTTCAACTACATGGATATTAATGTAATGAAATGACCATTATTTCAGTTCAAAATAAGTACTTTTTAACACAAACCTAATCTTCACAATGGACCTTTTAAATATTAAGTCCAGCTCTAATAGAGAAAATAAACTCTACTATAGTAAAAGTTATGTAGAAATATTTTAGAAAAACTAGCTTTTCATCAGTTGATGCAGACAAGTTTTCAAAAGTAAAAGTAAATAACTAAGCAGTAAGAAGATAAATGGTCAAACTACAGAAGTAACAAAGGTAGTGAGACAGAGTATAATTGTGCCCATCTGTAAAAACTCCTGGATGAAATACAAGGTAAGCACAGTTATAATAGAGCAGGTACACTGTGTCCAAGTATTTTTGTTTGAGATGATTTGTTAAGTCATATATATGTCACAACCAAGACTTGGAATAAATTCAACCAGTAGAAAGTATTAGATGATTTATTTTACAATTATAAACTCAATTCTAAGTTTGAAAACTTTAGAATGATTCATGAAATATACTGTTCTTTTTATGAGTATTAAATTGATAAAATTATGATGTTGAGCAGCACTTTTTCTATATGATCAAAGTCATTTCCCTTTCATTTTGAATATTTCTAAGCCTCAGGCAAAGATTCCATGAATCAGTAATGACCATTGTACGTCACATTCTCTACTGATTTTGTGGACAAGTTTAGGAAAAAAAGGAGAATCATTTGGCACCTTTGAATGTTAACTGTTTTGTTTTTTCTTTCTTAGAACAGAATATGTCCTTAGGTAGCTCTGACAGCTTGTGCTGGGAGACAATAACAAAGAATTCCTTTCTTTTTTATCAATTAAGAGAGTGAAACTGTTTACATTCCATATGAATGATTAAAATTCAGTTTTACAAATGTTATCAACTTTTTTGCCATCAAAATTTTTTTCAATTTTCCTTTTCCATTTTTGAAAGAAATACAACTGATGATTAAGATCAGCACTATCACAGTAATATTGCTCAGCATGTGCCAAAGGCCAGGCTCCGTTCTAAGCACATTACATGTATTATCTCTTAATTCTCATGACAATCCTGTGGTGAATATCATTTTTATTCTTATTTTACAGATAATGAAATTGAAAAACTGAAAGTTTAATTAAACTTGCCCATGCTACTTAGCTAGTAAATGGTGGGTCCAGAATCTGAATCTAGGGCTGTGGCTTCATAGCTTATTATTGGTTCAATACAACGCACTGTAATATCTCAGTATCAAAAATGTCACATTTTGATGTACATGCTCCTTTATTTTTCCATATAGATTTTTTAAAAATATAATTTCTAGCTTTTTTCCAATGTGAAGGTTTAAATGATTAAATAATAATAGATCAGGTTTAAATGACCGGGAAAAAGTGTATCCTCTCTCTCTCTCAACACCAAGGCTGGTTAGATTCTGACTCATTTAAAGGCATATTAAGATAAATCAATGTTAGGGACTAATAATTAATTTAGTCATTAAATATTTATCAAAACCATACTATGGAGCTGGATCACTTCTAGAGTCTGACATCTACTGCAGAGAAAGATTCATACATGTGCACTGAGAGATACACATGGGTATTGATTGCAGTGCATGGAATCTCTGCCACAACTATTTGACTTTGCCATTGCAGCATGAAAAATGCCATAGACAATATGTACATGAATACACAAAGCGTATTACAAAATAATTTTATCAGAAGAAAAAGGCAGCAGATTGGATTGGGCCTACTGGCTATGGTTGCTGAACCCTGCTCTATAGTACTGCTTTATGTGATGCTCATCTAAAATAAATTGTATGTTAATGTATATATGTAACTTGCTTCTTTCATTACATCATATACCTTGGGGAAATCCTGTACTAGTCTATCTCACTATGTTTTAACTTTTGTCAGTAATAATCCTTATTATTAATACACTAGTGTATTTAGCCCCGATCAACGTTTTGGTTGTTTTCATTTTTTTCCTTGTGGAAAGGTTTTTATTGCTAATTAAAATTTTAATATAATTTTAATTCATTCAGGTATGTGTTTTTCACTGCTTGTCCACACTCAAATGTGAACCTCAATGACTGAAGCACAGAGATGAAAATAGTGTTTTTATGCATATATGTAGGTAGATAGGTATGTAGGTAAGTTGCTATGTATTTAAATCATGAATTCCCAAAGGCAGTATTTTATCTGATATCTATCTGTCTTCTCCCGAATGTTGAAGAGGAAGGCCTTGTTTTCAACTTCACATTAACTATGCAGTTCAGGACAGAACACCAAGAATGTTTCCTACCAGCACTATTCTGACAGTGTGCTTGACCCTGTTTATTAGTTCATTTTTCTCTGATTTCACAAGAATTTACTCATTAAACATTCTGTTACAGGGGTTGAAATTAAATTTTACTACTAAAAAAATAAATGCCTTTTCATAATGGAGTGTTCTACCGATTTAATGCAAGAAGCAGTATCTTCTCTCTCTAGGCAGTTTCCCCAAAATAGTAAGATAGAAATAGAAGTGTCTTTTATTAATTCTTATTGTGGCTCAACTACATTTCAGCACTTTATTTATACCATTAAACATTTTTTCTAATTAGTTTACATGTGTAAATTATATTTTTCAAATAAGATCAAAAGTTGCATATCTTATACTTTTTTTTTTACAATAATATACTTCCATATGAGGTATTAGGAGTGTGATAGTTAATTTTATGTGTCAATTTGGCTACTCAAATTGGTCAAACTTCACAGTTGTTTTGTGAAGGGATTTTTTGGGTAGGCTCTACATTTAAATCAGTACACTTTGAGTAAAGCAGATTGCTCTCCATAATGTGGGTTAGCCTCATCCAATCAGTTAAAAGCCTTAAGGAAAAGAGAGATCTCCCCTAGGAAGAGGGAATTCTGCCAAAAGACTGCCTTCATACTCAAAACTGTAAAGTTTCCCTGGGTCTCCAGCCAGCTGGCCTACCTTGCAGATTTTGCATTTGCACTTGCCAACCTGTACAATCATGTGAACAATTGCCTTAAAGTAAATCTCTCTCTCTCTTTATACACACACACACACCCCTTTGGAGAACGGTGACTAATACAGGGTGATATTTAACATGTTCAACAACAGGTGTGAATGGTATGAGTATCTATCAATTCGAATAGGTGCTAATGTGTCTTAGAAATTAAGCTTACAGAAAATATGGTAATACTGTTGCTAACAACTCAGTCTTTCAGAAAATGTGGTAATCCAAGTAAGAGGTGGTGCCTTATACCTAAACAAAAATACAATGCCATATAACATTTAAACAGAAGATAAAAGTTCCCAGGATATTGTCAGAGGAATATTCTTGCTTATCTTTAAGATGGTATTTCTTGACCATATTTGACATAGTAAGAATATCAGAAACTTTGTCCACCTAAAATGGCAATTCATGAATATTAGAAATAATCAATACTCTGTACCATGCACTCTTCTAAGAGCTTTATGTATATCAGCCAATTTAATCCTAACAATCCTATTAAATACAATCTTCACAACAACCTATGACAATGATTTAGGTATTATTATTACTTCCATTTTATAGGTGAAGAAAAGAAGGTGGCAGAGGTTGAGTAACTGAACAAGTTTACTAAGCTACTAAATTGCAAAGCTGGGGTTCAAATTTCTCCAGAGTCTTGCTTTTAGCACTATGCTACTTAACCTCTCAAAACTTTTAGGAAGGATCATGTTTACTGTGCTCAAAGTGTTTTCTCTTTTTCAGTTCTCCTTTTATTTTTGGCTTTATGAGACTTAAGTGTCTTCATCCATCAATAAATACTTTCTTCTTTCTTAAAAATATATATATTTACAAGCAAGCAAAGGCTATGGATACAAACTAGTAAAAAGAAATATGGAGTATTTCACAAGCTATTAAATTTTTAACTACTCAGGTGCAGTAACTTGCATTAATAATCTGGCCAGCTTTTCTCAGTACCTTTACATGGTGCCAAAGGAACTGTTAGCTTTGTCTAAAAGTGCTCCTTTGCTAACCACTGATGACAATTACCTGTCTCCTCCTCTTTCACAGACTCTTGATCTCTAAACTAAAAATGCTATCAGCCAATTTATAGATTTCCTCATTTGAGGCCAGGACATCATATCCAGAGATTATGTTGAGCAGTTCATATCCAGCAAACCAAGCCCATGACACACAGCGTAAACAACACAGGAAGGTGTCCAACCGGCAACAAAGTCAAGTGATGGCTGCCAAGTGATGGTTGCTTGATCAAAGGCAATGGGCCAGGCTCTCAGGATCAGGTTTGGTTTAAATGATTAAATTGTTGGGTTGGAAATACTCACTGGGATTCCAGCTAAAACCCTGTGCCCTAGAGGGATCCCCACAGACTGAAGCAGCTGCTGCTTATGCTATGAACCTTTATGCCAGCAACATAAAGGCTGAATTCTCTTCTCTTTCCTCAGCTTCCTAACTAACACTATGAAACACATCACTTTTTTACATGGTGTTCCATCAACACACAGTTGGATTAAATTATTTTTCATTTGTTTATTATATGTCATTTTAGATAATCTCAAGTACTTATCAACGTGGTGCATTTAATAGAGTCCTCTCTCTCCCATACGGAGGAGACACGAATTCAGTTCCTCTCAGGCCACCTTTTTCACAGTTTTTTAGGCTGTACTCTGGGCTTTTCTCCAGGTACCTGGGCCCTTCTGACTGGCATTGAGACAAACACCTTCTCTCACAGCTCTCCAGCTCTAGGACCTTCTAGAGGAGCAAGGAACATCACAGCTTACATCTTTTCCAAGTTTCACTACTCCGACAATTACATTTCCTGCTGTTATTTTTTACTTATTATTTTTTGCTCTAAAACAAGACTATTTCTGGCCTATAAAACAACATATGCTTGTACAGTGCCTGGCAGTTTTCAAAGTATTATCATATATATTATCTCATTTCTGCTTTAATTTCTGCTTTAAATTTAAATGGCCTATAAATTGGTTGTTAGTCTCACTGTCAAGATGAGGAAAGGAGTTTCAAAAGGTTAACAGACTGGCTCAAGGGTGCACAGTTAATAACAGAGGAGTCATTCTGTGGCCTTAAGGCTGGAATTTGTAGCACCAGACTTCTTCCGCTTTCTCTTGCCCCTAATTACTTTGTGTATTCATAGTGTCTCCCTCTTAAGAATATAAATTACGGGGTCTGACTCTCACTCTGGCACTTAATTCAGCAAGATACATATAGTATGTGATCAATTATCTTCTAGAGTGTCTAAATTACCATTTAAAAAATGCCCTACAGTTTAAGAAATTTTCCCCAGTATTAATAAACATAAAATTTAGTTTCAAATGACATATATGATTTTATTCAACCAAAGCCATACTGTTTCCAAGGGGCAGAACTAGTTCTTGTAGAAAGGAGCAAAAAACTTAGGTAGTACAATAGTTTGTTGCTCAACCTTATGTGAAAAAAAATCTTTTTTCTTAGTATTTAATTTTTATCATTAGGGAGAATTTTATTTCAATTTTTCTCTTTAGAAGGATGATAATGAAAAAATGTTAGGAACACAGACTTACAGAAAGCAACAACATAGGTGAAAAAAAGCAGTGAGAAGTTATTTTCCTTTTCTTTATTATAATAAGACAGTGCCCTGGTTGTTAGGTATCTCAAAACCAACCTTAGGATTTCATTTGTTCATTAGGTGTTTATCAAGCACCTACCAGGTGTACTGGTTCCAAGCATCATTCTGGCCAATACATCAATACACTGTATACAATAAGAAATGATTCAAAGAAGAAAAATACCTGCTCTCTACACTTGAGGAATAAACAAGAGCTTGAAACTGGAGGAAGCAACAGAAAAGGAACTATCACCTATTATGCACATGCTGTGTGGCAAATAATGTGATGGACACTTTACCAACTTATTTTATACATGAGGAAATTTATGAAGTCCACAAAGGTAAAGACCTCAGCTTTAGGCCAACTCACCCAGATGCAGGGTGATCAGCTTGCCCTAGTTTTCCCAGGAATGTTCTAGTTTTAAATCTGTAAGTCCTGTATTCCAGGAATACCTTTAGTGCCAGGCAAACTGGGACAACTGGTCACCTCACAACTAGTAAGAGTCGGAACTGTATTCAAATTAAACAAACTGACAAAATAAAAAAATCTGCTCTGTTGAACATTTTATGCTGCCTTCTTGACCCAGTTTATTTACCTGTTCAATCTTTTTCTAAAGATTTGTTCCTTAGTCAATTAAAAACATAAATGTAATAACCAAACAGGATTTAGTAAACAAATGCATCAAGAAATAGGGCCTCAAAGAATCATGTTGATGATCATCACTTTGTTGGTGCTGTTGAATTTGAGATTGAGAGCAAACTTTATCTGTAATACTTGGTATGTCTACAGGTAGTATGAAAATATCCCTCCTACATAATCTCTTGTGTGTAATGAGGGTAGGTTCATGTCAGTGGGTGGGAGAGAGCAGGATTAGGAAAGAACCCTGCTAGTCTCTAGTATTAAACAACAGCAGTCAACCAGAAGCCCCACATTCTAGTATCATAACACAGTGCTCTTTGTCTTAAGAGCAATCATAGTTGTGTAGTGGCCTCACTGAAACCATGATAAATATAGCTGTTCCCCATTAATCAATATGAACATCTGCAACAATTACTCATGCAGAGAATAATGGTTTAGCAGCTGTGCATGCTAGAATAGACTTGTGTAAAGATTTAGGAAGAGAGGGATAATACACATATCATTCTGATAAAAGCTACAAGATCTATGATTTATGAATTTTTCCCCTTTAGTAATAAATACAAATTATTGCTTGTGAAGACATAAAACAAAAGTATATTACCTTGAGCAATATCCATGTCTGTTAGTATTTGTTGGTGTGCATTTGGTTAATTAATGTAACAACCAGAAAACAAATTGTTGTTGTTGTTTTTAAGTTTCTCTGAAAGTTTCTCATTTGATTTTAAACTTTCATTCACTCAACTGATATTCTGAAAATAAATTGTGACTTCTCTACACTTACTGCTTTAATGGTCTCTACTTCCTGTTTAGGATTCTGTCATGCGGTTGAGAGCACAAACACAAGAGCACTGCACTCAACTCCTCTCAGCCATGTGGAATGTTAGCTGTGTGATTCTCTTCCTTTTCCTTGGGGACTTTTCTCTCTTTATTAACTCCCTTACTTTTCTGATCCTCTCTTACATATTATATCATTTCAGTATTTTAAATTTATTTATTTATTATTTATTTATTTATTTAATTGGCTGAGTTGGGTCTTTGTTGCTGTGCGTGGGCTTTCTTAAGTTGCAGTGAGCAGGGGCTACTCTTCATTGTGGTGCACGGGCTCCTCATTTCCGTGGCTTCTCTTGTTGCAGAACATGGGCTCTAGGTGCATGGGCTTCAGTAGTTGCAGCACATGGGCTCAACAGTTGTGGCTCAAGGGCTCTAAAGCACAGGCTCAATAGTTGTGGCGCACAGGCTTAGTTGTTCCGTGGCATGTGGGATCTTCCTGGAGCAGGGATCGAACCCATGTCCGCTGCATTGGCAGGCAGATTCCCAACCACTATGCCACCTAAGAAGCCCCCATTTCAGTATTTTAAATGTTCAACTTTTTTAATCTGCAAAGAAAATCCCTGTCCCAACTCATGCCAATTCCCTTGCCATCTGTCTCCACCGGTTAACAGCCAAACTTTTTGAGTTCTTTGCATTCATGGTCTCTTCTTCTCTACCTCCCTTTAGCTCCCCATACTGCTCCAAACTAATTTTTGCCCCTACCACTTCATTGTCTCCCCAAAACCTCCTTGTATTTTAATCTAATGGACAAGTTTCTTCCCTCATTTTTCATGTAGAAGCATTTTGCCGAGACCAGCTCGGCGACTCGAGGTGAGTGACGGGTGCCGCAAGCTTGAAGAAGACACAGACACAGACTGAAGAGAAAAGTGGGACCGGGGGGCTCAAGACCTCTCAGATCAAGAGCCCCACTGACTCATCCCAGGCTGCTTTTATTGAGTTCGTGGGCTAACATTCTCAGGTTACACTCATAAACAGTCAAAGGCCTCACATGATTGAGGCAATTATCTTTGTTTACTTCCTGGGTCCGAGTTGAGCAGGTGTGGATTTGAGCTGGGGGTGGAGAGCAAAACAGCCCTGGGGGCAGGAGACCTCTCTCAGATATTAGGGGTCTGTGCCCCACCCGTGTTGGCCCCTCTGCGACTGTGCCTGTCTTAGGTTGTTCCTCCCTTGAGGAATCTTACCCGTCTCTGGCTAACCAGTCATCCTCCAGGGCCAAACACGGTGATATAAGGAAGGTTCTATGCACCACCCCTGTTGGCCCCTCTGCGGCTGTGCCTGTCTTAGGTTGTTCCTCCTCTGAGGAATCTTACCCGTCTTTGGCTAACCAGCCATCCCTCAGGACCAAACAGGGTGATATTAGTCTCCACGCCCTGCACCCTCAGCTCCTCCACTGCTCAAGAATCCCATCGCTCGGCCCACATCAAAAAGGTTCCTGAATGTCTTCCCACAGCATTTGGCAAAACTTGGCTTCCATGACTCTGTACCAGTTTCTTCATAAATCCCAAATATACATTTAAGGTACAACCAGCATTCCGCTAAAGAAATCTCAAGATGAGCGTGTTTCTTGATGCTGTGTTCCTTAATGTGATTTCAGTATCATTTATTCCTATAGCTTGACTGCCCATCTAAACACTGACACAAGTCTATCTCCTGCCAGACTGCTTTCCTCTGCTCTCCACATGTGTATTCCAGTGACTTCAAATTCAATGATGCCAGAATTAAAACTTTTGAGAACTGCACCCCTAAGGCAATCTCAATTCCTAACATTCAGGTCTCTGTCTACTACCAACTAAATTTCAAGTGTTACTCCTTCTAATACCTCAACTCCAAAAAGTCTTTGACTCCACTGAGACCTTCAATCTTTTCATTGTCCCTCCTCCAACGCATACCACTTTTTCCTTCACATAGCTGCTAAATCCAATGGTCCACCATTACACTCACTACATTGCATATGCCCTCCATTTTATTCACCTGGCTAAATCCGTCTACTCTATCTGAATCAAGGCAGATGAATATATCTTTGGAGAGGATCTAAACCATGAACGTAGGTACCATTTTATATTTACAGCCAGTAACGTTATATAGCTTCATAAATATATCTATTGCATTCACTTTCCTAGGAAAATATTTCTACAGCTTCTACCCTCTAATCGAAACTCTATAAAATCTTAAAACTACTACTAGGCTTATGACTCTTCCCTTCTAGTTCTCTGAGTAAAGCATTCAGAAGATAATTGCCACAGGTTCCCAAAACTATATCCACTAACCGTTCGGCAACGGCAGCCATAAATTCAGCCTTCCTTATGCTATTAATGCCATGTTCAACTTTGTTTCTAAAGCTGACTGCTCCGATTTTGTACAGGACCCATCCCCTCTCAAGCACTAAAGGACAGCAATTGTCCTGTCTTCTTACTTTATGTCATATTTTTCTTGCCCATTAGTGCACATAATTTTATTCTGTTCTTCCCTATACCTGTCTCCAGGCATAGTGTCATTTTCTTTGATTTCCTTTAAGTAGGAAAAAAAAAACAAAAAACCCCAAAGATTTACATGTATTAATTTTCTGCATTTCCTTTTCTTTAATTGTTTTAATTTTCCTAAATCAGTCTTCCATTATTGGCCTACATGCATCTAATTGCTAAACGTCACCTTATTTAACAATACACAGCATGTGACAGTGGCACTAAATCTATCTTGAAATACTCTCTTCACTTAACTTTAGTGACAGCTAGGCCTTCTGCTGGCCTATAAGATAATTATGTTTGAATTACTAAGACACCCTTTTCCTAAGGCAGATGCAGCCCTGACCAAGAACTTATGGCGTGGGAGGTAAGACATATGTTAAGTTTTAGCCTCTACTTGCCAGTTGCCCTCTTGGTAGCCATACTTTTACTTGACTCAACTTGACCAACTGTACCATGCAACCCTGAGAACAAAACTCTCTCTTTAGTTGTCTACCTTATTACCTATTGCAATCTCACTTTCCTACTCTCTAAATGTCAGAATAATCCCAGGGCTCAAGTTTTAGATGTGTTCCCTATTTTTGCTAATTCCCTAGGTGATATCATTCAGTCTCATAATTTAAATATCTACATGTTGATGGCTACACAATGCATATCTCCAGGTAGAACCACTATTTACCCTGAAATCTAAAATTGTATATTCAACTGCCTACTCAACATCTTGATTAGGAGAGCTAACACAACATCACAAATATATTATGCCCAAAGCCAGTTCCCAGGTTTTCCTCCCCAAATCTGCTCCTCTCCTGTCTTCCTCATCTCAGTAACTGGCAACTTGTCTTCCATTTTCTCAGGCCAAACCTTGCCTCCTCTCTTTTTCTCACAATGTACATCTAATCTATTAGCAAAAACTGATGACTTTACCTTTAATGAACTCCTGAATTTAACCATGTCTCACTTAACACACTAATCGAAGTCACCATTTTGTGCTAGAATAGGAGACTATTACAAAAATCTCTTACCTTGTTTTTTCTCCCTTCTGCCTTTAGCTCATACAATCTGATATCAAGACAAAAACCAGAATAATCTTGTTACAATGTAGTTCATATTATTTCACAGTTCTTCTCAAAATATTCCATGGCTTACCCTCTCACTTAGAGTAAAACCCAAAGACTCTGCATGGGTTATAAGGCCATACCTAGTCCACTAATTGTTCATGGTGCTCTAGTGTTGCTAGCTCCCTTGCTATTTCTCAGATATGACAAGCACACCTTCACCTCAGTGTCTTAGCACTGGCTATTCTCTCTGTCTGGAACACACCCCTACAAGTGCCAAAATGGCTCCCTATATCACTTACTTCAAATAAATCTCTGTTCAGATAGCACCTCAACAGTCTTACCAGTTACTAAGCATACAGTTCTCCTCCCTGCATCCACTCTATGTTTTCTTTACTCATGTTTATATTCCCACAACATAAGACAATGCCTGACATGCTGTGGGCATTCAAGAAACTTTTGTTAGAAGAAGAATGAAAGTGTAGTTGGGGGGCGGTGATACCTGTATAGCCTAAATGACATCTCATCTTTCATTGTTTTTTTTTTCCAGGATTATAACAGTGGTACCAATATAGATTATTGATAGTTACATTAATGATCATTTTCCAGAAAAATAAACTGTAGCAATTTGTCTACTTCTTTTCAGAGGGACGCTCTGGCTCTACAAACATTAGCTGGAAAAAAATGTTGCGTAGGACAACTCATGTAATTCTGTAGCTATGTCTCCACTGTCAAGTTCCAATGCCACACATATTTTTCTACAATTGGCTTTGAAAATTAAATTAATTTTGATTACTGATGGTTTAAATGACAAATGTGAGGTCCCCTTCCCACTGGATGGAAAATATAATGCATTGACTTATTCTGTCTAATAAAGCATTCTGAAAGAATGCATACAAAATAAAACTTATTTTTTGGTAAATAATAAGTCAGCTGTGACCAGAAATTAATTATTAATTAAATGCTAATGCTTATAGAAAATTATACACAATTTAAGGGATGTATCTTTTCTTCCTCCTTTGTAAGATGTTGTGCTAATAAACACATATACCTCTCATGTTTTAGGAAAACGCAGAAAAACGGGAAAGAAGAGAGAACAGCATTTATAATATGACCCCTGAAAAATATTCCTTTATAATGACTACAAAATCATTTTCTTTAAAATACCACAGGCAACTGTACTACCTGAAATGACTTCTGTTTCAATAAGCTTTATTCAATAATAAAGTGCAACTTTCAGGGCACTCAACCCTCTTAGAGCCTATGCAAGACTATATACCTGGCCAGCATAATTTCTTTTGAGATTTAAATAATTTATTTCAGAACTTGGGATTCTGCTTTATACTCCTGATTCTTGAGAAACTTACAAAGAGAATATCATGCACGCAACTTTCAGGCGCTGCTTAACAGTGTAATGTAGACACTGTACAATAAATATGGTTGAATAAAAACATTCAATAGTCATTCTTTGTGAAATCAAAATTAGCCAGTAAATTCATATTGATAAATGTCTTCCAAAAATATTCTAAAAACTATATGCATGTTTATTCATATTTCTTCTTACCAGTCTTAAAAGTTCAGTTGTAACCACCATGTTATATTGTGTTAATCACAAAGTATCTGCATATATATGTATATTTTTTGAACATAAATGGAAAAACAAATTTATAAAATAAGTGATTCCATATATTGATGAATAATTATAGTACTGAGAAATGAAAAACTTCAAATGAAACTTTTAACTTGGATTACAGTCATTTAATAACCAGATATTATTATAAAAGCACACTGATAAAACTGACAGCCACAGTGAAAAAAATCATGTAATAGGGAAAAAGCATATAAAATTTGGCACGAGATGGAATGTATACAATAGCTTCTAGAACTATTTTAAGTTCACTGTTTGCTTTCACTGATGTTTTAAAATTTTTAATTTTAAATTGTGATAAAATACACAAAACATAAAATTTACCATCTTAACTATTTTAAGTATACAGTCCAGTAGTTCTAAGTACATTCACATTGTTGTGCAATCCCCAGAATTCTTTTAATCTTGCAAAACTGAAACTCTGTGCCCATTAAAAAACTCATTCTCTCCTACTCCTCGACCTTGGTAACCACCATTCTGCTTTCTGTCTCTATAAGTTTGACTATTCTAGGTACCTTATAAAGTGTAATGAGATAGTGTTTGTTCCTTTGTGATTGGCTTACTTCACTTTGCATAATGTTCTCAAGGTTCATCCACGTTTTAACATGTATCTGAGCTTCTTTTTGAAGGCTGAATAATATTCTACTGCATGTATATACCACATTTTGCTTATGCATTCATATGTCAAGGGACACCTGGGTGTTTCCATCTTTTGCCTACTGTGAATAAAGCTACTATGAATGAGGGTGTACAAAATCAAGAGCCTGTTTTCAATTAATTTGTATATATACCAAGAAGTGGCACTGCTGGTTCATATAATTCTATTTTTAACTTTTTCAGAAACTGCCATACTGTTTTCTATAGTAGTCGCACCATTTTAAATTCCCACCTACAGTGCACAAGGGTTTCAATTTCTCTACAACCTTGCCAATACTTGCTATTATTATTTTTTTAGTTTTTATTTTATAAATTTTTTATTGGAATATAGTGATTTACAATGTTGTGTTAATTTCTGCTATACAGCAAAGTGAGTCAGTTATAAATACACATGCATATCCACTCTTTTTCAGATTCTATTGCCACATAGGTCATTACAAAGTACTGAATAGAATTCCCTGTGCTATTTAGCAGGTTTTTACTAGTTATCTATTCTATATATAATAGTGTGTTATTATTTTAAATAGTAGTCATCCTAGTGGGTATGAGGTAGTATATCTTTGTGGGTGTTTTCCACTACTACTTTTTAAATTAACAGGCCTTTTTAGTACAGGTTAATTGAAGTTACTTGGTTGCGGAAAATGAGATGGAAATAAAATAGAAGCAGAATGGCATTTTTAGAGAAAGATAATTAGAAAAAAATGAAAATAACATAAAAAGGCCACTATAATCATTACAAGGGTGCTCTAATGTAACAACATAATCTTTGAGAAATATAAATTTACTCTAGAAACTTAAGCATCTCAAAATGAACTGGACTTTAGACCCTAAGGCCACCTAAAGGTGTTATGGCTCCCTTAGCCATTGGAGACAACTGAAATGTGAAAGATTATTTAAATATAGCTAAAGCAAAGAGTTCTTTTTTTTCAATCATAAAAAGGAGGTTCAGGTTTTTGGCATATAAAGATAACTCACTTTTCCTTCCCTCAAGTAGCCTACTTTCAGGTCAAGCTTTTATATAAATGTATCTCCTATGTGGGCAATAACGGTAGTCAGCATTTTCAAGCCTGTCATTTATGCCATTGAAATTTAAATGTATTTTATATACACTTTACATTGTATATACACTCACCTACATAACATTTGTATATTAATAGATCACCTGTATTGTGTGTTCCTTATGGAATTTTTTACTTCATATAGTCTTGTCTGTGAATATGACTTCTCAAAATTTATTTTAAAATTATTCAATGTGGTGGCTGTTCCAGACATGACACTATTCTACATAAAACAAGCAAATAAGTGCCTTAAAAATACCATAAAACAAATGTTACAGAAAGATCACTTAAAAATAATTCAGTCAACCACCAGTCAAATCTATCAGATTGCTCTTGTAACTACTTTTCCTCCTGCAACAGCTCTCGCTAGTTTCCAGGCCCCAGCTACAGTGTTCAGCTCTGTCTTGGCTCACATTGCTCTCTATAACCATTCTAGGATACCCCCTCTCTCTGGTTCCCTGACTCCAGAGTCATAAGGTTCTAAACCTATATAGCTTCTCCTTACAGAAGGTTTATCATCTATGGCTAGACGGTGGGTAGAGTATTAATGTCAGAATCCCTCCCAAGGCATTCTCCAAAAGCAGCACTTTTAGTAGAGTGAGAACATTTCTCAGACATATTTTATAGCATAAAATAAGCACTACTCTTTACCAAGAAATCTCAAAAAGCCAAAGATGGCTTTAAAAATTCATGTTATAAAATCTTCTGAAGTCTAATCCAGTAAAGAAGCCATGAAATTTTCCTGTAGAAAAACCCTAAATAAAATATTCCCATGTTTCATATTCAGATAAGTCTTTGAAGGAAACTGAAACATTAATGAAATAAAAGTCAGGAGAACGTAAGTATAGCTTGCAGTAAGCTTTGTCCCACGCCTTACTATTTTAATGCTTTCAATATTAGTTCATACTGAACATATCATAACCAGAGATATTTTCTCCTAAGAATGGTTAAGAAGACTCTCCTCTAGAAGATCACTCCACGTTTAGATACACCTTTTCTAAATGAAATAAGCTTGGCTAAGGTAGCACCCTATACAATATCTGGCCTACTATACTTTATTGGCCACCAAAACCTTGACTTTCACACATATTTATATACAGACACCAAGCTCAGGTACCTATGTACAAATATGTCTGGATGTTTTCTCTAAGTCAAGAAACAACAGGATAAGTTAAGAATGTCTGAACTATCCCCATACTGCATATGTTAAGTACATTATACTGCTCAGACAGTATAAGCATATTATGTCCATAAAGAAATACTGAACATGAACATTCTTAATTTCCAATTTTCTCTTCCCTAAAATGGAAGAAAATCCAGTGTAACTTATGATGTATTTTATATACTATTTTACTCAACAAATATTTATGGAATACCTCCTTTGCCCCAGCCTCTGTATTAGGTACAAGGGATAGACAATGGGTTTTCCTGGAGCTCAAAGTGATTCTTTTCATCCTTGTCTTACCCTGGTAAGTCTGACCTTGTCATAGTAAACTCCTCCTATCCTATGTTACTCTCTTATTTCTGGGAACATATTTCTATTTGTAGAACTCAAATTCTACATCTGAATTTTCTCAAGTTAATATGAAGTACACAATCTTCATCAGTTTCTGAGGAGGCTGCTCCAATATTACCCCCGGCTCAGTGCCTGTGCTAAGGACTTGCTGCCCTCTAAAGGGCTTCTCTCCATGTTTACCCTTTGTGGATATTCTGTTCTTAAACTGAAGCACACTGTGCTCTGAAAATCAGTCCTCTGCTCCTCTGGGACCTTTCACACAGTAAAACTGGAAGGCAAAGCATCTTGCTGGCTTTCTCATTAGAGAAACAACTTCCTGCTTGGGATATGAGCTAAGAACATGTTCTTCCACTGAACAGAACTTGGGCTGCTATGATGTCCTGTGTGATACCATTAAGTGTGCCTTGGTAAAAGGGTTCAGCAGTGTTTCTATTTAACCAAAGAGACCCATCTTTATATGTGCTCTAACAGCGTATCATGATGACAAGAATCAGCAATCATAGCCATCACAACTTTTATGATTTTTTCCTGAAATATACTATCTTGTCAAAACTCAACTTAAAAATATCAATTAAAATCGGGCTACAGAAACATTCTGATTAGAGGACTAGTAAATAGATCACGCAGGTAGGTAAAGAAAAGACCTTTGCACAAACCACGAAGAACAGATGAAGGACAGATCATGAGAGAATGAGGCCAAACAGGAAGATACAATTTTTCTGAATCATAGGCAACAGCACAGTTGTAACTGTTTCTTTAAAGGTGAATGAAATGGTTCTTGTGAATGTGTTATTATTTTCAGTGGAATATCAACCTGGGTACTTCTAGCCTGCTGTTACATCTAAAAGAGAGGGAAATACTGAAAGAGTAGTAAAGTGGAAATAATAGAGGTATCTCTAATTTTAGTCTGCAAATTTACTCCTTTCCCTTTTAACTATGAAGTTGGCCTAGGAGCATTTTGAAGTGGCCTCAGGAGACAACACTAGGAAAAAAAAATGCTTGAGAACACCTGGACCAAGATGAACATTTAATTGGAAATGCATAAAATGGAGATGATAACAGCTTCTAGTGAGACAAAAGGAAAACTACAGGAACATCATTACTCTGAAAGAAAAAAGAAAACTACTTTGTGAATCAATACAGAGTTAGGATTATAGGCATTGAAATTAACAGGAAAAAATGGTGGCATGATAAAGAGGTTAGCACAAAAACTATTTCTCGCCCTAGGATGTATACTAAAACCAGATATTTAAACTCTATAATAGAAAAACTTTAAATTTCAGTTTCCCAAGACCTACTGTTACCCATCTGAAGATGTTTAAAATTTTAATAGACATTATTGATGTTAAATTAAAAAAATTTTCTCTCTTAGAGCTTTGAATAATATCCATAAACTGCACTAATGAAATAATTCTCACTTAATGAAATATTAGATATTACTCTTATGACATTTAAAGCTTAGCTAAAGTCTTTACAATTCATGTTCCTTTGTAAAGTTCATTGACATTGGTCTTGGCTATAAGTCTTTATATATATATACCAGAAGGACAGACAACAAAAGCAAAATCAACAAGTAGAACCACATCACACTAAAAAGCTTCTGCACAGCAGAGGAAACAATGAAGAAAATGAAAGGGCAGCTTATAGAACAAGAGAAAATATTTGCAAATGATATATAGGCTTCCTCCATTACCCAAAAGTAGAGTGTTCCTATTAAACCTTTCATAAGCTTAAATGGTATAAAGTGAATAAGCAATTACCTTTTTTCATAGAAGTGAAAATCCTCTTAGGACTTCTTTTGGTTAATGAAAACAGGCACTACATGGATCTTTGTAAAAGTGAAAAGGGTACAGCAAACTTTTGAAAAGTAAAGGATACCTGTGTCAGGTTAATATCCAAAAAATATAAGGAAAAGCCAAATAACCCAATTAAAATTGGGCAAAAGACATGAATAGACATTTTTCCAAAGAAGAAATCCAAATGTCCAACAGATAGATGAAAAGGCGCTCAATATTACTAATCATCAAGGAGATGCAAATCGAAACCACAAGATATCATCTCACATGTTAGGATAGCTATTACCAAAAAGACAAGAGATAACAAGTGTCGGTAAAGATATGGAGAAAAGGGAACCTTTATACACTAATGGTGGGAAAGTAAATTGGTTACAGCTATTATGTAAGACAGTATGGAGGTTCCTCAAGAAATTAAAAATAGAACTACCATACGACCCAGAAATCCCATTTCTGAGTACATATCTAAAGGAAATAAAGTCAGGATGTTGAAGAGATTCCTGTACTACCACGTTCATTGCAGCACTATTCATAATAAGCAAGATATGGAAACAACCTAAGCGCCCATCCGTGGATGAATGGATTAAAAAAATGTAACACACAGAGACACATACACACACATAGAGGAATATTATTCAGTCATAAAAAGAAGGAAATCCTGCCATTTGCAACAACATGAATGAAACTAGAATACATTATTATAAGCAAAACAAACCAGAAACAGAAAGACAAACACTGTATGATCTCACTTTTATGTGAAATTTTAAAAAGTTAAACTCAGAGAGTAGACCTGTGATTACCAAGGTCTGGGGGGTATGAAAAATGGGGAGCTATTGGTCAAAGGGTACAAAATTTCAGTTATAAGTTGAATAAATTCTGGGGAATCTAATGTACAGCATGGTGACTATAGTTCTGAAATTTGCTAAGAGAGTAGACTTTAAGTGTTCTCACCACAAAAAAGGTAACTGTGAAGTGATGGATGAGTTAAGAAACTTGATTGTGGTAATCTTTTCACGATGTATTCATATATAAATCATCATGTTGTACACCCTAAATATATATAATTTTTATTGTCAATTATACTTCGATAAAGCTGGAAAAAAATGGAGTCACTTAAAAAAAAGCCAAAATTATAGTAAACTTTAGCAAGCACTTATCAGATATACATATATAACTTGTCAATACTGGGCAAAGAAAACATGCAGCCTACATTCCAGTGAAGGAATTGATAAATAATAACTATATAAATACATTTTACAATAAATTTTTAAAAGTAACAATTTGACAAAATATGTCAAAACAATAAAAGTGTAGAGGGGCCTAATTTCCACAGGATTATAATAGAATGAGTGCCTTTTTAGAGATTAAAAAAGAATCTGTATATGAGGTAGGTGAGTAGCCAGAGAGGTGGCCAGGAGTGGGTGCCTTGGTGAGGTAACTATTCCATTATTGGAAATGGCAAGCATCTACAAAAAGAAACCAGAAATTGTTGAATCTCAGTGGTCTCTAGAAGAGTATGAGATGTGGTTAGAGAAAAAAATTAGGGCCCATATTGGAATCTCCTACACCTTGGTAAGAAATATGAGTTCTATTTTAAGTACACTGGCAGTTACTGATTTTAAGTGAAGTGAAGAGTTCCAGTTTATGTTTAGGCTGATTACTTTTGCTGCTTGCTGCATGGGGGTGGCCCAGACTGGAGAAGCCAAGGGCACCGTTATCCTATTAAAGTGTGGTTAGAAGAGGAATATCTGAGAAAGGAGGACAGACCGATTAAGTAGGAAGAAAACTTGGTATGTTTTCACATAAGCCGAGAGCTGGGAGCTTCAAGATGGAAGCTGTGGTCATCTGTATAGACTGCTCTATTTTTAACTAACACAGAATCTGACTGTTTACCCCCCAAAAGTTACTTAGTTCAAGACAATACACTAGGCTATTGAGAATCATAAGGGGATACTGAGTGGTCTACTAGGATTTACACAGGAGTCAGAAAAGTTTAAGTTTATAAAATATTTCCTATTAAAGATAAACAAGTGTTTTCTGCCCTAAATAACATGTGAAATGTCTGTATCAGTCAAATGTGGAAGTTATAAAGTGAACATTTTCGCTGGATTACCATTTTTACTTCTCACCTTACCAATTTTGACCTCATTAGCTCCTGGTCTGAGAGTAGAATGTAGAGTCAAACTTCTGGTGTCCTGTCAAACTTCTAGATTCCTTAATCTATCACACCACTGCTTCATATTCTCTAAATCACATTAGAGTATTTTAAAGGACCAAAGGCTTACATAATCCTTTCATGGGGCCTAGGACCATAAAATAAGTGCTGCACTTCACTACATTTATATCAGTCTAGACATAAAATTTCATTGAAATTCATATGTGGGTTAAATTTATAAGGATAGCTGTCCATCTGTGTCACAAAATACACTGATGCATAAGGCTTAGGAATGCAAGCTAAAAAAAAATTCAGACCATCTGTATAATAACAAATCCAATTAGAACAAAAACCTCATTTAAAATTAAGGTTACTTAATAGCTTTGAGTCTTTCAATGTGATCAGCATAAAGACCGCATAAAGTTAAGGTAAACTTTTCAAATACTAAGATGTTATCAAAGTTTAATTCTAAACATGCAATTATTTTTTAATTCACTTTGATGAATGCAGTGAACTGTGAACTGTTCGTAACTACAATTCTCTAACATAGATTCACATTTCCACTTTAAATGATATATCTAAGTATGAAAGTTTATCCAAATATCTACTTGCTGAAATTAAACTTTCTTAATTTTTCAGTAAAACAGATATATATGACCTTGCATATTCTTCACTTTGTAAATTTATGAAATGAACTACTTTTGTCTGTGTCTTCTGGGTCTGTCTCATTACATGTCATTTTATGCTCTCAGTACACTTTAATAATCAGAATATGTCATCATGTT
Organism: Hippopotamus amphibius kiboko; assembly: GCF_030028045.1. Taxonomy (NCBI): domain Eukaryota; kingdom Metazoa; phylum Chordata; class Mammalia; order Artiodactyla; family Hippopotamidae; genus Hippopotamus; species Hippopotamus amphibius. The sequence continues at coordinate 32,436,537 of NC_080189.1, read as the reverse complement.
ATTCCTCTAAGCTAAGTTAGATGGAGACAATATGCTTCATATTAAAATTCAAATTTTAAAATTTACCCTTCTCCTAAATCTAAACCATCATTACCTTTTTAATATTTTGAAAGCAATAAAAAATTTAAGCTGTTCTTTCCTAATTGCTAATTCACAATAATATTCTAAGACTTTCCACCCACTTTGGGCCTCAGTGTCCACATCTGTAAAATAAAAGTGCAACATGGGACTATTTTTTTAATAGGCAACTTATTAAACCCATTAAACCACTCTAGATGAAGACATAATGATCCTAAGAGGAGAAAGAGCAGGAGGATGAAGAGGAGGAGGAAGAGGTAGGAAAAGGGAGGGAAAAAACCTCTAGTCACAGGGAAACCCAGTGAAAGCTTGCAAGTGTAAATAGATTTGCAATGATATTTAAATTCATGAGATCTGAGTCTTCCTAGAGAAAAATGGAGACAGAGCATCTTTCTTAGAAACAAATTACTTATTATAAATTTGCTCTATCCTATTAAAATATCATGGAACTTTAAATACTTTTATGGTAATGATAGTTCCAACAATCTTATGAAATGTTTAGTCTGAGTTAATTTCAGTCTTAGAAGGCACTTTAAATTCAATCTCATTTAATTTACTTGGACATCTTTAACCAAACCACTCATGTGGACCATCAGTCACAGATTTCTATCCAATTTTACATCTGAGCTGGCTGACGCAAGAGGAATTAAGTAATGTGTGCAGCTCACAAGGTGAGTTAACCATGCAGTTGAAGGTAGAAAATGGCACATTTTGTCTTCCTTTTAGCCATTACTTCCTAACACTTAAACAAATTTTTCTTTATAATTGGATAGAGAATTGCACATTTAGAAATTAGATACATTAGTGAGCAATCAGTAGGCTGGTGTTAAATGATTTAAAAAAGTAATCTTCAGAATAGAATATGGCAAACAGAAAAAACCACACCCCTTCTGCAAATGTTCAACACAGAAAAATAATATCTAACATTTATTCTTTACTTTCTTATCATTCCACCCTCATTAATTACAATTAATCTTACAGGTGGTTTCTTGAGGTCTTGACACTCCTAGGTCCACTTTTATGTGAATTTTCTACTTTCACTTGTGTTTGGTTTATCTAGCCTCATTCATTTATTCATTAATTCAATCATTTATCTACTCTGAAACAGTGTTAGATGCTGGTTCACACAGATAAATAAAACATGATCCCTTCCATAAAAATGATTATAGTCTCAAAGGGAAAAACAGAATCAATCACACAAGAAAGTGCTTTACAAATGGAACAATAAATATTTCTACAGGGCAAATCTGGGAGAACGTGAATTGGTGGGTCAAGAAATGATATATATCCTTAATCGATTCATAGCCTTATTCCATATTCATATCCTTAATACATTAGACTGGGAATGAATGATAGGGTAAGCATTTGTCAGACTCATTTTTCTGCAGTCCTCTGGCTGAATATGACAGTCCTAAATTTGGAGGAGGGTAGAGTCTGAGTAAAAATTAATGACAAATGTGAAGAATCGAAACGTTACTTATGACGGAAACAATGAATGGAAAATGCAAATGATCACTGAAGAAGGTAAGCCACATATCAAAAAGCCTTTCTGGATCATTAGACAGAGGGGTAACAACAGTATCAAATCTCAAACTGGTGGTGCTTTTTGTTTATGTGTTCTCATTTGCAGATTGAATTTATCCTTTTTTTTTTTTTTCACTTTGGTTACAACTGCTCTGGCTTAATGTTTTAAAAAAAGAATTCCACATTCAGCCTTGAGTTTATGTTGATTTTCACACTGCCACTTATTGCCATTTTAAAAGTGTATGGAAGATGACTGAAAAATGTATAACCAGGACACAGAATTTAAATTAGATGGAATAGCATTTTCGAGACAATTCTCTTTATTCAGGAACTGATGTGAATACTACAGAGACAGACGCTTCAAAAATGCCCTTTCCTGTCACATCATTTGCTAAATTTAAAGCTGCAACCTTTAAGTTTGTTCATTTCTCTTGCTTGTCTTGCACTGACTGTTCTTTAATGGAGAAATACATTTGTATTTCAGAAATTTTGACCAACCTTGCACTTTAACTCATTTGTGATTAGTTTGAAATGTTGTCTACACTTTAATTTGCTTTCTATGATCATCAATTCTTCATATTTTTGCTCCCAGGCTAGTACTGAATGGAGTGATATATCTTCTACGGCAAATTCCTTACTCATCTGTGGTCCTTGAGGAAAAGTTGCAAAATATGCAAAACTAGCTGGCCTGGTTTGAATTTCTACTGCGTATTTTCTCATTCAAGTTTTGCTTTTTCTGGTTCTTGGTGTGACAGTGATTTTATATTGTATCCTGGACATTTTGGCTATAATGTTGAGACTCTGGCTCCTATTTAAATCTTTTATTTTTGCAGTCATACTGTTAAGGTTTAGCACACAACTTAATCTAATTTTGTGTGCTGTGGTCCCAATGACAATTCAATCTTCAGAGTCTTTGCAGTAATATTTTTGGTTTACTAGGTATATCTGGTGTTACCAGGGCTTCTGCTGGTCCCCACTGGTGCTCTCTGAGGTAGCTGACGGAGTTACCTCAGGCTGACTACCTGCCCTCTAGGTGGAGGAAGGGAGAACTGCTTCCAGGCTGAACGTCTATTGAAGTAGAAGGCTGCTTCCCAACCTTCTCAACTAGGCTGCTTGTTGTGGGAAGAGTAGGGTAAATGAGCCTACACTATCTTCAAGTCCAGGAAGTTCTAAAATGAGACAGTTTCATCCTGAAGAAATTTAAATTATTTAAGTAGCTATTTGATATATTTCACCAAGTGAATATCTGCCTCTCCCATGCATAACAGAACATTAATATGCAGTAATACACATAAGACATTGTGTGTGCTCATTTGTTCACCATTTTAAATTAGCTTAAAGAATAAAAACAATAAAAAGCAAAAAAGGAAGTCTCCTGCCCCTGGAGTTCTGAAAATGTTAAGACATACATAGCAAAGGATGCTAATTTAAAGCCTTTATAGTCAAGCAACCATACTGAGGTTATTCATCCGCAGTAGAAGTAGTGTATTTGAATATTCAAGTCCAGAACTTACTAGACTTATAGGACTTACTGAAAATTCATTGATAGAAGCTGCCTTGAAATATTATTTTTTCCTTCCAGTTTTATTGAGATATAACTGACATACAGCGGTGTATAAATTTTAAGTGTACGGCATAATTATCTGACTTACATCATGAAATGATTATCACAATAATTTTACTGAATACCCATCATCTCACATAGATACAAAATTAATGGAATAGAAAAAATATTTGTCCTTGTGATTAGAAATCTTAGAATTTACTCTCTTAACCACTTTCATATACTTCATACATTATTAATTATAATTATCATGTTGTAGATTACATCCAAAGTACTTATTTATCTTATAACTGGAAGTTTGTACCTTTTGACCACCTTCATCCAATTTCCCCACCCCCAGCTTTGGTAACAACAAATCCGATCTCTCTTTCTATGAGATGATTTGTTTTTGAAGTATAACTGACCTACAACACTATGTTAGTGCTTGTTATAAAATAGTGATTAAATATTTCTATATATTGCAAAATGATCACCATGATAAGATAAATCTAGTTATGTCACTGAAGATATATAGTTATTGACTATGTCCCCCACAGTGTACATTTCATGCTAATGACTCATTTATTTTGCAACTGGAAGTCTGTACCTCTTAAACTCCCTCACCTACTGCTTTCCTTTCCCCAACCCCTCTCTGGAGCAACCACCTGTTTGTTCTCCATATCTATAACTCTGTATCTAGAACTGTTTCTATTTTGTTATGTTTGTTGATTTGTTTTGTTCTTTATATCTCACATATAAATAATGAAGTATTTGTCTTATTTGTATTGGTATTTTCTTATTTGTCTGACTTATTTCACATAGCATATTATTCAGCCATAATAAAAGAATGAAATCTTTCCATCTGCAACAATATGGATGGACCTTAAATTATTTTTTAAAGTTTCTAAGTAAGTAGTGCACAAAGCTAGTTGCAAACTAGTATAGTGGACAATGGTTTTAGTCTCATCTTTCAATCCATCCAGCAAATTTCCTTTATCACTTAGGGATCTGACTGAAAAATGAAAAGTAAGAGTCATTGTTTTTGTTTCCTGAGGCTTCTGTAACAAATAACCTCAAATTTAGTGGCTTAAAACAAAACAAATTTATTCTCTCTCAGTTTTGTAGGTCAGAAGTCCACAATCAGCTTCACTGAGCTGAAATCAAGGTGTTGGCAGGGCTGTACTCCCTCTGAAGGCTCTAGGGCAGAACTGCCTATTCCAGCTTCTGGTGGCTGCCAGCATTCTTTGATTTGTGCTGCATCACTCAAATCTCTGCTTCTGTGGGTCACACATACATCTTCTGTGTATATAATCTCCCTCTGCCTCTCTCTTACAAGGACACTTGTGGTGGCATTTAGGGATCAACTAGAAAATTCAGGATAATTTTCTCTTATCAAAATCCTTAACTTAAATACTGCAAACCCCCCTTTCCTCATAATATTCATCGTTTTCAAAGATTTGGGCATGGACATATCTTTTGGAGCCATTATCAGCCTAATACAATCACTTTCTGAAAACTGCATTTAACTTTTCAAGTCCAGGACTAAGAACAGGAACTAAGAAATTGAAGCTGTGTGACAGGCAGAAAAATGGATACCAAATATATTGGTATCCTAATCCCCAGAACCTGTGAATATAACATGCTATGCAGCAAGGAGGAATTAAGGTTGCAGATAAAAATGTTAATCAGCTGACCTTGAGATAAGGAGGTTATCCTGGATTATTCAGGTGGGCCCAACCTAATCACTATCGCTGATACTTACACATTTTGGCTGTAGGCAGCAAAATGCAGAGAGGTGTTTCTTTTGTTATCACAAAGTTTTGGCTCTGCACCATGTTCTAGCAGGATGCCTGTACATTCTTCCTCCTGGCACTGCACTGCCTGTCAGTGTACTATATAAAACCAGATAGTAAATTCTGGAAATAAAGAGTAACTATTCCAAAATTTTCACCAATTAGTGATATTTAAATGGGATAAATCCATTTTACACCAGAGCATAGGTGGCATAAGAGCGGGCCTATCATCACTGTTGCCAAAGTCCAGCTGGCATTTCTCTCTGCTTGGATATCACCACAGCTGGAGGCCATTGGTACAGACCAAATGAACAGCGGTCCTGCTAAAGGCAAGGGATTTTGAGGGTTTTCCAGTACATGATCTCATAATTTACAAGGCAGAATTATTCAATTGATTGTAAACATTTAACATTGTCTTGTTCTGAAGTCATCAAAGCAATATATTTCTGAACAAAACTTAAGGTAACAATTATTTTCATCTGAAGAAATTTAAATATCTGTTAACACTAATTGATAACTCATGTGTTAAATGTTGCCCTCCCCCTCCCCCGCATATTCAAACATTGAAGTCCTTACCCCCAGAACCTTAGAATGTGATCTTATTTGGACAGTTGGTAAATGCAGATATAATTAGTTCAAATGAAGTCTGCTGGAGCAGGGTGGGCCTCTATTCCAATATGACTGTTGTTCTTATACACAGGTGATTTTTGGACAAATGTACTCAGAGTAAGAACACGGTGTGAACATAAAGGCAGAGATGTGTGTTATGAAACAAAAGTCAAGAAACACCAGATTGCCAGAAAACCACCAGAAGCTAGAAGACACTCCCAAATTCTTCTTTGAAGTCCTCAAAAAGAACCCACCATGCCTACTCCTTGATCTCAGATTATAGCTTCCAGAACTGTGAGACAAATCTATTTTAAATCTGTGGTACTTTGTTACTCTGGTCTAGCAAACTAATACATTCACCATGATGACAGAAACATTCCTGAATAAAACAAAGTCGGGTTTAAATTCTAATTTAACCCTCACTTAGAAGCTATTCTTTATCCTTTTAGTGCTTCAGTTTCCTTATCAGTAAAATAAAGATGATGATAATAATTACCTCATAGGACCCAGATGTTAGAACCAAGCAAGAATCTATGGAAAGTGTTTTAAATAGCTTCATGTTCAATTAAGTACTAAATAAAGGTTAACTAATATTAACATCAGCATTTTAGAACTATTACTGCTACTTAACACAAATGTTGATTCAATTAAATAAAAGAAGATAAGTATACCTACTTTATAGAGCCATTTTAAGGATTAGAGATATTTAGTATTAATTCTAATTATATTTACATAATTAATATTTTAATTTTAGCATCTCTAATGTTGAGATGTGACTTATAATGGACAGTTTCTTACAACTAAAATTATCAACATTCTAAAATTTCATATTTTTATTTGAGCTAATGGAAACCTTACAATCTTCAATGCCTTATAGATTAAATATACTTCTATACATAGAATTATTACAATTCCAGGTACACAGTTGGTATTAAATAAATTGTAGCTATTCTGTGTATAATGGGGGAAAGTGGCTGTAATAGAGGGGAAAAAAGTTCTTTTTCAGACTTTATAAGTCAAATAATTGTGTACACTTAATGGTAAAAATAATGGGATAAGAGAATGGTGTTCACTGAAAAGTAGGGACCAAAAGATTGACAGGAGTGCTCAAGAAAAAAATGTGAGGAGACAAAACTGATGACAGTCTTTCCACGTAACTTTTTCAATGAGTTGTGAGTTAAGAGAAAGCTGATGTGGGTGAGCAACAGTTGAAGAGGGAAGTGGAATTAAGAATATTTTAAAGCATAGTATAAATGACAACATATATTCAGTAAAGAGGACAACATAATGATAAAAATGTTAGAGGGAATTAACTTATCAATAATATCCTTCAGGCTACACTGTACTTTTTCAGTGTTCCCCTGGGTCCTGCGGGACCCCCGTGGACTTCCTGAGCTGGGTTCGCAGGACCCGGGCCGTCACTACTCTCAAGCCGACACCCTGTCGCCTTGCCTCGGACCCGAGGAGTGGTAGGAGCGTCACTCACCTTTCCTTCTACAGAAGAGCAAAACATTTTTCTGTCGCTCTGGGAAGCGGATAGAGAATCACTTGGATGAGTTCAGACGTTCTCCACCTCACCCCCTGCTTTTTGCAGCAGCTTCTCACCTCCGCGGAACTCTAGGTTTTAGAACCAGGCCTCCAGGCTCGCGCATCTCCTCGGCCTCGCACTTTCCACAGCAGGACAGGTGCAGGCAACTCAACTGAACCCCACTGCGCATGCGTACGGTCGTGCATGCCCGCGCGCACTATCGCTTATCGGCTGAGGTAGTCGGAAGCAGGCTCTAACGGCGCCCTCTTTTTATTTTACCTCACCCTTAATCTCAGAAGTATCACGTGGGCGGTTGTGTGTTTCTCTAGTTGCCTGGTCAGTTAAGCGGTCTCAGGGAAAGACTAGGGCCAGTGGAAAAGCTGCCTTTCCGCAAGGTTGGGCATGTACCCAAGTCAGGACCCAGGACCATGAAGGACTCTTTCCGCAGAAAACGTCTCAAGGTACCCTATACTTTTGTTGTTTTGGTAAACTTCTTAACTCACCTAAAGGCAGAAGCCGCGGTCCCAGAACTTACACTCCTCCTACATCCTCTTGGCCATTTCAGTCGGTGTTTTGGGAAATTAGTGGAGGCTAGGATTTCGGGTCCATGCAGCAACACCTGTCCCTGCCTTGGTTTCAGAAAGTGTGGCAACAGGTGCCCGGATGTCCCCCAGGGAAAGCCGGGAGGAAGAAGGAAGTATACTGTACAGGTGTAAAGAAAAAAGGCATTCAGACATTGGCCTTCCTCCTCTGCCTACAGGAACATTCATGTGTGAATATGTTTCTACTTGTGAAGAGGTTGCTTAGTTCTGTCGGGTACCCTGCCGGCCCCCCTTCCTCTTTCGCATGCAGTAATTTTTTTTTTTTTTTACTGAGTTTCACAAATTTTGTGTAAAAATTGTAAAGGTTATGGGTGAGGTAAGGAGTAACGTTCTTCCTACAAAATTACTTTTTATGCTGGTCGGTACAGGAATAACCAACAGATCATTTTGCTATTGTTGATATTTGGTATTGGGTTTTGTAAGGGCTGATCTATTTTAGCGCCTATTCTTAACGTGTAGCTCTTACTCCTAAGCGTGATCCTTCTAAGTGCCCTAATGAAAGCTTCAGTTCTTTACTGTTTTATCTTGATGTGATTTGAGTGTGAGCCTGTAGCTCCTAAGTACGGTATTCTAAATTGTATTTCAGCTAGAAAGAATAGCATGTGTGAAATAGCTGCTTGTCTCTTTATCCTCCCATCAATGTTTTGCCCCATCACATTGATGTGTGTTGTCTTCAGGTCTCATTTTATGTATGTGAACGTAGGAGTCGGCCAAAACATCAAGGGAAAATTCCATGTAGGATTTGAGATCTCACTTTTCTGTGGCTTTCTCCTCTCCAAGATGTTGCCCCTCAAATTCTATCACCTTTAGCAGTCTTGAGTCCAGTTACTTCTTCTCTGCCTAGTCAGACTGCTGCTTTATGCTTAAACTGTACTCCTTTTCAAGCTGGGTTTAATATGAGACTCTTCTCAAATTGCCTTCCTTCAATGATATTAGTGCCTCAAGTCTTATCTGAGTTGATTGCTCTCCAGTGTCTGAAGATAGTTACTTAGGTAATTTATGCTGGCCAGCTTTTATTGTTTTTTTTTTGGCAGATTTGGCCTGATACAAACACAAGTGTGATATTCCACCTTGGCCAGCACTGGATGTCTCTTCCTTGAGACTCTGAGATGCTAATAATCTTAGACTTTAATTTGTCAGAAGTGGAAATCCACTGAATAGTTTTAAGCAATAAAAATGTTGCAGAAATCAATCCATCGGGGAACCGAGCACCACACTCGGAGGGTTGGGGAACTCAGGTTTATTAAGCCTGTGGCCCCAGATGAGCTAACTCTCCAAAGTTCTGGGCCCTGAGCTCAGGGTGAGCTTTACTTTTATAGTGCACATGTTTATATAGCAAGGAACTTTCCAAACAGAAACTTACAAGAGCAGGTACAGAACATTCCATTTTTAGCAAAACATCTTAAAGTTACATTGGATTGTTAGGTCATCCTGTTTTTCTGTTTTTCTCAGTGCAGCAAGCATATTTCACAAAAGCAAAACAAGCATGGAGTTGTAAGTTTCTAACTTTCCTCTTCAAAATGACTATTGTTTTACAAAGCTTATGCTGGCAATAGCATGGGGGATAGATGAAAGGATAATTACATTGAGGCATGGAGACAATTGAAAAGCACATAGTTGTAACTTAGGGAAAAAAATGAATAAATAAGAACCTGAAATAAGGTAGTAGGAAGCTGAAAGAGAGATTGCAATAAAATAGAAGGGAGGCAGCTTAACAACTTTAGAAGGAAATTACATGAAATTAAATTTTCATGTATCTAGGGTTAAGGTGAAGGGAAAAAGCAGGAAGACTAGTCAAAATACAATATGAAATATTAGACTAAAATGATTTGGACTAGAGATGATGTTGGACTAGAACAAGCTCATAGTTGTAGTCCAATTTTGGATACATTTTTAAGTAGTAAAGTGAGGATTTGCTGATTTGCTTTGAGAAGGAATTAAAGGGCAGAAGTGTTTTGCTCTGAGTGAAAGAATGGACTAACCTGTTCTAAGATGAAGAAGATAGTGTAGAGAGCAGGTTTGTGTTGGAATGTCAGTGGTCTGTTTGGATGTGTTGAGTGTAAGGTGCATACAGAAAACCAAATGCCAGTATTAAATAGGTAGTTAGATACCAAAACCAGTTTGGAATTTAGAAGAGGAAACTGAATTCTGACAAATTGAAGTCTGAAACTATCAATTTGGAAATCAGTAATATATAGATGGTATTTAAATTTCATGAGACTGAATGAAATCACCCAGAAATGAATATAGATTTTTTAAAAATATTCCAGGTATAAATTCTATTTATTTTTTTTTTTAGCACTGGCAGGGTTTACTTTTATAATACTTTGGATGTGTAGTATGTTAGGATTTTTTAAAAAACTCCAAAATAATTTTTTTAAATGGAGGTATCAATGGAGTGTTCCTGGAACACTTCAATATTGGAAATGATGTAGAACTAGCAAAGTAGCAGGTGTGGCCAGAGCAGTAGGAAATTTGCAGTGTCTTGAAACCCAAGTAAAGAAAAGTGTTTTAAGGAGCATGCAATGATCATCTATTAGAAATGTTGCTGTATTAATATGAAGACTGAGAAATCACTATCACAAAGTGGAGATCCTGGTTGAGAACAGTTAAGAATGATGTCAATCAAGTGCTAAAGAGTGAGGGAACTTGCGTTGAGAAGGGAGAGAAATAAACTGGAGGCAGTTGTTATAAGCAATGACTCAAATAAATTTTACTGTAAAGCAAATGGAAGAAATAAGGTGGTAGTTGCTGGAGGACGTATGATTATAATGCTGTTTTTCTGAGAAAATATCAGCATGAATGTATGCTAATTTTTGTTTTTCAGTGGAAAAAGAGAATTGATGATCCATGAGACTTGAGAAGTAGAGGGGATTGCTGTATTCATGCTGTGAATTCGCTAGAGGGGACAGGCTTTAGTGCACAAGAGGAGAGGCTGGCCTTTGCTAAAGAACATGGAAATTTCACCCGCAGTAACAGGGAAGAGAGTACAGTATTTCTGGCAAGGTGTTGATAAAGTGGGTAGATGTCTTGGGAGCCTATGAAATTACACTGTGGCTTTTTCCCTCAGTAAACCACAAACCGAGAACACCAGCTGAAAGTGAGTTTGAGAAGGTTTGAGTAGAAAGAAAATACAGAATGTCACGGGGAGAATGAGAGTAGGATGGACCAAGGAAAAAGCTTATAATTGCCCTTCAATATGAAAAGCCCGCTTGAAGTGGGCTATCATGAAATGAAAGTGAGGGGAGCATGACTGTGTCTTTTCCTTCAGTCACATTCAGTGTCTCAAATGGGTAGCCAGCAAGTAAGAATAGGAGAGAGGGGCTAAAATATTGAAAGTGTATATATAGGGATATTAAGAACTGACCATAGAAATTAATCAAGTAGTAGGGAAGTGATAGTATGGTGGTATAGGGTAAAGTTCTATGAAAAAAATGGTCAGATTTGTGAAAGGCAGATGGGGATTGTTTGCAGGGATTTTTGGTGTTTTGTGACTAGAGAAAGTGAGTTGGACATGTGGGAGGTGGTGTTCAATGAGATTATGGAAAAAGTGCAGCTATTGTTAATGACAGATTGCAGCATGTGGCCATGAAGGTGAGAGGCTGAGGTAAGCTGCAGAGCACAATCACTAGAGGAGATTGATTGCTACTGGGAAAGTAAATTTCAGCCTGCAGGAGTTAAAACTATTAGGTACAATCTTGAATGAGAAAAATTTATGTTTTTAAGATATCTAGTAGATTTACATCCTAATGCACAAGATATAGCACTAAATGTATGACCATAGTGAGCCACTTATCCCTTCAGGCCTGGATTCTTCATCCTTTGGCCATGTTAGTGCCCTCTACCTTATGACCACCGGGAACACAAGTACACAGGAACAACTGTAGTTGAACAAGTAGAGTTTACTATTCACTGCAGTGTGAAAGAATACAAACTATGGAGACCTCTGAGGCATCTCAGTAAGAGAGTACTAGAAAAGACTTATTTATAGGAGTCTTTATGCCCCTTAGCATATTAAAATGTACCCAGAGATTTTGTTTGTTATTGCTTTTTAAAAAATCTTTATTTTTTATTGAGGTAACATTGATTTATAACATTATATGTTTCACTTGTACGTTATATTCCACTTCTGTATACCTTACAATGTGCTCATCACCAAAAATTGTTTCTGTCCATCACCATACAGTTAATCTCCTTTACTCATTTCATCCTCCCACAACCCCTCGAGCCCCTGAGTGATCACTGCTCTGTTCTCTGTATCCAAGTGTTTGTTTTTGTTTGGTTTGTTCATTTATTCTGCTTTTTTGTTTATTAGTTTTTTTATTTTCTACATATTGGTGAAATCATATGGTATTTATCTTTTTCCATATGACTTATTTCACTTAGTATAATACCCTTAAGGTCCATCCATGATGTTGCAAATGGCATGATTATATCTTTTTTTTATGGCCGAATAGAATTCCATTGTGTGTATATATGTATATTTTTAAAATGTATTTATTTTAATTTTTATTTATTTGCTGCATTGGGTCTTTGTTGCTGTGCTCAGGCTTTCTGTAGTTGCAGAGAGTGGGGGCTACTCTTCATTGTGGTGTGCGAGTTTCTTATTGCAGTGGCTTCTCTTGTTGCAGAGCACAGGCTCTAGGTGCACAGACTTCAGTAGTTGTGGCACGTGGGCTCAATAGGTGTGGCTCGTGGGCTCTAGAGTGCAGGCTCAGTAGTTGTGGTGCACAGGTGTAGTTGCTCTGCGACATGTGGGATCTTCCTGGACCAGGGCTCAAACCTGTGTCCCCTGCATTGGCAGGCAGAGCCTTAACCATTGCGCAACCAGGGAAGCCCCACTGTATATTTATATACCACATCATCTTTATCCATACACCTGTTGTTGGGCACTTAGGTTATTTCCAGATTCGGGTATTATAAATAATGCCATGATGAACATAGTGATGGATATATCTTTTCAGATTAGTGTTTTCATATTCTTTGGATAAATGCCCAGAAGTGGACTAGCTGGATCATATGGTAGTTCTAGTCTTCATTTTCTTCATTTTTTGAGGAATACCCATACTGTCTTCCATAGTGGCTGCATCAATTTATATTCCCACCAACAGTGTGTGAGGGTTCGCTTATCCCCACACCCTTGCCAACACTTGTTACTTCTTGTCTTTTTTATAGTAGCCATTCTGACAGGTGTGAGGTGATATCTCATTGTGGTTTTAATTTGCATTTCTCTAATAATTAGTGATGTTGAACATATTTTCATGTGTCTGTTGGCAATATGTATATCTACTTTGAAAAAATGTCTATTCAGCTCCTCGGAGCATTTTTTAATCAGGTTGTTTGCTTTTTTGTTGTTGAGATGTATGAGTTCTCTATATATTCTGGATATTAACTCCTTATCAGATATATCATTTTCAAACATGTTCTCCCAGGGATTTTAATTTATAGAGGTGAATGAGTGCCAACATAGAGATGTTGATGCCTTTCAAAGATTTTATTATTGGGCTGGCCAAAAAGTTCACTTGGATTTGTCCGTAAGATGTTACAGAAAAACCATAATGAACTTTTCGGCCAACTCTAATACTTGCATTTCCTGAGGAAAAGGGACAAGCCATGCTATGCAGTGCCTCATGGGAAAGTACCATGTTGGTCAGGAGGCAGAAAAAAGGAGTGAAAGAAAAACCTATGGCAGAGCCTTTATTGCTCTTGTAGCAGGAAGATTTTACGAGAGCAGTAAGGTGGGGATATCCCTCATTGGGCAGGAAGTGAAACACAAATATTAGATTTGTGATTGGAAGGTTTGTATCGTGATTTTCATGCCCTTGTGAAAGCTGGCTTGCAGGAGATGTAAACAACTTCGTTGGTTTGGCCCTGTGTTTAATAGAAGCCAAATAGACAAATACAAAATCTAAGGAGACACAGAAGACTTAATTTTTCATATTTCCTCAGTGATGCTGTCTTCCTGAATTAAAACCTTAACACGTGAACTATAGGAATGTAAGAAAGAATGTTAGGCTCTCAAAGTTTGCGTTCCCACCTAAAAATCAGGATTATTGTACTTACCTGTGGACTGTTGTGAAAATAAATGAGACAAATCTGAATTAAATCATTTAGAACAGAATCTGATAAATATGTTCATTAACAAAATGCAAGCTCATTTTCTTTCCTCTTTATGTGGAAGAAATAAAAGTATAATCCAATGTTTGCTGTTCTCATTCACTTCGGATGAGACACCCGTGTTACACATGTGAATGCAAACCTAGCCAACCCTAGGAACCTGGTCAGGCTCAACACAGCCACAATCAACATCTGTAGTAGATTCAGGAGCAAGAAATAAACAGTTGCTTTTGTAAATTACTGAAATTTATGGATTGTTTATTGAATAATAATAATTTCCAAGTAATACAGAAAGTGGGGCAAGGAACACATCATATAGCACATGGCATTTCATTCACATGGTTTCTGGAGATATAGTTCTTTTCTCCATTCCCACCTCTCCCCTAATTGTCCCACAGCAGTTTAGTCTTGCACTTTTTCACTAGTCTTCTTTATTTTACAGAGTTTCTTTCCTCTTGCTAGAGAAGCTTGGGTGTTAGTTTCACAGTGTATTTAAATAGAAATAAATCTTTAAGAATGAAATTACACTAGAAATGGTATGTTAAAATAAAAGTATTTAATTTAGCTGGAGAAAATAGGTTAAATGGAAATTGCAAAGATTGCTAGGGGTAAGATAATTTTCTTTTTGCCACAACAGTTATTAATCCCCAAAATGTTCTGCTAAATTATAAGATCACGAAAATGTTTAGTAACAGTCATACTATCTTTCACCCATCTCCCCACATCATGGGTTTTTGTTACCAACATTATTTTAATTTATTTTTTTATAATATCTAATGTTAAAATCCATTTTGTAAACTAATTTTTATTGATCTGTTTTATTGATTTTCACAGTCAGGTAGTTTTTTCCCAGGAAGGACTTAATTGCCTTTGTCTTTGTATTTGAACAATTACTTGACTGATTATAATATTATCTCATGCTTTCTTTCCCTCCGAATGTTGACTTTGTTCTGCTGCAGTCTGGCATTGAATGTAACTGAGAAGTCTGAACCATCCTGATCACCTCCTCTGTTCTAAATAATTTGCTTTTTTTCTCCAGTTACCTGAAAGATTCTCCTTTTATTTGAGGTTCAGTAGCTTAACCAATAAATAGATCGATGATGCTTTTTTTAATTAATATTTCTGGATAGAATAAGGCATTTCAGTCTGCAAATTCAGTTCTTTAAATTTCATGAAGTTGTTTTGTATTATGATTTTGAGACATAAAATTTCATTTATTAGGTTTTTTTCTTCAGGGACACTGTCTCTAGTAATCACATTTATCTGACTTCTATATTTTTAATCTCCTCTGAAATTCTTTCCTATTTTCACCTTTTCTCTGCATTCACAGTGCTTATTCCCAGTCTTTCCTGCATGCCATTAATTTTAGCAACATTTATTTCCTAACGTTTCTGATTTATTCTCAGTTCTGTGATGGTATTATTTTGGATCACCATTGCTTTCCTTACCCCAGATACCTCCACGTTGATCTCCTTAAAATATTTGTAGTCCTATCTCTGAAAAATTGTTTTATATAATCCTTGATCTTGTCAACCTACATGCATTATTTTTTAGATTCCAAATATAAACTTACTTCACTTAGTATGATAATCTCTGGGTCTATCCATGTTGCTGCAAATGGCAATATTTCATTCTTTTTTAAGGCTGAGTAATATTCCTCTCTGTGTGTGTGTGTGTGTGTGTGTGTGTGTGTGTGTGTATACATCTTCTTTATCCATTCATTTGTCAATGGGCACTTAGGTCTATGACTTGGCTGTTGTAAATAGTACTAATGTGAACATTCGTGTGCATGTATCTTTTCGAATTAGTTTGCATATTTTCCAGATATATGCCCAGTAGTGGGATTGCTAGATCATATGGTAACTCTGTTTCTAGTTTTTCCATGAACCTCCATACTCTTCTTCACAGTGGCTGCACCAATTTATATCCCCATCAACAGTGGACAAGGGTTCCCTTTTCTCCACACTGTCTCCAACATTTACTATTTGCTATTATTTTTGATGATGGCCTTTCTGGCCAGTGTGAGGTGATAGCTCATTATAGTTTTCATTTACATTTTTCTGATTGTTAGCAATGTTGAGCATCTTTTTATGTGCATATTGGCCATCTGTATGTCTTTTGAGAAATGTCTATTTAGGCCTTCTGCCTGTTTTTTGATTGGGTTGTTTGATTTTCGCTGTTGAGATCTATGAGCTGTTTGTGTATTAAATACATTTTCAACTTACAATATTTTAAACTTGCAGTAGGTTTACAGTATTGGGGTGTTACCCCATCATGAGTCGAGGAAAATCTGTAGATTTAAAACCGCAGCTATTTTCATTTCTTAACATTTACTTTCAATAAATATTTTAGTTACATGCACTATCTCAAATGAAAACCTAATGAAATATTTTTGGCAAATATTCCGTTAGAAATATGAAGAAAAAAAACTGCTATTTGTAAAGAAATAATAAAAAATAGTACTAAACAGTACTAAAGTTAAGATTTTTTTTTATTAACTGTGCTTGATGGTACATAATTAATGTTTCCTTTGGTTCGTTCAATTAAGTGTCTTGAGTGCTTTAGATGTATAATCTATTTAAGACACTGTAACAGGTGAAAGAGTACATAGAACACTTAACCATGTTAATCAAGTTTGTTGACTAATCATGCTACAATCTGAGACCTGATGATATCAGCAGTTTGGAATGAAGCAGAGTTCTTTCTGTATTTAAATCAGTGGATAATGGGTACATTTTTAAAGACTGTCCTATTTTTATTTACTTGGAAAAGCATTTCAGCTTCTTGTCTTGCATTTTGTGTTTTACCAGGTAATGAATAAGCATACTTTAGCGTTTTTCTGCTATGAAAATAAATAAATAAATAGATCAAAATGAAATTATTGAAACTGTCTAGTGATATATAAAGATGAGCAATAGCCCTTTTCTTGATGAAACTATAAACATCACTAAGGAACAATTAAAAGACTGTGTCCTTTATAGAAATGCCTGATATGCTAAAAATGACATTGAGAAGAAACTGGTGTGGGGAGATAGTATTTTTCAAAATAGATCTTATGACTAAAATTTTACATTTAGATTTTATATTTAGTGATTTTTTGGTGTATGTGAAAAACGTTTTGGAAACTAGATATTTTATAGGATGCAAAGAATATTCACTTCAGTTATGGCATCATAGGAGAACCCAGTATACTTTTGAATTAGATTTTTTTTTAATTTTTGCTATAAAATTTCTAATGAAATATATGTAATACAATCTGTTTTTAGAAGTAGGAGCTTTTTTCAGCTATTTTTCTCTATTTTTAGCTATTACGACTTATATCAAAAACTGTGCCATTAAAATTATCTCTTTAATCTTTGACCTGGGTATCCCACATGCTCAAATGTTTTCTAAGAAAAGCAGAAACGAAGGCAAATATTCATGTACAGAAATGTTCATGATTTAATTAAAATGGTAAAATATTAGAAAACATTAAATGACAATTAATAGGAGAAATCACAATATTTCAAGGTGAGGTCATCTGCTTTAATCCTGAATGCTAATATTCTTAATATGAGAAGGAAGTCTGCCCACTGCTGTTTTTGCTGGCCAGTCTTGTATGTCAGTGACTCTCATGATTAAGCCCTGTTCTTTGCTGAATTGTTTCTTCCCCTTTCTGTTGAAAAATTAGGGGGTAGAGTTAAGAAAAAGAAAAGAAAATTAGAGTGGTAGCTGACAGGGGCTGTAGGGAGGGAGTAATGGGGAGTTATTGTTTAATAGGTACAGAGTTGTCTTGCAAGAAGAAAAGAGTTCTGGAGATGAATAGTGGTGATGGTTGCACAACAATATGAATACAGTACAAAGTGGTTAAGCTAGTAAGTGTACTTTGCTACAGTATAGGAAAAATAATTCTAAAAATCATGCCTTATCCTATAAACTTGGCATGTATCTGTTGAAATATCTGTATGTATTCTTTTAGACTGTGTGCCTATGTGTTTGTGGGTGTAGAATGGGGGGCTGTTTTCTACACGGTGTTTTAAAGCCTGTTTTTTCACTGTGCAATCTGCTATAAACAGGTTTCCATGTATGACATTCTTCTGCAGTATAATTTTTAATGCCTATATAAAATTATATAGTTTGAGTGGATGTGTCATAATTTTAACAGTCTTATGTTGTAACTGAGGTTATTTCAGAATTTTCACTATAGGAATTAACATTTTCATCAGACTTTGTACACAGCTCTTTTATAATTATTCAAATATTTTCTTAAAGATATTTGTGTATAATTCTGTTAGTGAAATTGCTGAAATTGAATAAGATGAACATTTAAAAAATTTTGATAGTGTTTCCAAACTAGAGAACATTTCTATCAAATTTATTTTCTTATAAAGATAGAAATAGTTGAATTGTAGTGTGATAAATCTCCCTCTAATTTTATGCTATACATAAGCTTTAATTTTAAAAGTGTTAAAAATCTATTCTTTCTTTAAAAGTAGGGACTGTTATCTTTTGGGATGGGAAATTTTGTTTGAATTGGATGAAAACATTGCTATGGATCTTACATTCCCCTTATTGTTTCGTACAAATTCATGTGATAAGTTATTTATATAGTAGCTGTCATGCAAACATTTATTGACCAATTTAGTGTATTTTTATGATTTTATTATATTTTCAAGGTTTTTATTGTTTATACAAAAGTTTATCTCAGCAGAGTTTTGATTAAAAACTTTATTTAACGATGCAAATTTTTAAAAAATATTTTGTTTTGCTGAAGTCCGTTGAAATATTTTGCTCTCAAACTGCTTTTTTTTTCCAGTAATGCTAATTCAGCTGGAGTCTAGATCCAATAAGAGCAGAGAACTAATCTCAAATGCTTATAAAGAAAAACATCTTCTACTGAATATTCTCCCTGAAGTATTTATAAGGAAAAGTGTACTTCTTCCAGGCTAGTGTAAGCCTCTAAGAGCCTTGCTTAGTGCTTTTATCTCTAAAACCTGTATCAAAACCAGAGATTTGGGGAGCCAGGCTCTCTTCTATTTGTAAAACATACATATTTTTATGTGGACATGCAAGTTAGTGATAAAAAAAATATACATTTATTACATGAAAATATGTTCCTTTCTGAGTAATAGATGGCATCTGTGTTTTACAAATTTGATGATTCATGTTATTTAGAAATATTTGTTTTTCAGATAAAATTCAATTTACATATTCACACAGAACATAACATAGTATACAAGAAGTTTTTACGTTTTGATCATGGATGAATGTCATGATTTTAATAAATTAACTTTAGGGTTTTCAGTCTTTTTAGCTGATACATACAAATAACATTTTATTCAAAACTCCAAACAACCTATAGCTTTCATAATGCAATTCAGTCTCTTTGGATATATTACTATACAGTTTGTACAACATATTTTTCTATCAAACCTATACCTGTTTATCTTAACTGTAGAACATCCTAATGTATTTGATGTTAGTTTTTCTAATTTTAGATAATATTATTCAGCATTTTAGAATACTCTACTACATCATGCAATTTATAAGTAATACATAATATTGCCTTGTAACAAAATTCACATTGTAAACCCTACTTATATTAGCAGGTGAATAGGATACAATAGGATGATGGAAAATATGCAAGTAGAGGAATCAGGATGCCTACCTCAAAAGTCTAGAGATGCAGTACTGTCATTAACTTAATTTATAACTTAATGTATCTGAGCCTCAGTTTCTTTATTTGTAAAATGAGGTGGCTCTCCTGATGATTACTTCAATTTTTTTTAATACTTGGGATCTAATTTCTTTAGAGTATATAAAAAATATAAATACTCTTATTAACAACAATAAAAAATCCTTAAATTTGAAATTCACTTAAAAACTTCTGAATTTCTGTTTAATATATGCCTATTTCATATTGAGCTTTAATTTGTATGTGCTAACTATATATTCCAGCCCTGCTGTCTTCCAGCTCTGAATTGCCAAGTCTCTGAATGTGAGTCATTTCTTTTATCTATAACATGATCTGTTCTTGTAATTCATTGGGATTAAATAATATATATGAAAAGTGAATAACATAATAGGTGCTCTATTCATAACTTGTCATTCATTTGAAAATAGAAGATTTTTTTAAAAAGAAGCTAGTTTATAACGTAAAAGAAAAATTGTGCTGGATAGCGTTACACAGGCAAGAATAACTTTATTCATGGCTATTGCAATAAGGGAGAGAGCTTGAACTCAACTCTGCTAAAATAAACAAAAAAAGAAAGAGAGAGGTTTTGAGCACTAGGATGAAGTGATAGAAAAGTATAGCAGGCTGTTAGGGAGGAGGTTGATCAATGGATTAGGCTATCTGTGTTTGTTAATTGAAACTTATTTAAGTTAGGCTTAGTTGCTGGTGGAATAGTGGAAATGACATAAGGCAAACAGGAGAAAATAAAATTTAATTTCATATGTACATGAACCCTACATACATAAAAAGTTCAAAGACAGAAAGGTAAAATGAGGTATACATGTCATCCTGAGCTAAGGAATAGGATAGGAGACTGGGGCTTCCAAAGACAGGAGGGTCATTCATAGGATGATAAGAATGGCACATGTTTGGTAATTAGGTGTTTGCCCTGTCATATGGGTGGAGCAACTTAAAATAAAATGTATCTCTGGTAATAGCTCTTTTTCTAGGAAAAATTCCCTGTTTAAATTTTTCTGGGTAGTTATGAGAGGGCAGTAGTCTCTCTTGAGCCCATCGTATCTCCATTGCTTTTAACTAAACAGAGTCCACATGCCAAAAGTGGCATATTTTGGGGAGGCCTGTTCTGAACCTTTACAACTGTCAGATATTTAATAGTGTTATGGAAATTTATTGTATTTCTGTCTATGTTAATTTGAATGATAATGACATATATATAAATTTGCAGATATGTACCTCTTTGTATTTGTAGTACAATCTAGATACAAAATAGATTTGCAAAAATAATGAATTAGCCTTTTCATTTCTGAAACTAAATTCTTAGATAAACTTTGCATCTAGATTATAAAGTAGTTTTTGTTTAAATATAAAGTACATATCAGCAGACATATTTAATTTGTTTTTATTTTTATACTCTTCAAGAACTTAGTGTGCTTAAATTGATTTAATATGAAGTTATATTCTTTGTAAATATACAGTGTACTGTAATTGAAAGATGGGGGAAAATTAACTGTTTCTAGAACTTTTTCACTTAGGATGGCTTATATCTTTAAGAGATATTTGTAAATACCAGTTCTAGGTAATTGAGAGAAGTGTTTTGCCTAAAACTTAGAGGCAGTTAGATTTAAGGATCTTTATGTAGTGGATATAGAATAATCACTCATTTAAGCAACCTCTTAAGCATTTACTGTGAATTTGATTTATGTAAGAAATATAGGATAAATTGTGTGTGGCTTATAGAATCATGTTTGAACTACTTTGATATTTACTTTTGCTTTTCTTTCAGTGTTCTCTATAATTTTAATTAAATACATTTACAAATGGCTTAATATGTAGATTTTTAAAAATAAAAATAAATAAGCTCTATTAAGTCACTTCAAAGTATGAATTCCACACTAGAGTTACATACATAATCTTCTTTGTGTGCTAAGACTTCCAGCACCAACTCTAGCACCAAAGAAAATATGGTTGAGAAATAAACAGTGTATGGCATTTCACCTAGATGTAGATTTCTACTAGTGTGGTTCTTATTTCAGTCATGAATATAGCCACTGTATTAATAATTAACTGGCCAAATCAAAGTAAACCTGCTGAATTTAAAGTGGGCATGATCTTTGTGTTCTATTCTGAAATACTACACCTACAAACAACAGGTTCCCTTAGTATTCAATATTCCACTGTCCAGAGTGAAGTAGGAACCCCTCTCATACACACACACACAGAGGAGTTAAAGCCAGAAGAGGGTGATGTCATGGTCTGCTGCTTTTTATTTATGAAAACATGCTTTTAATTTTTTTCTGCACTTGAGGGACTTCAGTAGCATATTGCAGAAACATTTACTCTTTGTCTATGGAAAGTAGTTTCTACAGGCACATTAACACAATAGGAAAATATGCTTAGATATTTTATATAGAAAAAATACTGCCCTGATCTTGTGTTACTTTTTTGTTTAGGCACACTGCTGAGGTCACCAAAAACTGTCAGCACTGGGAACTGTCTAATAAATCTCCAGCCCTGCTGTATTTTGAGAATAGCACAGTTAAGTATGCATATGAAGTGAACCAGTGCAAAAATCAATATAGTTTTATTGGTGTTAGCTGTCAACCTATATTTGAGAATATCTGGGAGGTCAAATTAATTGTTATTTGTATTCCCTATTAATCTTAGTAAACAGAAGTCAATTCTTAAACTGAAAATTTGGAGATGCTAGAGTACTTACAGTGGGGGCAGAGTGGAGCTACCTCCTTGTTTAGTGGGTGAAGGCTGGAAGGGGGCAAGGAGATGAGGTAAAAGACATTAAACCAGAAAAAAATAGACAAAAATAAACCTGGTTAAGATAGCTTTCTATAATGGATATGTGTATCTGAATTTTTCTACTTCAGCACTGAGGTATAGCCTTAATTACACAGTATTCTGATTAAAGAGTACTGGAGATTTTCGTTAAATCAGAACTCAATGAGCTAGGGATCTGAGGTCCCTGGTGTGATGATTTGTAGTGGGTATTAGATATTGCTAGCAAGTGAACTTGGGTGATCCTCCAATGCCAAGTATCCCTTTGCATCTCCTAGTGTGCATAGAGGTTATGTTGCTCTGGGAGAAAAAGTTTTGACCCCATTTATCCTTGGATTCAGGCAATCTTATGGTCCAGTTACCTGTCAGAGAAAAAAAAGAAAAAGGAAAAGAAAAAGAAAAATGGTGTCTGGTGCAATGAGGCAGACCTAGCCATGTGGCTTAGTTTTTAGGGGGAGTATGATTTGTACATACAGTTGAGTGACTGATACTGGACTTGTCCTGACTCAGCTACACTAGTGTAAAATAGTGAATTGAAAGAGCTATGATTCTTAGAAGCATGGAAGATCTTTGCCAAGACTGTGCTGCAGTGGTGATTGAGATACTGGAGCCAGAGAAAGGAGATTGCTCTACAGGAGCTGTACTTCTCTACAGGATTGTCATAGCCTCGGTGGTAAATTTTCATCTTGAGCCAACCAAAGCTGTATCACTAACCACCTAAATAACTTGGATTTTTACCAACAGAGACCCTCTCCTTAAATCTTTTGAACATAACATGGAAAGCACATTCTCCATATTTTTTTATTGTGGTGAAATATACATAATATAAAATTTACCTTTTTAACATATTTAAGTGGACAGTTCTGTGGCATTAAGTATATTCACATTATTGTCCAAATATCACCACCATCTATATCTAGAACTTTTTCATTTTCTCCAGCTGAAAATCTATGACCAGTAACCCCTAATCCTTCATTATGCCTTTCTCTCAACCCCTGGAAACCACCATTCTACTTTCTATCTCTATGAATTTACTACTGTAGGTATTTTATATAAGTGACTGGATTTATTTTACTTCACATACTGTCTTCAGGATTCATCCATATTATAGAATATGTCAGAATTTCCTTCCTCTTTATGACTGATAAATATTCCATTGTCTGTATATGCCACATTTTGTTTATTGGGTCATCCATCGATGGACACTTGGGTTGTATCTACCTTTTAGCTATTGTGCGTAATGCTGTTACGAACATGTGTGTACATATATCTGTTTCAGTGTCTGCTTTCAATTGTTTGGGGTTTATACCCAGAAGTCACTCTCCTTAATTTTTAAGAAGAATGATTTCCAGCTTTTTTAGCCATAGCCACAGTGGTAGTGGTAATGGTATAAGTGCCACTTTAATCAACTTTGAGTATAATGGATTTTCATGGTGGTGACAGCAAAGGAGATGGAACTGGATTTCCAGATTTGAAATACTCCCCTGTATCCTTGTCACTACTGTTTGGGATAGTGAAATAAGTTCTGATTTGTTAACACAGGCACACACATATTTAGGACTTTGTAAAAAAACAAAAAAGAAAGAAGAAAGAAAGGGAAAGAAAGGAAAGAAAGAAAGAAAGAAAGAAAGAAAGAAAGAAAGAAAGAAAGAAAGAAAGAAAGAAAGGGAAAGAAAGAAAGAAAGGAAGAAAGGAAGGAAGAAAGAAAGAAAAGAGAAAGAATGAAAAGCTGTATTTCCAGTAGCCATACAAGTTGATAGATGAAGCAGTGAGAATTATATATGCATGTGACTATATCTGCATTTGCCAATTGGTAGAGCTCACACTGAAGATATATCACCAACCATCTGTAAAAGGATAATCTATTAAAATATTAATTTGACTGTGTATATTAGTATGGATCCCCTAAGAAGCAGACAGCAAAATGGAACTAAACTTGTAAGGATTTTTCTTTTTTTTTTCTTTTCCAAAAACTTGTAAGGATTTTTAAGGGAAATGACTGTGAGAGAAAATGAGAATGGGGGTAGTCAAGGCTAGAAATGCTGTCAGACTGGGATGCGTCTCTAACATAGAATGAAGGAGAAGGAAAGTGAAGTTGGGTGGAAACTGTGTAAACTGCCATGAAGTTTAAGGAAGGTTCAGCAAGGTACCGCAAGCCAAAGTCCTCAATCAGAGTAGTCTCAAGTCTCTGAAGGATGGGTTGGTCTTAGTGTTCCTTCTGTGCTGACTGCCTGCTGGGAGCAGCCCAGGGGAAGCATGATTTTGACACAAATGTAGCAATGGATTTCAGAATGCAGCAGCTGGGGGGCCTTGGTCAAATACTCTTTTAGTTGGAGATGTGCAAAGCACATTCTTATGGCCTGCCACTGTGCTCACGGTATAGCTTCCCTTCTCCCTGGTATAAGAAGATAGCCAGGCTTGGCAGTGCTTGCCTCACAGGTTTGGGGGAGGCAAAAAGCATTCTTCTGCAGTTGTAGCAACAAAAGCACTGTGCCCTCCAACACAGCCTGGCCCTAGGGGTGTTATTCCCCTCTTCCCTGGCCACACCATCCTCTTGATCTATCCAGAGAGGGATTGTGATCACTTGAAGTACCTTTTGAATTGTTGGTCATGTCTAATGAATTTGAATGCTTTGTTATATCTGTGTTCTCTGCCTCATTCAGCATGCTGTCTTTGTTAACAGTGAGTAGGCATCCTACCATGCCCACCTGTTAGGCTCCAAGGAGCCTCTAGGCTGATGACTCAGAAAGGTGACCTCTGTGGGTAGATGTGGCCTTACAGGTGATCCTTGCTCTTTTTGGACCCGGTTCTACAGTGGCTATACTGCTTTTCAGGTGAAACCCAGGCTGAGTTTCTGTTCCTAACACACCCTTAGCAAGATGTTTTTATGTGATAATACCCAAACTCCACAATTCTATGAAATGTCTCTATGCCCTGCTTGCTTCAGTGAGAAAAGTTGAATCCTGATTTGAGTTTGAGCAGTAGCTCACAAGCTTCCCTGTTTATCTTTTTATGGTGGCAGCTCAGTAATGTTATGTCTTCACACAAGGAAGGCATACTGACTTTTTAAAAAATAAATAACCCTTCTCAACTTCCTCTTTTGTCTGATTGAGAAACCCACAAACCTACGTGAGGCTAAGGAGGACTGTAAGTCATTATCACCATAGTTTCACTCTGTAAATCATGATGTGTGTTACCATCTTCATCAGTTATTTTATTGTCTGTATTTAATGGACTCCATGGGCTTCAGAATTTGACCTTTATTCTTACTCCAGAAGAAGCTGACATATAATTAACAGTAAAATTTCTTTTTAGGTCTATTTTTAATGTGTATAACATATCTTTAGAATTTTGTATTATTTTATATTGTAGTTTCTCTGGCATTTAGCTTTGGAAAAGTGCATTAGTAGTTCTCTGTATTACAATGATTTATTTCTTCCCTGCACATATAAATCTTGGGGGATGATCTTTTAAAGGGACAGCTTTTTAGGTTAGAGAGAAATGCATACAAATGTAGCTCATATATTTTCTATATGAATATGTTAATGTGTAAATATACTGATTTGTTATGTATTAGAACAGAAATTCAAATAAATTAGTGCAGCTTTGATTTAGGAATAATACTAGAGAGATAGCATCCCAGTTTTTTTGCATCATCAAATTGATGCAATTGTAGGAAAAGTCAAAATGTCAGAATTTTGTATTAGTTTGACTTCAATATAGGAAATGAAATTTCCCCAAAAGCTAAAAATTTAAAAGATATCCTAGATAGGATTATCCCTGGATTTAAAACAATGAATTTTCTAATTACCAAAATTAATTTGCTAATGAGTAGATCTCATATTAAATTTTATTTTCACAATAAAATAAAATAATCAGTTCTTAAAACATTCTTAAAAGGCATTCCATAAAAAAGTGTTTATTTCCCAAAAGACATTTTTCCAAAGAAAGGCATTTTTAAATCCTTCTCTATAACTGTGTTAAGTACATCTACTATGCTACTTTTTGCTATTAAAAACAACATCTGATATAAAGCAGTGAAAATTAAATCTGTGCTTTGCATACCAAATCTTTAGAGTGTTTCTCTATACTTTGCTTCTTTCTGGTGTCTTGGCCTTCAAATTCTTGCTGTCTTAATTGCTCTTTAAAATCTTAATCTTATTTTGGTATGAATTTATGTTCACCTTGTTATTTTATCTGGCATTTATATTTATTCTTGGGCAGCAGTTTATTCTGATATAAGGCATTCATTCCATCATGGCTAGAAGTAAAAGTCTTTTCTCTTACTTTTGAGTGTTATTGAATTGAAGGTGATTATATATAAAAGTCCTGGAGTCATTATTTTAATGTGAGCATCTTCAATATCTTCAGAGAATCACTATTCTTAGAACATTTCTGTGTATCCATCTTATGCATGGTTGTATTTTATCCTTCTTATAAGGTTGTACATACTCAATATTCCTTTTAGCTTTATATATATATATATATATATAAATGTTTTATAGGACCCAATTTGGTAGTGATATGCCATTTGACCTGGATACTAAATGTCACTAGGAAACAGTAAGTTTAATAATCTTTACCATTTTTTGAAGCTGATAACAAGCAAGTGTGGTTTAAAATAATGAGAAATTACATCCTAACTATTTAACAGTTGTAATCAAGGCAATTCATGGTTTCTTCCAATTTTGGCATATATAGAAAATATACTATTCAAATAAATTGTGAGTTGTAAAATGATTCAGGAAGTTAATTTGGTAGTTTCATAAGGTGGTCATAAATAATTGAAGAGTTTAGGAAATGAAGACTAATTTTAGAACAGGAACAAGGTATCTTTTGACTGACATTCTCATCAGATTTAGGCTTTGATGCCTTGTTTCCATGTCAGCCATGTAATAAGCGTTTAATTGGAGAATTTTAGCACTTCTAGCTTACTATGACTTTTGAAAGGATTCTTGATTCTCAAATAATATAGAAGTAGCAATCAGAGGTATAGAACCATTTTTAATATAGTTTATGAAAAATTGAATACAAAAGTCAGTGTTTGTAACATTTACATAGCTGTACTATACCCAGAATTTTTAAACTGTCATTTTAAGCCTCAGTTACATCTTTCTGAAAGTCAATGAGAGGAAAAAGTAGTACATTTACTGATTGATTTTTACTGTATAATGAATGACTCCTAGCCCCTCTTGCTCCATGGTGCAGCTCCTCTCTAGGGTGAAGGAGAGTATACAGTTGTGGGGGGCAGAACTGGCTCGGACCTGGTACTACATCTGAAAGGGGCAAGGGCAGCTATTACTGGCACTCATAGAGGCAGCGGATGGAGAGTGATTTCTAACTTTGACTGCCAGGAACACCCAGTGAGTGACCAGTTCACATTGGGTGCCTTCTCCAGCCACTCTTGCTCTAGTGCTTCTCTCTTCTCAAGTGAAGGTGCTGATTCTGGGAGGGGACAGATAATACACTTAAAGGAATGGACCCAGCTCAAACTTGACCTTCAGAGCTTCTGCTCCAACACCTTGGGACCTGCCCCTTCCCCCATTAAGGCAGTGTTGGTCACTGAGTGCAGGATAACTTTTGGCTCACACCTGGCTCTGGCTTTAGGCCCTCCATCTCCAGCCCTGGCTCCCACCAAGGTGATGGCTGCCATCATACCCTGGGGGAGGATTTGAGTCATGCTCACTTCAGATCATGCTCTCCCATCAAAGCCACTGGGTACACACAGACTATATAGGGACAAGCACAATACAAGGAGACCCCTTCAAAACCAGAATAGATAAACTGTTTCATCTAATTTTATAGAGACAAAGAAAATTAAAGTGAGAAGCCAAAAAATTCTGTTTGAAAGAACAACAGCAACAAAAACAGAAAAAATATAAACAATGAAACAGAAATAATTCACCATATGAAGAATTCAAAGCATTAGTAATAAAAAAAATTAACTGAACAAGGGAAAAGGATAGGCGAACAGTGAGAATTTTAACAAGGTGCAAGAAATTATGAAGAAGAACCACTCAGAGCTGAAGAAACTGAAATGTAGAACACACTGGAAGGAATTAACATCAGACTATGTGATATAGAAGAAGGCATAAATGATCTGAAAGATAGACTAATGGAAAACACCTAATCAGAACAAGAAGAAGAACAAATTTAACAAATCAGGACAATTTAAGGGCCTTCTAAGGTAACATCAAGCATACTAACAATTGCATTATTGGGGTACTAGAAGGAGAGGAAAGTGAGAAGAGGGTCAAAAATGTATTTGATGAATTACGGCAGAAAACTTCCCAAACCTGAAGAAGGAAACAGCTATTCAGGTACAGGAATCACAGAGAGTCCCAAGCAAGATAAAACCAAAGAGAACCACACCAAGACATATTGCAATTAAAATGGCAAAAGTTAGGGGACTTCCCTGGTGATCCAGTGGTTACGACTCAGCTCTTCCATTGCAGGGGGTGCAGGTTTGATCCCTGGTTGGGGAACTAAGATCCCACATGCCATGCGGTGAGGCCAAACTAAGATTTAAAAAAAAAGGGGTGGGGAGCATAAGTTAAAGATGGAGAATCCTAAAGGCAACAAGAAAAAAAACAAAGATTCAAAGATTCACATACAAGGTAACCCACATAAGGCTAACAGCTGACTTTTTTTGCAGAAATTTTGCAGATCAGAAGGGAGTAGCGTGATGTATTTAAAGTGCTGAAAGGGAAAAGCCTACAACCTCAGATGTTCTATCCAGCAAGATTATCTTTCAGAATTGAAGGAGAGATAAAGAACTTCTCAGACAAGCAAAATATAGAACACTTAATCAATACTAAATTCATCCTAAAAAAAAGCATTAGATGATCTTCTGTAAGTGAAAAAGAAAAGGCTACAACAAAAAGTAAGAATTTATAGGAAAGGAAAAAATCCCACTAGTAAAGGCAAATAAATAGTTGAGATGAAGATGTAAAAAAAAGACATAAAAAACACATGGGGGAGGGGAGTAAAAAATGTAGATCTTTTAGAATATATCTGAATGTAAATGACTACCAATTTTAACTAAGTAGATATAAGTTAACTATATGAACACCATGGTAACCACAAATCAGAAACCTGCCATAGATACACAAAAACTGTAGAGAAAGGAACACAAGCATATCACTAAATGATGCCATCAAATCACAGGAGAAGAAACTAAAAGAAGAAGAAAAGAATGGAAAAGAACTGCAAAAAAAACCCAAAAAAACCCCAACAACCACAAAGCAAGTAACAGCGTGTAATAAGCACACAGCCATCAAGAATTACTTGCCTGGCTGAAAAAAATAAAAAGACCCATCTATATGCTGCTTACAGGAGACTCACTTCAGAGCTAAAGGTACCGACTCAAAGTGAGGTGATGGAAAAACATATTTAATGCAAATGGAAATGACAAGAAAGCTGAGGTAGCAATAGTCATATCAGACAAAATAGACTTTAAAACAAAGTCTATAACAAAAGACAAAAAGGACATGACATAATGGTAAAGCAATCATCAATACAAGAAGTGGATACAATGTTTATTAATATATATGTACCTAATATAGGAGCACCTAAATATCTAAAGCAAATGTAAACATACATAAAGAGAGAAACTGACAATAATACAATCATAGTAGGGGACTTGAGCACCCCAGTTACATCAATGGACAGATCATTTAAACAGAAAATCAATAGGAAAACAATAGTTATCTACAGGACATTCCATGTAAAACCAGAAGAATACACATTGTTTTCAAATATACATGGACCATTCTCCAGGATAGATTAAAGCCAGGCCATGAAAAATGTCTCAACAAATTTAAGAGGATAGAAATTATATCAAGCATTTTTTTTCCTGACCACAACATAATGAAACTAGGAATCAATCACAGGTAGAAAAATGGGAAAAAACACAAACATGTGGAGACTAAACAACATGCTACTGAAAAAAAAATGGGTCAAGGAAAAATCAAAGAGGAAATTAAAAAATATCTTTAGACGAATGAATATAAAATCACAACTTTCAAAAATCTGTGGGATACAGCAAAAGCAGTTCTAAAAGGGAAGTTTATATCAATAAAGGCCTACCTCAAGAAAGAAGAGAAATTGCAAATAACCTAACCTACCATGTAAAGGAATTAGAAAAAGAACAAACAAACCCAAAAGTCAACAAAAGGCAGGAAGTAATAATGATCAGAGAGGAAATAAATAAAACAGAGGGCCCCCCACCCCCTCAAAAAAAGCCCAATAGAAAAGATAAATGAAAGCAAGAACTGTTTTTTGTTTTTTTTTTAAGGTAAGCAAAATTGACCTGCCTTTAGCTTGGATCATCAAGAAAAAAAGAGGGCCCAAATAAACAAAATAAGAAATGAAAGAGGAGAAATGATAACCACTGCCACAGAGATACAAAAATTCATAAGAGAATACTGTGAATAGTCATATGCCAACAAGTTGGAAAAGATAGAAGAATTGGATAAACTTCTAGAAGCATGCAAGTTTCCAAGACTGAATCAGGAATAAGTAGAGAAGTAGTTAAATTGAATTAGTAATCGTAAAACTCCCAGAAAACAAAAGTCTAGGACCGGACAACTTCACCGGGGCATTCTACCAAAGAAGAGCTAATACCTATCCTTACCAAGATATTTCCAAAAAACACTATGTAGCACTCCCAGATTCATTCTATGAGGCCATTACCTTGATGCCAAAACCAGACAAAGACTCTACAAAAAAAGAAAATGACAGGCCAATATCTATGATGAATACAGATGCAGACATCTTCAACAAAACGTTAACAAGCCAAGTCCACCAGTGCATTAAAAGGATCATACAATATGATCAAGTGGGATTTATTTCAAGAATACGAGGATGGATCAATATCTGCAAGTCAATCAATGTGACATGCTATATTAACAAAACAAAGGCTGAAAATCTTGTGATCTTCTCACTAGATGCGGAAAAAGGATTTGACAAATTTAATGTTTATTCATGATAAAAACTCTCATTAAAGATGGCATAGAGGGAACATATATCAACATAATGGCTATTTATGACAAACCCACAGCTAGCATCATACTAAATGGTGAAAAGATGAAAGTTTTTCCTATAAAATCAGGAACAAAACAAGGATGCCCACTCTCACCACTTCTATTTAACATAGTGTTGGAAGTCCTAGCCATAGCAGTCAGACAAGAAAAATAAATAGAAGGCAGCTAAATTGGAAGGGAAGAAGTAAACTGTCACTGTTTTCAGGTAATGTGATACTGTATATAGTAAACCCTGAAGTCTCCAACAAAAAACTCTTAGAACTAATAGATGAATTAAGTAACATTACAGAATACAGGACTAATATGCAGAAATCTATTGCTTTTCTAGATACCAATAATGAACTATCAGAAAGAGAAAGCCAGAAAAAAATCCTGTTTAAAATTGCATCAAAAAGAAGAAAATACCTAGAAGGAAACTTAATCAAGGAGATGAAAGACCTATATTTTGAAAACTATACAACATTGATGAAGGAAATTGAAGATGGTACAGAGAAATGGGAAGCTATCGTGTGTTTATGGATTGGAAGAATTAGTATTGTTAAAGGTCCATACTTCCCAAAGCAGTCTACAGATTTAATGCAATCCCTTTCAAAATACCCATGACATTTTTTTTTTTACAGAACTAGAAGCAATAATCCTAAAATTTAAATGAGATGACAAAAGACCCTGAATGGCCAAAGCAATCTTGAGAAAAAAGAACAAAGCTGGAGGAATCACACTCGCTGCCTTCAGATTGTACTACAAAGCTTCATTAATTAAAACAGTATAGTTCCAAAGAAGACACACAAATGGCCAACAGGCACATGAAAAGCTGCTCAACATCACTGATTATTAGAGACATGCAAATCAAAACTACAATGAGTATCACCTCACACCAGTTAGAATGGGCATCATCAGAAAATGTACAAACAATAAATGCTGGAGAAGGTGTGGAGAAAAGGCAACCCTCTTACACTTTTGGTGGGAATGTAAATTTATACAGCCACTACAGAGAACAGTATGGAGGTTCCTTGAAAAACTAAACATAGAGTTACCATATGACCCAGTAATCCCACTACTGGGCATATACCCAGAGAACACCATAATTCAAAAAGACACACGCACCACAATGTTCATTGCAGCATTACTTACAATAGCCAGGTCATGGAAAGAACCTAAATGTCCATCAACAGATGAATGGATAAAGAAGATGTGGTACATATACACAGTGGAATATTCCTCAGCTGTAAAAAGGAATGAAATTGGGACATTTGTAGAGACATGGATGGACCTAGAGACTGTCATACAGAATGAAGTAAGTCAGAAAGAGAAAAACAAATATCGTATATTAACGCATATGTGTGGAATATAGAAAAATGGTACAGATCAGCCGACTTGCAAGGCAGAAATAGAGCCACAGATATGGACACCAAGAAGGGGAAAGTAGGGGGTGGTTTGGCTGGGATGAACTGGGAAATTGGGATTGCCATATATACGTTACTAATAAGAAAAAAATATCAAATTGTACACTTTAAATATATGCAGTTTATTGTATGTCAATTATATCTCAATAAAAGGTCTTTAAAAAAACCAATATGGTACTGGCACATAAACAGACACATAGCTCGATGGAACAGAATAGAGAGCCCAGAAATACAAATCAAAACCACAATGAGATATCACCTCACACCTGTCAGAATCGCTATAATCAAAATGTCTATAAATAACAGATGTCAATGAGGATGTGGAGAAAAGGGAACCCTCATATAATGTCAGTGTTAGTGTAAATTCGTGCAGCCACTATGGAAAACTGTGGAGTTGCCTCAAAAAACTAAAAATTGAACAACCATGTAATCCAGCAATTCAGTTCCTGGTTATATATCTGAAGAAAACAAAAACATGAATTTGAGAAGATACGTGCAACCCATTGTTCATAGCAGCATTATTTATAATAGCTAAGATATGGAAGCAACTTGTGTCTCTCAGAAGATGAATGGATAAAGAACATGTGGTATACGTATACAGTGGAATAAGTCATAAAACATGCTTTTAAGCTCATTCAGTAATATCAATTGTTAACATATTTCTGGGTATAAATCTTAACAGTATTTTCTTTAATGACCAGATAAAATACATCTGTAAGTAGATGTATCTACTTTGGTTTAAAAACCAAATGTTTTTAAGTGCAGAGATTTTAATTTTCTTAAAAGGACTGAACTAGACATTGTTTTAGAGCTAAAAATGTCTTTGGAGATCATTTAACCATTGTGGAAAGGATATTCTTGATTGATTTGTTTAACAAACAGATTTTTTTTATAGAATGTGTGTACATTTCAGTTAGCAAATGTACAATTCCGTATAACTCATGTTTATTTATATCAAAAATGGTGATATATTACTCAAGGTTCACATATGGCAAGAGTCTTATTTATTTAAGTATTCTTGTATTTTCTCATATTTTAATTCTAGACATGGAAAAATTATATAAAAAGGGGAGAATTTAATTACAGTAAATGGTAATTAAGCATAACAAAGTATTATTTTTTGTTCAAAATAAAAGTTTCCTATTCACCATTTGGCTTTTATATATCTTTATTTCATCATGAAAAAGACATTTTCATATGATTAAAATCTCATTAATAGATCATAGGAGTTTGGGCATGTTTTCATGTAATGCTGTCCTTTTAATATTTTTAGTCATGAAGTAATCAATACACATTTAAGGAATAAAAAGGCATATTTTTCTTTTTTTGGCCGCACCTTGCAGCATGCCAGATCCTAGTTCCTTGACCGGGGATTGAACCCATGCCCTCTGCAGTGGAAGCATGGAGTCTTAACCACTGGATGCCAGGGAATTCTCAAAAAGCACATTTAGTTTTATTAGTTTTTGTACTATTTTTAGTATAGTTATTAGTTAACCAAAATTTGTCCAACTGAATTCCAAATGAAAACAATTTGTAAATTATAATTATAGATTTACTCTAAGGAACAATATTCATATATGTAAATTATATATGTGTGTGTGTGTATATACACACATGTATATATGCACATATATTTATATACATATGTGTGTGTGTGTATATATAAATAAAGGCACGTGTTTAAGAGCAAAGCAAAGTTTATTCAAGGGGTCTATTGCAATGGGGTTTTGTAGTAGGGGAGAGAGATGGGGCTTATTTCTAAAAACGACAAGGAAAAGTGGGGATTTATGGCAAGGGCTAAAACAATCTACTAATATACTATTGTTAGATATTAGTCAAATGCTAGATGCCTATATATCTCATTTGGTATTTGAGAAAAAATCTTCATAAATAAATAACTACTCTAATGTTATGTGCTAATTCTTCTTGTCATAGAGGAGGAACATAGTGTTAAAATTTATGAGCTATCTCAGAAATGATTTATGTGTCAAATTCAAAAACAAACAATCAAACAAAATAAAACCAACCAAAGAAAAATACTGTAACTCACACTTTTTGGAAGACTAAAATCCAGCTTGGGGAAGATCTCAGATTGGAAAGAACAGTTGCATCTATTCCTTATTAGTTCTCCTCTTTATTACATCTTTTGGGGATCACTGTTCATTTCCTGATGTGTGGTGTCTTGAAAATCATTACTTGATATATTTTATCCATTTTTTGGTTGTTTTGGGTAGAAAGGTAAATTTGGCATCTGTAACTCCACCATGGCTATAATTAGAAGTCATTGACATCTGTTTTTCCTTATTTACTTTTTAGATACTTTTCTGTGGTCTTTTACTAGGCCTAGTGAATTTTTAGTTGATTCTCTAAATTTCTCAAGAAAATAATGATATAAAAATCATGATGGTAATGAGGTGGATAGACCTAGAGTCTGTCATACAGAGTGAAGTAAGTCAGAAAGAGAAAGACAAATATTGTATGCTAACTCATATATACGGAATCTCACAGTGACAAGACAAGAACAAGGACTCAGATGCAGAGAATGGACTGGAGAACTCAAGGTTTTGGGGGGCGGGGGGTGAAGAGGAAGCTGAGATGAAGTGAGAGAGTAGCATAGACATATATATACTACCAACTGTGAAATAGATAGCCAGTGGGAAGTTGCTGTATAACAAAGGGAGTTCAACTTGAGGATGGATGATGCCTTAGAGGACTGGGACGGGGAGGGTGGGGGGGAGTCGAGGGAGGGAGGGAATATGGGAATATGTGTATAAAACAGATGATTGAACTTGGTATACCTCAAAAAAAATAATAAATAAAAGACAGAGTTCAGAGAAAAAAAAATCATGATGGTTTAATTGATCAGAATTGAGTGCACTCATATTTTAAACAAAGAAAACATCTCATTACTATGAGTTGAACTTCCAGACTAATGTTAAATGATAGCTGTAGCCTTTATTTTATTGGCGTTGCATCTAGCCCAGTGATTCTTTTTTTTAATTCATCTTCAATTCTTTTTTTAAATTAATTTTTATTGGAGTATAATTGATTTACAATGTTGTATTATGTTCTACTGTACAGCAAAGTGAATCAGTTATATATATACATATATCCACTTTTTTTTAGATTCTATTCTCGTATAGGTCATTACAGAGTATTGAGTAGATTTCCCTGTGCTATACAGTAGGTTCTTATTAGTTATCTATTTTATATATAGTAGTGTGTAGAGCACAGTGATTCTTAACCTATTTTGATCATTGATCTCTTTGTTTTTTTCTTTTTTTCTCACTGTTACAATTTATTTTCTCCATGTGAATGTGAATTCACTTTTTCAATAATGTGTAGATTAAATTATAGTGTCAAAAATGAATTCAAACACATCAGTATGAAGAAGCTACTATATTACTACCTCTTGAATATCACAAATTGGAACACTCTAATAATGTTATTGCTATTTAATACTAATAGCAAAATATTTTGTTTTACCAATAGCTGGGATTTATTGTTAGGGTTATAAGAGCAAGATACCAGGATATTTATTAACCATATTACACTTAGTATATTTTTAAATTGAAGCTACATGAAATCTAATCTGTAAAATGGGAAAAATAATAGTAGTGACCTCATAGATTGTGGTTTAAGAGTCAAAAAATGTATATGAATTTACTCTGTAGATTTTAATTTACTGTCTTATACTGTGTATCTCTCTTGGTTGACATTCCTTCCCTATGTGTATAGATCAGTATTTATTGCTTTCTTACTATCAGTGTGGTCTTTCATAATAGAAAGTTAAACTAAAGGTTTTTTTTTTTTTTCAGTCCT
This sequence comes from Hippopotamus amphibius kiboko, assembly GCF_030028045.1. Lineage (NCBI taxonomy): Eukaryota > Metazoa > Chordata > Mammalia > Artiodactyla > Hippopotamidae > Hippopotamus > Hippopotamus amphibius. The sequence goes on along the minus strand of NC_080189.1, from coordinate 32,400,013 downwards.
GTAATTCTGTAACATATGTCCATGTAACTAAAAATGATAGATAAGAAATAGCAATGTGGGGGGAGAGAGAAAGACTGATTTCTTTAGAGACCGATTTCTTTAGATATTCAAAGTCTTTTTGATTCCATATGAATTTTAGGGTTATTTTTTGTATCTCTATGGGAAATGCCACTGGATTTTATTAGAGATTGCATTGAATCTGTGGCTTGCTTTGGGTGTTATGGATATTTCAATACTGTTAATTATTGTTGAATTAATGGATTTCATTCCATTTGTATTCTCTAATTTCTTTCATCTGTGGTTTATAGTTTTCAGTATACATAGTTTTCACCTCCTTGGGTAAATTTATTCCTAAGTATTTTATTCATTTTTGTTTTGTTTTGTTTTAAATTAATTTTTATTGGAGTATAGTTGCTTTGCAGTGTTGTGTTAGTTTCTACTGTACAGCAAATTGAACCAGCTATATGTATACTTATATCCCCTGTTTTTTGCATTTCCTCCCATTTAGGTCACCACAGAGCATTGAGTAGTGGTGCTACTGTATAGCAGTATAGCTACTGTATACAGTAGGTTTTCATTAGTTATCTATTTTATGCATAGTATCAGTAGTGTATGTTTGTCAATCCCAATATCCCAATTCCTCCCACACTCCCCTTCCCCCTTAGTATCCATACATTTTTTCTCTATGTCTGTGTCTCTACTTCTGCTTTGCAAATAAGATCATCTATACCATTTTTCTACATTCTACATCTGTGCATTAACGTATGATGTTTGTTACTGTGTATGACAGTCTCTAGGTCCATCCACATCTCTATAAATGACCCAATTTCTTTCCTTTTTATGGCTGATTAATATTCCATTGTATAAAAACCAAGTAAACAAATGGGACCTAATTAAACTTAAAAGCCTTTGCACAGCAAAGGTAACTATAAACAAGATGAAAAGACAACCCTCAGAATGGGAGAAAATATTTGCAAAGGAAGCAACTGACAAAGGATTAATCTCCAAGATATGCAAACAGCTCATGTAGCTCAATATCAAAAAAACAAACAACCCAATCAAAAAATGGGCAGAAGACCTAAATAGATGTTTCTCCAGAGAAGACAGACAGATGGCCAACAAATGCGTGAAAAGATGCTCAACATCACTAATTATTAGAGAAATGCAAATCAAAACTGCAATAAGTTATCACCTCACACTGGTCAGAATGGCCATCATCAAAAAATCTACAAATAGTATTTTATTCTTTTTTATGTTATTGTAAATGAGATTTTCTTAATTTGTTTTTCAGATAGTTCATTATTAGTATATACACACACAATTGATTTTTGCTTAATTTTGTATTTTACAACTTTATTGAATTCATTAGTTCTAAACAGATTTTGGTAGAATCTTTAGGGTTTTTATATATAAGATCATGTTACCTGCAATCACATGAATCTTTTAAAAGCAGCAGGTTTTCTCTGGCTTGTGGCAAGGAATGTGGGTAATCTCTAGAAACTAAGAGTAATCACTGGCTGATAGCCAGGAAGGAAACAGTCTACATTTAAAAGAAACAGCATTCTGCCAACAACCTGAATGAGCTTGGAAGTGAATTTTTCTTTTCTCAAGATAAGATAAAAGCCCATACTCCTGAAATCTTACTTTCAGTTTGTGAGACCCTGAGCAAAGAACCTAGCTGAGTCCACGAATACTTCTGACTGTTGAACTGTGCAATAATAAATGGGTATTATTTTAAGCTGCTAAATTTGTGGTAATTTGGTGTGTAACAGTAGAAAACTAATATACCATTTTTCAGAAGATAGGGTAAATAGATTCTGTTAAAATTAAAAAAAACTTTCTAATTATTTTATTAGATGTTTTATACTTTTATCAACAAGTAGGAAGAAAGTTGGCTCTCAGTGTCCTAAAGGAGTTAAGAACAATTATGGCAGTATTCCAGTAAGAGCCCAGGATTTCTGCCTGGAAGATACATAAAAAGTGTAACAAAACAACTCTTTTTTTTCCCCCCTGTTTTCCTCTGTGGTCAAACTTGATTGCTTTACTGTAAGCTGTAGGCAAAATCTCTCTATGTTCATTCACTATAACCAACCAAGTTATGATGTGTCAACTTTGCAATCTAGTACAGCAGGACCATTGAGGAATCCCATCTTAACAGAGAGTTGGAGAGATGGTAGGTAATATCTGAGTATTGTTTGTGATTTTACTGAGGGAGAATAAGGAAATAGTTAAACTGTTTTGAGTAGTTGCTGAAATTTCCATCTCTTTTGAATTTGAAGAATCAAAATACACGCCAACTTGCGTAGATTTTCCCAGAGCTTAACGCACCTAGGAACAGTCTTGTCATTTTGTTGTATCCTCAGAATGGAAAACCAGCTTGACGCCATTTTATGGCTGTATGACATTTTGTTATAGATGGTAATATTTGTAATTATGTACATTTTTATGATGAGACAGTGTTATTTTTATCTCAGACAATTGACTTTTGAATTATGTTAGGCTTTTACCTGAAACAAGAAAGAGAATATTAGAAAAAATTAATGGTAATATTGTGAAGCCTTCATATATTTTGTTATGAAATGAAATAATAATGTAGAACAGTATAATATGACCAGAACTGAAATGTAAAGTAATATGGAAACTGGAAAGACGCCTAAATGTGAACAAACTAGATTATGGTAGATGTAGAGCTGTGAAAAAATGAAAAAGGAGTAAGAGATTTAAGGCATAATTTTCACAGGGGAAGAAAGAGGTCCTTGTGCTTATAGGAAAGCTGAATGCATTTAAAATATGAAAGCATCTGAGTATGAGTCATGGAATTTGGAGAGCTTTAGATATTGTTGGCCATGTCACAGAAGTGATCAACCAGAATGCCATTTTTCACAAAATATGTGGGAAGCGTGGGGCACATGTTTTCCTGATTGTCTTTCTGCTGAACATATTAATGGGGACTAGAGAAGAGAATTGAAATTTGGATGGAATTAAACAATATATCGCTTGGAGCTCATATTAAGAAATAATGTTAAAGACAATGAAAAGCTAGGCCAAAGGAAAGAGCATTAGGAAGCATTTATAAGGAGGTTGGAAAGAAGGGGCAGCTAGGTGGTTAGAAAGCAAAACAAGTGAAAGGTAGTTTAGTGTTTGACTTCTAAGTTTTCTTGAAAGCGTGAAGATGGATAGAGAAATAGATGGGTAGGATAAGCTAGTGGTATATATGCTTTCAGATGAAAATTTATCTCAAAAATTACCTCAAACCTAGATTTCACCTTCCAATTCAAAACATTTTATGAAATTAAATTATATTCAGTCCCAGACTTTTCATATTCTGAGAACCATAATGTAAAGTAGGATATCCTATAGATGGCAACATTCTCCCCTGAAGTATCACTATTGTAATTAGTGTTATGTAATAGATCATGTATAGGAAAATGTATTAATAGAAAACAAAAGTAATGAGAGGGTAGTAGACAATATTTAATAAGCACCTATAGTGTCCTGACATGAGGCTGTCTTTTATAAACTGCTTAGTCATTAAAAATTGAGTGATATCTTTCACAAAATCTTTAGGCTAGAAGGAAGCAGTGGTCTGCGATATTCTGTACCTTAGATATCCCAGAGCACATTTTAAAAAAGCAGTCAAACTTGGTTCTCTGAATCTACATCTACCTGTGTATGTATCTTTATTTTGCATTTTAATTGAATTATAATTAGCATGCAATAAACTATACCTGTCAAGTATAAAATTATATAGGTTTTTACACAAACATACACACACATGAAACTATCACTGCAGTCAAGACAATGAACATAAGCATCAATGCCAGAATTTTTCTTGCACGTCTCTGAAATAACTCCTTTCAGCCAAACTTCCCTTTCCCCAGACAATCACTGATTTTCTTTCTGTTACTGTGTATTGTTTTATTTTGTAGAGTTTTATACAAATAGAATTACAAAGTTTGTATTATTTCTGTCTGGTTTCTTTCAGTGTGATTTCTTTGAGATTATCCATGCTGTAGTGTGTATGAATAGATCATCCATTTTTATTGTTGAATAGTATTCCAGTGTATGCATTGTGGAGTAGAGACAAAATATTTTTGTGTTTCTTCAGGGTCCAGGCTTTCTGAATGAATTTTGTTGAACACTTTGGATCTTGGGCTCAAAGAAAGCCTTGGGAAGCTAATTTGCAACTGTATATATAGTGAGAGAACTCTAGGGAGATTAACCTTGAAGGTACATATTTACATTTTAAGAGAAAGTGAGGCCTGGGATTTTGGAGACATTTCTGGGTCATAAAAGCCAGAGACACTGGGGCATTTTTGCCTGGGAAAGATGTATTTACATTTCAAAAGAGCAGAAGTTTTTCTCTCTTGTTTCAGGAAGATGGGGGCAGCAGCTGTCACTTCCTCTTGTTATATAAGCAGAGATAGTTCATTCAAACCATCCCTTGCTTATGGAGTACCTGAGTATTCACATAAGAGATTTTTTCCATCTGGCTTTCATCACATCACTGGAGGGTAAGAATGAAGCAATGGGTGAGTGACATATGTTTTAGTTAGAGATATAGTTAATATATCTCTGATTTAGAACATCTCATCTACACATTTGAATAAAATTAATAAAGCTTTATTGATATTAAAAACCTCAACATGTATATACCAGAGTAGTGTGGGCCTATCTATTGTTATGTTGATCTATTCTAGGTACTTTATTCTGTTCTGTTGATTTCTTTTCCTGTTTTTATGCCAATACCATATTGTCTTAATTATTATAAATTTATAACAAATCTTAAAATCAGTAGTGTTAGTCCTCCACTTTTAGTGATCTATTATAAAGTATTTTTGGCTCTTCTGGGTTGTTTGCATTTCCATTTTACTTTGGATATTAGTTTGCTAATTTCTACAAGAAAAGCTGGCTGAGTTTGGCCTAGTTTAACTTATCTAATTAATTTTTGTATAGTTTTCAGATTACAGGTTTTTCACATCTGTTGTCAGACTGGAGTATTTCATATTTTGGGTGCTATTTTAATTGGATTCCAGATCTGAATCCCTCATCCCAGCCCTCAAAACCTGTGTCATCGCAACCCTCCCATCTTTGCTTCCCAATCACTTTGTGATGTCTCTTCTATTTTCAGGAGTGGGAGGACTTGCTTTTACTCATCAAATATCTTACCATATATTGTTCATATACATGAACTTCTGTCTTTTCTCTCCGAGAAGAAGCCTTTTAAAAGGCAAACACCAAGGGTTGATTCCTCTTTTTATATTTTCTGTTGTGTCATCTTTTCCCTGAAACTGTGGATATCTTGATAAAAGAATGGCCTAGGGATAGAAGGGAATTAAGGGGAAAAAATAATTTGGAAAAGCATTTTCCTACCATGTATCCTGTACATGAAGCATTAATATCATGTCTGGTACTGAGTAGTGCTCAAAAAATATTCCATTCCTTTTCAGTGCCAGTGTTCTCTGAAAAGGACATTTTCTCTAGATCATTGAAAGATCTCAGTTGGAATTATAAACAAATCAGGATGTTTCCCCCCTCTTTATCATAGCTTCGTGATTCATAAACTCCCCCAAATTTGAATCTGTTGTAACTTGGCAAGGAGGAAGGGTAAAGAAGAAAAAGGTGTGATTAGGACCTTTAATCTTACAGGATAGCCTTGCAAATAAGTGGATAGAAATTTTAATTGTTGTATCAAAGGGTGAGTGGTTGACTGGGCTCAATCTTAGCTGTTACTAGTCGCACAGGAACTGATCCTAGCTTGTATGCAATAGTAGGAGTTTCAAGATAGAGGTGAATGTTATCGTGATACATATGTAAAGGATGCCAGCTTGTGAGTAAATAAGACATCAGTGTTCCAGTCGATGGGCTGGCATTTAGCAGGGCTCCAGTTTTTTGTTTTTGTTTTTAGTTTTTGCCATTCCAGGAGAGAGTAATTAGGAAGAAGCCTATGTGTGTTATGGTACTTATGCCACATCTTAAGCTCTGGGTAGACTCGAGTCTGCAAGTTCTTGGCTTTAAGAACCTGTAGCTGAGTGGAGCTGCTGTAGCCACTGGGACACTAGACCTCTCCAAGATATGTACAGGGTTAGGACACAGGGATCCTGACAGTCGCTGACTGCTTCATTGACAGCTAGGCTATGGGCATTGCTATCTAATGGAAATGCCATGAGCTTTAGGGTAGAAGGTCTCACTTCATGTTGAAAGTTATTTCATTTTTAGAGTATCATTTTTTTTTATCTTTATTGGAGTATAATTGCTTTACAGTATTGTGTCAGCTTCTGCTGACGACAAGGTGAATAAGCCACATGTATGCATATATCCCCATATCACCTCCCTTTTGAGCCTCCCTCCCACCCTCCCTATCCCACCCCTCTAGGTCTTCACAAAACATCAAGCTGATCTCCCTGTGCTCTGTAGCAGCTTCCCACTAGCTATCTATTTTACATTTGGTACTGTGTATGTCAGTGCTACTCTCTAACTACATCCCAGCTTCTCTCACCCCACGCCCACCCCCAGTGTCCTCAAGTCTGTTCTCTACTTCTGCATCTCTATTCCTGCCCTGCCACTAGGTTCATCAGTACCATTTTTCTAGATTCCATATATATGAGTTAGCATATGGTATTTGTTTTTCTCTTTCTGATTTACTTCATAGAGTATCATTTTTGATACAAGAAAAAAATTAAATCCTTGAAGAATAGTAGTAAGTATTAAATTGCATTATAAATCAATCACAAGACTTAGCACTTATTAGGCTATTCCTAATTAACCTCTTTCATTTGCCCTTCTATAACCCTGAAAGGCTGAGCTTAGAAATTCTCAATCCTAGATGCACATCAGAATCACCTGCAAATGTTTAAAAAACGCTGAAGACAAAGTTATACCCCGACCCATGTCTGGCATAGGGCCTTGGTATCTTTATAATGTAGAAAGATCCCTGTAGGAGATTCAATTGCAAAGTCAAGGTTGAACACTCTTGGCCAAGCATAATGCTGAGGGCTCAATAAATGAAATGTTGGTTAATTGATTATGTAGTAATAGAATAAAGAGGCGTGATGAGAAATTTTGTACACAAGGATAACACATAACTAGAGAGACCTGTACGTTGTCTGTTGGATAATGAATCTGAAGGAAGTATCTGACATTTTAAAAAGTCATTAATCCTTACTATATTAACACCATTGTAGACTAGCTTCCAGGAATTTCAACATGAAAGTTTTCTTTGTAGGCTTGGGGAATAATAATCAGCAATTTAAATTAAGTTTTTTATAGCAATAAGGGAAATGACATTTCAAAAGCATTAGGTCTATTTTAGATCTAGGAACTATTGCACCAGTCTGCACAGTTGTGCTCTTCCCTGCAACATTTGATGACCATGCTTCAAAAGAATAACCTAAGAATATGTAAGACCATGTCAAAGATTTATTACTGGAATTAAGTGTAACTTTAATTACTCTTACACAAATATAATGGTATAGTATTGTTTCTTATAAAGATATGGATGGTTGGCTCTTTATATAATATATTGAATTCAATTTTGACATTATCTTATTAAGTTTACATAATCAAACGAAGCATTCCTGAGATTAGCTGGGGGAAGAGGTAGTCCCAGGGTAGGTGAGTGCGAGGCTTCTAGAACACCCTTTCATAGATTTCTTTAGTTCCATGCCCTAGCATTTTGACTAGGTGCCTTAACAAATAATTTTGCCTTGATAAATGTTTGCAAATGATGAGTTCAATGGGAAGGAAGAATTCTGAAAGAGTAACACTGAGCTGGCCAGCTCCTGAGAGAAAAGAATGGCCTGGGCCTTGCAGCACTGGCTTTTACAAGATGTCAGCACTTGCTGCTGCTCTTGCTGCTGGGCAGCTGCCCAGAGGGATGAGAAAGGGTCTGGAAGGGTCTGAGCCAGCATAGTGCCCTAGGCTTTCTCAAATGTTATCTCATTTCAGTTCATATACATAGCACTAGTTTTAGTGTTCCCATTTTACTAGGGAGGAAATGGAATATCTTGTCCTTTAACTTAAGGCCACATTACCAGGGGAACACACAGCCAGAATTTGGATCAGTGTTGTACAACTCCAAATCTTAGTACATTTCATGACCACAGTTTACTGACTATCGCTCAGAGAGTGTTTTGGAGAGGGGCTACTGGGAATTGTAGTTGAGGTTCCCACTAGGGTGGCAGAGTGAGGATCAGGCCAGGACACCTGGCTTCTTGAGAGTTAATGCTTATGGCAGTATGAGGCAGCCTTGAGTGAGAAAAAAGCAGCCCCCAAAGTACCTTAGCACTTTCTTCAGTGTTTTATAACATGCTGCTTACTGGACAAAGTAGGCCCAAGGACTGTTTTTATACAACAGTAGACTAAAAATGGTGTACTATATATTTAAAGGTTAAAAACAAACAAACAAACAAAAAACAAAAAACAACTCAAGAATATGTGACAAAGAATGTATGTAGCCTACAAATCCTAAAATATTTACTATCTGTACTTTTATAGAGAATGTTTACAGACTCCTGGTCTACCTAATTCTTCTGTGTCTTTCATTGAGAAGAAAAAAGAACAATTTTCTTTAGGAAATCTGGTCATTTTGAGGTGATCAATTCTAGATGACAGCTGTAGTTATTTTTGCTACTTCAAACACAGTTGGCTTTCAGGTTGTATCTGTTTGTTGCTTGATTCATTCATTTTCTAATACTGTTTATTTCAAAAGGATTGATTGCAAATATATAATACACTATAACACAAAGATAGTATCAAAAATAGTTAAATAGAAGACAAAATAAAAGAAAAACAATAAGATGGGATTTGGAAGCCAAGGAAAATAGTGTGATATAGCAATAATTGTACTCTCCAATGCTGCAGATTTATCGATGTAATTTGGCTATTTCCAGATCCTGGGAAATTGAATGATAAAAATAAATGTTTCAGGAGATATTAATTGCTCCCAATAACTTATATTGTCTAGAGAGGTATTTTATAGAGAAATTGTTATTAAAATAATTACAAGTATATGTACGTTTTTCTGAGTTGGGCTTTAATTACATACTATATTTTGTGTAATTAAAAGAAAAATATCTTCATTGATATTATCATGAAATGCTGGTTTTTGTTTCTCCTTTTCAAAATTTCTAGTTGCATGTGACCAAGATTTGCTATAATAGGCTGTATTTTGTTATATGCACTAACAAGCTAGAATTGAGACTGCCAGATGTAACAGGTCTCTGAAACATGAAATTATGTAGGAAATGAAGAAAAAAATCCAGTGTCTTAAACATCATGCTATTAGCAAAAATAAGACTCTTACTTAGACAATGATTTTAAATGAGTCCTATTCCTCTTTGAAACATTTGAATAGACATCAAACACAATTCATCAATTTTACTATCAAATGCTTTCATTGCAACAGAAAATTGTTCCAAATTAATTCTCATGATAAAGCTTATAAAAGTGAATAAAACATAATGCTAAAAGTATTATGTGAGCAAAAGTAATAAAAATGGTATCCAAAACCATCCTAAGTTTCAATAAATCATATCCATCAACTCATTTCCCTTGAATATGAGAACTGTGATTTTATTCTTCCCTGTGGGTGTTTTACCAGTGTTCAATAGAAAAAAAGAAAATATGCACTAAAATTTAAGAAAAAGGCATAACAGAAATGAGAAAACTACAGACAACAAATAATTGAACCAAGTAACATGTAAGAATGAGATACATAACATAGAGTTACAATGAATGAGAGGAAAGTAGACCATGTTATAAAATGAAATATATTAATAATAAGAGAAAGAAGGAATATCATTATTCATGGTGAGTCACTACCAAAGTAATGTTACCATACATTTTGAGTAGCTGTCAGAGTTATGTGTCAACAGTTTATAGAGTCTTCTTTGTGCTGCTTGGTAAGTAAGTGATATATGTCTACAGATAGCCTATAGTAAAAGAAGTAAGAAGATATTTTAGGGAGAAAAACAATTACTGTCAAATTTGAATAAAAAGTGAAGTTCAGATGGATTAGTGGTAATTTGGATTTCCAGCCTATGGACTGGAAAGACCTTGATAATGATTTAACAAGGTCTATATTGGAAGGGTATCTCAGAGCTAATCTCTTTTTAGGTTTCTTCAGCCTTTCAGCCTCTTGGTCACCTTTAGCGATAACAAAAGTTGTGAGAGTTTGGGAGGTTCAGCCTGGGCTCCTAAAATTTAAATCCTGGAAGGTATTCAACATGATATGTGTCCTTTAGGAGGTCTGAATACTTTCCGTTGTTCTATTTCCTATTTCTTTAGAAAGATGGTAATTTACCATGAAGACAGTTTATAGAAATAATGAAAAATAACCCCCCAATATTGTCCATATACTTATTTTATAAATATGCCCAGTGCCCTAAAAAGTCCCCCAAGCTACTCTTGTTATTTAAGTGCACACACAGAGAATATGTCCTGTTCTGACATTAAATGGTCCTAAATTTATTATTTATATTATTATTTACATTTATTTTTTATACATTATTCTTACATTAAATGGTTCACTCTCAAGAGGTATGATTTCAGACTTATCTGAAAACTGATAGAAATGAGCCCAGGAATCACCTCCATCCGTGTTCTTTCATGTAAAATATACTTGCTATCAACTTCTGAAAATTAATTTTTTTCTATCTTATAGAAATTTAAAAATATACATATATATCTAATAACATAAACTCTATGGTAACATTCCTTATAAATAGTCACTGTTGGGTTATAATACAAATTTTATTAATTCATGTGAACAAATGAGTGTTACCTTAAACTTTTTCCACCAGTTCTCTTTAGTGGCACAAATGCAAGAGATCCTATCACTCTGAAGAAAGTTAAAGCAGACATTTCTTGTCCTCAAGAACATTATATTTCTGTGTCTGAAATATATAGCTAATTTATTATCAAAAATTGAATCTGATTATGCTTCCTCATATCCATCAATAACAGAATATGGCAAGGGTTATAAGTAAGGAAATGATGGGGTGTGGATTAGGGAGCAAGTGCTAATAAGAAAGTTTATTTTTTCAAATCAAATTTCAGATTTCTGTGACCTACAGGCATCACTTTTAAGTCTTTTTGTTTGCTATAGATTTTCAGTCTTAATTTCTGATCTGAAACTGGAAAACAATGAATATAAAGCACATCACTTTGGAAATAAGCTATGGACTGTTTTTAAAATAAAATCTGGGGCTTCCTAGGTGGCGCAGTGGTTAAGAATCCGCCTGCCAATGCAGGGGACACGGGTTCGATCCCTGGTCCAGGAAGATCCCACATGCCGCGGAGCAACTAAGCCCGTGAGCCACAAAAAAAATAAAATCTGGACACAGTCCAAAAAGCTAAGTGTTGTTGGCATAGCCATTTGGCACCAGGAGTTCTGGTCTGAAGTACCAGGTTCAAGGTGTCTACATGGGGCAGTCTGTGAGCAAGTCAAACTAGACTAAGCACGAAGGAGAAAAGGCAAGTATCGAAGTACTAAACAAGTGCATGTGGCTGTTCAGAGCTTTCAAGGCTTCAGCACTACCAAACTTAGAGATCAGCTGCAGGATTGTTTGCCAAGTTATGCTTTTAGTGTATTTAAAACATCACTGTTGGAGATCGAGAAAAGATGGTGGAAGAGTAGGATGTGGAGATCACCTTCCTCCCAATAAATACATCAGAAATACATCTACTTGTGGAGTGGCTCCTGCAGAACACCTTCTGAATGCTGGCAGGAGACATCAAACCTCCAAATAGGCAAGAAAATTCCCACATAATTGGGTAGTGCAAAAGAAAAAAGGGAAAAAAAGACAAAGGAATGCAAAAGAGACTTGCCCCTCTGGGAGGGAGCTGTGAAGGGGAGAAAGCTTCCACACACTAGGGACCCCCCTCATTGGTGGGGATGAATCAGGGGGAGCCTCGGAGCCCCTGGAAGAGAGAGCAACAACAGGTGTGCGGAGGGCAGAGTGGAAAGATTCCTGCACAGAGGATTCAAGCAGCACTCCCCAGCCAGAGATGCTAGTCTGCTTAACCACGGCAATTGGCAGAGCTAGGCACCAAGCCTTGAGCTTTGGAGAACAGACACCAGGGAGAGAACTGGGGCTGGCTGCGTGAAAACAGCCTGGAGGGCAAGTGTGCCACAGCTAGCTGGGAGGGAGTTTGGGGAAAACCCTGGGCCTGACGGAGAGGCAGGAGACCTTTGTTTCGGGGTGCTTGAGAGGAGCTTGTGGCTCCCTGAACTCACAGGCTGCAGAGCAGCACCTGTGTGGGAACCACCTGTGACCCATGGGTGCTAATTCAATACACAGAGACTGCTGCCGCCGCCACCCACCGCCATGCACCACACGCTGCCACAGCTGCTGCCGCCAAGGGTCCTGTGTGTAAGGCAGGTCATTGGCCACACCCTCCTGGCAGTAGGTGAAACCCGACAACACCAAGGGTCCCGCGTTCAGGACTAACTTCCCTGGGAGAACATATGGCACACCTCAGGTTTATACCGACCTCTGCTGCTGCAAGCACTCCCGCAAATTTCAATTAGACTGCCATGTCCCTCGCTCCCCCGGACCTGAATTTGCAAGTGAGCCCCAATCACCCTCTTTCACTCCCTCTTGCCTAGGCAGGGAACTGACTCTCGAGAGCAGCCCACATGCAAAGAAGGGACCAAAACCAAAACTGATCCCCAAGGACTGCAGGACCAAAGAAGAGAAAGGGAAGCAGCTGCAGGAGGAACAGATTTAATACCCACAATAGGCTTGATAGACGCTGCATCTGTGGATCACCTGAAGAGATGAGTGTTTCTATAATAGAGGCTGTAGACTTAGGGAGCAACTGTGGACTATGGGGACAAATACACACAGGACTAACACCAGATCACAGTCGGAGCTCTCCACAGTCCTCTCCACAGCAGGTGCAGAGCCCTACCTAGAAGTATTGGAGGACTTCCTGGTATGTTTGACTTGTTTCTGGTTTTAGGTATTTGTTAGTTTAATCTTTACTGTATATATTTTTATGTGGATTTGCTTGTAATTGGTACGAGTACTCCCTTCTTAGTTTCTTAGTTTCCTTTGTTTTCTCTCTCTTTTCTTTGATTTCACTTCCTCTTCTCTTTTTACAAGTGCAAGTGTGCACATCTCCTTGTGTGATTTTGACTGACTAGAGCTGCTTTTACCACCAGTCTTGGGGATCTGTCTGTCCTTTCCCCTTCTTCCCTTTTTTCTTCCCTTTATTTTCTTTGCTCTCCTTCTACCTCCTGTTTCTCTGTGCTGTGCAGCTTCCAGGGTCTTGGTGCCCCAGCCGGGGGTCAGACCTGAGCCTCTGAGGCAGCAGAGTAGAGTCCAGGATGTTGGACCACCAGAGAACTCCCAACTCCAAGGAATATTAATCAGCAAGTGCTCTCCCAGAGGTTTCATTCTCAGCACCAAGCTCCAAATCCAACCAAAGGCCAGCAAGCTCCAGTGCTTGATATCTCAAGCCAAACAGAACAGAGACAAGAGGAATTACTACTAGGCAGCTTAGGGAAAGGAGACAGCAAATACTATAAATTAGACAAAATCAGAAAACAAAGAAACACCTTGCAGGCAAAGGAGCAAGATAAAAACCCACAGGACCAAATAAATTAAGAAGAAATCAGCAAATTGCCTGAAAAAGAATTCAGAGTGATGATAGTAAAGATGATCCAAAATCTTGAAAACAAAATAGAGAAAATACAAGAAACATTTAATAAGAACCTAGAAGAACTAAAAAGCAAATAAACAGTAATGAATAACACAATAACTAAAATTAAAAATACTCTAGATTGTATAAACAGCAGAATAACTGAGGCAGAAGAATTAGTAAGTGAGTTGGAAGATAGAATGGTGGGAATAGCTGCCACAGAGCAGGAAAAAGAAAAAAGAATGGAAAACAGTCTCAGAGACCTCGGGGACAACATTAAGCATATCACCATTCAAATCATAGGCATCACAGAAGAAGAAGGAAAAAAGAAAGGGTATGAGAAAGTATTTGAAGAGATTATGGTGGAAAACTTCCCCAACATGGAAAAGGAAATAGTAAATTAAGTCCAAGAAGTGCAGGGAGTCCTATACAGAATAAACCCAAGCAGAAACACACCGATGCACATATTAACTAAACTAATGAAAATTAAACACAAAGAAAAAATATTAAAAACAACAAGAAAAAAGCAACAAATAACTTTAAGGGAAAACCCATAAGGACAATAGCTGATCTTTCTGCAGAAACTCTGCAGGCCAGAAGGGAGTGGCAGTAGATAATTAAAGTCTTGAAAGAGAAAAACCTACATCCAAGGATACTCTATCTAGCAAGAATCTCATTCAGATTTGACAGAGAAATCAAAAGCTTTACAGACAAACAAAAGTTAAGAGAATTCAGCACCACCAAACCAGCCTTACAACAATTGCTAAAGGAACTTCTCTAAGTAGGAAACACAAGAAAAGGAAAACACCTACAAATACAAACCCAAAACAATTAAGAAAATGGTACTAGGAACACACATGTCAATAATCACCTTAAATGTAAATGGATTAAAAGTTCCAACCAAAAGACACAGACTGGCTGAATGGATACAAAAACAAGACCTTTCTATATGCTGCTTACAAGAAACCCACTTCAGACCAAGGGACACATATAGACTGAAAGTAAAGGGATGGAAAAAGATCATGCAAATGGAAGTCAAAAGAAAGCTGGAGTAGCAATACTTATATCAGACACATTAGACTTTAAAGTAAAGACTATTACAAGAGACAAGGAAGGACACTACATAATGATCAAGGGAACAATCCAAGAAGATGATATAACAATGGTAAATATCTATGCACCCAACATAGGAGCAACTCAATACATAAGGCAAATGCTAAGAGCCATAAAAGGGGAAATTGACAGTAACACAATAATAGTAGGAGACTTTAACACCCCACTTACACCAATGGACAGATCATTGAAACAGAAAATAAATAAGGACACACAAGCTTTAAATGACATTAGACCATCTTGACTTAATTGATATTTATAGGACATTCCATCCAAAAGCTACAGAATACAGATTCTTCTCCAGTGCGCATGGAACATTCTCCAGGATAGGTCACATGATAGATCACAAATCCAGCCTTGGTAAATTCAAGAAAACTGAAATCATATCAAGCATCTTCTCTGACCATGACACCATGAGACTAGATATCAATTACAGGACAAAGACTAAAAAATACAAACACATGGAGGCTAAACCAGACACTATTAAAAAACCAAGAAGTCACTGCAGAAATCAAAGAGGAAATCAAAATATTTATAGCAATTTTGTAGCAACACAATCCTACCTTAAGAAACAAGAAAAATCTCAAATAAACAACCTAACCATACACCTAAAGCAATTAGAGAAAGAAGAACAAAAATACCCCAAAGTGAGCAGAAGTAAAGACATCATAAAGATCAAATCAGAAATGAATGAAAAAGAAATGAAGGAAACAATAGCAAAGATTAATGAAACTAAAAGCTTGTTCTTTGAGAAGATAAACAATTGATAAACCATTAGCCAGTCTCATCAGGAAAAAAAGAGAGAAGACACAAATCAACAGAATTAGAAATGAAAAAGGAGAAGTAACAACTGACACCACAGAAATACAAAAGATCATGAGGGAATATTACAAGCAACTATATGCCAATAAATTGGATAACCTGGAAGAAGTGAATATATTCTTAGAAAAGTACAACCTTCCAAGACTGAACCAGGAAGAAATGGAAAATACGAATAGACCAATCACAAGTACGGGAATTGAGACTGTGATTAAAAATCTACCAACAAGCAAAAGCCCAGGGCCAGATGGCTTCACAGGTGAATTCTCTCAAAGATTTAGAGAAGAGCTAATACCTATCCTTCTCAAACTCTTCCAAAATATAGCAGAAGGAGGAACACTCTCAAACTCATTCTACAAGACCACCATCACCCTAATACCAAAACCAGGCAAAGATGTCACAAAAAAAGAAAATTACAGGCCAATATCACTGATGAATATAGATGCAAAAATCCTCAACAAAATACTAGCAAAGGGAATCCAACAGCACATTAAAAAGATCATACACCATGATCAAGTGGGGTTTTTCCCTGGAATGCAAAGATTCTGCAATATACTCAAATCAATCAATGTGATTCATCATATTAACAAATTAAAGGATAAAAATCATATGATAATTTCAATAGATGCAGAAAAAACTTTTGACAAAATTCAACATCCATTTATGATAAAAAAAATCTCCAGAAGTGGGTATAAACAGAAATTACCTCAACATAATAAAAGCCATATATCACAAACCAACAGCCAGCATCCTTCTAAATGGTGAAAAACTGAATGCATTCCCTCTAAGAACAGGAACAAGACAAGGGTGCCCACTCTCACCACTATTATTGAACACAGTTTTGGAAGTTTTAGCCACAGCAGTCAGAGGAGAAAATGAAATAAAGGAATCCAAATTGGAAATGAAATAAAAGGAATCCAAATTGGAAAAGAAGTAAAATTGTCACTCTTTGCAGATGACATGATATCATACATAGAAAACCCTAAAGGAGCTACCAGAAAACTGCTAGCACTAATTGATGAATTTTTAGTAAAGTAGCAGGATACAAAATTAATGCCCAGAAAGCTCTAGCATTCCTATACACTAACAACGAAAGATCAGGAAGAGAAATTAAGGAAACACTCCCATTTACCACTGCAACCAAAAGAATGAAATACCTAGGGACAAACCTGCCTAAGGAGGCAAAAGGCTTGTATGCAGAAAACTATAAGACACAGATGAAAGAAATCAAAGATGATACAAATAGATGGAGAGACATACCATGTTCTTGGATTAGAAGAACCAACCTTGTGAAAATGACTATACTACCCAAAGCAATTTACTGATTCAATGCAATCCCAATCAAATTACCAATGGCATTTTTTTCACAGAACTGGAACAAGAAATCTTACGATTTGTATGGAAACGCAAAAGACCCCAAATAGCCAAAGCAATCTTGAGAAGGAAAGTCGGAGCTGGAGGAATCAAGCTCCCTGACTTCAAACTATACTACAAGGCTACAGTGATCAAGAAAGTATGGTACTGGCACAAAAAACAGAAATATAGATCAATGGAAGAGAATAGAGAGCCCAGAGATAAACCCACGCACATATGGGCACCTTATCTTTGACAAAGGAGGCTAGAATATACAGTGAAGAAAAGATAGCCTCTTCAATTAGTGGAGCTGGGAAAATTGGACAGCTACATGTCAAAGAATGAAATGAGAACACTTCCTAACACTATACACAAAAATAAACTCAAAATGTGTTAAAGACCTAAATGTAAGGCCAGACACTATAAAATTCTTAGAGGAAAATATTGGCAGAACACTTTATGACATACATCAAAGCAAGATCCTTTTTGACCCACCTTCTAGAATAATGGAAATAAAAACAAAAATAAACAGTTGGGACTTAATGAAACTTAAAAGCTTTTGCACAGCAAAAGACACCATAAACAAGACAAGAAGGCAACCCTCAGAATGGCAGAAAATATTTGCCAATGAAGCAACTGACAAAGGATTAATCTGCAAAATATACAAGCAGCTCATGCAGCTCAATATTAAAAAAAGCAAATAACCCCATCCAAAAATGGACGGAAGACCTAAATAGACATTTCTCAAAAGAAGACATGCAGATGGCTAATAAACATGGAAAGATGCTGAACATCACTAATCATTAGAGAAATGCAAGTCAAAGCCACAATGAGGTATCACCTCACACTGGTCAGAATGGCCATTATCAAAAAATCTAAAAACAATAAATGCTGGAGAGGATGCGGAGAAAAGGGAACTCTCCTGCACTGTTGGTGGGAATGTAAATTGGTACAGACACTATGGAAAACAGTTTGAAAGTTCTTTAAGAAACTAAAAATGGAACTACCATATGACCCAGCAATGCCACCACTGAAACACTGCAGCACTTTTTACAAAAACCAGAACATGGAAGCAACCTAAATGCCCATCAACAGATCAATGGATAAAGAAGATGTGGCATATATATACAATGGAATATTACTCAGCCATAAAAAGCTATGAAATTGAGTTGTTTGTAGTGAGGTGGGTGGACCTAGTGTCAGTCATATAAAGTGAAGTAAGCCAGAAAGAGAAAAACAAATACCGTATGCTAACTCATATATATGGATTCTAAATAAATGGTACTGATGAACCCAGTGACAAGACAAGAATAAAGATGCAGATGTAGAGAATGGACTTGAGGACATGGGGTGGGGGCAGGGGGGTGAAGGGGAAGTCTGGACGAAGTGAGAGAATAGCATTGACATATATACACTACCAAATGTAAAATAGTTAGCTAGTGGGAAACTGCTGCGTAAAACAGGGAGATCAACTCAATGATGGGTGCTGACTTAAAGGATTGGGATAGGGAGGGTGGGAAGGATTCACGGGAGGGAGGGAATTTGGGGATAAATGTATAAATACAGCTGATTCACTTTGTTGTACGCAAAAACTGGTGCAATAGTATAAAGCAATTAAATTCCAATAAAGAGCTTAAAAAATTGCAAAACAAAACGAGAAGAATAAAATCTGTGCACTAATAATACTCCTGGGTTACTTTTTAAATGATCCTGTCAATATGTAAAGTATAATTAATGGTATACATTTCAATTACTGTGCAAAGAATATACTACCTTCTGTTACAGTAATATATCTTGTGCCCCTGGTTAATTGTCTTTATTTGTTCATCCTACAGTATGGTTGGGGCTTTGAAAACAACCAGTTTTTGTCAAAAGAAGTATATATCCAGCTAAGAAAAAATGAAATATCATACTAATTGAGTTCTTTGCTTATAATTTAACAAATATGTAGGAGAACTACTAAGTATTAGGATTTGGGCCAGGTGTTTTCACATATTTTGCCTACTTTTATTATCACAATACCTTTCAGACATAGATATTGTGTTAATTCCTGTGAAGAAATCCAACTCAGAGAGGTAATTTTATTACCATAATACATGATATTGTCTGGATTTATTGGCAAATCTTTAAGTCCAGTGTTCTTGCCATGATTTTATAATAATCCACAATAGGTTAAAAAATAAACTAGCACAGTTGCTGCAAGCTCCATGTGTTTAGAGGAAAGGTAAGTGTGCACCTTTCCTAGTGAGAGAAGAGAGCTTTTCTCTTGATTGTCCTTGAGAGAATAAAACAATAAGGAACAGAATTGTTCCATGATCTAATGAATATTTATAGAAGAAAACCTTTTCAGGTTGCAGAGTGTGAATCAAGCCAAACGGGGCCAAATGAGACTTCTGAGAGCAGGCGGCAGGAGAATGCAATAAAATATGACAAGATAAAATGGCAGACCTTCATATGACCATGGAGAGTGGGAGAGTGTCATCATCAGGGAAGGTGAGAGGTTGAGTTGTCATAGCTGTATTACCAAACCAGCATCATTTGCAAAACCATGATCATCTCTCTGACATAGCCAGACCTTGGTGTCCCCACTCATAGGAGATGATTAGTAGTTGCAGATGACAGACTTGGATGTTGTTTTCCCCCAAGATGCTCCAGAATGATGTGCAGAGTTCCAAGTGAATTCAGAGAAAATGTGTTTCTCAATTAGATAGCCTTTGTGGTATTATCCTATAATTTATCACAGCAACTTACAGAAATAATTAATTGCAGATGTAGGCTACATACATGTCTATGATAATATAGGACAATAAGGATTTTCCAAAGCTACTGAGCATTGTATAAATTATACATATCAAGTTTCTTCAGATATCCCAGTTCAAGGACCTCGCTGTTGCTTCCTGGGCATCAACCACAGCCTCTTCAGCAGGATCCTACCTGAACTTTTCCTGCTGAAATATGTTTGTAGCTCTAATGGATTTGTTCAATTCACTGCTGGAAAGAAACTGAAAAGCTGTATCATTTTCAATTTTTAAAATGGCTTTTAGTTCCATGCTAATAAATTTTGAATCTATAGTTCATAAGTTTTGGTTTAAGTACATAATTCTTATTTTGTTTACTGTCTCAAGTGTCTTAGCATAAAAGGCTACTTTCATCATTCTAGACCCTTAAGAAAAATTACCTGTCAGCTTGAATTGAAGGTAGTTTTAAAAGAGTATTTTGAGAAAAGCCTCTCATTTGAAAGTACTAAACAAACCACAAACTTCTTGTTCACATACTTTGAAAATGTACACAGGAAGATAAAAAAGCAATGAAGAGTATATGTTGTTATTTAGTCATTATATATTGGTATATGAGGAGTTTTGTTATAAGCAGCACTGTCAATAAAGATCACGAAAACACTTATGAGAGGGTATCATGGTATAGTGAAATTTTGTGCAGTGCATAGGCCTTGGTTAATTCTAGAATAATTTTTGTTAGTTTTTGGTTATAGGCTTTAACATGTCATTTACTCTGTCTTAATTTTCTCATTTTAAAATGGAAATAATAATAACACTTTCACCCATTATTTGCTAATTGAGTAAAACCCGTTTGTTTCTTAAAAAATATATGAGAACTTTATAATATTTTTTAGAAACTTTGGTTATTTGTTAATCGATACCAATGCTAGTTAGCATGGCAATTTGTATTGAGTAATAAGAACTTTTAACTTAGTTGCTAATAAGCTCAATATAAGTCAGTAGTATTTTGTGACCTTGCATTAATAGAAATGAGGGAGGGATAAGGCTTATTTACTTTGTGCTGCTGGCCAGATTCACCTAGAGTACTGTGTTCTCTCCTGGAAAGCTCACTGTTGTGGTTCCTTTAATCAAATCGAAGAATGTTTAAGTGCAAGCAGTGAGCACATTTCTGGGTCACTATCTGGAAATCATGACATGAGGAGGTACCTGAAATTTCAGAGCATGTTTCATTGGAGAAGGAAAGAATTAGGAACTTGAGTGCTCTTTTTGATTATTTTAAGGACTCACATATATAGAAAGTTTTGGATGGATTTTGTAAAGTTCTGGAGGATAGGACTAGGATGAAAATGGACATTATGGGGGGGGGAATTTAACTTAAGATAAAATAATTTGCAAGACTTAAAGCACTTTTCAAAAGCTACTTCTTGAGAGAGTAGATTCCTTAGATCTGTATGTGTTTAGTGAGTGGCTAGAGAGACACTTTAAGGGACTTATTTATAAGGATTAGCCTAGGTTACCTCTTAAATGATAAAGTCCCTTTATACATTCATATTTTAAAATTTATTGTGTTTTTATAATAAAATTGTTAATATTTAATTATTCGTAAGTCTGAGTTTATTTCTAGAAAAGTACAGATAAAAATCTAATACATTTTTGTCATTATAGTGTTCTAGTTCATCACATTTCCCCAGATAAGCCTTGGACATATGAGGTTCCATATCCTTAAAATATTTTTTGTATTATTAATAAAAGACTTTGTTATACTTTTTTTTTTTGCTTTGCCACTTTTTATGAGGTATTTGAGAAACTTTTTCACCTTTGATATTATCTCAAAGGAATTTTTTAAAAGATTTAATGGTTGGAAGTGTCTTACAGATTTCCAGTCTGATAATTTATCCAGTGTTCTTAATCCCTTTGTAGTACCTATGACCAGAGCTTGCCTACCTTATGCTTTAACATCTCAAAAGGTGAAACATACAAACACTCGAAAAGGAAAAGCAAATAAAAACTAGTTTCTAACACTTCTCTCTGATATTTTTAGATAGATCTTTTAGCATATCTTTCTCTTATTTTAAGTTGGATTTTATTTTCCTCTGGTCATTTAGTCTCAGTCTGTTCTTTGGTGCCACCTAGATAAATCTAACCACCTTTACAGATAAATCATTCTTTGTATAATAAACACAATGACCCTACTGCTTCACCTCCAATCATACCTTATGCTATTCCTACTGGGTTTTCAGTGTCATCATTTTGGCAACCTCCCTTTGAATAATCTAGCTTTACACATCCACTTTATGTTTTTTAGAACTGGACACATCCCTACTACAGTGGTGATTTGGCTATTGAGAGCAGAACAGGCATGTATCCTCCCTTGTTCTATTGCCTGCTCTTCAATTAATGCAGCCCAAGTTTTAAATGACATTTTGTAGCAACTAGAACTTGCACTCATTCATTCGTTTTGCTTTCATGAAATATTTAATGGATATCCACTGAGTACAAGGGTTTTTTTTGTAGGCAAATAAACCATAAACAGTAAGCTTATACATTTTATAAACTTCCTTTTTTTCTCTTTCGTAAGAGCTCTCATCCCATGGTCTCTACTTGGGAATTATGAGGTGTTTTTTGACCATATATAGGACTTTATGGAGTTTTTTCCTTATTAAATTTCGTCTTGTTAGATTTTATTTTTTTAAAAATACTCCATAAATTTTGCATGCTGTGTCAGCATTTGAGGAAACTTTCTTAGGAGGTACTCCACTGCATTTCAGGTGATGTTGTGTTAGGCATTCATCCATCAACCTTCCCTGAAGGGAAATCTTTAGGCTACAATTGAATCAGGAGTAGTAAATTCATTTGGCTTGCTAATCAACCCTCTGAGGTATTAACAGATGTTGCCCTATGGTAGTACTTCCTGTTCTAGTTACAAAATATAGTAAAACTGGAAATAAGATAGATGAAAAATGTAAACTAAAAAGGGTAAGGTAAAATGAAAAAAATATATACATGAAATGATTCAATCAACATCAATTTATAGACCAGAGAAACTGCTTTGTGCTCAAAATGTATTAGATGTTGTAATACAATGATAATTAAAAAACAAATAATAGTCTCTATCCTCTTGAAGATTACAGTCCAAAGGGGAGACAGACGTGAATCAAATAATCATGCAAACATACTTCAAACTTATTTGAAGTAAGTTTTCTAAAAGAGTACCTATCCATTAGTGATACATACTGAATTATGTGGAAGGAAGTCAGCATTGTCCCAAAATGATATGATTGAGTTCTGAGTGAGGACATAGTGAAATGAGACTGCCTTGAATGACTATTTGCTGGATCTGGGCAATGGAAACTTGAGGCTGCGTTGCTTTATTCTCTCTGCTTGTGTATCTCTCTAATATTTGCTATAATAAAGAGTGGTAGACAAACTGATGACAGCATGTAATAGAGGGATTTGATATAGACAGGGAAGTATAGAATGGCTTCTGACAGGAAATGACATGTTAGACCAGAAGGATGAATGGGGGTCACATGACATAGAAAATCAAGAGCAAAAGATTAAAAGCCCTATTGCACAGGGAGCAATACCAGGTCTGAGGTAAAGAGAGCCCGTGTGGTTGGAGAGCTTGGAGATAGCCAGAGGAAGCAGGGTAGTAGATGTGGCTGAAAAGTGAAGCAAGAGCCAGATGAAGAATAATCTTTGTTCTAACAGCAAAAGCAAGTCATTGAATGATCTTATGCATGGAAGTGACAAAATCATATTTGCTTTTAGGAAAGATTGTTCTGGCTGCTGTGTGAAGACTGATTGCGGGGTTGGGGCAGCGGTAGAGTGATGCAGGTGGACGGATGCCTAGTTTCTCCAGAAAACATCCTTGTTACATTAGCACCCTAAAGCTTTAGCTTCCATTAGTTTAGATAAATAGCCTTCCCTATTGATTTTACCACTTTCATATCCTATAATTCTGTCTTCTCTTTAGCTCTTCCACTGTCTTCCTAGTACAAATCTTCTTCGACTCCCTCCTGGAATAGGAGACAGCTTACTCCAGGTGTATCTTCTACCAGAAGCTTCCTTGCCCAGGATACTTAGCCTGCAATTCGTCCTTTAAAAAATGTATTTCCCATGAAGAGTTCTGGGCATAGAACATTTCTGGCTATTATATTTTAACTTGAATTGAGTTCCACAGTTTCTAAATGGGGGTGGTAGGATTACCAGATAAAATATAGGACATCCAATTAAATCTGAAATTCAGATAAAAAAAGAATACATTTTGTATAAATATGTCTTAAAAATTGAGATATACTTATATTAAAATATAGAATATGCAATATTTAGGGTATGTTTCTACTAAAAATTATTTGCTGTTTATCAGAAATTCAAATTTAACTGACTATCCTGTTTGTTGTTTTCTTTTTAGTAAATCTGACAACCCTAGGGGCTGGAAAGCAAGTACGAGGGTGAGTCAAGAATTATCCACACTTTGGTTATATTAAAACCGTTGGCCACGCTGTCTTATCAGCACTTTCCATTCAAGGCTGCTGTCTCCCCAGTCACTGCTGTGCAGGTGTGAACATGTTTCATCAGTTCACTTGTAGTTGCGGTGCGAGCAAAAATGGATGCCCCACTTGTGATTTGCAGCGAAATAACAGCTGCGTACAGTGATTCAATTTTTGTGGTCTGAGGGTGTACCTGGTGCTGTTATTTATTGAAGATTTTGTGCGCAGTATGGAGAAAGTGTTTTGTCGCAAAGAAGTGTGTATGAATGGATAGAGAAGTTCAGGGATGGTCACACAAGTGTCAGCCATCAGGAAGGAGCCAGACATCCGTCCACATGAAGACATGGAGACAGCAGTGAATTTGTGGCTCACAGCTCAGCCTAAAACGTTTTTGATGAGAGAATACGAAAGCTTGTTGACAGATGGACAAAGTTTATTGAAAAGCAAGGAGATTATGTCGAAAAATGATTTATTTGTCTTTTCTAAAAGTTAATTAAAATAAATTCTAGAGCCAGAGCACGGATAATTTTTGATTCACCCTCGTAAATGTCTCTAATCCAAACTGAATGACTACCACATCTATTAATTTGAATATAAAGAAACAAACTGAATGACTACCACATCCATTTCATGAATGATGGAAAAACAATAATATAGACATAATTCCAAATATACAGTAAGTTAAATTGCAGTGCTATATTTACTATTTATGACATATCTATTAGTTTGAATATAAAGAAACAAATATACATTTTAAACAGTGTATATGGACAGTTTTCTACTTGCTCACATTAACAAAGATTGAGCAAAATATTTAAAGAATATTGGTTTGGAGGGAAGCCTGCCTGGAATCTCACTTCTGTAGGTCCAGACCTACCTTTAATAAATGCCTTACTTGGACCTTGTCTTGTCCTGATTCCTGTCCTTGATCCTCTGTTATTGTGAGCAGAGACTTATACCATCCCATGATGAGTTGATGACCCAACAATAGTTTCCCAGGTGGAAAGAGGTCGCTTTTAAATTTTAATAATTTAATATTAAATTTTTAATAATTCTAGGAAGAGTTCATTGTAAAGTTATGTAAAACTATCTACTGTTTTCCTCCTGGTTTCTCTTTCTTCCACTTCTGTTTCTAAAATGAGCTGGCAGTTTATCACATTGGGAAGGGGATGGAAATTGTGCACTTAAAAGAACAATTCAAAAGACATTCAATGCCTTATTTTAATATAGAAACTATAAAATAGTTATGAATAAAACATTTTACTTAACTTGAACATAGATTATCAATGTAGGATATTTTTTAAAGCACTCCCTCCTAAATCTGTTAAAAATGAAGCACAAGAATGCCAGTCCACTTTGATAATAATTCTGAAAAAGAAGTTTGGTAATATTTTCATTACCTAATTACTCTGATTTTATAAAGAAGTTATTTATATTGCTTTGGTGATACATAAGCATTTCAACTACTTAATAATACATAATATTAAAACTACTACATATCAATTTGTGCTTTGAAATTTCACTTTATTAGAACAATAGAAATATTTAAAGTTATCAATTTAATGTATATATGTATTGATGAAATATATTTTAGGTGAAAATGCAGAATTTATTTTTTAAATGAGACAATTTTTTTCACTGTGAAAATTTTAGTTGTTACGTGAAAAACTGACCCACATTTTGGAATTTAATTTTTTATGCCTATTAAACTGTTATTACACCTTTAAGCACTTTGATTTATATAAAACCTGGGGGATAATATAAGTACACAAGTGAAATTAGTTGAAGTAATAAACCTTGTATAGTTTTTGATACTTAGTAAGGAGAAATAAGCATTAGGTTTTCATTACCATTGCTTATTCAATTTTAAACAGTTAACAATATAAAGCTTTATATTAGAACTATGAAAAATTAAAAGGAAGAATTATGATGTACCTATATACAAACCTTTCATAATGTTTTCAGGCTGTGTTGAGCACTTTTTAATGAACAGTTTTTCTAAATTAAGTGGCTGTTCTGTGTGTGGTGCTAATTAATGGGAGCTGTCTACTCAATTAGTATTTTTTTTATCTTTTTTGTCAGTTATAGGTGACATTTAGATTTTGGTTTATATTTAAGACATTTATATGCAAGAATTCCTGAAACAGTTGGAACAGAAAAATTGAACCTGCATTTCCTAGGAATGTTGTGACTCTTAGAAGGCAGTGTATAAAGTACTGCCAGGTGGACTAAGTGTATGACTTCAAATAAGCATCTCCTTTTCTAGTGTATCTAACTTTTTTCCTCTTCCTATCTTCCTGACTTTGCTACTTGAATTTCTCTGCAAACCGTTATTTCTGTTCTACTCATACATTTAATCACCCACCCTGATTTCCTTTTTGCTCCTTTCACTGGTCCAGATCCATTGCCTATTACTTTTTCCTGACTTTCAGTAGCTTCAAGTGCTGTTTATTTGCTTTCTTTTTTTCTGATTTACATTCACTTCAAATTTATATTTAGTGAATTTTGGACTTTGAAATTGGATCCATTCACTACCTTCCAGGCAGTCTTTGCACAGAACTCTCTATGAGTATTTGTTTAAAAAATAATTGTCAATTGGATTTCATGATTCTTCAGGTTCTTGATTCTTGCCTTTTTTCTATTGCTAATTTTGGAAGCTGATGATTGCATTTATTTTTGTTGTTGCTATATCCACAGTGAGAGGTCAGGAAAAGGACATCTAATCCTAATAAGTGATGTTCACTGGTATCACACTGTCTCTTTCTTGATGATTATTTACTCTGTACCCAAATTTGGGTAGTGAGACTATTTTGAATGGAGCATCGAAGAAGTAACTTATATACTCAAGAAAATAACATCCTAGTTGGGGAGTAAAAAATCAGTCCATCAACTAGATTGGCATTTTTCTTAAATGCCCTTTATCCATGGGATTACCAATATATTGATGCTTTAAAATCAAGTTGAAGAAATGACCTATTTTGTTAATCATGTAGAAATATTAAACTAGTGAGTTTTTTATTTGATGTGGCTGTTTTCCACACCAAATTTTGTTAGAAAGATATATATGATTTTCAAGCTGACTTGACAGCCTTCATGGGAAAACTGCCTTCTGCACACCAAATTCGGTACACAGGTATTTGCAGTCTGTGAAGGGAGTTGAAGCCAAGGACTCAGGCTGCTCATGTTCTTTCACATAGTTTCATTGCTAGCTCAGATGCCTTCATTTCTAGGTCTCTTTATTTATTTATTTATTTATTTATTTATTTTAATTTAATTTTTATTTTATGTTGGCATATAGTTGATTTACAATGCTGTGTTAGTTTCAGATATATAGCAAAATGATTCAGTTATACATATGTCTACATCCATTCTTTTTCAGATTCTTTTCCCTGTAGGTTATTATAGAATATTGAGTAGAGTTCCATGTATTATACAGCAGTTCCTTGTTGATTATCTATTTTACATATAATGGTGTGTATATGTTAATCTCAAAGTGGTAATTTATCCCTCCTTCCCCCCCACATTTCCCCTTTGGTGAACAAAAGTTTGTTTTCAAAGTCTGTGAGTCTGTTTCTGTTTTGTGGATAAGTTTATTTGTATCTTTTTTTTAGATTGCACATGTAAATGATAATATATGATATGTCTTTCTCTGACTGACTTCACTTATTATGATAATCTCTTGGTCCATCCATGTTGATGCAAATGGCACTATTTCATTCTTTTTTGAAAAGACAACCCACAGAATGGGAGAAAATATTTGCAAATGAAGCAACCAACAAGGCATTAATTTCTAATATATACAAATGGCTTATGCAGTGCCATATCAAAAAACAAACAACCCAATCAAAATATGGACAGAAGATCTAAATAGACATTTCTCCAAGGAAGACATAAAGATGGCCAAAAGGCACATGAAAAGATGTTCAGCAAAGCTAATTATTAGAGAAGTACAGATCAAAACTACAGTGTTACCACCTCACAGTGGTCAGAATGGTCATCATCAAAATGTCTACAAACAATAAATGCTGTAGAGGGTGTGGAGAAAAGGAAACTCTCCTACATGGTTGGTGGGAATGTAAATTGGTACAGTCACTATGGTGAACAGTATGGAGGTTACTTAAAAAACTAAAAATAGAACTACCATATGATCCAGCAGTCGCATTACTGGGCATGTATCCTGAGAAAACCATAATTTGAAAAGACACATGCACCCCAGTGTTCTTAGCAGCACTATTTACAAGACATGGAAGCAACCTAAATGTCCATCACAGAGGAACTGATAAAGATGTGGTACATATATACAAATATTACTTAGCCGTAAGAAAGAATGAAACGGGTCTCTTTATCTGAGGCCTTGAAATGGGTCTCTTTATCTGAGGCCTTGAAATAGGTCTCTTTATCTTCAGGCACCTGCCAAGGTCTCCTTAAGGGTAGAGGGGAGAACCTTCAAGACGTTTTTCCCCATTCTTATTTAGTGCACAGTACTCTCCCACTCCTAGCCCTTCCCCCATCACCCACAAGCCCTTAAAATTGACTGAGCTTTTTGTTTGAGGCTCCCTCAACAGTGAGGTACCTCCCACATCTGCGCTGTTCCACCAGCCAGTGTTCCTTGGCCAGTACTTCTGTTCCATGGGGCAAAATGGAACAGGGTGAGTCAGTGTTTCTCCAGGTTTTAGATTCGCACTTTAGATTCGCACTTACTCATTGCAGTAAGTGATTAAAGGCTTAACTCTTTCACTTAGGTTTGTTGCTTTAATTGGCTACTTCTACACCTGACAGCTCAGCTTTCTCTGTCCAGCCCAGCTGAGCTCCTGATAGATGTACATATAGAAAACAGAAATAACTCGAGGTACATAAAGATGTACATTTAAAAATTGTCTATCTAAAATGACATAATTTTCATATTTTTTTTTACGTTAGAAACCATGTAAGTCAAGGTAAAGTAGCCAATACTTTGTTCATATTCTTTTTAAGCCAATTATATTTCCTAAATTAAGTAATTTATAATAATTTTTATTTTCATTAACATAAAAAGAAGTCCAAAAATGGAGATATCCTTTGTTAGTTTAGCTGTTGATTTCAAAAAGAAACTAATTAGAAAGAATTCACTGTTGATATTTTGCATTCTTAGATTGCTAATAGAAATGTTGCTGTCATAAATGAGAAAAAAAAATTTATGTACAGAAGTTTAGCTTCTTTTACAAGTTTAACTTAACTTTAGTAGAATGTTAACAAACTGTATATGTCTTAATGTCTCAGCAGGTTTAGCAATTCAACAAAATCAAACCTGCTGGCTGCTGCATTTTTGTGTTATAATTTGAAGGCCACCTTTTACAGGGTTCCCACACTGATTAAACAAGTTTTCCACCCATTTTTTCCACTAATCTTTTAAGATATATCTTGTAAGATAAAAAAGAGGTGGAAATATAAATGTTTAATACACAGACTGAGTAAAATATTAACATTTATTTAGAACTTTAAGTTTTCAGTCTTTTCATTGTGGTTAATCATTCACCCAGAAGCCTCATTCTTGTGAACTTACAAGCTTACCTTCTCACAGAGGAGGCAGGAACTAACACTGAGATAACTCACTGGGAATTGGGTTTCTAGACTTTTTCATTCTCCATGATCTTAGAAATAAATGGAAGAAAAAGTTAATATTTTCTGTCCATTTGAAAGAGTACCAAGTCTTTATATTTGATTTAGGTAAATATGTACTCTGAAGTAGCAAATGTTCTATATTTAATTAGCTATTTATTAAGTTGAGTTATTTAGGGGAGAAGTGTAACAGTTTGAGGTACCCTTAGTGTTTACCATGTGTGAGGTTATAAACATGAAAGTTAACACTGTCTTCTATTGCTGCCCCAATTTTGTCCTTATTATCCCTCACCCTTTCAGTTTCATTCACTGCAAATCATTACCCACACAGCTACGTAGTTGGTCTCTCTTAATGTGTATCTGGATCTGTTACTTATCTCAGGTTGGAAATCTTTTAAAGGCTTACAGCTCATAGGTCAAGCTGTTTAGTAAACTACCTCCTGACCTACCCCCTTGCCTCAGTTTATTAGCCCCCTCACCATTCATGATGTAGTAGGGAAACACCACTGAGATTTTGTCACACTTCTGTCCTCTTGCTCTTTCTGTTCTCACTTCTTGGAACATCTTTGTTCCTCCTTCACCTGACTTGATTCAATTTAAGCCTCCTCTGTAGGAAACCTTTTCTGAATTTCAGTTGGGCTAAGTACCCCTGCTGTAGGCTTATACAGGACTCTGAGCATTTCTTTGGTTGGCTGGGCCACAGGGTGATTGATCTATCCTATACTGTCTGAGTAATCTTAACCTCTATAAGCTTCCCATTCCTCATCTGTAAACTGGGGATATTTATAATAACAATAGTACTTATTGCATAGAGAATTCTGTGAGTTAATGCATGTAAAAGGACTTTGGCATAGTACCTTGCACATCTTAAGCATGTAATAAATATTAACATCATTTTTATTACCATTTTTACAGTATTTTCTGCATTACTTTGACATTTTCTATTCTTTGTGTCTGTCTTCTACTAGATTGCCTTCTCCTATAAGGGATTTTTTCTTACTCATCTCTAATTCCTTAGACAATGCACTGGTTCAGATTCATAATAGGAAGCCAATGAATGTTGTAGGTTTTTGAGATTTATCAGCTTAAAATATAATAGGAAAATAATATGTTATTATATTGACATATTGTGTTCATTCTAGTGTAGAATGGCAGAATAATGAATTTTTCTTGTCTTATGAAAGACAGGAGGGCAGGTTCTCCTACTTTCCAAGATAATCTCTGATTAGTAGTCTTGGGCTTCTTGTCAGCCAGTCATAGGTACTGGAGGGGAAATAGCACATTACTTTTACCAGTCAATTATGTGCCTATGATCAACTTTTGAACATTGAAATCTAAACAAAAGGCAAAATAAGTGTTTTTTTTTTAATTCATATTCAAGGATCTCAAGGTTTATGCATTTTTCGTTTATCCAGAGTCAACATAGCTCAATAGAGTAAATCAGTTTTCTTGAATATGACTTACATCTTGTCTTTAATAATACCATGTTTTTGTAGCAAAGATTAAAGTGGTGTTGAATGGCAGTGAGACTTTTCGGTTCTATAGGCATAATCCAGGGTTTAAATTTAAAACCTGCATTAAGTATACTAGTTATGGATAAAGATGTACTATAAAATTCCATTATCTCAGACTCTGGGAAAATGAAATATTATTAGATTTTTTAATAATGCTATACCTTTTCTTAACACTGATTATATTTCCTTTGTCTTTCATTTTCTTTGGAATGAGCATTCAACATATAATACTGGAATACACAACTTTATGAGGCATACTTACAGTGTCTCATTTCTCATGAAGTGATGAGTGACTAATTTGCCATTCTTCTCTAGTGTAATATCTAATGTATAGAAGGTTTAGTGCTTTGTAGTTGCTAGAAAAGATACTTATCAGAAAATAAAGATATTTATCATTTTGTTATCCCTATTCTAGCCTTTTTCTATCTTTGCTCATGCATATGTCTTGACATTTCAATTCAGTCCCACAGGTAAATTCCTCTCTGCCCTTTCTTCTGCTCAAGACTTGCAGTGAGTTCAAAGTGAGCCATGAGCACAGAGGAAGTGCTCCCTTGGAGAATTTAACCATAGAGAATACTTTGTGTGGATGCTACATATTTTAAAAGAAGATGTTTGCAACACAGCAGGGTATATGATCAAGTGAAAATGAAAAGGAGCATCCATGAGATACTCGATGGGATGACAAGTGAGGCCTTTGTTCCTTATCTAAACAATCTCATTATAATTTCTCTGTGCTATTGAAGTTCATCAGGGAATGTTAGGGCATGACTTTTAGAATTAGGCTGCCATGGGTTCCATAACCTCCTCGTCTTGCTTTTCACTTGGAGTATCACCTTGGCAAATTAATTCAGACTTTTTATCATATACCTACTCATAGGATGGTTGTGAGTAATGTTCTGGAAGTTGTAAATCTAAGGAATCCTTAAATAGATGTAAATTTTAAGGTTTGAGGAAAGATCTTATTTTAACCCAGCACATCTCATTTACATGTGCTTACATATTTTTTAAAAAGGACAGGAAAAGAAAGGAAAGGTAAAAGGGAAGGACAGGACAGGGAAGGAAAGGGGAAGAAAGGGAAAGGAAGGGAGCTATTTAATGAGTGTTGTGGACAGAGAAGGAGTTGTGACTAACCACCCATTTGCCCATATTCTCTCATCCTTCATCAAAAGCATGGTAATTTCATGACCTGAGGGTTTTCCTCCAGATGGGTGTGGCCTGGTATATTATCAACTCCTCTTGAGGTCAAGACTATACTAAACTCAATTCCTTCCTGCCAAAGATCCTGTTTTAAGAATACTGACTGGCATGGATGGTTTCAGAGTTTTGTATAAATAGAAAGTAAATAACAAGGGCATTTTTCTTCATTCTTGGCCAGACTTTTACACTGTTCTTACCTCCTTTCTCTTATCATCAAAAACAGTGCACTCTTTCTCAAACTTGTTATGTCAGAAGTGGTGTCTTTTATTGGATTATTTTTCCCCTAAGACTTTTAATGAAGCAAAACTCTACTATTATTGGCTCAGCTGTTTAATCTTGTTTCTGAAGACTAAATTTAACAATATCTTTAATTAAGACTTTTGAATAGTAGATATTTCTCACTATACTAGTGAGTAAATTTATACTAAAATTATATCTAATTACTTCATTTAGCCAGAGTGGTACATCTTAAACTATTTAATATCTAAACCTGAAAAATATTTTGTAAGACTCTCCATTCCTTTTCTCTCCAAGGCAATAAAACCACAATGTTCTTATAAAAATTGCTATGTGTTGTGAAAGATCATAACAAATTGCTTGTCATATAGCATGCTCAATCAATGCTTTTCCACATTTGTTCTTAGTGGAGCCTGTTCTTCATCTGTAGTGAATTGCGCTTGATTTCAAAGTCTAAGATATAAGCATTTTCCTTAGAGAGTAAATTATGTTATTGTCAAACTACTTTTATAAAAATGATGTATTGGACCCAGCTGAAAACTTTATGGACTTACCTTTGTAAATATGCATGAAATTGCTACATTTTTACTTTCTGAGTCATAGCTGAGTTGACAACTGTTTGCCCACTTTATTACTTTATTGAGAAACAGAAGGAATCTAACCAAATGTTCCAATTCTTCTCTTTGGAAGCTTCAAGTCATCCTGGTTAATATAGTTTGTATATATAATTCTTATGAACAAAGATGCGAAACTTCTTAAAATGTTATCAGATGAAAACCAATAATGTACAAAAATAATTATATACCATACCCAAATGGGATTTATCCCAGGTATGCAAGTCTGAATCAACATTTCAAAATCAATAATGTAATCTATCACATTAATAAGCCAAAGAAAAAAATCAAAGGACCAGGTTAAAAGATGCTGAAAAAAGCATCTGACAAAATACAACACTCATTCGTAATAAAAATGCTTAGTAAATGAGGAATAGAGGGGAATTTCCTCAACTTGATAAAGCATATCTACAAAAAAACCTAAAGGAAACATAATACTTAATGAACATCTAGAAAGTTTCCCAGTAGGATCAGGAAGAACTAAATAAATGGAGAGATATTCCACATTCTTTAATAAGAAGTCTAAAAATTGTCAAAATGTCAGTTTTTCCCAACTTGATCTGTTGATTCAATGCAATCCTTACAAAAAAATCCCAGGAATTATTTTGTGGATATTGAGAAATTGATTTTAAAGTTTATACATAGAGGCATCAGACCCAAAATAGCCACTGTAATATTGAAGGAAAATTACTAAATTGAAGAACTGACACTATCCGAATCACAGCCTATAAAGCTACCATGATAAAGATTTGTAATATTGATGAAAAAATAGACTAATACATCAATGGGAATAGAATAGAGAGCCCAGAAATGGACCCACTTAAAGGAGCAGAGGCAGAAAAGATAGTCTTTTCAACAACTGATACTCAAACTGAACTGTTATATGTAAAATAAAAAAAAAATCTAGACACAGACCTTATATCATTCACAAAACTTAACTCAAAGTGGATCACAGACCTAAATTTAAAATGCAAAATTATCTTTGAACATAACAGGGGGAAATCTAGATGACCTTGTGTTTGGCTATGATTTTTAGATACAACACCAAAGGCATGATCCATGAAAGAAAGAAGTAACAAGCTGAACTTCAGTAAAATTTAAAAAAAAAATTCTCCCGTGTGAAAGAAATTGTCAAAATAATGGAAAGACAAGTTACACACTGGAAGAAAATATTTGCAGAAGACATGTCTGATAAAAGACTATCATCCAAAATATACAAAGAACTGTTCAAACTGAACAATAAGGAAACTGCAACCAAATTTAAAAAATTGGCCAAAGATCTTAACAGACATCTCATCAGAGAAGAAATAAAATAAGCGTATGAAAAGATGCTCCACATCATGTGTTATCAGGGAAATAAAAATTAAAACAACAATGAGATACCACTGCACACTTATTAGCATAGCCAAAATAGTAGGCCAGTGTTATAGGAGATGTATTTTTAATATGCTTTTGAATTTGAACAGTTGAGCAATTAAATTAGTTAGAAAACAATATTATCAGAGGGAGGAAATATTAATGGTGTAAGGGACGGAATCCTTTCCTCATATATAGGAAATATGTAAAGTTGACAAGCCATAGTAATTGGTACAATAATATTTCAAGATGTGGAGGTAATCAGCAAATGAACTGCAAAAGAAAAGATCTTTAGACGTTAACTGTAAGAGGGGAGGAGATCGAATTTGGTTAGTGGTAGAAAGAGGAATGTTTAGGCAGGAAATTATTGCTCTTCATTACAAATTCTTCTGTTATTTGACTCATTGATAACCGCCTGTGTAATGTATTACTTTAATTTTGTTAAAAAATGAATAAAACAGATACTTACAAGAGGATAATGTATTGCAGGAAACATGGTATGTGTACTTTAATTTTTTAAAAAAATCTAATAAAGCAGACAATTATGAGAGGATAATGCATTGATAGAAACATGGTGTGTGTGTGTGTGTGTGTGTATTATATTGATATTCTGGTCAAGTCTACCAAGATAGTTAATAACCTGTTAGAGGCATAATTTATGATCAAGGCAAAACAAAACAAGGGATATCTACTTTCCATATTAGTAATCAAATGGAGAGCAAAATCACTAGATATAATTTCTAGCAGTAGTAATATATTCAGGTAGCACTCACCTTCAAGCTGTTTAAGCAAAATATTTTTCTAAACTGAAGAAAACAAACTAGTTGGATATTTGGTTATATTGTATATTATCCAGCTCCTATGTATAGCAATAGTTAGAACATAACCAGGCAAATCTATTCTTCAAAAAGTCCCTGGGAAATTTTATTGAACCTTGTAAGTGTCTAATTGAAAAAAGAATTCATTTGGGTGATTTTTTTAGGAGTGGCTATCTAATGATTGAAGTTTGGGGCAATTTCTCATTAGAACCAAGTGGGATTATATATATATAGGGAAATATTCTCTCATTAAACTGTCTTAAATTATCACCAAGTTAATTTCATGGTTTGAATGGTTGAATGAGGTGATTAACATCATAAGGCCAAATAAGGGAGTCAGAAAGAAATTTAATTATTGACTTAAAAAATTTGAGGCTATAAAAAAGTGTTCCAGTGTCACTTATTGGCTATCTACACATTAACTTTTTTTTTTAAAGCTCTTTATTGGAATATAATTGCTTTACACTCTTGTACCAGCTTTCGAGGTACACCAAAGTGAATCAGCTATATTTATACATATATATCCCCATATACATTAACATTTTAAAGGAAAAAATTCGCTGATGTCCTGGACTGAATATGGAGGCTCTTTGATAAGATTTCATTGTGGACAAAAGATCCTGACAAATATATTGGCTAGTGGTAAAAAAAAAAAAAAAAAAAGAGAGAGAGAGAGAATTTGTTACTAAAATAAAACACATTTAAATTCTATTGAGCATTAAATGAATTTGCATAAATTACCTGACTGGGAAGCCCAGCTGCTGCTGTTTCTGGTGTTTATCCAGAGGAATCTCTGCCCAGATGTCCACTTTCCCTGGCTCTTGGACCATCCATGAGGCTTTTGATAGGTATTGCATGCTCCCTTGCTCTAATGATCTGTTATGAATCACTATATTTAAGAGTTGGTAAATTTTGTGTCTACTACCTTGGTAATATGATTAATGCAAATTAATAACATTCAGCAAAATGTGTGTTTAAGGGAGTTAAAATATGATGTTGAATTTTAACTGAGCCATAGCTACAGCTAAAATAAAATGAACTATGAAAACGACTTTTATATTTCTGAATATATGATAGCTAATGCCTAAACTGTAATTAGATACCCCACTATGTGGAACCCTAAACCTAAATAATTTATAAAATAGAATTATTTGCCTGAGTGCTAGTAGCAACAGCATAAAAGTCAAAGGTGGTGGTGCTATGTATGAATTTAGAGAAGCCCATTCACACCCCTGAGTTATAAGATTTAATAATTCCTTTCAAGTGTAATCCCATCAGGCATGATGTAGAAATCTTGCCCTGGGTTTATCAATCATTGCTGTGGGTCAGAGACACTTGCCTTCCACCAGCCTTCCTGCAGGTATGGCAAATGGAGGACTTTTTCTTTATGAGTTGGAAGCATTTGTGGATGTGCTCAATTATGTTCCACCATATACAGACTTCTGGCCCTCTTTTTCTCTTTCTTTTCTTACAAGAAACTGTGTATTATGGTCACTAAGTCAGACATGTTCAAATTCCAACTCCATTACTTAGTAGCTCTATGCTCTGAAAAATGGCTCATCTCTTTGGAGCTATTTCTCATTGGTAGAGGGTTAAGAGTAGTTATACATACCCCAGAAGATTCTTGTCATGACTAAATGAGGCTGTGTACATAAAATGTTTGGTTAGCAGCATCTGGTATAGTGTAGGCACTATATAAATGTTAGTTATTATTTTATTTTTTCTTCTTTCTCTCTTCTACCAATAGTACCTATAGGCATCTACTAGATTCTATCAGGCAATTAACAAATATATATAAGATATGGTACTGGTGCCTAATGCACAAAACATTTATCTAAAATAGGTCATTGGGTTTAAACAGATTCCTACTCCAGAAGTTGAGAAAAAGAAGACCTTAACCTTAGAGATAGTCTATGTGGCTTATACTAAAATATATTTTTAAAATGTACCCTTGAAAAATGCCCATTTTAATGTAGATTTGAATTTTCTTGATAGAATTACTTGACAGCAAGACTGACAGGGTGAATAATAAAAAAATCTTGTATTTAATTATGGTTGAGTTATATGAGTTCTTTATATAATTTGGATATTAACCCCCTATTGGGTATATGATTGAAAATATCTTCTCCCATTCAGTAGGTTGTCTTTTCATTTTGTTAATGATCTTCTTTGCTGTGCTCAAGATTTTTCATTTGATGTAGTCCCATTTGTTTATTTTTGCTTTTGTTTCCCTTGCTAGAGGAGACACATCTAGAAAGATATTGTTAAAATTGATGTCAAAGAGCATATGGCCATAAAATTAGGAATTTTATGATTTCATATCTAGCATTCAAGTCTTTAATCCATTTTGAGTTGATTTTTGTGTATGATGTGAGGTAGTGGTTTAATTTCATTCTTTTGCATGTGGCATATTTTCCCAACACCATTTATTGAAGAGGCTGCTCTTTCTCAATTGTATGTTCTTTGCTATTTTGTTGTAAATTGTCCATATATGTGTGGGTTTATTTCTGGGCACACAGTTCTGTTCCATTGATCTATGTATCTGTTTTTCTGTCAATACCATGCTGTTTGATTACTATAGCTTTGTGATATAGTTTGAAATATTATATTATAAACCACTTTTACCTCAATAATTAATAAATAAATAGAGACCCTGAACAAAATATCTTGTATTTTAAAATGTATCAAGAAGTTCTGGATCCTATTCTGCTTTTCTGTTTCAGGCAAAATTCCTTCCTATGTTTTTAAAAGGGAGCAATGTTTGGTTTCTTATCTGCCTCTGAAGTAGAACAAATTTCTAATGAGTGTTTAGATTTTAAATTGTTTTTAAAAACTGTGATAACTATGTCTAGGTCCTATTTGGTATTTCTTTCCTCCAAGTTATTTTTGTCCAAATGTGCTTTCAGTGTTCACTTTCATGGCAACTAAAATGCTGTAACAGTGTTCCCAAGATGCTGTCAATGTGACTTTATAGTAAATAACATTACAGTGTCATTGCACAAATAAGGAAGTGACATGATATTAAGAATGCACTCAATGTGGTCGTATCATAAACTCAATACAAAATGCATATTTATGGAGACCTTCTTAGGATGTCAAAGGAGAGTAATACTGATGTTATATTACTGAGAGAAAAGAAATGAAGGCAGAGAATCTTTGTTAAAGATGATGTAAATTCTACTGAGTAAAGGGAATTTTAAGTTATGGCAGTCAAGGTGCCTTCAGATTATAAAATGCTATTATATTTCCCTTGACAACTCTGAGGATTAGCCACACCTAGCTGCCAAAGCTTGATGTCCTGAGTCCTGAGAGAGTCAATGCATGTGGATTTCAGCCTCTTTTATCCTTGAATTACTGTTGTGCTATGTAATTTCTATTAGGAGCTTATGGAAAAATCTTTTTGGCCAACCCAATATATTTATGAAGGAAATGAGGTACTTAGGCTGCTGTAATGCCAAGCCCTGCCCTCTTTGAAGATTCTTTTTCTTCTACTCTGTTTCTGAATGAGAAAAGTGGAATTGAGATCTGGTAACTACTTAGGTCTTTTCTAAGTGGCAGAGAAAGAGGTATATCTACATATATATATCTAATGCCCAGATTTATTTTATTAGAAAATAAATTATGTGGTTTAAGTATTGAAAGTATCAGTGCTACTAAGCAGAATAACAAACTAAACCATATCTACTGGTGTCCTCCCTTCCCACTTGCATTCTTTCTTCACTTTCCCTTAAACTGTCACTGCTAGAATTTTTTTATCCTTCTCCTTACTTCTCCCCCAACTCCATTTTATCTCCTTTTCTCATTTATGTGAGTGACTTTGTGTTGTTGATTCCTCCTCTTTTTCCTCAGGTTGGTGGGGTTAAGAAACTAGAGGGAAATGGATTCTGTTTCTAAATGGAATCATTTTACATTTATTTATTAAACAATTATTTTTAGTCCCTAGGCACTGATTATACAGATATGAATGGGACCAGTCCCTGCTCTCATAGTGTCCCAATTATCTGGTAGGAGATTTCGGGAATAATTGTAAACGAAACGTAAACCAATAATTATAAGGTGGCAAGTACTTTGATAGACCTGTGTATTATGAGATCAAAGATGGGGTATATGTTAATAGTACTCAGGAACTCTCTTTTTTATTACCATCCATTAGTCAAAGTTCTTATAGTTTTAAAGAAAGAGATGCTTTACTTCAGACAACATTACTTATGTGTCCCATACACCCATTTCCCTTTCTTTCATCATTGGAAGCTGTAAAGCTAATCCAAGTCTGTTTTTCCTGTGTTAGGGGAGTCCTATTACGGTCTGAGATCAGCTCCTTAAAGTGTGAGGTAAACAAGAAACAAATGTTGTCAGTGGGGAGGAAGTGATAGTCCAGTGGAGATGAGGTCTATAATGAAGTACCAAGGCAATGGAGGGCTAAACATATGAGGTCACTAGGCACTTAGTTATATGGAGGTGAGAACCCTAGAAAAGTATAAATAAACAGTCATCAGGCCACCAAAAGTTTGAAGAGATGTTCAAAAGGAAAAGACGGGAAACAGTAGAAATACCCTTTTACTTTGCACTTCCCTGAACAATGTAAGATTAATGACCTTCCTTGATTAGACTGTGTTACTACTGATTGTAAGGTCATCATTTTACCTCTGTTCTGGGCCTCAGCACTTTTGGTTTCTTAACTAAAAAGTGAACTCCAAATCCTAGAAAATCATCATGTCAATAGGTGCTCTTTTTTGCAAGATAGGTTGTAGACTATTGAGAGATCAGTAAAATCCAACTTACTTATATTTCAGATCAGTTATAGTAGCTTTATAAATGGATGAATGCAGATTCATTTATTATAAGAATTGTGTTTTAAGTATGTATGTTACAAGGGGTATGGATAAGGTGAAGGGCTGTTGATGGCAAACTGATGGAGAACAAGTTAAATAACTGAAAATCCAAGAGGCATTAAGGCCAAAAATTTTTGAAACCTGCTGTTTTCTTACTTTGTTTCTTCTTTTCTCCCTTCCTCTCTCACCCTCTTCTTTTGTTCCTTCCAGAGCATGTTCCACACACAGTTTTCAAGTGGATTAGCACAATTCAGAGGCACAGAAAAGTAGTAAAAATAAAGCATAAGACATAGCAGAAGGAAAATCTATGATGGAGATTTAAAGTGGAACCAAGAATAAGATTTAAAATATAGAAACTAATGAGCCACATATGGGCTACAAGTGAGTCATGATGTTAATAGCAGTTCCCATGTTACAGAAAATATGGTCAGGTATTTCCATAACTGACCTAGAGTTTCCCTCCCTGCCATTTGGGACCTAGATAAGATTGCCTGATGATATCACCTTCCTCATTCCTTGGCCATTGGAATTCCAAAACCATCCTCTAGATTTTCGAGAATTTTCAGAGGGCTTTTATTTTTCATGGTCACTTCTGGCTCCCAACTTGTGTTCCTGAAAGTTTGTTCAGCAAGAGGGTTGTTTTCCATCCTATGACTGTTTCTCAAGCCAGGTTGACCCTAAATTGAAACTCATTACCTTCCTCACCAAAACACTCTCTCAATGGGGCATTTGAGTTTAGCAGATTTTACTGAGGAAATTTGAAGACTGCAGAGTAATTTATAGGGTGCAGCATAGCATTAGCCTGACCAGTGTTAAATTTTGTTCTGATTCTGGAATATTTTTAAAGTTAGCTTTATTTCCAGTGGTACTTTGTCTTGTATCATCTCAATGAATCCTCTATCCTTTTCCTTCTTTTCCTTTCTTATTTCCCCTCCCATATACCCAAAATTTTCCTTCAGTTTTAAATCAGGACAATTTTAGCTTTGTTTTCTGGTACATTAACAAGGTGCTTAGATCCCTTGATTTTTCCATTTTGATTACTTAAGTCAGACAGATATATAAGGTATTTTCCAAAACGTGTATGATTCTCCATTAAGAGGATCTCTGATGCTGACTGTAAAAATTATAAAATTTCACCACATTATATCTAGAAATATACTTCTTTTTAGGAGAAGTATGACTACTCTTGACAGTGAGAAGATAATGGGACAGGTTCAAAGTCCATCCATAGCCTAGAGCAGAGCTATACCACTACAACCAATTTGTAGCTATAATGTATAATTTGAGTAAAAATAAATATTTCCTGCTATAACACTGAGATTTTGCAGTTGTTTGTGAGAGAACACTACTGCAGCAAAAGCTGACTAATACAGTGTCATTTATGTATTCTCAACTTGACAAATATATCTTCATAAGGACTTAAAAATACATGTACAACTATGGTCTTACATAACTGAAAGTTAACAAAATATTTAAAAAATAGATTTTATTTAATTGTTCATATCTGGATTTTCTGCTTATGAGATAATAAGTATTTATAAGTAATACAATGATGTATTAAATTTAAAATAATTTTGTGTTTATTTTCTAAAGTTTTTTTGCCTTTACTTCAGAAAAAAAATCAATAATTATATTGTTTTAGTCAATATTTTCACATAATTTCTGTTTAATTGACAGAAAAGCCAAATTAGGCAACTTTTTTTCTTTTAATTATTATACCTGGAGACGATTTCAAACTAATTCTTGGTTATGCTTCTTTTCAATTCAAACTTGCAGTGATTTCTTATGCCAGCCCTCATGATAGGTATTCCTGAGTTCCTTGCATACTTGAGCAAGAACCAGCCTGTGCAAGACTTCTAATTCCCTGAGTCATCTTTATTCATCCATTCCATTCTTTTATTCTTTTAACTTTATTTTTTAAATTATCATACATTAAAAATAACTTTTATTTTGGGGTCCAGTTTTATGAATCTTAGCATATGTATTCATGTAACTACCCATAATCAGGATGCAGAACTATTATATAAATCCAAGGAAACTTCCTTATCATACCCCTTTATAGTTTCACTCTTTCTCCCACCATCCACCAACCCAAATCACTGGCAAAGTTGGATTTGGTCTCTTATCACTGTAAGTTTGCCATTTCATGAATATTATATAAATGGAATCATATAGTGTGTAACCTTTTGAGGTTAACAATTATTACTCAGCATAATGCCTTTGAAATTTATCATATTCTTATGTGTGTCAATAGTTCATTCTCTTTAATTTCTAAGAAATATCACATTGTATGCATGTGCCAGTGTTTATCCATTTCAACCATTGAGGGATTTGAATTCTCTCCAGTTTTTGGCTATTACAAATAAAGCTGCTTTGAATATTTGTTTAGAGATTTTTGTGTGACTATTAGTGTTACAGACTGAATTGTGTCCATTCCAAATTCATTTATTGAAGCCCTAGTGCCTGTTGTGACTATTTGGAGATAAGGCCTTTAAAGAGGTAATTAAGGTAAATTGAGGTCATAAGGATGGGGCCCTAATCCAATAGGGCTAATGTCCTCATAAGACTAGGAATAGGCACCAGAACTCTCTCTCTTCCTCGCTGCACATGTGCAAAGAGAAAAGGCCATGTGAAGATGCAGAGAGGGAGTGGTCATCTGCGAACCAAGGAGAGAAGTCTCACCAGAAACCAATGGTGCTGGCACCTTAATCTTGGGTTTATAGCTTCCAGAACTGTGGGAGAATACATTTTTGTTGTTTAAAACCCCCAGTCTATGGTATCTCGTAATGTGGAAGATAGAATTTGGGAGTGATAATTTTGGATATTTAGCAAAGGAAATTTCTAAGCTAAGTGTTGAAGGTGTAGTCTTGTTTCTCCTTACTGTGTATAATAAAATGCAAGAGGAGAGATAAATTGAAGAAATTGTTAGCAAAAAGGAACCAGAACTTGACGATTTGGAAAATACTCAGCCTATCCATGTTGCAAAAAAATGAGAAATTACCTTCTGTCTTAAAAATTACCCAAGTAGTTTTCATAATTTTAGCCTTTATTTTAGAGTAGGCTTGTGGGCTATGGTACCTTTTTGAAAATAGACCAAAAACTGAGTATTTGAATACTTGAAAGGAAAAAAAAAACACTAGATGGCAAATATTTGAGGAAATCACCAAATAAAAACTATTTGGCACATAATTTTTGCTCACCAGCTTTTTCTGATTTGAAAATGCAGTTTTTATATAATATCACTTTTAAACTGATTAAACCTATGTTATACCTGCTTACATTACAAAATGTTGATACAGACAATTGATAATTATACTATTAGGAAAATAATAACAAAAGAAATGAAAGTAAAAAGTATGTCCACAGTATAATTTCATGTAGTATTCTTAGTCTCTTAAAATTATAACACCTGCGATATTTTTT
Organism: Hippopotamus amphibius kiboko; assembly: GCF_030028045.1. NCBI lineage: Eukaryota > Metazoa > Chordata > Mammalia > Artiodactyla > Hippopotamidae > Hippopotamus > Hippopotamus amphibius. Next base: position 32,356,261 of record NC_080189.1, on the reverse strand, counting down.
CTTTCAACATAATCCTAAAGTAAATGTTGCCAAATCTTTTCAAAGTTAGTTTGTTCAATATTACATTGATTCTATTCATGTCATAGTAAATGTGACAACAGGTTAAATGCCACATTGCAGCCTGTGGAAATTACTTCAATCTAAGTCATTTACATATTTTATTTGGCATATGTTTAGTCTAATTTTCTTATTCCTGGTGCATGGGTTATACTAAAACTGTGGAAGGAGTCTCTCTGAGCTTATGCAGAAGTGAAAGCATTAGCTAGAGCTCTTTTGCCCTGTTGGGAAAGCTGCCCAGGTGAGTGTTGTTTCCCATGTAATCAGAAGGAAAGAACTAATTAACTGCATTCCTAAGGGATATAAGCAGCCTGGGGTGGAAGTTTAGGAGACAGATCACAAATGTGCCATGTCGTGGACTACACTTTTAAATCTGATAAGACGCGTAGTTTGGTAGGCAAGGTAAATATGATATAAATCTATATTTTTATGTTACAGAATTAACAGTATTATCTCATAGGATTATTCTGAAAAATACATATTTCAGGTTTAAGAAACTAAAATATAATAACTCTACTGAATTTGTTCCTAATCCCTAAAAGTACTTTGAATACAGTTAATATCATTGCATTTGTTTTCTCATTCACACAATTGGTAAATAATAATAATTTCCTCATAGTGTTATTGTGGTGATCAAGTAACTGAATAGATGTAAGGTCTTAAAGTTGTACCTGACATGTAGCAAGCCACAAAAGTAATATTTATTATTATTTTAATTTTATTTTAATTTTATTTATATATTTATATTTTTTATATTTTATTGCTATTATTGTACAATACTATTGTTTCTTTGTATAATGAATTGTCAATAGTTTTGAGGTATTGTGAGGTGGTATTATGATTTATATATTTTTAGAAACATTGATTAACACAAAGCAGATCAAACATACTGCAATTTCAATGTGATTAGATAACAAAGTAAATATCCTGATTTGATAAAAACCTCCAAAAATTTAGTTTCTTAGTTCACATTATCAGGTTGTATGACATGTATACACATGCACATATGAAAAATAGAGGATATCTTATACAGTTTTCATCTCACTTAAACATTATGTAGACAAGCAGTTAAACCTCATTTAGAAACCAGCAATGGTCTGTGACAGTTTACCCACTTAAAACCTCTTTATTTGTAATGAAGGTAATGTAATCACATCCACAGAGCTAAAACTAGGCCCCAGGATAGTAGGATATTATAGGAAAAGGAGATAATGTCATTACTATTTGTTAGGGATAAATAGTGAACTCTATTCAGAATGACTCATGGAACTTCTCAGGCATTTCATACACTCTTTTGCTCCAAGGTGTTAATAGTTTAATGTTACCACCAAGTGTATTTTTCCCCATCATGCTTTAATAAGGTATGTAGAGTAAACATGTATGCATTTTATATGTATAGCTGAATAAGTTTTGACAAATGTATATAACTGTGTAATCCATGCAATAAAGATATTAAACATTTCCATCACCTCAAATGTTACCTTATATCCCTTTTTGTGTTGCCCTCCTTCACCCCCAGTCCAAGCAACCACTGATGTGATTTCTATCACTGTTAGTTTTACCTATTCTACAATTTCATATAAATGGAATCATACAGTGTCTGAGTTCTTTTACTTAACAGTGTTTACTGAGATTTCATCCATGATAATGTGTGCATTAATATTCCATTTTTTTGTTGTTCTTCTGTAGTATCTTGACAACAATTAATTTATCCATTCAGCTTTTGAATTTGGATTGTTTCCAGTTTTGGGTTATTAATAAGCTACTATGTATATTTACTTGTAAGTCTTTGTATATACTTATACTTTTCTCTCTCTTGGATAAATATGTAGGAATGGAACTGCTGGGTCATATAGTAAGTATATGATTAAATTTTAAGAAATAAATCCCCAGAGTGGTTGTAACCTCCATACAAACAATGTAGAGAATATTTTCTCCTAGCACATGGCTTTCTTTTTCATTTTTGTAGTGACATCTTTTGAAAAGCAGAAAGTTTTAAATTTGAGAATATCTAGTTTATCTATTTTTCTTTCTTTTACTGTTAGTGAATTTTGTCTAACCTAAGGTTGTGAAGGTGGTTTCCTGTAATTTCTTCTAGACATTTAGGAGTTTTAGCTTTTATATTTAGGTCTGTGTTCTTTTTAAACATAATTTTTCTGTTCCTTTTTAAACATAATATCTGTATTTTCATATAGATATCCAGTTGTTTTAGCACTTTTTGAAAGGAATCTCCTTTCCCTGTAGAACTACCTAGACATCTTTGTCCAAAATGAATGTTCAAAATCTGTTCATCTGTTTTTGGAGTCTGTAATTTTCCCTTTATGTAGATGTCTATCCTTAACCCGATATTATGTTGTCTTGTCTACTTTTAAGTTTCAATACTTAATGTCAGATATTGTATGTCCACCTTTATCCTTCTTTTGCAAAATTACTGTGGCTTTCTAGGTAATTTTTATTTGCATATAAATTTTAGTAAGAGTCTGTCAATTTATTTTAAAATTTTGCTAAAAATTTTATTAGGCGTGCATTAAATCAGTAAATGAATTTTGGGAAGAATTGATATATTATGTCTTTCCAATAATTTAGATCCCCCTTAATTTGTCTTAGCAGTGTTTTATAGTTTTCATTTATGCAGGTTGTTCAGTTGCTCTAATGCTGTATAACAAACTACCTCAATGTTTAGAGTTTTAAAATAACATTTATTTAGTTCATGGATGTGCAACTTGAGCAAGGCTCAGAGAGGGCTTATCTGTATTCCACTCAGTATGAGCTGTAGTATCTTAAAGGCTGGAGGATGAAATCATTTGAAGGCCATTACAATATACCTTGCAGTTGGTACTGGCAGTTAGCTAAGATGTCATCTGTGGCTGTCAGCCAGAACACTGGCACATCTCCTGTGTGTATATTACGGGATTCCTCACTAACTTGTGCCTGGGTTTCAAGAGGGAGTTAGGTCAAAGTTTAATCCTTTTTATGACCTAGCTTTGAAAGTCACATAGCATGACTTTTATCATATTCTAAGTATGCTCTTTTTATTTAATATAAGGTGATTTTAGGGATCTTTTATCAAATGAAAGTGAATTGTTGCATTTGTTTTTTATTCTTCTTTGAGTGCTTCTAAAGCATTCTGTCACTTTGCTCAATTGTGTAGCCTCTGTTATTGCTTCTTGACACCTAAAGGATTATTTCTAGAAATTAGGCTTCAGTGGAGAAATAGATATATGATATTTCTAGAAAGAAGTCCTCTGTGACCTACACTATTCAGTACTATCTTAGGATTTATAACAACTTTGTGGAGAAGAATCAATAATTCTATCTTGATTCTAATAATAAACACTTTGACTTGATGAAGAAAATTCCACTTGTATGTTCTAAAAGGATAACATTAGACAAACTATTTACTCTGAGGTATATAAATGAGTCATTCTAAGCATTAAAGTCAGAAACAAATTCATTGATCCTGAAAGTTGGCCTAAGGCATCTCCTAAAAACTATCATAAATCCCATTTGTGTTTATTTTTATAGTACATCTCGGCAGAATTTTTCTAAAAGACAAAATAAAAAGTGATTGACATTCAATGCTGTTGTCAGCTGCTGAGTTTGAGGCTAGGATGCCTTTAACCTTGAGAGGTGAGCCGTCTTTGTACTTGTGTGAGTCCATAGAGTTTATAGTTATTTCCTCCACCTTCAAGGAGGTTAGTCTCATCTCAGGAAGCAGACCCTTGCTTAGTGAATGCCTAAGGTTGGTAGTCTGAGCTCAAGCCCTTGATATGCATCAGTTGTGAAGATTTCAGCCTTTCTAAACGTCTATAAAAATCAGCTCTTCAAGGATTCCACTGAAGACTGTTATTAAACCTTGCCGTTATTAACAATTCTTATCATATATACATTTTCTTGATCCTCAGCATTTTACTATATTAGAAACGTTTTCTTTCATCTCATTTTATTATTGTAAGTGAGGCTTTAGTGGACATTAGATCCATACGTGTCAAAAGCTGTGTTTTTTTTTTTTTTTAATGACTCCATATGCTCTCCTACAGCCTCAGACATTTTCATTATAGCATCTCTAAGCAGACCTTCCATACCAGACACAGATGTTTTATTGATTTAGAGACTGGTCTCTGGGGGAAGAATTATATTTTCAATCCTAAAAACACAGCACCTGGGAATTCCATGGTGTTTTAGGTTAACATTCCTTTCCAAGAGATAATATGGGCTGTCACCAAAGTGATTATATAAAGAATTAAGTGACATGAATGCTATGCACAATCTGTAAATGAGGTGTAATAATGGGACATTTGTCTTACTAAATACATTAAAATAATAAAAAGAAAAAATAAACATTTTATTGTACTTACATAGGCCAGGTTGACAATAGAATGAAAGTGTCTTGAAGTGGACCTTGGTATGTGTGGGAAATTAATTTGTGATAGAGCCATGTATAGGTAATTGATATGAAATAAAGTAAGAGTTGTGTATTAATTGGGAATGGAAAGAGTAGGGTTTTTCAAATAAATGACATGGGAAAAATTAGAAAAATATTTAGGATCATATCTCTCTCCCACAAAATGGTATATTCCAAGTAAATTCCAAGTATATTCAAACATAAATATAAAGCAACAAATAACAATGTAGATGAATATCTATTTAGTCTGTGGATAATAAGTATTTTTAAAATATGTAATAATTTGTTTCTATTTCATGGGAAAAAGATATATAGTTGTAGTTACACAAAATTGTAAAGGAGTGTGCTTCAAAAGTTGATATTTTCATATATGAAGTTCATAAAAATCAATAGGACAAAACCCTCAAGGACCAATATAGAAACAGTAAAGACAATGACTAGAAAAATTACAAAAATGGAAATACATGTTACCAGTAAATGTATAAAAATTTTACCACAAATGTAATAAAAGATTAAAAGCAACAACAGAAACTAAAAAAGAGCATCAGTAAGAAATTGTAATGTATTTACTTAAAAATATTTTAAAAATTTAATACTACTAATAAAGTTGTGGTGAGATAGTTTCATATGTACTGCTAATGGAAGTATAAATTAGAACACTCAAAGTTAATTTAATTTAATTTATTTATTTATTATTTTTTGGGGGTACTCCAAGTTCAATCATCTGTTTTTATACACATATACCTGTATTCCCTCCCTTCCTTGACTCCCCCCCGCCTCGAGTCCCCCCCACTCTCCCCACTCAAAGTTAATTTAAAAGAAATTTGGAAATATGCATCAATATTTTAAGTTCACCCTCCTGTTTACCCAGTGATTGTCTTCTAAGACTAGCCTAAAGAAATATGCAGAGGAAGACATCCATTGCAACATTATTTATGATGATGAAATTGCAGAAATAACTTGCATATTCAACACTTGAGTGATGACTAAAGAAAGTTGGTATTCCAATATGAAATATATTATGCATTCTTTAATAAATATATTTTTGAAGATTATCCTAATGAGATGGAGAATATTGATGTTATGTGAGATAAGAAGGGTATAGCATTCTGTGTTGAATATCCATAAACATATTTTTGCACACATGTCCTTTAGGTGAATTCATAGAAGTATAATTATTATGAACACACATTTTAATGCTTTTCATACACATGCCCAATCTTTTTCCAGAAAGATTATGCTAATTTACATCATGTCAGTACTATATGTGAATATCATCTCATATGCATGTCTGTTTTCCCCAGTCAAGGTATTAGAGTCTTTTTTCATGTTTGCCAATGCTTAGGTAAGAAACAGGCATCTTATTATTTTAAATTTAAATTGAGGTGTATATATTTTCATAAATCTTTTTGTGAATATATGAATTGCCTATTTGTGATTTATACATTCTGTATTTTTTATTGGTGAGAGAAATGTATATTGAAGATAACATACCATATCTTGAGTTACTCTACAATTTTATGTGAGTCAAGGCACAATAGAGGAGCTTTAAGCTTTTCTAATTGATTCAGCATATATTTTTGAATTACTTATATCTGCAAGGCAGTCTTCAAGATGCTATCTGAATCATGCATATGAATGTGCTATGGTTCTTAGCTAAAACTGACTGCAATCTAAACAGAGAGATGGATGTAAACACAAAAGGCCAAGGCTGTACAGAGCCATGCTATTAATTCTGACTTTGAATAGAAGGAATGGTTTAATCAATTTATCCTTAAGCTAGCCATATTGGCAGCAGAGTTCCAGGCTGAAAAGAACATGCATTGAGAGGAAGAACACCTGTGATGAGGCCAAGGGGTATGTCTCCTGGAGAAACCTGGCTATTCATTCAACCCCTCAATCTATAAGGTTGCATTGACCTTGTAAAGACTTCATTATACACATATGGGTATCAAGATTCAGATACTTCATTACATCAGTATGCTTAGAACTAATTGCATTCCAGGAAGCCAGCTTACTATCAAAGCTTAGAAAAATATAATCAGAAGCTGTCAGGATTTCAGTTTGCTTGTAAATAATAAGAAATGTAAAAGTGAACTTGATATTTGTGTTTCTTAAACCAGGACATTCACTAGCAGTAGGCATGCTACATCAAACGGCTCTTAGAATGAATGGAGTCAGAATGAGGATAGTTGTCTTGAGATTCAATACTACAGTATGTATGTTCCTGTCAAGTTATGACCAGTATTTACTTCTGGGCAAAGCTGTTTTTGGCGAATAGTTCATACCTGGTCTCTGGTAGAGACGAAATGCCTGAATATAGGATACCAGGGAACCTGCATTCTGAGTAAACCATAAGCAAACTGGGTATTATTTAATACACCAAGCTACCAGGTTGTTATTTCATTATCAAGTTGAGATATATAAGGTATTTCATTATCAAGTTGGGATATATAAGAGTCAAAAGCAGGTTGCTGATATTCGCTATGAACTCCTTGCTCTGTTTCCATCTTTCCCTTAAGCCAAGGGTCCTCAACCCCCAGGAACACAGACTGTGGCCTGTTAGGAACTGGGCCGCAAAGCAGGAGGTGAGTGGCGGGCGAGCAAGTGAAGCTTCATCTGTATTTACAGCCGCTCCCCATCGCTGGCATTACCACTTGAGTTCCACCTCCTGTCAGATCAGCAGCGGCATTGGATTCTCATAGGACTACGAACCCTACTGTGAACTACACATGCCAAGGATCTTGGTTGCGTGCTCCTAATGAGAATCTAATGCCTGATGATCTGAGGTGGAGCTGAGGCAGTGATGCTAGCACCGGGGAGTGGCTGCAAATATAGATTATCAGAGAGGTTTGATTGCACAGAGACCATAATCAATTGCTTGCAGACTCTATCAAAACCCTATCAGTGAGTGGCAAGTGACAATTAAGCTGCATCTGGTGGCAGGCTTTATAGTAGCAAGTGATTTGATGTACTTCAATTGTACAGCTGCATCTGGTGGCAGGCTTTAAGTCAGAATCTGACACTTATTTTAGTCTGTGCATGGCCCCACCCATTGTTTTATTTACCACCTCCATCCACGCCTCTTTCCTGCACTGTGCACTTCTCTCAGTCACAGTTTTGGTAAGCTAACCCTAGCCAAAATGAGTAAAAAACAAGCTAACCCTAGCCAAAATGAATAAAAATCAAATGTTGGTGGAGAGCTTTTTTGAAAAGGGGGAAAGACCCAATGATGAGACAGCAGAATACTCTAGGACTGCCAACAAAAAGAAAGCTGCATTTAAAAGAAAATAGCAAGAGTCCTACTTAAATTATGAATTCATTGCAACAGATTATTCATATTCTCCAAGCCCACTTTGTATAATATGTGGCAACCAGCTATCCAATGAAGCCATGAAACCTTCAAAACTGCTTTGCCACATGGAGACCAAGCACCCTGCATTAAAAGACAAGCCTTTGGAGTTTTTCAAAAAAAAAAAAAACCAAAACATGAACACGAAGAATAGAAGCAATTATTGAAAGCCACTACTTCATCAAATGTATCTACACTGAGAGCGTAAGTGGCTCCCAGTTAGTGGCTAACTGCATTGCTAAAGCTAAGAAGCCCTTTACTATTGGTGAAGAGTTGATCCTGCCTGCTGCTAAGGACATTTGTTGTGAACTTTTAGGATAAGCTGCAGTTCAAGAGGTGGCAAGTGTTCCTCTTTCGGCTAGCACCATAACTAGACGCATTAATGAAATAGCAGAGGATATTGAGGCACAGTTGTGAGAGAGGATTAATGAGTCACTATGGTACGTAATCCAGGTTGAGAAGTCTACTGATGTTGACAACAATGCTTGTTTTTGTGTGATATATTTTTCAGGAGGATGTGCATGAGGGTATGTTATGTGCACTTTTGTTACCAACCAACACCACAGCTGCAGAACTATACAAGTCTTTGAAGGATTACATATCAGGGAAACTAAATTGGTCATTTTCTGTCAGTATATGCATGGATGGAGTGGCTGCCATGACTGGACTGCTTTCTGGTTTCACTACTTGGGTCAAAGTGGTTGCTTCTGAATGTGAGTCTATGCACTGTGTCATCCATAGAGAAATGTTGGCTAGCCAAAAAATGTCACCTTAACAACATTTTGCAGGATGTGATTAAAATTATCAACCACATTAAAGTACGTGCCCTTAACTCACATCTGTTTGCACAGCTCTGTGAGGAGATGGGCACAGAGCAAACATGTCTCCTCTTATACACAGAAGTGAGATGGCTTTCTAAAGGTAGATCACTGGCCAGAGTTTTCAAGTTATGAGAGCCATTCCAGAGATTTCTTTTAGAAAAACAGTCACCACTGGCAGCACATTTCAGTGAAACAGAATGGGTCGCAAAACTTATTTACTTGTGTGATATATTAAACCTGCTTGATGAACTTAGTCTATCTCTTCAGGGGAGGATGACAACAGTGGTCAAGTCGACAGTTAAAGTGGCTGCATTCAAAGCCAAACTGGAATTATGGGGGTGACGCGTGAACATTGGGATTTTTGACATGTTTCAAACATTAGCAGAGATTCTGAAAGAGACTGAGCCAGGGCCTTCTTTCTCCCACCAATCTCAGCTTTCAAAAGAGTTTGAACATTACTTCCCAACCACAAAAGACTCCTGAACTGGGAAGGAATGAATCCATGACCCATTTGTGAATAAGTCAGGTGAATCGACTTTGTCCATGCTTGAAGAGGATCAGCTGCTTGAGATCGCAAATGACAGAAGCCTTAAAAGTATCTTTGAGACAACTTCAAATCTACACACGTTCTGGATTAAAGTCAAGGAGGAACATCCTGTGATGCTACAAAAGTGCTGAAAAGTCTGCTTCCGTTTCCAACATCCTATCTTTGTGGAGCAGTGTTTTCTGCAGTGTCAGCAACCAAAATGAGATTATGGAGTAGACTGGACATAAGCAATACACTTTGTGTGTCACTGTCTCCCATCATCCCCAAATGGGACCATCTAGTTGTAGGAAAACATGCTCAGGGCTGCCACTAATTCTGCATTATGGTGAGTTGTATAATTATTTCATTATATATTACAATGTGATAATAATGGAAATAAAGTACACAATAAATATAATGCACTTGAATCATCCCAAAACCATCCCCTCCTCCTTCCAGTCTGTGGAAAAATTGTCTTCCAGGAAACCAGTCCCTGATGCCAAAAAGGTTGGGGACCTCTGCCTTAAGCCTTTTCTTCCTAATTGGGAAATGATAATTCAAAGCCTAATTGACAGCCCTGGGAACTAGACAGGACAGAGAATAATTCTTCATGACATTTCTGCATGTCTTGAATTAGCATTTGCTCTGAACTATTTGCAATGATGCTTGTACAGCAAGCAACCTTGGAAAACAGAGGCACTTTCTCCCTCCATGGCAGAGGACAGATTTGATCCCTGACCATGATATTAACAGTTAAAGGCAAAGATCAGGAAGGTTTTCTAGCAACTGCATTGAAACACTGGGATTTTCTCAGTTTGAAGTTCCTCAGCTATGACAAAATTTACTGTGTGTGCAACTTCCAGCTGGGTCACTCCATGTCATTTCTGTTATATGGAGGACAAGGGCAACTGATGTGAACAGAAAGTTCATGCTGCTTGCTGTAATGTGAATAATGGCACGAGTCTCATATCTTCTGTTGTCATGAAAGTTAGCATGAAACATGTCTTCTGTTACCTTAAAACTAGGGTAAAATCTCAGATCCTTTAAAGTTCTTGAAAAGGTGGAGGGACAAATCCAGGAGAGCACTAGTTTTCATCACTGATGACTAGAAGTTTTTGTTGTTATTTTGTTTTATTTTTGTGTGGGAAGCAAACTTTTAGTGGAGGCATAAACTGAGCTAAAGAGCACAAGAATTGGAGCAGATTGTAGGGAGATGAAAAGCTAAAATTTGAGTTTCTTGAGTTTGAAATACCAGAAACATGCCCAGCTGTAAATGTTGGAAAAATGATTGGGATACTCTCGATAGAATAGAAGTGTGGAATACCTGAATGTATTTAAGAATCATCTACATAAAAAAAGTAGGTAAAGCTCGTGAAAGTGGATGTAATCCTAAAATAATTTTTATAATTTCCTTCCTCCAGAATACACTTGGCTATAACATGTATATCCAAACAAGGTGGGCTTTTTAATGGAAAACTTCACTATTTTATGTATTTCCATAATTATCTTTAATTTTAATTATATTAAAAATTAGAGTTTAGCTGATAGCCAGTATGTTACCAGTTGCCAAAACCTCTTAATTCTACCTCCATATCATCTCTCAAATCTCTTTTTCTCTGATTTGCATTGGTCTGTTATAGAGTTAGTTCCCTTATTGCTTCTCATTTGGACAATTGAAAGAGCTTCTAATAACCTCCTAATTGTTGGTCTCACCTATTGTCTTCTCTCTGAACTCAAGATAATTCCATTCTTTTATAAGATTAATGTTTTAAAATATAGCTCTGATGATGTCATCATTGTTTTCACAAACCTTTGAAATTTTCTCATTGCCTACTACATAGAACCTAACTTAACTAGATAGTCAAGTTTCTCAAAAAATGTGGTCCTCTTCTATGATTTCTTTCTAGATTTCTGGACTCATTTTACTGCACATTGTTAGTCTCTCAGACACTTAGATCGTATGAGAATTCTTCTTATGCAATCTGATTTATGATGCTAATCTAATTTATGATTTTTTATTTTTATTGACTTTTGATTATTTACTCCCTCACATTGTGAGCTTCTAGAAGTTGAATAATTTTATTAAACTTCATATATATCAAGTGCCTATTGGGTGTCTTGTGTGTATTAGCAAAATTTATATAGTTGATGAATAAATCTAATTGTCCATTAATGGCTACAGGTAAACATTGAGACACCAAATTGGTCTTATTCATTAATCAGTTGAATATACCAGTTTTGATGTTCACAAGTCATGTCTCAGTTAATATACAGGCATCTGCATATATATAAGTATTTATTTATACCTTTTGCTTAGAAGTCCCTGGATTTCTAATATACTCTAACCCTAAGAGGCCAACATTGTTAACTATCAAAGAGTCCATATTTTGTTATCTAAACTACCATATGGAAGTAATGGAGAGATGGTTCAAGTTTTATTTTGAAGTAAATCAAGGAGAAATAGATGAAGATATAGCACCAACCTCGTTAAATGGAAGTAAGCCATAATACAAAAAACTTAGGAAGTCAGGCATGATTTAGATATGTGAAAATCTAGACAAACCAGGATGATTTCCAAGAATACCTGTGCATACTGTTTCTGAGGGGATGCCACAGAATTTAATTTGTAGTGCTACATGGATGAGACTGTCTAAAGTGTATATAAATATGCACTGTTGCCTCACCACACTCTTAGTAAAGCTGTTCACATAGGTGTATCTCTATGATTTTAAGCCTCAAATTGGGTACCACATAAATCTAGAAGGAAGTGTGACTGAATATTTAGCACAATGGATAAATCATGGAAATTCTTCTGATGTAAAAAGTGATAGTCAGTAGTTTTAAAAATATTAGAGATTCTCAGTTACACTATAGAATAGCTTAATTATAAAAACTGTGATATTTTCTATAGAATATTATCACATATTTAAATGGAACTATTTTATTGTTCTTTCCTTTAGGTCAGCAGATTTATTACTTTATTTTTAAAAGTAAATTCCATCTGGTTATTTACATAAGTAACATTGTTTCATTTTACTTCAAAGGCATAGGATCTAGTGAATACAAATATCTGATACATACAATCTTCAATCATTGTTAATAATTCTTTATTAAAAAAATTCCTTAGAACATAAATTCTGGCTATGTTTTTATAAATTTGTCCATAAATATTTACTCTCTGTGGGTTGAAACAGAACAGAAGGACTTTGGGGTTTTGGCAGTGTAATGATTAATGATTAAACTAATAAATAACAATGTTATTTATTGGACCCCTATTGGATTTCAAGATCTTTAAATAAATAATGTATAATCTTAAAAAAAAAAAACTAGGCTTACTGTTTTTGTTTTACTGATATTGAAACTGTGGCTCAGTGGTTAAGTAATTCATCCAAGTCTATATAGATAGCAAGAGTTCAGATCAGGCTTTGAACTGATGTCTATCAGGCTGTTAATTTTGCTTTTAAGCTTGAATGCAGATTGTGTATGTTGATCAGTGTGATGTTGATGTTTCTGAAGAATGAGTCTCCCTGGCAGTAGATAAATTTGAAGGCATTTCAATTTTATTTAGGTACCAGTTCATTTCAAGCCAGGTGTGTTAGTCAGGATTCTCCAGAGAAACAGAACCAGTAGGATATACTGGTGGCCATTCAAGTTGACACATAAAACTAACCATTATACCAGGACATATAAATGCTCTAACAACTATCTGAAACCATTTACCTTGAAAAAGTATAAGTTTTGATGGGATAAGATGAAAACAGATAATAAATGTATAATAAAAATAGACTAGATAAAGGGTAAGGTAGTTTGTGGTTGAACTAATTTACAATAAGGTGTAAATGACTGTTAGATTAAATTAAGATTGATTAAAATATTTCAAAATAAATTTGCCTTTTAAAATTATTTACTTTGATAATCTAAGTTAGTGCTCTGAAATGTTGGATATTAGATTTATAGAATGCTCACTTTCTCATCTCTTTTGTAGGAATAATGTCCTAACATTATTTCTTTTTTGATAACATCTCTGGAGTTCATATTTAATAATCCAAATTTAATTACTCCTGAGGCTTTTGGATTTAAAATACCTTTTGATGTAAATCTTCAATGGTTTTCAACCATTTTAGTAAACTGATTTAAAAGCAGAGTTATTTGAAACAGTAGAAGTAAATCTATTTTAGAAATTAGTTTCATTATTAAAAGAATCACAATGATTTTGTCCCTGTAGTACCATGGTTCAAAGCATAGTGTCTTATGGCAGTATTTTTGTCTGCAAAAGACTTTTTTTTTAAATGAATTATCTGTACTGCAAAAGACTTTTAAAACCCTCTTGTAGACTGAAAATTTCTTTTTGTTGAATACATTTTCTAAAGGGGGTAGATAATTCCTATTCATCATGCCTGATGAGGATAGAAAGGTTCTTAGTAAATTGGATGTATTGCTTGGCTTGTCTAATACAGGGATTGCATCTATAAATATTGCTGAGATATCCGGCTTATTCATGTCTAAGAGCACTTTTAATTAGTACATTGCCTTTTTTTTTTTTTGCAGGTGTTTTATAATCATGAAATCACATTTAAGCTCATTCTTGGTGGATGTGTTCTTGTCTTTCGGCCTCTATCTCTTGTTGGTGAACATGCAGTCTTGACCTTCAAAGCAGGCAGTAAGGACAACCAATTTTGAAGTTTCAGTTCTAACATCAGGTTAGAACTTTTCTTTTAATTTCATTTCTATATCACTTAGGATAAAATCTACTACATACCAGTTGTTTCAAAATAGGAATTTAAAATATTTTTTTTAAATGTCAGGTTTATTTGTTTTTACACCTGTGTCTGTTGGCTTTTAGTACTCCATTAATCTGGTGACATCCTATGACTTCATTTCTCTTCACTGGAAAACAACTTGAATCCCCTCTTTAGCATTCATATGTCCTTTAAAAGCAATACTGAATTTTCCTTGAAAACAACGCTGAAGTGTATTAAAAATGGTAGGAGGTGGAATGGTAGGAACCTCATGTCACTAAGATGGGAGAGGGGCCAAACTGACATACAAGAAAATACTTCTGTATTAAAATTTAAATTATTTGGATTGTGAAACATGTTTATTAAACACTCATGAGGGACAGGGCATTGTATCTGATATAAAATAGAGAAGTGAGAAAAGGTCATATTTTCATGTGGTTTTAGTAGAGTTTCTATAGAATAAAGAAAGCATATGCATGTATGGCATAAGACTGGATTTGATAATTTCTGAAAATTAGATACATGTTCATAGAGTTTAGGGGGAAAAGGGTCTCTTGTTGATTTATTTAAGAAAGACTTTGCAGTTACATTAGACATACACCCACATTGTGACCCTAACCATTCCACTCCTAGATATTTATCCAAGAGAAAATGAAAACTTATGTTCCCACAAAACCATATACACTACTGTTTACAACAGCTATAATTATATCATCCAAATCTGAAATCAGTGCAGATTTTCAATAACATAGAATGGCTGTCAAATCCTCATCACATTTCAGTTATGTAAGTGGAATAAGTTCTAGAGATCTGCTGTACAACATTGTCCCTATACATAGCAATACTGTATTGTACAATTAACAGTTTGTTAAGAGTGTAGATCTCAAGTTAGGTGTTCTTCTGACAATAAAGAATAAAATGAGATGAAATGAAATGAAATGTAATAAAATAAAATAATCCCTTTACTCACAGGCGAGAAAGTACTGAGTGAAGTATTGAAATAAAAGCACAATTAAAGGAACAAACTGCTGGTAAACATGAACATATACATGAATGTCAAAGTAATTATGTCAGTAAATGAATTTAGAAACAAAGTATTATATAATACTTGATTGCTTCATATAAAATTGCAAAGTAATATGCTAACGAAAGGTCAATGGTTGTTTCCTAGGGCAGGCAGTAGAGAGAAGGATAGCATATGCTGGGGATAAGAAAGCTGTTCTTTATTTCAGTTTTGCTGGTAGCCCCTACAGTGAACACAGCTGCCAAAACTCATTGAATTGTCTACTTTAAATAGATACAGTACATTGTATATACGTTATTACATGATAAACGACATGTGCTTAAAAAGGATTTCAAATGTAAAAAAAGATTAAATCCTATTTATTCTTATTCAAAAATGTTTGCTATAGCTTCTCAACACAGAAACAAGTATATGATTAAAGAACTAATGATAACTGTACTTTTGATATTTCATGGTTGTTTGGTAAATAGTTTATATTGAAAACATAATTTCTGTATTATCTAATCTAGTTTTTATTATATTGCATATTGTATATTGTAGCTTTCCACTGTGTCAACGATTAAGTCATAATTAGGGATCAGTAAATATTATTGTCAATATCATTTTGTTCATAAGTTTAAAATACCAGTTTTCTACAACATTCTCTATGTAATATCAAATAACAATGTCATAAGAATAAAGTGAATAATACATGTACCATCCAAAAAAGTGAGAGTGAAACCTAAATAGTAACTTGTGCAACAAAATTTCATTGTTATACAGTTCAATATAATATTTAAAAAATAATGTAAAAGATTAAAAAATTAACACAAAATATCAAAATCACATAAGGCATTAAAATAAAGCAAAAATAAAGTGCATTTCTGAATAGTAATTCCACTGATAGAAAATTAAGAAGATGAGAAAAAAAATACCAAATTGTACACTCTAACTATATGCAGTTTATTGTATGTTAACTGTATCTCAATAAGTGTTCTTAAAAAAAAAGGAAAGGAAATTAAGAAATGTGTTAAATATTGAACACAGAGGACTTAATAGCTCAAACATGACTTTTTAAAAAGGATACACAAAAAATAAATTTCTGAAGAAGCAATTAAAGGCTTTTAATCAGAAAAAATTTTAAACAAGAGAAAGTATAGGTTTCGGAATGATCTGTAGTTACAGGACAGCATTCTCAAGCTGGCAGACTCTCAATATATGACTCTAATGACTTTTATGGCCAATCTTATTCTAATAATTTTTATAATTACTGTAGGATTATAAAAGGGAAGGGTGGGCTTCTACAAAGTGAGAGTCCTGACTTTAGACAGGAAGTTAATCTCATGACCTAAAATGATTAACCTTATATCTTTGTAAGCCCAGCACGTGTCCTTAATATTAAAGGATTTAATGGTGTATGTTGATATAAGTTTCTAAAGGATAAGGAAATAATGTTATAAGGGTGAGATATTTAATCTCACACTCATTCAATATTAAAAATAATTATATTTACTCTCAGAAGATAAATCTATAGTCTTATCTCTTTTCCCCTCCATTACTGTTTTGATTAATATGAAATACTTATTAAACAAAGCTCATATTAAATTACACTTTCTTTTCTAGATCATTATACTTTCCAGGAGATGGCACTATAGCACTTTGTCTTATAGTCCAGATAACAAATCTATAAGCCAAAGATTATTTCAGCAATGCATTATATAATATTGAATGAATTAAAAATTCTGATTGGTCCACTATATTATCCTCAATTATTTGTCTGGCACATTGAGTTTATTATTTCCCTAGATCTTTATTAAACGTATAAAGTGTTCTACTTCAAGATTATAATATATAATTTTAATGAATGACCTGGTTTACTTTGCAATTAAATTTAGGAAGTAACCTAACCTTATAAAGAAGACTATAAAAATATTTATGAATCCAAATGTCATAGATTACAATGTTTAATAACTAATAATAAACTGCAACAATTCCAGTGGAGATCATATTCAGCATGATTTAGATTTGGGATAATGTTGAGAGTACCTGGAATTCCACCCGCTATTGTATAATTTTGGTTATTTTAGTATAAAGTTACAGTTTCCCTATGAAGAAATTTTGAGCTTTCAGATCAGTAAGATTGGAAATGAACTGTTTCGGTGATTCAGTACTTAGAAAGTACTGTACTAAAAAAAGTACAAATTTTTTTTTTTGCTATTTTACCTTTTTTTTTCTTTATTGCATTTTACTGTGTTCCCGTGTGACCATGTATAGGTATTTGCTTGTCAAAGCATCATCAAGGAAATCAAACATTTATTAGTAGAGCTCAGAGAAGTGTTTAATAAGTATAAGTTCTAAGTGCTGGTGGTATGATGATAAAATCTTTGACCTTGAGGATTTCAAGTCTTATATGAGGCAGGTGTGTCAACATATATTAATTTGTTTATTTCTTGTGATACTAATGATTGATAGATGAAGGGCTTGTGTTTTTTAAGAATTTAAAAGGTATCTACAGAAACCTTTAGGGGTCTTTTATAATAGAAGTTATGGTAGACAAGAAGAATAACTGCTGTAACACACATCAAGAACCTTCTCCATAAAAAAATAGGTCCTACTCTCTAGGAAATAAGACTCTGCCAGAGCTCATTTCTAACCATTAATCACAATTTGGGAAGGAGATTTCTTCCCAATCTGGCCCCGTGCAGTCTTCCTATCTCATATAACGAAGATAAACTAATATATAGTAAGTAGGAGGGGTCAGTTCTTCAAGAATACAAATCATGAATGCTGGTGCCATAGAAGGGACCTGAGGCTGGTGGGGGGTGGGGGGCAGGGAATAAAAGCAATACCTCTGGACAAACTTGTTAAGGTTACAACCTTAAGAGACAGGCCCAATACAACAGGGGTCCCCAACCCTGGGGCTGGAGACCAGTACCTGTCCGCGGCCTGTTAGGAACTGGAACGCACAGCAGGAGGTGAGCATTGGTAAGGGAACCAAGCATCATCTGCTGCTCCCTATCTCTCACATTATCACCTGAACCATCCCCTTCCCCCTCTACCGCCCCAGCCCTCTGTGGAAAAATTGTCTTCCACAAAACCGGTTCCTAGTGCCAAAAAGGTTGGGGACCACAGCCATAAAAGACTGAGATTTAATCAGGTGATAATTGAGTGCTTTTCTTCCCCCACAACTTGCTACCACATCAACGGGGCTCCAGTATAACAATAGGGGATTGCAGCTAAAAATGCTGCAAGATGCAGACTCTTTCTAAGGAGAATACAAAGAGAAGACCGGTGTCAAGAGTGGAGACAAGAAGAAGGATGCTACTGGAAGCTGAAGCTCTAGAACCTATAGCTACAATAAACATTAAACATAGCCTAACTTCTACCTGGATTAATGTAAATTCTCACATTAAAGAAATGGTAACTATGTGATGTGATGGATATGTTAATTAACTTGATTGTGGTAATCATTCCACATTGTATGTGTTAAATTATCGCATTGTACACCTTTAAACTATTTTAGAAAAATATTTATTTATCTCAGTCCCTATTACCTATATAGCAGGTCCAGCTTTCAACAAAAATTCATAGCACAGGGAATTCTACTCATTAGTCTGTAATGACCTATATGGGAATAGAATCTAAAAAAGAGTGGATATATGTGTATGTATAACTAATTCACTTTGCTGTACAGCAGAAGCTAATACAATATTGTAAATCAACTATACTCCAATAAAAATTATTTTTTAAAAAAGTCATGCCAGAAAGCAAAGACATGAAGAGCAACAAAAAAACACTCCAAAGACACAGAGCAGTCATGACAACTAGACATGAGAACCATGACACAGATGTTGGAATTATCAGTCAGGAAATTTAAAAAGCTATGATTAATACATTCAGAGTTCTAAGGAAAAAGGTAGAGAACATGTAAAAACAGATGGGCAGTGTAAGAAGAAATATGGATATTCTTATGAAGAATCAAAGGAAATACTAAAAACCAAAAACTCTGTAGCAGAAAATAAGAATGTCTTGGGTGTACTCATCAGTAGACCTGACATGGCTAAGAAAAGAATTAGTGAATTTGAACAACACAGGTTAATGAAACATTCCAAATTGGAATGCAATGCAAAGAGAATTTGTTGCTAGCAGACTTCACCTACAATGTTAAAGGAAGTTCTGCAAGCATCATGAGAATTATATAGGTCAGAAACTTCAATCTAATAAAGGAAAAACATCAGAGAAGAAATAAGTGAAGATTAAGAAAACATTTAATTATTTTCTTATTCTTAACTGCTCTAAAACAGAATTATTTATTTAAGCAATAAATTAACAGTATGTTAAATGATGCTTGCACGTGGATCCGTGAAATGAAAAAGAAAAAGGAATTTTAAATATTCTGATAAAAGGTACCTGCTTAAAAGGTACACTGCAGTATTTGGAGCAGTATAATGCTACTTGAAAGATTAGTTAAAAATATATTATGAGATGTGGGTCATCCACTAAAAATTCTTAAGAAGAAATATTTACAATCTAAGAAAGGAGATACACTAATTTAACACACCAAATAGTCCATTAAAATCAGAGAAGTCTGAAAAGAGGGGGAAGAGAAAATAAAGGACAACAGGGGAGTGACCTCAGCAAGATGACAGAACAGAAGTTTTCTCTGTTATTCCTCTACAGAACATTGATTTTAACAACCATTTATAGACAAGAATACCATTCTGGGAGTCTGGGAGTCCAGCAGAGAATTTCTAGCACACTGTTGGAGCAAAAAATTTGAGAATACATGTATTGAAGAAGGTGTGAACAGTTTCATTTTATCCATGTCATTCTTCCCCCAAGGCAGCACAGTTTAGTGCCAAGCGAGACAATTTCTCCTTTTTTTCTTTTTTTAAACTATTTTTTTTGGAGAATAGTTGATGTACAATGTTGTGTTAGGTTCTGCTGTACAGCAAAGTGAATCAGTTAGACATATGCATATATCCATTCTTTTTTAGATTTTATTCCCACATAGGTCATTACAGAGTATTGAGTAGAGTTCCCTGTGTTATACAGTAGGTTCTTATTAGTTATCTATTTTATATATAGCAGTGTGTATATGTCAATCCCAGTCTCCCAATTTATCCCTCCCCTCCTTTCCCCCTTGGTAACCATGTTTGTTTTCTACATCTGTGACTCTATTTCTGTTTTGTAAATAAATTCATTTGTACCATTTTTTTTTAGATTCCACATATAAGCAATATCACATGACATTTGTCTTTCTCTGTCTAACTTCACTCAGTATGACAGTCTCTAGGTCCATCCACGTCACTGCAAATGGCATTATTTTGTTCTTTTTTATGCCTGAGTAATATTTCAACCCATAATTTCTCCCAGTGGGTGAGAGTGTACTGAGTGAGTACCTGACTTCCCCAGCTATGAGTTGCTGCCCACGAGGCCCACTTATTCCTCATTCCATCCAGAATGTGGAGGTTATTGGCACAGCTGAGGGACAGGGAGATACTGAAAACAGAGAAGAGAAATGGAAAATTGCAGCCCTCGGGAATCAGAATTCAACAAAGGGCCAACGATCCTACATATTTCTTTTTGGATGCCATCAGCAAGTCTGACCAAGGGCTGCTTAGAATGTCATACACTGTGGACCCCCAACTGGCCCACAGTAACACCCAACTATCTGAACACCTCAACCTCACCCCTATGGCTGGCACCCTGTATGCAAGCTTATGGATAGTGACTGTGAGCTTTTAGAAATGGCTCATGAGCATGTTGAAAAATAAAATCAGCTCTGTGGCATTGGGAGAAGGTACAAAAATTTGTATTTCAGGGCATCACCCTAGTGGAACAAAATGGAGGGTCTTAGGACACTGTGTAGATTTTCAGGACTTCAAGAAGTCATGAATACGTAATCCTCCTCCTCCCAAGTGGGAACAAGAAATGTAGATTGAAAAGGTCTCAAGAGCTTCAGAAACCATATCTGGGATGACTGGTGAAAATGTTTCTCTCCTGAGGCCAGTCAGTAAAGCCTGGACAAGGAGACACTGCTTATTTAAATTTGAAGGCAGCAACACAAGACTTCAAAGAAATGAAAAATCAAGAAAACGTGACACCACCAAAGGAACACAATATTTTTCCAGTAACCAATTCCAAAGAAGTGAAGATCTGTATATTGACTGACAAATAATTGAAAATAATTGTTTTAGGAAAGCTTAGAAAGCTGCCAGAGAAAACAGATAAGACAACTCAATAAAATCAGCTAAATAATACATGAACAAAATAAGATTAATAGAGAGATAGAAATCATAAAACAGAACCAAACAGGAATTTTGTAGCTGAAGAATACAGTGAATACAATTTTAGATACAGTAAAGAGCCTTGACCACTGACTTGGTCATGTAGAAGGAAGAATCTGTGAACTTGAAGACAGGTCATTTGAAATTGTTCAGTCAGAGAAGATAAAGAGTAAATGAACAAAAAGAAATGAAGAAAACCTATGGGATTGATGGAGCTAACATAAAGAGAACTAACATTTGCATTATTGGAGAACCCAAAGGAGAAGAGTGAGAGAAAGGAGCAGAAAACTTATTTAAAGGAATAATGGCTGAACACTTACCATGTCTGGGAGGATATAGGAATTCTGATATATGACTATCAAAAATACCCAAACTGGTTGAACCCAAAGAAGACTTCACCAAGACACAGTAAATCAAGTAAAAAATCAAAGATAGACTTTTTAAAGCAACAAGAGTAAAAGGGCTTTTCATATAAAAAGGAGCTCACATAAGGCTGTCAGTAGATTTATTAGCAGATGCAGTGTGGGCCAAGAGAGTATGGATTGATATATTCAATGTGCTGAAAGAAAAAAAAAAGTATTACCCTGCAAAGTTGTCCTTCAGAAATGAAGGAGAGATAGACTGTCCCAGATAAGCAAAAGATCTAGCTCATCACCACTAGACCTACTGTGCAGTAAATACTAAAGGAGGTTCTTCAAGCTGATGCAGAATGATGTTAAATTAGTAAGATGAAAACACATGAAAGTATAAAACTCACTGGTAAAGCCAAGCATATAGTCAAATTCAGAATATTTTAATACTGTAATGGTGTTTTTAAACCACTTTTAAGTAGTGTAAAGATGAAAAGACAGAAGTATTAAAAAAACTATAACCATAATAATTTATTAATGGATACACATACAAAGATATGTAAATTGTGGCAGCAAACTCAGAATGTGGGAAGCAGAAGTAAAAGGGTAGGGCTTTTGTATATGAATGAAGTTAAGATACTATTACCATAAAATACACCGTTATAACTATAAGGTGTTGTACGTAAACCTCATGGTAACAACAAAGCAAAAATTTAAAGTTGATACATCAAAGATAAAGGGAAAGGATATAAACATATCACTACAGAAAATCATCAAATGTCAAAGGAATATGGAAAAAAGAGGAAGAAAGGAAAAAAAAGGAACTACAAAACAGACAAAAGTCAATTAACAAAAATGACAATGTTAAATACTTATGTATTAATAATTAATTTAAATGTAAATGAATTAAATTTTCCAATGAAAAGGCACCGAGTGGCTGAATGGATTTAAAAAAAATACAAAGTGAAACAAAATAAGAAAGTGAGATCCAACTCTAAGTTGCCTACAAGATTCTCAGTTCAGCTTTAATGACAGAGACAGGCTGAAAGTGTAGGGACAGAAAAAGATACTATATTCCATGCAAATGGAAACCAGAAGACAACTAAAGTGGCTATACTCATAGCAGACAAAATATACTTTGAGTCATAAAATCTTATAAGAACAAAGAAAGTCATTTAATGACAAAGGGGTCAGTTCATCAAGAGGATATAACAATGGCAAATACATATGCACCCAATAGCATAGCAGAAAAATATATAAAGGAAATATGAACAGATCCAAAAGGACAAATAGACAGCAATACAGGAATAATAGAGGACTTCAGTACCCCAATTTCAACAATGGATAACTTATCCAGACAGAAAATCAGTCAGGAAATATTAGACATGAACTATAATTTAGCCCAAATGGACCTAACAAACATAACATTCTATCCAACATTCATTCTTCTCAGGCACGCACAGAACATTCTCCAGAATAGATCATACATTAGGTTCACAAAACAAATCTTAATAAATTTAAGAAAAAATAAATAAATAAAAAATAAATAAATTTAAGAAGATGGAAATCATATCAAGTATCTTTTCTTACAATTGTATGAAAGTAGAAATCAATAACAGGAGAAAAATTGAAAAATTCTCAAATATGAAGTTATTAAACAACACATTCTTAAACAGCCAATGGGGCAAAGAAGAAATCAAAAGGAAAATAAGAACGTATATTGAGGCAAATGAAAATGGAAACACAACATACCAAAACTTATGAGATGTAGCAAAAGCAGTTTTAAGAGGTAAATATATAGTAATAAACACCTATATTAAGAAAAAAAGATCTCAAACAACCTAACTGCATGCCTCAAGAACTACAAAAATAAGAACAAAGTTAGTCAAAAGTTAGCAGAAGGAAGGAAATAACAAAGGTCAGAGCAGAGATAAATGAATTAGAGACTAGAAGAATGATAGAAAAGATCAGTGAAACTGAGGTGGTTTTTTGAAAAAATACACAAAATTTACAAACCTTAAACTAGAGTAACTAAGAATAAAGAGAGAAGACTCACATAAATAAAATCAGAAATGAAAAATGTGGTATTTAAACTGACAACACAGAAATACAAAACATTGTAAGAGGCCACTCTGAACAACTGCACCCTATAAATTGGGTAACCTAGAAGAAATGGGTAAATCCTAGAAACATACCACCAAGACTGAGTCAGAAAGAAATAGAAAACTTGAACAGACCAATAATGAGTAAGGAGATTGAATCGTTAATCAAAAATCTCCCACCAAATAAAAGTTCAGCATCAGATGGCCTCACAGGTGAATTCTACCAACTATTTAAGGAAAATTAATACCATACCTTCTGAAATTTTTCCAGAAATTTGAAGAAAAGGAAACACTCCCACACTTATTTTATCAGGCCAGCATTACCCTGATACCAAAGCCAGACATGGATACTAGAATAAAGGAATGTTACACACCAATATTCCTAATGAACTTAGATGAAAAATCCTCAGCAAAATATAAACAAACCAAATTCACCATTAAAAGGATCACACACAATGGTCAAGTCAGGTTTATCCCTGGGATTCAAGAATCATTTAATATCTGCCAGTCAATAAATGTGATACAATGCATGATCAGAATGAAGGATAAAGACCATATGGTCATCTCAGATGCAGGAAAAACATTTGGCAAAATTCACCATTTATGAAAAAAAAAAAAAAGACAATAAATTAGGTGTAGAAGGAATGTACCTCAGTATAACAAAGGCCATATTAACAAGCCCACATATAACAGTAATGGTGTAAAGCTGAAAGCTTTTCCTCTAAACTCAGGAACAAGACAGAGATGCCCACTCTCAACACTTCTATTCAGCATAGTATTGGAAGTCCTAGCCAGAGCAATTATGCAAGAAAAATAAATAAAAAGCATCCAAATTGGAAAAGAAGTAAAATTATCTCTCTTTGCAGATGACATGATCTTATATATAGGAAACCTTAACAAAATATATTGAAAACTATATTTCTGTATATAGCATACTCTAGCAAAAAAAAAAAAAATCCTGTTAGAACTAGTGAAAAAATTCAGTGAAGTTGATTCAGTAAAATGGAAAAATCTTGAATTTTTTTATACTCTGGTATTTCACCTCCCACTCTGAATACTGAATGAATATGAATGACTTAAAGTTTAGTCCAGATTTTTACAGAGAATACATTTATTTTTCACCATTATTGGAAGTTTGAATTTTTTTAACCTTCTGTTTTCTTTAATATGTATTTCCTCAAAGCAGATAAATTGAATTTCTTCTGTGTGTGGATGTTTTATCTTCTTTGAATTAAAAAAAATCTTTGCCTAATTAAAAAAATTCTTTTGTTTGAGGATACAAAATCAGCATACAAAAATCAATTCCAGTTATGTACATTAACAACAAAGGAAATTAAGAAATATTTCCATTTACAATAGCATCAAAAGGAGTAAAATACTTTGGAATAAATTTAACCAAGGAAGTGAAAGACATATGCTGAAAACTATAAAATGTTGATTAAAGAAATTTAAAAAACACATGAGATATCTCATTTTCATGGATTAGAAGAATTAATATTGTTAAAATAACCATACTACTCAAAGCAATTTACAGATTCAACACAATCTCCATCAAAATTCCAATGGCATTTTTCTCAGAAACAGAAAAAAAATCCTAAAATTGAACTGAAACCACAAGAGACCCTGAATAACAAAAGCGGTATTGGGCAAGGAGAAAGTTGCAGGCAGCAGACTTCTTGATTTCAAAAATATTTTATGACTATACTAATCAAAGCAGTATGGTACTAGCCTACAAAGAGATGTATAGACCAGTGGAATGGAATAGACAAGGCAGAAATAAATATTTTCGTATAGGGTCAACTACTCTTTGAAAAAAGGTGCCAAGAATACACAAAGGGGAAAAGACATTCTCTTTAATAAATACTGTTAGGAAAACTGATTATCCACATGCATAAGAATGAAACTGGACCCTTATCTTACACACTGCACAAAAACCAACTCAAAATGGATTAAATTAAAGAATTAAATGTAAGACCTGAAAACCACAAAACTCCTAGAAGGCACCATAAGGAAAGAAAGCTCTTTGACAGTGGTCTTGGCAATGATTTATTTATTTTTTTTTTGGATTTGACACCAAAAGCTACTCAACAAAAGCCCAAATTAAACAAGTGGAATTGCATCAAGCTAAAAAGCAATCTCACTTTTTGGTATATATCCAAAGAAAATGAAATCAGTTTCTCGAAGAGACAACTGCCCTCTCATTTTCATAGCAGCATTATTCACAATAGGCAATATATGGAAACAACCTAGGTACTTTGTCAATGGACAATGCATAAAGAAAAAAATGTATATGTATTGAAATATTATTCAGCCTTAAGAAAGGAATTTTTGTCATTTGTGACAACACAGTTGGCTCTAAAGGACATCATGTTAAGTGAAAGAAGCCAGACACACGAAGACAAATACTACATGATCTCACTTTTATACCGAAATGTAAAAAGTTGAATCATAGTAACAAAGAGTTTAATGGTGCTTACTAGGGATGGGGGCTGGGAGAAGTGGGGTGATGTTGGCCAAAGTATACAAACTTTGAGTTTTAAGATAAGTACATTCTGCAGAACTAATGTACAGTATGGTGGCTATAGTTAAAAATAATGTATTTTGTAATTGAAATTTGCCAAGAGATTAGATCTCAAGTGTCTTCCTCACATGAAAATATTAAGTATGTGAGATGATGGATATGTTAACTAGCTTGATTGTGGTAATCCTTTCATGATGTATTTGTATATCAAAATATGTTTTGCACCTTGAATATATAATATACAATATTTATCAATTATACATAAATAAAACTGGAAGAAAAAGATCAAATGCAACAAATAAAAAACTATTATGTGTGTTAGATATTTATGTAAATATATGAATAATTATTTTGAATGCGAATGGAGTAGCTTCACCAGTTTAGAGTTGATTAAATAATGAAAGACAACCATGTATTATCTATAAGAAACCCACTTTAAATATGAAAGAGGAATTAAAAGTAAAGAAATGGAGAAATGTATGCTATGGTAACACTAATTAAAAAAAGCCAGAGCAGCTATGTTAATCTCAAAGCAGATTTCAAAACAAATAAGATTATTAGGATAAAGAAGAGCATTATATAATGATTAAGGGATCAGTTCTCCAAGAAGATAGAACAGTCCTTAATGTGTATGCAACTAACAACAGAGAACCAATGCACATGAGAAAAACTGATAAAATTGAAAGGAAAAAATGTCAAATTACTATGATAGGAGACATCAGCATCCCTCTACCAGTAATTGACAGATCCAACAGGTAGAAAAATTGGTAAGGCTACAGTCAACTTGACTGAACATCACTATCAACTTGATCTAATTGGCTAATCATTTAGCATTGGCAGAATACACAATCTCTTGAAGGTTACATAAATATTCACCAAAGTAGAATATATCCTGAGCCGTAAAACATATCTTAACAAAAAATAGAAATCATACAGAATTTCCTCTCAGATCATAATTAAATTAACAAAGAATCAATAAAAAATGAAGAAATTTTTAAAAGTATACAGATTGGAAAGAAATAAACTGTCTTTATTTACAGATGACATAATTGTCTATGTAGAAAATGCCATATAATCTATAGGGAACTCTCTGAAGTAGTAAGAAAGTATAGCTAGGTTGCTGGATAGTGGGTCAATATACAAAATTCAATTATTTTCTTGTATGCCAGCAGTGAACAATTGGAATTTGAATTAAAAAAAAATAGCAGAGATGTAAGTTAGCATAGTCGATACAGGAGCAATCAAGGTACATATTTTTATACAGTCTGATAGTACCTAGAGCATTCTTTGGAGTAACAGAACTACAGTGAAAGGACACCTAGTAATCTCTTCTCCTCATTTCAAAATCTTTGATAAATTTTCTTGCCACTGTTTGTCCTAAATTATTTCCAATGATTATTTTTGGTTAAGAAAGTAGAGTCTTATTAGGTTTGTCCTGATTATTTCATGGGTGCAGTACTATTCTTAATTATCCATATAGCTTTTCTTGTTTGTCTTGCAAATATAGAACCATAAATGCAAAAACAAAAAAACAAACAAAAAAATCAACTTCAAAGGCTACGGAATGAACTTCTGTCTAGAAGTTTTCTTAAGGAGTCTTGTATGGGGTTTTTAAAACCTTTATTTTTCGCTCTTCTTTCAGTTTACTAGCAAACTCACTCAAGGAAACTCTCTTCACAAGATTTCAAGTGTAGTACTTATATATGTGGGAGAATTGTGTTATATGCTAGAACTCCTGTTCTGTTTGCAAATAACTTTCCTCAGCACTTTTAAGTCTAGGATCCTGTAAGCCAGTCACCGGGCCAGCTTTCCTGGGGGATTTTGTAAGCCTTGGCTCCATGTAATTTTTGTATGTTGATTTTGTATCCTGAAACATTGAATTTGCTGATTATTTCTAAGGGTCTTTTGGTGGAGTCTTTAGGATTTTCTCTATATAACATCATGTCATCTGCAAAGAGACAGCTTTATTTATTCTTTTCTAGTTTGGCTACCTTTTATTTGATCTGTTTCGATTTGATTTTGATTAATTGCTCAGACTTCCAATACTATGTTGGATAGGAACATTGATAGTGGACTTGTGCTTGATCTTTGAGGGAAATTTTTCAGCATTTCACTGAGTATGTTGTTAGCTGTGGACTTACATGGCCTTTATTATATCGGGGTATGTTCTTTCTATACCCATTGTGTTGACAGTTTTTTCATGAGCAATTGTTTAATTTTGCCCAATGCTTTTTCTTCTTCTATTGAGATTATCATGTGATTTTTTTTCATTCAATTAATGTGGTGCATCACATTTATTAATTTGGGTATGTTGAATCATCCTACATCCCAGGGATAAATCCCACATGACCATGGTGTATGATGAATTCAGTTTGCTAATATTTTATTGACAATTTTTGCATCTGTATTCATCAGGAACAGGAATATTGACCTGTAGTTTTCCTTTCTTGTAAGTGTCCTTATCTGTCTTCAGTATCTCTGTTTTCTGACTGTATCATTTCAACAACTTTTTCCAAACATTTAACAGAATAAAACATAATGAATAAATGTTATCTGTTATTTAGTCTTTTATATAGCTGGAACCTAATTACTGTCAGATTTAGTTGGCTTGATGCATAATGAGTTATTGGAAAACAGCTCATTTAAGTTTTAGTAATGCTATTAGTATTTTTGGAATTGTTTTGTATGTTTTAGAGGTAGATTTACCTTTGTGACTATATGAATGAGTTTTACCATGCAGAAGTCCCTAATGATTGAAGATAAGTTATCACTCTAAGAAGAACTGAAAAGGAAAATCTAAAAATAGCTTTCATTCTTACTTTGAGTTACAATATTAATATTCAATATTTTACTGTTCAAATTCACTGTACTCTTATTTGGGCTCTTATCCGAAAAGAAAAAACTCAAAAAGCAATATTTTAAGCAGTATTAGATGAGTAATGGTCCTATGCTTATAAAGGAAGTCTTTTACCTTTTTTTAATTCAAAACAAAACTTAACATACAACTCAATCAAAATAAGTGTCTTCAAATATATGAAATAATTTCTCTTAACTATAGGTCCTGAATATTTTTTGAAAAGTAGACCATTTTTCTATTCAAAATGACAGATATGACATTGAATTTATTCAAGATTTATAGTACCCAGTATCCCTATCAATATACCTATAATTTAAAAGACTACCACAAGAAGTATGTTTTCAGAAGGATAGATTAACTGATTGACGAGCAATTAATCTTGCAAAAGGAAGGTAATTAGATAATTTTTCTGTCACAAATATGCTGCCATTGTTTTGAAGAGAAGCATGTTACTGCTGCTTTTTTAATTCATAACAAAACAAGTCAGGACAATTA
Organism: Hippopotamus amphibius kiboko; assembly: GCF_030028045.1. NCBI lineage: Eukaryota > Metazoa > Chordata > Mammalia > Artiodactyla > Hippopotamidae > Hippopotamus > Hippopotamus amphibius. The sequence goes on along the minus strand of NC_080189.1, from coordinate 32,326,743 downwards.
ATTACTATAGTTGGTATAACAATGCTTATATACTTGCTACCTAGAGTACCATAAAAATTAATGTGTTTTCATCATGCAGAACTTCAAAATTTTGGAGACAACAATTCCACAGTGAGCAAAATATTTTAAAATCACTTTGTGCTTCTGAACTTACACATTGAAACACTTGTAATATTATAACTGTTAAAAAATTGGTTATTTTTAAAAATCAACTAACGTTTCTTATTGGATTTACTGTTAGAATACTCATGATTCTAATTTATTTTCTATATCTAGCTTGTCTTTTCATGGAAACATTGACCTGACTCAATTAATATAGTTACTAGGTTATAGAAAGTTTAAAGTACTGCATTCCAATCATAGATCTGGGAATTGGAAGTTCTTTAGGTCAGTATCTTATTCTAAAGTCTGCTTTTAGGCCAGGAGAGATCAAGTGACATTTTCATATCATAACTAGTCAGAGAAATAAGTTCCCTTTATAGTAGAGCTCTATTTCCAAAACATCATGATGTCTCATAAAATTAAAGGCGAACATAATTTTAGCCCGTATCACTAAATGGACATTTTACCCTCTATGGTTTGATATTAAGTAGGAGATTTATAGATAATAATGCTAATACCCTATTTATCATGCATCATTATTCTTATCATTTCTTGTATTTTATGAAAACACATATACTTCCAAAATACATGAATTGCAGTGACTATAAGATTTACTTCATGTTTAAGATAAGTCAGGGAAATCTATTTAGTGAAAAGAAAGGGGGTACATTTCTGTAGATGGTGACTATATTTGCCAGCAATTTATATATATATAAATTTGCCAAACACCATAATAATTCCATTAGATTGTGAATTATCTGAGAGTAAAGAATGTATTGTTTACTTTTGAATTGCCATCGCTTTCCTTCAGACTGAACAATGCCTAAATCACCTGATTTATTTTCTGTTTTGGATGGTTTGTTCATTTGTTTCTTTCAAATAATTAGCAAAGATATCTATCAATAACCATTCTTTTGGTATTTATATCTGTTTTTTTCCCCTCGTAGACATATTATTTCCTGCATTTCTCATATATGTATTTGTTCTGGGACCTCTGCTGTACAAGAGACTGTGCTTCAGACCATGGGATTTAATGGAAATTAAACGAATACTCCCCCATTCGAGTGTGCGAATGGTGTAGATGATAATCTTTAAATATGATAAGTTCATGGGAATGTGAAAGCTGATTCCTGAGGTGTAGGAAATGGAATAAAGAGTAAAGAGTTTATTCATAGTTTAAAGTTTTATTTTCCTTTGATTGAACATTAAATTATTTTATTGCTTTATTAGTAAAAGTAATATTATGACTAATGTCCTTGTACATATTTTTCTAGTTTCTGATTACTTCATTATAATAGACCTTTCCTTGGCTGGAAATTACTAGGACAGTAGGTTTGAACCTACTTAAGCCTCTTGAAAGCCAAAGTTCTTTACAAGGATACCCATCAGAATTTACATGCTTAGCGTAGTATGACAATTCTTATCATGCAATGGATCTTTGAAAATTCTGGATTTGTCATATTTTAGTATTTGATAATTTTGTAAGCAAAAATAGTGTTTACTTCTTCATGCTTTTCTAAGGTTGATCATTTTTCAACTTTACTAGTCATTATATTTTGATTTCTAAAAATTATCCTAAGCTTTGTTAAATTTTAGCTGCTATTCTTAATCTCCTTTAGCATAATTTTCAGAGGCTGATGCTATTTCTTCAACCTTGAATTTACCCTTTATGAGTAGCATGTTATATGAAATATTCTATAAAACATCTCTGCTTGGCCCTAATTTGTTCCCTTTCCTGATGATTCTTATAGATTCTTTCAATGCCCCAATTCTCCAGTTCATCATTTTATGTTCACCATTACTTTGTTATTGCTAATAAAGTCAAACTGTTTTTAGAAGCTGGCTTCATATTGTTGTGGGACCTCACCTAACATCAAAAGTCTTCTACAAAGTAGATCAGGCCTCTTTTTTTTCTAGTTTGTATCTTATTGTTCAGAGACTTTGTTGTATTGGTATTATATTACCAAACTGCAAAACCTGACCCATTTTCCTCTCACCTTGTCTAGTAGCTCTCGCATTCATGTCTTTGCTGGTTCTACTCCAATTTATCCTTCATGTTTTTATCTGTAATTGATACTGTTTTATAAAGAATTTCAAATTCCACATTTCTTTATTTAAGCTAATCTTATCCTCAACAAGAGTTTCTGAAAAAACCTATTATTGGATTTATTTTTGTCATAAGACATTTGCCTTTTCTGTCTCCTGTTAGGTACTCTGAGTTACCCTATAGATATATAGATGACCTGCTTTTTGAAGGCTGGCCCTGACTCCTCTTCTTTATACTACTGTGGGGTTTTACACACACAGAGTCTTGATTTATATTTGTTTAACTGGAAGTTAGGCACAGAGAATGCTGAAGGTAAAGGACTTTCCCTCACCTACCTGCTTCTTGCTTCCTCCCTTTCCTGCCTTAAAGTCTACCAGTCTTCCTCACTGGAAGACAAGAACTTAAGAAGCTTTGGTGTCACCCCTATTTGAGTATCTGGGAGGTGAATAGAATGAAATTGCTAGTTCAATTATAGCAGAATTTATGAGGTTGTGGAAACTATAGAGTCACAGATACCAGCTAAAGAAAAATAACAATGCTGTCTGCTTACTTGGTACATACTATTATGCTAGGTACCATTCAGATGTTAGCACATTTAATCCTAACATACTAATATGAATATTGAGGCTCAGAGAGGTTTAGTATTTTGACCAAATTTGTTACATGTTGGAGAGTTATTGTTAAATGTCACGTTCATCTGACTTAAAAACACAAGTGTCACAAGGTAGATGCTTAAACAGATTGTGTTGCAGGAACTTTTCTATCCTTATTAAATAAAGTGCTGATCTCTCTGTTCATAAGTTCATTGTGGTAGCATCAATATGAGATAGAATAATTTCCTGATTCCTCTGAAATATCTAGGGCTCAATATTTTAGGTCAGCTTACTTTCCTTTTGTCACATTCAAAGCTAAATTACATATCAAATCTGAAATGTTCCCAGGATTGACTTTGGTTGGCTCATCTAGGTTGATAAATCTATGATATAATTTAGAAATAACATTTAACTCAGATAAAAGGAATTTCTGTGGAGATATACAAATAGAGGAGGGAGGAATTTATGTAAAATTGTGAAGTGATACTTTAAATTTTTATTAATTTTATTGAGATGCAATTTACATAAGATAAAATTCATCAATTTGGAGTATATAATTCAATAATGTTGGTAAATATATACTCTCAGGTATGTGTTGGGTGTATACATATATATACACATACATACATATATATACATACCTGTCAGGTATATTGTCTTATCTAAAATTCACCTTCTACTATAAAATAGAGTCATGCATTTTTATGTAGGGAATATGTTAATCAAGATTTTTATATTATTTATAATGTACACATTTTCCCTTACTTTTAGTATGTTATTGTTACTCATAAACTTTTAGAACAACTCTGTGCCATGTCAACTTAATTTCTCATAAAAGGGTAATTTGTGTGGCAGATAAAATGGATTGCTATATAAAAAAGAGTGATATATAGGTTATAACTGCATTATAATAATTATTCAAAAAAGGGTACAATCTCATTAATGCAAAATTGTATCTTATTTAAACAACATATAAATATACAACATTAATCTAAGTTGTTCTCAAATATCACAATCACCCCAATGGTTTATAAGATCAGATTTGTGGGTCCTGTTCCCTGAGTTTTCCATCCAGCAGTTGCCAGATGAGATTGATGTTATTGGTCTTGGGATCATACCTTGAGAGCCAGTTTCATTGGAAACATGCCTCTTCTTGAGCCACTTAGCAATGTGTCCAAAATGTATTTCTGACATCTGCATAAGAAAATTTTTCTTAATAGACTTTTGTCACTTAAAATGCTGGAATGAGTAATAATACATTACTTGATTAAAATAATAACAGAAAATATGTGAACATTATTTTCTAAAAGGAAAAACCATAAAGCTGTAGGATAGTCTATAGCACTTCAGGATAATCTTTCCATTAAAATAATTTCTCAATAAAAATGCCTTAGTCCCAGAAACAAAAGCAGTACCATCCAGAGGCAATTCGGAGTAATGCATATCTACTGCATTGCTTATACAGCTCTTCTGAAGGAAACCTTTTTCCTTTAGAAAGCCCCTGAGGATACGTTTTGTTTACTTTGCTTCTACTCCTCCTGTCTCCTAACATCCATATGTATACACTAAATTTTTCCATCAGTTTTACAGAAAATCTTAACTTGTATCTCATTATATATTTTTTGAAATTTTAGCTTTCTTTAGAAGATAATATATGAGATCAATTGGCAAAGAACATCAGATCTTTCCTTTTCTTCACGTATACTTGAAATAGATATCTCTAAATAGATCATTGAAGAAGAAACTAATTTTCCTTTGGGGGTATTTTTCATAACCAGAAACTAATAAAAGCTAGGGTTCAATTTTAATTACATGGAAATTATTTGGAATTAAATCTATAAAGTGATGCCAGAAGCATTGCTATAAAAAAGTTACTTTCTTATTTAAGAACCTGCTATTATCTTTCATTTCCTATGAGGTCAAACTCTTCATCCCAGTCATACTAAACCCTCTTCTCTAATGCTGTCCTACTGTACTTTCTGCTATTCAGTAATAGCATAATGATTTTCAAATTAAATTACATCACCCCTTACCTCTGCAGAAAATAGTGTTATCTCTTTCTTCTCACATCAAATGTTTTCTTTTTTCCCCTCTTCACTTAAAAATAATCTATCAGTTACCCAAGCGTTATTTCCAGTTCTGAATGTTGCAAGAAGTATGCCTTGATAATTGTAAACAACGTTTCTTTCTCATATTCCTAAATCTGATTAGAAATTATTTTCTTTAAAATATATTTGGAATCTGTTTATATTGAATTTTATGGGTCTTCTATTTTCTTTAAAAAAATTCATGATAATCTTATAAATAGATATATTTCCAGCAACAAAAGTATTAATTTCTCTAAGTCAGGTATTATGTCACGTGCAATGTTTGTGTCTTCTGTAGTTCTTAGTCAAAATTAATAGTCATCAAAAACTCATTAAGTTAACTTAGGAATTAGCCTGATCATGTGAAATAACAGATGAACTAGAATCATTTGGCTGGGAGAAGTTAAAATATAGTTCTTTAAAATGAAAGTACTCCTCTCTATGTTGAAAGAGAATGAAAGAAAATAGTTAAGCAGTGATATGAAATGAGTGATAGGACAAACAAGGATTGAATCTTTGAAGTCATAGTAGTTAAAGAGTTTGTAGATGCTCCTTTGTAAAAGGGGATATTTTACTTGCTAAAATTATTTCCATGTGGTTTCTCTTAGGTGAAGAGTATTTATTAGCTGTCTTTTTAAGTCTGTCCTATTCCTATGGTTATATACTTTAAACCAATTGCAGGATTGCTATTATCTTTGTAGAAAATTAAAGAGAGATGAACTTAAAATGGTCGAGATAACTTTCTGTGTGTTAAATTTTACCTCTAAAATTATCATACAATGTGTTTTTAGCATCAGGTACATGATTTGCATGATAATACAAAGAAGGCTGGCAGCACAGTCTGTCAGTTGCTATACCACAGATCTGTTCTTTATCCTGTAATATGTAATTAACTTAAAAGTATTAATTAAAAAAGTAATTATTGCTAGTGATAGATGAATGTTCAATAGTAAAGACTATTTTCTGTTTGACTACAATAAAGGGAACACCAGGATTGGAGTCATCTGGCAGAGCTTTTAATGTCTTTATTTTCTGCCCTTACTCGAAACTGTTACAGTGCTTTCTAAATTGAATGTTATGACAAATAATATTTGTTCAAAATCACTCAGTATTCTTTGCTGCCAAAATAGCTAATGCTACATTCTGGGCAAAGAATAACAGCAACTACACACACGCGCATGCCCAATGTGATCCCATATACATGAACATAGTTGAAGGACTCATTGGCTAATTTATTTATTATTTGTGGTTACTTGAACCTGAAAAGATTATCATGGCAATATCTGATGTTTATTTAGCTTTGTAACTAGGGACACATTTGTATGTAACACTAGTGTTCTGTCCTGGGTGGAGTTTGCATATTGTTTGACATCATTTAGGTGGTATAATACACTGCATTTGACAAAGTAAAAGTACTCTATATGAGATAATTGCTCTCAGATCTGATAGCTCCTGGTACTCTTGATTGTTTGTAATCCAATTTACTGGAGTTTTGCTAGTATAAGATCCATTTGCTTTCAATGATCTGAATACTTATAAACTATTCATTAGCAGTTAAGAGTAAATATATATTGTTCATTTGACAAATTAGACTGCTAATGATAGGTGGCAGTGTACTGGGGATGAGATCAGAAAGAAAGCATTGATCAGTATTTAGCAGCAATGCCTAAAAGTAGCTGAAAATTTTGAAGAAAAGTCAGAGTAAGAACTATTTGAGTCTCTGAATATGGAGGTGGCGATTAGAGGATAAAGGCTGAAATGCAGTTATATGTAAAGAAAGTGAGAAGTGAGACCATTTCTTGGAGAGCCTTAACCTTAAGAAATTCATGTACATTTTTAGGGAGAGAGATATTTGCAGATATTTTTGATGAAATCATATGATATACCATACAATATCTTTTACTATATTTTTACAATGTCTGTGTATGTATACATATCTATATCTAATGTATATTATATATGTGTATATGTCTATCTATCTATCGCCTTTATCTGTCTTTAATCCCTACCTTTAATCCCTACCTCACCTCCTATATGTGATCCCTTTTAAAATTTTAGTTCAATGCCTTAAGCCTTTTCAGTGCTTCTTTGAATCTGTCATACATATGCATGTGTTGTTCATACATAGAATTAGATTCTTTTCTCTGATTCTCTACCTCATCAAGGATCCCAAGACTTCTTTCCCTATTTCCCCCAGCCAAAATGAAAATTCCAGGTTTCATAATTTTCCATACTGCTTCATGACTTTGGCTCAACCTCTCAGAAAATCCATTAGAAAGAAAATACAGGAAACACACTTTGGCAATCACTGGTCCAAGTTTTGACTTCCTCAACACTATTCCTCTCTATGTTTATGCTACAGATTTCTCAGGAAGTTAACTTTTTTATAAAATAACTAAAATTTCTAATTTTATCCATAAAATTTAAGCAGTTATAATCAGAAAAGTCTGTTATAAGGGAGCAAAACTACCAATACCAGAAGTGGAAACACAATATTTTTTAAAACCATGTGGAAACATTTAGTTTTATAATATAGGTCTTAAAGTTAAATAGCTAGATCATTTAGCATGTACCTTTAAAATTTTTGCCCTGAAAGAATATTATATCATTTTGTACTCCCCTCAACACTTTATAGAATTTATATTTTCCTACATTTTCACTAGTACTGGATATTAGCAGACTTTATCATTATTGCCAATTTAAGAGAAGGAAACCAGTAGCTACCATTGCTTTGCATTGTATTTCCTGATAACAAATTATGCAGTTGGTCAACTGTTTGTATTAGTTTTTAGCAAATTGTCTGATCATGCCATTCTGTTTTTTGTATTACTTGGAAATCTGTGACATAGAGAATTTAGTTGGAAATATTTCTCAACCCATGGGAAATTATTATTAATATTGTATACAAGTCCCTTCTCTTGTTTTATTTTTTATTATTTTTTTTATTATTTATTTTTCTCCCTGGGTATCTGCTGTCATTTCCTTGTTTAATTCTTCAGGGATCCCACTCTGGTGTTTGGTAAATGAAATTAAGTATGAATATTTTATTAAAACATATGTAATGCAGTTTTGGTTAAGTGTATATTTAAATTTATATAAAAAGTATTCTGTTATAGCTCTCATTGATTTTCTAATTTTTTGAGTCAAAAAACTTTCAAAATTTATCAGTGATGCTATATGTACCTTTAGTTTGTTGCATCTGACTATTGCATTGTATTCCGCTGTAAGTCACACCATATTTTACTGATGAAATATGCTAGTAATGGACACCTAAATTATCTCACTTTCTACCAGCAGTGTGCTTATGCATTTAATTTGTCTAATTATTGACAAATTGTTCTCTAGAATGGTGGTTTAATTTTATACTGTGGCATAATAATATAATTTTACTAATTAATTTACTTAATTTTGTTTTTTGCTTCACCCATGACAATGTAAGCCTCCTGAGAACAAAATCATTATTTTATTTATTTATTTTGTTTCCATAGCACTAACCCCATAGCATCAGAGATTTAGAAGACACCTAATAAGTACTTATAGAATGACTAAATAAATGTAATTCCTGGTTACAGTTCTATGTATTTGTTATTGTTCTTCAAAATTTGCTTAGACAGTTTCCTTTAAAAGCATGAACTTACTGCTAGAACTATACTAAAAGTTTCAAGATTAACTAATCTTCTGAGAATAAATATATCTTCATCTAAAGAACCACAGTAATACCAAATTCTGGAAAGGATGTAGAACAACAGGAACTCTCATTAATTGCTGGTGGGAATGCAAGATAGTACAGCTACTTTGGAAGATAATTTGTCAATTTTACCATTACAATCCAGTTATTGTGCTCCTTAGTATTTACTTAAAGGAGTTGGAAACTTAGGTCCTTTTGGAAATCTGCACACAGATTTTAGCAGCTTTATTCATATTTGCCAAAACTTGGAAGCAACCAAGATGTCCTTTAGTAGGTGAATGGATTAATAAATTGTGGTATATCCAGACAATGGAGTATTATTCAGCACTGAAAAGAAATGAGCTGTCAAGTCATGACATAAGAGGACATGGAGAGAGTTTGAATGCACATTACTGAGTGAAAGAAGCCAATCTGAAAAAGCCACATGTATGATTCCAAGTACAGTATATGGCATCCTAGAAAATGCAAAACTATGATGACAGTAAAAAGGACCTGTGGTTGCAGAAGTTGGAGGGGTAGGGATGAATAGGTAGGGCACAGTAATTTGGGAGGGTAGTGAAAATATTCTATATGATACTATAATGATGGATACATGTCATTATACATTTGCCCAGATCCATAAGATGTACAACACTGAGCATGAACCCTAAGGTAAAGCTATGGACTTTGGATGCTTGTGATGTGTCCATGTAGGTCCATCAGTTGTAACAAATGTATCACTCTGATGGGGGATATTGATAATGAGGGAAGCTATGCATTTTGGGGAAAAGGTAGAATATAGGAAATCTCTGTACCTTCCTCTCAATTTTGCTGTGAGCCTTAAACTGCTCTAAATAGTAAAGTCTTAAAACAAGTAGGCTTCAATAAAAGAAACCAGATTTCCAAAAAATAAACTTTAGAAGAACACAAGCATGAGAAGTTTTTCTGAAATTGTTTATTGTGGAGTGCCTTAATATATTCTCCTAATTAGTTTAAGAGAGTGCTGAAAACACATAATTAACTTTTTTGGTAGAGTGGTTGGGGCCTGAAGAAACTTAAGAAATTGGTGGCAGCTGCTTCTGATGGAAAAGTAGTGAGATATAAAGATGAAATTTCTGTTGACATATAAGTTAGCAGACAAAACAATTTTATTTAAAAAATAGTTTACTCACAAATCAAATATGTCTGAAATAAAGTGGAACAAGTTGTTACCTGATAACCAAGAGCAGCTCATTCTCTGTATCCAGGAGCAACTCTGGGTTATCTTGGGGAGCAATCAATTGTGCAGGCTGCTGGCATCAGTGTTGTTGACCTGAATGAGCACAGATGTCTGGGGTTGAACATTGTTTTCACTTTCAGGAGAGGTTTCTTTTGGAATTTATCCCAAAACAGAGACATTGTTTTTCAATATAAATGTACATAATAATTTTAATTTTGTCTTATGGAGAGCATAACTTTCTCCACTATCTTATAGGTTGTCATAATCTAAGAAAGACCCCAAATAAAATCAATTGTGGTGTAGGAAACAGGATACAGATTTACTTAGCTCACTTTTTGCCTAATGGAAAGGGTTCATTTTGGAAAGGTAATATTGCCTTAAGAACAAGGATATTTTTTCAGCAAAAGCTCTTTATTAACAATAGATATGATTTGCATTGTATAGCATGAAGATTTTTATTTTCCAAGTGTATGAATTGGTAGACATATTATTCCTGAATTTCTTTAATGCAATTATTAAAGACAGAAGTGGATGATTGGTAGTAGAGGAAGCTTGACATTGGAAGTTTATTTTAGATTACTATCTAGAGAAGACCTTTTCTGAATTTTTACCTGTATAGTTTGAGCTTAATAACAGTTCTAGACATTTCTTAATCAGTCACACTTGTCAACTAATGTTGAAGAACCATGGCTCTTGTCAATGACAGCCTGCTTTAGTAACTAAGGACTTCATTCACTAAGAGAGTCTTAAAAATATAAGTACTGATCTTCAGCTGCCCCACTTTCAATCTCATAGAATACTGTGCCTATAGGTTGTGTGAATGTAAGTATGTGCAAATAGTCTTCATGTTGATGCATATGAGTATGTACGTTAAGTGCATTTATGTGTGTCAGTGTTCTTTCTAGGTGATGTTTCTCTTGTTGATCACCATTATTGTGTTCACATATTATTTAAATATAATGACATACGACTGGCTGTTCTTTCTAATTCTATTTCCAGAGATGGGGAACATAACCCACCCACCCATTCTGGATGTTTAAATTATAATTTTGAGAACTCAGATCTACACTCTACACACAAAAAAGGCATCCTATTTCTATTTGATATACACATAATATGAACAACCGTATGTCAGTTTCATATGAAAGGCAGTTTTTTCTGAGGAAAAATAATATTCCAACATTTTTGATATTTAGTTATATAAAATGTATATATTCATATATTCATATAAGTATATTATAAACTTCTGTAAAATATTGACAATAAATTATGCTTTAAAAAATCTTTAGGTATGTTTTACTCAGAAAAGGTTGTCATACTAATATAACAAATTAAACCTAAAATATCAGTGTCTAAACTCATTGAAAGTTTTCCTTTTCCTCACTCAAGAAATGCAACTGAGTGGGGGATTAAATCCTCAGTCCATTAGGGACCTTGCTGAAGGTGACCCCAGTGCCTTGTATCTTAACCATTTGGAACATCAGTGCATTTGGAGAGTTTTTCACTAGTTTGGTCTGGAAGGGATTCATAACATTCCATTGGTCAGAATTAGTCACATGGGCCCAGCTAACTGCCAAATGCTTGAAAAATTGGAAGTTTTTTTTTTTTTTTTCCTGAGAAAGCACATGGAATATTTTTTTAGCTGATTATCTCACTCATACTATATCCCAACTCTGGCTTTTGCAGAGTTGAACGTCGTGGTCCTAAAAAGGGGTTTAAAATTTAGCCAGGCACCTCTGCAAGCATTTCATTGAAAGCTGCAAGGGCCCTTTGAAGTTCTTGTGCCTAGAGACTTGCAAGAGAGAAGAACGGTTGCAGTACTCACAAAGGCAATTGACACTGGCTAGTAAGGTCAGGCTCCTTTTATAACCTAGTGATTTTGTAGGTTTCTTCTGGTAATCCCTTGCCCCTTATAACTATGAATGAGCACATGCAACATTTGCAACCTGAGAAGATTATGATAATGAAATGTCCAGAACCCCTAGGTATGAAAGTTTTGTTTAACTGCCAAGTAAGCCACCAAGACCTGTGAAGGTGATAGATGAGGAGGAGAAGCATTCAGAATACTGTTTAAAAAATTATTCTGACACATGTTTAAATGATAAGGAAGATTTTATTCAAGACTATTGCAATAGGGGAGAGAGATCAATCTCAACTCCCAATGCAGCAAGGAGACCTAGAGATTTATAGCTAATGAGCAGAGTGAGGGGATCAAGGGATAGAGGATTACTAAAAGAATATATCAAGGATAGGGAGATTCTTGCTAACCCAACAACAGGATTCTTGCTGAAGGCAGATCAATGACTTTTACATCAAAAGTGGGGGATGAGGGACTTCATCAGATATCAAGGGTTATCAGATATTAAGGATGACTTTGCAGGATTCTTGCTTAAGTCAGACTTGGCAAGGATGAATTCCAAGGTTGAGGCTTAGTTAAGAAGAGTATTTAGAGAAGTCTAACTAAAGTCTGGTCTAAGAGAAAGTCTTTTCAATGGACAGTGGAGTAGGGAGCAGATGGGTACTGGTTGTATTCCTGAAATACACTGCAGTGATCGGGGATACTTTAGCCTCACTAACCTCCCTCTTCTGACATTCTTCTTAGGAAGGGAGACCCAGGAGATCAATCCTTCCCAAACCTGTGTGGATTATCTGTGTGATGCAAGGGATGGGCTCTGGCAGTCAGGAAAATTTGCCTTCAGATCTCTTAAAACAATCTGATGACTTGAGCTACTCTAGTCTGCAATCCATCACTGCATTTCTCCTGATTATGTGTTTCCCATGGGCTGCTGCAAGTAAATGACTGAGTTCAACAGGGAAACTAAGTCAGTCTGTTCCTGGGATAAGCAGGATTGCTCTGATGGAGAATTTTGGTTAAATCACTCCTGGTCGGCCTTGCCTAACTTTCTTAGACTGCACCATGATCTGAGATTCTTCTATCCAGTCTTTCTCCCTTCTTTCTTTCCTTCACAGTGGTCAGAGCTACATTGCATTCTGATGATGTCTCTACAAAATTCTGATCACTTGTACCTAATTTTTACTTACAAGAATTTCCTGTAATAAAACTCTTCCACAGCAGATCCCATTCTCAAATCGTTAGAATGTGAACTAGAAACCAAGGATATGGTAGATGACTCTCTGTTTTGTGACCTAATATCTTTATGAAATTTTTTAAGTCTTCAGCAAAGTTTTCAAACTGATTATTTGGACAGTTATTCTATTATAAACCAGCAAAAGAGCCAATATATGTTTGCAGGCTTTCTTGGAGTAAAATCAAGATATCTCTATAGACGAAGAGAGACAAGAAAAAAAAAGTGAGTTCGGGATTTATAGTGTTTCTGGAAGGATACCATATTTGCACAGATGATAAATTGATATTTAAATTTAGTTTTTCTTAAAATCTCAAATGGTAGGTAAGTCCAAAGTGACACTTGGGTTGAACATGGCATGTATTAAATATTACATCAGGTTATATTGACAGAGGTAACCACCAGACTAAATCACTATATGTGTCCTCAAGAATTTGGATATTCCTGTGGATCCCAAAATTAGACAAGGAAGTTTAAATAATTCTAGGTAAGAATGCAGGAGTGAAAGTCTAACAACTGGAGCTGAAGAAGCACTGCGAGGTTAAGACTCACAAAATTAGTCAGGGAGACACCACTCTTTTTTTCAGTCATGACCTATTTCAGGTTATAGTTTTTCTTTTTATAACATTTCCTTTACTTTTAAATTGTTCCCTTTGCTTTCACTTTCATCACACATTAACCATGTTATTATCCATTTCCAAGTCCCACCTGCATTGGATATTAATTATTGATTATTGTATTATATTAAAAATTAATCCACGGGATGAAAGCACTCTGCCCTTTACATGTCACTACCTTTTAATGATATATGATATACATATTAAAAGTCTAATGCCAATTCACATGGAATCAAATCCAGTGTTAGTTTTGTTGATCAGGAAAATGTTGAATACTTGAGAATTTTGAGAAAATGTAAAGTAAATATAATGTCTAGTAGACTATGATATTATTATCTTCTTGAAATGAATAATGTAGTAATTTTTAATAAACTGTCTTAAATTTTACCTCACTATATATATTTTTCTTTAGTATTTGAAGCCTACTTGCAGCTTTTAAAAGTTAGATTGTTAATGCTAGGTCAATGTTTATGAAGAATTAAGCCCAGTGGTTATTGGTAGGGTTTTGGATGAAAAAATGTGTAAATATGACAGTAACAGTATCACTATTTTTGGTTTTGTTTTCTTTATATTTTAAAAACTATTTATTGAAATATAGTGTACCTATAGAGAAACATAAGTATAATGCTGAATGAATGTCATGACAAATTGAACACACCTGTATAACAGCTTCTGGACAATGAAACAATACATTACCAGCAGTCTTATGTCCCTTCCAGTCACTTCCTACACCAAGGGTAACCCCAACTGGAATATCACCAAAGCATAAATTATTTTCACTTGTTTTGTACTTAATATATATAAATGGAATCATGAAAATAAGAGGGGTAGGGAGAGGAGGATGATGAGAAAGCAGCTGTAAAAATGTTCCTACAGCTAGTAAGATGAAAGAATAGAATGATCAATAGAAAAATTTAACTGTATTTCTATATACTGTCATGAACAATGGGAAATCGAATTAAATTTCATACTTTAAAAATACTACATGTTATTGTATGTAATTATACTTCAATAAATTTAAATAGAAATAAAAACTAATTCTTTAGGGAATTGCCTTTGAAATCAAATAAATTCTGCCTATTTACTGGAAATTTTAATATAATGCTTTCTAAATTTTAGTTTCCTTATCTGTAAAATAGGCCTAACAAAATATTAGGTCCAAATGTCTCATAAATATGTTGTGATAAATATGCATTAATTGTGGGCACATATGCATTGAGTGTTAACTATTTTTTAATATCTTATGTAGATATTTTACATGACTTTTGTTAATAATCACTCTATAGTGGCTTTAAAGTGTTTTGATTAGAAATGCATCTCTTTCAGTTTCCTTGGCTCTACCATGAAGTGATGGATCCTATTGCAACTGAGTGAGGAAAGATCCAAATGCACTAGTCTCGACTTCATCATTCTTGAGAAGCAGCCTCAGAAAATCACATAGACCTTACAGTTACAGTCTATCCCCAATTCAGCGCTTTTATAGAGTAGGAAAATACACAGGGCATCATCTCTCACAATCTAACTTCATTAATCTCTTTTTCTTATTCTCAGGAGTGGGGTATCTGTCATCGTTCTCTTCAGCTGCTTCATTCTTCTTTTATTAAATTTAAATTTAATTCAACTAAGTACTATACTTCACTAAATATATCTTAGTGTAACAAAATTTAAAGGAAATTTTGTTGCAGTATATGTGCCTAATTACAGCTGATAGTAACAGCAAAAAAAAAAATATTTGGCTAGTTCATGAATTTTGTTTTCTTGATCTTTTATTGCTAAAGTTTATACTTTAGCAATAGATTCTGCATTATTATTGGCTAAGAGTCAATGGATGCTATTTGCAGTTTTTGTGTATGTTTGCATTTAAACCAAATTTATACACAGACATTTGGTTTATCACATTGATAAATACATTCATTAATAGTCTTTCTAAAAGTCTTCTTGTGTAAACTTTAACTATGAAAGAGTCTACTGACATGTCATGATTTAAAAATTGTCCTGTTATGAACATTAACCACATTAATTTTGCCCATAATATTTTCATGAATATTTGTTTTCATAGAGATTAAAATAAATCCTCTTTATAAGGGGTGTCTGACATAGCAATACACACTTTAGAGAAGGTAGGATATTTAGATTTGTTTTAAATCTTTGTTTTAAATAATATTGAAAAGTTTTCCTGACTGGAGGTATGCTTTATATCTTTAGAAGAAAATAATCTAATCCTTTCTTTATAATTTAGAATTACATTTAATAGTTAATAGTCTATAATGTTTTAATTAATTCATATTTTAGAAAATACTAGGCACTTCTGGGAAATTTTTAGATGCTTCCCAGTTACTAATTGAGATTTGCTTTTGTTGAATTAAATTCCATTGGTGTGTTGAAAATAAAATTTAAAAAGAGAATAGCTTTTACTTTAAAAAAATATGTTAATATGGGTGAGTAGTTATAATGGAGTTTTTGGTATACTTACAATTAGATTTTTTTAAGAACTTTTATTGAGATGTAATTGACATACAATAAACTGCATGTTAGATTTTAATCATATGGATTCATTTTACTTGCTTTCCAAATAAATCCTCTAATGTAGTGTTTTCTCCTTAGAGTGTAGTCTTTATATTAAACTTCCTTCCAGATGAATAAATCTCATAATTAAGTGAATTTAATAATCATCGCTGATAGAATATATTAAAATGAAATGTATTTTTAATAGTTAGGTAATTAAGATATATATATTTCATAAATTGGGACTAAGACCAGATCTGTATTTACATATACATAGAAAGCAAACAGTCTAGTGGCACAGTCATTTCTTGGGTCTCAAGGAAGTTAAGGGAAGGTCCACCTTATTGCCTTTTTTACATTTTTTGCAGACTTGTCCATAAATATGTACCACTTGTTATATTGAATCACTGAAAAAAAAAAACTCATTCCAAAGTAATCAATAAAGTGTGTTTTTTTTTTTTTCCTAAGTAAGAAGAAGTATACTGGATATTTTCAAGTCTTTTTTTTTCTTTTCATGCAGGCATCTTAAATTTTCTAACTAAATCCTGTCCATTTCTAATTTATAGTGCTGGATTGTATGGATTGTTTATGTAGGTATTCGGGAATTAAGTGGGAAGTCAAAGTGGATTTCAGTGTATTTGATTCAATTTGTTAATATTTCATTTGCACAATACAAGGAAACATAATATTTATGTAAATATCTATCATCTCTTCTATCTATCTGTCTATCTTCCATTCTTTCATCCATCCATCCACCTGTCCAATCATTCATCTACCCATTCATTCATTCTATTTTGTGTAAATTCTGAGGGAGGAGGTTTTACGGGACGTATCAACTCAGTCTAAGCAAGAAAGAAAAAGCACAAAGTACTTTAAATAGAGAAAAATTATTATAGTGGATTATTAAGCTGTGATAAGGAGAGTGACAATTAAGATGCAAGGAGGACTCTAAAAGATGCTCCAGGGATGAAGGAGAGGACCCAAGAAATGACCAATTTAGAAGAGGATTTCAAACCTTGTTAAAGAAGCTACAGTGGCAGCCCACTGGGTGGCAGAGAAGATTACTGGGTAGTTCAAGTCAGTGCTGCTCCATAGTCTGCAGGCAAGGCTAGATCATTCCTCTAGGGTGCAGATCCACTGAGGCTGGCCGCAGGCATTTGAAAGAAGTCAGATCACTGCTGCAGGTACAACCGAACTGAGAGCTGGGAAAGCCTCCCTCTGCAGGAACCAAGCTTTCTTCTGTGTGCCTTGGGCAGGCTGATGGGCAGGACAAATTTTGGGTGGCTGGCTCTCCATGGAATGTTTTTGTGATGAAAATAAATGGTCACGTGGTTTGCTAATATGGTCTGAGAAGTTACATTTCTAAAAGGAACATATATTTTTATACACTGTAAACCTAATTACAGTTTATTTCTTATTTGTGTCTAAAAATAGACTCATATTGGGTGCAATTACCTGGATTGAAAATATGAAATTGTCTTTGAAGTCATCTCAAAAATAACAAATTTGGCTTACATGTTGTCTTAACTGAGTTAATATGAGTGTGTAAATTGGTTGTCTCAGTTGACACTCTCTCATTGTCCGAACTTAAGACAGACTCCTCTGAGCCCTCTTTTCATCTAAGCCTTGTCCTTGGGCCTTGTTTTTGGTCTACCTAGTTCAGTTGCAACAAGAATGCTTTACCTTGAATACCTGATCACCCTCCATATCTGATCAAATTTCTTATTCCCCACCCTTGATATCTGATGATCCTGACTTGCCTAGGCAAGAATTTTGAGTTGGTTTAGCAAAAATCTCCCTACCCTTTATGTCTCCTCTTAGTAATTTTCCATCCACTAACCTCATACTCTGCTCCTTGGCTATAAATCCTCACTTTTCCTTGTTGTATTCACCATTGAGCCCTACCTCTCTCCCTTGTTGTCATAGTCTTGACAGCTATCACAATAGTCCTGAGTAAAGTCTTATCACTTTGACAAGTGTCAGAATAATTTTTTCTGTAATATAGTTCAAATATGTCTACTGCATTAACAAAATAGTCATTTCAATTAATCTTTAGTATTTACCATATAAGATGTTAATTTGAAATATACTATCCATTCAATAAACTTTAAGTGAGATGCAATATTATCGTATAAACTGAGGACATAATTAGATATATTCCAATTTCATCTACTATTTGGGGTTTATTCAAAAGCTTATAATCTTATCTAATAGTACCCAAATGAGTTTACAATTATCTAATCAAGCTGTACAGAAAATCTATGTTGAATGGGTTGTTCTTCTCATCATTTAATTTGGGCAGAAAACATATTATAAAAACCTTCCTGGTAAAATATAGTGGTTATAGTCTTTAATTAAAGAACAAATGTTTCTTGAAATAAGATCACCTTACAAGTCTAGAATTTTAATTACTGTTAGAGTAATGTTATTAAATGATATAACAGCAATGTTGTAGGTTATTTTAGAATGTTGAGTGATGGATATAAGCATGACTGTGTGTGAGGCATATTACCATTATGTGAGTATTTGTGTGTACCCTTTTAAATTTATTCACTTTAATAAAGTTTTTATTTCAGTTTTAAACTTATGAAAAAGTATCAGTAGTAAAGATAGTACAGAGAGATTCCACATACCCCACATTGTTTCCCTTATTAATTCATTGCTATTGTAAATGTTTCACAATTCATGAGTCATGCAACAGGATATGTTATTATTAACTAAAGTCCATATTTCATCCAGATTCTTTTGGATAAAATCTTTTGTTTTACCTGAAGTTTTGTTACTGTTTCAGAATCCTTTTCAGGATACTCTATTAAATTAATTCATCACCCTTCCTTAGTTTCTCTTGGCTGAAATAGTTTCTCAGGCTTTTCTTGTTTTTGATAATCTTGAGAGTTTTGAGGAATACTGGTCAGGTATTTTGTAGAATGTTCTTCAGTTAATATCAGTCTGATGTTTTCCTCATAATTGGAATGGTATTATAGGTTTTGAAGTGAAAGTCAACAAAGTTAAAGTGACTTTCTCATCACATCATATCAAGCGTACCTATTATCTACATGAAACTTTGGTGTTAATCTTCAGTACTTGAGTGAGGTAGTGTTTGTCAGTTTTCTTTACTATGAAGTTTTTCTTTTTTCATCCCTCCCCATACTGTACTCTGGAAGGAAGTTGCTGTACACAACCCACATTTAAGGAATGAAGAGTCATGCTTCACGTCCTTCAGGTGTAGCATATAATATTATTATTTATAATTCATTTGTATAATGAATTTGGCTGGCCGTCCTTCCTTCTTTCCTTTGTTAGTATGGACTCATAGATATTTATTTTATACTTTGCGTTTTAATCTATTCTGTTTACTTATTTTCTCCTCAGATTGTTTCAGGTTTGGCCACTGAGGAATCTATCAACTGGCTCCTTTGTCTCTTTAACATAACTATGCTTTTTTAAAAAGTGCTTTCTTACTTTCTGGCATTATAAGATGCTCTAGCCTTAACTTGTGTACTTGCTACCCCAGTCCTAGAATCAGCCATTTCTTCAAGGACCTCTGGTTCTGTTTGCTGGATAATGGTATTGGAAACTTGGATCTGGATGCTAAACGTGTTCCTTGCCTGCAGTGACTTTGCTTCTAGCTGACAGAGGAAGGAGCAGGGATACATGTGTGTATAGTAACTTTAGTTTATACGCATATCTATAAATATTTCTTTTTGTATTCATCTGTATCTATATTAAGCTAAACATGAATTCTTACTGATGTATCCAACTTCAATCCACTACCATATGAAGGATTTCAGCCTCCTCCACTTGTTTATCTGTGACATCCCACTCAAATACTGAGAAACTAACATCCCACCATCTGCTACCAATTTACTCAGTTGTTCAATTCTAGTACACATGTATGGCAGCATCAGAATTGTTAACCCCTATTTCCACTGGAAACAATTTTATCAGGTAGAGTACAGTGCTTATAGTTAGTTTCATTGCCTTTAGTCTTATAGACCCCACTTATTTCCAAAGTTACTTAATTCAGCAGTTTTCTCCCCCTTATATTCGTCAATGAGATTGTTGCATACACTTGTAATGCAGTTGGATTCTTTTGCCACATTTGCATTCTATTCTAAAATTCTCTGGCCTTCTATTTTTTTACTTGCATATGTTAAGGTTGAATATTTTATAGTATCATGTATCCACCATTGTAGTATCTTTTAGAACAGCTTTACTGCCAAAAACAAAAAACAAAAACAAAAAAACAAAACCTGTGCTTCATCTGTTCACCCCTTACCCCTCTCCTGTACTGTTGGCAATTACTGGACTACTTATTGTATCTTTAGTTTTGCCTTTTCAGAATAGTGTATTATGCAAGATGTGGACTTTCATAATGACTTCTTTCTTTCACATAGAAATATTAATCTGAGATTCATCCATGTCTGTTTTCCTTGATAACTCATTTCTTTTTAATTCGGAATAATTTTCTAAGATGTGGGTGTATGACAATTGGTTTATATATTCACCTATTGAACAGGATCTTGGTTCATTTGAGTTTTTGACAATTATGGGTAAAGTTGCTATAAACATACATGAGCAGGTTTTATGTGGATATAAGTCTTCAAATCGGTTGGGTAAATATCTAGGTTCAACTAAGTACCTGTTATGAGTATGTTTTAAAAATATGACCAAAAGGAATAGGATGTTCTCATATGATATATCAAGCAATATACTTTTAGGTCATAAAGAAGATATTTGTAGGGGAAAATAAAAAGAAACTGAAATCATGGTTTCCATGTCATATAGAAATATTAGTTGGGAAAAATAAATTGGTATCATTTTATGTTCTTGGCATGTTTCCCAAACTTCAAAATATCATTGCATTTTCCATTTTTTGTGGAAAACATTTAATCCATGTTCTTTAGAGAATATAATAAATATTAAATATTTGGTTAGAATAAAAGGATATTGTTTAGAATAAAGGCAGAAATGAGTTGTTATTTGAATGAAATTAATGAGTATAAGATATAACGCGCAAGCAAAATATAAATAATATGTAAGACACTTTGCAATTCAGGAAGGAAAGCTTGATGTAGAGGTCAGTAATTTTTTCAGAACATGTCTATCCAATTAAGTGATTCCGCTGTGTATTAAAATGCTTATTAATCAAAATGCTTATGTTTTATTTCTATTGGTAGTAATAAGCATTATTTTCAGAGAACTTCATTTAGAGAAAAAATAAATTTATTTCTTACATTAATATGATAAGGAGTGTGAATGATTACCATGACCAAATTGTTAGTTGAAGTATACTAAAGTGAGTTTTCTTGAAAATGCAATGCATTCTAGACTCAGGAAACTCATCATGGACATATTACATTAAATTTTATGGAACTGGTCATTAACTTTTGTAGCTTATCTAATGGAAACATTTTTTAATAGTTTTATAGTATATCAATGAGAGGATATAGGTAGAAAAAGATTTGATATGACAGCCTTTTTAGGTAGCTTGATCATATAATTTTTGAAAATGTCTTCATATTTAAAGATCATAAATTGATAAAACATAGCTTGCTAAAGTACAAATTACCAAAACAAAATAAAAATGAAGATAAAATTCTACAGATATTTTCTGAAATTGTAAATTGCAGTTGTACACAGAAGTGAGTTTTTTACATAAATATCATTTCTCCTTCATATTCAAAACATTTTGGGGCATTTTAATATCACAGTTGAAATATATCTGAAGTGAATTATGCATCTCCATGTCCCCCTGCACGTAGCATGTTGCACATATTATTGATGACTTTGTTCCTCCATTATAAACATTAGCTACTTCATAGGTCTGTGAAACAAGGATGCCCATGGCAACATCTTGGAATCTGCAGCCATCAATATTGGGCTCTACTTTTACAGTCTTTATGTGTCTATCACTTTATTTTTCACATTCTTTCTCTTCTGGTATTCTTTGCTGGTTTCAGAATTTTGGTTGCTTATGATCTGCTGATTTACTTACACATAATTATCAAGTGACTATGCTTCACATATCAGTTTAGAGGCAGTGTTCTAGGTGTTTAATCTGAAAAAGGTATAAATCTGAAAAAGAGGACAGGTAAAGGCATTGCAGGTAGCCATTATGAGACTTATAAATGACATCTTACAAATCAGTTTTCAATCTTTCAGTGATAAATGTTGGTAGCAGTTTTGATCAGTGTATCAACTGTTGGTAAATCAGAAGCCCCTGTTTAATTCCTCTTTTCTTTTTCAAGAAAATGCATACTTCCAAAAATCTTGGAAAATTACTATTTTTCATAGGAATTTCTGCAACTTATACAGTATTTCCCTGACTTCACTTTTGGAAGAAATTTCATTTGGAAAGTTTATCACTCATTTTATTATTCTGCTAGTATTTAATGCTGACCGATCCTTGAACTCTGGGTGACTATGGCCAGAGCAGCTAGTTCATGTATAAGAAGTTTTTAAAAATGACATTTATACTCTCTAAATGGTGCTATTGATTAAACTGGATCATTTATTAGGCTGTATATTAGGTCTCACATAGCCAGGATTAACAAGCTGCACTTGATTTCTGAGTTTAGATTGCCACTAACAGATTATTCTCCCTTAAAGATAGCTGATGTTTGCAGAATAAAGTCATGCTCCCAAATATGTATGTTAAAATAATTTATAAATAAAAATCTAAAAGAGGAAAGCAAAATATGAGCCATCACCATTTTATCATACAAGTGACCTCCCTGACAAGAATCAGTTTGAACATCATCCCCTCTAACGACTATTTCCCCATTTCCTAAAAGGGTCCTGCACCCATAGTCCCAGATCTCCTTATTTTAGCTTTTTTCCATACCATGTTTTAATTGTCTGGTTAACGCCTTACTATATTTTACTTGCCTGTCTTCCCCTTACTACCTTTCTAAGATCCTTATAGGCAGAGTCTTTCTAACCTTTGCATTTCCAGCAACTGGTCTAATGTCTATATTATAGTTAGCCCTTATAGTGAATATTTTTTGTCTGGACTGAACCTAAAATAATCAGATTTCTTTACGGTTTTAGCAAGCCTTGTTCTTGCCTCTCAATAAACTCCCGTTAGAGAAAGATGAAAAATATACATAAAGAAAATATAGTATAAATAGACTATATTTGAGGATAAATATTTCATAGATAACAGTTAATGTAAATATTAGGTATATAGAACTCATAAATATGATATTCATTTACATGCTTTCTCCATGTCCCATCAAAAAATTATATGTGCAAAATGCGGTAGAATATGGCCAAAAGCTCAATTATTACTATAAACAATGATAATCTAACATTCCAATAAATTTGTCTCATTTTTGCAAAATGAGTATAAGGTCAATGCTATTTTATTGTTTATAGAAGTTATGAAATATAAAAACAATACATTTTTAGAGAAATTAAGATTGAACTAAATTCTGCTTTCTTGATTTGGGAAATGTACAGTGTGATGCTAAAGCAAAATAAAATAACATTTAAGATACTTTGCATTTCAGAAATTCTGCTTTTTTCTTATCTAATAATAAGTTTTTAGGACTCATTTTGGGCACAGCTTCTATGGACACATGGTTGTAAGCAATGGACAGTAGACTGACCCTTTGTCCCTGACATTGAAAATAGTTTGATAGACTGTGCTGAATCTTTGTTTGTTAATTATATTCACATTTGCATAGATTATCTTTTCATATCTTTTGGTCACTTTTAATTGAATCAATGTTTTCTTACCAGCTTAAACAATAGAGACCTTAAACATTTGCTACAAATATATACTGATGCATTTTATTTTTAATTTAATATGCTATTTTCCTCATGTTTCTGAATAAATTTATTAATATTTTCCATCAGACTTTGTGGAACTTTAAGACCCTTTGACAATAATTTTGTTGTATTAATTAATATTCTGTCAACCACCTGAACTGACATGGTCCTAAATTAGATACTGGTAGATTCATTGTCTTAATTATTGCAACATTAACATATTTTTGTCTTTTGATTAGAATTTAAAAAGAGAAAAAAAGAAATGCTTAATAGACCTTAAAAATCCATGAAATATAATGTTGGCAAGTATAATAGCCACCCTTTTCAGTGTGCACCTAGCCAGTGTTGACCCCCTCTTCTCTCAAAATGGTACTGCCTTCTACCACTTCCAACACTGATGATCCTTGTCAGCCAGGTTTGTATCACATGAACCTACATATTGATAAAGATTGGACTAGGTTCTTTTCCTGAACTTAAATTCTATATCTAGTTAGTTTATATACTGACCAACTTTCAAGTGCATTGACAAGTAAAAAGGATGGAGCAGGGATTCTAAGAGAAGCAAGGAAGGAAGAGAAGAAAAAAGAGAAAGATAGAAATAGTTATAACTTGGTTCTTGACAATTTGGGGTTTTCCAGTTTCATGTTCCTGTCTCTCTCAGGGCATGTCTTGGCTAGGTACTTTGGGCAACTTCTTGTTATAAAAATTCTATTTACTCAAAGATTCTTACCGGAAAAAGGCTTTGACAAAGACATTAAGGATGGCCAGGATTCTGGTCAACAGCCTCCTAAACAAACTAATATTCTGTAGATTTTCATAGGTTGCTCTGTGCTTTACTCTGAGTATTTTTTTCATGTTCTTTTGCCTGAAATTTGTTGTGAAACTCAGTGTATGGGAGTGGTTTCCATTTTAAGCTAGCATTTCTGGAGATAATAATTTAAGTCAAAGTGTAAGAAAATATAATAGATATAGATACATTCTAGAGGCAGGTGAGCAGTTCTTTGGGTCAGAAATCATATCAGTTTGAAAAGACTGGTAATGTTCTTCCTGTGTGAAAATACATCCACCAGCCTTAACAATAGACCGTTCAACTAATGGGTGGATGCAGAAAAGTCTGATTCACAGATTTTTATTTTTTTCTGCATAGAATGTTCAATAAATGTTTGCTAAATGAATTACTAAATGCATGAATTCAAGTAATTGATATGGTTAGAATCTAGTAAAGAGAGAGAAATTGGCTTGACTCAAATAAAGAAAAAATCTATAGTATTTGTATAAAGTTTCAGAGAAGAAACTGCATTTATTAAGTTGCTTAAACTATCTCGTATATTTGTTCCAATTATATTTCCTTTAGATTCAATTATTTATGTGTCTGTAATATTAATATAGGTTTTTTATTTTATCAGAATCATTGAGGACAAGCGATAACTTTCTTATTTATTTTCGCTAAATACGTGTCAGTGATTTTGCTTATATTTTGAACATTAAAATATAATTTATATAACTGATGAATTTACATATTTGTTAATGTTATCATTTATAACTTTACTCTTAAACTTTTGTAATTATTAATTAACTCTGCTGACCCAGAAACTTAAGAATATGATGACAAGTCTAATGCTGGTGGTTGTACTTCCCAAATTTGTATTCATCATGGATTTAGAGGCTTCAATTTTATGTTAAACCACACGTAGGAAGGAATCCTAATTGGATGTGTGTTGGGTTCCTAACTGTTTACAAAAACTAAACATATGCAGTAAGAGTATCTTTCATTAGGCTTCATCATGAAAAAAAGGATTTGATAATTTTGTGAGAATGTAACATAGGTTAGCCATTATTCAGCGGCTTTACTTTCAAATACCAAATCAATAGCCATTACTCATATTGTAGAAGAAGGTCAACACTGCAGTTATGATCATTCTTTAAATGCAGGTTTTTTAATACCCATATAGGTAGATTTTACAATAAATACCTCAAAAAATATCTTCTGAATTATTCAATTCTGATGTATATAATGGTTCAAGGCCAAAGCCAATGAGACTGAATTACATTTTATTATAATTATCAAATTAGCAGCTTTTATTTTCAAGTGTTGGCCATGAAACTGAGACAAGGCTCTTTTCACAAGATCAGAAGAACACAAAGAAATACATTCAGAGAATTTCCGCGTGTTCAGACCTATCAGTTGATTCAGGAAGGAATGAGCTATCCCACATCCCTACTTAGGGACTCAAAATATGGAGTAAGGAGTTTACTAAGAAGAAATACACTAACACTGCACCTTTGAAGGAGTGTTATTGTTAAGGAACTCTCATAGAGAGCAAGATCATTGGCCATCAGGTAATTATGAGGCATCATATTAAGGTAAAACTCAGGAGGTGTGTTATAACTGGAGTTAAGGCAAGTTGTCTCAGAAGACTATAGAATGTACAGTGGTATTCAGTGTATGTTGTGCAGATTTAGGGCAGAGTTAACCATGAGTAATTTTGCACCAATAAAGCAGTTTTGACACTTTCATTTACTTATTTATGAATTTACTGTACATTTATAGTCTATGTGTTATGTAAATGAACTGTAAGTAAAATTTCTAAAGACCCACATATAGCCCTTTCCTATTTCCTTTCAGTAGCTATTAGAAATGTTTAATGTAAACAAAAAGTAATGGATCCTATAAGACTTGTTTTGATTATTTAATGAAACATATGTATTTTGTTTTAAATTTTAAACTATTTAATATTTTTCCTTTTAAAAAATCTTACTCATATTAAAACAACTTTTAGTAAAATCATGATTATTAAAAATGCTTTAAAATTGTTTTTTAAAGACAAGAATGTAAGACATCTATTAAAAATGCTACACAAATACCCTTGCAAACTTTAGGCTGGGTAAATAGTTTGAACACTGAAATTTAACCATGTAGATAAACAGGTGCTATAAAAGCAAGACAGAGGAAAATTTGCTATTTTTGATATTTTCCCATTTTAAAATTTCTACTTTTGAAAGTTTTTATACTCATAATTTCTTGGGCATAGGGGGTTTGGTGATCATAAATCAAGTGAAAATAATTAGATGAAGATAAAACAAAAATTTGTTTTCAAAGTAATTACAGAGCTTTGTGTTTATTTGTGGTTTACCAAATAAACTCTTAAATAAAGTTTTTAAACTTTAAAATGAAACTTTAAAGTTTTAAAATATATTGGTGATCGAGTTTTTTCTATGCCATATATATTTTATGACCATTCTCAGACCCAAAGTGAAAAACTATGTAGACTCCATAGTATAAAATTTTTAAAAATAATTTTTAGACACCATTTTTACTTACACAAAATCTAAAGCTGGAATGATATGAAATTAGGCTTCAGATATGAGTATAGTGATATAGGTTATTAAGGTAATTTCGGAGCACAATAATGTTAACTTTTTAAAGATCAAGACAATGTAGTGGAAATAGTTGAGGACTTTAGGCTGACCAAATATATATTCTAGGTTTGTGGTTTTTATTTCAGGAGAGAATCCTTCAATTCTTCTTATGGATCATAGTGCAGACAGGGTCTTAGCATATGTCAAATTACCATAGGTAAATGTAGAGTATAAGGTTCAGTTTGCAGTAGCTGATATTAAGAGGCTTATCTTAAATGTGAGTTAGAGTGCCCTTGACATTTCATTGAGTGTATCATCAAATAAGGCAGGGGTTATTTATAATTAAAAAAAAATCAGTTTCTGGAAGAATAAAATGCAGAATAGAATATGGTGTATGGTTGGAAAGTCAAAAGCAATTTCAAACTTAGCATAAAGGTGGATTATGTAATCAAAATTTAGGCTAGGAGTGGAAAAATCCATAAAGATTGAGTAAAAATAAACTTCCCTTTATTGTAACTCAAACAATTTAAAATATGGTTTTAGTCAAAGTTATAAGAATATTTTTATAATTTAAGCATTAAAATCTGGATTGATCCATAATGATACATCTTACCTTCCATGTATATTTCAATAAATAATGCTTCTGTGCAGGATTCAACTAAAGTCATTAGTGACAAATAGCTTTTATTGTACTATGTAGGGCAGATAATTTCATTAACATTCAGGTACCTGGGGATGGGTCGGGGGAAAGGGTAGGGAATTCTCTGCTCTTCTGGTTGTACCTCAGACTTAGGCAGGCTCCATGTCCCTGGGAGTTCGGGGAGAGGCTTTCTCAGTGATCCACCTCTGCTTCAACTTTAGCCAAATATTGCCTGTGTCTTTGGCGTAACCTGTGTGGGAACTTGTTTTGTTTTCCTCCTGAGCAGTAGGAGGCTTCTAATGCTCTGGGAGCAGGGCATTTTCCTACCCCTTCTCCCAGAACACGGGACTTTTTTGCTTTGTTTTATTTTTTATTCTTTTCCTTCAAAGAACCAAAATGTATCTTCTCTTTTTGCTGGAGAGACTGGGTTTCTCCATGCTTTCACCCAGTGGCTTAAAGGTTTTTATATAGGGAAGAAATATCTAAGGGGGCTTCTTGCCTTTTCATATCTGCAGCCACTTCCCTCCTCCAGGTCTGAACTGTGACTGGGGTTTACTTTTTTTTTTCCTGTGAAAATCTCAAAAGGGAGTTCTCTATAGAAATTCCTTCAAGTGGGGACAGACTCCTCCCAGAAGTCCTGTACTTTCACAGTAGCCCATTGTGTCATTTAGCAATTCACTGAATTTTTTAGTTGAATTCTTCTTACTTGCTTGTAATGCAGATATCTGTCATAGGTAAATTAGTGATCATGTCTTGCCTCTTCTGGGAGGACTTGTCTTTCCTTAGATTTGAATTTCAGTTTAGTTGCTTAGCCTGTGACCTCAGCTTTCTGAGAAGTTCAAGAAAAGTTGTGATTTTATTGATTATTCATCTTGTTATTAGGTAGGAGTGACATTGTTTCCATGCTTTTATATTTTAAATGAAAGCCAGAAATCCAACAATTCATTATTAATTTTGACTAAAATTAAAAATATAAGAAGACCCAATTATATTTACTCTGCCAATAATAATGGAGCTTTCTCATTGATGGCCTTCCACACAAGGGAGGCAGCAGAGTGAAAGGTTTGCTCAAGAGACTGAACCCATAAATTCTTCATGTTTCATTTCATGGGTTTTTGTTTTTTGTTTTTGTTTTTGTTTTTTTTTACTTTGGTCAAATTACTTATGCTTCTCTTTTCAGTTTTCTCATATCTATATAGGATAATAATAGAATTGTCCTTAGCATTAAATAGATAAATGTATGTGGAATCCTGCCTGTCACATGATGAGTGCTTCATCACACATATCAACACAAGCTGATGGACCAGTAGAGGTGTGGTGGCATCTCAAATACAATAAGTTTATTCCAGAGAGCTAGAATCTTAATTTCCTTTCTGCCCCGCTCTCTATGGGCTCATACTTATTTAGTAGGCAATATGTGACAGGCATTATTACACTATTATCATCCCTATTTTCAGAAGAATTTTAAAGACTGTTATACTTGAAATCTCCCTCATTGTTCTGAATTTAGATAGAATACTAAAATTTTCTGCAGAAAAACATGTTTTTTAAAAAATAAAAATGGGGGACATTATGTAAATTTTCAATACTCTAACTTATTTTTGTTGTGCTTTATGGAGTTGGAATTGCAATTTTTTTAAGATGAAAATAGTTGACTGTTGACAATTTCATACGGTACAAACTAATAACTTTAAGGGAGTTTTAAATCTTTTATATCTGTTTAATCTCTGAGCACATAATATTTACATTCGAGTTTGAAGCAGGATGCAATTTATTGTTTGTTGTGTATGTTTCTGTCATTTACTTTTTAATAAAATTAAGTATGGTTTGATAGCTAATTAAAATTCTGTGTAGGCCCTGTCATTTTATTTGATGTCATGTTTCATTACTACTAACTCTCCATGGATAAATTTTGGTTTGGTAATAGATTTTATTTGTCCTTTTGGTAAGTTCATTCACATTTTATTAATTTATTCTGAAAGCATATTTTGTTAAAAAAGAAAGTTAAGCAGGGAAAGAAGAGTTTTAACAGTGACTCTCAACAGAATTGTATTAACACTGATGACTTTGCATTTTACACACCATATCTATCTCAATTAACTTAGAAAATTTAGACCATCAATACACAGGGTACTCTTGTGAGGCAGATTATAGTGTTTCATTGTTAGGATGCAGAGTTAAAACGATTTATCTAAGCACACTGTAATTCAGGGCAAGGGTGGAAGTGTAATTAAGAGGTACTTTTCATTAACTTCAATTTTAAAAAATATATATCAATTTCATTTTATGCACTGTACTTTACACTGTCTTTAAAAAGGAAGCTAGCAGGTATGTGATCAGTAGAGAGTAATCCTTTTGTATTTAAAAGAACTACTTGTAAATGGACAGAATTTGAACGTGAAATAGATTTACTCTAGCTAATGCAGATTTTCTCAAAATGTCCAGCTTAAAGAGACCAAAAAGTATTTGAGAAGTTATGTACTCCAGATTCCTCTAAATGCAGAGATTTCATCCAGCGTACATCTGACATCATCCTGTGCCCAACACTGAAGCCTATCAGCTTAGTACCTTGAAAAGTAATGTGCATCCTGCTGGACAGTTATAGAAGTCATTTCTTTGTCACTATAATTTCAGCCAATGGTGAAGGGCACATGAGAACAACAGAAAGCAAGTCTACCCTGCCTTCTGTATGCTCTTCATTCACTTATTCATCCATTCATTCACACATCCTTAGCTAATGACCAAAGTTTGTATCAGATCTTGAATGCAGAAATGGATATTAAAAATCTCTGCCCCTGAAAAGTGAGCAAGTCAAGCAGTCAGCTGCTATGCTCATTGCTATGAAGTAAGTACATCCAGAGTTGTTATGGAAGTTAAAGAAAGTACTCCTTTCACCAGTGAGGTTGGATGTTAAGAAAGTCTTCAAAGAGGAAAAGACCTTTACCTTGAGCAGCTGTTTCTGATGCAGACAGGAATATGAAAGCCTAACAGAAAAGGGGAACATGAGTTTCGAAAAGGATTATAATTTGTATGCAGATTGAAGTGAATGGAAGTGACATTTAAATGTTTAAAGAAGACAGTTATTGCACCAATCCATTTTCTCTTTTCTAGATATATCCTTAGTTCTTTCATTTATTATGTAGTTTGGTTTCCAGATACCTTTATTAACTTCACAGCAGTTTAACTTATCAAAAAATGTTTTGTTTACAAAAAGAATAAAATACCTAGGAATAAACCTGCCTAAGGAGGCAAAAGACCTGTATGCAGAAAACTATAAGACACTGATGAAAGAAATCAAAGACGACACAAACAGATGGAGGGACATACCATGTTCTTGGATGGGAAGAATCAACATTGTGAAAATGACTGTACTACCCAAAGCAATTTACAGATTCAATGCAATCCCGATCAAATTATCAATGGCATTTTTCACAGAACTAGAACAAGAAATCTTACGATTTGTATGGAAACACAAAAGACCCCGAGTAGCCAAAGCAATCCTGAGAAGGAAAGACAGAGTTGGTGGAATTAGGCTTCCTGACTTCAAACTATACTACAAGGCCACAGTGATCAACACAGTATGGTACGGGCACAAAAACAGAAATACAGATCAATGGAACAGAATAGAGAACCCAAAGGTAAACCCAAGCACATATGGGCATCTTCTCTTTGACAAAGGAGGCAAGAATATACAATGGAAAAAAGACAGCCTCTTCAATAAGTGGTGCTGGGAAAATTGGATAGCTACATGTAGAAGAATGAAGTTAGAACACTTCCTAACACCATACACAAAAATAAACTCCAAATGGATTAAAGACCTACATGGAAGGCCAGACACTATAAAACTCCTAGAGGAAAACATAGGCAGAACACTCTATGACATCCATCAAAGCAAGATCCTTTTGGACCCACCTCCTAGAATAATGGAAATAAAATCAGGAAGAAACAAATGGGACCTCATGAAACTTAAAAGCTTTTGCACAGCAAAAGAAACCATAAACAAGACAAGAAGGCAACCCTCAGAATGGGAGAAAATACTTGCCAATGAAGCAATGGACAAAGCATTAATCTCCAAAACATACAAGCAGCTCATGCAGCTTAATACCAAAAAAGCAAATAACCCAATCCACAAATGGGCGGAAGACCTAAAGAGACATTTCTCCAAAGAAGACATACAGAAAGCCAACAGACATATGAAAAGATGCTCAATCATTAGAGAAATGCAAGTCAAAGCCACAATGAGGTATCACCTCACACCAATCAGAATGGCCATCATGAAAACATCTAGAAACAAGAAATGTTGGAGAGGGTATGGAGAAAAGGGAACTCTCCTGCACTGTTGGTGGGAAGTTAAGTTGGTACAGCCACTATGGAAAACAGTTTGGAGGTTCCTTAAAAATCTAAAAATAGAACTATCATATGATTCAGTCATCCCACTCCTGGGCATATACCCAGAGAAAACCATAATCCAAAAGGAAACATGTACTGTAATGTTCATTGCAGCACTATTTACAATAGCCAGGACATGGAAGCAACCTAAATGCCCATCAGCAGATGAATGGATAAAGATGTGGCACATATATACAATGGAATATTACTCAGCCATAAAAAGGAATGAAATGGAGTTATATGTGATGAGGTGGATAGACCTAGAGTCTGTCATACAGAGTGAAGTAAGCCAGAAAGAGAAAGACAAATATTGTATGCTAACTCATATATACGGAGTCTAAAAAAAATGGTATTGATAAACCCAGTGACAAGACAAGAATAAGGATGCAGATGCAGAGAATGGACTGGAGGACACAGGGTTGGGAGGTGGTGGGGGGCGAAGGGGAAGGTGGGACAAAGTGAGAGAGTAGCATAGACATATATACACTACCAACTGTAAAATAGATAGCTAGTGGGAAGTTGCTGTATAACAAAGGGAGATCAACTCGATAATGGGTGATGCCTTAGAGGGCCGGGATGGGGAGGGTTGGGGGGAGTCACAGGAGGGAGGGAATATGGGGATATGTTTATAAATACAGCTGATTGTCTTTGGTGTACCTCAAAAACTGGTACAAGAGTGTAAAGCAATTATATTCAAATAAAGAGCAAAAAAAAAAAAAAAATCCAAAGGTACATTGAGAATAAAAGAAAAATTGTGTTTAAACAGGACAATTAATTTATATCTGCAGAATGCCTTCAGATTTATCTTTGCAAAGAGCACTGTTAAAATGTTTTTTTCAAAATCTAATTGGGTGATGCTACTGAGCTAACATGGTAAGACTAATATACCAGAAACTGTAAATATCCCACCACATTTTTGTTTTCTTATTATGTAGATGTTGCTCTCATAATTTAGTGGGATTTTTAATGGGGATCCAAGAATGTCAACTATGATTGGTGGGATGAAAAATTCTTAAAATCTGATTGAATGACATGTAAACTATGTACTGCTTTTTACGTGGATCTCCTAATATCATTCTGTAGGAAAAAGGTTAAGCAGATATTTAATAGCATGTGTCCACTGACTTACTGGATTTCTCACCTGGTACACATCAATCATATGGAAAGCAGAAAACCCTATGAATTTGTTTTAGTTTGCTATGTTTCTCTTCTGAAGACAAAGGAATAGTAGGTAGTTGAGAAAAGAGTGGGAAGTGAGGTGAGAAAACTCATGCTCTAGTGGTAAGCAACTTCCAAATAGCTGAGTAGCAGCTGGAAATTTATTCCAGTATTAGTCATAGGTCATTTAACTTTATACTTGACCACATTGGGAAGTAAAATAAGGTAGTCATTGAATCCAGGGATTCACAGTAAACCCCAAACTGACCATCAGCTTCTGGCTGTTTGAGATCTCATCTATGTGCCTCTTCAGTAGCAAGGTCAAAGGAGACCTTTGGGTAGCCTTTGTACATTTATGAGAAATGTTTTTTTCTTCTTGTTAAAGAATGCTCACATTTCCCTTTGTAAGAAAGAAAACTCACTTGCCAGCATGATTATCAAAACACATGTTTACTATGTGCCTTGCTATGTCTGTTAAATTTGTATCAGTAATTAGTATGCCCTGGTGATTAAGAGCAAGGGCCCAACTGCTTCTTGGATTCATATATCAGGTTTGCTACTTAGTACCTGTGAGGACATGCTTTGAGCATATTTAATCTTTCTGGGTCTCAGTTATAGATAAATAAGGATAATCATGTCCAGTTTACTGAGTTCTTACTATTTGAATAGGTGTGTAAAGCAGCTAAAATTTCCTTGGCATATACTAGATATTCAATAAATTGAAGTTATTATTGCATATTGACTTTCTTCAATATCTCATTTCTGCATGCCTTTACCTTCCCTTCCTAACCAGGCTATCATGCGAAAGGACAGTGGTGGTCATATGATTCACCACATGTGTACATGGAATTCCTATTGTATGTAGGCTGGCTTGGAAACTTGATTTGCTAGTCAACAGACACAAAAACAAATTATAGACTGACTGACTGAATAACTGATTGATTACCTGCCTGATGAAGTCTCACTTGTCTATTTTTGCTTTTGTCACCTGTGCTTTTGGTGTCATGTCCAAGAAATTATTTCCAAGACCAATGTCAAGAAGCTTTTCCCCTGTGTTTTCCTCCAGGAGTTTTACAGTTTCAGTCTTACTTTTAAGTTTTTAATCCCTTCAGGTTGTTTTTTGTGTATGCTTTAAGGTACATTGTAGTTATTTTGCATGTGGTTATCCAGCTTTCCCAGCACTTATTGTTGAAGAGACTATTCTTTCCCCATTGTGTATGCTTGGCAGACATGCTGACAATTAGTTGACTATCTATTTGTAGCTTTATTTCTGGGCTCTGTATTCTGTTTCATAAGTCTACATGTCTACCTTTATACCAGTAACATACTCTTTTAATTACCATGGCTTTATAATATATTTTGAAATCTGGAAATGTGATGACTCCAGCTTTGTTCTTCTTTTTCAAGATTGTTTTAGCTTTGTAGAATCTTATGTGTTCCACAACCTTGAAGGCAGAATATTTAAATAAACTATTTGGAATAATTCTGCACTGGAGAATTGTCTTTTGTCCATTGTTTATTTATTCATTCATTTATGCCAGTATGGATTCATGGATATTTATTTTATAATTTCAGTTATAATCCAATACTGCTTTATTTTGCTGCTAAGATTATTCCAGTATTGGCTACTGGCAAAGGGACACAGTTAGCTCCTATGTCCCTTAGCTATATCCCATCATTGTGGGATTTTGTTTTGTTGTTTGTGTGTTTTGTTTGTTTGTTCATTTTGTTTGTTGAGTACTTCCTTACTTTCTGGCCCTACAAGAAACTCCAGAAACTCCAAGCTCGTCTTTTATATTTTCTGACCTAGCCCTAGAATCGGCCATTTATCCAAGGATCCATGCTTCTCATTATTGGATAATAGTATTAGAAATCAAGATCTGGGCACTCAGTGTGCTTGTTGTCCCTTGTCAGTTTATTACAACATATTATAGTGTATGTAAATTTCTCTATTTAATAGCTATTGCACCCATGACATTTAAGTGTAGATATAAACTGAATGTATTATTCTTACATTCAGATTTCTCTCCAATAATGTAAACCAACAATTTTCAAACAAACTGAACATTTAGTAAGTCACTCACTAATGTTACCATGTAAGAAACCTAAATATATAAAATAGGTATAATAATTTTATTGAAAACATTATTACTAATACACAGTGAGAAAAATACTTTTATTCCATAAAACAGGAACTTAAATATTTAAAAACATTTATTTTATGTTTATTTCAACTTTTTATATTTCTTTTTCATGTATATTTTATAATGTGCAAAATATACTATAATAATCATACCT
The DNA here is from genome assembly GCF_030028045.1 of Hippopotamus amphibius kiboko. NCBI lineage: Eukaryota > Metazoa > Chordata > Mammalia > Artiodactyla > Hippopotamidae > Hippopotamus > Hippopotamus amphibius. The sequence continues at coordinate 32,291,199 of NC_080189.1, read as the reverse complement.
GTGATGAAGTTATAAATATAAATGTTCAGATAGTAACATTTTACACTAATTTTTAACCCTTAAGATTCATGGTAAGTAGTTTTGTGATCCTTGTTTTTTCTCATCTTCTTTTCTAGAGCTATTGCAGACAGTGTTTCTTCAGCGGAGACTACGTATTAATAAAAATGTCTCCAACTTAATGCACATAGGAAACAACTAGGATTTCTATTAAAAATGCAGTTTCTGATTTAGTATGTTTATGTTTTTTATTGGGTGAGGATTAGGACTATGAGTTACCTGACTCCCATGGTCAGTGGCCTATCAGGCTGAAATTAAGGTATTTCCAGGGGCTGCAATCTCATATAAAACTTTAAATCCTCTATCAAGCTCATTGGTTGTTGGCAAAAGTTTATTTCTTTGTGGTTATAGAACCAAGAACCTCAGCTCACAAAGGCCTCCCACCATTTTCTGCCATGTGGTCCTCCTCAGAGGGCAATTTGTTTCTTGAAGGCAAACAGGAGTGCATCTCTGCTTCTTCAAATCTCTGACTTCTCTGGTTATATGGATATACTTCCTTGGTGAAAATTGTTTGAGCCACACACATTACTTTTTCACTTTCATATTTAGGTTAATAAGCTTTATAAAAATGACTTAAAGAATTTAGGTAGAGGGAGAAATAGAGACACAGATGTAGAGAACAAACATATGGACACCAAAGGGGAGAAGGTGTGTGGAATGAACTGAGAGACTTGGATTGACATATATACACTAACATGTAGAAAATAGATAACTATTGAGCACCTTCTGTATAGCACGGGGAACTCTACTTCACTGTACAGTAGAAACTAACAACATTGTAAAACAACTATACCCCAATTTAAAAAAAACTTTAAAATAAAAGGTAAAGCAACCCATTGTGCAATATTGATATTCTGTGTAACATGACAGCAAAGTAGAAAAATATAAGTGAAATAAAAATAAAAAGTAGTGTAGAAAAAAAGACTTTAGGTAGACTATTATGATTAAAAACTATAAAAAGGAATATACCTGAAGAATAATGAGAGATTCTAAAATATAATTTGAATTCTGCCATTTAAAATGAAAAAAAGAGAAAAGGGAGTCATCTAAAGAAATTATTGACTCTATATTACAAGCTCAAATTGCAAAAGAAATATTCAAATCTCAGAATGAGGCACATAAATATTTTTTATTCTATTTTTCTATTTTTATTTTTAGCCTTTTTATGTATTTTTATTTCTAGCTAAGTTTTTTGTAGTGCTGACTGTATCCCTCCTACCTTCTTTTCCTCTCTATCTTTTATACATTTCTATTTTTTTCTTTTTCTTTTCATATTTCCAGTCACACTATGCTCTTCTGTTGCCCTGTCTTCTATCCTTTTTTAGTTTATTTTATCTTAATATACTTATAATCAATATTATCGCTCGGCTCTGTTTCCTTGCTTTGTTCTCCAGATGACACACTGCTTTGGTTTTTATTATTAGGTTTGGTCTTTATCTTAGTTCTGATTACAGTTGTCTGATTTTGTTTTGGGAATCTTCAGTCTGTCAGATTGTACTCTTGCTCTTTATTATATTTGGTCCTAGCTTTCAAAATTTCCCTGAATATGTGTTTGTGTGTGTGTGTGTGTGTGTGTGTGTTTAATTAATTACGATCTTAGTCCTAAGGGATCTACATGTATTATAACCTTTTTTTATTCTTTTATTCTATTTTTTCTTCTATTTTTATTTTTAGATTTTTTATATATTTCTATTTCTAGCTAAGTTTTTTGTAGTGCTAACTTTACCTCTCCTACCTTCTTTCTTTATCTTTTATACATTTCTATTTTTTTCTCTTTTTTCTTTTTCTTTTCTTATTTCCAGTCACACTGTGCTCTTCTGTTGCCCTGTCTTCTATCCTTTTTTAGTTTATTTTATCTCAGTATACTTATAAGCAATATTATCAGTCTGCTCTGCTTCCTAGCTTTATTCTCCACATGACACACTGCTTTGGTTTTTATTATTAGGTCTTATCTTTATCTTACTTCTAAGTATAATTGTCTGATTTCGTTCTGAGAATATTCAGTCTGTCTGGTGGTACTCTTGTTGCTCTTTTTTATATCTGATCCTAGCTTTCAAAATCTGGATTTGTCTTTGTGTGTGTGTGGACTTTTTTTTTTTTTTTTTTGGTTTTGAATTTGTTTGTTTTCTCTTTGATTGTCTGATGGCATACTGGGGTTCTTCTGTCAGGTCTTTCCAGTGCCTTATGTTCTAATGGATTCAGTATTTGTGTGTCTTGTACATGTATCTGTTTCCTTGATTAAGTATTTGTTTGACTCAACATTCTGCCATTAGTCTGGGGCTTGGACAGTCTTCTTTAAACTCCTTTATTGCTGGGACAAGCAACCTCTGAAGTCTGGAATACTCAATCAGAAGTCAAGTAGGAGACACTGGGGAGGCAGCACTGAATCCAGGATGCTAGACTACTAGGGAGTCCTCAGACACAGGGAAGATTAACTGCAGAGAACTCTCACAGAGCCCTGTATCAGAATCTAAGACCCAGCTTCATCTGACTATCTGCAACTGCCAGTGCTGGACACCTCACACTAAACTACAAACAAGACAAGAACACAAACCCACCCATCAGCACACAGACTACCTAAAGCTATATTAACCTCACAGATACCCTAAAACACACCACCTGACACGGCCCTGCTCATCAGAGAGAAAAGACACAAAGCCACACACCAGAAAGCAGACACCAGATCCCCCCACCGAGAAGCCTACTCAAGACACGGGACAAACCCCACCACAGAGGGCAGAGGGCAGAAACAAGAGGAATTACTACTAGGCAGCATAGGGAAAGGAGACAGCAAATGCTATAAATTAGACAAAATGAGAAAACAAAGAAACATCATGCAGGCAAAGGAGCAGGAAAAAACCCCACAAGACCTAATAAATGAAGAGGAAATAGGAAAAATGCCTGAAAAAGAATTCAGAGTAATGATAGTAAAGATAATCCAAAATCTTAACTACAAAATAGAGAAAATACAAGAAACAGCTAATGACACAGAAGAACTAAAGAGAAAACAAACAGTAATGGACAACAAAAAAACTGAAATTAAAAATACTCTAGATGGTGTAAACAGCGGAATAACTGAGGCAGAGGAGTGAATAAGTGAGTTGGAAGATAGAATGGGGAAATAACTGCCACAGAGCAGGAAAGGGAAAAAAGAATAAAAAGAATGGAACATGCTCAGAGACCTTGGTGACAGCATTAAGTGCACCAACATTCAAATCATAGGCATCCCAGAAGAAGAAGGAAAAAAGAAAGAGTCTGAGAAAATATTTAAACAGGTTATAATGGAAAACTTCCCCAACATGGGAAAGGAAATAATTAACCAAGTCCAAGAAGCACAGAGAGTCCCATACAGAATAAACCCAAGGAGAAATACACCAAGACACATATTAATCAAACTAACGATAATTAAACACAAAGAAAAATATTAAAAGCAGCAAGAGAAAAGCAACAAATAACATATAAGGGAAAACCCATAAGGATAACAGCTGATCTTTCTGCAGAAATTCTGCAGGCCAGAAGGGGTGGCAGGATATACTGAAAGTCCTGAAAGAGAAAAACCTACAGCCAAGAATACTCTATGTAGCAAAAATCTCATTCACATTTGAGAAATCAAAAGCTTTAGAGACAAGCAAACGTTAAGAGAAATCAGCACCAAACCAGCCTTACAACAATTGCTTAAGGAACTTTTCTAAGTCGGAAACACAAGAGAAGGAAAAGACCTACAAAATCAAATCCAAAACAATTAAGAAAATGGTAATAGGAACATACATGTCAATAATCACCTTAAATGTAAATGGATTAAATGTTCCAACCAAAAGACACAGCCTGGCTGAATGGATACAAAAACAAGACCTTCTGTATACTGTCTACAAGAAACCCACTTCAGACCTAGGGACACATATAAACTGAAAGTAAAGGGATGGAAAAAGATATTCCATGCAAATGGAAGTCAAAAGAAAGCTGGAGTAGCATTACTCATATCAGACACATTAGACTTTAAAGTAAAGACTATTACAAGAGACCAGGAAGGAAACTACATAATGAGCTAGGGATCCATCCAAGAAGAACATATAACAGTTGTAAATATCGATGCACCCAACATAGGAGCGCCTGAATATGTAAGGCAAATGCTAACAGCCATCAAAGCGGAAATCGACTAACACAATAATAGTAGGAGACTTTAACACCCCACTTATATCAATAAGTTGTATATCAAACAGATCATACAAACAGAAAATAAAGGACACACAAGCTTTAAATGACACATTAGACCATCTCGACTTAATTGATATTTATAGGACATTCCGTCCAGAAAATACAGAATACACTTTCTTCTCAAGTGCACACGGAGCATTCTCCAGGATAGATCACATCTTGGGTCACAAATCAAGCCTCAGTAAATACAGGAAAATTGAAATTGTATCAAGCAACTTCTCTGACCACAATGCCATGAGACTAGATATCAATTACAGGAAAAAAAACTGCAAAAAATACAAACACATGGAGACTAAACAATATGCTATTTAACAACAAAGAAATCACTGAAGAAGTCACAGAGGAAATCAAAAAATTTCTAGAAACAAATGGCAACGAAAACACAACAACCCAAAACCTATGGGATGCAGCAAAAGCAGTTCTAAGAGGGAGGTTTATGGTAATACTGCCCTGCATCAAGAAACAAGAAAAATATCGAATAGACAACCTAACCTTACACCTAAAACAAGTAGAGAAAGAAGAACAAAGAAACCCCAAAGTGAGCAGAAGGAAAGAAATCATAAAGATCAGATGAGAAATAAATGAAAAAGAAACCATAGCAAAGATCAATACATTTCAAAACTGGTTCTTGGAGAAGGTAAATAAAATTGATAAACCATTAGCCAGACTCATCAGGAAAAAAAGGGAGAAGAAAATCAACAGAATTAGAAATGAAAAAGGAGAAATAACAACAGACACTGCAGAAATACAAAAGATCATGAGAGACTACTACAAGCAACTATATGCCAATAAATTGGATAACCTGGAAGAAATGGATAAATTCTTAGAAAAATACAGTCATCCAAGACTGAACCAGGAAGAAATGGAAAATATGACCTGACCAATCACAAGTACTAAGGTTGAGACTGTGATTAAAAACCTCCCAACAAACAAAAGCCCAGGGCCAGATGGCTTCACAGGCGAATTCCATCAAACATTTAGAGAAGAGCTAACACCTATCCTTTTCAAACTCTTCCAAAATGCAGCAGAATTAGGAACACTCCCAAACTCATTCCTCAAGGCCACCATCACCCTGATACCAAAACCAGGCAAAGATGTGACAAAGAAAGAAAATCACCAGCCAATGTCACTGATGAATATGGATGCAAAAATCCTCAACAAAATACTAGCTAACAGAATCCAACAGCACATTAAAAAGGTCATACACCATGATCAAGTGGGGTTTATCCCTGGAATACAAGGATTACATCATATTAACAAATTGAAGGATAAAAACCATATGATAATGTCAATAAATTCAGAAAAAGCTTTTGACAAAATTCAACATCCATTTATCAGAAAAACGCGCCAGAAAATGGGCATAGAAGGGAATTACCTCAACATAATAAAAGCCATATATGAGAAACCAAAAGCCAACATCATTCTAAATGGGGAAAAACTGAATGCATTCCCTCTAAGAACAGGAACAAGACAAGGGGCCCCACTCTCACCATTATTATTCAACATAGTCTTGCAAGTTTTAGCCACAGCAGTCAGAGAAGGAAATGAAAGAAAAGGAATCCAAATTGGAAAAGAAGATGTAAAACTGTCACTCTTTGCAGATGACATGATATTATACATAGAAAACCCTAAAGCAGCTACCAGAAAACTGCTAGCACTAATTGATGAGTTTAGTAAAGTAGCAGGATACAAAATTAATGTGCAGAAATCTCTTGCATTCCTATACACAAACAGTGAGAAAGCATAAAGAGAAATTAAGGAGACTCTCCCATTTACCATTGCAACAAAAAGAATAAAATACCTAGGAAGAAACCTGCCTAAGGAGGCAAAAGACCTGTATGCAGAAAACTATAAGACACTGATGAAGGAAATCAAAGATGATACAAACAATTGGAGAGACATACCATGTTCTTGGATGGGAAGAATCAACATTGTGAAAATGACTGTACTACCCAAAGCAATTTACAGATTCAATGCAATCCCTATCAAATTACCTACAGCATTTCTCACAGAATTAGAACAAGAAATCTTATGATTTGTATGGAAACACAAAAGACCCTGAGTAGCCAAAGCAATCTTGAGTAGGAAAGACAGAGTTGGTGGAATTAGGCTTCCTGACTTCAAACTATACTACAAGGCCATAGTGATCAAGACAGTATGGTACTGGCACAAAAACAGAAAAACAGATTAATGGAACAGAGTAGAGAACCCAAAGGTAAACCCAAGCGCATATGGGCATCTTCTCTTTGACAAAGGAGGCAAGAATATACAATGGAGAAAAGATAGCCTTTTCAATAAGTGGTGCTGGGAAAATTGGATAGCTACATGTAAAAGAATGAAATTAGAACACTTCCTAACACCATACACAAAAATAAACTCCAAATGGATTAAAGACCTACATGGAAGGCCAGACACTATAAAACTCCTAGAGGAAAACATAGGCAGAACACTCTATGACATCCATCAAAGCAAGATCCTTTTGGACCCACCTCCTAGAATAATGGAAATAAAATCAGGAAGAAACAAATGGGACCTCATGAAACTTAAAAGCTTTTGCACAGCAAAAGAAACCATAAACAAGACAAGAAGGCAACCCTCAGAATGGGAGAAAATACTTGCCAATGAAGCAATGGACAAAGCATTAATCTCCAAAACATACAAGCAGCTCATGCAGCTTAACACCAAAAAAGCAAATAACCCAATCCACAAATGGGCGGAAGACCTAAAGGGACATTTCTCCAAAGAAGACATACAGAAGGCCAACAGACATATGAAAAGATGCTCAATCATTAGAGAAATGCAAGTCAAAGCCACAATGAGGTATCACCTCACACCAATCAGAATGGCCATCATGAAAACATCTAGAAACAAGAAATGTTGGAGAGGGTATGGAGAAAAGGGAACTCTCCTGCACTGTTGGTGGGAATGTAAGTTGGTACAGCCACTGTGGAAAACAGTTTGGAGGTTCCTTAAAAAACTACAAATAGAACTACCATATGATCCAGTCATCCCACTCCTGGGCATATACCCAGAGAAAACCATAATCCAAAAGGAAACATGAACTGTAATGTTCATTGCAGCACTATTTACAATAGCCAGGACATGGAAGCAACCTAAATGCCCATCAACAGATGAATGGATAAAGAAGATGTGGCACATATATACAATGGAATATTACTCAGCCACTAAAGGGAATGAAATGGAACTATATGTAATGAGGTGGATAGACCTAGAGTCTGTCATACAGAGTGAAGTAAGCCAGAAAGAGAAAGACAAATACTGTATGCTAATTCACATATACGGAAGCTAAAAAATGGTACTGATGAACCCAGTGACAGGGCAAGAATAAGGATACAGATGCAGAGAATGGACTAGAGGACATGAACTTGTGGGGGGAGGCGCAGTGAAGGGGAAGGTGGGACAAAGTGAGAGAGCAGCATAGACATATATACACTACCAACTGTAAAATAGATAGCTAGTGGGAAGTTGCTGTATAACAAAGGGAGATCAACTCGATGATGGATGATGCCTTAGAGGGCCAAGACAGCAAGTGTGGGAGGGAGGGGATATGGGGATATATGTATAAATACAGCTGATTCACTTTGGTGTACCTCAAAATCTGGTACAAGATTGTAAAGCAATTATATTCCAATAAGGAGCTTAAAAAAAAAAACTGGTAGAAATATCGATGAATGGAACACAGTAGAGAGTTCATTGCACTGCTATTTACAATAGCCAGGACATGGAAACAACCTAAATACCTATCAAGAGATGAATGGATAAAGAAGATATGGCACATATATACAGTGGAATATTGCTCATGCATAAAAAGGAATGAAATTGAGTTATTTGTAGTGAAGTGGATGGACCTAGAGTCTGTCATACAGAACAAGGTAAGCCAGAAAGAGAAAAACAAATACCGTTTATTATCTCATATATATGACATCTAAAAAAAATGGTACTGATGAACCCAGTGACAGGACAAAAATAAAGATGCAGATGTAGAGAATGGACTTGAGGTCACGGGGTTGGGGGTGAATGGGAAGCTCGGACAAAGTGAGAGAATAGCATTGACATATATGCACTACCAAATGTAAAATAGCTAGTGGGAAGCTGCAATCAATCAATCAATCAATCAATAAAAACTAAGAAAATAAGACATGCAAAAAAAAAAAAAAAAAAAAGCCTGAGAAATTTGAGAGTGTAACTTGGGTATTTTTCATACAAAACTTCTAAGTTTCTCAGCAAATATTTTCCTTTATTTTTCTCTGCTATTACATACCAGTTATGTTGAATAAGGGAGCTTGCTTTAGAAGAAAAACCAAACCAAATCAAAACCAAAACCAAACCAAACCAAAGCAAAACAAAATAAAATAAAAAAATACCCAACAGAGAAGGATCCCTCCCTCCAGGACCAAACAAAACAGAGCAGATGCAAAAAATCCGAATCCATGAATTGTTACAACTTGATGTAATTACAATAATAATATTATTTAAATTAATTTCCAGTGGTAAAAGAAAAATATTTTCTATTGTCTTACACAAGTGTAGAACTAGTGCTCTATTAGGACAATTGTTTTTGAGATCTTACATTTTAAAATTCACAGCTGTTTGTAGTTGATATGGCAAAGCTCAGCAAAGATTTGCCCTCCAGGAATTATTTGTTGCCCTAGCTGTTGGGAGCATTTGTCAATAGATATCCTTCAGCTGTCAGTGCCTTTAGCAGTCACCTCACACGTGGAGAGCTTCTTTGCTAAAAGTCATGCCCTTCTCTGTGCAGCCCACTTTCAATGATTTATATGAGAGATTATAAAGGCTCAGTTGTTTCAAACCGACCCAGGACAACTCTGATGAACCATACTTGCTCCAGAGCTTCCTACAGAGGCAGCGGAGGCAGTTACCAGCTGTATTTTACTTCCATTTCTCTACCTACTTAAATCTGCTTTCTCTCTTATAGCTGTTGGTCTCCTTATAGACATTCTGCGCATTGAATTCCATCTCAAATTCTGCTTGCTGGAGAACCCCAACAGGGACCCTATTTTTTTTATTTTTTCATATGGTGTGTTAGTTTAAAAATATGCCTGTATGGTATGCTTCAGCAATCAGAGGTACTCTCATATCTAGTTTTCTTTAATGTGTCTTCTATATTCTTGATAGGGCTGAATTTGAATATACATAGTAGTTATTCTATAGATAATTATGATGACATAAAATTTGGACATTTTATCTTTAAAGAAATACGAAAATGTTTATCCGTAGGAAAACATATTTTTTTTTTTACTATTTCCCCAAAACATAAAAATTAGGAAATTCAAATCAGTCATATTGGATTCCAAATCAATGGAAACAGTTGTTAAAATGTAGACTCTAGAAGTCCACCAATATATATTGAATAAAAATCTCTAAGAGCAGCTTAACAATTTATATCTTGAGACATACAGGGTATTCATATGCACTAAAACTACTGAACAGCATGTGGAAACTGCTGATAGATGGTCCCTTCTTTCTGTTGTGAGGAATAATGGAAGGGAGACTCTACTGGAATACTGAATGCTCCTAGCTGACTTTACACAGTGCAGTGTTCCTTCAGTAAAGATGTGCTCTATAGAGGGACATTTTATCAATTTCATCAGTGTTTCTTTTAAAATAGCTGGTTTTACTATTAGGATTACAGAATAGAAAGACTTCCAAACATTTTATTAAAAGCATACTATTTCTTTACTGTGTATTTATTTGTACTCTGCTGAGTGTCTACTTGTAATATGTGCTGATGCCAGAATAATCAATTTACAGGCTATTGGAAAATGAGTTAAAATAAGTTTTCAGTTTTGTAGAAAAGATGTAATCAATAATCAATAGAAAAACTTTTTTAGTAAAAGAGGATGTGTGACACAGCTTACTTCCTCCAATATAGAAATAATTGTAGTGTGACCTTTTTATTATATAGAGTATTGTGAAGTTCAAAAGCAATGGAACATACAATGTAATGCACAGTGTAAGACATCTATTAGCATATATTAACATAGAGAATTGGGGAGTTTATTATGAATAATTATTTCATAAGCTTCTTAATAAGCATCTTTCATTTGTTAATTGGCTTTCAGTGAAGAAATCATACTTAATGTCTAACCAAACATTTATTATTCCATTTTTATTTTTTCTTGTTCCTTCTGTGAAAAGTAATAAAAATGTGTCAGTGAAATTCTAATAATTCTTTAAATATTTGTAGAAACTCATTGTTTCTCATGTCTGTTAATCTCCAAGCTTACTAGCTGCGAATCTTTTTAGTTTTTTTCATTTGATGTAGTTTTCTTCCTGAAACAATCCCTTTGATGTTTTATGGACCCCTTTTTTAAATATAACATTCACTTCAAAATGAGAAACAGTGCTCATTTAATAGTGTGGAGAGCTGTTGACATCTTCTTGTGCCAGTCTTGAGTGACAAGTCTGTTCTTTCCTAGACCAGCGACAACTGCTTCATTCAGATTTTGAACAAATATGATTCCTGGGCTTCTCACTGACAAGTTTAGTTTAGGTCAAATCTTCCCTCATGTTTTGCTTTTTGCAGCTACATATTGATTGTAAAATGTAACTTTTTAACGTATGCCCATTTATTTAATGTTTTCTTATTATATATGTACATATTTAAATTCTAAAATAATACTTATTTTAAAAGTGAAACAATGCAACAGCATATACTGTTTCCTCTAAAGCCAGTCCTACTGCCAGTCCCAACTAATGTCAATGGCCTATTGAGAATCCAGCTTCAATTTTCCCCATATTCCTACACATATAGAAATGTACAAAATCAGTTATTTTTAGAAAATGAAAAACTGATGCTAAGAATACTTTACATTTTAATTTTCAACTTGTGCTTCTCTTCAAAAAATTATTGAAATGTAGATATAATTCGTTTAGTATTTGTAAAAACCTATGGGTCTATTAGTATTTATTCACCATTTCCCTTATTGATGGTATTTACTCTTTTTGGTTGTTTTTGGTTTTGAATGTAAAACATGATTTAAATAATAACTCTTGAATTCATCTTTAAATACTGCTACTTTTATATCTAAAGGACACATTGTCTAAATGAGATCATTGTTTCAAAAATTGTTTCTTAAAATTTTTCAGTTTTATCCAGTCATTTTGTATAAGTTTGTAGTTGAATAAAATCTGTAAGTATTGTTTGTGTGTGTTTTTTTAGCCATGTGTTCCTCATGTATTTGCCTTTGAAATCAAAATGTGGAAATGTGCAATTATGTATGTTAAATTCCTTTAATTGAATGTTTAACTACTCTAGAATGCCCAGTTATTTGAGGACATTTTTTTCATCACTGAACAAATATGTTGCTCTCTCTCTTTTATATTGTTTCTATGGCCACTTAATTTAAAAATATAATAAAGATTACCTGAGTAGCTGAGGTATTATTTCCACACAAAACTGAATGTCCCAACACATCCTCCCAAACTATGTGGAACAGGAAAAATAAACAAAAGCATATAAATCCAATATGTTAAATATAATTGGAAGACCGAGAACACCATGGATTTCAAATTATCTCCAGGAGAGAAAAAGTAGCATTTAAAGCTCAAATATTTCTTTATTTTCACTTCAGCACTTTGTGATGAGCAAGGCAGAATCTGGAGAAAACAAAAATTAGGGAGAATTGAAAAGAAGGGAGGGAAGGGTATAAGTTTGAAATAAAAGCACCCAGAAACAGGAAGCTCTCATTTCATGAAAATATATGGAAAATACTCCTTGACAATCAAAGAAAACAACAGGTAATATACTTAAAATTGAGTGAGGAATTTGTTTTTTAATCAGATTTAGCCTGTTGTCTGAAACAACCAAAAATAAATATGGGAAAATGTTTTTCAAGCAGTGCAGAACAGTGATCCCTGAGAGAGGGGAAACAAAGTGAATCCTACAACTGCTACAGATTGCTGACTAAAGAGAGTTTCCAGGCTTCCAAATAGGGAAGGGGAATGGGACAGTTGTCCTGAGTTTCATAGACAGGGGTGAAAGACACAGAGTGCCGAAGCAACTAGAGTTCAAATGGCAGAGTACTGAAAAGAAGAGAGGTGGAGGGGGTCACTGGGGGGGAGGGTAGCGGGGGCAGCGGTTAGAGAGAGATCTGCGAAGGCCCCTTCTGAGTCTTCAACTAAGTACTGATCAGTGCACATATGTGAGAAACCTAAATAAAGCCAGGGAAAATTACTGAAAAGAAGCAGAAGAAAAAAATCCCTGGAATCACAGAACACCAGAAATAGTTCATATTACCAATAGACAAATCAAAATCAAAATTCATGTGACATTGGGTAACATACAAAGAAGTTCTTTGCATTAATATTGTGGCAAAATTGGCCCTAAAGGCCTCTTTGTCCCTGTGTTTAAAAAACTTATGATTGGACTGCTACCTGGTAACTTAATTCTATTCTAGAACAAAACATGAGAATATTTACAGGAAAAGAAAAAAAATTACACACAATGTGGTGAAATTTACAGTGTTGATATATAATCAAAAATTATAAATTATGAATGAAGCTGGAAAATATGACCCATTATGAGGAGAAAAAGCATTCAATAGGAACAGACACATAATGACACAGGTAATAATTACTATATTATATATGTTCAAGAAGGTAGAGGAAAGATTGAGCATGTTAAGCAGAGGCATAGAAGATATCACAACAATCCAAAATTCTAGAGATAAAAAGTTCAGTATCTTAAAAGACAAATATAGTAGATGAGATTAATAACAGATTAGATGCTGCATAAGCAAAGATTAGTGAACTTGAAGACATAGGAAGAGAAACTATCAAAATTAAAAGTCAAATATATGCTCAAGAGTGACGTCAGCATCATGGTGGAGTGGAACATTTCTTTTGTCTCTCCCCTTTAACCTACAACCAGTAACAATCCACAACTCAACAAAGTTGCTTCTGCCAACACACCAGGACACCAGAGAATTCTGCTGATCTGTATATCTAAAAATGGGTGGACTAGAACACAGAGAGGAGCCAGAACCAGGGAAACAGTGGAGGCAGTGCCTATGATATTGGACATCCAGCTGCAGTGGCTGAACCCACAGACCCAGAGAACCTGATAGCATCAGGAGAGGCAGCACACAAAACTCCAGCCTTCTGGCCACAGCAATATCTATGATCAAAGGGGAAGCAGAGGTGGTAGAGGGTGCAAAGTTCAGACTCTAAGCATAACCAGAGGAAGCTCAGGAAAAAGAAACCAAAAATGTGTACTATAGTGCCATCTACTGGCAACCAAAAGAAATTTCTAACCAGTATAATCTAGAATCAGGTTAAAACAAACAACCACCAAAAAACCCTTTACCTAGAGAAGAAGGTATTTGCTACTTCAAATGCACCAGCAAAGAAACAACTCATCAAGCACCATGAAGAGCCACAGTAACGTTGTATCATAAAAGGAAATGATAGTTCTCCAGACATTGAAGTCTGGAATATTGCAATCTAACTGATAGGTAATTCAAAATAGCTGTCACGAAGAAACTCGACAAGCTACAAGAAAACTCAGAAAGGCAGTTCAATGAGCTCAGGGATAAAATTAGTGGATAGAAAGAATACCAAAGAGAGAAACTTTAATAAAGGACCAACCAGAAATTCTGGAACTGAAGAACTCAGTAAAATGAGATGAAGAATGCATTACAAACCAATGCAAATTGAAAAGACCCTATGCAAGAGAGAATTAGAGAGCTTTAGATGGAAATCTAGAAATAATACAGGTGGCAAAGAAGGGAATTAAAATCTAAAAAGAAAGTAAGAAATTCAACAAGAACTATCTGACTCTTTTAGGAAGAGCAGCATTAGGGAAATGAGTATCTCAGGAGAAGAAAGGGAGAAAGGAGGAAAGAGTTCCTTTAAAGAAATAATAGCTGAGAACTTCCCAAACCTGAGAATGGAACCGGATATATAAGTCCTGAAGTTCAGAGGGCACCTAATCCCATCAATGCACAAAGACCTTCTCCAAGACACATTATATTAAAAGTGTCAAAAGTCAATGACAAAGAAATAATCTTAAAGGCAGCCAGGGAACAAAGGCTGGTAACTCATAAAGGAATCTCCATCAGGTTATCAGCAGATTTCTTAGCAGAAACTCTACAGACCAGGAGGGACTGGAAATACGTTTTCAAAATACTGAAAGATAAAAACTTGTCAGCCAATAATACTCTATCCAGCAAAATTGTCATTCAGATATGAAGGAGAAATACAGGTTTTCCCAGACAAACGAAAGCTGAGGGAGTTCATCAACACCAGACTGGCCTTATAAGAGATGTTGAAAGGTATTTTTCTACCTAAAACAAAAAGACAAGAGTACTCAAAACTTTGAGTAAGGTGATAAATAAAATCAAAAAATTGCAATTCTATATCAGAATAGGTTTTAAAACACTTTATTATATAGCGTAAAGGTTAACGGGAAGAAAGCGGTAAAAATAACTATAGCTACTTCAGTTTGGTAAAAATTCACAACATAAAAAGGGATAATTTGAGAGAGCAAAAATATAAAAGGGGAAGAGATAAAGGAAGGAACATGTACAGGCAAATGAAAATAAGATTCTATCAGTGAAAAAAAAAAAGATTATTATCTCTATCAGAAGTTTTATGCAAACTTCATGGTAACTACAAAACATAAATCTAAAGCAGAGATACAAAACATATAAAAAGAGGAAACTGAGAAAAATATCATAGAAAGCACTAAACTAAAATGGAAGACAGAAGCACAAGGAAAAAGAAATAATGGAGATACAGAACAACCAGAAAACAAAAGATAAAACTGCAGAACTAAATCTTCATCTGTCAATAATTCCCCTAAGTATAAATGGACTGAATTCACTAATCAAGACACAGAATGACTGGGTGGTTTATAAAAAAGACCCAACTGTATGCCTAAGCTCTAAAGAATATAGAGTGAAAGTGAGGGTATGGGAGATGATACTCCAAGCAGATGGCAGCCACAAGAAAACAGATGTAGCAATTCTCCTAGCAGACAAAATAGACTTCAAGCCAAAAAAAGATAGCAAGTGACAAAGATGAACACTATATAAGATAAAGGGATAATTCATTAAGAAGACATAACAGTTACTAATATATATGAAGCTAACTTAAAAGTACTCAAATACATAAAGCAATTACTAATAGACGTAAGGGCATAAATTTACAGCAACACAATAATAGTAGGAGACTTTGACCCTCCACTTACATCACTGGATAGATCATCTAGGCAGAAGGTCAACAGGAAAACAACAGTCTTAAATGGAACATTAGACTAGATGAACCTGACAGACTTTTACAGAGCATTCCATCCAAATGCAGCAAGATACACATTTTTTTTCAAGTGTACATTTAACATTCTTAAGGCTAGACTGTATGTTTGGACAGAAAACAAATCTCAATGAATTTAAGAAAACTGAAATCATAAAAAGCATCTTTTACAATTACAATGGTACGAAAATAGAAATCACCTACAAGAAGAAAGCAGGAAAAATCACAAATATGTAGAGACTGAACAACATGCTACTGGTTTTAACTATCAAGTCAATGAAGAAATAAAAGAAGAAATGAAAAAATACCTGAAGACAAATGACAATGAAAATACGACATACCAAAATCTATGGAATGTAACAAAAGTAGTAGAGTCCTACTTCAAAACAAGCAAACACTCAAGTAAACAAATTTACCTTACACTTAAAGCTACTAGAAAAAGAAGAAAAAAAGAGATCCAAAGTCAATAGAAGGTAGAAAATAATAAAGATCACAATGGCAATAATGAAACAGAGGCTAAAAAGACAGTAGAAAAGATCGGTGAGAATAAGAATTTTTTTTTTTAAAGATAAACAAAATTGACAAACCTTTAGCTAGAGTCACTAAGGAGGAGAGAAGTCCCCGATGAATAAAATAAAAAATAAAAGGAGCAATATCAACAGATATTATAGAAATACAATGGATTAGAGAACATTTTGAACAGCTATACATCAGTAGATTGGTTAACCTAGAAGAAATGAACAAGTTCTTAGAATCATACAACCTCCCAAGACTGAATCATGAAGAAATAGAAAATCTGATTACACCAATCACTAAAAAGGAGATTGAAACAGTAATTAAAAACTGTCCTCCAAATGAAAAGTCCAGGAACAGATGGCTCTATGGGGGAATTCTACCAATCATTCAATGAAGATTTTAATACCTATCCTTCTCAGAATCTTCCAAAATTTGAAGAGGAGGGGGCACTTCATAACTTATTTTTGAGAACATTACCCTGATATCAAAACCAGACAAGGACAACACACAAAAAATAATTACAGGCCAGTATCTCTGATGAACATAGATAGAACATGGATTGAAAGCAAACAACCCTATTAAGATATGGGCAGGGGTGCTGAGTAGACATTTTTCCAGAGAAGACATACAGATGGCCAACAGACAGATGAAAAGATGTCTAGCATCACTAATTATTAGGGAAATGCAAATCAAAACCGCAATGAGATATGACCTAACACCTGTCAGAATGGCTGTTATCAAAAAAGCAAGGAATAACAAGTATTGGCAAAGGTGTGGATAAAAGGAAACCCTCATGTATCATAGGTGGGAATGTAAATTGGTGCAGCCACTATGGAAAACAGTATGGAGATTGCTCAGAAAAATTAAGAATAGAACTACCATATGATCCAGCTCCTTTACTTCTGGGTATTTATCTGAAGAATACAAAGAAGATTAATTCACAATGGTATATGCACCCCATTGTTTACAGCATTGTTTACAATCATCAAGATATGCAAACAACCTAAGTGTGCATCAACAGATGAATGGATAAAGAAGATGCAGTGTACACATACACACACACACACACACAACATAATACTACTCAGCCATAAAAAATATTAAATCTTGCCATTTGTAACAACATGGATGGACCTCGAGGGTATTATGCTAAACGAAATGTCAGACAATAAAGGCATACTATACGATTTCACTCATACGCGAAATATGAAGAAAACCAACAAAATAAATTAACATGCCCAACCAAACAAAAAGAAACACATAGATACAATGAACAGAATGTGATTACCAGAGGGTAAGTTTCATAGAGGGCAAAATAGGTAAATGGAGCCAATGAATGATGATGGATGAAGTCCATATGGTGAAGTCCTTCAGACAAAGGAAAATGATGTCAGATGGAGCTCTGATTTTATGCAAAGGAATGAAGAGAGCCAGAAACATTAAGTATGTGAGTAAAAAATAAAGTACATTTTTACTTAAAAAATCTCTTTTAAGAGGTAATGAATTGTGTAAAGCAAAGACAATAACAATATATCTTGGGGTTTACAACATAAACAGTTTCAAATTGTATGACAACAATTATACAAATACTGGAAGGGAAAAATGATAGTACACTTTAGTAAGATTCTTCTGCATGTGAATAGTATAATATTTCTTTATGGTAGACTTTGATAAGTTAAATATATGTACTCTAAGCCCTAAGTCACCACTGAAATAGGGGAAAAATTAGTTATTACTAATGAGCCAATAGTGGAGATAAATTGCTATCACAAAAATTACTCAATTGATCCAAAAGTATAAGAAAAAGAAGATAAAAGGAACAAAACACAATAGTGGTATAGAAAACAAATGGCAAGATGGCAGACTTAAAACAAACCATGTAAGTTAGCGTATTAAATTTAAATAATCTAAATATAACAACTAGAAGTCAGATGCTGCCAATTTAATTTTTTAAAATGCAAAATCCAAATATATGATGCTTACAAGGAATATATTGTTAAGATCAAGACACAAATAAGTTGCAAGAAACGTATGGAAAAAATATACCATGTTAACACTAAACAAAATAAATCTGGAATAGTTATACCCATATTACACAAATTTCAGAACCACCAAAAAAAGTTACCAGTGATAGAGAACATAACCTTTAATAGAGCCCAGATATACACGAAAGAAAAACTCACAGACCTGCAAAACAAAAACAAAAGGGGAAGTCCCCAGTAATAGTTGGAAATTTTATCATTCCTCTCTCAATGACTCATAGAACAAGTTTACAGAAAATGAATAATACATGTATAAAAGTTTTGAACAGTGGCCATACAAATTACAATACATTTTAAAGGATTAATTTCATATAAAGCATATTCTTTTACTACAATAAATTGTATCAGAAATTAAAAAAGATATCTGGAAAATCCCCAAATAGTTGGAAACTAAACAATACACTTCTAAATAACCCGAAAGTTAAATAAGAAAAAAGGGGGGAAGGCAAATAAATGAATATATAAATGTAATACCTTAAAATATGTCAGGTATATCAAAGCAGTACACAGAGGGAAATTTATGACACTAAACACCTCAGCTTCTATATTGTAGTAATAGAAAATGAAGTGCAAATTACACCAAAGGAAAAGAAGGAAATAAGGAGTAATAAATGAGACAGAGAAAAGGAAATCAACAGAGAATTAAATAAATCCAAATTAAATAAACAAAAGGCCTATACATTGAAAGGGATGTGAAATTCTTATCACTTGTAGACTGCATGTTCATCCACATAGGAAATCTTATGGACTCTACTAAAGATATTCTAATTAGTATAGTTGCAAAATCACTCTAACAGAACAAAAATTATCTGTATGTCTATGTACAACAAATAAGCAATTAGATATTGAAATTAAAATAAAAATATTCCCAGTGGCATCAAAAATATTTACTACTTTATGGTATATCTCACAAATGATGTGTAACACCATTATGGTGAAATTTATCAAGAATTACTGAGAAAAGATGAAAGATATCTAAATGGATACATTGTGTTCATTAATTGGAATATTCATTAGATGTTAATTTTCCTAGAGTTGATCTATAGATTCTAATGAATCCCAATTAAAATTCCAAAAAGTGTTTTTGTTTTGTAGAAATTGGCAAGCTGATTCTAAATTCACATAGAAGTGCAAATGTTCTGGAATAGTGAAAACAACTTTGAAAAAGAACAAAGCTATATTATCTGATAGCAAATCTTATTAAAAGTTGCAGTAATCAAGAAAGTGTAGTTTTCACAAATTAGAAATATGGATTAATTGAACAATAGAGAATCTGGAAATAGACTCACACCTATATGGATCTGGACCTTTATGAACTGATTTGTGGCAAAGATATGAAGGCAATTTATTGGAGAAAGGATAATTTTCTTAAACAAATGATCCTGGAATAATTGGCTTTTATGTCACTGGCTATGCTTTTCAAGTCATCTTTACTGGTTTCACCATATCTACCTGATTTCTTACTTTGGAGTGCTGTCAATTTTGGTCCTCAGACCTCTGTTTCTATCCATACTAATTCCCTAATTTCATCCAGTCTCATGGATTCAAGCCTTACCTATCCATGATGGTGACTCTCAAATGTATATATCTTGTTTGGAATGTAATCTTATCTCCAGACAGGCATATTCACTAAACATCTCCAGTTTGATGGCTAATAGGCATTATCAGTGAAACAAATCCAAAACCAAATGCCTGATCATGTGTCTAAAACTGAATTTCCTGGTCATCTCTTACCACCCTAGCTAATATACCAAATTTTTGTCCATTAGAATATACAATTCATGAGAGCATATATTATGTTATTGCTATAGCTCAGCACCTAGAAAGAACATGGCGACAAAATATGTTAAATAAATAATTTGGCTCAATAGACATTGTCTTCAATCTGATGTTTGTCCTCTCTTACTGAGCTGAAGAAAATTTTCTGTCAGAGAATTCAGAAGCAGTATAAGCCTAGTAGGTATGATTTGTCTCCATAGTTAATTTGTGTAACATACCTATTACATATATTCTTACAGAGTCACTCCATGTAATGAATGTTTCCTTAATATCTGTAGTTTAATGGTTACTGGAGTTGTAATATAATTAAGTTTAACTATATTAAAATTCTAATATTGTTTGTTGCTATTCAACTGTGTATAACAAATTTTAAGGAAGTACCCTTTTTGACACTGGAGAAATAATTGTTAATGTGGAACATAAACACTTCTAATCTAAATAAGAACTTAGAAAAGGATGCTTCTTTATTAAAAATTAACAGTTATTTGATGTTAGTATAACTTCACATTTTTTGTGTTTATTTTACATCTAATTATTATTGATAGAATTATCTTTCATTGAATTTTGTTTCTTTCCTCAGATGCAATGCACTCAGTCAAGCTATCTTGAAAATAAAATTCTGCTTTATAAGTTTTTTAAAAGATATGTGATTCTTTACAGGTTTAGTCATATTTGACCTAGTGTATCATGGATGAAAAAGACCAGTAGGTATTCTATATATGAAAGCAATTTTAAAAGACCTCTTCACTAAGTTAAAATTTGACTTATTTATGGAATATAATGAAATATTTAATTAAATATGAGTAAGTTGAAGAACCAGAACATCAAATTTTAGTTTTGTAATTTTCATTTCATATCCTTAGTATGTGACATCTGCTGAAAACCTAAAATTAAATCTCTAGTGATTTAGGTAACAACTTCTGGCTGAGGGACAAATGACTTGAGAAGTTGTATTATTAATTAAACATGATGGGTTGAATGTGATTTGAAAGCTATATTTTTATAAATAAAAAATATTTTTGTTTGTTTGTTTTATGTCATCTATACTGTTTCTTCACTAATTTCTCCTTTTATGTTTTCTGGAATATTGACAAAATTTTCTACATATCCTTTTCACCACTATAGATGGAAAACTATAGATGGAATGATTTGGAAGTTATAGATGGTATTGCACCCATTATTTATTTTTCTTAAATATTTATTTGAATTTTTTTAGTTTTACTGAGGTGTAATTGATATATAAATACCCCATAGTAAAGTGTATTATAAGTTTCACATATACATGCACCCAAAAAACCATCACTGTAATCAAGATAATCAACCTATCCATTTTTCGCCAGAGGTTTTCTTAAGTCCCTTCTTGAGCATTTTAAAAAATATATTTTACATCCCTATATCTTTTTCTGTGAAGTGCCTTTTCAAAGAAACCTCTGTCCATTTTTTTAAACAGGTTGTCCATATAAGCATTATTGAGATTAGAAAGCTGTTTATTTTGAATATAATTTCTTTATCATATATATAATTTGTAAACATTTCCTCACAGTCTGTGGCTTGTCTTTTCCTTTTCTTAGCAGTGTATTTCAAGGAGCAGTTTTTATTTATTTATTTATTTTTAATTTTTTTTAAATTAATTAATTAATTTATTTTATTGGCTGTGTTGGGTCTTTGTTGCTGCACACGGACTTTCTCTAGTTGAGGCTAGCGGGGCCACTCTTCATTGTGGTGCGTGGGCTTCTCATTGTGGTGGCCTCTCTTGTTGCAGAGCACGGGCTCTAGGTGCATGGGCTTCAGTAATTATGGCACATGGGCTCAATAGTTGTGGCTCACGGGCTCTAGAGCGCAGGCTCAATAGTTGTGGTGCACGGGCTTAGTTGCTCTGTGGCATGTGGTGTCTTCCTGGGGCAGGGATAGAACCCATGTCCCCTGCATTGGCAGGCATATTCTTACCCACTGTGCCACCTAGGAAGTCCCAAGGAGCAATTTTTAATTTTAATGAAGTTCATTTTGTCAGCAGTTTTCTTTGATGAATTGTTCTTTTATGTTATATTTAAATCTTTGTCTAACTCAAAGTCACAAAGATTTTCTTCTAAATTTTAGAGTTTAGATTTTACATTTAGGTGTAGGATCAGTTTGCAGTTAATTTTTGCATAGGTGAAAGGTATGCATTGGAAGTTCCACCCCACTCCTCACACCTTAGGGAAGAGTGGACATGGATGTTCATGGAACAATTGTTGCAGCACCATTTGTTGAAAAGCATTCTTTATCCTTGGACTTGTCTTTCAGTCTTTTTCAAATATATATATATCTCTATTCTGTCCTAGTCACCTGTTTGTCTCTCTTTACATCAACACTACACTGTGTTGATTACTGTAGCTTTTTAATTCTTCATATCAGGTAGTGCTAGTTCTCTAATATTGTTTTTCCACCTAATTGTTTTGTCTATTCTAGGTGCTTTTTATTTTTATACAAATCTTAGAATCATTTCATCAGTTTCTACAAAAATGCCTATTTGTATTTATGGTGGGATTAGATTGAATCTTTAAAACAATTGGAGGGGAACTGACATTTACACATTATTGAGTTTTTTCATATATAGGCATAGCGTATTTGTCCATTTATTTTTTCTTCTACTTCTCTCTGTAATGACTTGTAGTTTTCAATATACAGCTCTTGCTCATTTTTAATTATTTGAATTCTCTGTTTATTGTTTTGCATTGAATGCAAACTTGGTTTTAAAAACACAAATTAGAATATTGGCATGTTTTCTTTTTTTCCCCTCACTGCATTGCCTCTTATCTTCAAGATCATTTGTTTTGCTTATTTATGTTACGGCATTGCTATCACGTTTTTTATTTTGACTTGTATCTGACATAGAATCCCTTGACATTCATTGAGCTGTGTCCACAGCAGGATTCTCACAGGAAAGGGGACTCCTGGAATATTGAGTACATAATTGGGCAGGGACATTTAGCCAGATAGGCTTCTCTTCTCAATCTGCGAGAAGCATGAAGCTTTGCTTATAACTGAGGTAAGGAAGGCTTTCCAGTATAAAATACAGTATTGCCTTTTAAAACATGTTACTCATCTGTGTTTATAAAGTTGATTTAACTTTAAGCTCATTAAAATTCTCTACCTTTCAGCCTTGTGTTTCTCAAAATTGACTAGAATTGAAAACACCTGGAGAGCATAAAAATTACTGCCTGGGTGTCACCCCTAGAGGTTCATATTCGTTTGCAGCCTTGTTTGAAAACCATTGATCCAGTCAAATACCCTAGGACATTCTTACTTGTCAATTTAGCCTGCTAGTTCTACCCTGAGACAAATGGCTTGGCTTCACTGTTTGAAACTACTCCAAAATTTTTTAGTAATCCTGATCATTGCATGGCTCACTAATTACCCCCATTCATAATTGATGAAGAGCCCAGAGCAGGGATTCTCAACTCTGGATGTCTATTTAAAGTTAAATCTCGGTAAAGTTTAAATACCACTGTGAAACAATGATCTGGAGACTATTTGGAGATTTTTAAATTACACATTTAATTTCCTTAAGATATATAGTACTGTGTAGATGATCCATTGCTTATAAAGTAAGCTTGGTAGTTTAAGACTTCTAAGAAATTTGTCCATTTCATCTAAATTCTCAGAATTTGAGGCATACATTTTTTGTTATCCTTCTGTATTACACTTTAAATGATTGTAGAGCTTTCTTTGAGTATAGAGTGAAGTGCATTTCTTTCCTGACATTGGTAACTTTTGTTTCACTTTTTCTTGATTGATTGCTTCTTTGTTTTTTTTTCTTTCCTTTCTTTTTTTTTTTTTTTTTTTTTACCATTTTTCTTGTTCTCTTTCAAATAGTCAGCTTTTGTTTATATTATTTTCTCTAATTTTCCTCTTTTTTTCAAAGTCATTGATTTCTGCTTTTCTCTACTGTTTTCTTTTTGTTGCTTGCTTTTGGTGTGATTTGTTCTTTCAAAGTTTTATAAGGTGGAAACGTAGATCATTGATTTGAGACCTTTCTTCCTTTCTAATATAATCATAAAGTATGCATTTAATGCTGTATATTTTCTTATAAGCACTATGTTAACTGTGTTACACATTTAAATTTCATACTTTAATTTTCATTCTATTTAAATATTTTGAAATTCAACAGTGGGAATTTTATATTTTTGATTTCTAATTTATAGTAGAGAACATACATTGTATTATTTCCTTATTTTAACTTTTTGAGCTTCTTCAGTGGCTTTGAACATTGTCTATTTTTGTGAATATTCCATGTGCTCTCGAGAAAAGATCTATTTTGCTATTATTTTGCACAGTATTATAAATTTTCAATTAAGTCAATTTCTTTGGTAGTGTTATTCAGATCTTTTCCATCCTTACTGATTTTGTCTACTTTTCTTTTATTACTATAATGGAGTTTGAAACCTCAACAATAATTGTAATTTTTATATCTCCCTTGAGTGCTATCAGTTTTTGCTTCATGTACTTTGAAACTCTACTGTTAAATTTATTCACATTTACAACTTTTATTTATTCTTCATGTATTATCTCTTTATCATGATGTAATGTTTCTCTTTACTCTGGTAATATTTCTTATTTTGAAATCTGTTTTGTCTTATATTACCATTATCACTCCCTTTTTTTTCTTTAATTAAGACTTGCATCATAGAACTTTATTATTTACTTTTACCTATTGTATTCTTCAACTTAGTTTCTTGTAAAGAGTAAATATTTGGGTCTTGCTACTTTGTACAATTTTACAGTCCCTGTGTTTAGACCAATAACATTCATTGTAGTCATTGGTGTGGTTGGATTAAAATCTACCCTTTTCCTAGCTGTTTTTTATATGTTCTGTCAGTTCTTTGTTCCATTCTCTCCTCTTCCTGCCTGCTTTTGATTATTTTATGATTACAGTTAATCCCCACTATGGCTTATTATTTATAGTTAATTTTTATGTTTTAATGGTTGTCAGTGTTTATAATATTAATTAATTGCAGTCTCTCTTTGAATGATATTATATTACTTCAGATGTAGTATAAGAACCCTACACCAATAGGTATGCAATTACTTACTCCCATCTTTTGTGCCCTTATAAAGTATTTTAATCTTGAATACTATAAAACCTAATTATATTCCTCCTAATTTTTTATAGACAGGAAATAATCCTTTAGTGTAATTAAAATAAGAAAAAAATGTCTATTATGTTTATGTTTAAATATTTCTTTGCATAGATGTGTCTTTTTTTTATAATATCTCTTATGGTTGAAGAATTTTCTTTAACATCTCTTGAAGTATAAGGCTGTTATTAATGAATTACAGTAATTTTTGTCTAAAACTGCCATTATGACTTATGCATTTTTTAATTATATTTTCACTGAATTTAGAATTCAGGATTGACAGATTTTTTACAAATACTTTAATGAAGCCAGTTCTCTGTGCTCTGACTTTCATATTTTCTGACAAGAAGTCTGATGTAATTTTTGTCAACATTCCTTTGAATACAGTGCACCTTTTTCTCTCATTGCCTTCAAAACTTTATCTTTGGTGTTTAAAGTTTAGATATTGTGTGTCTAAAACTGTAAGAATCTTATTCTTATAGTTTCAATTTCTAATTTATACTTTTCATCTGTCCATGCACGTTATACATCTTCTCTACCAGTGTCTTTATGTTAAATATAATTCTTTTAAATTCCTTATCTGGTAGTTCTAATTGTTGTGCCCATATCTAAGTCTGAATCTGTTAACTGCTTTATTTCTTGATGTTAGGTCATGTTTTCCTTGCTTTTTAGTGTGTCTTGTAATATATGGTTGAAAGTTAGACATTATATATTGAAAAATAGAGACTGAGGTAACTTTATAATATTTAAGCCTAATATTTAAGCATGGCTCACTGTGTCTTCCGACTTCACTCTGGGGGAATTGAATTGTTGTAGTCAGAAGCTGACCTAAATTTGAGTGTTGCTGTTATTACTTGAGTGTACTGCTGACTTTATAATTTATTTAGTGTTAACTAGTACACAAGGAGAGGTCTGGATTGCTGAAGAGTTTTTCTTGTTCTGTTTCATACTTGTTTTAAGCTTCTTCTCGTTATTATCTCAGAGAGGGCCTGTCTGGTCCATGCTTTTGTTCTTCCCCCCAGCAGAAGGCTGTTACCTTGTTTGCTAGCCTGTATTGGGGCGGATGTATGCTCTGTTGTCCTGGTCCAGACTCAGACAAAGGCAGTCCCTGAGTCCCTAGCAGTCCCTGAGTCCCTAAATCTCTGTAATGGACTTCTCAGTTTCCCTTAATGGTAGAAGTTGTCTTGTAAGCCAAACAAGGGTAGTTTTATGCTGCTTTCTCATTGGTAGAGGTTATGTTACTTCCCATTCCCCAGCTGCAGTGGGCCTTGATATTTGTCTTGGGTATGACAGATTTGTTTCCCTTTTCATGGCAGCTTAAAGCTTTTATCCTTTAGTGATTATCCAGAAAGGGCTTTCTTCAGGGCTTTATTGCTTTCCTGCAGTAGTGTCCACTCACCTTCCCCAACCAGGCACGACTGATGGAGGCCTTACCCAGTACCCACCCTGACCACATTCTTTCTCCTGAATGTTCAATATTGTTCTGTGAAGAGTCCAGGATTGGGATAAAAACTGCCATTATGTATACAAATCTAAGGGATTTCTATACTATCACCCTGATTCATACTCAGCTTTTAACAATTTGTTTATATTTATATATATATAACAATTTGTTTATATATATGTATATATATTTATGTATGTGTGTATATATATAAATGAATTGTTAACTGCTGGTATGGCAGCCTGGTCTTCCTCCAATGCTCTGCTTAACATGAGTCTGTCCAAGTGCTATCTTTCCTTGGAGGTGATGTATTTCCTTAAACTTTAAACAAATTGGCTGACCTCCCATCTCAGTTCTCAGACATTTTCAAGAAAAGTCATGATTTTGTAGATTATCCACTTTTTCTTGTTGTTACACAGGAGCAATGATATTTTCTACTCTTTTTCATTTTAAGTGGAAGTCAGTGGTCTATGCCTACATTTTGATATTTTTTTGCCTCTATCTTTAAAACTCCACTGCAACTGTGGTATCAGTTCAATATCACCTCATTATCTACCTTAGACACTCAGGAATCCAGTAAAACTTTAGTGTGTGAGGAACCCACTTAATCCAAATGAGAAGTAGGAAAGAGTATTATCAGACAATTCTAATTTCAGTAAGATTCTAAACTGATTTCCAACTTCATAGCATATTCTTTCTGATTTTGATTGTTCCATCATCACAATCTAAATCTACTTAAGAGCAAATTATAAAATGTATAGTATTTTAAAACCCATCTTCAGTATATTCTTTTTTTCCCCTGTAACCACACCTGAATTGAAGTATTGTGTTCAAGGTTCTGAAAACCATTTAAGGCAAAAACCCTTCCCAGTGGATTAGGGCAACCAAATGCTTATCAGTTCTCTTGTTCAAGAAAACAAGCTAATCATTTCTCATGACATCAGGTAGTTTGCCTGGTTCTGTTTTATTGCACACGCTGTCCCACTCTATGTGAGGTTTAAGCCATTAAAAAGAAGCCTGAAGATAGTGTTAACATTCAGGTCTTTTGAACAATGTCTGGAGGATAGAAGAATGGATGCAAAAGTCATTTAAAATTCACCACCACCTTTAATTAGACTAGTTTAACCTTGAAGGCTCAACAAATGAGCTTAGCGAGATCAAGTGAGTTTTTGTTAGTGTTTCCAACATCATCCTAGTTATTAATTGAAGGTCTGTACACAGACTGAAAATTGATGAGGCATGCGATGTGGGTGTACTTCTGGCTCCAGAGAAACTATGACCTCTTTAACAATAAGAAAATGCACAAAGCTATAGGGAAATTCTTTTCTAGCTTCCTGGAGGAATTTATTATAGATTTTCTTGGACTTTTCCTTGGCTTAATGGTCAGTTATAGCTTTAAGAACTTAATTATCTGACAGAAGCAGAAGTTAAATTCTCATTAGAACATTCACTATGAGCCTCTGCTGCTTTGCATTTGATTTTCATGCTTATTTTCTCTGATTAAAAATGATTCCTATGTTGAAGTTGAATGGATAGGGAATTTTGTAGCAAGGGCATAATGTTAGACAAATGTTAAAACTTCTGTTTTGTAGATAGATATTACTCTTCCTCAGCATCATCTAGAAACATGCTGATTTATTGCTCGCTCAGGAAAAAATCAAAATGTTTAAAACATGCTAACTTAATCATATAATGTTAAGTATCTCTGCATTAGTGCTTACAAAAGTACTGCAAAGTCACATTAAGAAGAGATATTAAGGCATATTCAATATTCTTCTCTAGTTGGAATTACTTTGTAATGACACAGTACTTATTTCAGACATTTCATCCAGGATTGAAAAGTACATTACTGATGATGAAACTTTCTGTGTCCTTGCAAAAATTGTAATTTAGAATAAATCTCATTAATTCAGACATTAGTGTTTCAAAATTTGTAGAAATTTAGACAAGGATTAGAATGATACTTAAAAGTGCTACACAAATGCACGTTGTAATAATGATTAAATTACTTAAAAATAAACACTGTAAACACCATCAGTTTCTTCAGAAAATCAAATTTAGCTAAAAGTAATCTTTAGATTTACAGATTATTTTTATCCATTTATTATAGCAGATTCTTAAAGATTTTGTAGATTTTTAAAGATTTTTTAAACCCAATTTTGTAGACAATTGGTAATGTAGTGTGGTCAAGTTACATTTTTTTTCTTTAGAATAGACCATATGTTAGCCTTCTTACAATGTATGGTAGATTTTTCTTCCAAATTGGTCACAGTAACTGAGGTTTCATTTAATTAATTTTTATGTTAAATTTGGAATGTTTCGTAGGAATGCATGATTACCCATCCCCCATGTCTAAGTCCAGTGACTAATTACATGCAAAGTAATTATAATTATTTAGTTTTTGTGCAATTCTTTACATTTTTTGTGGTGTGCCTTGCAATTGCTTTGCAATCTTTTTACATACACTTCTATAAGTGAGAGTTCTACTGACTTCATCGTAATGGATTCATGGAGTAAGAAAGCGGAAGTTATGGTAAGCAGTAATTTCCATGCCTTATGTTTCCAGAGTAACTACATTCAGCTACACTGACATTTCTGACCCTCTCTTTCCATTTAGTTAATTATGTAATTGGTGAGTATTGCTAAGATTCTCTGTCTATTCACTCTCTCATTTTTCATAATAGAACATAAAATTTACCTCAAGCATCAATGTGTCTAACTGAAATATTAAACTTACCACTTTGTATCGCAATAGTTGTGGCCATGTGACTTAAGATTTCATTGATGAGATGGGAAGAGTGGAGTGGTATTTTTAGGAAGTCACTTTAAAACAAGGGTGGTCTCTTTTCCTTTCATTTCTTTTTGCTGCTGGCTCAATGCAGATGAGATGGTGGTCTTGCTGTCATTGTGAATCATATTTAGGTTGGTCATGTCTTGTTCAGAATGGCAGAACAGCAAGTCAAACGGAGCTGTAGCACTCATGGAGCACTAACATTCAAGGGGATGTAATGGAGGATCTGTCTTGTTTAGTTTTTCTGTGACAAGCAACCAAACATAAACTAAATGATACTCCGATTTTGAGAGAAGTAGCAAAGCATACTTGGCTCAGACTTTCCTTTCTCTTTCCCTTATCTGTAGATTTGTCTGCCTACAGGGTGGCTGCATTCGGGACTGATTGCTTAAAGGTAGTTTGCAGATGTCAACAGGGTTGGGAACAGGGGTAAATCTATCTTGTTCTGCATCATAGGCCTAGAAAACTCAATTGACTGAAGATCTAAAAATAGCTTCTTAAAACAGTTATCAACAGAGGGATCATTGAGATGAATGAAAAGAAAACACAAAACTATGTATGGCAGTGTACAAGTAAGTGTCTAACAACTGACTCTCCAAAAGTAGCCTTGATTCTTAGTGTTTGCATATTTTGATTGTTGAAATACTCCTCCCATGACCAATTTCAAGCTATAAATGTGACATCACTGAGTGAAGTTGGACAGCAAGTGCAGTAGCACATAATTATGTGGTATTTCTTCCACACAGAGGCAAGAGATGTGAGTAACCTCAAGAGCTTATATAATAGTAACATGGGATAAAATAATCAGGAAATTATGTTTTTATAATATGAATTACCTTCATATTTACTACAATTCATTTAATTAGAAGTTTATATAATTTAGTTTTTAATAGTTGTGTTTAACAAGAAACTTTCAAAATTTCTAAAGATTAAACATTAGCCCTCAGGAGTCAGTATGTATTGGCTGTCACATTTACACACTGTATATATATATAGAATATATGTGTATGTACATACTAAAATTATCATTGTTTATGAAAACTCTGTATCTAAATACTACATTTGAATGTTATGCTCATAATAAAATGTTATACTATTTTAATAATTAATAATGCTTTGTTTCCACATTGCAACATATTTAATTCTATCAAAAGCTAATTAATTCCATGCACAGGCAGGATGTATAGGAGTTTGTATTTCCCTTCTACATGAGCAAAGTGGAATGAATTTCTATACTTCTTTCTTGAGGTGTCAGCTTCCTAGTATTCATTGATTATTCTTAATAACTTCCTAGGGTAATTTCATATATTATCTCCATGAATATGGAATTTTAGGTATGAAGATGAATACAATTGGAATTATTAGTTTTTGTCTATTAAAATGCCTTTCTCATTGTTACATTGATTTACATTTCAATTTTAGTAAGCAAGTACTATTTTTTCAGTTTTTTTTTATATTCAACCATCATATTTTGTTTAAAGTTCCCAGGAGTTGATCACTAAGAAGTGATTTTGCTCCTTTGATGAAGAAAGTGTTTTTATAATCTATCATTTAATACTATTTAATTATAGTGAGGCTCACTTTCCTTATATATAAAACATGTGAACAGTGATAGACTGAATTTACCTTGTAAGATGACAAATGTAAAGCAGCTAGGGTATAATTGGTACATACCAAGATCTCTCTATTTGATTTTCTTACTCTTACTTGACGCTTATAATACCAAATTTGTAATCCAGATGCTAGAGATGGGTTAGATTTAGGAAAAGTGCTTGTTTAAAAGAGGAATTAAGAAGTTATATAAGGGTGAGTCAAAAATTATCTGCCCTCCAGTTATATGAAAACTTCTGTAAATTCTACAGCCAGAGTGTGGATAATTTTTGACTCACCCTCATACATATGTAGTGATACTTTGGAGTTGTAGCTAAGAAAAACCAAATGGCAGAATGATGAGGGATCTGAACATTGGGTCATAACAAAAGAAGGTAAATGGCAAAACAGTAAACAGAGCCATTGATTTTTAGACTGAAAATCTAAAAATGCATGAAAGGATCAAGGCCAACTTTGTCTGATGCCTAAGGGATACACGATGACTCTAAAGTTCTGAAGTGTTATGCTAGTGTTGTTAGCTCTGCCACTTCCAGCCATTAAAGAAACAGAAACAATTTATATCTGACTCTTAGAGCAACATTGACATTTATTTTCATCACAGAACATTTTTGCACAATGGACATGAATATAAAACAGAAGAAATCTAATGTATTGTGACTGAGGGTATAGAAAAGCAGTTTCCATCAAAATTTGGAAGTCGATGTTTCAAACTGTGCTCTTGATTCTTTGACTAACTTTTCAGCTAGTATTTAAGGCTTTGTTATAATAGATATGAGTTCACTTATTATAAGTATTCCTCTCAAGATCCTAGATCAAGGAATGTGAATAATACATAAACACTTAGCTATTTTTGGTATAAGTTTTATAATGTCTGATTATGTTGTTGGAGTGAGCAGTGTCAGTACCCTGAGGAAAATGCATTTTATATTTATTGATTTTAGTTTAGATGAATTATTACCCTGTAAATAATTAATTTTATGCAATGGAAAATATTATCAAAGGATTAAGGAAATGCTCAGAGGATGTACTCATTCTCCTGGCAGCTGGCTGCCATTGTCAGTGTGTCATTCAAAGCTGCCAGCTTGCCTCTTGGTGATGACAATTGCTATATTGCTAAGAGCCTGATTTTTAATGATGCAGCTTTAGTCTGGTCTAAAACCTCTGAAGCTAAAAAAAAAGGGTTGAGATTCTTATTACAGAAGAATATAAGGGAATCTTTCTTAATTGGAGGGGCTTGACTGGTGTGTCTGTATGTAGAAAATGGTGGTTGTGGCTGCCTTAAAGAAGAAACTAAGCATAGAAAGCATCACACACACACACACACACACACGCACACACATATCTTAGGAGTCAAGGTTTGTAACCTGATCCCTCCAGTGGCTTTTGTTTAATAAGAAACAAATGACCATGGTACCGATAGTCTCCCTTTCCCCACGTAATTACTGAATTCAGTAGCTGGTGCAGAACTATTTTGCTTTTTAAAGCCTAGTCTTGAGTTTAAATATCAGATGTTACTCCCTTTCTTCTATTTGTATATCCAGTTGTAATATCTTTTCCATAGACAATTTATATATGTTTCATATAAACTCTGATAAGAACAGAATGATTAGTGATTAGCCTTTAGGTAAGGGACAAAAAAAAACAGATAATGTTCTAGCAAAATTTAAGATTTTGATTACCTCAACATAGGTAAATATGCCAAGTAAAATCCAATACTTAGTTCAAATATCAACACTCAGTACACCTTGGTTCTGTCACTTAAAATAATTCTTCTGGTTTTTCTTTGGGGAAAAAACCCAAAAAAGCAAAACCAAACAAACAATGAAAAACTGAAAATAAAAACAATTTACCCTGGTTTTCTGGACTTTTGCCATTATGCCTCCCTGTTCCCCTTAAAGAAAGAGATATATTATTATAAATCAAAACTATTATCATGATTAAAGAAGCTATTTCTACATCCTGTCATCTTCTTTATCCAAAGAACTATTGGTAGTACCTTTGCCCTGATGGAAGGAACAGAAGATCTGACTAGGTGGCCAGGACCTCAGGCATGATTCTGGACCTCCTTGCCTCATTTACCAGAGCCTCACAGGACTTCACTCTTAAAGATATTGACATCTGTTGAAATTACAGTGTATTCAAATGATGTAACCTGCCTTCAGATGAGGATACTTATAGTATGTTCTGGCTATCTGTCACTATGTAAAAACTTACTCCAATATTTAGGGCTTAGAACAGCTATCATGTTTTCATACCTCATAACTGTGTGGGTCAGGAATTTGGGGCCCAGTTCAGCTGAATGATGCTTTTGCCCTATATGATACAGAGAGGAGACTTGGTAAGATTCAGCCAGCAGACAGAATATTCTGAAGTATTCGAAGTGATTTCACACACATATGTGTCTCCTTGTCTGGGAATGGTTGGAAGGTTGGACACATCTGGGATTATTAAGCTCCTGATTGTCATCGCCTCTCATACATGGCTATCTCAACATAGCCGGACACTTTTGGAGGCACAGAGCTACCAAAGGGATTATCTCATGAGACACAAAGTGAAAGTGTCCTGTGTTTTGGGTTCTGGACCTAGAGTGTCACACCCACTCTTCTCATTACTATGAATTATACGTACTCTAATATATCTTGAATAATGAACAAGAAGTTAATGAAAATGAAACATTTTTTAAACAGTTTTAAAATATCTTTTCTGAGAATTCCTGTCAATTCTATAGGAATTGCTTGTAGCACATCATTTTGTACTTGGAGGGCACTAACTTTGTTGTTTACTATTTTTATTGTGTCTAAATTTCCAACATATTTGTTTACTCAAGTTGATCTTCTGATGTTTTAACTTAGTGAAAAGTTTAATGTGGCTATCCTTATGCCAGTAACACACTGTCTCAATTATTGTAGCTTTTCATAATTTTTTGAAATTAGGAATTATGAGTCCTCCAACTTTTTCCTTCTTCACTAGGATAATTTGACCATTATTGTAGCTTGAGTTTCCATCACTTGGACATTTAACTCTAGGTCGTCAGTATCCGCAAAGAAAACAGTTACAAATTTGATAATGGTTATGTTAAATCTGTAGATAAATTTGAGGAGTATTACCATCTTAACTATATTGTCTTCTAATCCATGGAAACATATGTCTTTCTGTTTATTACAGTCTTTAATTTCAGTAATGTTTTGTAGTTGTCAGAGTAAAAGTTTTGCACTTATTTTGTCAAATTTTTAAGTATGTTATCTTTTTGATGCTATTGCTAAGTAGAATTATTTTCTTAATTTCATTTTCAAATTGTTCATTTACAGTGTAGAAATGGATTTGATTTTTGTATATTAATCTTATGTAACCTTGCTGAACTCTTTTATTAGTTTTAGTAGATTTTTAGTGGATCCTTCAAGATTTTCTATATATATTGTGCTACCTGAAAATAGAGATATTTTTACTGTTTCAACCTGGGTTCCTTTTTTTATTTTCTTGCCTAATTTCCCTGAATAGACTCTCCAGTATAATGTTGAGCAGAACTGACGGGTACAGACACCCTTGTCTCGTTCTTGATCTTAGGCAAAAATACATTGGTCTTTCTCCATTAAGTATGATGTTGTTTTTAGGTTTCCCTAAATGCCTTAAATCAAGATGGGGAATCTCCCTTCTATTCTGAATTTGTTGAGCCTTTTCATCACAAATTGTTGTTGCATTTTGTCAAATACGTTTTCTTTCTCTATTGAAATGAAATGTGATTTTGCTTTTATTCTATTGGTATGGTGCTTTACAGTGATCATTTTTCTGATGTTAAACCTAACTTGCATTCCTGGGATAGGTACGTGGCCGTATAGTATATCTTTTTTCATATGTTGTTGTACTTGCTTTATTGCTATTCTTTAGAATGTTTGCCTTTATATTCATAAGATATATTACATGTAGTTTTCTTGTGATGTCTGTCTGGTTTTGGTATTTCGATAATACTGTCATCATAGCATGAGTTGGAGAATGGTCACAGATCTTTTATTTTTTAGAAGAATTTATGAAGAATTGGTATTAATTATTCTTTAAATGTTGCTAGGATTTACGTACTCAGCCTGAACTTTTCATTGTTGAAATATTCTGATTATTAGTTCTATCTCTTTTTTGTTATAAATATGTATAGATTTTCTATTTATTTTTGAGTCCATTTTGGTAGTTTGTGTCTGTAAGAATTTGTTCATTTCATCTAAATTATCTGATCTATTTGCATATATTCTCCTACAATGATTTTTTTCTGTAAAGTTGGCAGGGATGTCTTCTCTTTCATTCCTGATTTTAGTAATTTTTCTCTGCTCTCTATCTCTCTCTGTTAATCTAGCTAAAGGTTTGTTAATGTTGCTGATTTTTTCAAAAAATCAACTTTCGATTTTGTTGAATTCCTCTTTTATTATTTTTCCTATTCTCTATTTCACTTATTTCCAACCTAGCCCTTATTATATTTTTCCTCCTTATTGTCTTGGGTTTATTTTGCTCTTTTTTCTCCAGTGCTTTATAGTAGAAAGTTAGGTTATTGATTTGAATTTTTCTTCTTTTAAAATAAAAGTGTTTACAGCTATACATTTCCCTATGAGCATTATTTTATTTATAGCATAAGTTTTGGTATGTTGTGTTTTTGTTTTTGTTCATCTCTAATTTCCTTGTGCTTTTTTATTTGACCCGTTGTCTATTTAGGAGTGTGTTTCCATTGTTTAATTACTACATATTTACAAATTTCCATTTTTTTTCAGTTTTTTTAATTCTAATTTTATTTGCTTGTGGTTGGAAATCATACTTTGTATTGTTTAAATATTTTTAAAATTTATTGAGAGTGGCTTATGATCTGTCCTGGATAACATTCCACGTGAACTTGAGAAAAATGTTTATTCTGCTGTTTTTGGGTGAATTGTTCTATATAGTAGTTCTAGTTGGTTTATAAAGTTGTTCTTATCTTCTGTTTATTTGTTTATCTTCTGCTAATTGCTCTATTAATTATTGAAAGGAGGATATTGAAGTCTCCAACTCTAATCGTTGAATTGTCTACTTCTCCGTTTATAAGTTTTGATTCCTGTATTTTGGGTATCTGTTGCTAGGCTCATATATGTTTGGTAATTGTCATATTTTTCTGATGGATTGGCCCTTTTTAAATTTTAAAATACTTCTCTCTGAAATGCCTTTTTAGTGTGTTATTTTACATCTGGCTTTATAATGAATAATCATCATGTTTCTATGCAATTGCTGATTTTTCAGATTCTACTCTAAGTCTTTTAAGTCAGTGCTAGGTAAAGGCTACCAGCTGTAAGTAGAAAACCCATTTGTAACACATATTAATTTTAAAAATGCCCTTGTCCTATATAAATAGGATTCATAAACAAACATAAATATCATTTGGGCAACATGATAGATGAAGAAGTAGAAGTTTCTGTGGGGCCAAACGACACAGATGAATGTATAGTTAATTCTGCATCAAGGAGAGATTTATTTTAAGGATTGCTTATGAAAAAAGATGATACTTGATATGGACCTTAAAGAATAAGGGTAAATAATTCCTCAGTGGGATGGGGTAAGTAGGGGGCTGTAGAAGAGACTAGTGTGCAGTGGCAAGGAAGTGAAAGTTTACAAGGCATGATTAGGTACCAGAAAGGAGGATTACTTGACTGAAGTCAAGTGCTGATGTGGAGAAGCAGTGAGACATAAGGAAGGACAGGACGGAGACTTTTTAGAGAAGTTATTTATTTCTACAAGCATATATTGCCTCTGTTACTTCCAGTATTGTGAATCGGGCAGGAGTGGAAGCTTTTTTTTTTTTTTTTAACTTTTTATTTTTTTTATTTTTTACAATAAATTGCATATATTTAGAGTGTACAATTTGGTATTCCGATCTCCCAATTCATTCCCCCCCCAACCCTCCCCACTTTCCCCACTTGGTGTCCATATGTTTGTTCTCTACATCTGTGTCTCTACTTCTGCCTTGCAAACTGGTTGATCTGTAGCATTTTTCTATAGTCCACATATATGTGTTAATATACGATATTTGTTTTTCTCTTTCTGACTCACTTCATTCTGTATGACAGTCTCTAGGTCCATCAATGTCTCTAAAAATGTCCCAGGTTCATTGCTTTTTACAGCTGAGTAATCTTCCATTGTATGTATGTACCATATCTTCTTTATCCATTCATCTGTTAATGGACATTTAGGTTGCTTCCATGTCCTGGCTGTTGTAAATAGTGCTGCAACGAACATTGGAGTGCATGTGTCTTTTTGAATTATGATGCTATCTGGGTATATGCCCAGTAGCGGAATTGCTGGGTCATACGGTAGTTCTATTTTTAGTTTTGCAAGGAACCTCCATACTGTTTTCCATAGTGGCTGTATCAATTTACATTCCCACTAGCAATGCAAGAGCATTCCTTTTTCTCCACATGCTCTCCAGCATTTATTGTTTGTAGATTTTCTGATGATGCCCATTCTAACCGGTGTGAGGTGATACTCATTGTAGTTTTGATTTGCATGTCTCTAATAATTAGTGATGTTGAGAAGCTTTTCATGTGCCTCTTGGCCATCCATATGTCTTCTTTGGAGAAATGCCTATTTAGGTCTTCTGCCCATTTTTTGATTGGGTTGTTTGCTTTTTTGATATTGAGCTGGATAAACTGTTCATATATTTTGGAGATGAATCCTTTGTCTGTTGATTCGTTTGCAAATATTTTTTCCCATTCTGAGGGTTGTCTTTTCATCTTGCTTATAGTTTCCTTTGCTGTGCAGAAGCTTTGAAGTTTCATTAGGTCCCACTTCTTTATTTTTGTTTTTATATCCATTATTCCAGGGGGTGGATCAGAAAAGATCTTGCTGTTATTTACATTGAAGAGTTTTCTTCCTATGTTTTCCTCTAGGAGTTTTATAGTGTCTGGCCTTACACTTAGGTCTTTTATCCATTTTGAGTTTATTTTTGTGTGTGGTGTTAGAAAGTGTTCTAATTTCATTCTTCTACATGTAGCTGTCCAGTTTTCCCAGCACCACTTATTGAAGAGGCTGCCTTTTCTCCATTGTATATCCTTGCCTCCTTTGTCATAGATTAGTTGACCATAGTTTATCTTTGGGCTTTCTATCCTGTTCTAATGATCTATATTTCTGTTTGTGTGCCAGTACCATACTGTATTGATCACTGTAGCCGTATAGTATAGCCTGAAGTTGGCAAGCCTGATTCCACCAACTCTGTCTTTCCTTCTCGATTGCTTTGGCTATTCAGGGTCTTTTGTGTTTCCATACAAATTGTAAAATTTCTTGTTCTAGTTCTGTGAAAAATGCCATTGGTAATTTGATTGGAATTGCATTGAATCTGTAAATTGCTTTGGGTAGTATAGTCATTTTCACAATGTTGATTCTTCCCATCCAAGAACATGGTATGTCCCTCCATCTGTTTGTGTCTTCTTTGATTTCTTTCATTAGTATCTTATAGTTTTCCGAGTACAGGTCTTTTACCTCCTTGGTTAGGTTTATTCCTAGGTATTTGATTCTTTTTATTGCAATGGTGAATGGGATTGTTTCCTTAATTTCTCTTTGTGATCTTTCATTGATAGTGTATAGAAATGCAAGAGATTTCTGTGTGTTAATTTTGTATCCTGAAAATTTACCAAATTCATTGATGAGCTCAAGTAGTTTTCTGGTGGCATCTTTAGGATTTTCTATGTATAGTATCATGTCATCTGCAAACAGTGACAGTTTTACTACTTCTTTCCCAATTTGGATTCCTTTCATTTCTTTTTCTTTTCTGATTGCTGTGGCAAGGACTTCCAAAACTATGTTGAATAGTAGCAGCGACAGTGGACATCCTTGTCTTGTTCCTGATCTTAGAGGGAATGCTTGCAGTTTTTCACCATTGAGAATGATGTCTGCTGTAGGTTTGACATACATGGCCTTTATTATGTTGAGATAGGTTCCCACTGTGCCCACCTTCTGGAGAGGTTTTATCATAAATTGGTGTTGAATTTTGTCAAAAGCTTTTCTGCATCTATTGAGATGACCATGTAGTTTTTACCCTTCAATTTGTTAATATGGTGTATCACATTGATTGATATGCATATATTGAAGAATCCTTGCATTCCAGTGATAAACCCCACTTGATCGTGGTGTATGATCCTTTTAATGTGTTGTTGGATTCTGTTGGCTAGTATTTTGTTGAGGATTTTTGCATCTAAATTCATCAGTGATATTGATCTGTAGTTTTTTTGTAGTATCTTTGTCTGGTTTTGGTATCAGGGTGATGGTGGCTTCATAAAATGAGTTTGGGAGTGGTCCTTCCTCTGCAATGTTTTGGAAGAGTTTGAGAAGGATGGGTGTTAACTCTTCTCTAAATGCTTGATAAAATTCACCTGTGAATCCATCTGGTCCTGGACTTTTGTTTGTTGGGAGATTTTTAATCACAGTTTCAATGTCATTACTTGTGATTGGTCTGTTCATATTTTCTATGTCTTCCTGATTCAGTCTTGGAAGGTTATACCTTTCTAAGAATCTGTTGATTTCGTCCATTTTATTGGCATATAGTCACTTGTAGTAATCTTTTATGGTGCTTTTTATTTCTGCGGTGTCTGTTGTAACTTCTACTGTTTCATTTCTAATTTTATTGATTTGAGTCCTCACCCTCTTTTTCATGATGAGTCTTGCTAGAGGTTTATCAATTTTATTTATCTCCTCAAAGAACCAGCTTTTAGTTTTATTGCTTTTGCTATTGTTTTCTTTGTCTGTATTTCATTTATTTCTGCTCTGATCTTTATGATTTCTCTGTGTCTACTAACTTTGGGTTTTGTTTGCTCTTCTTTCTCTAGTTTCTTTAGGTGTAAGGTTAGATTGTTTAGTTGGGATGTTTCTTGTTTCTTGAGGTAGGATTGTATCACTGTAAACTTCCCTCTTAGAACTGCCTTTGCTGCATCCCATAGGTTTTGGATCATTGTGTTTTCATTGTCATTTGTCTCTAGGTATTTTTTGATTTCCTCTTTGATTTCTTCAGTGATCTGTTGGTTATTTAGTAACGTATTGTTTAGCCTCCATGTGTTTGTGTTTTTTACACTTTTTTTCCTGTAATTGATTTCTAATCTCATAGCATTGTGGTCAAAAAAGATGCTTGATATGATTTCAATTTTCTTGAATTTACCAAGGCTTGATTTATAACCCAAAATGTGATCTATCCTTGAGAATGTTCCATGTGTGCTTGAGAAGAATGTGTAATCTGCTGTTTTTGGATGTAATGTCCTATAGGTATCTATTAAATCCAGCTGATTTATTGTGTCATTTAAAGCTTGTGTTTCCTTATTAATTTTCTGTCTGGATGATCTGTCCATTGGTGCAAGTGGGGTGTTAAAGGCCCCCACTGCTATTGTGTTTCTGTTGATTTCCTCTTTCATAGTTGTTAGCATTTGCCTTATGTATTGAGGTGCCCCTATATTGGGTGAATATATATTTATAATTGTTATCTCTTCTTCTTGGATGGATCCCTTGATCTTTATGTAATGTCCTTTTTTGTCTTTTGTACTATTGTTTATTTTAAAGTCTATTTTATTTGATATGAGTATCGCTACTCCAGCTTTCTTTTGATTTCCATTTGCATGGAATATCTTTTTCCATCCCCTCACTTTCTGTCTGTATGTGTCCCTAGGTCTGAAGTGGGTTGCTTGGAGACAGCGTATATATGGGTCTTGTTTTTGTATCCATTCAGCCAGTCTGTGTCTTTTGGTGGGTGCATTTAGTCCATTTACATTCAAGGTAATTATTGATATGTATGTACCTATTACCATTTTCTTAATTATTTTGTTGTTGTTTCTGTAGGTCCTTTTCTTCTCTTATGTTTCCCACATAGAGAAATTCCTTTAGCATTTGTTGTAGGGCTGGTTTGGTGGTGCTGAAGTCTCTTAGCTGTTGCTTGTCTGTAAAGCTTTTGATTTCTCCTTCGAATCTGAATGAGATCCTTGCTGGGTAGACTATTCTTGGTTGTAGGTTCTTCCCTGTCATCACTTTAAATATATCATGCCACTCCCTTCTGGCTTGCAGAGTTTCTGCTGAGAAATCAGCTCTTAACCTGATGGTGGTTCCCTTGTGTGTTATTTGTCATTTTTCCCTTGTTGCTTTTAATAACTTTTCTCTGTCTTTAATTTTTGTCAATTTGACTACCATGTGCCTTGGTATGTTTCTCCTTGTGTTTATCCTGACTGGGACTCTCTGTACTTCCTGGACTTGTGTGGCTGTTTCCTTTCCTATGTGTGGGAAGTTTTCAACTATAATCTCTTCCAGTATTTTCTTGGGTCCTTTCTCTCTCTCTTCTCCTTCTGGGACCCCTATAATACGAATGTTGGTGTGTTTAACATTGTCCCAGAGGTCTCTTAGACTGTCTTCAGTTCTTTTCATTTTTTTTCTTTATTCTTTTCTTCATCAGTGATTATCACCATTCCATCTTCCAGGCCACTTATTTGTCCTTCTGCCTCAGTTAATCTGCTATTGGTTCCTTCTAGTGTATTTTTCATTTCAGTTATTGTGTTGCATATCTCTGTTTGTTTGCCCTTGAATTCTTCTAGGTCTTTGGTAAACTTTTCTTGCAACTTTTCAATCTTTGCATCCAATCTTTTTTCAAAGTCCTGGATCATCTTCACCATCATTATTCTGAATTCTTTTTCTGGAAGAGTGCCTGTCTCCTCATCATTTAGTTGTTTTTCTGGGGTTTTATCCTTTCCCTTCATCTGGTACAAAGTCTTTTGCGTTTTCATTTTCTCTGTCTTTCTGTGGCTGTGATTTTCAGGTCCACACCATGAAATACTGCTGATACTGCTTGATTCTGCTGTGTGCCCTCTTGTGGAGGAAGCTGTCTAGGAGGCTCGTGTGTGCTTCCTGCTGGGAGGTACTGATGGTGGATTGGGCTGGGTGGGTGGAGCTCAGTAAAACTTTAATCTGATTTGGTGGGTGGAGCTCAGTGACACTTTAATCTGCTTGTCTGCCAATGGGTGGGACTGTGTTCCCACCCTGCTGGTCATTTGGCCTGAGGCAACCCAGCACTGGAGCTTACTGGCTCTTTGGTGGGGCTAATGGAGGACTCTGGGAGGGTTCACGCCAATGAGCACTTCTCAGAACCCCTGCTGCCAGTTCCCCTGTCTCCTCAGTGAACCACTGCTGCCCCCCACCTCTGCAGGCAACCACCCAACACCAGCAGGTAAGTCTGGTTCAGTCTCCTATGGGGTCACTGCTCCTTCCCCCTGGGTCCTGGTCAGCACACTTTTTTGCGTGCCCTCCAAGAGTGGAGTCTCCATTTTCCCCAGTCCTGTGGAGGTCCTGCAGTCAAATCCCACTGACTTTCAAAGTCTGATTCTCTGGGTATTCCTCCTCCTGTTGCTGGACCCCCAGGTTAGGAAGTCTGACATGGTGCTCAGAACCCTCAGGAGTTCTGTGGTATAACTATTCTCCAGCTTGTGAGTCACCCACCCAGCATTTATGGGATTTGATTTTAATGCTATTGTGCCCCTCCTACCGTCTCATTGTGGCTTCTCCTTTGTCTCTGGATGTGGGGTGGGTTTTTTTTGGTGAGTTCCAGTGTCTTTCTGTCAATGGTTGTTCAGCAGTTAGTTGTAATTCCGTTGCTCTTGCAAGAGGGAGTGAGCACACGTCTTCCTATTCTACCATCTTGATTCTCTCCCCGAGAGGAAGCTATTGCTGAGATTGAGTGGAGAGGTATTGGAAATGTAGATTTGAAGGGTGACATGTTACATTTTTAAAATTAATTATCCTTTTTTATTAGAATTGTTTTTTAATCTCTGAATGTGTCAGGGAACAAATAATAAAACAAACCAACATATCTTTGAAATGGAGTCACTTCAAGAGGCAAGCCAATAACTTCTAATAACTTATTTCTATAGGAAGTACAGAAAAGAGTTCAGACAAATTAGACTTTTATGTTTCTAGTTGTTGAAATCAAGAGAATAGTAAAAAGTGGAAATATCCAGGTGAGGGGCTGGATGTGAGGAAAAGTGATACTAACACTGCCTGTTAGGATTTTTTTCCCATTTCTTGTATTTTGTCAGTTACAACTTTCAGCTTAATAGAATCTGTTTTTATCTGTTATTTAAGGGAAAAAATGAAAAAGGATGAAAAGATGGGAGAATGATGGATTGTGTGTAGAGAATAAAGGAGGGAAAATGACAAGATGAGTACATGGCGGCATGATGTTAAATCATTGGAGAGATATTGATGGTGAAGAACAAAGATGTAAAAAAGAGTGAGAAGGACAGAACACATCAATGAGACCAATGGTGTTTTATTCCACTTATCTCAAACTATATGATGCTGGCATTCTGCTTAAACCTCTTACCCTTCCTTCATTGTTGGGTTCATAGGTCAGTGACTGCCCTTAAGAGTTGAGGGTATTTTATTTTGTGTGAAAATCTATTTCTGTGTTAGCAGATATAAACCATTTTAAACTGTTTATGTTAAAAATGCTCATATGTGTATTGATAATTAAATGCATTTACTTTAAATTTTAATAATTAGGAAGGTATATTGTTTTAAAAATATACAAAGGACAACATAGAATCCTATGAAAATATCTTTCTTACTTCAAAGATTTTATATCCCTTGCACTTCAGGATTAAAACACAGATATTCTGATTATTTTATTACAGTTGAAACAATTAATTATATATCCATGTTAATGCAGAGACCATTTATTGAATTCTTCTATGTGGAGTACTAAATTCTAACTTTTTAAATAAGTAATTAATTATTCTACAAGTATTCTACAAGTTCTCACACTGTGCCATGCACAATTTAGATACTTGGGCTTCAGCAATGGGAAAGACTGGCAAAGCCTCTTCTTTTATGGAGTTTAACTTTTATTAGAGAAGACAGTCCAGCATAAATTATGCATGAAAAGAGAAATATCAAACAGTAAGTGGAAAAAAGATAACAAACGGAGTATCTGGAGTGTCTTTTAGTAAGGTTGGCAAGAGAATGTATCACTGGGGAGGTGGAATCTGAACACAACCTGAGAGGTTGGAAGGAGTCAATGGCATCTAATACCTGGGGTAGAAACTTCCCGGGAGAAAGAACAGCAAGAATAAAGCGGTTTTTAGGGAACTGAAAGGAGATCGGTACAGGTAAAGTAGAAGTGATCAGAGTGGGAGAAAATGGAACAGATGCTTGAGCAGGGTTTGTACCAGGGGCTCTAAGGCTCTATTTAAGAATTTTCTTGAAGATTTCCTATAATATATTTTAATTTAATACATAAATGTTGTTAGGGACTGAGTGCTTGGGCTCCCCCCACGATTTGTATGTCAAAGCCTTAACCACCAATGTGATTGTATTTGGAGGTGGGGT
Source organism: Hippopotamus amphibius kiboko (assembly GCF_030028045.1). Taxonomy (NCBI): domain Eukaryota; kingdom Metazoa; phylum Chordata; class Mammalia; order Artiodactyla; family Hippopotamidae; genus Hippopotamus; species Hippopotamus amphibius. The sequence goes on along the minus strand of NC_080189.1, from coordinate 32,246,982 downwards.
TTGGAAGGTAATTAGTTTTAGATGAAGTCTTGAGAGTAGGAGCCCCAAGATGGGATTAGTACTTTTATTAAAAGAGGAAGAGACCCCAGACATTTTTCTTTCTCAGCCAGGTGGAGGACACAGAGAGAAGGCCTCCACCAGCAAGCCAGAAGAGGGAAATTTGATCTTGGGCTTCCTAGACTCCAGAACTATGAAAAATAAATGTCTTTTGTTTAATCTGTCCACTATATGTTATTTTGTTATAGCATCCTGAGTTGACTAAGATAAGTATACTTTAGAGAAATTTAGTGATTTGCCATGGTCAGACAGCAAATGAGTACGGGATCCATGGCTCTTTGAGTCTAATTTTTTTTCCTTAGCCAGTGGCCAACATTGCCTACTTAAGCACACTCAAAATGTTAAGAATGTGTTTCTAAATCTTAAATGTTCAGATTAAAAACGATGGCAGCAGAAGGCTTCTCTTAACATCAATTACAATCCAGAAATAATATCTATTATTATTATTATTATTATGGAGATTTTAAATAGTGTTTAGGATTTATCTTATATATAAATGGATCATTGAATATAAAGATATAGAGAAAGTATTACTGACCAACTTTTTTTTTACCCAGGGTTTTAGCTAAATGTCACCATTAAAGATTCATTATAAACAGTTAAGCAATGTACAAAGAAAGTAAGTTCACAGTGCATCAATCACATGTGTTTTTGGTTTTTTTTTTTTTTTTTCATTTTGATATATTTCCCTCTTTTTAAAAAAAATTTTTAAGCTCTTTATTGGAGTATAATTGTCTTACACTGTTGTGCCAGTTTCTGCCATACAACAAAGTGAATCAGCTATATTTATACATATATCCTCATATACCCTCCCTCCCGGGACTCCTTCTCACCCTCCCTATCTCACCCCTCTAAGTCATCACCAATCATCAAGTTCATCTTCCTGTGTTATGCAGCAGCTTCCCACTAGCTATCTATTTTACATTTAGGGGTGTATATATGTCAGTGCTACTCTCTCACTTCATCCCAGCTTCCCCTTTACCCCCACCCCCACCATGTCCTCAAGTCCATCCTCTACATCTGCCAAATAGAACAAATGCACTGAACATTTTGTGACTATAAAGATAAGCAAATCTATCTCTGTTTTCTACTACAGTCAATATAATTGGAAGACATAAGACATGTATATGAAAAGATAATGGGACAAAAATGTATGAAATGTGCCAATGAGTTGTAGAGGTAAATGTGTTAGAGAAATTCAAGAGTGAATACACTGGGGGTTGGAAGGTGAATGAAAACTTTACAAACCAGTTGGAGCATGAGCTGTCTCTTAATGCTTAGCTATAGTTGGAGAAGAAAGGTGGGGTTTTGAGAACAGAGTAATATGAACAGATGAAGAAATGTAGGAGTGTTCAGTGAAGATTTATGTCTCTCAAGAGATAGGCAGAGATGAGTTTAGAGATGAAATATATAAAAAGAAGAAATTAGACAAGAGGTTGGCAAGATAAGAGGAAATCATTTTATGGTGGAATGCTCTGTATGATGATGCTTTAAATATGAAATAACCTGGTTAAAGTAAGAGGTGACAAGAATTTAATCCGGTCTTGGAGTTGAAGATGGTAAATTCTTAAAAATTTAACATGAATGAAGGATGAAAGAGTATGATAATCACTGGACATCGAGATATGTATTTTAAGAAAACAAGACAGAGAGAGAAAAAGATGGCAGCGAAGTAGAGGGATGTGGAATATCCCTTTCCACAGATGCATTGGGAATGCACCGAAGGACACAATAATTCCCACAGAGAACCAGCTGAACACCAGCAGAAGGCCTTGGACACCAGAAAGGACCACAAGGATCCCGACATAACCGGTAGGGAGGCATCTACGACAGCTCAAGGAGGGTGAAGCGGTGGAGCTGTGGCAGACAGGAGGGAGTGAGAAACATACGGAGGGTCTGCAGCGCAGCTCAGCGTTCCCGGACCGAAACGTGGATCCACAGCTGCAAAGAGGGCTTCCTAGGTGGTGCAGTGGTTAAGAATCCGTCTGCCAATGCAGAGGACACCAGTTCGATTCCTGCTCCAGGAAGATCCCACATGACGCGGAGCAACTAAGTCCATGCGCAAAAAAAAAAAAATAATAATAATAATAATAATATCCCACAGCTGAACAGAGGGTCCAGGAACGGGAGCGTGGGAACCAGAGAGCTGGTTCAGGGTGAGAAACACTGTTGCCAGTAAGGTGATGGGACCGAGAGGACAGGAAGGAAGAGGTCCGCAGCGAGGAATGCCCATCCCTGAGAGCTGCACAGCCATGATGGCAGCTGGATGCTGCAGGCTCACAGGTGTGGGGGAGGAGCCGCGTGCATAGCCTCTCTCTCTCTTTCAGAGCCTCTGCATCAGGCAGTGGAGAGATGCCCTGTGGGCCACCTAAGGCACTCAGGGATAACAAGTACCCTCAGGCCCTCGGGCGGGGCTAGATTAAAACCCCTTGGAAAGCTAGCAGCAGGGAGGCTGCTGAGAAGAGAAAAAAAAAAAAAAACCTGAGAGAGGCCCAACTCTAAGACTTTCTGTTTACACCTGAGCCACCAGCATCCCTCTGCAACAGTCACCTCCAAGCCTGACTGAAACAACATTGCGCCACTGCTCACTCACTCCCAGGGGAAGGAGCCACTATTGTACCCTCTCCCTCCCCACAAACCAATGCTTACAGATGAACAATAAAGGAACCTCTGCTGCTCACAGAATGATGCAAAAAAAAAAAAAACCCAAGGCTAGTAGAAGGACACTTACAGCTGAAACTCTAAGGAAACAGAAATATTAGTATCAATCCTATTGAACTGGTCCATTCTGGGATCAGTTCTGGATTTTTTTTTCTCTCTCTCTCTTTTTTTTTTCCTTTATTAATTACGATCTTAGTCCTAAGGATTCTACAAGTTTTATAACATAATTTTTTTAATGATTTTTTTATTCTATTTTTATTCTTTTGCCTTTTTATATACTTCTATATGTAGCTAAGCTTTTGGTAGTACGGACAATATATCTCTCATACTTTCCTTTCATCCCTATCTTTTATACATTTCTATTCCTTTCTTTTTGTTTGCATATTTCCAATCACACTACGCTCTTCTGTTCCCCTTTCTTCCAGCCATTTTAAGTTTATTTTATCTTAACATACTTATAAGCAACACTATCGGTCTGCTCAGAATCCTTGCTCTATTCTCCAGATGACGCACCACCTTGGTATTTAATATTAGGTTTTTGTCTTTATCTTAGTTCTTAGTACAATTGTCTAATTACATTCTGAGAATCTCCATTCTGTCTGGGGTACTCTAGCTCTTTTCTATATTTGATCCTAGCTTACAAAAACTCCCTGGATTAGTGTTTGTATGTGTCGAGTGTTATTTGTTTGTTTGTTTGCTTTTGCTTTTATCTCTGATTTGTTCTGTTTCAGTTGTCAATTTCTGTTGGGTTTCTCTTTGAATATCTGATAGCACACTGGGGTTCTGTCAGGTCATTCCAGAGCCTTATGTCCTAATGGATTCAGTAATTGTGTGTCTTATACATGTATGTGTTTCCTAGAGTTAGTATTTGTTTAATCCAACACTTGGACATTACTCTGAGGCTTGGACAGTCTTCTTAAAGCACCTCTATCACCAGGACAAGAAACCCCAAAAGTCTGGACAATCATGAGGAAACAATGGAACACCATGCAGGCAAAGGAGCAGGAAAAAAACCCACAAGACCAAATAAATGAGGAGGAAATAGGAAAAATGCCTGAAAAAGAATTCAGAGTAATGATAGTAAAAATGATACAAAATCTCGAAAACAAAATAGAGAAAGTACAAGAAACAGTTCATAAGAATTCAGAAAACAAACAGCAATGGATAACAAAATAACTGAAATTAAAAATACTCTAAATGCTATAACCAGCAGAATGACTGAGGCAGAAGAACGAATAAGTGAGTTGGAAGACAGAATGGGGGAAACAAATGCCACAGAGCAGGAAAAAGAAAAAAGAATAAAAAGAATAGAAGACAGTCTCAGAGACCTCAGTGATAACATTAAGCATACCAACATTCGAATTATAGGCATCCCAGAAGAAGAAGAACAAAAAAAAAGGGTCTGAGAAAATATTTGAAGAGGTTCTAGTGGAAAACTTCCCCAACATGGGAAAGGAAATAATTAACCAAGTCCAAGAAGCACAGAGAGTCCCGTACAGAATAAACCCAAGGAGAAATACACCAAGGCACATGTTAATCAAACTAATGACAATTAAACACAAAGAAAAAATATGAAAAGCAGCAAGAGAAAAGCAACAAATGACATTTAAAGGAAAACCCATAAGGATAGCAGCTGACCTTTCTACAGAAACTCTGCAGTCCAGAAGGGAATGGCAGGATATACTGAAAGTCCTGAAAGAGAGAAACCTACAGCCAAGAATACTCTACCCAGCAAGAATCTCATTCAGATTTGAGGGAGAAATCAAAAGCTTTCCAGACAAGCAAAAGTTAAGAGAATTCAGCACCACCAAACCAGCCTTACAACAAGTGCTAAAGGAACTTCTCTAAGTAGGAAACACAAGAAAAGGAAAACACCTACAAATACAAACCCAAAAGAAATAAGAAAATGGTCATTGGAACACACATGTCAATAATCACCTTAAATATAAATGGATTCAATGCTCCAACCAAAAGACACAGACTGGCTGAATGGACACAAAAACAAGACCCTTCTATATGCTGCCTACAAGAAACCCACTTCAGACCAAGGGATACATATAGACTGAAAGAAAAGGGATGGAAAAAGATATTCCATGCAAATGGAAGCCAAAAGAAAGCTGGAGTAGCAATACTCATATCAGACAAGTTAGATTTTAAAGTAAAGACTATTACAAGAGACAGGAAGGACACTACATAATGATCAAGGGATCCATCCAAGAAGAACATATCACAATGGTAAATATCTATACCCCCAACATAGGAGCACCTCAATACATAAGGCAAATCATAACAGCTATAAAAAGGGACATCGACAGTAACACAATAATAGTAGGAGACGTGAACACCCCACTTACATCAATGGACAGATCATCCAAACAGAAAATCAATAAAGACACACAAGCTTTAAATGACACATTAGACCATCTTGACTTAACTGATATTTATAGGACATTCCATCCAAAAATGACAGAATACACCTTCTTCTCAAGTGCACATGGAACATTTTCCAGGATAGATCACATCTTGGGTCACAAATCAAACCTAGGCAAATTCAAGAAAACTGAAATCATATCAAGCATCTTCTCTGACCACAACGCCTTGAGACTAGATATCAATTACAGGAAAAAAACTGCAAAAAAGACAAACACATGGAGGCTAAACAATTCACTATTAAACAACCAAGAAATCACTAAAGAAATCAAAGAGGAAATAAAAAATATCTAGAAACAAATGACAGTGGAAACACCACAACCCAAAACCTATGGGACGCAGCAAAAGCAGTTCTAAGAGGGAAGTTTATAACAATACAGTCCTACCTTAAGAAACAAGAAAATTATCAAATAAACAACCTAACCTTACACCTAAAACAATTAGAAAAAGAAGAATAAAGAAACCCCAAAGTGAGCAGAAGGAAAGAAATCGTAAAGATCAGAGCAGAAATAAATGAAAAAGAAACGAAGGAAACAATAGCAAAAATTAATAAAACTAAAAACTGGTCCTTTAGGAAGAATAACAAAACTGATAAACCATTAGCCAGACTCATAAAGAAAAAAGGGAGAAGATGCAAATCAACAGAATTAGAAATGAAAAAGGAGAAGTAACAACGGACACCTCAGAAATACAAAACATCATGAGAGACTACTACAAGCAACTATATGCCAATAAATTGGATAACCTGCAAGAAATGGATAAATTCTTTAAAAAGTACAATGTTCTAAGACTGAACCAGGAAGAAATAGAAACTATGAACAAACCAATCACAAGTACAGAAATTGAGGCAGTGATTAAAAATCTCCCAACACACAAAAGCCCAGGGCCAGATGGATTCACAGGAAAATTCTATCAAACATTTAGAGAAGAGCTAAAACCTATTCTTCTCAAACTCTTCCAAAATATTGCAGAAGGCGGAACACTCCCAAACTCATTCTACGAGGCCACCATCACCCTGATACCAAAACCAGGTACAGATGTCCCCAAAAAAGAAAATTACAGACCAATATCACTCATGAATATAGATGCAAAAATCCTCAACAAAATACTAGCTAACAGAATCCAATAGCACATTAAAAAAATCATACACCATGATCAAGTGGGGTTTATCCCTGGGATGCAAGGATTCTTCAACATACGCAAATCAATCAACATGATACATCATATCAAGAAATTGAAGGATAAAAACCATATGATCATCTAAATAGATGCAGAAAAAGCTTTTGACAAAGTTCAACATCCATTTATGATAAATGCTCTCCAGAAAATGGGCATAGAAGGAAATTACCTCAACATAATAAAAGCCATATATGAGAAACCAAAAGCCAACATCTTTTTCAATGGGGAAAAACTGAAAGAATTCCCTCTAAGAATAGGAACAAGACAAGGGTGTCCACTCTCACCATTATTATTCAACATAGTTTTGGAAGTTTTAGCCACAGCAATCAGAGAAGAAAAAGAAATGAAAGGAATCCAAATTGGAAAAGAAGAAGTAAAATTGTCACTCTTTGCAGATGACATGATATTATACATAGAAAACCCTAAAGACTCTACCAGAAAACTGCTAGCACTAATTGATGAGTTTAGTAAAGTAACAGGATACAAAATTAATGCACAGAAATCTCTTGCATTCCTATACACTAACAACAGAAGAGCAGAAAGAGAAATGAAGGAAACTCTCCCATTCACCACTGCAACAAAAAGAATAAAATACCTAGGAATAAACCTGCCTAAGGAGGCAAAAGACCTGTATGCAGAAAACTTTAAGACATTGCTGAAAGAAATCAAAGACGACACAAACAGATGGAGAGACATATCATGTTCCTGGATTGGAAGACTCAACATTGTGAAAATGACTGTACTACCCAAAGCAATTTACAGATTCAATGCAATCCCAATCAAATTACCAATGGCATTTTTCACAGAACTAGAGCAAGAAATCTTACGATTTGTACGGAAACGCAAAAGACCCAGAATACCCAAAGCAATCTTGAGAAGGAAAAATGGAGTTGGTGGAATTAGGCTTCCTGGCTTCAAACTATACTACAAGGCCACAGTGATCAAGACAGTATGGTACTGGCCCAAAAATAGAAAGGAAGATCAATGGAATAGCATAGAGAACTCAGAAGTAAGCCCAAACACATATGGGCACCTTCTCTTTGACAAAGGAGTCAAGAATATACAATGGAAAAAAGACAGCCTCTTCAATAAGTGGTGCTGGGAACATTGGACAGCAACATGTAAAAGAATGAAATTAGAGCCCTTCCTGACACCATACACAAAAATAAACTCCAAATGGATTAAAGACCTACATGGAAGGCCAGACAGTATAAAACTCCTAGAGGAAAACATAGGCAGAACACTCTATGACATCCATCAAAGCAAGATCCTTCTGGACCCACCTCCTAGAATCATGGAAAGAAAATCAAGAATAAACAAATGGGACCTCATGAAACTTAAAAGCTTTTGCACAGCAAAAGAAACCATAAACAAGACTGGAAGGCAACCCTCAGAATGGGAAAAAATAGTTGCCTACGAAACAACGGACAAAGGATTAACCTCCAAAATATACAAGCAGCTCATGCAGCTTCATACCAAGAAAGAAAATAACCCAATCCACAAATGGGTGGAAGTCCTAAATAGACATTTCTCCAAAGAAGACATACAGATGGCCAACTAACACATGAAAAGATGCTCAACATCGCTAATCATCAGAGAAATGCAAGTCAAAACCACAATGAGGTATCACCTCACACCGATCAGAATGACCATCATCACAAAATTTGGAAACCACAAATGTTGGAGAGGGTGTGGAGAAAAGGGAGCTCTCCTGCACTGTTGGTGGGAATGTAAGTTTGTACAGACACCATGGAAAACAATTTGGAGGTTCCTTAAAAAACTACAAATAGAACTACCATATGATCCAGTAATCCCACTTCTGGGCATATACCCAAAGAAAACCATAATCCCAAAAGAAACATGTACCATAATGTTTATTGCAGCACTATTTACAATAGCCAGGACATGGAAGCAACCTAAATGCCCATCAACAAATGAATGGATTCAGAAGATGTGGCATATATATACAATGGAATATTACTCAGCTATAAAAAGGGATGAGATGGAGCTATATGTGATGAGGTGGATAGACCTAGAATCTGTCCTACAGTGTGAAGTAAGTCAGAAAGAGAAAGACAAATATTGTATGCTATCTCACATATACAGAATCTAAAAATGGTATTGATGAACTCAATGACAAGAACAAGGACGCAGATGCAGAGAATGCACTGGAGAACTCGAGGTTTGGAAGGGGGCGGGGGGTGAAGGGGAAGCTGAGACGAATCGAGAGAGTATCACAGACATATATATAGTACCAACTGTTAAATAGATAGCCAGTGGGAAGTTGTATAACAAAGGAGTCCAACTCGAGGATGGAAGATGCCTTAGAGGACTGGGATGGGGAGGGTGGGGGGGACTCGAGGGAGGGTGGGGGGGAGTTGAGGGAGGAGGGAATATGGGGATATGTGTATAAAAACAGATGATTGAACTTGGTATACCCCAAAAAAATAATAAAACAAAACAAAACAAAACAAAAACAAACAAACAAAAAAGAAAACAAGACAGAAAATAATCACATTTGTCAAATCTTATTACTTTGGTTGATGGAAGTTTATGTTGCAATTTGGAACAGATTTATTATTTAGTCATTTAAGGTGGTTCCATTAGAGAGTTCTAACACTTACATACCCCTCTCTCTTGGGATGTGTGTGTATACTGTGTATGTGTTCATGTGTGTGTGTGCATGTATGCATATGTTTTTGCTGGAGTGAGCAGGAACAGAAGTATTTTCCAGAACTGTGCTAAAGGGACATTTGAGGCCCCTGCTTGTAGAAAGCATTGAACTTTACAATTCTTAAAATGACTTCAAAGTTTCTAGAACATCTTTGTTAAAGTCATAACAGATGATTATTCTAAATCATTCTTGAGTTGCACAGAGTGACAATTTAGTATCATTATGGATTTCTATACACATTAACTAATAGACCACATAATTTTCCTGAAAAGGAAAAAATTGCTGTGGTGATCTCTCTTAATTCGAGTTAGTTCTTATTGTATATATTGTTACAAATAGGCTTCTTGAGACATTTCAGCATTTATTATAAAAATCTTAGGAGAACCAATTTTAATGATGCAATTACAGTGTGTCAACTTCTTGGTTTTTATATATCACTACAGTCACTTTTTAATTAAAAAGCTCTCTGAATATTCTGGGATTCATCTGCACAGTATCAATGAAGAGGAGAGCTAATTGTGATAACATACTTCAGATTGGGCTTTAGAAAGTACATTTTAAACCTGATCTCTATCTGCATGCTTTTGAAAAATATGTTTTGGAAAACTAAGGAAGAGAAAGAAATATCTCTGCACATACATTATTTCTCTGGTTGTAAATTTGATTAAAAGGGAAACAAAACATGAAAGCCTGATGTTCGCAAAATTCCATTAATTGGTAGTGCATATTTTATACATATTCTTCCTGAAAAGCAGTGTGAGCCCCAAGTATGAAAAGATTGTGTTGTAACCAAGAACTAAGCTTCTAAATCTAGCCAAATTCCACCTTGTAGATGGTATTTCTGAGAGCTCCAGTGTCCCTTGTGGGAAACTTTGGAAGCTGAGAGAAGCTATTTGGAGAAATGCCACATCTGGTATTTTCAGTTAGAAGACTGTAGCATAAAGTTAACCTGTGATGTTTGTCTGTTTGTTTGTTTTCCCCAAAATTACATAAAATATAAAAGGGCAAAAGAAACAACACATAAACTATTTCTGGGGAAGCTAGACGATCACAGATTACCTAAATCAGCCTATAATAAGTGGAAGGGATGCTGGTAGCTATGGTAGGAAGCAGAGAAAAGATGCCACAGTGGCCTCTCTGAAGGAGCCAACAGAGTACCTTTCAGGAAGGAGATTGGTGTAAGCTGAGGTGCAAAGCCTAAATCTCATGTTTACAAGTAGAAAGGTGTACAGGGATTGCTTTCAGGATCATCTCTGGACATTATTTAGTTTTGAGGAATAGAGGAGGTGGATATAAATATGGAATCATACAAATAAGCCATATTAGCAAGTAGTAGTCTATTTCCATGGGAAATAGGGAGAAGATAATATTTCCTAACTGAAAAACCCACAGTTAACATACCTTTATTTACTAGTTCAGAATTAAATACTAAATAAAATAGACATAAGACACTCGGTCATAAGCCTGGAATCTAGTCTTATATTTACCCCTTGAGAACATCTTTAAAATAATTGCCTACATTTTTAAAAAGTCCTTTAAAGAGATAGGATCAAGATGGCAGAGTAGGAGGACGTGCGCTCATTCCCTCTTGCAAGAGCACCAGAATTACAACTAACTGCTGAACAATCATCAACAGAAAGACACTGGAACTCACCAAAAAAGACATCCCACATCCAGAGACAAAGGAGAAGCCACAATGAGATGGTAGGAGGGGTGCAATCGCATTAAAATCAAATCCCATAAATGCTGGGTGTGTGACTCACAACTTGAGAACAGTTATACCACAGAAGTCCACCCACTAAAGTGAGGGTTCTGAGCCCCATGTCAGGCTTCCCAACCTGGGAGGAGGAATCCCCAGAGAATCAGACTCTGAAAGCCAGCGGGATTTGATTGCAGGACCTCCACAGGACTGAGGGAAATGGAGACTCCACTCTTGGAGGGCACACAAAAAACTTTGCTCACCAGGACCCAGGGCGAAGAAGCAGGGACCCCATAGGAGACTTAACCAGACTTACCTGCTGATGTTGGGTTGTTGCCTGTGGAGGTGGGGGGTGGCTGTGGCTCACAGAGGAGACAGGGGCACTGGTGGCAGGGGTTCTGGGAAGTGCTCATTGGCGTGAGCCCTCCCAGAGTCCACCATTAGCCCCACCAAAAAGCCTGTAAGCTCCAGGGCTAGGTGGCCTCAGGCCAGATGACCAACAGGGTGGGAACACAGCCCCACCCATTGGCAGACAAGCAGATTAAAGTGTGACTGAGCTCCGCCCACCCAGCTCTACCCACCATCAGTCCCTCTCACCAGGAAGCACCCATGAGTCTCCTAAACATCTTCCTCCACAAGAGGGCAGACAGCAGTATCAAGCAGTATCAGCAGTATTTCATCTTGTGTAACTGAAAACCACAGCCACAGAAAGAGAAAATGAAAAAACAGAGGACTTTGTACTAGATGAAGGGACAAGATAAAACCCCAGAAAAACAACTAAATGATGAGGAGATAGGCACCCTTCCAGAAAAAGAATTTAGAATAATGATGGTGAATATGATCCTGGACTTTGAAAAAAAGACTGGATGCAAAGATCAAAAAGTTTATGAAAGACCTAGAAGAATTAAAGAGCAAACAAACAGAGATATGCAACACAATAACTGAAATGAAAAATACACTAGAAGGAACCAATAGCAGATTAACTGAGGCAGAAGGACAAATTAGTGAGCTGGAAGACAGAATGGTGATAATCACTTGTGTAGAAAAGAATAAAGGAAAATGAATGTAAAGAACTGAAGACAGCCTAAGAGACCTCTGGGACAAAGTTAAATGTAGCAACATTCGCATTATAAGCGTCCCAGAAGGAGAAGAAAGAGAAAAAGGACCCAAGAAAATACTGGAAGAGATTATAGTTGAAAACTTCCCTCACATGGGAAAGGAAACAGCTACCGAAGTCCAGGAAGCACAGAGAGTCCCAGTCAGGATAAACACAAGGAGAAACACACCAAGACACATAGTAGTCAAATTGACAAAAATTAAAGACAGAGAAAAGTTATTAAAAGCAACAAGGGAAAAACAACAAATAACACACAAGGGAACCACCATCAGGTTAAGAGCTGATTTCTCAGCAGAAACTCTGCAAGCCAGAAGGGAGTGGCATGATATATTTAAAGTGATGACAGGGAAGAACCTACAACCAAGAATAGTCTACCCAGCAAGGATCTCATTCAGATTCGAAGGAGAAATCAAAAGCTTTACAGACAAGCAACAGCTAAGAGAATTCAGCACCACCAAACCAGCCCTACAACAAATGCTAAAGGAACTTCTCTAAGTGGGAAACATTAAGAGAAGAAAAGGACATACAAAAACAAAAACAAAACAATTAAGAAAATGGTAATAGGAACATACATATCAATAATTACCTTGAATGTAAATGGACTAAATGCACCCACCAAAAGACACAGACTGGCTGAATGGATACAAAAACAAGACCTGTATATATGCTGTCTACAAGAGACCCACTTCAGACCTAGGGACACATACAGACTGAAAGTGAAGGGATGAAAAAGGATATTCCATGCAAATGGAAATCAAAAGAAAGCTAGAGTAGCGATATTCATATCAGATAAAATAGATTTTAAAATAAACAATGTTACAAGAGACAAGAAAGGACATTACATAAAGATCAAGGGATCCATCCAAGAAGAAGAGATAACAATTATAAATATATATTCACGCAATATAGGGGCACCTCAATACATAAGGCAAATGCTAACAACTATGAAAGAGAAAATCCAAAGCAGAAATAGAGACACAGATGTAGAGAACAAACATATGGACACCAAGTGGGGAAAGCAGGGAGGGTTGGAGGGGAATGAATTGGGAGATGGGGATACCAAATTGTACACTCTAAATATATGCTGTTTATTGTCTGTTAACTGTATCTCAATAAAAGTTCTTAAAAATTAAAAAAAAGTCCTTTAAATATAAGTAATCAAAAAGGATATAATATATATTTTAAAAAAAGAAACAAACAAACAAAAATACTGCAGGTGACAAACACTCCAGGAAAATACTTTCATGGAAAAAATGAAAATTGTGAACATAGTTTTTATTGTGAATTTAAGCATATAATGGATCATGTTTCAAAAGAAAATATACAGTCTTAAATATATATAAATGAAGAAAAAAATTCACTCTTGAAAAGACAGTTGTAGTCACTGAGACCTGACCAGTTTTTGCTAACGGTTTATGTATAGTAGAGGGTATGGTTAAAAGGACAGCATGAGGGAGTTTGCCTGGGAAAGGAGAAGTTATGAAACTGTTTCTAACTGTATTGGTGGTTACATGATTCTCTATATATGTTAAAAATCATAAATCTGTACACCAAAAAAGTGAATTTTAGTTTGTAATTTTTAAAAACGAAAAGAAACAAAAAGTCTCAGACATATGAATACATGTATCAGTTATTTATTTAACTTTTCAAAACAGTCATTTATATTGTTTTCCTATTAAATTTATATTCAATTTCTTTAGCTGTTTTTAAGTAGGACATCTTTGATCCTGTGTTAGCAAATTGAATTACAATTAAAATTTAAATTTCTCTGACATATTTTAGGGTATTAAATTATGATATATATGAGTGATTTTTAGCTAAAAGTGTTGTTAGAAAAACAATTTATTTCATCTGAAATATTCAAACCATCACTTCTCCTCTGAAAGTCTAGCCTAAGCATGTCTGTGTGGAAAAGTAAATTTTGAAAATTATTGCAGGTAGCATTACAAACAATTCTGAAATATCTGCTATTTAAGATCTTAAGTTAATAAAGCTTTGAATAAATATTTATGGGATTATCCTTATCTGTTTTGAAATATTCTAAAATCTTTTCAAACACTAAAGTTTGTTCACTTAATGATTATGTGTACATGATTCAGCCAAAACCTTTATAATATTCACCAATCCTACATTTTTTTCTCGTTGCTTTCTGACCATCACTAAAGAAATCACTACATGTTTAACAAACCTTTTGATGGTGCATTAAAAATTGTTCCAAGCCCTTGTTTTAATGTTTTGTGGTATCAAGTGTTCCTATTCTTTGCCTGAAAGAATATTCCATTTGCTTATATTTTCATGACAAGCTTTAAAAGATCACTGGTTGTATCCAGCTAAATTTTAAATATTGCATTTTGTAAGTCAAATATTTAATATTTAATTATTTAATACTAAAATTTTAGGTATTTTAAATTTAAATATTTAAAATCCACATTTTTGAATGGATTCACATGTAATTTTAATTCTTCTCTGGGCCGTACTACTTACAAAATAATCATCTTTTATTATACAATAGTTTCATAACAACTTTATCCTCTAATATACTTGTTGCTGTGTCTATATTAGGGAATTTACAAAAAAAGCCTTTCTCTAGTAATAACCACCTCGATCACAATTTCTTTATAGTGTTCTATATTTTTTTTCATTTTAGATTATTATCTAAGTATTATTATGTTACTGTAAGGAATTGGCTCACATGATTTTGGCGACTGAGAAGTTCCATTATCTTCCATGTGCAAGCTGGAGAAGCAAGGAAGCCAGTGGTGTAATTCAGCCCCAGTCCAAAGGCCTGAGAACCTGGGATAGCTGATGATGTAGTTTCCAGTCTGAGTGTAAATGCCAGTGTAGCGGTAGTGCCAGAGTGGAAGAATTTTCATGTCCTAGCTCAAACAATCAGGCAGGAAGTACCAAATTCTTCCTTCCTCTGCCTTTTTGTTCTAGTCAGGCACTCAATTAATTGAGGAGCACAGAACACCAGACTGAGTCCACAAATTCAAATGCTAATTTTTTTCCAGATATACTTTCATACCAAGAAATAACGTTTAGCTAAATATTTGGATATCTTCGGATCCAGTCAAGTTGCCGCGTAAAGTTAGTCATTACAAAAGGACTGTGGCTTTTACTCTGAGTGAGATGGGAAGTGAATAGAGGGTTTTAAGCAGAGAAGTGACATGATCTTAGGCCTGCAGTAAAGAACACTGCTAGAAAAAAATACCAAATTGTACACTCTAAATATATGCAGTTTATTGTATGTTAACTGTACCTCAATAAAAGTTCTTAAAAAAAAAAGAATCCTGCTAGATAGAAAAGAGACTGTGTGGTGGAGGTGAGGATGGGAACAAGACCAGCTAAGAGGATATTGCAATTATGCAGACAAGAGATGATGGTTATGCCCTACTTGATTATGACATGTAATTTTTGATGTATTGTTGCAAAGAATTAGCTAAAGTTCTGTTTATAATTTCTCATATATATTTACCTATTCATTAGGCCTACAGATGTTTTTCTAAGTTTTTTATTTTTTAATTAAGTTATAATGGCCTCTTATTCTGAAGTAGACAGATGTCCCTCACTTTTCCTTTTTCCTTTTTTTAAAAAATATATCATCTCATGTAAATGGGATTAAACATTTACATATATCTTGAAAGTCTGCTGGAAATCATGTGAAATATCATCTGGCCATCGTAGTTGTTTATGCAAGGTAGGTTATGACTACCATTTCCATTTCGTCAATATCTAATTTTTCAATAATTTTCAGTTCATTCTAATGCACTTCTTGAATTTTATATTTTTTAAGAAATTTAGTCATTCTATTTTTAAAGTAACTGTCTTTAGCTATCCAAATATTGCTTTATTCTATTCTTTATTTGCACCTTCTTTCTTTTTTTTCTTTATGAAACTTGCTAGAGACTTAAATTTAAATTATCTATTCTTTTAAGGTACCATTTTTTGTTTCATTGATTGGTTTTATTCTTTGTTTAATTTATATACTGCTGTGTAATTTTACTTTAATCTTTCATACTTCTTTGATTTTTTTTATTCCATTATTTTGGATTGGTTTGAATGTGCAAATTATTTCCTTCCTATTTATTTTTTGATAAATAATGCATTTAAACTCTATTTCTGTTTTTTTAAAATAAATAATATATTCAAAGCTCTATTTATCCTCCAAGCACTATGTGAAGCATTTGCGTATATTTCACCATGTAATTTATTGTGTGTATAAGTATTTCATATATTTTCTCTTGGGTTCATATTTATCCTTGGATTAATAATAGTTTGTTTTGTTAATTTTTAACAAATAATAATAATAATAACCTGTGTCATTCTTAAGGTATTTTCTGGTTATGGATTTCTAATGAAATGGTGTTACTTTTCCTCCTTCTGGGGTTCCTATCATTAATTAATACTTGCATCTTTGTATCTCAAGTTTTATTTCATTATTTTCCACTCTTTATTTTTCCCTGGTATTGTTCAGGGTGTTTATTAATCTATTTTCCTTCTTCTCTAATTTGTTCTAAGGCCATATCTACTGTGCTATTTAACCTCTCTGTTGAATAATTCATTTCAGTTTTAATATTTTTCATACTCAGTGATTCCATTTGGTCACTTTTATAACTAACTGTCTTTACTTCATTCATCTGGTATCTTTCCTTATCCCATTAAGTTTATTTTATGCTTATTTAAATTCTAATTCTGTCTGGTCCATCAATCCTGCTTATTTTGTCATAGGTTGTATCAAAGTAAAAATTGCACTAGGCAATGTTAAACAGGCAAGGAAGACTTTATTCAACACTATGACAGTAGAAGGGAGAGACCAAACTCATTTGAACTCAACTCCACTGAAATAAAATGTGGCGGAGATTTCAAGAGCTGGAATGAGGGGGAGATATTAGGCTTTTGTATTTGTTAACTGGCTTTACCATGAGGAAAAGTACACTTTTTGGTATCTTTATGACAGAAGAGAGTTATGGAACGTGAAATAAGGTACACTCTGAAGTTAAGCTCCTGCCCTCCCACAGAAACTGGGAAATAGGGGCACTTTTATCCTCCTCAATGATTACATTTTAAAGAGATGGTTCCTAAAGGCCTTAAAACGTTCTTGGCTTGTAAAACAGGCAGGAAGCTTTTTGAAAGATTTACATCTCACAGGTGAAGACAAAGGATTTACAATTAAAAGTTTTCTAAAATAATTTCTCTAAGACAAGGGAGGTCAGGGCCTAGAATCAGAAAGAAGCCCTTCTAAAATTAGTACAAACTGAGGGGAGGTTTAAGGTGTGTTAGTCAGTTGTTCAGTCAGTTGTCTATTTCATGGTAGCCATGATCCTAAAATACTGTGGTATTTACCCCGGGAATGCACAATGACTTGGAAATAACAACTGCTTTGTAAGGTGATATGAATTTGTAGAAGGGGTGAAATCTCAGGGTCTAGCCTGTGAATACTCTGCAAACAATGGATGGAGAGTCAAGTTCTAGTTGTCTGGAAGGAGCAATATTCAAAGATATTCCTTGAGTTTACATTCACTCTGTATATTAAACTTCTCTTTTCATTAATGATGGAACATCTGAAGTTTAGAAAAGAGCAGAAAATACAAATATTCTTATTCATTGTAAATGCAAGAATTTTTGTGAAAATCTAGTGTATCATGACAAAAAATTCTGTAGTTTTATTTTATCATATACCAAAATGATTTTTTTTATGGTCGCTGGAAATTAGTTTTAGTGGAAGAAGAAATTTGACTTGTTAACTTAAATGAAGTGGAGAAGGTATGGGGCTCAGTGTAAGCACTGTTGTGATATGGTTGTATTTAGGTCTTCAGTGTTTTGAGACTGATTTCCAAATTAGAGGAATGAAATCTATTGAATATTTCATTTTTATATTATAGTTTTCCCTTCCTTTAGAAAGGTACTTCTTATAGGCAGCCATGTTTGTTGTAATAGGTTAAAAATGTTGTGTTGAAATAAATTTGATATTGTAGAATAAGAACATCAGATGAAATTCTCTAAAGGGTTTATGATAGATTGCTAATGTGCATGTCCTGATAAGTTATCATATTTCTCTAAAGGGAATTTGCTTTTCAAGAGACTGAAATATAGTCTTTCTGTTCTTCCATTACTTTATTGTCCTTTATATCTTGGGGAAGATTTTTGATCATGATATGCAAAATTATTAAATCATTACAATAAAGTAAAAGACCTTAGAAAGATTCAGTTCATCTGAGAAGAATTAATTTCACCAAATTCATTTTTGTCATATGTAAAGTAATTTTCAAATCATTTTGTTTCACAGTTGTTAAATTTGTGGAATTGAATGTGGAACAATTTTACAGACTTTTAGGTATGTCTACACTGGACTTCATTGTAGGTAATTAATGAACTTTATGTTCAAATTTGGGACACATTAAAATGGTTTGTGAACTTTAACCCATTGGAAAATGTATAATTGCATAAATACTGCATCATAGCCAGCTGTTATTTCCTTGAATATCAGTCTGGAACAAATGCTAAGGCAGGCAGATAATGTGAAGTGAAAACATGTGCACACACACATACACAGACACACACACACACACAGGTTCATATAGTTTTATAGCTACTTAAAGCCCCCATTATGGATAGACAGTTGAATTCTTGCCTCTGAGCATACCTGTATTGCTCTTTAATACATACAAAAACCAATACTGAACTTAAGGCAGAAATATAGTATGAAATAATGTATTTTGCATTATTACTCAATACCTACCATGATGTAGGGGAATTGTAAATATTACACAACATTCACCAGACCCACTTCTTTGCTGTCTTTATTCTATTCCTTTTTTTAATGCAGTCTGGATTCTTTAATTGATTATTACTATAGCTCCTTTACAAAACTCTCAACTCTGTTACACCTACTTGATAAAAACCTAAACCTAATATAACCAGCTGCCCAGCAGCTAATCATTGCTACAGAAAAGTCACACAACCAGGAAGGTGGATGGTGATGACTTTATACCGATAATATAAATGGGTCTGTAATACAGACCTCAGATCCCATTATTTTTCTATAGTAAATGAACTCTGCCTCTCATCAAAAGACTTTTTCATACCTTGTCTCTATCTTGAAAACTCCCGCATCTTTTCCCATGTCACTTTCAGTTGATGATCTTATATCATATTTCATTGAGCAAACAAAAGACACCAGACAAGTGCTTCACTCTTCATAGTCAAATCTATAAACCAACGAATATTGGTTCCATCTTCACCTGTTGTCCTCCTTTTACAATGGGAAGAAAACCACTGTAAAATGGAGAAAGCAGAATTTCCTCAATTTTGCCCTTGGTTTTTGGAGCACATTCATATACATCTTCTCAGAGATTTAGCTTTTTAAAAAATCTCCCTAAACTCTCTTGGGTCACCAGCCTTTCACTGTGTCATTCTTATCAGTGTACAAATGACGGCTGCTTACTATTAAGATGCACATCACAGTCACTGGCACCAGGGTTTAATGTAACATGAAATGAATGGGTGGATGGATGGATAGATAGATAAATGGATAGACTGACACAGAATGTGAAATGATTCTTTAGGAATTTGCCAGTTTATAGAAAGTCTGCTTTTATAATAAGATCTGAAGGTTTAGATATAGTTTTTTATTAAATAATATCTACATGTGACTTTGTATAAAGTATATTACGTATCTGATTAGATATTATTTAGTTGTATTAGGCAAAGAGAATAAGTGGTGAAATTCTGTCTTGGAATATCTCTAAGTAAGATATCAACAAGATTTTTCCCTTGAGGAAAAACACAAGACTTTTTCAAGAAGAGTACTCTATGAGGAAAGCAAAAATGTTTTTTTTTTCTTTTAATATAGATTCTTGATGCAAAAGCCATTAGGTATTTTCCTATAGCAGCATTATAATGTAAGAGCTCTAAAGGTTGGTCTATAGTTAGCATACAGCTTCCCAACACCTCTGAGAACAAAGACTAGGGAAATTATTAGCCTTGTTTCTCATCAATGATACTTTACGATGTAATGCCAACTTTCTGTAATAATAGCATAAGCATAAACATAGTCTACTGTAGAAAGCATATATTTGACTTTAATATAGTTGTTTTTTGGAAGAAGACAAAAAATACATTGAAAGTAAAGAAAAAACAAAAACAAAGTCAATTAAATTTAAAGACCTACTAAGGATTATAGTTCATTGTTTATTATCCAGATACTTGAGCTTCATGAAGAAAAAAGTATGAAGCCAAGAAAATATTATAATAGGTTTGTGGTTGATATCATTTTTATTGCTCTATTAATGTTAGATTCGATGGTGATGTCTTTCAAGGGATTTCATTTGCATGAAGTGCCCACTGGTTTTTATCTCATAGGCACACTACTAATGTATACGTCAATTGTCTAATCTTAATTGCAAAATGTTCTGTGAAGCAAGGTTTGAGATCTCTTCATTTCACTCTCATTTCTTTCTTTTTTTTAAGGTTTGTATTTTAGGAGAATCAGTTAATACATGTGGATGATGATGCTGAGAATGACCTTCTCATTAATAAATTATGTTCATAATTTCACACATTGCCAGTTTGAATAAGGAGATAACAGGATTTTTTGTCCTAAGTCTTCCCTCTCCTTATGCTATTTGAGAATTTATGTAACATGCCCTCTCCTATCCTCTAGCAAAAGAAATGCAGTAGCAAAAATGAAACTAAACAAAACCAAAATCAAAGCCAAATACGCAAGTCTTTGCAATGCAAATTCTCATTCTGCAGAGATGATTTATCTCACCTTATATTGACTGTATTTTTTTCAGAATAAAATTGGCAGTGCCCTTTGAGTAAGGGCACTGTGCCATGCAAACAGATGGGCAGGAAAGTAGGTAGCTTAGAGACCATGCTTATTTGTCAGATTTGTTTATGGAGGCTGGCATTCATGCCAGAATGGTGAATGTTGCTCTCTCAAAGGTCCTCTGGCTTTGGAAAGATTATTTCTCTTTTAGAGCTGAAAATCATTTGAAAAAAAAATTATCACTTGTTCATGGTTGGATTCAAGAAAACACAGATTAAGTGGATCACTTTTTCTGGTGGAGTAGTATTGTAATGAATTATGGTGACTATAGGGAACTGTCACTAAATCTAAAAAAGAAAAATTTTTTTGAAAAAGGCAAATATATGCTTTCAATAAATTAAGAAGGCTAAATGAGTTGGAAACATGTTATAGTTTCTCCCTCCCTTATATAAGTACAGCATGACATACATGCTTAATAGTGCATTTTTAATTCTCTAGAATTCTTTCTTGGTTATCTATGAAAAGGAAAGCTTTAACATGGGGTCTAGTTTCATCCTTCTGCATGTTGCTATCCAGTTTTCCCACCACCAGTTTAGGAGACTATTCTTTTCCTAGTTCATATGCTTGCCTCCTTTGTTGTAGATTAGATGACCATATATGCATGGGTTTATTTCTGCACTTTCTGTTCTGTTCCATTGGTCTATTTGTCTGTTTTATGTTAATACCATGCTGTTTTGATTACTATAGCTTTATAATATAGTTTGAAATAAGGAAGTATGATGCCTCCAGCTTTGTTCATCTTTCTCAATATTGCTTTGGCAATTCAGGATCTTTTGTGCTTTCATAAGAAAATTTAATTTTTTAAAAATTTCTGTCAAAAATGTCATTGGAATTTTGGTAGAAATTTCATTTAATCTGTAGAATGCTTTGTGCAGTATGAATATTATTTTATATTTTTACAATATTAATTCTTACAATCCATGAATGTGGAATACCTTTCTATTTATTTGTGTCCTCTTCAGTTTCTTTATCAATGTCTGACAGTTTTTCAGTACACATATTACACCTCCTTGGTTAAATTTATCTCTAAATGTTTTATTCTTTTGATGCTGTTGTGAATGGGATGACTTTCTTAATTTCTCTTTCAGATGTGTTGTTCATGTATAGAAACACAACTGATTTTTTAACTGAATTTTGTGTCCTGCAAAATTTACTGAATTCATTTATTAGTTCTAACAGTGTTTTGGTGGAGTCTTTAGGATTTTATATGTATAATATCATGTCATTTTCAAACAGAGACAATTTTACCTTTTCCTTTCTGATTTGGATGCCTTTATTTCCATTTCTTTCCTGATTGCTCACTAGGACTTCCAGTATTATGTTAAATAAAAGTGGTGCAAGTGAGCATCCTTGTATGTTTCTGATCTTAGAGGAAAGCTTTCAGCATTTCTCTGTTGAGTGTGATATTAACTGTGGGTTTGTCATATATGACCTTTTCTATGTTGAGGTAAGTTTCCTCTATACACAGTTTGTTGAAAGTTTTTATCATGAAAGGCTACTGAATTTTGTCAGATGCTTTTTTTGTATCTACTGAGATGTTCGTATGATACTTATCCTTCATTTTGATTTATTCATTTACAGATACCAAACCATCCTTGCATCCCAGGTTAAAAAATCCTGCTTGATCATGATCCTTTGAATGTATTATTTAATTTGGCTAATAGTATTATGTTGAAGATATTTCCATCTATGTTTGTCAAAGATATTGGCCTGTATTTTTTTTTTTCTTGTAGTGTCCTTGTCTGGCTTTGGTATCAGGGTCATGCTGCCCTCATAAAATGAGTTTGGAAGTGTTCCCTACTATTTTTGGAAGAGTTTGAGAAGGATTGGTATTAGTTCTTTAAATGTTTGGGAGAATTTACTAGTAAAGCCATCTGATCTTGAATTTTTCTTTGTTATAAGGTTTTGATTACTGATTCATCTCCTTACAGTAGGTCTGTTCAGATTTTCTATTTCTTCATGATGGCAATTTGTATGTTTCTAAGAATATATCCATTTCTTCTAGGTTGCCCAATTTGTTGAAGTATACTTTTTCATTGTGGTCTTTTATGATTCTATGTAATTCTATGTTATCAGTTGTAATATCTTCTTTTCATTTATAATTTCATTTATTTGTGTCCTCTCTCTTTTTATCTTAAGTCTAACTAAACGTTTGTGTATTTTGTTTATCTTTTCAAAACCACAGCCCTTAGTTTCATTGATCTTTTCTATTGTCTTTTTGTCTGTATTTTAGTTATTTCTGTTCAGGTATATATATATATTTTTTCTTCTTTCTTCTAACTTTGGGCTTAGATTTTCTTTTTTTCCCCTCTGATTTCTTGAGATATAAAGTTAGGTTGTTTGAGATCTTTCTTTTTCCTTAATGTAGGTATTAAAATGAACTTCCCTTTTAGAACTGCTTGTGCTGCATCCCAAAGATTTTGGTAAGTTGTGTTTCCATTTTCATTGCCTCAATATATTTTTTGATTTGTCTTTGATTCTTATTTGACTCATTGGTTGTTCAGGAGCATGTTGTTTAATCTCCACATATTTGTGAGTTTTCTATTTTTATTCTTGTAATTGATTTCTATTATCTACCATTGTGGCCTGAAAAGATGCTGTATGTGATTTCAGTCTTCTTAAATTTATTATGACTTATTTTGTGGACTAACATATAATGTATCCTGGGAAATGTTTCATGTGCATTTGAGAAGTAGGTGTATTCTGCTACTGTTGGATGGAATGTTCTGAATATATCTGTTAGGGTCATATGATTTAATGTGAGCTTAAGTCCAATGTTTCCTTATTGATAGTCTATCTGGAGGATATATTTCTTGTTGAAAGTGGCATATTAAAGTTCCCTGTTATTTTATTGCTGTATATTTCCTCCTTCAGATATGTTAATTTTTCTTTATATATTTTTGTGCTCCTATTTGGGGTGCATAAATAGTTATAACTGTTATATCCTTTTGATTAATTGATTCCTTTATCATTATATAGTGACCTTTTTTGTCTTAAAAGTTGTGGTGCTCAGGAAGAAGCTCAGAGTTGAGGGTTCCCTCCTGATTGTATGGTGCTGTATTGGGGCTGGGGCTTATGGTGTGAGTGTGTCTCAATCTTTATTGCCCATTTTTATTTGGATATTCTCTCATTTATCTGATGTGTAGGAATAGCTCAGTTAGTTTCTGGGGTCTCTTTCAGAGGGAATGTAGCTGTACATTTGGTGCATCCACAAGAGGAAGAGAGCTCGGGAGCCTCCTATGTCTCCATCTTGGTTAACTCTACATTGATATAGATTTAGAAGCAAGTGAAAACCTTTCAAAGAAGCTTGTTTGAAAAGCAAAATACCTTATGTTTGTTTTATTGATTAACCAATGAATGTCATCAAAATATTAGCAGCCACAGGCATTGTTTAAGGCCAAAAAATCATTATTTGCTTTCTTCAGGAGAGATCATTTGTGTTTATTTGTGGAGGGAAAAGTAAATCATACAAGCTGGAATTTTTGTCAGAATGATATGTGAATTATTCCTGTTTTTCTAAATATCACAAAGCCTTATTCTTGGATGCACAGCTGCTAAATCATTATTCACTACATGAGCAATAGGTGCAGATGCTTTTACTAATTAATGGAGTATGGCTATATTACTGGTGGTTTCTGTGTGGCAACTAAACAGCTATTGATGTTGTCATGGCAATGGTACTCTGTTGTGATAAAGAGATATGGAGCTCCTGGGGATGGTGTTGCTTGGCTGTCCTTTCTACCTTATCTCTGCAGATCTTTTCTTGCATTGCTCTCCTTCCTATCTCCTCCACTACTTGCCATAATACTCCCCTTAGTGCATGGACTGGAGATATTAGGAAATGGGTATTTTCTCTTTTTCTCCTTTATCATGTAGCATTTCAGATTATATTTTTCATTTTCTGATTGTCAGATGCAATAACACCAGTAAAGGTATCTCTCTTTCATGTGTATCTAGAGCCAGTTCTTTTTCCTTTAGTTTGGTGACTATTGCTAGTTTATCTGGGGAATATTCTGGGGTTTTTGAATTCATTATTTCAGAAATTAATTTTAGGAGACTAAAGAGGTAAATAACTTGAGCCAAGGAGCCAGTAAGGTATGTTTGGCCAGGTTGTTTTGTTTTGTTTTGCTTTCAGTATACTTTGATTTGAATCCATTTTGATTCTTACCAACTAGGAAATTTGGACTAGTTGATAAACTTTATGTGCTCAAGTTTTTGATCTGTAAAATAAAGTAGGGCCTGTAAAGTATTGAACATAGTATCTTGTGTATATTAAGTATATAATGTATACTAGTTCCAGTTAAGTTGTTTCTGTGTACACTCCTAAAAGAGAGGGAGCAGGACATGCTCTTTGTTGACTCTTTCATCATTGTACAACTATGTGTCACAGGACTTTACTGTGTGTACACCTAGTAGATGTTCTTAGGTAAATGTTGCTGAATAAATGAACATAAAGACATTCTATTCATGGTGTTTTGTTTTTACAGACATCTAAGGATCAGGAAATTGATGATTTTTTTTTTCATTTTAAACAAAAAAAAAAAAAAAAAGAGAAGGAAAGTGGTCTCTGTTTCTCTGACACAGATATTGTGATTTCCTCCAATCAATGTCACTTAAGTGACTTTAACCTAAATTTTATTTTTATTAAGGAATGAATTATTTTTATTTTTTTTATTTTTTTATTTTTTGGGGGGGTACACCAAGTTCAATCATCAAGGAATGAATTCTTAAGGAATGAATTTTCTAGCTATATTATAGTATTTTAAGAATGGTAATTCAGACAATTTACAGAAGGTCATTGCTCACATTTTATGTATACCATACTGAAGTAAGGGAGACACGTTAACTACACAAGGAGTCAGGGGGTAGAGGAAGCAAGAACAAGTCTAGTGTTGCAATTGCTAGCCTTGGGGCCGCAAAACACTTCTATATTATTAACTGTGTGCCCTTAAGGAAGTCTGTTAGTGTTCTGAACCTCATTTCCTCATATCTACAGTGAGAATAACAGCCACTCTCTAATTTACAGCAGATTTAAAATTAAAGCAGAACTGAGATAATAAGGTGATACCACTTTGAAAACTGGTAAGTACTGCACAAGCATATATTTTTAAATAGGCCAGAAACACAGGCTTAGAGGAAGGGAAGAATAGCAGAAGATGGACTATTCAGAGCAGAGTAACTTGGGAAGGTAAAGGGAAGATTAGGTCCAATGCCCCATGCTCTTCCATGAAGTCACAGAATTAGAGAGCCAGGATGTAAGGTGCTTGTCTCTAATGCCAGGAGGAGGGCACAGGTATCTGGAAAAGATCCCAGAGTGCAGCTTGCCCAGCTATGTTAAGAAGGTAGCCTGAAATGGACAGGATTTAATTTCTCTCCATATGGGTGAGAGATTTAGGGTGTTGACCGCATTGTATTGAAACATTCTGAAGCATATTTGTGATGACATTTTTGGAAGGGAGGAAACAGTCTAGACTATGTTTTGATGGAACATTGTGTAAAAATATAAGTTTTTAATGTTATTTAGATACTGAGGAAATTGAAATGAATTCAGCCTTTGTGTTGTTGGCATCAAGTTTTATAGCAGAAGTAGCAGCTGCTTCAGTCTGTGGGGATTCCTCTAGGTCACTGAGATTCTAGCTGGTATCCCAGTGAGCTCTTCCAACCCTGTGGATTAATAATTTAATTCTAACCTGATCTCTGGAGCCTAGCCCATTGCCTTTGATCAAGCAACCATGGCTTGGCAGCCATCATTTGACTTTGCTGCCTGTTGGGCTCTCTCCTATGTTATTTACTTTCTATGTTATGGGCTTGGCTTGCTGGCATACTCACTACACGACATACTCTCTGGATTTAATGTTGTTGTCTCAAATGAGAATATCTATAAATTTGGCTGAGAGCATTTTCAGTTTCAAGATTAAGAGTCTGTAAAAGAGGAGGAGACGGTAATTGTCATCACTGGGTAGCAAATGAACACTTTTAGACAAAGCTAACGGTTCCTTTGGCACCATATAAAGGTACTGAGAAAAGCTGGCCAGATAATAATGCAAGTCACTGCATCTGAGTGGTTAAAATTTGATGGCTTTTGAAGTGATCTGTATTTCATTTAGTTCTCAAAAATGCTAATTTGGATCTGCGGCTAATTCTTATAAACTTATTAAGTTTCTTTTATTTTTATCCTCCCTCTTGCCCTCCCTCCTTCTTTCCTTCTTTGCTTTCTTTGTGTGTGTTTGCATGTGTGAGTGTGCATGTGTGTGTGTGTGTGTGTGTGAAGGGAAAGGCAGTGTTAACTGATGTCTGTGGAGATGTGCTTATATCTAAAAATTCATGAAGAAAAATCTATGCATGAGAAGAAGAAACTTTTTAAAATTTTACTGCAGTAAAAAGACTTCACATGAGATCTCCCTCATAACAGGTTTTTTAGTGTATGATATAATATTGTAACCTATAGGCAAAATGCTGCACAGCAAATCTCTCAACTTACTCATTTTGTGTAACTAAAGTTTTATGTTCATTGATAGGCAACTCCCACTGTCCCACTACCTCCAACCCCTGACAACTGAAATTGTATTCTTTGCTACTATGAGTTTAACTTTTAGATACCTGATATAAGTGGAATCATGTGGTATTTGTCCTTCTGTGACTTGCTTATTTCACCTACCATGATATCCTCAAGTTTCTTCCATGTTGTTTCATATTGCAGGATTTCCTTCTTTTTTTAAAGTGGAATAATATTCCATTGTATGTATATATCACTTTTTTTATTCATTCATTCATTGACAGACATTTAAGTTGTTTCCATATCTTTGTTACAGAGTGCAAGTTTGCCCAAGGCACAGTGAGACCAAATAATATGAAAACTTTGGAGTTTGGAGCAGAGGAAGGTTTATTGCAGGGCCATGCAAGGAGATAGCTGGCTGTGCCCTCCAACCTGCAAACTCCCCAAAATTTCAGCAAGGCATTTTTAAAGGCAAAGTGGACAAAGAGTATGGTTAGTTGTTGCAAACTTGGTGTCAGAATCCTTTCTTCTTGCAGCTGTCCATGTAGGTCAGGTCACAATGTTTCTGTAAACCTCCAACAAAACAAATGTTATTCTCTGTTCTGCAACTTTTTGTCTCTATATGAATGGATTCTTAAAGGTCAGAGCCCTGAGAATAGGCTATCCTGTTTATTTCAGGCTAAAGGCAACATTCTTTTACAAAAGATGCAGAACCAGCATGACTAAGCACAAGCAAAAAAATGTTAAAGTAAAAGGAACAGATCTAATATGGAATCAGATTTGTTCTTCCCTAATACATCTTGGCTATTGTGAATAGTGCCACAACGAACATAGGAAAGTTGATTAGTTTCCTTTCAAGATCCCGATTTCAGTTTGTTTGGATGAATACTAAAAATTTGGATTGGTAGATCATATGGTAGTTCTATTTTTGAATTTAAAAACAGTATGGAACTTCCATACTGTTTTCCACAGCCACTGCACTAGCATTCCCATCAACAGTGTAAGAGGGTTTCAATTTCTCCATATCCTTGTTAACAACTGTCTTCTGTTTTTTTTGATAATAGCCACCCCAATAGGTGTGAGGTAATATCTCGTGGTTTTGATTTGCATTTCCGTGATGACTGGTGATGTTTAGCATCTTCATATGTCTTCTCAGAAGAAATACCTGTTCAAGTCCTAGGCTGACATTTATTAGGATTATTAATTATTTTGCTGTTGAGCTATAGGATGTTCTTATATATTTTGAAAATTAACTCCCTATTAGATACATGGTTTGCAAATCTTTTGTGTGTGGAAGCTTTTCAGTTTGATATAGTCCTGCCTATTTTTGCTTTTGTTGTCTGTGCTTTTCATGTTATATCCATGAAATCCGTGCCTAAGTCAATGTAGAGAAACTCTTCTTCTATATTTTATTCTAGGAGTTTTACAGTTTCAGATCTTGAATTGAAATCTTTCATATATTTTGAGTTGATTTTTTTGTATTGGGTTAGATAATGATTTAATTTCATTATTTTGCATTTGGATATCCAGTTTTCCCAATACCCATTTGTTGAAGAAAATTTAGACACCGAGATATTTTTATTTTTTTATTCAGTCTTTTTTTTTGTATTGACTTTTAATATTAGCAAGAACTGAGACAATGAAATTCTATGTTTTCTTTCATACAAATCACATTTTCCTTCTATAGGCAAATAACAAGGTTTAAAAATAAAAGCATCTTAAAAGATCTATTCATGCTAAGTAGATTTTATTCCCTCACATTGGGCTTTAGAAACTAAAACAAATACATCATTGATTTTATGTTATTTTCTCTCAGACAAGAAAGCAATGAGTAATTAACATTGCAAGCAGCTTTAAAAGTTATTTTTTTTAAACAAGAGTAAAATGAAAGGCTAATGAATTAACACATTTATAATATTTTGTAAAGCTTTGTTGTGCAAAATCCAAAAGGATTATGATGACTTGAAAATGACCCTTCTCCATTAATAGCTCTAAAAAATTTGTGAATATTGCTTTTCTGAAATTACCTCAAATATAGCAAAATTTTAAATTGAACATATTTATGTAAATATATGCATATTTAAAATGAATGTTGGACTTCCCTGGTGGCACAGTGGTTAAGAATCCACCTGCCAATGCAGGGGACATGGGTTCAAACCCTGGTCCAAGAAGATCCCACATGCCACAGAGCAACTAAGCCCATGAGCCACAACTACTGAGCCCACATCCTACAACTACTGAAGCCTGCATGCCTAGAGCCCATGCTGCACAACAAGAGAAGCCACCACAATGAGAAGCCTGCACACCACAATGATGAGTAGCCCCTGCTAGCCGCAACTGGAGAAAGCCCATGCACAGCAACAAAGACCCAATGCAGCCAAAAATAAATAAATAAAAAAGTAAATTAAAAAATAAATAAACCATAAAAAGTTATTTTAAATAAATAAATAAAATGAATGCCATATGTACAAGGACAAATATATTTGTCACCTAACATATATTCTCATATCATTTATAAATTAATGTCGTATATATTGTCTTTGTTTTCCCAAATTATTTTAAGCTACATTTTAATATAAACTATATTTCAGATAGATGTATGAGAACATATATATTGGTATAAGCATTCTATTTTTTTCCAAATACATATACACTCATATATGAATGTTTATTTTTTCTCTATCTCTATATGTATATAGGTTTGTCCTCATAAATTTGGGTGTTCTTTGAAATTCTATGTACTTTATTTTCCATTATAAATTTAGCTAAGTCATGGCTCTGCTTCTGGGTTATTTCTGTTAAATATGGGTCCTTGG
Source organism: Hippopotamus amphibius kiboko (assembly GCF_030028045.1). Taxonomy (NCBI): domain Eukaryota; kingdom Metazoa; phylum Chordata; class Mammalia; order Artiodactyla; family Hippopotamidae; genus Hippopotamus; species Hippopotamus amphibius. The sequence goes on along the minus strand of NC_080189.1, from coordinate 32,217,023 downwards.
CCAGGGTAATATTTAAATGCTGTTAAGGAAGTGAAATATGTAAATGATTTGTTGAGAGCTAGATGAAAATCATTCTGTCAAAAGCATTAATTCAAGAAAGAAAGAGGAAAGAAAGTGACTATATTAACATTTTTTTCTTAAATATCCTATGCGAATGTTTAGGGTAATTGAAACCTTTTCATTATAAACAATGATCTGAATATTTACATTTATCCGACCTGTATATCAATAATACTGTTTTTCGTTTTGCCCTAGACTTATTTTTTTCTTCCAGTTTTATTGAGATATAATTGACATACCAATGTCATATAATTTTAAGGTATACAGCATAATTATATGTTACATATATCATGAAAAAGAAAAAAATGTTTTCCTCTTGATGAGATCTCTTAGGATTTACCCTCTTAGCAATTTTCGCATATAACATACAGCAGTGTTGATTATATTAATCAGGTTGTACATTACATTCCTAGTACTTATTTATCTTATAACTAGAAGTTTGTACAGTTTGACCACCTTCATCCATTTCCCCTCGCTTCAACCCCCAACTTGTGGTAACTGCAAATCAGATTTCTTTTTCTATGAGTTTGCTTGTTTGTTTGTTTGTTTTTGAAATATAATTGACCTACAACACCAGACTGACTTTAGATATACTTAAATTTATTCATTTCTTTCCAGCTTTATTGAGATATAATTGACATATAATATTGTGTAAGTTTAAGGTGTACAAGGTGATGGAAATGGTAAATTTATCCATTTTTATTACATTAAATTGCCTTTTAAAAATTAAATGATTAAATATAAAGCCTAATGGTGAAATCTTGACTTTTTCCACCTGCAGAAGGATTTCTGCTAGTCATATAGTCCCTTAATTAACACATAGAATTCAAAAAAATTATAATTTAACTCATGTTAAATACCATGAAGTCCTTATAAACATTTGTAAGTCAATAATGGTGGGTGAGTTAATACTCATGTGGAAAATTGCCATCTCCACAGTTGGCTGACTTGCTTGTTGCTGTGAAGCTGAATTGCCTTGGAGGGCCACTAATCCCTTAGTGCTCAGATAAAATACTAACCACAAAAACAGACATCATGATTTTTCTGTGCCATCTATCCTGTGGCTATTAAAAAATTATACAACTCTTTACAGGGAGACACTTTGCTTTGGTGATCTTTTTGGGTGATTTCCCATAGAAAACTAACTTACATCTAAATACTTCTGCCCTTCATATCCTCTTAAAAAGCCATATTTCAATGAAGTAGAGTTGTTTAAAAAAATGGAATGAAGCAGTTATAAATCACTCTCTAAGTAAAATTACAACAGAGAGTGAACAAAGAATAAGGAAACGTTGGAAAATTTGGGGTGAAACCGTCATTTGTACTCTCCTGCCCATATCTTTTTCTCTAGACTGTCTTAAGTGATAAGCTTAATAGAAATAACTACTTAGAATTTCTAATTTCAGTATCATAATGGAGCAAACGTTCTGAAGGAACTTCCTTCTTTATAAAAAATGAAGCCCTGGATTAGACAGTTTTTGAAGATTTACTGTGATGGTTAATTTTATGTGTCAACTTGGTTAGGCTGTGGTGACTAGTTGTTTGCCAGTTGTTTGATCAAACACTCATATATATGTTGTTGTGAAGATTTTTTTTTTCCAGATGTGATTAACATTTAGAATAAGTTGACTTTAAGTAAGGCATATTGTCCTCTGTGACTGAGTGGGCCTCAATCAGCTGAATGCATTAAGAGCCAAGACAGGTTTCCTGAAGAAGAAGGAATTCTGCTTTAAGACTAGAGCTAAAGACTCTTCCCTGAGTTTCCAGCCTGCTGGCCTGCCCTACAACTATTGCACTTGCCAGCCTTACAAAACTATGTCAGCCAATTCCTTAAACTAACTCTTTCTCTCTCTCTCCCTTTTTCCTCTCTCTCTTTGTCTCTGTTTCTCTCTCTCTGTCTCTGTGTCCGTTTGTGTCTCTCTGTCTCTCTCTCTCTTTATATATATCATATATATATATATCAGTAGTACTTGGTCATCAAAACATGCCATAGAACCTTTTAAAATGTTAAGCAATGAATCATTATCCTTTTTTCTTTTCATTTTTCTCAGAACCTCTTAAGGTAACTATGATGATATATTGTACTGCCAGTACAGTAATTTGATGTTAAATGCTTTGGAACCAGGGAGAGTGTTTAAATTCTTTCTTTTCATTCTACAAACAGGCACAGTGTGTATAATTGCTGCTCAATAACTATATTCTTAAATATTTTTTAGTATATACTGGCCTCTGATTCTATGTATACTATTTACAATGCTAAAGGCTGATAGGAGCCTTAAGTACACAATGGCACACTCAAAAATTGCTCTGTTATATAACACAATCCATTCAATGGAGTTCCTTTTAAGTAGCTCACTGCAATTTTCAATTCAATTATAAGTGGATAAAAGCATGTCTGCAAAATGAATTTGTGTAGTTTCTTATAAGCATCCAAAGGATTCAAAGCAGCATTCTACTTTTTTTTTTTCAACATCACAATGCTTTTCCACTGACTGCACTCTATTTTCCTGAGCAAAGGATCAGAAAATCAAGCATTTTTACAAATAGCCTTCCAGTGAGAGAGGAAAGGTGAACTAAGTAGCCTTACCTATTGCCCCTAAATTTGGAAGACTATATTTTTAAGAATTATGAGATGCCCCTTTTGGTTTATCTTTGAATTTCATCTTCAGGCTTTCTTATTTGTCTTTTAAATTGAATGTTTGGAGTCAATTTTGTGTGAAGTTCTCAGAACTGCTGGCCTGCAGAGCTGGAAAAAGAACATTGCCTGCCTCTGTTTAAAAACACACTGATGGCTATCATTCGGGAATTAAAAAAAAGAACTTGGCTTGCTGCCTACATTTCCCTCATTCTGTGTTGCTCTTTCTATTCCTTTCATTCTTCTAATTTTCTGTTGTGTTTTCTTGGACTTCCTTCCTTTTGACCATGGCATATGTTTTGTTTGGTATTTTTCTTACACTGCTTATCTATTCCTTGTTATATTCCTTTCTCTGCTAATCTCCCTACCATAAGGCTTCTTGGAGATCAGGATTGCTATTGTAAATCTGAAAATTACCTTTTTGGTTTTTTTGGAAAACTTCAGCTTACAGACAAACTCCCTGTTGATCCCACAGCTGATCCACAGATTTTCTTCAGCTGCCAGATGGAAGACAATACTTTTGAAGAGCAAATGGGTCCACAAGGTCTCTGAATTTATAAACTTCCCATAAACCGCTTAGCTTTGAAGGGTGAGTGGCACAGGTTTGTGAGAAAGACATTGCTCTCCGTCACTTTTAACCCTGGGAAAGAAATGCAAATACAGGTGTCTTTCTGAGTAGGACATTAGAAGAAGAAATGAGAAAGGAAGGTGTCATCATCAATCACCTATCCTTGACATTTGTTGATTATACAAAGAAATTGTTGCAAATGAATAAAAGTTTGTACTTAAACATTTAAATTTTTCTCCAGTTGATATGGTGTATTTTTTATAGTTCATATCAGCAAAAAGTGTCTAGTCACAAAATCTTTGACTCCAGAATATCTCTTTGAGCTGAATTCTTCTCTTTATTTTGTCCTCCTCCTTTTTTATCCCTTTATAATTTCTTACACCCTTATTTCACTGTTGAATACCTGTTGGATAATTTAAGCAAGGTTTTTGTTTGTTATTTTTTCTTTTTTATAACCTTCTGAGAAAGGTGAAATAACTTATTCTACTATAGTGAACACTGAATCTGGGAATGGGAATGAAAAGTTTAATGCTTTCAGTTTTGTTTATGAAAAATCCTACCAATGCTTCATTTTACTCTGTGTTCAGATGTGCAAGTAAAGTGTGTTATATGCAACACTTCTTAAAAAACAAAAATCCTTCCATGAGTTTTTTCTTTTCTTGGAAAAAGATTCCATCTAGCACATTGCAAGAAACAGGTTGTGTTCACAGTAAGTATTCATTGAACAGATGACATTTAATTGAAGAGTTGAACATATAGGTGTACTAGGTATATTCACGGCTATGTTCTGAGCAGAAGATGCTGCCTATTTTTCCTTATATTTTCAAAATAGCGTTTTTTTTAAAAAAGTATCATTTTTATTCCCATCTCTTCATTCCTCTTTCCTTCTTTATTTCTTTGTTTTGAATGCATGGTTTAATTTTTTCTTTTTTTATTTCAGTTACCATTTAGTGAGAATCTCTTCAGACAGGCTTTGTACTAAATATTCAGGATACAGAAGTATGTCATATATTTTTCCTCTAATACCTCAAAGTTTAATAGGGTAAACAACTATGGAAAACTCATTCTGGGCTTTAAGCATATTCCATGAAAGACTATGGATAAGTCAGGGCAATTATAATCCCTAGCCAACAAACTATTCTAGAGTTTGTGTGTGTGTGCCTAAGAACTCAAATAACAATTTAAAAATTCCCATACATGAATGAAAATAGTATTTCAGGTCAAAATCTAATAAGGTTCTCAAAAATAATAAAATTATAGTTCTTACATATTAAGCAAATTTTTCTTCATTACAGCATTGGATAATTTTTTAATGTTTTTTGTTGGATTTTCTACCTCAAACCCAACAGATACCCTTTTGGTTCACCTCTACTTGTGTTCCATTAAGTTCTTCTACACCATTCTTTTATTTTTTTTCCTTCTCATTTACTGCAGTTAATTAAAGACTTTCCTTTCTGTCAGCAGTTGAAATTCTAGTAGGATCTATTATGTTTTAATTGATTTAATTTCTTTAAATTCATTGTTTATTGGTATGATTTTGGTTCTGAGTTTTCTATTTTCTCTGGTCCTCACAAGAGGCAGATTTTATGGTCATTTTATAACCAAGGAAACAGGATTCAGGTGAGGAATTAGCATTGCAAAAGCCCAAAGATTTTAATAACAGAGTTGGTTTTCAGACTCAAGTTTGCCTAACACTTGTTTATCTTCTATACCTTATCCAGTTGTTTTCCCCAGGCAGATGACTGGTAGTAATTGTTTCTTGTTTTTGGACCAAATTAGTAGAGGCTATAGTTTTACTTACTCATTATTTTTTACACCAATGATTTTAGTGCCATACTATATTTAAAAAAAAATAGTTTTTTTGAACATTAGTACATTAGAAAATAGGATGTTGATTTAGTTTTTTTATTTACTCAAGTATGTGTCACTGAAAGAAAATATTCTTTTGGGTGACTCAATTCAGTGATACTTGATAGTGAGTAAGGGTTTCAAGAATTGAAATTGTGATTTTCCATCTTTTTTTCCAGATCTTTATTGGAGTGTAATTGCTTTACACTGTTGTGCCAGTTTCCACTGTACAACAAAGTGAATCAACTGTATTTATACATATATCCCCATATCTTCTCCCTCTTGAGTCTCCCACCCACCCTCCTTATCTCACCCCTCTAGGTCATAACAAAGCACAGAGCTGATCTACCTGTGTTAAGCAGCAGCTTCCCATCAGCCATCTATTTCACACTTGGTAGTGTATATATATGTCAGTGCTACTCTCTCACTTTGTCCCAGCTTCCCCTTCCCTACACTCATGTCCTCAAGTCCATTCTCTACATCTGCATCTTTATTCTTGCCCTGCCACTTGGTTCATCAGTTCCATTTCTTTTAGATTCCATATACATGCATTAGCATATGGTATTTGTTTTTCTCTTTCTGACTTACTTCACTCTGTATGACAGACTCTAGGTCCATCCACCTCACTGCCGAGACCAGCTCGGCGACTCGAGGTGAGTGACGGGTGCCGCAAGCTTGAAGAAGACACAGACACAGACTGAAGAGAAAAGTGGGACCGGGGGGCTCAAGACCTCTCGGATCAAGAGCCCTGCTGACTCATCCCAGGCTGCTTTTATTGAGTTCGTGGGCTTACATTCTCAGGTTACACTCATAAACAATCAAAGGCCTCACATGACTGAGGCAATTATCTTTGTTTACTTCCTGGGTCCCAGTTGAGCAGGTGTGGATTTGAGCTGGGTGTGGAGAGCAAAACAGCCCTGGGGGCAGGAGACCTCTCTCAGATATTGGGGGTCTGTGCCCCACCCGTGTTGGCCCCTCTGCGACTGTGCCTGTCTTAGGTTGTTCCTCCCTTGAGGAATCTTACCTGTCTCTGGCTAACCAGTCATCCTCCAGGGCCAAACAGGGTGATATAAGGAAGGCTCTATGCACCACCCCTGTTGGCCCCTCTACGGCTGTGCCTGTCTTAGGTTGTTCCTCCTCTGAGGAATCTTACCCGTCTTTGGCTAACCAGCCATCCCTCAGGACCAAACAGGGTGATATTAGTCTCCACGCCCCGCACCCTCAGCTCCTCCACTGCTCAAGCAGGACATTCTGAATCCCATTGCTCGGCCCACATACTTCAACATTTTCAAGGTTACAAAAAGGTTCCAGAATGTCTTCCCACACCTCACTACAAATAACTCAGTTTCATTCCTTTTTATGGCTGAGTAATATTCCATTGTATATAGGTGCCACATCTTCTTTATCCATTCATCTGTTGATGGGCATTTAGGTTGCTTCCATGTCCTGGCTATTGTAAATAGTGCTGCAGTGAACATTGTGCTACATGTTTCTTTTTGGATTATGGTTTTCTCAGGGTATATGCCCAGAAGTGGGATTGCTGGGTCATATGGTAGTTCTACTTTTAGTTTTTTAAGAAATTGCCATACTGTTTTCCATAGTGACTATACCAACTTACATTCCCACCAACAGTGCAGGAGGGTTCACTTTTCTCCACAGCCTCTCCAACATTTATTGTTCCTAGATTTCTTAATGATGGCCATTCTGACTGCTGTGAGGTGATATCTCATTGTAATTTTGATTTGCATTTCTCTAATGATTAGTGATGTTGAGCATCTTTCCATATGTTTGTTGGCCATCTATATGTCTTCTTTGGAGAAATGTCTATTTAGGTCTTCCACCCATTTTTGGATGGGGTTGTTTTTTTTGATATTGAGCTGCATAAGCTGTATGTATATTTTGGAGATAAAAGTTTTTGCACAGAAAAGCAAACCATAAACAAGACAAAAAGCCCTCAGAATGGGGGCTACTTTACCAAATTCTTTGATTAGCTCTAGTAGTTTTCTGGTAGTATCTTTAGGATTTTCTATATATAGTATCATGTCATCTGCAAAATGTGAGAGATTTACTTCTTCTTTTCCAATTTGGGTTCCTTTTATTTCTTTTTTCTCTCTGATTGCTGTGGCTAAAACTTCCAAAAGTATGTTAAATAGTAGTGGTGAGAGTGGACACCATTGTCTTGTTCCTGATCTTAGAGGAAATGCTTTCATTTTTTCACCATTGAGAATGATGTTGGCTGTGAGTTTGTCATATGTGGCCTTTATTATGTTGAGGTAGCTTTTCTCTATGCCCACCTTCCAGAGAGTTTTTATCATAAAATGGTGTTGAATTTTATCGAAAGCTTTTTTTGCATCTATTGAAATTACCATATGGTTTTTATCCTTCAGTTTGTTAATATGGTGTATCACATTGATTGATTTGTGTATATTGAAGAATCCTTGCATTCTTGGGATAAATGCCACTTGATCTTGGTGTATGATCTTTTTAATGTGCTGTTGGATTCTGTTTGTTAGTACTTTGTTGAGTCTTTTTGCATCTTTGTTCATCAGTAATATTTGCCTATAATTTTATTTTTCTGTGACATCTTTGTCTGGTTTTGGTATCAGGGTGAAGGTAGCCTTGTAGAATGGGTTTGGGAGTGTTCTTCCCTCTGCTATATTTTGGAAGAGTTTGAGAAGGATCAGTGTTAGCGCTTCTATAAATGTTTGATAGAATCTGCCTGTGAAGCCATCTGGCCCTGGGGTTTTGTTGGTTGGAAGATTTTTAATCACAGTTTCAATTTCAGTGCTTGTGATTGGTCTGTTCATATTTTCTATTTCTTCCTCGTTCAGTCTTGGAAGGGTGTACTTTTCTAAGAATTTGTCCATTTCTTCCAGGTTGTCCATTTTATTGGTATATAGTTGCTTGTGATCTCTCATGATCCTTTGTATTTCTGTGCTGTCAGTTGTTACTTCTCCTTTTTCATTTCTGATTCTGTTGATTTGAGTCTTCTCCCTTTTTTTCCTGATGAATCTGACTAATGATTTATCAATTTTGTTTATCTTCTCAGAGATCCAGCTTTTAGTTTTACTGATCTTTACTATTGTTTTCTTCATTTCTTTTTCATTTATTTCTGATCTGATCATTATGATTTCTTTCCTTCTGCTACGTTGGAGGGATTTTTGTTCTTTTTATCTCTTATTGCTTTAGTTATAAGGTTAGGTTATTTATTTAAAAATTTTCTTGTTTCTTGAGGAAGAATTGTATTGCTATGAACTTCCCTCTTAGAACTGCTTTTGGTGCATCCCATAGGTTTTGGGTCATTGTGTTTTCATTGTCAATTGTTTTTAGGTATGTTTTGATTTCCTCTTTGATTTCTTTAGTGATCTCTTGGTTATTTAGTAGTGTATTGTTTAGCCTCATGTGTTTGTATTTTTTACAATTTTTTTTTCCTGTAATTGATATCTAGTCTTATAACATTGTGGCCAAAAAAGATGCTTGATATGATTTCAATTTTCTTAAATTTATTGAGGCTTGATTTGTGACCTGAGATGTGATCTATCTTGGAGAATGTTCCATGTGCACTAGAGAAGAAAGTGTATTCTGCTGTTTTTGGATGGAATGCCCTATAAATATCAATTAAGCTCATCTGGTCTAATGTGTCATTTAGAGCTTGTGTTTATTTAATTTTTAATTTCTGTTTGGATGATCTGTCCATTGGTGTTAAGGGAGTGTTAAAGTCCCCTACTATTATTGTTTTACTGTTGATTTCCCCTTTTATGGCTGTTAGCATTTGCCTTATGTATTGAGGTGCTCCTATATTGGATGGATAAATATTTACAATTGTTATATCTTCTTCTTAGATTGATCCCTTAATCATTATGTAGTATCCTTGTCTCTTGTAATAGTCTATTTTAAAGTCTATTTTGTCTGATGTGAGTATTGCTACCCCAGCTTTCTTTTGATTTCTACTTGCATGGAATATCTTTTTTGATTTCCTCACTTTCAGTCTGTATGTGTCTCTAGTTCTAAACTGTGTCTCTTGTAAACAGCGTATATATGGGTCTTATGTACCCCCTGAGCTAGTCTGTGTCTTTTGTTTGAGCATTTAATCCATTCACATTTAAGATAATTATCAATATGTATGTTCCTGTTAGCATTTTCTTAATCGTTTTGGGTTTGTTTTTGTAGGTCTTCTCCTTCTCTTGTGTTTCCTGCCTAGAGATATTCCCTTAGCATTTGCTGTAAAACTGGTCTGGTGGTTGTGAATTCCCTTAGTTTTTGCTTATCTGTAAAGCTTTTGATTTCTCCATCAAATCTGAGTGAGATCCTTGCTGGGTAAAGTAATCTTGGTTGTAGATCTTTCCCTTTCATCACTTTAAATATATCCTGCCACTCCCTTCTGGCCTGCAAAGTTTCTGCAAAAAGATCAGCTGTTAACATTATGGGGATTCCCTTGTATGTTATTTGTTTATTTTCCCCTGCTGCTTTTAAAATTTTTTCTTTGTATTTAATTGCTTATAGTTTGATTAATATGTGTCTCAGCATGTTTCTCCTAGGGTTTATCCTATATGGGACTCTCTGTGCTTCCTGGACTTGACTATTTCTTTTCCCATGTTAGGGAAGTTTTTGACTATAGCCTCTCCAAATATTTTCTCAGGCCCTTTCTTTTTCTCTTCTTCTGGGACCCCTATAATTTGAATGTTGGTGCTTTTAATGTTGTCTGAGAGGTCTCTGAGATGGTCCTCAATTCTTTTCATTCTTTTTTCTTTATTCTGCTCTGTGGCAGTGATTTCCACCATTCTATCTTCCAGGTCACTTATCCCTTATTCTGGCTCAGTTATTCTGCTGTTGATTCCTTCTAGAGTATTTGCAATTTCATTTATTGCATTGTTCATCACTGTTTGTTTGTTCTTTAGTTCTTCTAGCTCCTTGTTAAACATTTCTTATATTTTCTCCATCTATACCTCCATACTATTTCTGAGATCTTGGATCATCTTTACTATCATTACTCTGAATTCTTTTTGAGATAGACTGCCTATCACTTCTTCATATGTTTGGTCTTGTGGGTTTTTACCTTGTTTATGCATCTGCTGTATCTTTTTCTGTCTTATTTTGTTTAACTTACTGTGTTTGGGGTCTCCTTTCCTCATGCTTCAGGGTCATAGTTCCTCTTAATTCTGTTGTCTGTCCCCAGTGGGGAGGTTGGTCCAGTGGCTTGTTTAGGCTTCCTGGTGGTGGTTACTGGTGCCTGTGTTCTGGTGGGTGGAGCTATATCTTGCCTTCCAATGTGCAGAGCCACATCTGGTGGTGATTTTGGGGTGTCTGTGACCTTATTATGACTATAGGCAGTCTGTGTGCTAATGGATGGGGTTGTGTTCCTGTCTTGCTAGTTGTTTGTCCTGAGGTGTCCAGCACTGCAGCTTGCTGGCTGTTGGGTGGAGCTGGATCTTAGTGTTGAGATGGAGACTTCTGGGAGAACTCTTGCTGATTAATATTCCATGGGGTTGGGAGTTCCCTGGTGGTCCAACATCCTGGACTCAGTTCTCCCACCTTGGAGGCCCAGGTCCAACCCCCAGTCAGGGCACCTAGACCCTATAAGCTGCACAACATGGAAGAAAAGGAAGAAAAAAAAAAGAAGAAAGGAAAGAAAAAGAACAGACAAAACCCCAAGACAAATGGTAAAAGCAAAACTAAATAGTCAAAACTCACACAAAGAGATGTACACACATGCACTCACAAAAAGAGAAGAAAAGAGAAGAAAAAGAGAAAAAAAGAGAGAGAAAAGAGAAAACAAAGAAGAGAGCAACCAAGCCAATAAACAAACCCACATACAAAAATATACACTAAAAACTAAACTAAAAAATACATAGAATCCGAAACAAGTCAAAAGTGGAAAGCAAATCAGGAAGTATCCCAATACTTCTAGGTAGGTCTCTGCACCTGCTGTGGGCACTGTGATGTCAGCTCAGGCTCTGATCTGGCCTTACTCTTGCATGTATTTGCCCCCAAAGTCCATAGTTGCCCGCAGTCTCAATTGTAAGGACACTCATCTGTTCAGGTAATCCACAGATGCAGGGTCTACCAAGCTGATTGTGGGTATTTAATCTGCTCCTCCTGTGGTCATACAAAGGGTTTTCCCTTTCTCTTCTTTGGTCCCACAGTCTACGGGGTTCAGTTTGGGTTTTCATCCCACCTCTGTGTTTGGGCTGCTCTCTGGTGTTGGTTCCCTGCCCAGGCAAGGGGGGCTAAAGCAGTGGCTGATTAAGGCTTACTGGCTCACTCACACCAGGGGGAGGGAGGGATATGGCAGTCCAATTGAAATGTGTGGGGAGTGCCTACAGAGGTCAGCGTGAGTCCGAGGTGCACCTTGCATTCTCCTGGGGAAGTTGGTCCTGGAACATGGGACTCCTGGCAGTGGTGAGTTGCACCAGCTGCCAGAGGGTGTGGACAGTGACCTGCCTTGTACACAGGACCCTTGGCAGCAGGCTATGTGTTCCAGTATAACAGCTGCAGCTTATGGTGGCACACATGTAGCTTTTGCCCTCCCGTCTGTGAGCATGCAGAGCAGGAAACTCCTGTGGTGGGCCACCTCTCGAGCACCTGAAACAAAGGTCTCTGCCTCTTCATCAGGCCCAAGCTTTTCCCCAGACTCCCTCCCAGCCAGCTCCGGCACACTAGCCCCCCTAGCCTGTTCTCACGGAGTCAACCCCAGTCCTCTCCCTGGGGTCTGACCTCCAAAGCCCAAGCCTCGGCGCCCAGCCCCCAACTGCCCCAGCAGGTGAGCAGACAATTGTCTCAGGCTGGGAAGTGCTGGTTGGCACCAATCACCCAGTGCGGGGATCTCTCCATTCTGCCCTCCGCACACCTATTGCTGCCCTCTCCTCCCGGAGCTCTGAAGCTCCCCCCATGCCTGCCAGTGAGGGGGCTTCCTAGTGTGTGGAAACTTATCCCCCCTCACAGCTCCCTCCCAGAGGGGCAAGTCTCCTCCGGATTCCTTTGTCTCTTTTTTGCCTTTTTTCCTTTTGCTCTATCTAGTTACGTGGGGATTTTCTTGCCTTTTTGGAAGTCTGAGGTCCCCTGCCAGCATTCGGTAGGTGTTCTGTAGGAGCTGTTCCACACATAGTTGTATTCTTAATGTATTTGTGGGGAGAAAGGTGATCTCCACATTTTACCCCTCTGCCATCTTCTTGTCTTTCCTCTGAAATGGATTTTAAATTACAAAAATCTGTTAGAGAGAAGGTATTGAACACATTAGGGGGCTTTAAAATGCTTTAACATCTTTTTTTTATCCAAAGTTTATCCAGTACCCTCAACTTCTTAAAATAAAGAGAATAATCTAGAAATAAGTGGAGATGATTTTGAGGCCTTTAAGAAGCAAAATTGCAATTCTCAAAGCTTGCACCATCTAGAATATGGATGACATTTTCTTTCCTTCTGGACTGCAAAATTCCAGTTAGCTTTTTTTGTTTGTTTGTTTTTTGTTTTATAAACACTTTAGCTTAATACTCTAAACTAACATTTGATTGGACAAAATGCTCTGCTGATTTAAACTTTGTCGATTGGCAGACATCCTACATCTCTCCACAAGTCTACATCTTATACTCCAGTGGCTTCTGTGGAATATTTACTACTCAGTAAGCATTTTAGTTCATTTACAGATGCTAAAAAATAGGCCCCATTCTGTCTGTGACCAGTAAGTGTCCACTTTTTTTTCCTTAACAACCACAAGGAAACATTTAAGACTGCACACTATTTATCTCAGTTTCTTTTGGGAAGACTAAACTGGTTTAATAGGTTTTCTTTGTGTTAAATAGGATTGCCAAGCCTTTGAATACAATTCATTTTTCCTAAAGAAACAATTTTATTTTTCAGTAATGAACACATATAGTATTTTCCCAAATTTCAAGTGTTCTTTTTTTTGTGCCAAATGAAGATCAGGGGATTCTTCTTTGGTTTATATTCTGTCCTGTTTTCTTTTGTTTCCCTCTGTCTCTCAGTAAATAGAGAAATTTTTAAATTTGGAGATAGCAGTGACTTTTTAAAAAAGTATGTTGTATTGTAATTACATTTTTAGGTAAAGTGTTTTCATAGTATTTATTCATACAGAACTCTGGGTAAAGATATTTTGCATGAAAATAAACAGGTTGATGAAAGGGGCTGGTTAGTGCCTTTATCTTTTGGTTTTAATATTTACATTGAAATTCTATAATTGTACTCGGCTTTTTGATGAAATCACTTCTCATGAAAAATAGCAAAGGACAGACAACAAATAAATTTAATATTTTCATTATTTTTAGAATTTAAAAAATATATATTTTATTGACTGGAGACAGAGAAAACAAACAAAAAAAATCTCCAATTGAGTACCAAACCTAATTTTAACTTATAGTTCTAGACTTTCTATATTCAAATAGAATAAATGTGATTTTCATATGCACTTTTCTTTACAGCTAATGGACAATGAAATACATTAAAATTACACAAGCAGTGTTCTTGGTAAACCTTGGGCTGCAAGTATAGGAGCCAGAAAAAATGAACATGTATTTCCACATACATGGGCATGTATTAGTATCCTTTAGTGCTAATTTGAACTAGAAATATCTGAAAATGTTTCAGATGTTAACAGTGAAGCTTTAGATATTAAGAAGCTTCAGATATTAAGATCCTCTTTGAAATTTGGGGAAAAAATGGAATTTCAAGCCAGACAAACTTTAAATTAATTCCCAATTTTGCCACTTAATATCTGGGTGAATATGGACAAGTTACTTTAATCCCCTGATGAATTAAAAGTTTACCATTATGTTTATATTTCAGGGATAGTGTTCACATAAAGTATTCAATATGCATGTATGTGTTGTCACATATAGCCCTGTCTCTAAATATTGTTAATATTTATATGTATATTAGTTATGTTCATAACTTTACTTTTCTTATCCTCCTGCCTTCCCAATCATTTTTTTTTTTATTAAAGCACAGGGAGTTGTTGTTTTTTTATAAAATTAATATACTTGTTTTATTTTTAAGAGAAGTTTCAGGTGAATGGAAAATTTGAATAGAAGGTACAAGCTCCCTATTGATGTAGTGGTATGGTTTGAGGGAGGGGAAGTGTTTCATAATCCTGTGATTAGCTCACAGTCTTTTAGTTATCCTGTGTACCAAGCACAGGGGAGTTGTGATATTTCTTGGTAAGTAAAGTGTTGGTGCTTCTCAAACTCTAGTTAAATATTATATGCAAATTCTTTTTTTCAGCTGCCCTTTTAAGGGAATTGAAGGAAAACTGACATGCTATAAATGCAAGGAATTTTGATTTATAAAAGCTAGATTGTGTATATTTCTAATTTAATGTCTGTTTATGTTAGAGATTTAATATGAAGTTTTACAATATAGTAAATTATACAATTTAGGAAATGCTTAAAATCACATTTTCTAGGTTATTAATCATTTATTGGTATTCCAAATTTGATTATCCCTTTATTATTCCTGGAATCTCTAGGAGGTATTTGTGTAATCCATTTGGGGGCTTTAAAAATGCTCTAACGTCTTATTTTTCAAAAGACTTTCAATACCCTCAACTTCTCATAACAAAGAGAAGAATTTAGAAATTGGTGGAGATATTTTGGGTAACCTTTAAGAAGCTAAAACAGAAAGCTCAAATGTCATATAAAAAGTCCAGGTACTTTATTTACAAATCAATCATCAAAGCTTATAGTCAGATATGCATTATACAGATTCCCATGAAATTGGTTATCTAGCTTATTCCTAACATATAACAATTAATCAGAGTTAGTAATGATAGCTTAGTAGAAGAAGACGTAGGAAGATTTTAAAACCATGAAAACATTTTAAAAAATAACAGCATACTGGCTTAGATTAGCATACTGGCAAACTGTTTCATTGGCCATAATTGGCATTATATTACAGAAAAGAAAAATGATTGTGAAGATTATCCAAGTTTTAGGGAAAATACATGCACATAAATGTATTCACGGATTTTATTTTATGTGCAAAACATTTTAGAAATATGTTGTTGTTTAAACTGTGTTGAAACTCTTTGGCAAATTTCATTTTGAGACCTCTGGGTTCCTGGAATAGTGGATAGTGATGAGTTGTTATATATAACAGATGACTTGGCCTTCACAGATGTTGACTTTCAGCAAAACTAGACTTTCAACAGGAGAATTATGAGCAGAATGACAGTCATAGAAAAGGAGAGAAAACTGCATAAAATAATAGTGATTTTTTTCTTTCAAATTAAAAGCTTATGTAAGTGGAAATTCTTATTTTTTGTTTTTGTTTTCATTTTCTTTTGATTTGGTTTTGTTTTGTTTTTAACCTTCAAACTTCTTTTAAAAGTAATTGTTCAGTGACAGTCATACCAATTAATTGGACAACTTTGATGAAATAGCTAAATTCCTGAAAGAAACAATTTATCAAAGATAACTCAAGAAAAAGTAGATAACCTGAATCATCCTTTTTCTCTTAAAAAAAGTTGTACATATAACTAAAAACCTTTCCACAAAGAAAAGTTCAGGAAATATGGCTTCACTGGTGAACACTAGTAACCTTTTAAGGAAAAAAATCCTATTTCTACAGAAACTATTCTTCAAAATTGAAAAGTATGGGACATTCTCCAACTTATTCTATGAGGCCAGGCTGATCCTGAAATCAGACAGATATTGCAAGGAAAAAAGAAAACAAACCCATAGACCAATATCTCTCATCAACATAAATGCAGAAATTCAAAACAAAATTTCAGTAAGTCCAAATTGCGTTATATAATAGTATGATAACTCAAGATCAGAAGAGATTTAGCCCTTAAAAGCAAGGTTAGTATAACATTTGAAAATGCGTGTTAATTCATCATATTAACAAATGGCATGAACAAACTTTTGGGAGATGGAAATGTTCTGTATCATGGTTACATGACTGTATAACTTTGTCAAAACTCATAGAATCATATCCTTGTAAAAGATGACTTTTACTCTAAGTATATTATACCTCAGTAAATTTGACTAAAGCAGTTAGTCAGCTTGAAATTTATAATGCATTAAAAAAAGATTTTGCTAATATATATATAGCTAGATATCTTGAAGAGAGTGTTTTGATATTTTACTGAAATGGTCTGCTGATTCCTGATTCCCTGACTACAAAAATTAATGACAGATGACAATTAAACATTTTTTATGTTAAAGTACAATGCTGAAAATAGTGTCCCCTGCCTTAGATCTTCTTGCCCATATGGTAAAGGTACAGTATTGACACTTAAGCCTAGTGTCCATCTGGACAGAGATACATTTATTAAATGAGGTAAAACTTTCAAAATCAACCCTCTGTTTGTATGCTGTTTTTGCAAAAAACAGAAAACCTGTAAATAAAATAAATGATATGTACATAAAAAAGAGTGAACAGAAATAATGTGACCTTTAGTTGCATAGTTAAAAGCCTTTTAAAAACATATACTGTTAACTGTCAAATGTAATATTTTGCTGTCTTAAAATATAAATACTCCATATTATTTGTGCAATAACAGCTAATGTTTATATTGATGATTAGGTCCAAAAGTTTCTTACCTATTTTCACATATGTTCCCTTTACCTGATAATTGCTGGTTGAGGCCAAACTAGGTTTTTACTGTTTTATTCAAAAATGATCTCACTTTTTGATGTTTGTGGATTATTGAATGCCAATGAGTAGAGGAGTAGATTAGTAAATAAAGTGTAATACTTATAGGGGATTGGTAGTTAGTCTTTAGTTGCATATTACTTCCTCAAGCAGAAATATGAGATTATTAAAAACACAGACCTTGGTGTCACACATAACAAGCTTCAAATCCTTTTTTTTTTTCCTTTTGTCAACTGTGTGACCTTAGGCAGATCACTAAATTTGTGTCTCAACTTCCTCATCTGTGAAGAAGCAATAATAATATTGGCTTGTTGGTTGTTTTGAGGATTATATGGAATCAGAAACAGTATAGCAGAATTACCACTTGTTGCCATGAATAAAATTTGTATTATTATGGTCATTAAATCTTAAAAATACTTGTTTCTCACATGAGTATGAACACTGAGAAATGATGAATAGAATCCTCTGGGAGATGTGGAAATAGGCATTGAAAACAATATTTGTTTTTCATTTTGTCTGATGTGAGGTAGCTTTAATGTGCTGCCTACATAGCCATTCCCTATATCTTGTCTCTGAACTATCTTGCAGATTAGAGTGGGATCATGTGGGCCACTTGAGAAATAGACTACCTTCAAGATGTGTTATAGAACTATTTTTTGTCATTGTTGGCATTTCATCTGTTGCTTACTTTTAGATAAGAAAAATAAAAGTGTTGCATTTTCTAATAAGAGCTTCTGTGACTGAGGAACATAGAGTGCTCTTTTTGTGGATAAAGTATTTCAATATGAATTTTATTTCAGATGAAATTAAAACTTTCTTTGAACAATATCTGTAGCTTCAATTGTTAGAATCTAAAGTTCCAGATGATAGTCTCAGATGATTTATTTGAGCATACTTCCTACTTGAAGTAGTTTTTTTCCCTGAACTTAGATCAACAAACTAAAAATAAAGTTACCTCTTTCCATTTAGTGCTAATTTAGTATTAGAGCATTCAAGTCTGAATCATTTAAGAATTTGGCCTCATGAAATATTTCTGCTGTTTGATTTTTTACAATTTTATTTTTAAATAAAATCTGTATGTATTTAAGTGTACAACATAATTTGATAAACATTGAAATAATTACTACAGTCAAACTAATTAACATATTATCTAACATGTTTATCATTTTTGTGTGCATGTAATGAGAATATCTGAAATCTACTGTTAGCAAATTTCCAGTAGTCAGTAAAGTATTAACTGTAGTTAGCATGCTGTGTATTACATCTATAGAATCACTCATCCTACATAGCTCCAACTTTGTAAACTTTAACCAATATTTCCCCATTTCTTCCATTTCTTTCCCCTTGTAGCCACTGTTCTACCCTCTGCTTCTATGTATTTGACGTTTTTAGATTGTACATATAAGTAAGATTATGTAGTTTTTTTCTTTCTGTATCTGGCTTATCTTACTTAGCATATGTCCTCCAGGTTCACCCATGTTATTGTGTATGGTAGGATCTCTTTCTTTTGTAAGGCTGAATAATATCATATATATATATATGACATTAGTGATATGTATATCAATTTCTTTATGCATTTATTCATCAGTGGACACTTAGGTTGTCTCCATATCTTGACTGTTGTGAATAATGCTGTAATGAACATGGGAGTGCAGTTGTCTCTTCAAGGTCTAGGTGACTTTTAGTTGTGAGCAAGCAAGTATCTTCTAAATGCAATTGTTGTTCTATAGGAATAGTATGTGATGACATTAAACAAATACTTATGTATAAATTTTACCTTTCTAAATGATATTAAACAGTTATGTTAATCTGATGTGTATTTAATTGAGTATAAGAATTATTGTGTACCACGGGGAGTAAACAAAGAGTAAGCATTTCACTCACATTGGTAAAACCACTACCTCTTACCCCTCAACATAAAAGAATTTCATATCTATGTATCTGTGTGTGTGTGTGTATGTGTGTGTATATGTATATATGCAATGTAATCTATTTCTAGACATGTAGACTTAATTGCCCTAACTCTTGAGATAGTTTAGATTTCCAATTGCTGGAGATGAAGTTTTATTCTTTATATATAATGAATATACATTAGGGAAAAACCTAGAAAATTCTAACATTAAGGTTATTTTAGTACCTCAATTATTGGATTAAACAGTTATTTTTTTTTCTCCTGTAACGAATGTTTTGAGGTTATCTATTCTACCAAATGCAGTCAAAAGTGAATATAAAACACAATAAATTGGTAAGTAATAATTTAAATAATCTGTTACTTCTGTATTAATTTATTGTGGCTACTCTAATAAATTGCCCCAAATATGGGGAATTAAAACATTAGATATTTATCCTTTCAAACTTCTGGAGATGATCAATCTAAAATTAAGATGTTGGAAGGGTCATGAAGAAAGTTTTTTCTTGTCTCTGCCTTTTCACGTGGCTCCAGTGATTTCTTGGCCTTTGGTCACATAACTCTGTAATCTTTGCTTCCATCTTCACTTAGCCTTTTCCCCTATGTTTCTCTCTCCTCTTCTCTCAGAAGGATGTTTATCAGTCCCTCTTGGCCCACCTTAATTCAGAGTGATCTCGTATTGAGATCATTAATTTAATTACATCAGCAACGTTTCTTTTTCCAAATAAGATCACGTGCACATTTTTCAGGGGACACAATTTTTTTTTTTTGGAAGAGGTGGTGTGGTCATCATTCAAACTACCTCACTTATTTAACTGTTCTTCTTCCTACCATATCCTCATTCAAAAGAGAAACACCTTAGTTTTGCTCAGCTTGCTTATTTTTGCACCGAGGCTCAGAAAATAATTTTATGCAAAGTGTTGTAATCTTTTAAGTAAACCTTGATATGAAACTTGGTGCCAGTCAACCTGAAGTGCCCAATGTAGTATTTGTGCATCTACTGATTCTCATAAGAGGTCAGGACATGAATGAGTGTTGAGTGTTTTTGTGGAACATGCAAGTACAAAAATGCATTAGATTTAGTGGTTTGGACTTTATCTAAATTGACAAAGTTGGAGGAATCAACTCTAAAAAGGTTGTGAACTCAGTTTTAAAATCATAACAATTTTAATGTAAAAAATAGCTCAAAAATGCCAAGAAGACAACTGAACATTAATCATAGAAGAGTGGGATTTCAGTTCCTTGCTGAAACAAATCACATCTGTTCTCCTAGCTAGTCTACACATGAGTCACTGGGTTTTTCAATTTCTGAAATAAAGAAACCCATTTATGTTTTGTAGTCAGATTTTAAAAAATGTTAGAGACCCTAGAGATCCTTCAAATACTTCCCCTGGCAAACTTCTGATATTTTCAGGTTATATGTTGGTGAGCTATGGGAATACTTATTAAACTTCTGCCACCATAAAAGAAAAGAAATCCCACAATAAAAATACCAAATATATATGTCTAGAAAATGATGAAGTGTTTTGTGACCAGTACATTTTGGGGACAAGATTTTAATGAAAATCAAGAGTGTCAGAGAAGAAAAAAATGCTTGCTAGCTTTTACTAGTTTTAAAGGTAATATTCCAGATTCAGTAAGTTTAAGAAGTGTGTTGTGGTTAAGATTAATATGGTATTGGAGATTATCAATTTATAGTAAGTATATTAAAATAATATTTTGATAACAGAAATAATTATGTATAGGTTGTTAACTAGTATAATGAAAAGAATATTCTTGCGATATATAACCTGAATTTGAATCTTGCTTCTTTCTAACATCATGATTTTGGACAAGTTTCATATGAAATCTGAATTTCAGATAATAATCCAAAAATAGGAATAATAATGCTTACATAAGTTTCGTTGGAAAGATTAAGTTAGTAAGATAATATATCAATATATAAAACAAATTAACAGTGCTTGGAATATAGAACATTAACAATAAATTTCATTAAATTGGAATTTCGATGTATGCATATTGAAATTTCTACTAGTTTTGGTTTGTCAGACTCAGATTTTACCAAAATTTAATGATTGCTAACATCTAAATTAGTGATTAAATTTCACATTTATTCACATTCTTTTTGGTGGCAACATTTAAAACATTTTAAGAGTGAGTTTAGAGTATTTGATTAAACTCCTGAAATCAAACCGTAGCAGGAGCAAAATTCTTTTCTTTTCTATGTCAAGGAAAAGGCTGAATTAGGATTCTCCTGTCACAGACAGTAGTATAGCATGCTGCTGTTCATAAAAAGGAAAACAGTTCTGCCACTGCTAGTTTGAAAAACTTGAGCTTGCCATGAAAGGGCAAATATGTAGAAACTTTTCCACCTTTCTTGTTTATGGATGGTCTACTTAAGAAAATAGGGTATTTATAAAGTATATTTTATTGTTCTTGATCAAAGACTACATTTTTTTAAAATTCACAAAGCCTGGTAATTGTGTTAGTTTACTCTGAATAGTAATAGCACAGGGGATTAGGGCAATGCTTTAGCCGTTGAAAGTTATTAGTAACCTCTGTTTCCTGTGCGCCTGCAGAAATGATGTGACTTGTTCTGGAGGGAAGGTCATCATATCATGTCTTCTAACTTATTGTAACATAAAACAATTTTGCCTGATATAATTATCGCACATTTTATTGATTTTATATGTGGTCAGCACTTGCAGGTAAAAGTGATTTAGAAGAAAACATGACATGACTCTGCCCTTAAGGAGCTTAAAATTTACTGGGGGTTTAGCACAAGAAATTACTAGAACTCGTTATTTAAATTAACTTAATCAAATGTATTAGTTATTCTGCATTCTTGGCCTTCAGGGAAAGTACACATTAATATGGATTGCAGTAGTTTCAACAAAATGTAATGAAGGTTGGCAGAAGGTTGACTGGAGTTGGATATTCAACAGTGGGTAGGGTTTACATAGATGAAGAGGATAAAGAAAGTATATTCAAGGCCTGTGAGAGCCATTATGTTGATGATATGTTCTCAGTGTGTGATGGAACACTTGGGCTAATGCAGAGACTTCCTGTTATGTGCTAACAATGGTTTGTTGGATTTGAAGAGACGAACTTAAATATAGACAGAGTTGGGTAAGCATAACTCTGCAGGCAGTGGAAGTCTGTTGTAGAACTTAGAAATATTAAATAAGTTTATAGACAAATACTTAAATGTTGTAACACCATAATTTAAACCCATTAAAGGATATAGGACTTAAGAATATGGAAGGCCACCGCAGTTACCCAACCTTGGGATGATGAGAGTACAAACTAGGAAAATGCAGGCACAAATAGAACATTGTATTTCACACAAAAAAAGTTTTTTAAGGTAGGTAAAACAGATACAGATTAAGTAGATCAAAAACAAAACAACAACAACAAAAAAATCAAAGTAACAGGAGATTGAGTTAAATAGCAAAGTGAGGAATGAGAATCTAGATGTCCTGATTCCCAGTACTGGATAATTTCCAATAAATAATAAATATGAATTAAAAAACATTGTCTCCAGTGAGGACTTAATTTTGGTAGAAGAAACAAATTATAATTTAAGTTTATCACTGTTAATATTACCACTGTCTTTACCCAACATGTTGATTTTTTTTTTCTCCTTATATATAAGAAAGCTTCATCAAGTGTAATACTGAGCACTGGATAATACTAAAGATAACTGAAATTTCTCAGCATCACAAAAACTAATATAATACATCTTCTTCAAAGGGTAGTGTTAAGAATGATTATAAAGTAACTAGCACACAATATGGCATATGATATTATGTAGTATTATAATTTACATATTTATATTTGTAAAATATAGTCAATATGGCTTTTATTCAAATATTTATTATATTTGCTGTCACTTCTTTGACTTTTCACTTGCCCTCCCTTGGCCTGGGGTATCCTTCTTGATCAACTCCTGAGGTTCTCCCAAAATTTAATTAATTCTTATTAATCCTTAAGAATGGGTAAGGCTTTGCTTTGGTTAGGGCCCATACTCCAACAGTATCTTACACATCTTTTTCTTTTCTTTTTTCTTTTCTTTTCTTTTCTTTTCTTTTCTTTTCTTTTCTTTTCTTTTCTTTCTTTTCTTTTCTTTTCTTTTCTTTCCCCTTTTGTTGAAATTATCATAGTTATAGACTAAAAGCTCCAAACTCCACGAGGTCAAGAATTGTGTATGTCCTTTCCACTACTCTGTTCTCAGTACCTAATGTAGTAGGTACCTGTAGCCAGTAACTATGGAATAAGGATTTGTTAAATGGCTATTTGGCTAAAGTAACTGAGATTGATTCTCTCTGTTTCTGGTGATCAGGGTATTCTTCTCTAAATGCCCACAGGACAGACCTTTATTGTGTCCCCATGCAGTTAGTGTCTTTGTCCTCTTTATTCTCACAGTACTTTGATCCAAATGATATGTATTAATAAATAAGATATTTGGTAATTCTTCTCTTTGAGGTATGTTTATAGGATACCATTTGTGTCTGGAAAATCAGCCTCTTCTTTTGAAAAGTGTGGTGGCATCTATTACTAATCAGATTATTTCATAATCTCTCTGAGCCTGTTTCTTTGGATCTAAAATTGGAGATAATAATGTAATTTAGAGGATGATAGTGGGGGTTAAATAAGTCAAATTAAATTAATTAAAGCATGTGAATATACAGATTATACAGCCTGGAAAGTAGTAACTTGTCAACCAGTTTTTCTGTATTTTTTTTTCTTTTTATTCCTGTGTGTTTCTTTCCCTTCTTTCCACTTCCCTTCCTCTCTCCTTTCTTTTCCCAATTGTTTGTGAACAACAAAACTTGAAGACTCTTATTAAATTTACTTTTGTGCAACCAAAATTAAGCATAGTAGAATGGTGGTTGAAACATGGTATTCACTAAATGAAGACTTTAGGGTAAACAAATGATTGAATTAATGATAAAACAAATAACAAAAATTACTAATTTCTGTCCATTTTTTGAATCACAGAATCTATGTAGTGATATTTAGATATAATCAATATTGAAAAGAACTTTTCTGTGTTGGCCCTAAATGCCTCCCTCATCTCTTTGCGTCTTATAGATAGTGGAAATACAATTACTTTTTTTTTTTTTTTGTAATTTTTTCAGGGTATGAAAATTCATGTCATGAGAGAAGAGAGACACCAAGGCAAAAAAGACTTTACATCATAGTTGCAAGGGATTTCAGGTTCTTGTTTCATTTATTTCTTCATCCACTGTTTCATCCCTTGCTGCTTCTTTCATCCATTCCTTTCTTCTTTTTAAATGTGATGTTAACTGAAGTGTTTTTGTAGGTGCCCTTTATCAGGTTGAAGAAACACTCTTCTTTATTAGTTTTTGAGAATTTTTTTTATTAGAGTATAATTGCTTTACAATCTTGTGTTAGTTTCTGCTGTGCAATGAAGTGAATCAGCTACAGAGTATACATACATCCCCTCCCTCTTGGACCTTCCTCTCACCCACCCCCACCATCCCACCCATCTAGGTCATCACAGAGCACTGAGCTGAGCTTCCTGTGCTGTACAGCACATTCCCACTAGCTATCTATTTTACACATGGTGGTGTATATATATGAACCCTAGTCTCCCAATTCATCCCACCCTCCCCTTCCCCACCTGTGTCCACCCACCTGCTCTCTAGGTCTGCATCTATATCACTGCCCTGAAAATAGGTTCATCTGTGCTGTGTTTCTAGATTCCACATATGTATGTTAATATATGATATTTGCTTTTCTCTTTCTGACTTACTTCACTCTGTATGACAGACTCTAAGTCCCTCCACATCTCTACGAATGACCCAATTTTGTTCCTTTTTATGGCTGAGTAATATTCCATTGTACATATGTATCATACCTTCTTTATCCATTTCTCTCTTGATGGACATTTAGGTTGCTTCCATGTCCTGGCTATTGTACATAGTGCTGCAATGAAAATTGGGGTACATGTGTCTTTCAAATTATGGTTTTCTCAGGGTATATGCCCAGTAATGGTGTTGCTGTGTCATATGGTAGTTCTAGTTTTAGTTTTTAAGGAACCTCCATACTGTTCTCCATAGTGGAGAACTGTATCAATTTACATTCCCACCAACAATGCAAGAGGGTTTCCTTTACTCCACACCCTCTCCAACATTCATTGTTTGTAGATTTTTGGATATGGCCATTCTGACTGGTATGAGGTGATACCTCACTGTAGTTTTGATTTGTGTTTCCCTAATGATTAGTGATGTTGAGCATCTTTTCACGTGTTTGTTGGCTATCTGTATGTCTTCTGTGGAGAAATGCCTACTTAGATCTTCCACCCAATTTTTGATTGGGTTGTTTGTTTTTTTAATATTGAGCTGCATGGGCTGTTTGTATATTTTGGAGATTAATCCTTTGTCAGTTGCTTCATTTGCAAATATTTCCTCCCATCCTGAGGGATGTCTTTTTATCTTGTTTACAGTTTCCTTTACTGTGGAAAAGCTTTAAGATTAATTAGGTTCCACTTGTTTATTTTTATCTTCATTACTCTAGAAGATGGGTCAAAAAAAGATCTTGCTATGATTTATGTCAGAGTGTTTTTCCTATGTTTTCCTATAAGAGTTTTATAGTGTCCAGTCTTGTATTTAGGTCTTTAATCCATTTTGAGTTTATTTTTGTGTATGTTGTTAGGTAGTATTCTAATTTTATTCTTTTATATGTAGCTGTCCAGTTTTCCTGGACCAATGTAGAAAAGACAATCTCTTTTGTATTCTTGTCTCCTTTGTCATAGATTAGGTGACCATAGGTGCATGGGTTTATCTCTGAGCTTTCTCTCCTGTACCATTGATCTATATTTCTGTTTTTGGGCCAGTCTTGATGACTGTAGCTTTGTAGTATACTCTGAAGTCAAGGAGCCTGATTCCTCCAGCTCCATTTTTCTTCCTCAAGATTGCTTTGACTACTCAGGGTCTTCTGTGTTTTCATACAAACTGTCAATTTTTTTGTTCTGATTCTGTAAAAAATGCCATTGGTAATTTGATAGGGATTGCATTGAATCTGTAGATTGCATTGGGTAGTGTAGTCATTTTCAGAATATTGATTCTTCCAATGAGAGAATATGTTGTTTTTTTTTTTTTAATTATTATTATCTCTCCATCTGTTTGTGTCACCTTTGACTTCCTTCATGAGTGTCTTATGGTTTTCTGAGTACAGGTCTTTTACCTCCTTGGTTAGGTTTATTCCTAGGTCTTTTATTCTTTTGGTTGCAATGGTGAATGGGATTGTTTCCTTAATTTCTCTTTCTGATCTTTCATTGATAGTGTATAGAAATGCAAGAGATTTCTGTGTGTTAATTTTGTATCCTGCAACTTTTCCAAATTCATTGGTTAGCTCAAGTAGTTTTCTGGTGGCATCTTTAGGATTTTCTATGTATAATATCATGTCATCTGTGAACAGTGACAGTTTTACTTCTTCTTTTCCAATTTGGATTCCTTTTATTTCTTTTTCTTCTCTGATTGCCGTGGATAGGACTTCCAAAACTATGTTGAATAGTAGCAGCGAGAGTGGACATCCTTGTCTCGTTCCTGATCTTAGAGGGAACACTTCCAGTTTTTCACCATTGAGAATGATGTTTGCTGTGGGTTTGTCATATATGGCCTTTATTATGTTGAGATAGGTTCCCTCTGTGCCCACCTTCTGGAGAGTTTTGATCATAAATGGGTGTTGAATTTTGTCAAAAGCTTTTTCTGCGTCTATTGAGATGATTATGTGGTTTTTATCCTTCACTTTGTTAATGTGGTGTATCACATTGATTGATTTGCTTATATTGAAGAATCCTTGCATTCCAGGGATAAACCCCACTTGATCATGGTGTATGATCCTTTTAATGTGTTGTTGGATTCTGTTGGCTAGTATTTTGTTGAGGATTTTTGCATCTAAATTCAACAGTGATATTGGTCTGTAGTTTTCTTTTTTTGTAGTATCTTTGTCTGGTTTTGGTATCAGGGTGATGGTGGCCTCATAAAATGAGTTTGAGAGTGTTCCTTCCTCTGCAATTTTTTGGAAGAGTTTGAGAAGGATAGGTGTTAGCTCTTCTCTAAATATTTGATAAAATTCACCTGTGAATCCATCTGGTCCTGGACTTTTGTTTGCTGGGAGATTTTTAATCACAGTTTCAATTTCATTGCTTGTGATTGGTCTGTTTATATTTTCTAATTCTTCCTGGTTCAGTCTTAGAAAGTTGTACTTTTGTAAGAATTTATCCATTTTTTCCAGGTTATCCATTTTATTGGTGTATAGTTGCTTGTAGTCTCTTATGATCCTTTGTATTTCTGTGGTGTCAGTTGTAATTTCTCCTTTTTCATTTCTAATTTTATTGATTCGA
This sequence comes from Hippopotamus amphibius kiboko, assembly GCF_030028045.1. Lineage (NCBI taxonomy): Eukaryota > Metazoa > Chordata > Mammalia > Artiodactyla > Hippopotamidae > Hippopotamus > Hippopotamus amphibius. Next base: position 32,190,025 of record NC_080189.1, on the reverse strand, counting down.
GCCCTCTCCCTTTTTATCTTGATGAGTCTGTGTAAAGATTCATCAATTTTATTTATCTTCTCAAAGAACCAACTTTTGGTTTTATTAATCATTGCTATTGTTTTCTTCATTTCTATTTCATTTATTTCTGCTCTGATCTTTATGATTTATTTCCTTCTACTAATTTTGGGGGTTTTCTTTTGTTCTTCTTTCTCTGGTTGCTTTAGTTGTAAGGTTAGATTGTTTATTTGAGATTTTTCCTCTTTCTTGAGGTGAGATTGAATTGCTATAAACTTCCCTCTTAGAACTACTTTTTCTGCATCCCATAGTTTTTGGGTCATCATGTTTTCATTCTCACTTGTTTCTAGGTATTTTTTGATTTCCTCTTTGATTTCTTCAGGGATTTCTTGGTTATTTAGTAGCAAATTGTTTAGCCTCCATGTGTTTTTTTTTTTTTTTTTTCACAGTTTTTTCCTGTAATTGATTTCTAATCTCATAGCATTGTGTTCGGAAAGATGTTTGATACAATTTCAATTTTCTTAAATTTACCGATGCTTGAACTGTGACCCAAAATGTGATCTATCCTGGAGAATGTTCCATGCGTATTTGAGAAGAAAGTGTATCCTGTTTCTTTCAGCTGTAATGTCCTACAAGTATCAGTTAAGTCTGTCTGGTCCCTTGTGTCGTTTAAAGCCTGTGTTTCCTCCTTTACTTTCTGTCTGGATGATCTGTCCATTGGTGTAAGTGGCATGTTAAAATCCCCCCCTATTATTGTGTTACTGTCAATTTCCCCTTTTATGGCTGTTAGCATTTGCCTTATACATTACAGTGCTCCTTTGTTGGGTGCATAAATATTTATAATTTTTATATCTTCTTGGATTGATCAGTTAATCATTATGTAGTGTCCTTCCTTGGGTTTGTAACAATCTTTATTTTACTGTCTATTTTTTCTGATATGAGTATTGCTATTCCAGCTTTCTTTTGATTTCCATTTGCATGGAATATCTTTTTCCATCACCTCAGTTTCAGTCTGTATGTGTCCTTAGATCTCAAGTGGGTCTCTTGTAGGCAGCATATATATGGGTATTGTTTTTGTATCCATTGAGCCAGTCTGTGTCTTTTGGTTGGAGCATTTAATCCATTTACATTCAAGGTAATTATCCATATGTATATTCCCATTTCCATTTCCTTAATTGTTTCAGGTTTGTTTTTGTGGGTCTTTTTCTTCTCTTGTGTTTCCCACCTAGAGAAGTCTCTTTAGCACTTATTTTTAAGCTAGTTTGGTGGTGCTGAATTCTCTTAGCTTTTGCTTGTCTATAAAGCTTTTGATTTCTCTGAATGAGATCCTTGCTGGGTAGAGTAATCTTGGTTGTAGGTTTTTTCCTTTCATCACTTAAAATATATCCTGCCACTTCTTGCTGGCCTGCAGACTTTCTGCTGAAAAATCAGCTGATTGACTTATGGGGATTCCCTGCATGTTATTTGTTGCTTTTCCCCTGCTCCTTTTAATATTTTTTCTTTGAATTTAATTTTTGTTAGTTTGACTAATATGTGTCTCAGCATGTTTCTCCTTGGGTTTATCCTGTATGAGACTCTCTGCGCTTCCTGGACTTGGGTGGGTATTTCCTTTCCCATGTTAGGGATGTTTTTGACTATAATCTCTTCAAATATTTTTTCAGACCCTTTCTCTTTCTCTTTTTCTTTTGGGACCCCTATAATTTGAATGTTGGTGTGTTTAATGTTGTCCCAGAGGTCTCTGAGACTGTCCTCATTTCTTTTCATTCTTTTTTCTTTATACTGCTCCTAGGCAATTATTTAAACCATTCTATCTTCCAGCTCACTTATTTGCTCTTCTGCCTCAGTTATTCTGCTATGGATTCCTTCTAGTGTATTTTTCATTTCATTTATTGTGTTGTCCATCACTGGTTGTTCTTTAGTTCTTCTAGGTCCTTGTTAAACATTTCTTGTATTTTCTTGATCAGTGCCTCCATTCTATTTCTAAGATTTTGGATCATCTTTAGCATCATTACTCTGAATTCTTTTTCAGGTAGGGTGTGTATTTCTTCTTCAGTTATTTGATCTTGTAGGTTTTTACCTTGCTCCTTCATCTGTAATGTATTTTTTTGCCATCTCATTTTTTTCTTTTTTTATGGGTGGGGCTGTGTTCTTGTCTTGCTGGTTGTTTGGCCTGAGGCATCCACCACTGGAGTTTGCAGGCAGTTGTGTGGAGCTAGGTCTTGGTGCTGAGATGAGGACCTTTGGGAGAGCTCACACACATGAATATTCCCTGGGATCTGAAGTTTTCTGTTATTCCAGAAGCTTAGACTCAGCGCTCCCACCACAGAAGCTCAGGGCTGACCTCTGGCTTGGGAACCAAGACCGTGCAAGGTGCACAGTGCAGAAAAAAAAAAAATAAAGAACAGAAAAAAAAAAACAAGGAATAAAAAATAAAATAAAATTAGAAAGATAAAAAATGTATTAGAAAAGATAAAAATAATAATGAAATAACAGCAAAGCAAAACAGAACCACAACAGCAAAACACCACCAAAAAAAGAAAAAACAAAAGAAAGCCAGGAAAGGCCTTGGTGGTAGTGGGGCTGGTGGATAGTGGGAGATGGACTTAGGTTCAGGATGTGTGAGGCCAGAAAAGGCCTTTGTGTGTGGGGGATGGGGCTTAGGCTCAGGACCTGTGCAGCTGGAGGGGGCCCCTAAGGGCAGAGGTTCAGGCTCAGAACCCAGAAGGCTCACTGGGGCCTTAGGGGGTCAGGGAGGTGCTGGCCATGTTCCCCTCTGATCTCATGACCCTCTGAAGGTCTCTCTACATTTCTCTGATCCCCTCACCATGATTGGGCCTCTCCGAGCATGGGTACCCCTCCCTTCCACAGCTCCCTCAGGGGCACCAGTCCCATCCTACCTCCACTTTTCCTCCCCACTTCCTCCACCCCTACTTCCTACCTGGTCATGCAGGGATTCCTCCTGTCCCCTTAGGTGTCCAGGGTCCCCCACCAGCTCTCGGTAGGTGCCCTAGCTGTGAGAAGGTGTGAACTCTGCATTCTCCTATTCTGAGAATTTTTATCATGAGATTTCAGATTTTTGTCATAGGCTTTTTGTGTCTTATTCAGAATATCATGTAGTTGTTATACTTTTTACAGTTAATATGGTATATTACAGTAATTGATTTCCCAATGTTATACTAATTTTGCATTCCTGAGATAAAGTCCCATTGGTCATTGTGATGAATTTTATTGTGTGTTGCTGAATTTCATTTGCTAATATTATTGCATTGATTTTTGCATCTAAACTCATGAGGGAAATTGATCTGTACTTTAAAGTTTTTTCCTTTGTTTAGTTATTTACTTTTCTTGGTATTGAAGGCAAGCATGACATCTCTGTTTATTTTTAACAGCTTTATTGAGGTATATTTGATTAAAACATACACATACTAAATGTGTATCATTTGACAAGTTTCGTGCATTCTTTGGTATCAGAGTAACACTGGCTTGCTTAGATGAGTTGGGTAGCGTTTTCTTCCCCTCTATTTTCTGGAATTATTCATTCAGTAATGATGCTTGTTTCTTCCTTGAATGTTTGATGGAATTCATCAATGAGGATATCTGGCCTGGAATTTTATTTATGAAATGATTTTTAATTGATTATTTGATTCATTTATTTGTTATAGGTCTATTAAGATTTTCTATCACTTCTTGAGTTATTATGGTATTTTGTGTTTTTCTAGGAGTATATCCGTTTCAACATATTTGTGTATTTTCTTGGTATAAAGTATTTTTTAAATAATATTTGCATATAGCTTTTAATTTCTGCGACATCTGTAGTGATGAATTTCTGATTTGGTAATATGCCTTGTCTATATTTTTTTCTTGGCTACTCTAACCAGTTTTATCAGCTGTTGATATTTTCAAAGAAGCAATTTTAGACTTCATTTTTCTACTCCATTTATGCTTTCTACTTCATTTACTTTTACTTCCTTTTTTTCTTTCTTTAGACTTGATTTTCTCTTATTTTCTGATCATTATGTATATGATCAGAAAGTAAATATATATGTGAACATATATGTATATTTATTTTGGTTGTTTGTCCCAGAGAGGGTTCCTCATGTTGCTCAGCAATTCTTGTACTTTACTGACAGGAAAGTTCCAGAAACTTTACAAACAAAGTCTGAAAGGCCTATGAGCAACTGGTGCTGAATACTTTTTTTTAAGCCACAATTTCATTGTCTTAGTTAAAATGGGATTATTAAGTGGTGATTTTAAATTCTTTTTTTTTTATTAGCAACTTCATTTATACATATGAAGTTGGGGATTCATATACACATATATGAATACCCAACAACAAACAGAGCAGATTAGCTGTTTTCAAATGCTCATGGTATTTTTGTGTATAGTATGTATGTGTGTATATATATGTGTGTGTCTCTCTGTGTGTGTATATTCCCATATATACAACAATGATAGCAATATATAGTATATATATACACAATACACACTATATGTACATATATACACATGTATGTATTTATATAAAATTTTTGATTAACCATATTCAGTATTCTTCAAAAGTTCTTTATCCTTACTAATTTTTTATCTATTTTTTCCTATCAAATACTGAAAGAGGCATGTTGCTATCTACAACTCATTTTTTTAATAGTCTACTTTGTCTTTATTTCTGTCCCTTATTGTGTTACATATTACTATGTTTGGGCACACTGTTGTTATGTAAATATACATATAAAAATTTGATATCTTCTTATTCTTTTGCCCTTTTATGCTTATGAAATGTATTTTTAAAATTTTTCTCTACTAATTTGTTCTATTTTGAAGTCTGTTTTGTGTAATATAAATTTAGCCACTCCAGTTCTCCTATGGTTGACATTTGTATGATACATCATTTTAATCTTTAAAATTTCAACCCACTTGCTTTATTGAATGTAAAATGTGCTTCTTGTAGACAACATAGAGCTGGAACTGGCTTTTTGTTCAGTGTGAAAGTATTTGGCTTCTGTTTAACGTGTTTAGTTTGTTCCATTTAACATAAATATAGTTATGCTAAGATTTACATACAAAAGTCTGCTATTTATTTTCTATCCATATCATTTTGTTTTTCTTCTGTTTCTAATTTCATATTTTTTGTGGCACACAGTTATTTCAGTGTACACCATTTAAATTATTAACTGTCATTGAACTATTTTTTTTTGTTGTTATTTCCTTACTGGTTGCTTTAAAAAATGTATGTCTTACTTTATCACAATCTATTTCAAATTAACATTGAGTTAATTCTGGTGAAATATACCACATTTACTTCAATTAGCACCAGTGAAGTGCAAATATTATAATATTTATTACATATCTATATGACATAAATTATATTATTATTATTATTTTTAATTATTGCCCACTTTTCAACAAAAAATTTGAGGCATGTAAACAAATGAGAGTGTGACATATAAAAATTGCTTAATAAAATCTTATGTGATATTTAGTATAGTCACAATGTTGTACAATAAAGTTATCACCCAATAAAATACATTGTACCCATTATGTAGTCACTCTTCATTCATTTCCCCTTATTCCTATCCTCTGGTAACCTTATCTGCTTTCTGTCACTACAGATTTGTATATTCTGGATATATCATGTAAGACAAATCATTCAATATGTGGCCTTTTCTATCTGGCTCCTTTCAGTTAGCATAATGTTTTCAAGGTTATCCAAGTAGTAGGATTTATTAGTATTTTAATCTTTTTATGGCCCCAAAATATTCCATTCATGTATAGCACAGTTTGTTAATCCATTCATCATTAATTATAATATGTTTCTGTGTGGATCTGTTTAAATTTATTTGTTTGAAATTTGTTGAGATTCTTGGATGTGTAGCTTTGTGTCTTTTATCCAGTTTTGGAAGTTTCTGGATGTTATTTCTTTAGACAGTTTTTACTGCTCAATGGGTTTTTTTGGTAATAGGACTAATTCCTGGAACTACCTCTGCCAGCATATTCCCATAGAGCACTCTCTCTCCTGTTGATGTTTAAGATTTTCTCTTGATTTCATCTTTCAGCAGTTTGAACACTTTTTAGCTAGATGTTGATTTCTTTGCGTAATTCTACTTGGAGTTCATTGAGTTTCTTGACAGGTGGCTTAATGTTTTACAGCTAATTTCAGATTTTAAGCATTATTTCTTCAAATTTTTTTTCTAGTTTTTCTTCCTATTCTCCTTCTGGGACTCCCATTGCAATTTTGTTGATAGACTTGAAGTAGTTCCGCAGTCTCTGAGACTCTATATTTTCTTCAATTTTTTTTTGTCTTCAAATTTCATAATCTCTTGATCTCTCTTCATTTACTAATTTGTTCTTCTCAAGTCTGATGTTGAGCTCCTCTAGTTAACTAGTGAATGTGTAATTTCAGTTTTAGTTATTTTCAGCTCTAGACTTTCTATTTGATTTTTCCTTTTTAACAGTTCTACTTTTCTATTGATATTCTCTGTTTTTGAGACATTTCCATCATATTTCCCTTTACTTCTTTAAATGTGATTTCCTTTAATTAATGCATATTTGTAAAAGTAACATGAGCACACACACACACACTCCAGTGTCTTATCCAAATCACAATTTCTATTAACTGATTTGTTCCTGAATATAGATTACACTTTTCTATCTCTTTGTGTATCTCAATTGTTCTCTGTTGTTGAAAAATGGAAATTATATGTACAATATCGTAGCAAAATTGAATTTTCTTGAGTCTCTCTTTACTCTCTCTCTCTTTCTCTTTCTTTTTTATTTTTGAGACAAACTGTGGAATCCTCCCCTCCCCTATTTCCATTTCACAATTTGCAACCACTTATATCTCTGCTCAGATTAAACCTGTAAGACTTCTACTTTCTGTCAATTAATCAGTGTGGGTTTTCTAACACATTGAAAGTTTGGCCAATTTTCAAGCTTTCCTTGGCTTTCACTTTCATCTGAGATCTCTGTCTCCCTCCACATGTACATATCTCCCCGTTGGCAAGAAAATTATAGAGCACTTGCCATAATTTCTGGGTTTTTCTTCAAAAATATTCATGTTAAATTTGGGGGGGGGGCATTGAACACCCCATCTTGGATTGAAAGGTTGCGCTGGCCGATGTTAATATTTTCCCAGTTGTTTCCTACTCATTTTGCTACATTTACTGACAATGTCTACACTGGTTTACAACACTTGCTTAAAACCAAGTCCATCCCTTCTGGCAACAACATTGCTGGTTTTCCCATCCTTCCCTAATCTGGTAAAATCATTCTCAACAACTGAATTGGAAGGATGGCAACTTAAAAAGGCCACACATTTTCTCTGTTACTATGCAAAGCTCTATCAGGTTTTATGAGTAAATGCTCCTCAATCTCTTGTTTTCACTTGATTGACTTTTAGAGCCCACAAAACAGTGTTTAATCACAATGTTGAACAGTTTTATACTTGTCATTTAGGGAGAGGGTTAGTCAGCTTTTTCATACAACTATAGCCAGATGTAAATAGCAGTCTCTATATCCCAGGTCATTATTGAGGGAAGATTTACTTGTTCACTTACTTTTACAGAACAGAAATAACAGCAAAGAGTTTCCTGATAAAGAAAGAAGTGCTGGGATCAGCACAGAAATTAAGGCTGAGGTAAACCTGCTTGATGTCTTGATTTTTCCAAGGACAGGTCAATGTACATTGATAAAAATGATATCTCCATAAGCATCTTGATCACATGGAAACAGCCCATGGAAAGGAAAGAGTGGGGGTTAGGAGACTGGATTTCTTTTAGCTATGGTGTATTTAGGAAATCTGAGTGGCTTAGTTGATCTCTGAGCTTCAACATAACTCATCACTAATACAATGAGTTTGTAATAATATATGATTTGGCAGTTGTCTTCAATGCCTGGTTGTACAGCTGCTGCATTAGAGTCAGTTTTAATATAGAGTTTCTTAAGTCTCCTCTCTGAATTTCTGATTCAGTGGGAGAAGATGGGAGATAGGGTCTTTGTTTTTAACAAGGATCAATGTAAATCCTAAATTTAAATAAATGCAAAAATGCACTGCTGTGTCCCCACTCCCACAAGGCTTCTTGAATCTTCCTCTGGCATATATCAGGACATTCTTTTTTTTTTTTTTTTTTTCACAATTATGCACCATCTGTGTAGTACTTTTTGGTACATTGTACTTCCCTGAACTAAATAAAGTGTGTCTTCTTTTTTTCCTCCATTGATTTTGGTACATGGTTCAGACACTGGCTAGAGTTTATGTAGGCGTTAGCAGCTTGGCTGAAAGATTGTTTATGTAGTGAAAATGCTGGCACAGCCCTCTCTGCAAGGACCAGTAATGCATGTTAGGCCAGAGAGGTCTGGGAAGAGCCTCACATCAGTCATAATGTTGTCTTTTCGCATCCCATAAGAAAGGATGTTTTTGATTTTGGTCTACCACAAACTTCTTTTTTTAGAATCTTAAACCTTAAGAAAAGGTGGAACAAAAAAACATGGCATGATATAGGCTTTTGGGAATGTATAAAAGTTTGCAGTGCATTAGAACCCAATAAAAGAAGCATGTGCTGGCATGCATAGGCACTAAAATTAAATCCGTGAGCAATGACAAAAAATAGATCGAATTAGAAGAGCTTATAGAAGCTCTCACTTTTGCTTTCTGCTGTTTTTGTATCACTAGAAGTCTAGGTGTCACACATCTATAGTTGCTAAAAAGCACTGATTATCTTCCCTTGGCTTAGTGGCATAGAAAGCTAGGCCAAAGTGAAGGTAGTGAAGGATGTAATTGATAAAAATGCCTAAATAACATAAAAATCATAGCCCAAACAGGGTTTTAATAATTATAATAGTTTAAGGTTCATGCTGCTTTTACCTCTTTTAATGTTATTTTTAAAGTAAATGGCCTTTCTATGCTTCATATTTGTGAGTTTTGCAGAACAAGAAAAACTGGCCTTCTTTTGAGCATAGAAAATTGGTACTCAGAAAAGTGGCTTGCACAAAGTCATAGAAAGAGAAATGAATGATTATGCAAGGAAGACTCAGTTTGAGGCAATAACTGTGATCTCATTCGCAAAAGTAGAAACTTTTCAAATATTTGCTAGGTGATGATCTCAAAAAACAAACAAACAAACTAGGTCTCAGGAGAGCTAGTAGGTACAATTTATCACAAAATGCCATATGATCTGGAAAACAGCTCAGAGTCCTAAATCAATAGCAAATGTGCATGTTTTTTTCATCTGTCACCCAGTGATATTAGAGATGACAGCTTATTTGATGAAGGCAATAGCATTCTGTGCATTTGATTATGAGATTAGCTACTGGATTTTATGAGAGCTCTTTTGAAAGAAAACTTTGTCACCATTTTGTTAAGCATATTTTATTAATCTACTCTTAAAAAATGTTTGTGCAATTCTTGGAAATGCTGAGTTTCACTCTTCTTTGGTCTCAATAAGGCTTAATATATCTCTCCTGATGCTGGTTCCTGACAATCCCTGACATTTAGCCTTTAAAGTCATTTCCACCTCATCCATTTCTCATCATATCAGAACAAATAAGAAACACAGAAGTGTTGTGGATTTTTGGGATTACAAATTATGATTTAAAATATGCTGATGCACCCAAAAATCTTAAATTGAAAATAATCACCACATATGAGAGCAATTTCCTGGCATTCTGTGTTCTTCAACTCAAGGGTTTTATCCAGGATGAGTGCAAGTACTCTTGCAAATAAGCATTAATAGGTACACATTGGGTAAAATGAAGCAATAATGAACCAGGATTTACTATTTGAGCAAAAAATTTAGGCAAAATTAGAATGTATAAATGAAGCAGTTGATTGATACAGTGAAATTACATGTATATATGTATAAAATGATACAAATGGATCTGTAGAATTTTTTTCTTTAAAAATTATGCAATTTTTACTAATCTCAGGGACAGTCAATGTATGCTTCTCTCAGATCTGATGGGTCTAATCTGCTGGCTTGGAACTGCTGCTTTCCCCAAGTTGGACATCTTGCTTCTAGACAGTGGCTACCAATCAACTCCCACCAGCAGGACACAGGCAAGGTGCACTAGGATTAGCCACTACATTCATCAAAAATCATTCAGAAAACCTGGGCCTGAGTCAAATAGCTGCTGCAGTTTTATTATTATTGTGTTCCTGGGCTTTATTGCTATCCTCTGACTAGTCTCTTTTCTCCCGTGTCTCTTTTGGCTGCTGACTGCTGCTTTGCTCTTTTAAAACCCCCATTTTATGTACTTTGGCACATATTTCCCCATTCTCCCTGACTGTGGACCACATGTCCTGCTCTGCATTCTGGTGATTGCCCCTTGGTTTTGTTGTCCATCTGCCTAATTTCTGACCTTCTCTTCAGCAAGAGCCCTCTGATAAATAAATAACTGCCAATCTGCTATTGCATGTTTTTAATTGCCTTATCATCATTATTTGTTAGGAAGCTAGTTTGTCTAACTATATCAGATGTGCCATCCACTCTAGAGTGGTTCTCTTGCCTACTGGTTAAATGGTTGAAAGAAGTGAAAGTATCTAGGCCTCTGATCAGTTGATGTCACCCAATGTTGGATAGGGAGTGGGGTTGGAGGAGGTGAGTGGGTGGGGAATAAAAAAGGTCACCTGGACTAAACTTCTTGTTAACTTGACCTTTGGGTAAACAAATTAATGGCATTTGCCCAGGAGGAAGAGACTTTATCTCTGAAATGCCCTTAGTAGAATGTCCCTGGAGGATTATTCAGGATGGATCAGCATGACTCCCTGGAGAAAGTCACTTGGAATTCTCTGCAGTATAAAACAGAGATGTTTCATATGCTAGTCTTTTGTGAGGTGATCCTGTGAACCTCACTTAGAAACTTCATGTGTTCTGGGACAGAGAGTTTTATCCAACATGAGAAGAAATTTGGGAGCAGCTCTTCACAGCTCTACTTTTTGTAGTTGTTTAATTTCCTGTGTCCTTGACTTTATTTAATAAACCTTGAAACTGGTTAAGGTCTCTGATCCATGTGAGTCTGATTTGACAATGTGATGTATATTAGCTCAGGATTTTTGGCTCTAGTGTGGGACTGCCTGGATTTGAATCCATGTTTCCCTGATCTTTAACTATGGGCTTTGGGCAGTTATCTAACCTGTCAATCATTAATTTTTTTACCCATAAAAGTGGAGATTAGAAATAGTTTGTGCTTTGAGTTAATGCGTACAAAATATAGAACAGTGCCTTGAGCATAGTAAACTTGAATATAATGTTAACTATTGTATTATGGTTCAGTTCAAAAGCAGGGTCACAATAATAACCAACATTCATCATATACTTAGTGTGCACCAGGAATTGAGTCAAGTACTTTAAAATAATTCTTCTAATTTTTACAATCAATCCTATACATAGTAAGAAGAATTTCCAGAAATGTGGAAAAGGAGACTAAGACTAGAGTTTTCACTTTGTTCTTCTAAAGCATATATAAGACATAACCTATATATGTCATGTTACTCTCTACTCCCAAGTTGAATGTCTCTAGGCCCTTGATACTCAAAATGCTACCCATAACATTGGCATTGCCTGGGAGCTTGTGAGAAATGCAGACTCTGACACTATCAAAGACCTACTGATTCAGAATCTCCATTTTAACAATATCCCCGGAGTGATGTGTATGCCTGTTAAAATTTGAAAACCTCATTTTAGCTGATTTTAAATGTTTCTTTCCCATGCCATTTTATCAAGTACATTTGCCATGGTTTCTAAATAAATATATTTTTAATTGCTATAGATTTTCTTTGAACTTTGTGGTTTAATTTTCAGCTATAACATGAGAGTCATTTCACTCATGCTCAGTGCCAGTACTAAAGGAAGAGGAATGTAAGACAAAAAATTAAGGTGAAGCTTTAAGCAGAAGGAAAAGTTCCTTAATTGAACTGACTTTTTTTCCTAGTAATTTTTCCATCCAAACTGCATTAAAAAGTAAAGACACCATCACATGGGATTTAAGTTCATGAACAGTTTTCAATAGAAATAAATGTGACATTTTCACAGTTTGCATTTTCTTTCACTTGTGTCTCTGTAAAATGAGATCAGATATGAAACATAAGTATTTGATAATTTTCCAAAGCCACTGAATTGAGGGAAAGTAATTTAGCTCAGATTTTGACCCCATGTCTTTCTTGTTCTGTCCTTTGATTTATGAAATATTTTGCAAAAATGATATTATATACTTTTTATGGTTCAGGTTTAATTGGAGAAAGTTGTTCTCTTTGCAGTTCTATTGATTAGAATACCTGGAATACCAATAACAGTTTTGTTTCATAACAATGTTAAACTTCCATGAACACTAAATCAATTACTGAAACAATCATGGGCATATTGTAGCAATACATTTTTACTTTAAAAAATTAGTGTAATGCTGGGAAGCATTAAAACAGTAAATTAAGAGGGAAAAATCTCTTTGATAAGCCTTACCTCGTAAAAAAAAATAGCTAGTCATTGATCTTAATTCTCAATCTGTTCTAGAACATTGAAAACATAGAACAGCTTTAGGGCTGTAGAAATAAATGAAAACAACCCAAAAGAGAACAAAAGCTATTTATTTAGTGCTTGCTATAGCATGGGTATCAGCAAGTGTCACTTGCATTTGTCAGAGACTCAAAGACAGCCAGGAGAGTGGGAAAGCTTTACAGTGAAAAAAATGGAAGGCTTCAGGTATGTTCTGATTGGAGGTTATTGACATTGGGAAGTTGGAGCAGAGCAAACTTGAATCACAGCATAGTACATAATGAATTTAGAGAGCAGATATGTTGGCTTTTTCTAGGTGGTCCTGAGTTGGAAGCAGAGGCAGAAATTAGAGAAATTGGCAGTCATTGACTAAATCCTAATTGTTCTGGGCCAATTACTAAAGATGTTGTGGTTTTGCTTCCTGGGCTGGTTGCTGCAGAGGTTGTAGGTCAGGGTTTTATTTTCCTATATCATCTGGCTGTTTGTCCATATATTCAGTCTTTCAGGACAGAATCCAAGTTGTTAACATTGAAGAACTAAAAATATCAAACCTGCTGTTATTATACTTTTAAAAAAGAAACCTAATGTTCTAACTTGGTTTTAGGCCAGTGCTCTCAAGTATTAAGTTATTTAAAATAATACACATAAGCATTTGAGTATTTGCATTGTGCTGAATGAAATGCTGCCTACCAGAATTGTGAGAGAAATAACAAGGCACCCCTGTTATTGAGGTAATTCAACAATTATTATTCTCCATATCTTTTGGAGCTCAGAATAAAGTGGCAGTGGGGATTTTAGAGAGGAAAAAAAATTTTTAATGGATATGATGTCTATATTTATAGTCATCACTGGTAAGACAAGGAATCCACAATGCAACCTTAAAAGCAGTTAAAGGACATTTGAGTTAGACAGAAAGATTGGTCAACACTGTAGCAAGCTCTAGTCTAACCTATTGGACTAACTAGAGAAATGAAGCAGTGAAATAATTTTAACCAACATTTGAACATTTGTACTGCTCAAAGCACAGTCTTATGGGTTGATGAGTATTAAAAAGAATAAGATCTAGGTAAGTCATCATGGAAATTGGTGCAGTGGATAAACATTCAGTTACTTACATTTAGATGCAAAAATCTATGATTTAAATATGACAGTATCTTTTTAGAAATGGATTGTGGCAGCTTAAAAGTATGTTTTAACAAATTGATGGCTCATTGTGCTACTTTTAAAGGATAGTAAATTTATGCTTTTTGTGCATAATGTATGTCTCATTTACCTGCTGTTAGGAATGCCAGATACAGGTGTGCCACCAGAAATGTATATACTGGACTGGCCAGAAAGTTCATTCGGGTTTTTATGTAACATGGAAAAACCCAAATGAACTTTCAATATTATCAACATGGCTTTCTAACTTCCATTTTTATTTAATTTTAAATTTTAATATATTAATTAAAACTTATAACACTGCCCTATGCATAGTAAGTTACCAAGGGAAGAATTCATAGCTAATTCATCATTAGTATTAAGGTTTTGGTAATTAAAGATTAATAGCACCAGAAACTGGACTGTTTAGTTTATATACTCGCTTATCAGTGAAACTCAGTGAAGAGTATTAACATTTTCAGTGGAATTTTTAGAGCTCTTTTGAGGTTCTGCAAAATTTCTCCATTCCCCACTTTGGGATTCTGAATTAATAGTTCCAATAGGATTTTCGAAGTTCTTCCTTGGCTGAAAATTTGTATCTGTTATAATGTGTGCTCATAATGTGGCCTAGATCATTAATTGTTTGCAAACTGGACAAGCATAAAGGTGTGCCTGAAAGAGATTTGTACATTGAGGAGAGTAAATTTAATACAATCAAACTGGGAAAGAAATAGGAGACATATTTTCAAAAGCTTCAAAGTTTCATGTTATTGTGCCAGGCTAGTTTAAATTTATGCTCTCACAATTTACGTAGAATTTGTTTACTTTTAATTTACTTTTGTTAATGTTTTATTTTAATGATTTATTTGAAAATTTGAAACTCAAAGACCTAGCAGTTGAAGACGAGCTCTTTCCTGATCCTAAACAAATTTAGTGTCTCTCATACTCCTCGCACACTTCTTGAAACCCCCCAACAAAGTGTCTCTTTTCCAAAAACCCCCTCACTGCCTTGCTGATCCTATCGCTGATAGCTCTTCTCTTTCCTTTATTTCCCTAACTTCTCCCTTGACTATTTATTCACTACGACCCCACCTACCTTCAGACCTAACTAAGGCTCTGCAACTAATGCATCTGTAAAACAAAACAAATAGCATTCTAGAGACTATCTGCTGCTCTACTCCTAAAGCCTAGCTTTGGAGTTTAACTGCATTCACCCCCTACAAGTAACTTCCCTACCCAAATGTCTTCTTTGCCCCTAAAACGTATGCAATACTTTCCTCTAAGTAAATTTTCTTACTGGTTTCTAAAGGTATTCAATTTTATTTGAATCCATACACCTGCTACAAACCTCCCTTCTCTCAGTTTTTATTGGGTTGGCCAAAAAGTTTGTTTGGGTGTTTCTGTAGATGTTATGGAAAAAACTGAGTGTACTTTTTGGCCAACCCAATACCATTGGCTGTTCATTTTGAAATTATATTTTAAGAGTCCCTTCAAAGTATACAGGTTTGGTCATCATCTTAGGGATGCCAGTATAGGTAATAACATTTTTCATCTTTAAAAAGAAAATTATAGAAATTCTTCTCTTTATGCAAATTTCAAAGAGAAAATAAAATCAAAATCAGCTTAATTCTTTTTTTTTTTTTCCCACACAACCTCTTGTCCTCTTCACCTGACTAACTCGCAGTCAAACTTTAAGACTTTATTTGGTGTCAACACTGCAAGAAGTCTTCTCCGATGACCCACGTGAGTGAGATACCCTACTCCCCTTACAGTTGGCAAGTTAAGAATGCTTAGTCACATGAATAACACTTCTCCTCCTCCAGGCTGTGAGCTCCTTGAAGGCATGAACTGTGGCTTAGCTATACATGCAGTCTCAGTCTGAGACCACATTGCACTCAG
Organism: Hippopotamus amphibius kiboko; assembly: GCF_030028045.1. Taxonomy (NCBI): domain Eukaryota; kingdom Metazoa; phylum Chordata; class Mammalia; order Artiodactyla; family Hippopotamidae; genus Hippopotamus; species Hippopotamus amphibius. The sequence continues at coordinate 32,174,507 of NC_080189.1, read as the reverse complement.
CATTTATTGGAGAAATAGGTGAATGAGTAGGTGGATGGGTGGATGTTGAGTGTATGAAGCATACGCATGACATGCTTTGCTTGCCGAGATTTCATCTCATCATGACCTTTGTGTATTAGAGATATTGAGATTCAAATGTAATAACAGGAAGAACCATCTCATTTAGTCCTAATTTGACAATTCATTCCAACTTAATGATTATTGCAGAAGTGCTTTTTTTTCTGTTAAATCCTATATGTGATTTTGTTTACATGCAGGAAAAAAATGATAAATTGTTAATGTGTGATTCAGCAGTTTTTTGTTGACTTTGATTTGTGTTGTCATGCTATAGCACTAGGTTAAACCTGAGCCTATTTTTCAGCCATCAGATGTATTAGGATAAAATGTTTAGATTTAATATTATTGATTGTAAGAAGAAGAAGAAGAAACACACTATTTTGGTAAGTAGACTTTTGATTGGAGATGTGCGCTTAGTTTGTATTTATGCATGTTTATGCCCATCTAAGCTAGAGTAGTTGTTTTTGTCTTTTAACATCATTAGTTTTCTCAGAGTGCCATTGTTTCCTTAATAGTTGAAGAAACATTCCAAGAAACACTAAAACTGTCTCTGTAATCATTGCATTGAGTGATTCTCAGAGCTGCACATTTGTATGAAAATAACTAATGATGTTGGCTTTCTTCCAGGCTTCATACACATTTGGAATATTTATTTTTATTCAGTCAAACAGTATAAACACATGTCTCCTTTCTTAAAGGAAAGCTGTCTTAGTTCACCTCATGCATGGACTTAATAAACTCTCCACAATAAAGTAGTGTTGATTATTGCTTTGCACAGTTGTAGCAGCCTCATTAGTTTCACTACATAGCTTGAAATGTTTTCATGCCAAATTAAAAATGTAGGTTATTCAAAGGACTAATGGTGCTAGTTCAGCATGAAGTGATTTCAAGCTCACCCATTTCTGTCTTTTATTCTATTGCAAACCTTTCCTCACAATGGTTATAATTTTATGTCATTTTTATGAAATCCTATATAATTGCCTTGATAGAAACACATGCTCTACATGTCCAAAAAGTTGTGGAATTTTTAAGGTAGTAATTGTTAGTGCCTGATAAAGTACTCAGAATTTTTTTCCTTTAATTTCATGGAATGATTTTCATAATTTCATGTTTTCCAAAAATGTATTCCATAGAACACTAATTCTATTATTTCATAGTATGAGGTGATTGAAGGAGAAATAAATGATCAAATAAATTGGGAAACTATGAATTAACCTCTTTTACATGGGTTTCAATACTGCAGAACATCTCCATGTCAGATATATGCATTGAAAAATCTCACTAATGCATTAATACAAATAAAAATATTTCAAGCTTCTCATTCCTCAATTCGCTTAACTTTTCAGTAGTATTTAGCATTGTTGACTGCTCATGCTATTTTTTTCAAAATTCAAATTGTTTAATTATTGAAGATTAATACAAATGCATACTTCAAATATCAAGAAGTGTAGAAAAATATAAAGTAAAAAGTTTATTTATGCTTCTCCATTCTCTGTCCCTTCCCTCATTCAGGTTCACTGTCATTAAATATTGTCTCTTTATATATGGACAAACATACACATGCATATATGCATGTAAGTATGCAGATATGTATATATTTTAATGTAAAATATATATCATTCATCATATTGAATACCTTTACTTTTAACTTTTCAGTACTTTTAACTTTTCAGAGTATTTTCAAATTTTTTCCAAGTTAGTACATAAATAGTTTTTATATCATTGAAGATTCTCTGTGTTTGAATGTATGTTCTGGGTTCTGAAAGGTCATTGTCATTAAAACATTTTTTTTTTTTAATCTATTCAGGCTACAGAGTTTTGTGTGTGTGTGTATGTGTGTGGGTGTGTGTGTTTCTTCTGATACCTCAAAGGGTTTACATTTTTATAACCGTGTTTATACTAATATCTTCATCTTATATTACTTTAAACAATATTTATTAGCTGTCTTTTATAAGTAATAAATATGAAACACCATCTTTGCAAATAGTGTCACTATTTACTATGCATACCAGAGTTTTCCTTTAAGTTTTAAGGATATGTATATCCTTTTGGAAGTTCCAAATGACTTTAAATTTATATATCCAAAACTAACCTCATAATCTTTTCCCCTGCTTGCAAATAATTTTTCCCAGATTTATTGTAATACACCTTACCATTTCATCCAAATCTGGAAGCCAAAGAGCTTAGACACTGTCACTTTCTTCCCCTGCTCTCCATATTTTATCCATTATTTGAGTATCCGAGAGATCTCTACTCAACTCCTACCACTATTACTCTGGGACAGTCTAATAACATTTGTTACTGTGATCTCTGTAGTTAAATTCTAACTGGTTTATCCGTGTAAGTTCTGGGTCTCTTCCTGTATTTCCTTAGCATTCAGTATACTTTTGTAATAGACTTTATTTTTTAGATTAGTTTTAGGCTCATCAAAAAATTGAGAGGATGATAGAGAGATTTTCCATATACTCTGCCCTCACATGTAAGTGTCCTCCATTACCAATATCCCGTACCAGACTGGTATGTTTATTACAATTGAGTGTACACTGGCACATAGTTATTATTCAAAGTCCATAGTTTACATCACAGCTCACTCTTTGTGTTCTTAGTATATTTTTGAAACACAAATATTTTATTTTATAATTCCCTGAATGACTTTCTTTCTTAGCTAACGGTACATTTTTTTTGACTGGCCTGTAACGTTTTACATAGCCTGGCCTTGCATAATTCCTCTATCTGAGGGCCTTCCTTTGCCCCAGGAGCACAAGTAATTTTTCAGTTTCTCAAACATTGTTATCCTCTCTGCTGCTGTAGGGTATTTACTTGTGTCTTTCCTTGTCTTTCCCTCAATTTCTGGCTAACACCTACATATTTATCGTTCTCATTTCAGTTGTCACTTCCTGAAGAAAGGCTTTGTAGACATTCCAGATTAGGTCTGACCCTCCTATTGAAATCTCATACTATCAAATACTATTAACTGCATGATATATGACAGCTTATATTTTAAGCATGTATGGCTTCTGTATTAATGCCTGTATCCTTAACAGGACAGATCTTCTGACCTTTCAAGGTAGTCTTAGGTCACACCATTATAAAGATATTAGGTGTGTGTACATTGAATGAATAAAATGTGGTTATTCCCAAATGAATTTGATTGTGACACTTTTTTTCAGGAGAAGTATCATGAAAGATTAGATTTCTTATATATGTTGGCAAATATTGTAAAGAATAATGAAGCTAGAATGCAATTTTTTCTGCTTTTTAATTTAATTTTTTCTTCCAGTTGTATTGAGATATAATTGACAGACAGCACTGTATAAGTTAAAGGTGTACAACATAATGATTTGATTTATATACCTCGTGAAATGATGATCACGGTAAGTTTAGTGAATATCTATCATCCTGCACTGATACAAAATTAAGTGGAAAAAATATTTTTCTTGTGATGAAAACTCTTCAGATTTACTCTTAACAACTTTCATGTATAACATATGGCAGTGTTATTTATATTTTTCATGTTGTACATTACATCCCTACTGCTCATTTATCTTATAACATTTACTGTATATTTGCCTTACCGAAGAGATTTTTCCTTTTGTGAGTTTCATATTTCTAGTTGTGGCTTTTTCTTTTTCACTTAGTCCCTTTAACACTTATAAAGCTGTTTTAGTGGTGCTGAATTCTTTTAGCTTTTGCTTGTCTGTAAAACTTGGTCTCTTCATCAAATCTTAATGAAACCTTGGTGGGTAGAATATTCTTGGTTGTAGGTTATTCTCTCTCATCACTTTAAAGGTATCATGCTACTCCCTCTGGCCTGCAGAGTTTCTGCTGAAAAATTAGCAGATATAGCCTTATGGGAGTTCGCTTATATGTAACTTGTTGCTTTCCCCTTGCTGATTTTAATATCCTGTCTTTATCTTTAATTTTTGCCATTTTAATTGCAGTGCATCTTACTGTGGTCCTCTTTGGGATGATCCTGTTTGGGACTCTGTAATTCCTGGACCTGGACGTCTGTTTCCTCTCCCAGATTAGGGAGGTTTTCAGCTATTATGTGTTTAAATATGTTCTCTGCCCCTCTCTCTCTTTCTTCTCCTTCTGGAACACTTATAAAGGTATTATGTAAGTGTACATTGAATGTTAGTATCCTTCATGTTGTCCTAGAAGTCTTTTAAACTGTCCTCTTTTTTTAAATTATTTTTTTCTTTTTCCTATTCAGCTTCAGTGATTTCCATTATTCTCTCTTCCAGCTCGATGATCTGTTCCTGTGTGTCATCTAATCTACTGCTGATTTCTTCTAGTGTATTTTTCATTTCATTTATTAAAATTTTCCTCTCTGGTTCTTCTTTACATTTTATAACTCTTTTTGAAAAATGTCTGACTTATCACTTTGTTCATCTAGTCTTCTCCCAAGTTCTTTGAACATCTTTAAGATCATTACCTTGAGCTCTTTATTGGGTAGATTTCCTATCTCCCCTTTATTTAGTTCTTTCTCTGGGGTTTTATCTTGTTCCTTCATTTGAAATATTGTCCTCTGTCTCCTCATTTTGCCTAATTTGCTGTTTTTATTTCTATGTATTTGGTAGGTTGGATATATTTCCTGACCTTGTAGAAGTGGATTTTTGTAGATGTCGATTTTTGTAGATGTCGTATGCATCCCAGCAGCTTACTCTCCTCTGATCACCAGAACTCTATGCTCTAGGGGTTCCTCCATGTGGGCTACATGGGTCCTTTTATTGTGGCAGGCTGACTACTGGGCAGTCAGGTGGCTTGACTTGCCCCTCATCTTGTTGGTTGCCAGGCCCTGCTTTGTGCAGAGGCTGCTGGCTTGGCTGCTGGTTGGTGGGGCTCGGTCTCAAGGTGGCTATCTGCAGAGCCCTGGAGTTTCTGGTGCTAGTGCTGGCCCACTGGTGGGCAGAGTTGCTTTTAGGTGGATGGTTGTGAGGCTGGGGTTCCTGGATCTAGTGTTGGCTTGCTCGTGGGTGGGGGTGTGTCTACACCAGTCTGTCTCCTTGGCCTGAGGAATCCCAATACTGGTGTTAAAATGCTGGTAGGCATTATGGTTTTCTCAGGGTATGTGCTCAGTAGTGGGATTGTTGGGGCATATGGTACTTCTATTTTTAGCTTTTCAAGGAACCTTTGTACTGTTTTCCATTGTGGTTGTACCAATTTACATTCCCACCATAATTCAAAAAGATACATGTACCACGATGTTCATTGGAGCACTATTCCAGGACATGGAAGCAACCTAAATGCCTATAAACAGATGAATGGGTAAAGAAGATGTGACACATATATACAATGTAATATTATTCAGCCATAAAAAGGAATGAAATTGAGTTATTTGTAGTGAGGTGGATGGACCTAGAGTGTTTTATACAGAGTGAAGTAAGTCAGAAAGAGAAAACAAATACTGTATGCTAATGCATATATGTGGAATCTAAAAAAAATGATACTGGTGAACCCAGTGGCAAGGCAAGAATAAAGATGCAGATGTAGAGAACGGACTTGAGGACATTGATGGGGGGAAAGAAGGGAAGCTGGGACGAAGTGAGAGAGTGGCATTGACATATATACACTACCAAAAGTAAAATAGATAGCTAGTGAGAAGATACTGCATAAAACAGGGAGATCAATCGATGATTGATGATGACCTAGAGGGGTGGGGGTGGGGTGGGAGGGAGGCTCAAGAGGGAGGGGATATGGGGATACATGTATAAATACAGCTGATTCACTTTGTTTTACAGCAGATACTGGCACAAGAGTGTAAAGCAATTATACTCCAATAAAGATCTGGAAAAAGAAATGCTGGTGGGCAGAACCAGAGCTAGAGGCTAATAAGCTAGTGAGAGGATTACAAAATGGTGCTTCCCAGCACCATTTGATGTGGTAGAACTAGCTCGCCAAAATGACACTTGCCAGTATGTATGTCCGCAGTTGCCTCAATTCTGAACATTCTGGGGGCTCGTCTTCCTGATGTAGGACTTTCAGGCTAGGGAGCCCAGTGTGGGGCTCTGACCACTTGCTCTATGGGGAGAACCTCTGCAAATGTAATTCAACTTCCTTTTGCCCACCCTAGGATATGGATCTTGGCTATACTGCATTTCTGCCCCTCCTACTCAACTCGTTATGGTTCCTTCTGTATACCTTTAGTTGTAGAAGATCTTTTCTGCTAGTCTTCAGGTCTTTCTCATCAAGAGTTGCTTCATAAATAGTCGTGATTTTGGCATGCCAATAGGAGGAGGTGAGCTTAGGGTCTTCCTACTTTGCCATCTTGGCCACTCCACTAGAATGAAACTTTGTATTTTATTTCTTTATTGTACAGATGATAGACCTGATGCTGAGACAGTGAGAGACTCAGTCAAACCCACAAGGCAGGATAGAAAGGCCTAGGGTTAGAGTGAGGACTCTTCACTTCTAGTCTTTTTTCTTTTTTTTTCCTTTTTGGTGCTTCATAATTTTAAAAGCTGCCATTTTTGTTTGTGCTTTTTGCACAAATGTTAAGCCTTTCATACATGGTGAAACTCTCTCTGCTTTATGAATTAAATGGAAGTAGATGAGACCTACTTGGTCATTTTTTTTTTTAATACAGAAAGGACAGATGAGTAGGTAGATGCACTACCAAATTTCCATTATATGAAAGAACTTTCATTTAAATGCACACCCTGATATAAATGCAAGTGATCATTGTGAAAATAAAAGGAACATTTTTTTTCTCTCTCTTTCTGAAGGCGAACATTCTATCCTAATCATCACTACTGCCTAAAAGTGGGTTAAAAAACAACAACTGGTTTTTCCCACTTATTTTTACATTTCACCATGGTGGGTGTGTTGGTTTGTGGAGCTTTTCATAAAATCTTCAGAATCTAAGTCAGAAAACACACTTGAAACAGATTTCTACATGGCTTGTGGGATATTTTGTAGCATGTTATGACACATGGGGGAGAAGGAATTTCCTTTTTCCAGAGCTGTATTTACTTCAGATTCCTAAAGCCAAATAAGTTTAATGAAATATGGAAGTTGTCTTTTATCTCCTGAAATGATGTTCAGTGACAATGTGTTAAAATCCCTCTTTGGACTAAGTGATGGGCAGAGAGCTTTAGATAAGTGACATCTGTTGCTTCCACTTGGCTATGATGACCTGTTCTGAATTCTGGAAACTAACATGGGTACGTTTCATCAATCTTATTTGATTTGTGAAATGTTCACTATGAATTTGAGAGCAGATGGGATACCTATAATATTCAAAGATAGCTCACCTTCTGGGTGCATCCACTTTCACAGCCTTATAATTTTTTTTTTTTTTTTTTTTAGTGAAGAGGAAGAAGAAAAATTAAGTAAAATAATTGCTTCTTATCTTAAGTAGGTGGATATTAACATGATAAGCACTACTTTTTATTGAGTTTTTGGTAGTCATATTTCAATCTTTGAGTGAATGTAGAAATTGCCTCTAGTTCATATTCTTCTATAAAATATCAGCAGGTAAAGACTTTCTGCTGCATTGGCTGTGGGCAGGTGGTGAATGTATGGTCCATATTCACTGAGAACTTTCAGATTGTGATAGTTACTTTAGAAGTAGGCCTTGAAAGTATGTGTGTTGTGTGTTTTTTTAAAAAAATCCACTAATATTGTCATTGGCATGAAGAAATGGAATGAGATTTATTGTCATCGTGGAATTGATACAGGAATGGTGAAATGAGCCAATTAACCTAATTTTATCTCTAATGCTATGCTGCATGACTGAAAATATTTCATGTGGAAACTGTAATTGCCTGAAAGGAGAAGATAGCTTTGTGTTACCTGCTGTCTGGGGCCAATATCATTTCCCTTAGAAAAGACATATAATTTTTTTATGTATATAATTGCATTAAATCAGGTTTCAAAGTATACCTCTGTTAGGAAAGGTGGTTTGAGCACTACTTCCTTAGCCTTAATTTACACTAAATTTAAACATTTATTTGTTGAGTGATTTACATTACATTTACTTAATCATGTTCTATTACTACAATTACTACAATTCATGTGCTACTTATACATTAATTGCAATAAGATTATTCTCTATAATAAAAATGAAATGTCCAAAAAGAAAACACAATGCAGGTATTTGTTTTTTTGTTTGTTTTTTGCTCAGCTGATGTGATACATAGACTAAAGATGGATAATCACATCTTCACTTCTACTGTAGAGTTGATCAGCAAATTGTGCTTTTTGCACTTTGGCAAGTATTTTTAAAAACTTCCATTTATGTGATTCAGAGTTCTTCCCCTATGGGTTTGTGGTAATCTACTTTAATTTGCTAATATTAACCTCACTCTTCTAATTTATACAGTATGTGTCCTTCACAAATAGACCTTGTTTTTTAAGGATCATGAAATTAACCAGAATAGTAAGATGGGTACATGTGTAATTATTGGGAATACGGAACATGCTTGTCAGTTCTTTGCCTAAGTTTTATTAAAGCTGATCCAGAGTCCAAAAACTTTGAGATGTATATATCATCTCTCTTCTTAATGACTGGTGTTCAGCTTTTGTAACTTTTATTTCGGTTTCCAAAAATGGGAGTAGAATAAATGCTTCATATATTACTGCTTGTATTTGTCAATGGGAACGTTCAAAATGACTCCCTCCTTGAACAGACTTTAATAGACCTTTGTTTTTCAAATAGAATGTCAATGATTTTAGAGTTTACAGCCTCTACCTTAGACATCTGCACAGATGAATGTCTCCAAAGTGTTCTTTTTATAGAGTTGGGAATTACCAAATGGGGCCCATTTGGAGAGGACATCTTTTTCATTTCAGATCTTTGCATAATTGTTATTTACATGCAACAGCTTAGATTCCAGAACAAAAATTAGTCAGTCAGATGTTTGTTTCACTGAACTCATTAGAGAAAGTGCACCTGCCTTGCCATAGGCACCACTTCTTTGGGGATAATAGCATTTTTGCACATCCAACATAAAAGATGCATAGCACTTTCAGAGAAAAGTTCACTTGTGGTAGATATTATGATAACTCTAGCATACAGAGGAGCTTAGATTTAGTCATATCTCTGTCATGTATTAATTATTTTCTGTACTTTTTTTTTGCTTCCATGAGTATCATTTCCTAATATTTAAAATAGAGTTATTGTTATCTGGGATGCCTGCCTTTTAGGCACTTGTGCTATTACTTGGAAGTAAAGTTAGGGTGAGTAATATTTATGATTGGCTATGTGAGGTGAAATATTCAATCTAGACTTGGTGAGTAATTTAATTTCAAATACATATTTATCTAGAGAAATCATAAATAAATTATGTTTCTTATTGTGTAAATCTAGTGCACAAAGGGCAAGGTCATATGAAGAAACATACATGTACACACATACCTTAGAAAGACAGCAACCTGTAGAAGGTATGTATGGAGTCTAGAGCCTAACTGCTTGAACTAGAATCCTGCTGTATCACTAATATCTTTGAGATTTCATGGAGATAATTAGGCACTTTGTGTCTCATTTTCCTTATCTGTAAAACAAGGAAAATAATGTCACTTAAGACTTTATAGGGTTATTAAAGATGATTAAATCAATATTAAACTGACTGACATATGGTAAGGTCATTCTTCTTCTTCTCCTCCTCCTCCTTCTCCTTCCTTAGTTGTACATTTATAAATTTGTAAGACTCTTTAGCAGTTAGGTGTGGTTCTTGGACATGTGGTTAGTCTGTTTAGAAACAAATTACAGTGTGAAAAATTTGGATGAAGGGAGAAGACTAAAATATCAATTGTATGTCTAAGAAAATGATGTTTTACTTCATTCAGTTTTCTATGTATTATGCCAAGGCCATACTTAAACTCATACAAGAATCATGAAACTAATTCACTTTTATTCCTTCCTTCATTCACATCTTTTTGAGAGGAGGAAGTGCAGTTAATGATAGTCAAAGAAATTAGTTTTGTTAATCCAACTCCACTGGCTTACCATATCTTGGTCAAATTTCTAAACCTTTCTGAGTCTCAATCTCAACATTTGTAAAACTGTGTCTATTGTGGGGATTTAATGAAACAGTTGGTTTTTCTTGAAAGTCCTTAAGACGTAGCTTTAGTAAACAACAATGGCAATAACAACTACACAACAAACTAATAATGAAGAGGAGAAGGCAGAAGAGGTGGAGAAGGGAGAGGAGAATAATAATAAATTAATAAAAGTAATAATTATTATTATTTAATGTGGAAATTGTTTGGTGGTCAAAAGTTTATAAAAAGCAGAATATTTTAAACTGGACTATTTGTAATTAGTAATATTTTGAGAGTTTAAATATTTTGATTCAACAAATGAAATATTTTGACCCATCGTAAAGTACTACGTTGCTTCCAGATGAATGTTTGAAGTTCTGAAAATTGCCCTAACTCAAGTATAGATGCTCAATGATAGTGCTGTAATAAACTCTCCAGTTAATCATTCATAAATTATAATAGTGGTATTATTTTTAACATAGATGAACAAAATTTTTGAACCTATAATTTTTTGATGTTTTAACTCTCTAAATTTGCAGTTAAATAATCTATCTACATTGTCCAATTCATTTGATTTTATTGCAATTATCTTGTTAAATGTCTGTGCCAACTTGATGCTAAGTTCTTCCAATGTGAAGATAATATTTCCTTTTTACACTTTTTTCCATTTGGGAATATATAAAAATATATAAAATATAGTATAGATTATTTTAGAGCGGACAACCATGTAACTCTAACCCAACACAGGCAAGAGAATTACACTGACACTCTAATATCTGCCTTAATTTAAGTGAGTTCATCATAAGTTTTCATATGTTATCAAGTCACCTCACCTTTTTATTTCTTCAGGAGAGTATTGTAAACAGATGGTATAAGGATAGATAAAGAAGCAAAGGGCAAATGGTGGACTTGAAAAGCCCTAGGTCAATTGAGAAGCCTTATGGAAAACAACAATGGCATAAATGATAACAAACAGAGGTAAACAAACAAAAAAACTTGAATTGTACTTCACACCAATCACAAGATTAATTTGAGTGGAATCATTTAACTAAATGTGAAATATGAAACAAAATACCTTCTAGCGGATAGTTACATGCTGAATTATAGCAAAAGATGTCTTATACTTGATACAAAAAGTCCTAACCTTATTAGGAAAGATTGGTAAATTAGACTTCATTAAAACTAAGAACTTCTGTTCATCCAGGAAATATTATTAAGAGGAAAAATGCAAACAATAATAAAGAGGACAATATTTGCACTACATGTATCTAACAAAATACTCATATCCTGAAAATAAAAATGGAAATTCAGTTTGATTGTAAAATAACAGTCCAGTTTTTAAAATGGAGGAAACAATAGGTTTATTTGAAAGTTTCAATAATTTCCAAATAAAGTAATAACATCTTTGGTTGAATGTAGTTCACAGAAGAGGATCATGTATTTCACAACAGATAAAGGATTATCAGATGCATTATTTAAAGAAGACAACTGCTCAGCTGATTTTTCTCTAAGTTCCTGTAATCAAAGTGGAGTTCATGAATCTACCCAGTGAAGAAGAGGGAATTAGATAGGACTGCATAATTGTTTGGGGAGTGGTGGCAACTTCTGTTTGGAGTGAAAGATTTTACAGTAATAAAGCAAATTTAATGGACTAGTTCACTCTTTTTCAATCATGCTTTTAAAGTTTACTATTGAAATACTTGCTCTAGGGAATTACCATTCATTCAGTTTATTTGCAGCCTCTGTCCTGTGTGACAGCAGGACTGTTTTTGTTTTTGTTTTTCTTGAGAAAGATGAAATTGCAACATCACAGCGAATCTCAAATAACAAAAGCAATTGTGTTTTAAAAAACAGTGTTTTAAGAGTTTCTACCACAAGTGACAGATTTAAAACAGATTTAAGACAGTGATTAATTTTATTTATTTTATCCATCCTAAGGGATCCTGAAGGTAAATAGTAAAGTTATGCAAGAAACAAACTGCATAGAAATGTCTAGCATAACAGAAATATTCCCCATGTACTATCTTTTATGACTCTCATCTATTCATCGATAATCAAAAAAAAAAAGAAATCAATTATTCTCTATTTTTCTAGTTTTTGGTGTTCTGTAACTAACAGGACTTTCAATTAATGACTTTCAACTTTGAAATCAGTATTCTTTTTCCAAACTCACAAACAAGAAATTCACTGATTGATATTGACATGTCTTTCAGTAAACCCAGAACTTTTTTTGAGTTGATTCACATAGAGATTATTCCCTTTATGTTCCTGCCTCTTTTGAGTTTTTCATCTTTTCTTTTATGTCCTTTTCTATGAATTCTTCTCCTGTCATCCTTGAACTAAAACTTATCTCTATAACTAAAACCATAGTTGAAGCTGACATGAACGCAGTAGAAAAATAAGCAAAATACTACAGGTGGCACTTCAAAAATTAGGATACAAATGGTTAATAACTGTATGAAAAGATACCCAAATTGTGTATTTAGTATTCATCTTTATTCATTTTAGCCAAAATATGCACACGAAGTTTTTTTTAATAAAAGACAGATTAGTTATTGTTGTTTACATAATAATGTGTTAGCTCCCCTAATCCCTTTGGCTAGGGCAGTGAAAGCTGGGTAGAAAAATTATCTATATGAGGGGCCAGATCTTTCATGAATGAGAGGTGAATAAAAATGGATTTTCTCTGCTTATATACAGGGAAAAAAAGGTAGCCACTCCCTTCTCTTCCTGAAAAAAGAGACAAAACCTTTACTCCTTGGAAATGGATGTGAAAGGATTCTGGGTTCTTATAATAACCTTTGGGAATGCAAAAGTATCTCTTTAAGGATCAGATGAGCTCTGGTGTCTTCAAGTTTGGGGATCTAAAGTTATCTCCAAGACCTTGGACCTCATTTTCCCTTGAAATATAAATCCGTTCCAACACAGAACTTCAACACAGAACTCTCTGGATTTCTCTTACTAGTCTTCAGCTGTGAATTATTTTCCCAGGGCTTCCTCTTAGTCCAACATTGGAAGTTATCCACACAATTTATTCAGAAATCCTAAACTCTGCTGAAACAAAAAAATATGTTCCCCATGTTCCACAAGTTTATTAGTCATCATGGAATTCAAATTAATTAATACTACAGTGTGATCAATGTGATACCACTATATACCTAACAAAGAAAGAGAGGAGGGCAGGGAGAGAGGGAGAGAAACAAATCATAAGGGCTCAACTTAATGAATATTCATAAGGTGAATTCACCAGTGTTAACAACCATTCAGATCAAGTGATAGAGTATGACCATCCTAGAAGGGTCCTCTCATGCTGATTCACATGAAAGACAGCCACTACCTTAGTTTATTAAACTATTCTTTTCCCCCCATATTTTAAGGAATTGGAGGAATTGGCTCACATAGTTTTGGGGGCTGGCAAGTCCAAAATTTGTAGGACAGGCCAAGTAGGCTAAAAAGTTCAAGTAGGATTTGATGCTGCAGTCTTGAGGTAGAACTCTTCTTTTCTGGGAAACCTCAGTTTTACTTTTAAGGTCTTCAACTGATCGGATGAGTTCTATTCTCATTATTAAGGATAATCTGCTTTACTTGAATTTAATTGATTATGGATGTTAATCACATCTGCAAAATACCTTCAGGGCAAAGCTAGATATTCTCATCTAGAGCCTGCTCAATGTTGTGTAACAACCTGAATGGGAAAAGAATTTGAAAAAGAATAGATGCATGTATATGTATAACTGAATCACTTTGCTGTACACCTGAAACTAAAACATTATTAATCAACTATACTCCAATATAAAATAAAAAGTTAAAAAAGGGTACCATAAAATTGTATTCCAACTAATTATTTACACTAGATAAAATGGATAAATCTTTAGAAAATTGCAAATGGCAGAAACTGACTCAAGTGAAATAGAAAATCTGAATAGATCTATGACTTGTTTCCTGTGACTCCTGTAGTAGAGTACCCAAAACTTAGTAGCTTAAAACAACTGAAATGTATTTTCTCACAGTCTTGGAGGTCAGAAGTCCAAAGTCAGTATCACTGGGCCAAAATAAAAGCATCTGTAAGACTGCACCTCCTCCACAGGCTGTAGATGAGAATTCATTCCTTACCTCTTCCAGGTTCTGGAGGATGCCATTTTCAAGGTCAACATGATCAAATCTCTCTGTTCTGTTTTCAGAATGCCTCCTCTTTTGTGTGTATGTCTTCTTTCTTTCACCTGTGTCAAATTTCCTCTTGCCTCTTTCTTTTAAAGATACTTGTAATGTAGTGCATTTAGGATTCACCTAGATAATCCAAAACAATATCCTCATCTCAAAATTCTTAATCACATCTGCAAAGACATTATCATATGAGGTAACATCCATGGGTTTCAGGGATTGGGCCTAAAACAGTGTTAATGTGGATGACTCAGTATTCTACATCATAAAGCATTCCTATAACAAGTAATAAATTAATATAAAACTTCCTCAGAATGAAAGCCAAGGCACCATGGAAGTGGATGAATTCTATGAAATGGCTAAAGAAGAATCAACCTCAGACCATCAAAACTCTTTCAAAAATTGGAAGTTCATTTTCCAGCTTATTCAATGAGTCTAGGAATATCCTGAAACCACAATCAGATACATAAAAAGAAACTTATGGACCAATATCTCCTGTAAATATTGACAAAATAATTCATAACAAAATGATAGAAAAATGAATTCAGCAACATATAAAAAGGATTATATACCATGATTGTGGGGTCAATGTAATACATCATATAAAAGAATAAATGATAAAAACAACATGACCATTTCAATAGATGCTGAAAAATCATTTAATAAAATGCAGCACACATACGTGATAACATCACACGTGCACACACACATACACACACAAGTTACATAACAACCTAGGAATAGTAGGAACATTCACAATCTGATAAAACATTGTATGAAAACCCCATACTTTTCCTATTATATTTAATGATGAAGGATTGAATACTTTCTCTCCAAGAAAAGGAACGACAGCAATGTCTGTTCTCATTACAACATTATACTTTTCTAGCCAGTAAAATTAGGCAAGACAGAAATAAAACTCATCCACATTGGAAGAGAAGAAAAGTTATCATTATTCACAATGAGACATTTACAGGAAAAAAAAAACTATTTGAATAAACACATTTAGCAAGTTTGAGAAATATAAAGTCAATGTAAAATGTGTTGTATTTTTATACAACTGCAATGAACAATCTGAAAATTTAGAAAATTCCACTTATAATAGCATGACAAAAAATAAAATATTTAGGGATAAATTTAACAAAATAAGTTCACGACGTGCACAACTACAAAACATTGTTGAAAGGCATTTAAGAAGTCCTAAATGAATCAGAAGCTATCCGATGCTTATGGATTGAAAGACATCATTTTTAAGATGGCAGTGATTCCTAAATTGATCTACTGATTCAATGAAATCCCGATAGAATCCCAGCTGCCTTTTTGTATAAATCAAGAGGCTGATCCCTGACCATATGGAAATGCAAAGGACCCAGATTAGCCAACATACTCTTGAAAAGAAGAACTAAATTGAAGGGATTATCCTTCCCTATTTCTACATTTACTACAAATCTACAGAGGTCAAGACAGTGAGGTATTGCATAAGCACTGATATATAGATAAATAAGACAATATTGAGAGTATCAAAATAAACTCATAATCAACTGATTTGAGACAAGGTTGCCAAGATACCTCAACAGGGAAAGAATAATATTTACCATACACAGTTGCTGAGACAACTGGATACCCACCTGCAAGAGAATGATAGCTGACCTCTACCTTACACCCATATACAAAAATTAGCTCAAAATGATCACAGACATAAATGTTAGAACTAACATTGTAGAACTCATAAGAGAATATATGAGTAAATCTCCTGTATGTAATGGTTTCTTAGATATAACATCAAAATCACAATCAAAAAAGGAAAAAAATAGTTGGATTTGACTTAATAAAATTAAAAGCTGTGCCTCAAAGGACATCATTAAGAGGGAAATCCAACACATGTCATTAAAGCAATATTTTAAAATCATATATTTGATAACAGGTTTATATCTAGAACATATAAAGCTTACAATTGAAGATAAATAACCCAATTTAAAATGTATAAATGATTTTAATAGACTTTTCTCTAAAGAAAATATACAGTGGTCAATAATAAGCACATGAAAGGATGCTTGACAATATTAGTTATTAGGGAAATTCAAATCAAAATCACAATGAGGTACCACATCACACCTACTGGAATGGTTAAAATTAAAAAGAAAGAAAGGCAGGCAAATACAGATATAGATAAGAATTTGGAAAAATCAGAACCCTCCTACTTTGTTAGTGGGATTGTAAAATGGAACAGACAGGTCTGAAAACAGTTTAATAATTTCACAAAATGTTACATATAGACATATACTCAAAAGAATTAAAAATCTATATCCATTCAAGAACATGTACAAGAGTTTTCTTAGCAGCATTGTTCATATTAAAGAAAATTAGAAATAACCAAAATGCCCATCAACTGATTAATGGATAAAGAAAATCTGGTATAGTCATTCAAAGGAATATAATTTAATAATAAAGAGGAATAAAGAACTGGTACATGATACATTAATGAACATTGAAAACATTATGCTAAGTGAAAGAAGCTAGGCATGTTTAAAAGGTCACATATTGAGTAATCCTATTTATATAAAATATCCATAAGAGGCAACTATCAATACATAGAGACAGAAATAGATTTGTGTTTCCCAAAGATTGGGGAGGTTAAGTGGATTGGATTGGTTTCAAACTTAGACAGTGATGATGGTTGCACAACTATGTAAATATACTAAAAACTACTGAATTGTACAGATTTGAAGGGGGAGAAAATTTAATGGTTTGTATATTATATCACAATAAAGCTGTTATTCAAAAAACAGATTAATGTGCAGAGTAACTTTCACATGTGATATTTATATAATATAGATATTCCACACGTGATCTATTATATTTATATTTTAAAAATTTCACATTTGTTACAAAAACTGGAAATCAGGAAAACATCAACAAATTATAGTTGAGATAAAATGAAATCAGAAAAATAGATAAGGGAATGTTGAATGGAAACCAACATGCAATAGTAAGAATGAAAGTCAGAGCTACAACAGAATGGCCATTTTTCTTGAAAAAAACTGTCATTGTATTTTGCATCTTTTAAACTAATATTAAATGTCTCTATCACATTTCTAATTGGAAAAGATTAGTAAACTAACAAATGCAGTGTCAGATATTTATCATAAAATTACCAAGCATTAGTTAAATTTTCTTTCTCTTGGCATCATTAACTACAGCTTTATTATTGCTGCTTTAAAAATCAGCTTGTACTTTTAAAACTCAGCTACATAATTAAGCATACAAGTCACATAAATGTACTGAAATTAAGTTTCCACAATGTATGTGCAATAATTTTACAATCAAAATATTACTTTACATTATCATAGACATTTTATATAAGAGAAAATGTGAAATTTTCTATACAGTAAAAGAACTGGAAGGAGATGTGCAAATATATTTTAAGGTTAATATTTTGCTTATGCATATAGGAAAGTATAAAATTATCAACATACAGGTCTATTAATTTTTGCAACATGAGATCACCTATGTAACTATTAATCATCTGGAATTGAATTTTTATACATTGTGGCAGAGTATCAACATCAGTTTTTTATGTGTGGGTATTCACTTGATCTAGCCAGCTTGAAGGATGGTTAATGGGTGATTTGGGGCACTTTTTGTTCTACCAGGTTCTCCTTCGAGTCCAAGGGAGGTTTGCTGAGAGTGATTAAGCTGCTAAGTCCAAAGATTTTCAGACTTGAAATGCAGATGTTTTATGGGTAATGTGTGTAATCAGAGATGACAGCAGTCTACCAAATGTTTGAGGGGTTGTGAAACTTCCCAAGTATATTGGAGAAGCCTTTTATGCCCTGGTTACAGAAATTACCAAGCTTTTGTGGGACCAGATCAGGAATGCCAAACCTGAGAAGTAATCCATGTGGGTTAGTGTGAGGTGTTCCCTTGCCCTCTGGGTTAACTGAGGTATCCTGAAGTAGTTTCTCTATCCAGTTGTCCTCTTCCAGGAGTGGCCAGGATTTATACAGTCCAACTGTTGGATTTCAGTCTCGCTCTCCAGTCTCTGTATTGAAAACACAGTACTTTTTCTGTTGAACTATAGTAGGTCGTTAGTTGTAAATCAAAGGCCTATTATATAAGTAGATCTGTTTCTGGAGTCTGTTATGTTCCATTGGCCCATTTGTCTGTTGTGTCAAATCATGCTGTCTCAATTATGGCTCCAGGTCATGATGCATGGTTCTATATGTCCTATAATTTTATTTTCTTCAAGCTGGGCTTAATGTTAACCTGGATATTCCAGGTTGTTTGCATTGTTTGTGTTTTAGAATCGGTTTATCTCTTTTCATAAAACATCTTCCTGTTGTTTCTGATTTCATTGACTCAGTAGATCAATTTGTGTTAAGAATTATTTTCTGTTAGCATTTTAAATATTATTTAAATGTCCTTCTGGCTTCCATAATTTCATATTAAGGAACTCTCTCCATGTGGAATTCACTTTTCTTTATATTTATTCAGTCTGGAATTTGTATAGCCTTTTGAATTTGTGGGCTGATCTTTTTCATCAGTTTTACAATATTCATAGTCCCTATCTCTTTCAGTATCACTTCTCTGAGTTCATCCTGTGAATCATCTCCTTTTGGAACTCCAAATATCCATATGTTGGACCATTGTGCTATAATTATTACTCTTTTTTCAGTGTGTCAGTTTGAATGTTTTTTATTGATCTGACAATCTGACTTTCTTCTGACCTTTTACTGCTTGTCTTCAGTTGTTAAATTTATTTGTGTTTAATTTCAGCTTTTTAATTTATAATTTTACGTTACCTATTTGATTCTTTTAAAGGATTTTATTTTCTGATGAAATTTTCTGTTTTATTTTTGTTTCTTCAGCACCTTGTCCTCAATTTTGTTTACCATGTTAAGATTAGTAATTTAAAGGAGGTTATATCTGCTGTTTATTTGTTCCTTTATGTTTCTGTTATATACATATACCTCAGGACATGCCTAGAAATTTTTACTTGAATCTTGGACATTTTGTATAATATTTTTAAAGCTTCCCTTCCTGATATTTAACTATATTCTTTGCTGGGCAGGCACACTAGACCTCAATTGTAATAATAGAATTAGGAAATTAGGTGAGACTAGGTTGAACTTTTGACAAAGTTCTGTCAACATTTTGTTTTCTCTAAATTCTGGGTTGTAATCCTAGGGTATTTCTGGTGAGTCCTGAGGTATAATTATTTTTTCTTTAGAATAATTGAGTTGATGAATACTCTGATCTGCTTATTGGAATATTGATACAATTTTTGGTTAACTTACTAAACTATATGACTTTTCTTAAAGAGAAAAATGGCAGTGTCTCAGGCTCAGTTCCTCACTTTTTGCTTCTAAGTAGTTAGTATCTTGCCCTTTAAGTCTCCAGATTTTCCTCCCCAATCCCATGAGATCACCAGAAACTCTCTGTTTTTAAGTAGCATCCCTGTGTAGTAACAAAACCTGGATTCAAAGCCTCTTGCCCTGTGCTCAGAATATTGTGACTGTTGACTGTAAACAAACGTCTCTATATTTCCCCTCCCTCAGGGCTCATGGGACTCCTAGTGCAGTAGTTTCAGCATCTCTCTAACATTAATTTAAAAAAAAGTTGTTGTAGTATTACATATATCTTGTCTAGCTTTCAGGTTGCTTTCTCCAGAAACATTGTCTTAACACTATTTTCATAGTGCTCAAAATATCCTATCATATTTATGAACAAGAGTAACACCAAGATGTTTTTGTTTCTTTTTCAGAGTGAGAGGAAACAAACCTCTCATTATATTTCAAATATGTTCTATAATCATAATTTAATTTTATGTATAAAATAAATTAGAAGCAGTTGGGGGAGAAGGAGTAAGTTATATGAAGAATTTTTGTTCTTGATTTTCTTCTAACCTCTGAGTGTGGAGAAAAATTGTATGAGAGTTAAAATGTATGAGTCAGTATTCACTTATTTGATAAATATTAATGGACATTTACATAGTCTAGGCAAATGGTAATGGACCCTGGAATTTAAGGGCAACATCATATTGCAATTACAGCATATAACATTATATTAAGTATATCATATTGTACAAAAATGTGCTATTGATAGAGTAAACATCTAAGGAATCATTAACTGCGATAGGTAGGGCTGATTTAATGTACCTTTATATAAATATGTATTATATTTATGTTATAATTACATATTTGTCCTTCAACCGATGGTTTTGGTTGCTATTATTATGTCCCATATGTACAACTGTGATAAAATACACAGTGACCAGCTGCCCCTTCTGTTCTGACACTCTTGTGAGCCATTTAGCAAATTATTATTTTAGACTCTGCCAGTAGAGACTGTCTTTGTCTCCAGAAATGCTGCT
Source organism: Hippopotamus amphibius kiboko (assembly GCF_030028045.1). Lineage (NCBI taxonomy): Eukaryota > Metazoa > Chordata > Mammalia > Artiodactyla > Hippopotamidae > Hippopotamus > Hippopotamus amphibius. The sequence goes on along the minus strand of NC_080189.1, from coordinate 32,153,932 downwards.
TCTTACCCTTGCAGGTGCACTGTGTTTTCCTTCAGAATCACACTGCTGCTGATTGCTTTAGTCCATCCCAGTCTACTATTGCCTCTCCCTGCCATTGACACTTATGCCACATTGCTTCATATTATGCTCTGTGCATCCCTGAAGAATTAATCCTGCCTGCCTTTTATATAAGTTTCCTTTTTTTTAGGTCATTCTACTTTCTCAGATTTAACATTCAGGTAAAATTCTTTTGAGAGTGAAAAGCCCTGTATGGGTGAGTCATTATGAACAGTTTTGCCCTCTACAGTGACCTACTGGAGACTTTATTTTTCTGTCCTCAAGTGTAACCCTTCCTCAGAATATGTGAAAGAGAAGCATTGAGTCACAAACTCATATACAAATAAAGTAAATATTTCCAAGTAAATAATTACAGACTTTTTAAAATAATCTAAGCAAAATATTTACAACCCTGATTGTAACTTTGATTTCTCCAAAGAAATGTCAAAGTAACTATCTTGGGTTTTTGTGCACTTCATCATGAGCTCAGTGAACATCCACAGAAGGTTTTTCCATCTAGGGCTATCTACCTCATCTCATCCAATTAATCAAATTCTCACTGTGACAGTTTAAATTTGCAAGCAACAGAAATCATATTCATTCACACACTATTCTGAAAAAATGATGCCCACCTGAATTTGTCCAGATTTACCTAGCTTTGGAGCCTATTTGAAGTGATATAGAGAGGAAAGGAATATGGCATATTTGAGGAATTGAAAGAAGGACAAGAAATACAGTCTTTTAATACATTGTCTCTATTTGTCAGTTTTTATGTGTAGTGTTTATTTCCCTTATACCCATTATGTTCTGCAAATCCTGGCCCCCTGTGCACCTCAGAAACTATCTAATTACTCCATTTTTTCTTAATGCCTTTTGTCCTTTTTGTTTGTTTGTTTGTTGTAGATTTTTTCCTCCTGTATTTCCTTTGCTATATTTAGTGTTCTTCAATAAGGTAGGAACATATGATAGTTCCATATTGAATTTTTTGAGGAAACTACATACAGTTTTTCATAGCTGCTGCATCATTTTACCTTCCCACTGAAAATACAAGGGTTCCAATGTGTTCACATCCCCATATATACTTATGGATATGTAGACAAAAGAATTAAAATCAGGATCTCAAAGAGATTAATTTAGCTTTTCATCAAGAGATGAATGGATAAAGAAATTGTGGTCTGTACATGTAATGGAATACTATTAAGCCTTTAAAAAGAGGGAAATTCTGCCATTTGCAATAACATGGATAAACCCTGAGAACATTTTGCTAACTGAAATTTACTAGTAACAAAAGGACAAATACTATATGATTCCACTTATATGAGGTATTTAAAATAGTAAATCGCATAAGGCAGAAAATATAGTAGTGGTTGGCAGGGGCTGGGAGTGGGGAGATTGGGGATTGTTGTTCAATAAGTATAAAATTTCAGTTATGCTAGATGGATTAAGTTCTAAAAATCCACTGTACAACATGGTTCCTGTAGTTAACAATATGATATTGTTCACTTCAAAAATTAAGTGTTCTTACCATATGAAAAAAAATAGAGGGACATAAGGAAATATGGGGATGTGTCAATATATTTATCACCTTCATTGTGGTGATGATATCACAAATGTTTGCATATCTCCAAACTCATCCAATTATATACATTAAATGTTTTTAGCATGTTTAATATCAATTATATCTCAATAAAGCTGTTACAAAAAAGGAAAAAAAATAAGGAAGGGGCACATTAAATGTTCTTTTAGTGAGAAGAAATGTAATGGGTTCTCTTTTCTTTCACGCTTGATGTATTATTACACCATCAAAAATTTGTAGGCAGCAGTAACTCTTGGGTTTTCCAGATTAATCACTATCTGCCCTAAGTGATGTGGAATTAAGCAAAGAAGAAGATCTTGAGAGTTAAAACATACTAACTTCAGAAGCTTCTTAAAATATTTAGGAATTACATTGGGAGATTGGGATTGCCATATATACATTACTAATAAGAAAAAAATCAAATTGTATACTTTAAATATATACAGTTTATTGTATGCCAACTGTATCTCAATAAAAGACCTTAAAAAATATTTAGGAATTACAATAGCCACTTGTGACATTGCTAGAGTAGGGTGAAAGGTAGGACAGAGCAACATATCATACTCTCCATCTCACCCTTTTCTTTTATTAAGTTGGATTTGTCTCTTTTGAGTTAAGCATTTAAAGGATGTTTTAGGTAATATAAATTAGTAATTTAAAAGCTGTGCTTCCAAAACATCTTTCTTAGATGCTCCTCTAAAATGTATTTGGAAGTATGAACATTTTAGGAATTCTGCATGAATTATCTCCTTTTGAAAACAAATAATATGCTTTAATTTATTCTGTGTTCTCTAATGAAGAATTTTGCTTAATTTTGTGTAATTGAATATTTCCCAACATTGACCACAACAAAATATATTTTGTTACATAACCCTTCTTAACATCCTTGGATTTTTTCTCAGATTTTGTTTTCTTCTAACACAACACTTATTAACGTATCAAGTAGTTAGGGTTCCCTCAAACACCTTAAAGTACTTAGTGCACTAAAATTAACACAGTGTCCATTGACTTGACTCTCCAGTTTATCTCTTATACTATTTTCAGAACTGTCTTTCTAAAACATATTTTAGTCTTCTGGAAAAAAATAAAAATCAAAATATAGTCTTTTGTTTGTATACTCAAGTTGAAATTATATTCATATTTAATTAAGTATTCATGTTGCTCTGATGAGTGCTATGGTCTATATTCAATATACTTTATCAGTATAAATCTCCTTGAATTTCAATCATACTGAGCATTCCCCTAAGCAGCTTCTTAGCTGTATCTTAACCCCTTAAGCTATGTTATTTTAATCTCTCTGTACTCCACCAGTCAAAATTATATGCATCTGTCCTAGTTGCACAACATTAAAGTTGTATTTTACTAAATATAACCTCCCCTAAAGCCTTGTAGAAACTTGAAATTTATACAGATCTTTTGTCTGTGTTCCTAGACCTCATGAGTTGTATCTTATAGAATGTAGTTAAATCCAAGATATTATATAGTTTGTTTATAGCATTTGTGTCTTCCTCAAGTTTAGTACATTGTTTTTTTTTAAATAACTTTTATTGAGATATAATTGACATACAATAAACTGCATGTATTTAAAGTGTACAATTTGATTTTTTTTTCTTATTAGTAATGAAGATATGGCAATCCCAATCTCCCAATTCATTCCATCTCAGTCCCCTCGCTTTCCTCACTTGGTGTCCATATGTTTATTCTCTATATCTGTGTCTCTATTTCTGCCTTGCAAACTGGTTGGTCTGTACCATTTTTCTATATTCTGCATATATGAATTACAATACAATATTTGTTTTTCTCTTTCTGACTTAATTCACTCTGTCTGACAGTCTCTAACTCCATCCATGTCTCTGCAAATGTCCCAATTTCATACCTCTTTGAGGCTGAGTAATATTCCATTGTATATGTGTACCACATCTTCTTTATCCATTCATCTGTTGATGGACATTTAGGTTGCTTCCATTACCTGGCTGTTGTAAATAGTGCTGCAAAGAACATTGGGGGTGCATCTGTCTTTTTTTTTAAGCTCTTTATTGGAATGTAATTGTTTTACACTGTTGTGCCAGTTTTGCTGTACACCATTGTGAATCAGCTATATTTACACATATATCCCCATATCCCCTCCCTCCCACAACTCCCTCCCACCCTCCCTATTCTAGCCCTCTAAGTCATCACTGATCATCGAGTTGATCTCCCTCTGTTATGCAGCAGCTTCCCACTAGCTATCTATTTTACATTTGGTAGTGTATATATGTTAATGCCACTCTCTCACTTTGTGCCGACTTCCACTTCGCCCCCCTTTCCCCCAACCCCGTGTCCTCAAGTCTGTTCTCTACATCTGCATCTTTATTCCTGCCCTGTCACTGGGTTCTTCAGTTCCAATTTTTTAGATTCCATGTATATGAGTTAACATACGGTATTTGTTTTTCTCTTCCTGGCTTACTTCGCTCTATATGACAGACTCTAAGTCCATCCACCTCACTACAAATAACTCAATTTCATTCCTTTTTATGACTGAATAATATTCCACTGTATATATGTGCCATATCTTCTTTATCCATTCATCTGTTGATGGGCAATTAGGTTGCTTCCATGTCCTGGCTTTTGTAAATAGTACTGCAGTGAACATTGTGCTACATGTTTCTTTTTGGATTATGGTTTTCTCTGGGTATATGCCCAAGAGTGGGATTGCTGGGGCTTATGGTAGTTCTATTTTTAGTTTTTTAAGGACCCTCCATACAGTTTTCCATAGTGGCTGTACCAATTTACATTCCCACCAACAGTGCTGGAGGGTTCCCTTTTCTCTGCACCCTCTCCAGCATTTATTGGTTCTAGATTTCTTGATGATGGTCATTCTGACTGGTGTGAAGTGATACCTCATTGTTGCTTTGACTTGCATTTCCCTAGTGATTAATGATGTTGAGCATCTTTTCATGTGTTTGTTAGCCATCTGCATGTCTTCTCTGGAGAAATGTCTATTTAGGTCTTTCACCCATTTTTGGATTGGATTATTTGGTTTTTTGATATTCAGCTGCATGAGCTGCTTATATGTTTTGGAGATTAATCCTTTGTCAGTTTGCTTTGTTGGCAAATATTTTCTCCCATTCTGAGGGTTGTTTTCTTGTCTTGTTTACAGTTTCTTTTGCTGTGCAAAAGCTTTTGAGTTTCATTAGGTCCCATTTGTTTATTCTTGATTTTATTTCCATTATTCTAGAAGGTGGGTCAAAAAGGATCTTGCTTTGATTTATGTCATAGAGTGTTCTGCCTTTTTTTTTTCCTCTAAGGCTTTTATAGTGCCTGGCCTTACATGTAGGTCTTTAATCCATTTTGAGTTTATTTTTGTGTACTGTGTTGGGAAATATTCTAATTTCATTCTTTGACATGTAGCTGTCCAGTTTTCCTAGCACCACTTATTGAAGAGGCTGCCTTTTCTCCATTGTATATCCTTGCCTCCTTTGTCATAGATTAGTTGACCATAGTTTATCTCTGGGCTCTCTATTCTGTTTCATTGATTTTTTTTGGGGGGGGTTGTACCAGTAGTACATTGTCTTGTAGCTTTGTAGTGTAGCCTGAAGTCAGGCAGTCTGATTCTTCCAGCGCCATCTTTTTCCCTCAAGATTGCTTTGGCTATTTGGGGTCTTTTGTGTCTCCATACAAATTTTAGGATTTTTTGTTCTACTTCTGTAAAAAATGCCATTGGTAATTTGATAGAGATTGCATTGAAATCTGTAGATTGCTTTGGGTAGTACAGTTATTTTCACAATGTTGATTCTTCCAATCCAAGAACATGGTATGTCCCTCCATCTGTTTGTGTCATCTTTGATTTCTTTCATTAGTGTCTTATAGTTTTCTGAGTGCAGGTCTTCTACCTCCTTAGTTAGGTTTATTCCTAGGTATTTTATTCTTTTTGTTGTGATGGTGAATGGGATTGTTTCCTTAATTCCTCTTTCTGATCTTTCGTTGATAGTGTATAGAAATGCAAGACATTTCTGCGTGGTAATTTTGTATCCTGCAACTGTACCAAATTTATTGATTAGCTCAAGTAGTTTTCTAGTGGCATCTTTAGGATTTTCTATGTATAGCATCATGTCATCTGCAAACAGTGACAGTTTTATTTCTTTTCCAATTTGGATTCCTTTTATTTCTTTTTCTTCTCTGATTGCTGTGGCAAGGACTTCCAAAACTATGTTGAATAGTAGTGGTGAGAGTGGACATCTTTGTCTTGTTCTGGATCTTAGAGGGAATGCTTTCAGTTTTTCACCATTGAGAATGATGTTTGCTGTCGGTTTGTTGTTGTATATGTTTTTATCATAAATGCATGTTTTGTCAAAAGCTTTTTCTGCATCTATTGAGATGATCACATGGTTTTTATTCTTCAATTTGTTAATATGGTGTATCACATTGATTAATTTGCATGTATTGAAGAATCCTTGCATTCCGGGCATAAATCCCACTTGATTATGGTGTATGACCCTTTTATTGTGTTGTTGGATTCTGTTTGTAGTATTTTGTTGAGGATTTTTGCATATAAATTCATCAGTGATATTGGCCTGTAATTTTCTTTTTTTGTAGTATCTTTGTCTGGTTTTGGTATCAGGGTGATGGTGGCCTTGTATAATGAGTTTGGGAGTGTTCCTTCCTCTGAAAGTTTTTGGAAGAGTTTGATGAGGATGGGTGTTATCTCTTCTCTAAATGTTTGATGGAATTCACCTGTGAAGCCATCTGGTCCTGGGCTTTTGTTTGTTGAAAGATTTTTAATCACAGTTTCAATTTCAGTGGTTGTGATTGGTCTGTTCATATTTTCTATTTCTTCCTGGTTCAGTCTTGGAAGGTTATACCTTTCTAAGAATTTGTCCATTTCTTCCAGGTCGTCCATTTTTTTGGCATATAATTACTTATAGTAGTCTCTTATGATGCCTTGTATTTCTACAGTGTCAGTTGTAACTTTTCCTGTTTCATTTCTAATTTTATTGATTTGAATCCTCTCCCTCTTTTTCTCGATGAGTCTTCCTAAAGGTTTATCAATTTTGTTTATCTTCTCAAAGAACTAGCTTTTAGTTTTAGTACACTGTTTTGATCATATTATGTATGCAGTGTTTGACAGATGATGAGAGCCCATATTTTCAATGATGTTTTCCTAAATGTTTTTCCCTCTGGTATTCTTAGTGTTCATTATCTGAAACATATTTTGGGCATTTGTTTCTTTTGCACAAGTCATTAAAATACTTAAAGTCTAAATAGACATTTCTCAAAAAAAAAAGACATACAAATGGGCAACAAACACATGAAGAGATGCTGAACATCACTAATTATTAGAGAAATGCATATCAAAATTACAGTGAGGTATCACCTTACACTGGTCAGAATGGCCGTCATCCAAAAATCTACAAAAAGTAATTGCTGGAGGAGGTGTGGAGAAAAGGAAGCCTTACTGCACTGTTGGTGGGAATGTAAATTGATACAGCTACTAGATACTACTGGAGAACAGTATGGAGGTTCCTTAAAAAAGTAAAAATAGAACTACCATAAGACCCAGCAATCCCACTACTGGGCATATACACAGAGAAAACCATGATTCAAAAGGCACATGCACCCCAATGTTCATTGTAGCACTATTTACAAAAGCCAGGACATGGAAGCAACCTAAATGTCCATCAACAGAGGAATGAATAAAGGAGATGTGGTTCATATATACAATGGAATATACTCCGCCGTAAAAAGGAACAAAATTGGGTCATTTGTAGAGACATGGATGGACCTAGAGACTGTCATACAGAGTGAAGTAAGTCAGAAAGAGAAAAATGAATATCATATATTAATGCATATATAGTATGTGAAATCTGAAGAAATTGGTGTAGACGATCTTACTTATAAAGCAGAAATAGACACAGACATAGAGATCAAACATGTGGATACCAAGGAGGAAAGATGGGGATGGGATGAATTGGGAGATTAGGATTGACATATATACGCTATTAATGCTCTATATAAAATAGATAACTTATAAAAACCTACTGTATAGCATAGGGAACTCTACTTAGTGCTCTGTGGTGACCTAAATGAGAAGGAAATCCAAAATCGAGGTGATATACATATACGTATAGCTGATTCACTTTGTTGTACAAGATAAACACAATATTGTAAAACAACTATACTCCAATAAAACATAAAGTCAAAGTATTCAAGTCAGAAATATTTTTCAGTATCATGTAGTGCCTGAAACAGAGCTAGGCAAATAGGAGACTTAATAAACACTTCTTACATGGAAAGCACTTCTCTGTAAGTTTTATTTTTTTTTATATGTCACTACATTTGTCTAAACATTTCCACAGGAATCTTTAGAATATTTTTTGAGAGGCAGTAGCAATAGACAGGACTGCACAGGGAGTCTAGGAGTCCAGTTTCATTCAATAGAATTTGCATAATTAAACTTGATAGAGCAGCAAGGGAGGCAAATACATTTTATTTGAAGTGAAGACGTGCTCTTGTAGATTTCTGATATGCATAGCTCCTACTTGTTGGCCCATACAAAATAGACATTTATGCACTGTGAACCTCCAAGCAAGTTAAATATGTCTAGAAAAATAACTATTTTGTCATATTTCATTATATGGGTGAGTAGACAAAAAGGTAAGAAAATAAAAGTCTCACATATTTTGGAATTTTATACTCAAGATCTTTTTCACTACACACACAAGATAAAAATCCATAACAAATAATTGAAGAATTTAGGGAAACTTTGAACACATTTGTCATTACTGTGTTTACTGCTCACATTTCCTCATATTTTTACATGTTTCCTCAAGTCCATGTTCAGTGACTACTTCAACTTATATCATCAGAGCTCCCTTACATTTGGATTTGTTCATTTCCTAATGTTAGCACATTGATAATGCATTTTGCATATGGAGTCTGAATTATTTAGAGAAAGTTATTGATTTTTATTTTCATTGAATTTAGGAAATCATTTTCTGTCCTGTTATAGAAAGAAGGAACAAATTGTTGACATATTGGTAACTTTTCTGTGCTATCCAAGGCACATAATTTTCTAGGGGAGAAAAGACAGTATTATAAATATTTTAGAGTCACAAATACTTCTTAGTCAAATGAAATACTTATTCATTTCTACTAAGTCTTCCTTTTTATGCTGTGTTGGTGGGGTGGTAAAGAAGCTGAGAGAGATTTTACATTGTTTTAAATAAATTTATTTTTATTTATTTATTTATTTATTTATTTTATTTTTATTTTTTATTTTTTTGGCTGTGTTGGGTCTTCGTTGCTGTGTGCAGGCTTTCTCTATTGCAACGAGTGGGGGCTACTCTTTGTTGCAGTGTGCAGGCTTCTCATTGTGGTGGCTTCTTTTGCTGTGGAGCATAGATTCTAGGTGAATGGGCTTCAGTAGTTGCAGCACATGGGGTCAGTAGTTGTGGCATGCAGGCTCTAGAGTGCAAGCTTAGTAGTTGTGGCACAAGGGCTTAGTTGCTTTACGGTATGTGGGATCTTCCCACACCAGGGATGGAACCTGTGTCGCCTGCATTGCCAGGCAGATTCTTAACCACTGTACCACCAGGGAAGTCCCAAATTTTGTATTTTTAAATATCAGGTATAGAACTCTTCTGTATACACTATAGCTACCATGTAGTGAGTGTTCTCTTCCAGTTTTCACGTATCTAGATAATATGCAAACATTCTGAAAAGTGGTAGTTTTCAGCATTCATGATTTGATTGACAAATGATTCAGTTGTTTTCTCTACTTTCTGTATGGCTGAGAATGCTAGAAAGCCACTTTTTAAATTGACAAGTATATGTGGCCATGTAAAGAAACATCTTCATAAAGACCATTCAAGCATGTTTCATTTACACTCAGGGATGGGGGATTTAGAGAATTCCTGTTTAGTTAGTTGCATTGAGTCAACACCTACCAGATATACCACTGTATCTTCTCTTCCTTATTTTCTGACTTACTCTTTTCCTTGATGACCTGCATTGTTTTTTCCCCTCCAGTCCAAGTTTATGGAAGTATTTGTCTTTTGTCTGTCAGTGTGAGGATAGATAACATAATTTTCCTCTGTCTGTTTTATCTTATACTTTACCCTCTCCCTGTGTTATTTTCTATCACTGAGTCACAAGCATCTCCTTTGGAAATATCACTAGTAACTATGGAAATGGGAGAGGGGACAGAAAAGTCTGCATTGACTCTTGGAGGCTTTCTTCCAGAGATTTTACATGTCACTTACACTCACATCTCATTAGCTATTAGAGTGAGGTGCAATCCTACTTTTTGACTAGAAGGAGAAAAGGAAATGCTGTAGATCAGCATTAAGGACTACTACAAGAAATTAGTTGAGTCTAGTAATAGCCTATAAGTTATCTAATTTTTAAATGAGAACACTAAATATAATTCTAAGAAAATATTGATCTACAAAAATAAAATATTAAAAGTACAGAGCTATATTTGTCTAGATTCCATATATATGTGTTATTGTACAATATTTGCTTTTCTTTTTCTGACTTACTTCACTCTATATGGTATAGATGATCTTATTTGCACAGCAGAAATAGAGGCATAGACATAGAGAACAAATGTATGGATACCAAGGGGGAAAGGGGTGGGGTGGGAGGAATTGGAGGCTGGGATTGACACATATTGATACTCTATATAAAACAGACATCTGATGGGAACCTACTGTATAGCAGGGAAATCTAGGTAATGCACTGTGGTAACCTAAATGGGAAGGAAGTCCAAAAGGGAGGGGATATACATATGTGTGTGGCTAATTCATTTTGTTGTGCAGTAGAGGCTAATACAACATTGTAAACAACCATACTCCAATAAAAATTTTAAAAATATGTAAATAAATAGCAAATGATATGTCAAAAAATGCAGAGCTATATTTCAGCTTATTACAAAAAGTAACTTATTATATCTTATGTGTTATCTGCTAATGGTCACAGTAATGTGGTTACAGGTGGCAGAAAGAGATGTGCGTAAACCACATTAGGTATGAGTTGAGAAAGCATTACAGAATGGATTACCTGTATTGTCTCTTACTTTGAGGCTTGTATTGGGCAGGAATGATACATGTTGGTAAAATTATTCTTTATTCTTCATGAATTATTCTCACTGGCAGACATGGACACTGGAAATGTAAATGATTTTTGCTGCTTATTGACAAAGTTGGAGTTGGATTTCTCATTTTTTAAGGAATAATCTGGTTACAATTAATCTACACTAAGTATGGTATGCAGAATTCCAGAAGAGAGTATATTGATGTCTTCCTTATGTTTGCATAGTTCAAGTGTTAGCAGGAAGACTTTATACAGAATATATGCCTTCTCTGGCCCTCCTCTTTCTGAGATCTAATTCTTCAAGTTCCAGCAAATGTGGGTATGGTTTCCTGGACCTTGTCTTCTGGTTCCTTAAAACATCAAATGTGTTTATTGGAGTTTTAGTCATCTGCATGTTGCAGTATCATCATTTGACCATAGGGTTAAAGCCCTAAAAATAAGATATTCAACTAATGTTGTTCCCTTCTTTAAAGTGTTGACTTCCTTCTGCTATCTGCCTTCTGTCTTCTAAACTCTTCAGTGCTTCTAATATATATATATTTGGTATCTCCATCAGATTAGGTCCATAATAGTTCTTAAATATAAACTTTTAGAATTGCTCTCAAAGAACATATTGCAAGAGTTTGGGAGTGCATATATTTGAGTCTCCTGACACATTTTGCAAAAATCCACAGTTAAACAATGAAAGCCAAAAATGAGGGGGTCACCTGTTGTGGAGAGTAGGGGGCACAGAGTGAAGAGAGTGCTCCCAGAGAGGAGTGGCTTGGCCTGTTTTTCAGAGGCTAAACAGCCAGAAATGACACCTATTCATTAGGGTAGTCCAACAGGGATGTCAAAGCCCAATTAAGATGAGCAGCATGTCTTTATGGAGGGATTGCTTGGCATGGCATATTGTAACTTAAGCAGGGTGAGAGGGTGTTCAACTGCAAGATGTGGATGCAATACATAGAGTTAAAGCAGAGAGAGGAAGATGTCCTAGTGGAAGAGGATGTAGGAGCAGAGATGGGAGATCAGTTACATGAGGATGGGATGAGATGATGAAATAGTATACATGTTAAGGATAATTGGAGCCAGAATTCTTACTTTCTCCAAAAGGGGATCATGAGGCAATAGGTTGTCAAATACTTTCAAGTAATTCAGGAATAAGTTCTTTGTATTTATTGTATTTTCTAACTTTATAAATATTAGAAACATTTAAAGTATGTATTTAAAAATAATTTTAAAGACCTCACTAGACTCTTCCAGTTTCAGATCTGACATGTAAAAGGCTCAAAATATATCACTCCCATTGTAAAAATAAGAAAAAAAAATCTTAAACTGAAAATCAATGACATTTCATGGACCCATCAGAGAAGTGAGTTTGCAGGGCAACCCACAACCCAGAAATCTTGAGATACAGGAAAATCCAGAAAATCACAGCATAGGTATACTACTTAGGACAGAAGCCACCAGAACCATAAACTGTTACTAACACTTACACGTAAATCTCATGAATTGCTGGAGGATAAGTGTACAATAACATAATACTGTGTCTTCAGTATTATGGGGGACACCATAATTTTGTAGCTTTTACATTCAGGTATGTTGACAAGTTCTCCTGGTGAAAATCTAGGAAAGATCCCCTCCTGGCTTTGGCAAGAGAAAGGAAAAGAAAATAATTGTTTTGAAATACACCAGAGTGTTCTTCATAACTAAGTCCTACTCTCTGTGGGTAAAGGCAAATGTCTTTGGAAAAATGTCTGATTCTAAAACTGGGTAGTAAATATAGAAAATGAACCTAGAACATCCTGTAGTGCCAGAAAAGTGCCAGGCAGTGCTCAAAAAAAAAAAAAAAATCGCTATTATTAGTGTATGTCAAAGATATATGGAAGCCAGCTGAAAGGACTCCCAATGGCCAAAACTGGAACAATTTAGCAGGAAAATAAAGTAGTATTATATTATACCTAAATGTATAAAATGTGTCTATGTGTCCATATTGATATAAGTAAATGATTAATAAATTAATAGTGGCAGAGACTAATCTCTTATACAGAATAATTTCAGATAATTTAGATGTTTTGTCCTCAAGGAGATGGAGTATAACTTCCTATTCCTAAAATGGAGCTGTACCTAGTGATTTCTTTTCAAAGACCACAATATGAAGAGGGGGTTATGGATAAATAAGAGTAACTCTACAGTGGAGAAACCTGAAAAACTCTGCCTCACATAGATGATTAAGGTCAATTTCAACAATGATAAATACTCTTTTTTTGGGGGGGGGAGGGGGGTTAAGCTCTTTATTGGAATTTAATTGCTTTACATTCTTGTACCAGCATTTGAGGTACACCAAAGTGAATCAGCTGTATTTATACATACATCCCCATATCCCTTCCCTCCCGCGACTCCCTCCTGCTCTCCCTGTCCTGGCCCTCTAAGGCATCACCCATCATTGAGTTGATCTCCCTTTGTTATACAGCAACTTCCCACTAGCTATCTATTTTACAGTTGGTATACACATTTTTTTAATTTATTATTTTTTGGGGTACACCAAGTTCAATCATCTGTTTTTATACACATATTCCTGTATTCCCTCCCTCCCTCGACTCCCCCCCACCCTCCCCGTCCCAGTCCTCTAAGGCATCTTCCATCCTCGAGTTGAACTCCCTTTGTTATACAACAACTTCCCACTGGCTATCTATTTTACAGTTGGTAGTATATATATGTCTGTGATACTCTCACTTCGTCTCAGCTTCCCCTTCACCCCCCGCCCCCCCCCAAACCTCGAGTTCTCCAGTCCATTCTCTGCATCTGCGTCCCTATTCTTGTCTTGTCACTGAGTTCATCAGTACCATTTTTAGATTCCGTATATGTGAGATAGCATACAATATTTGTCTTTCTCTTTCTGACTTACTTCACTCTGTATGACAGACTCTAGGTCTATCCACCTCATTACATATAGCTCCATCTCATCCCTTTTTATAGCTGAGTAATATTCCATTGTATATATATGCCACATCTTCTGAATCCATTCATTTGTTGATGGGCATTTAGGTTGCTTCCATGTCCTGGCTATTGTAAATAGTGCTGCAATAAACATTATGGTACATGTTTCTTTTGGGATTATGGTTTTCTTTGGGTATATGCCCAGGAGTGGGATTACTGGATCATATGGTAGTTCTATTTGTGTTTTTTTAAGGAACCTCCAAATTGTTTCCCATAGTGGCTGTACCAACTTACAGTCCCACCAACAGTGCAGGAGAGTTCCCTTTTCTCCACACCCTCTCCAACATTTGTGGTTTCCAGACTTTGTGATGATGGCCATTCTGATTGGTGTGAGGTGATACCTCATTGTGGCTTTGACTTGCATTTCTCTGATGATGAGTGATGTTGAGCATCTTTTCATGTGTTTGTTGGCCATCTGTATGTCTTCTTTGGAGAAAGGTCTATTTAGGTCTTCTACCCATTTGTGGATTGGGTTATTTGCTTTTTTGGTATGAAGCTTCATGAGCTGCTTGTATATTTTGGAGGTTAATCCTTTGTCCGTTGTTTCATAGGCAATTATTTTTTCCCATTCTGAGGGTTGCCTTCTAGTCTTGTTTATGGTTTCTTTCGCTGTGCAAAAGCTTTTAAGTTTCATGAGGTCCCATTTGTTTATTTTAGATTTTATTTCCATGATTCTAGGAGGTGGGTCAAAAAGGATCTTGCTTTGATGGATGTCATAGAGTGTTCTGCCTATGTTTTCCTCTAGGAGTTTTATAGTGTCTGGCCTTACATGTAGGTCTTTAATCCATTTGGAGTTTATCTTTGTGTATGGTGTTAGGAAGTGTTCTAATTTCATTCTTTGACATGTTGCTGTCCAATGTTCCCAGCACCACTTATTGAAGAGGCTGTCTTTTTTCCATTGTATATTCTTGCCTCCTTTGTCAAAGATAAGGTGCCCATATGTGTTTGGGCTTACTTCTGAGTTCTCTATTCTATTCCATTGATCTTCCTTTCTATTTTTGTGCCAGCACCATACTGTCTTGATCACTATGGCCTTGTAGTATAGTTTGAAGTCCAGAAGCCTGATTCCACCAACTCCATTTTTCCTTCTCAAGATTGCTTTGGCTATTCGGGGTCTTTTGTGTTTCCCTACAAATCGTAAGATTTCTTGCTCTAGTTTTGTGAAAAATGCCATTGGTAATTTGATTGGGATGGCATTGAATCTGTAAATTGCTTTGGGTAGTACAGTCATTTTCACGATGTTGAGTCTTCCAATCCAGGAACATGGTATGTTCCTCCATCTGTTTGTGTTGTCTTTGATTTCTTTCATCAGTGTCTTAAAGTTTTCTGCAGACAAGTCTTTTGCCTCCTTAGGCAGGTTTATTCCTAGGTATTTTATTCTTTTTGGTTGCAATGGTGAATGGGAGAGTTTCCTTAATTTCTCTTTCTGCTCTTCCGTTGTTAGTGTATAGGAATGCAAGAGATTTCTGTGCATTAATTTTGTATCCTGCTACTTTATGAAACTCATCAATTAGTGCTAGCAGTTTTCTGGTAGAGTCTTTAGGGTTTTCTATATATAATATCATGTCATCTGCAAAGAGTGACAATTTTACTTCTTCTTTTCCAATTTGGATTCCTTTCATTTCTTTTTCTTCTCTGATTGCTGTGGCTAAAACTTCCAAAACTATGTTGAATAATAATGGTGAGAGTGGACACCCTTGTGTTGTTCCTGTTCTTAGAGGGAATTCTTTCAGTTTTTCCCCATTGAGAAAGATGTTGCCTTTTGGTTTCTCACATATGGCTTTTATTATGTTGAGGTAATTTCCTTCTATGCCCATTTTCTGGAGAGCTTTTATCATAAATGGATGTTGAACTTTGTCAAAAGCTTTTTCTGCATCTATTGAGATTATCATATGGCTTTTATCCTTCAATTTCTTGATATGATGTATCACATTGATTGATTTGTGTATATTGAAGAATCCTTGCATTCCAGGGATAAACCCCACTTGATCATGGTGTATGATTTTTTTAATGTGATATTGGATTCTGTTAGCTAGTATTTTATTGAGAATTTTTGCATCTATATTCATCAGTGATATTGGCCTATAATTTTCTTTTTTGTGACATTTTTGCCTGGTTTTGGTATGAGGATGATAGTGGCCTCATAGAATGAGTTTGGGAGTGTTCCTCCTTCTGCTGTATTTTGGAAGAGTTTGAGAAGGATAGATGTTAGCTCTTCTCTAAATTTTTGACAGAATTCACCTGTGAAGCCATCTGGCCCTGTTGGGAGATTTTTAATCAGTCTCAATTTCTGTACTTGTGATTGGTCTGTTCACATTTTCTGTTTCTTCCTTGTTCAGACTTGGAAGATTGTACTTTTCTAGGAATTTATCCTTTTCTTCCAGGTTATCCAATTTATTGCCATATAGTTGCTTGTAGTAGTCTCTCATGATCTTTTGTATTTCTGTGGTGTCCGTTGTTACTTCTCCTTTTTCATTTCTAATTCCATTGATTTGCATCTTTTTTTTTTCCTGATGAGTCTTGTTAATGGTTTATCAACTTTGTTTATCTTCTCAAACAACCAGCTTTTAGTTTCATTGATCTTTGCTATTGTTTCCGGCATCTCTTTTCATTTATTTCTGATCTGATCTTTATGATTTCTTTCCTCCTGCTCACTTTGGGGTTTCTTTGTTCTTCTTTCTCTGATTGTTTTAGGTGTAAGGTTAGGTTGTTTATTCAATATTTTTCTTGTTTCTTGAGGTAGGCCTGTGTTGCTATAAACTTCCCTCTTAGAACTGCTTTTGCTGCGTCCCATAGATTTTGGGTTGTTGTTTTTTCATTGTCGTTTGTTTCTAGATTTTTTTGATTTCCTCTTTGATTTCTTTAGTGATTTCTTGATTGTTTAATAGTGAATTGTTTAGCCTCCATGTGTTTGTATTTTTTGCAGTTTTTTTCCTGTAATTGATATCTAGTCTTATGGCGTTGTGGTCTGAGAAGATGCTTGATATGATTTCAATTTTCTTGAATTTGCCAAGGTTTGATTTGTGACCCAAGATGTGATCTATCCTGGAAAATGTTTCGAGTGCACTTGAGAAGAAAGTGTAGTCTGTCGTTTTTGGATGGAATGTCCTATAAATATCAATGAAGTCGAGATGGTCTAATGTGTCATTTAAAGCTTGTGTGTCTTTATTTATTTTCTGTTTGGATGATCTGTCCATTGATGTAAGTGGGGTGTTCAAGTCTCCCACTATTATTGTGTTACTGTCGATGTCCCCTTTTATAGCTGTTAGCATTTGCCTTATGTATTGAGGTGCTCCTATGTTGGGTGCATAGATATTTACCATTGTGATGTGTTCTTCTTGAATGGATCCCTTGATCATTATGTAGTGTCCTTCCTTGTCTCTTTTAATAGTCTTTACTTTCAAGTCTAATTTGTCTGTTGTGAGTATTGCTACTCCAGCTTTCTTTTGACTTCCATTTGCATGGAATATCTTTTTCCATCCCTTTACTTTCAGTCTATATGTATCCCTTGGTCTGAAGTGGGTTTCTTGTAGGCAGCATATAGAAGGATCTTGTTTTTCTGTGCATTCAGCCAGTCTGTGTCTTTTGGTTGGAGCATTGAATCCATTTACATTTAAGGTGATTATTGACATGTGTGTTCCATTTACCATTTTCTGAATTGTTTTGGATTTGTATTTGTAGGTGTTTTCCTTTTCTTGTGTTTCCTACTTAGAGAAGTTCCTTTAGCACTTGTTGTAAGGCTGGTTTGGTGGTGCTGAATTCTCTTAACTTTTGCTTGTCTGGAAAGCTTTTGATTTCTCCCTCAAATCTGAATGAGATTCTTGTTGGATAGAGTATTCTTGGCTGTAGGTTTCTCTCTTTCAGGACTTTCAGTATATCCTGCCATTCCCTTCTGGCCTGCAGAGTTTCTGTAGAAAGGTCAGCTGTTATCCTTATGGGTTTTCCCTTATATGTTATTTGTTGCTTTTCTTTTGCTGCTTTTAATATTTTTTCTTTGTGTTTAATTGTCGTTTGATTAACATGTGCCTTGGTGTATTTCTCCTTGGGTTTATTCTGTATGGGACTCTCTGTGCTTCTTGGACTTGGTTAATTATTTCCTTTCCCATGTTGGGGATGTTTTCCACTATAACCTCTTCAAATATTTTCTCAGACCCTTTCTTTTGTTCTTCTTCTTCTGGGATGCCTATAATTCGAATGTTGGTGTGCTTAATGTTATCTCTGAGGTCTCTGAGACTGTCTTCTATTCTTTTTATTCTTTTTTCTTTTTCCTGCTCTGTGGCAGTTATTTCCCCCATTCTATCTTCTAACTCACTTATTTGCTTTTCTGCCTCAGTCATTCTGCTGGTTATAGCATCTAGAGTATTTTTAATTTCAGTTATTTTGTTATCCATTGCTGTTTGTTTTTCTGAATTCTTATGAACTGTTTCTTGTACTTTCTCTATTTTGTTATCGAGATTTTGTATAATTTTTACTGTCATTACTCTGAATTCTTTTTCAGGCATTTTTCCTATTTCCTCCTCATTTATTTGGTCTTGTGGGTTTTTTTCCTGCTCCTTTGCCTGCATGGTGTTCCATTGTTTCCTTATGGTTTTCCAGACTTTTGGGGTTGCTTGTCCTGGCATTAAAGGTGTTTATAGAAGACTGTCCAAGCCTCAGACTAATGTTAATATTTCTGTTGCCTTGGAGTCTCAGCTGTAAGTGTCATTCTACTTGCCTTGGGTTTTTTTGCATTATTCTGTGGCCAGCAGAGCTTCCTTTATTGTTTGTCTGTAAGCGTCAGTGTGTGGGGAGGGAGAGGATATGATAGTGGCTCCTTTCCCTGGGAGTGAGTGAGCAGTGGCATACTGTTGTTTCAGTCGGGCTTGGAGGTGACTGTTGCAGAGGGATGCCAGCAGCTCAGGTGTAAACAGAAAGTCTCAGAGTTGGGCTTCTCTGGGTTTTTTTTTTTTTTCTCTGCAGCCTCCCTGCTGCTGGCTTTCCAAGGGGTTTTAATCCAGCCCCGCCCGAGTGCCTGAGGGCACTTGTTATCCCTGAGCGCCTTAGGTGGCCCACAGGGCATCTCTCCACTGCCTATTGCAGAGGTGCTGAAAGAGAGAGAGAGAGTCTATGCCCGCGGCTCCTCCCAGCCACCCGTGAGCCTGCAGCACCCGGCCGCCATCATGGCCGGGCAGCTCTCAGGGGCGGGCACTCCTCGCCGTGGACCTCTTCCTTCCTGTCCTCTCAGTCCGTCACCTTACTGGCAACAATTTTTCTCACACTGAACCAGCTCTCCGGTTCCCATGCTCCCACTCCTGGACCCTCTGTTCAGCTGTGAATTGACCTCTTGGTCCGGGAAGGCTGAGCTGCGGTGCGGACCCTCCATATGTTTCTCACTCCCTTCCGTCTGCCACAGCTCCGCCGCTTCACCCTCTTTGAGCCATCGTAGATGCCTCCCTACAGATTATGTTGGGCTCCTTGCGGTCCTTTCTGGTGTCTGAGGTCATCTGCTAGTGTTCAGTTGGTTCTCTCTGGGAATTATTGCGTCTTTTGGTGCGTTCCCAATGCATCTGTGGAGAGGGATGCATTCCATGTCCCTCTACTTTGCCGCCATCTTTTTTTCTCGCCAATGATAAATACTCTTGATAGATATGATAAAACTGGTATATGTCCAATATTTTCCTCCCCCAAATCCATAATCCTGCTAATTATGACTAAACTATCAAATAAATTCCAGTAGAGCTGCATCCTACAAAACACCTAATCAATATATCTCAGCACTATTGAGGTAATCCAAAACAAGGAAAGCCTGAGAAATTTAGGCTCTAAGACATGTTTATAGAAATAGGACTACTGAAGGCAATTTGGTCTTCTGGATGAGATCCTAGCATAGGAAAAAGGATGTTAAGTAAAAAAACTAAAGTTCTTAATGAAGTATTGATTTTAATTTGTTATTGTATTAACATTGGTTCCTTGATTATAACAAATGCATCATTTGTTGATTACAGGGAAAACCATGTGTTGGGTATTATAGGGATTCTCTGTATTATCTTCACAACTTTTCTATTGTTCTAGTGCTATACTAAAATACAAAGTTTGTTTAAAAATCTATTACTGAAATTGCTTTATGATGATTAAAATGTCCTACTTATAAAAAAACCATTTCACTGAGAAATTAAAAACTCTATTAAGTAACTTTATCCAAAAATATAATAAAGATGATAAAACTAAATTATAAATATGAAAACATATAAAATATAGAAGGAAATAAACTGAAAGAAGGAAAGAATAGCAAAGATTAAACAAAAATTCATCAGTAGAAATACAGAAGTAATTAATTTTAAATGGTTTTTTTGAAAAAGAAATTTATCGAAATAAACAAAATTGTTACTGTTTTAATTTTTAAAATAGGGAAATATTTTTTAAAATACCAAATTAGACATAATAAGGAGGAATTATCATGACATGAAATATTTTAAAAATTTATTAGATGAATTTGTATAACTATACATATGTATTTTTAAATAAGCAAGATTAATCAGATGGTTTTCTACAAAAATGTAATTTATAAAAATTGACTTCAGTACAGTAATTTTGATCAAACTCATCACTATCAATTAATGGGTCAACCTAAAATTGTGTACTCTTTAAAGTAATGCCATATAAAGCCCAAAACATCACCTATGAAGTATTATTGCCATAAATAAACCTGAATTTTATCATGCCTCTAAGTCTAATTCTCACTTTGCAGAGAGTATAGCCAAAAGTTAAAGGAAATCATGAAAAGATATTTGAAAAAATACAGTGTGTGTGTTATTTTACAATAGTCTTGGGAAAGTCTTTTTAAAAGAAGAAAATATTACTAAGTAAAGCAGCAGTGACCAAAAAAAAAAAAAAGCTAGAGGATTATTCTAGATTAAAAAAAACTAAGGAGCTCTAACAACTGCATGCAATATGTAAACCTTGGTTGGTTCCAGGGGGAATATAGTCTTATTAACATTACAGATAGATAGAGAGATGGAGTGTATGTGTGTGCACGCACATGCATATGTGCATGTGTGTAAATAGGGTAACTGACAATTGATCACTTGGTCATTATTATTTCCTCCAACACTTATCTACGTATGGCAAGAATTT
Source organism: Hippopotamus amphibius kiboko (assembly GCF_030028045.1). Classification (NCBI taxonomy): domain Eukaryota; kingdom Metazoa; phylum Chordata; class Mammalia; order Artiodactyla; family Hippopotamidae; genus Hippopotamus; species Hippopotamus amphibius. The sequence goes on along the minus strand of NC_080189.1, from coordinate 32,133,153 downwards.
AATAAATATTGAAAATATTTGAAATAATTTGAAATAATTTGTCTATAAGTAAGGTGAGCTTGCGCTTCCTGATTGTGTAGCTTGTGGTCCTTCAGTAGAGGCCAAAAGAAAAGATATAGCTGATACAATGCCTGTAAATCATATTAAAATATTTTTTCAGTAAGCAACACAATTTTCATTAAATATTAACTGCTTTTAGAAATCTATAAATGTTATTGACTTAAAACTGTTAATGTCAAAAGTTTAGTTATTTATTTTTAAAAAGACAAATTTAATTAAGTACATTATGAACCCTCTCCATTCCTTATAGGACACCATCTTGATGTGGAGGGTCCCTAAATCTTATTTATAACCAATTTGGGTTTCACTTTCTAAAAATATCAGCTATCTCTTGAATGCGAATGATTTTCCTGTTACCAAGCATATTAATAACAAAACTAAAAAAAGAAAACTATATTCTTTTCTTCTTTCACTTTGTATATTATTTTCCAATTTAAAAAAATGAGAGAAATTCATATGACACAGCACAACGGAAAAGTCTTCATTAGCCAAGAGTGGTTTAGAAGGATTACTTGCTCCAGGTGGGCAAACTGTGGCCTATGGACTAAAGCTGGCATGTCACCTTATTTTTATATGGCTTGAAACATAAGAATGCTTGTTACGTGTTTGACATCTATACAAAAATAAAAAATATAATACCATTTTATGACACATGAAAATTTATGAAATTTATTTTCATTGTCCATAAATAAAGTTGACTAGTTATGACAAAGACCACAACACTGAAAATATTTACTGTCTAGCCTGTTAAAGAAATTTTGTTGACCCCTGCTCTGGAACACTGTGTAGTTCTTTCTGAACATCAAATAATCAGCAACCACTTGCTATTTATCACAGCCTTCTGCAGAGCATTCTCCCCCTCTGGTATCATTAGCCCTGTCCAAGGCTTTCAGTTATAACTTACTTCACCTGGAAAGAGTATGGTGCAGAGAAAAGGCTTCTCTACTTTCAATGTATTATACATAACATAAAAATGATACTGCTTCCAGGAAATATAATATTATAAGGATTGTAATGTAGGAGAAGTCAGTGATGCCATTTAACCATATATTTAAGAATAGCCAGATGAAATTATTGCTTTGGAAGACTGTCAATATTTATTAAACTTATACAAACTAAATATATGCTAAAAACAATTCCACTTCTGGGTGTATGCCCAAGATTAATAAATGCATGTTTCCACAGAAAGACATACATGAGAAAGTTCATGTAAGCTTTTTAAATTATTATTAATTTTTATTGGAGTGTGGTTGCTTTACAATGTTGTGTTGGCCTCCACTTCACAACAAAATGAATCAGCTATACACATAAAGATATCCCCTCCCTTTTGGACTTCTTTCCCATTTAGGTTACCAAAGTGCATTAGGTAGTAAGTTTTATTCATAGGTACCAAATATTGAAATAACCCAAATGTCCATAATCAATAAAATGTATGAATAAATTGTTTTATATTAATGCAATATGATACTGCATATAAATAATATGGAATAAAAGAACTACTGACATATGCAATACCATAATGAATGAAAATATCCAGCCAAAATATATCTGTAATGATGCCATTTATATAAAGTTTAGAACAGACAAAACTAATTTATGCTGCTGGGAGTCCAAATAGTAGTTACTTATAGGGAAGTATGATTAGGACAGATGTTGGAAATGTTCCATAGGTTGACATGATAAGTGCTTTCAATGACACAGACCATATTTCTACCTCTATTTCTATCTCTCCATACAGTTAATATTCATAAACATACATACGTGTGTAAATAGTCATTGGAATACATACTTATTTTTGTGTATTTTACCAGTTGTATGTTGTCCCATGATTTAAAAATGAAGTCAAATGGCACAGTACAACTGAGAAGTCTTTGGTAGCCCAGAGTTGTTTGAGAGATCACTTTGCAACACTGTCTTGTGTTCAAACAAATTCAGGCATTTCCTTGGATGCCATATTACTGACCTATACTGACATTTGATATGTAATGTTTCCGCTTAGGAGATGGTAGCATAAAACCTGTGCTTGGTTTTCTGGAATTCCCTATGCTCTAATCTAGTTTAATGGATTGACTCAGAGTAGCCAGAATACATTTCACATAGTTTAGGAAAGCTTCCTACACAAATCCACTATCAAATTTTGAACAGGGTCCCCTTAAAGACAATGAAATTGTCTGGAGCCCAAGCTTATTAGCAAAATCAACAAAGTGAACTCTTAAGCAATCTGTATAATATATAATTATTCCTTTTGAATTGCACTTGTGAATAAAAAATGAAACAATGAGAATAAAACTGTATCAGGAACAACCGTCAACTTAGGCTTAAACTACTCTAAGGGCAAGACCATCTTATTGTCAAAACTTTGCATAAAATATCATGAAAGAAACATCTTGTAAAATTAGTACTTTATTTTTACAGACTTTATTTTATTAAGAAAATCAATTTTTATTAAGAAATATTAAGAATATTTTAGAAATATTAATATTAATATTGAAATATTAATATTTCAATATTAAGAAAACCACTTTTCCTTGTAGGAGTTCACAATGAGCAAAGTGCTACAACAATCTCCTTTCTTTTTTTTCCCCTCTTTTGCTTTTTTTAAAATCTAGTTTTTCTGCTAAAGGCAGAGCTTTTTCTGCAGGAAGGCATTAAATCATGCTGCTATCTCTTCCCCACTATTTTATACACTTGAGGATGGAACTGGAAATGCCTTCAAATAGAAATTTATATGGGAGCATTAAATACCTTCAAACTCAATGTGTTTCTTCAAGGATGAACTAAGTGTTCATATACAGGTTGTACTCAGTAGTCAAGCAGAAGCACACTGAAGATCTTTAAAGAGCAGGAAAGGACCGAGACTTTCTGCAGTTTGCAATATTTCAAAGTTTTAGTAATGACAAAATATTTTTAATAACCATTGCCTTTTATGGCCTGTTTTTTTTTGGTTTTTTTTTCCCTTGGGAGTTGCAGTGATCAAAATTATTTTGGTAGCTTAAAACTGAACAAAAGGATATCAATAACAGTGGGTGGAATTAAATGAAAAAATAAGACAAAGTGCTCCCATGTGAGCACAAAATGCAGTGTTACATAATTTTAAATTGACAGCAGATAGCCACTAGCATATGTACAGAATTAAAATTAACAGACTGATGCTCCAGCCTGGGAAACATTCATTTAATTCTTACTAATGATTCCCTAATGGACAACTTCAGTGCATGATGAGATGTATTTTCATATAATGTTATTTTGCTGCTGACTTTCTTGCCTGGTTTAGTTTTTATAAGGAATGACAATGCTTGGAAGAGAGAATTTTAGGGGAAAAGGAAACTTTGTGCAGAGTCATTCTGAAAGATACCATTATCAACTAGCACCCTCTTTCAGAATGATCTCCATATTCACTAAGTTGTCATATGTGAAATGAAATCATCTACTGATACACATTCAGTTATAGATAACTGAAAGATTATGACATAATGCTTAAATGTGAAAGAAAGAAAATGGACTTTTTCTTCTTTTGTAAAGCTCTTTATTGGAATATAATTGTTTTACACTGTTGTGCCAGTTTTTGAGGTACACCAAAGTGAAACAGCTGTATTTATACATATATCCCCATATCCCCTCCCTCCACTCCCTCCCACCCTCCCTATCCTGGCCCTCTAAGGCATCACCCACCATCAAGTTTATCTCTGTATGTTATGCAGCAGCTTCCCACTAGCTATGTATTTTGCATTTGGTAGTGTATATATGTCAATGCTACTCTCTCACTTCATTCCAGCTTCCCCTTTACTCCCTGTCGCCAACTTTTCTGAAATAAATTAATTTGGATTGCTCTTAGGATTGCTAAGATATTAATAATTGTCTGGACTCAAATCTTATGCTTTTATGCAATTCAAAGAAATGATATTCAGTATTCTTCACTTGACCATAAAATATAACAAAAAGGATGAGTGGAATATATAAACATATCTTACTATTCATATAGGGGAAATACCTACACTTTTGTCCATTATTATAGGTATAACCTAATGACTAAAATAGACTTTAATGCATGTATCAAATACCCTGTTAGAGTTACATTCAGTAAACTCTATCCATCAATTCTATTATTATATCTGTGTATTGTTTTAAAATTAGCTCTCTATTTTGGAAAACACAGTAGTAGGAAAAGATGCCTTCCTGTACCATATATTTTTTTTCTGTAATGTTTTCCCTTTCATTAATCTACTATTTTTAAATATACTACTCTGCTGCATCTGTGTGGTCATGTACACCAATAATTCTCAACCTTAGAGGAAAAGTAGAATTAAATGAAGGGTTTTAAAAATCTACAAGTATGTGGTCCCATCCCAGATAATTTGATTAAATTGGGAAGAAACTGGCCTGGGTATTGTTATTAAAATTTTTAAAAAAAGAAGACCAAACAAAAACAAAACTCCCAAGTTGACTCTAATGTACACCCAGGTCTAAAAATCACTAATATATAGGACTAAGTTTGAGTATAATTATTATTCTGCTATTTATCATTCTAAATAAAATCACATTAAATATGCCTTCTGTTACATAGCAAATATTATTGTCCTCATTAAGTAGAAAAGAGAAAAAAAGGGGAAAAAACTATTTACAATAGTCAAAACATGGAAACAATTCAAGTATCCATCAATAGATGAAGGATTGGGAAAAATATCATTCAGCCATAAAAAAGAGAGAAAATTTTGTCGTTTGTGGAAACATGGATGAAACTCGAGGGTGATATGCTAAATGAAATGTCAGACATAGAAAGATAAATGTATGATCTCACCTATACTTGAAACCTAAAAAATCTGACCTCAGGAAAAGAGAGCAGATTGTTGATTGTGGGAGGGGGAGGTGAGTGAAGGTGGTCAAAAGGTACTAATATCTAAGTTATAAGATGAGAAAGTTCTGGGGATCTAATGTACAGCATGGTGACTATAATTAATAGTACTGTATCATATACTTGGAAATTGCTAAGAGACTAGATTTTATATATTCTTATAAGAAAAAATCTGAAAAACAGTGTTTTTTAACATATGACCGACACTGAGAAATTATGACTATATTAGACAATTATACATGAAAGAACACTGAATGCTATGCAATAGAATATAATTTCTTTATCACTAAAAATCTAGCAAATAAATAAATGCAGTTTAGTTATATCTCTTATTATTGCTACAGCAACAATAATAGAAATTCCCAGATATAGAGTGCTCACTAGATACCAAAATTGCTTATTAATGCAGTAAATAAGTTAAATCTTTTAAGATATAGGATAGTCCTATGATTTGGGTACTATTATCTGCCATTTCTCAGAGGAGGAAGTTTCCACAGTTGTTCAGTAGTCAAGCTTGGATTAGAAGCCCACCAGTCTGGATTCAGGGTCTTTTTTTTAAAATATATTCTCCATGTTGTTATGCCTTATATTTAATATTTATTCTAAATATGTGTAGTCCCTTTAATAATCCTGTGTTATGGAAAAGGAAACTGAGATTCATGGAGATTAAATACCTTTCCTAAATTAAGCAGCTAACAAGTGGCAGAGTTCAGACAATGTGTAAGTGACTCTAAATTCCATTACACTTTCTACCTCACCAGAGATTATTATATGTATTTCCTTGTAAATGCACATTAAAGATTCAATCATATTAAATATATTTTCTAATTGTAACAACTTCTTGATGATAAAATTTCTTCTATGACATAGTTTTTTGATTAATGATATGCAAATTCTTTTTTTCCTCTGGTCTTATGTTTATTTGGGAAATGCATGGAAAACTTTCAGTGACTTAAAAATTGGCAAAAATCAAAGATATTAACATGCATTTTTCAAAGCAAAACTGAAGTCAGTGTTCTTAAGTCCAATGTTCCCAAAGTCACTCCTTCATTTATATATTCTTAATCTTGGCAAGGCAAAATTATTGTGTTCAATAACCCCTAATGTTTTTCTAGATTTAATTCATGTAGCCATTTAAAGGTGAAAAAATACATGAAACATAAAGAAAAGACTAGAGAATCATTTGAAAAATATTCTGTGTAGATATAAATGCAGCTCTGTTGAGTGTATGAGTATGAATGTATGAGGTGACCATGGAAAAAGTTGGTGATGGAGAGAAGATAACATATTTCAGCTTTTAAAGAACTGATGTACTGAATAGAGGAACAGAGAAAGATTGGACATGAAAAGAGAGGGGAGAGAAACAAGAAGGAGAACATATTCTAAGATTTTGGTAATTTCAAAGAACCCATGTGCTTCAATTTGAAGGATAGGTCCTATCAAGTACTTGAAAGACGTTAAAGATATATGCAAGTTTCAAAAAAGTCTACCTGATTTATTGATTATGAAATGCTTTGCACAGAGTAAATATTCCAAAAATTTGTCAAATTGACTTTCACCAGCAAGCCTAGGGAGGGCAGTTTTATGACAGTAAAAACTCGACTATAAAATAAAGGATTAAAGCAGAAACTCGTCCAAGAAATTTGGTGATAGGAATATTTTGAAACAATGGGTGGTGACTTAAGAAAGTAAGAGAATATGAGGTAATATATTTTGTTTACTAAGGTTTGGATTTAGAGTTGTAACTCTTCAGTTAACATATATCTGTGTTGGCCCTACCTGTTTCAGGCTCCATGGGGGGCTGTGTATCACAGACACAATTATAATGGAGAAGCACATACATACATAGCAACATATATGTTCAGGGATCCATAGAATTGCTTTCTCATTTGTCTTTCATATCCAGAAAGCATCACATTGAAAACTATCTGCTATAGTTCTATGAATATTGCAGCACTTTTGGCAGTCTAATGTGCTCTCCAGAAATTGCACCTGCCTTCAAGCAATAGTGTTTCCAGGATTGATAGAGAAGAAAAATACACTGCCTTGTTTTATATCCTGTGTTTTGTCATTTATGGGCCCCCTATAGTCCTAAAATATATGTCAGATAATTTTAGGTTGAGTAACTTATCTTTTAGAGGATAAGATGGAGGATTAAGACTATAAAATTTTTTTTGGATCACATGTCCCTAATTATTTTACTTTTATGTTGCGTTACTTCATGAAACCTTCTGTAAAACATACCCATTAAACACTCATAAATGATACAACATCATTACAATGAAAAATTCAATATATATTTTTTGTTTCATGCCCTATGCCAAGTGCAGTATATACAAAGATGGAAGAAACAGAGGAGGTTCCTGCTGTCATAGAGCTTGTAATTGGATAGCTAAAAAAACACACAACAGCAAAATTTAGTTTATGAAGCCTTACTAAATTCCTATGAACAGAAATAATCTTTCTCATGATTTGTAGCTCTTCATCTACACCTCTATTAAAATATTTAATAATCTGACTTGCTGTTGATGTACTTATATGTCACTCTTACCTCATAGAGTGTGTGCATTTGATGGCTGAACATGCACATGCAAAACATTGATAAATGTTATTTGGAATTCAATAAAATTCACATATTGTATAAAAAAACTACATTTTATTTCAAAATCACTAAAAGGCTGGTGTGTTTGGGCCTCAGAAATATTCTAAACCCTAGTAAGAGCAGACCTATGAGTGCTCAAGGAAATAGATTTGTAGTTAAATGTTTTTTGCTATCTTACAATTTTATATTTTTGCATAAACACAAAGAGACAGAAATAAAGACCTTAATAATACTTTTATCTTACATTGCGTTAATCAAAAACAAGTAGGAGACTTGAATTCCGGTAGCATTAGTTGTTGGGAAAATTGTCCCAAGAATCTTGAAGAAATATGTGAGTGACTTATATTTAAGGATCAGGCTCATTTATAGTGGTAAACGTCACCCATTAGCCAGTGCCTATCAAACAATATATTTTTTACTGTTGAGGAATCTAATGATAGAATATTGCACTAAAAAATCACAGCCCTTCTCAGAAAGAGTATACACATAACCTCTAATAATCCAGCTCTGTCCTACAATGTTGCCTGAGAATAAGTTTATGTATTGGGTTTTAGGTTTATATGTGTAGTACAAGGAGGTTTGGCTATTTTATTTATTGTTCTGATGCGGAATTTTCAGTCCCAGCAGCATAGTCATAGGAATATGGAGTCATTTTGATTAGATAGATTTAACAGTTTGTTAAATGTATATATTTCTATTTTCTCAGTGTTGACAGAGGCTCCAAAAATGGAGAACAAAGCAATAGACTGCAAGGAATTCCACATTATAAAGTGAGATGGGGGTCCATCCCATCCGTTAAGGACCTATAAAAGAGGTGAACAAAGTTGGTTCTGTAGATTAGCTAATCACCACTTCTAGCTTATATAAAAGGTTTAAGAGGCCAGGAGAGTGTTCTTTGGAGATTTTTAATGTTCTAGATTATTCTCCTCAAAGGGGCAAGGAAATGACAGTCCCTCCCTTCTTAATTCAGAGAAGTGCTTCCAGGGAAATACTCATAAAGTTGGACATGTGTACTCTGGAGTTTGAGGAACAGAGGTTTTCATGTTTGACTCAGATATGAATGGATAAAAGGCCAGAAGCTATGACTGGATCTACCTCTGCCTGTAGGTGAAACAAACAGAAATGCTTGCAAGTTGCCTTTTCATTCACTAGGCAGGGTGCATATCTCTAGGGGCTAGTCCGTGCAGAGGGGAGTTAGAGACAGCAATGGCTCATATTAAAAGGATCTCACCCAAGAGGATGGACAAAGGTTTCCTAACAGAATGGTAGATGACTGCAAGCCATTCTTTTCCAGAGGCTGGAAAAGAATCTTAAATTGCTAGAGTAGAGGTCAAAGAGGCATTATTTGCTCCAAAGCAAATACATTTTAGACATTGTCAGCTCGGATGGCAGAGGACTTTCCAAACATGGCCCATCGAGTGGGGCACAGTCACAAGATATGAACATAGACTGGATTCCTTCCCTCAAATTCCCTCCCAACCCACTTCTGTCTCTCACCCAGACCCTGGACGAGTCAGAAACAGCAATCAATGATTGAGGGATTAAATATCGATACAATGAGAAGAGGCCAGCCAACTCTTCTGCTACAATTTCCCAAGCAAACGTCCTAGCTGTGTAGAGTGGGAGGATTTCAACTGGAAAAGGGTTGGAAGTTTTGACATTATTCTGGAGTCTATTACTGAACTATAAGTATGTATATGACCTAAAAAGACTGGAAAAGTTACAGAAACATTCTGTCATTTAATCCAGGGACAAGAAACAAGGAATCCAAAGTGAGGACATAAATATTCAGTACTAGGGAGAATAAAAAGAGGAGTTGTATTTGCACTCTACTGAGTCCAACTTATGTAATAAAGCTGTTTTACAACTTAGGGCATCAAAGTGATCACTTTTCCAGAAGATGCAATCACCATAGTTATCAGAATTTGAGTGTTTATAATCAACATAGATATTATCTTAATTTTCTTAAGCATTGTATATTAGGTTTAAAATCAAAATATAGAATCAAGTTGAACATTTGACATATTTGGCTAAACTACACATTTTTCAAAACTACACAGGTGAAAATGGTGATGAATTTAACTCAAATTATGATAGATAAAACATGATATGGAGAGTTATTAAGTAGCAAGAAGGGATTAACTACAATGGACCATAAAGAATACAGAAATACAGGCAGCAGCTACGGTCTTCAGGACTGAGGCATAATGCCCAAGGAAGGAACAAATGTGCAAGACCCCCTTCCCCAGCTGCCAACCAGGCCTCATTGCAGTGGGTGCAGCTCTGGCCCTGGATGGTAGAGAAGTTTGCAGAGGTGCCACAGGCCAAAGTTGATAAGCAGGAGTCCCTGTGAGGCACCTGCCAGCCCTACTCAGAAGCTGCTCATAAGGATGATGCTTCTGGAATCTGCTGAAGTAAGTGCCACTGGCTACCTCATTTGTAGCTGGAACTTGATAGAAGAAAGAAAACAGGCCCTCCAGGATCAAGTCCCTTTCTCCTCCAGTGTCCCTCTGGTGCCATCTACTGACAAAGCTTAAATATTGTGCCAGCTGGCAAAGGAGAACTATTTGCAGAATTCATAAAGGCAATGAAAAATGAATTTGGAGCTGAGAGGTAATAAAGTGAAAACTGGCATGCCAGCTTTATAATGGTGAATGTATAAAATCTGGAAGGATTACAGATAGATAGATGGATAGGTAGATAGGTAGAGATATAAAATATTTTGGCATATGTGAAACAGTGAAAATTTATATAATGTTAGGAATTATATATTATTAATATAGATAATTAATAGGACAGTATGAATTTTATTTTTATTTTGAAAATTTTATAATAAGTGAGAATTGGAGGATTATCACATCAGTGAGATTTTTCTATGAAATAAAATTGAGATGCAAATCCTTAGGAAAAAATATAGTAGAATCTACTAAGCTATACATATGACTGGGAAAATAAAAACCTTTTGGACTGTGTCAGGAATATCCAACTCTAACTCACTAAATTAATGAAAATTAATATAACCAACCTATATTTTCTGTACCAAACTTGCTTATTTCTTGAAGATTGAGTCTGAAAACATAGGTCCAGTATAGTTAACTTTCTGAAAAAAAAATCTCTTTTAAACAGATGCTGTTAAATTCTGAGTCTCTTAGAATGTGAGGGTCTTTGCACTGTTTCTCTGTCCATCTATATCCTATTAATGCAGTAGTTCTCAAAGTGTGGTCCTGGGACCAGAAATATCGATATCACTTGGAAACTTTCTGAAAAATGAGTCCTCAGCCTCTACCCCAGACCTACTGAATGAGAAATTCAGACCTTTGGGCCCAGTAACATCTGTTTTCAGGCAATCTTTAGGTAATTCCTATGCCTGCTAATGTTTGAGGACCACTGATAGGTTTTGCTAACATAATTTTTCTTCACAATTGCTCCAGATTTATGAAACAGTAAAGGAACATCTCTTGTTAGTGGTCTATTTGAGTATGTTTTATTCTGAGGGCTACTTCTTCTGGTAGAATTCCCATTCATTTCTGTCCTCTCTGTTGACTAAACAGATTATGAATATTGCTGTTGTCTGAAAATTATTACGTATGTAAAAAATAATAACAAAATAATTTGACCTTCCTCTTTCAGAACAAATTGTTCAGTTTAGGTATTTGGTGCTTGAGATATTTTAACTTTTGCCAGTTGGAGTATTGAAGCAAATGTGAGGATCAAACAACTGATCTAACACTGTGATGTGTTAAAATCAAGCATTCATATGAATTCAAATTTTTGTTTTTCTGAAAAAAATAATTCCTCTCTCTTTCAGAGATTTCTCTATATCCGAGAACTGTCATCCTACTGAATAGCATTTATTTGACAATCAAATAGATGTAAAATCCGGTAGGGTAATGGCACCTACTCAAAGTAGATATCCCTATCCTGGATTCTGTATTCTAGATTGTTTTTCTTTACGTCCAATATTCAATTTTAATTTGTAACATTTTATACCATTTGCTAGGAAACTACAAGCATCCAGCTAATGTTGCTGTTTACTTATGTATAACTCTCAGACATTATATTCAAAGCAAATCTAATGTCATACTAAAGTGTTCAAGAATCTTTGTATCCATATAGTATCTGGTTACAGGCAAAGTATTATTGTCTCTAGGCTTATTTCATTCTCCATGTTTAGGATTTGAGCAGGAGAACAGACCAAGTTGACCCCAAAATCTGAGATGATATATATTGTTTTTGGTATAGTCTGTTTCATTTACGTTCCTGAAATAAGCTAGACTAAATTTTGTTCACATAGCTTAAATGGTTTTTCTGCTCAGAGAAATCTTCAAACCTGGTCTCTATTTTATTTTGTTTTAATGAGAGATTCTTCTGATCTCTTTTGAGTCATGACTACGGTAAACCTTGGTACCTTAAGATTTCCTAAACTCAGTGAGCATGCAGATGCTCAACTACAGTACGTGCATTTTCTTATTAGAATGCCAACTTCAAAAGGCATAAACAGTAAGTTCTGAGACATAAGGGCAAGATTATAAAAGAATAGTGTTCTCCATCTTATCACATTATCACCTGTTTAAGGGAACCAATATAATAATTACTTCAATAACTACCCCAAGCAAGGATTTATTTCATTTCATGAAATAAATGTTTCTCTTTACATATATAACATGTATACCATGTGCCAGGAAATATGCTCAATGATTTAGAAATGTTATCTTCTTTAATAGCAATCCAATTATTAAATATTTTATCACTGAGAAAACTGAAGAATAGAGACATTAAGTAATTTGCCCAAGGTCACAGAAAGTAGCAGTAGAGATGGGTTATGAACCTTGATCATAGGATTTTAGAGCTCATACTAATTTTTTAACAGGTTTTGACATATAATTGACATTAAAAAACCCCTGCACATGGTTAATGTATACAATCGGATGAGCATGGGCATGTATATATATACATATATATATGTATATATATACACCCTTGATATTATCATCACAATCAATGTAATAAACATATCTATTACCTCCAATAGTTTATTTGTGCCCCCACCCCTTTTTGTGGTAATAATACTTAACATGGAATCTATTCTCTTAATAAATTTTTAAATGCACAATTCTTTGTTAACTGTAGATATGATGTTGTACAGCAGATCTCTAGAATTTACTCATCTTGCATAACTGGAACTCAAAATCCATAATGAACAACAATTGTATTTCCTCTCCCCCAAGACTCGGGCAACTATCGTTCTGTTCTCTGCTTCTATGAGTTTATTTCAAATACCTCACAAAGTGAAATCAATATTTGTCCTGAGACTGATTTATTTCACTTAATAATGTCCTCCATTTTCATCCATGTTGTTGCTAATGGATATATTTCTTTATTTTCAAAGCTGAATATTATTTCACTGACCATAATGCGTCTTTGAGAATGAAAAAGCTGAAGAGGTAAATGCTTCCAGGAAGATTATCATCAACTAGAACTAGAATCAACTCACAGCTGTTGTTGTCACACAAATTACTTTTATGAAATTCTTTCACAGAAGGGCTAAATTTGTATGGGATTTCAGCATGTCCGGTGTTAACATTTATGATCTCTTATTTAAAAAATTTTTTTGCTATCTTGAACTGCAGCATCTGTTTTAATTTTGGATTCCTCCTATGTGGCGAGATTCGTTGGAAGGTCCCATATTGGTGAAATGTCCTGCTGATTTCCCTCAGCATTCATACCTATTTCCACCCCTCCCCAACTAATACATATTTTTTATTTCACATTTCCTTATTGTTAGTGAGGCCGCGTATCTTTACATATTATATATATATTTATTTATTTAAAGCTCTTTATTGGAATATAATTGCTTTACACACTTGTGCCAGCTTTTGCTGTACACCAAAGTGAATCAGCTGTATTTGTACATATATTCCCACATCCCCTCCCTCCCGTGACTCCCTCACCCTCCCTATCCCAGCCCTGTAAGTCATCACCCATCATCAAATTGATCTCCCTTTGTTCTGCAGCAAATTCCCACTAGCTATCTATTTTACATTACGTAGTATATATGTCAATGCTACTCTCTCACTTCGTCCCAGCTTCCCTTTTGTCCCCCACCCCCACCCCATGTCCTCAAGTCTGTTCTCTACATCTGCATCTTTATTCTTCTCCTGCCACTGAGTTTAGACGTACCATTTTTTTTTTAGATTCCATATGTATGAGTTAGCATACGGTATTTGGTTTTCTATCTCTGGCTTACTTTGCTCTGTATGACAGTCCCTAGGTCCATCCACCTCACTACAAATAATTCAGTTTCATTCCTTTTTATGACCTAGTAATATTCCATTGTATATATATGCCACATCTTCTTTATCCATTCATATGTTGATGGGCATTTAGGTTGCTTCCATGTCCTGGCTATTGTAAATAGTGCTGCAGTGAACATTGTGCTACATGTTTCTTTTTGGATTATGGTTTTCTCAGGGCATATACCCAGTAGTGGGATTGCTAAGTCATATAGTAGTCCCATTTTTAGTTTTTTAAGGAATCTCCAAACTGTTTTCCATAGTGGCTACACCAATTTACATTCCCACCAACAGGGCTGGAGAGTTCCCTTTTTTCTGCACCCTCTCTGGCATTTATTGATTCTAGATTTTTTGATGATGGCCATTCTGACCAGTGTGAGGTGATACCTCATTGAGGTTTTGACTTGCGTTTCTCTAATGATTAATGATGTTGAGCATCTTTTCATGTGTTTGTTGGCCATCTGTATGTCTTCTTTGGAGAAATGTCTATTTAGGTCTTCTGCCCATTTGTGGATTTGGTTATTTGCTTTTTTGGTATTAAGCTGCATGAGCTGCTTGTATATTTTGGAGATCAATGCTTTGTCCATTGCTTCGTTGGCAAGTATTTTCTCCCATTCTGAGGGTTGTCTTCTTTTCTTGTTTATGGTTTCTTTTGCTGTGCAAAAGCTTTTAAGTTTCATGAGGTCCCATTTGTTTATTCTTGATTTAATTTCCATGATTCTAGGAGGTGGGTCAAAAAAGATCCTGCTTTGATTTATGTTATAGAGTGTTCTGCCTATGTTTTCCTTTAAGAGTTTTATAGTGTCTGGCCTTACATGTAGGTCTTTAATCCATTTGGAGTTTATTTTTGTGAATGGTGTTGGGAAGTGTTCTAATTTCATTCTTTGACATGTTGCTGTCCAATTTTCCCAGCACCACTTATTGAAGAGGCTGTCTTTTTTCCATCGTATGTTCTTGCCCCCTTTGTCAAAGATAAATTGCCCATATGTGTGTGGGTTTATCTCTGAGCTCTCTATTGTATTCCATTGATCTTCCTTTCTATTTTTGTGCCAGTACCATACTGTCTTGATCACTGTGGCCTTGTCAGGAAGCCTGATTCCACCAAGTCTGTCTTTCCTTCTCAGGATTGCTTTGAGTATTCAGGGTCTTTTGCATTTCCATATGAATTGTAAAATTTCTTACTCTAGTTCTGTGAAAAATGCCATTGGTAATTTGATTTGGATTGCATTGAATCTGTACATTGCTTTGGGTAGTATAGTCATTTTCACAATGTTGATTCTTCCAATCCAAGAACGTGGTATGTCCCTCCATCTGTTTGTATCATCTTTGATTTCTTTCATCAGTGTCTTATAGTTTTCTGCATATATATCTTTGGCCTCCTTCACCAGGTTTATTCCTGTGTATTTCATTCTTTTTTTTCAGTGGTAATTGGGAGTGCTTCTAAATTTCTCTTTCTGCTCTTCCGTTGCTCGTGTATAGGAATGCAAGAGATACATGTGCATTAATTTTGCAGAGTGACAATTTTCTTCTTTCCAATTTGGATTCCTTTTATTTCATTTTCTTCTCTGATTGCTGTGGTTAAAACTTCCAAAACTATGTTGAATAACAGTGGTGAGAGTGAGCGCCCTTGTCTTGTTCCAGTTCTTAGAGGGAATGCTTTCAGTTTTTCACCATTTTGAATGATGTTGGCTGTTGGTTTGTCATATATGGCTTTTATTATGTTGAGGTAATTTCCTTCTATGCCCATTTTCTGGAGATTTTTTTTTATCATAAATGGATGTTGAATTTTGTCAAAGGCCTTTTCTGCATCTATTTAGATGATCATATGGTTTTTATCCTTCAATTTGTTAATATGATGTATCACATTGATTGATTTGCATATATTGAAGAATCCTTGCATTCCAGGGGTAAACCCCACTTGATCATGGTGTATGATCTTTTTAAAGTGCTGTTGGATTCCCTTTGCTAGTATTTTGTTGAGGATTTTTGCATCTATATTTATCTGTGATATTGGCCTGTAATTGTCTTTTTTGTGTGACATCTTTGCCTGGTTTTGGTATCAGGGTGATGGTGGCCTCATAGAATGAGTTTGGGAGTGTTCCTCCTGCTATATTTTGGAAGAGTTTGAGAAGATAGGTGTTAAGTCTTCTCTAAATGTTTGATAGAATTTGCCTGTCAATCCACCTGTCCCTGGGCTTTTGTTTATTGGGAGATTTTTAATCACAGTCTCAATTTCCGTACTTGTGATTTGTCTGTTCATATTTTCTCTTTCTTCCTGGCTCAGTCTTGGAAGATTGTATTTTTCTAAGAATGTATCCATTTCTTCCAGGTTATCCAATTGATTGGCATATAGTTGCTTGTAGTAGTCTCTCATGATCTTTTGTATATCTGTGGTGTCAGTTGTTATTTCTCCTTTTTCATTTCTAATTCTGTTGATTTATGTCTTCTCCCTTTTTATCCTGATGAGTCTGGCTAATGGTTTATCAATTTGTTTGTCTTCTCAAAGAACCAGCTCTGTTTTACTCAACTTTGCTATTGTTTCCTTCCTTTCTTTTTCATTTATTTCTCATCTGATCTTTATGATTTCTCTCCTTCTGCTCTCTTTGGGGTTTTTTGTTCTTCTTTCTCTATTTGTTTTAGGTGTAAGGTTAGGTTGTTTATTTGATATTTTTCTTGTTTCTTGAGGTAGGACTGTGTTGCTATAAACTTCCCTCTTAGAACTGCTTTTGCTGCGTCCCATAGGTTTTGGGTTGTTGTGTTTTCATTGTCATATGTTTCTAGATATTTTTTTATTTCCTCTTTGATTTCTTCAGTGATTTCTTGGTTGTTTAATAGCATATTGTTTAGCCTCCATGTGTTTAAATTTTTTACAGTTTTTTTCCCTGCAATTGATGTGTAGTCTCATGGCTTTTTGGTCAGAGAAGATGCTTGATACAATTTCAATTTTCTTGAATTTACCAAGGCTTGATTTATGACCCAAGATGTGATCTATCCTGGGGAATGTTCCATGTGCGCTTGAGAAGAAAGGGTGTTCTGTAGTTTTAGGATGGAGTGTCCTATAAATATCCATTAAGTCCATCTTGTCTAATGTGTTATTTAAAGCTTGTGTGTCCTTCTTTGTTTTCTGTTTGGATGATCCGTCCATTGGTGTAAGTGGGGTGTTAAAGTCTCTTACTATTATCGTGTTCCTGTCAATTTCCCCTTTTATGTTTGTTAGCATTTGCCTTATGCATTGAGGTGCTCCTATGTTGGGTGCATAGATATTTACCATTGTTATATTTCTTCTTGGATGGATCCCTAGCTCATCATGTAGTGTCCTTCCTGGTCTCTTATAATAGTCTTTACTTTAAAGTCTATTTTATCTGATATGAGTATTGCTACTCCAGCTTTCTTTTGACTTCCATTTGTGTGGAATTTCTTTTTCCATCCCTTTACTTTCAGTCTATATGTGTCCCTAGGTCTGAAGTGGGTTTCTTGTAGATAGCATATATACCCCACCAGTACATTTTTGAACTAAGTATTTTATTTTAAAGTTGTGATATTTAATACTGGGATTTTAAGTGTAGATATCAACAACTATTTATAGACTGAATCCTATTTGAGTTTGGATGGTTGTCATTTTGATATGTGACATGGGTCTCCACAGTGATGAACGGAGAGGTAAAAACATCTATACCTGTTAGTGGCATAGTTATCTATAATTGCCCTTTAAAGGTGCTTTCATAATTGAGAAGTGAAGAACTTATTAACATCCTTACATCAATACACTATACATCTGCACAAAAGAATGAAGAAGTTCTTTATGTATTAATAAAAAAAGATTTCTAATAATTCTTTTTACATGAAACTAGAAAGGTGCTTAGTGCATCCTGTAGGATGATACCGGATATGTATCATATATCCCCTATAAGGGACATATGTTCCCTGTAAGTGTCTATGATTGTCAGCACACTTTAACAACAGTAAAATGTTGTTGAAATAACAACAACATTGATGAGGAACACAGCTTGGAGAAAGAATTTACCATTACGCTTTTTATGTTTTTTGTTGTTTAACTCATATAAAAGTTTTAGAAATTTAAAATAAAATTTTAAAATATTTATGGAAGAACAGTTCTAAGGAAGGTAAGTCAATTCAGTAAAAACAGTACAAAGGGAACGGTTAGTTTTTTCAGATTTGGATTACTACAAAATTATGGCAAAAAAGTTAACATGATATCAGAGCAGAAAAAGAAAACAAGTACAGTTTAATAAAATATTGAATCTAGAAACTGATCAAGTGCAGCTGGACAAATTTTTGCAAAGTGAGCACACACCTCTGTTACTCTCATGCTAATCAAGATATAGAACATTGTTGGCATCCAAAAAACATCTCTTCTCCTTCCTTCTATTTATTATTCATCAGAAGGCAACCACTAGTCTCACTTCTATCACCAAAGATTAGTTTTGTCTTTTCTTAAATTATCCATAAATAGAATCATATAGGGCAATCATATTGCCCTATCTTGTATCTCATTTCTTTTTCTAAAGTTTTATGTTTGCGTATAGATGTAGTTTGGTCTTTTTCAATGCTATAGAGTATTCAGTGGTATGGATATACCCCAATTTGTCCATTCTACTGCTGATAGACATTTGAGTTGAATCATTTTTTGGCTTTTGCAAATAACACTGTGAACTTTTTTTTTATACACCTTTTGGTATATTTCTGCCAGGCTTATTTGCCTAGAATAATTGCTTATTCGCCTAGAATAATTGCTTATTCATGGGATTTGCCTCACCCAGCTTTAATAAATACTGATAATGTTTCAAACCAGTTGTACAATTTATATTTCTACCAACCCCTACTATTTTATCATTGGTTGCATTTCCCTGGTTATCATTGTCTATTAGTTTGTTTTCTAACCTTGTGAATCACTTTGTCTTATGTGCATATATATTTATAGAGCAATGTGATTTTATCCTTATTTATGAGTTATTTTAAGATGTATCAATTCATGTTATTATAGACTATGTTCAATGTTGGGATGGGTTTTTTAGAAACCCTAATTAATAAAATATGTGTTCTTTCAATATTGTCATATAATTTAATGATGTTTTAAGTACTTATAATTTTGTGTCTTTTACCAAGTGTTCTCTTTATTTTGCTTTTTTTCTAATTTATTTTGACTTATTTTTCTCTTAACACCTTAACTTTTTTTTAGCACCTTAACTTTTATAATGTAGTAAATTTATCTTATTTTTAGATAGTACTTAGTCACTCCATATTATTAACAATGAGAAAACTAATATATTTCCTTTTTCTTTCTCTCCCCTTCCTTTCCTCTACCACTGTTCTAGTTAATAATATTATCCGTAATTAGTTTACCTTTGTGATGCAAATACGAATACCATACTTGATTTATATCTTTTGTATGATCGTCTTTTATTACAGTTATTATGAATGAGAAAATAAGCCTCTTACCTTCTTCCTATGTGTTTTCTCTTTTATTGCTAGTTGTATCTATAATCTCCACATTGTTGGAGCAGATAAGTCTTTTAAATTCCCTCATTTGTTTTAGTCTCAGTTCTAATTTCAGACATGTTTAGTGCTCATTGCCAATTCTTTCATCATATCTGCAGTTATAAATTGTTTGCCTCATGAAATGCTATGGAAAGATTATCTTAGTTGTTTCATATTCAAAAGTATGACAGAAAGTCCTCATGCACACACTTTTATACCTTAAGTATATTGTAGCTTTTGCTTTATTGCTTTCTGGTATTGAATATGGCTGTGGAAATTTCTTAAGTTATTCTGATTTTTTTCCATTTGATAAGTGTTTTGCAACTTATCTTGACCAGGCAAAGTTTTATTTATTTTTTCCTTTGAAGACCATTACATTTACTAGATAGTTTGTCAATGGAGGTCATTCTGGTCAATTTCCTCTGGCCCATGGGTAAACCTCTTAATAACTAGATTCAATTGTTACTAATTTTAGGAAAATTTCTTTTATTATATTTGCCTTTTTCCTCTATACTATCATTTTAGTTACTTTTTGGAAACCTTCAATTATATATACTGTCTTAGATGGGTTGAAGTTATTCTGAAGAGATTAGTATGCCAGATATTTACCAAAGAGGGTTCTTGGGACAAATACCTGTAGAAATTAGGGGAAAGAAGCTTGATGAGCAAAAAGAAAAGCATGATGTACAAAGCAGATAGGGCTTAGCCAAGTCAATGAGGACTGGAACCAACTCAATGAAGACTGAAGAATGGTTTGTGGATAAAGTTTAGCTCTCAGTGCTGTGATTGGTCTTGAGACCACACTGGCTATTCTTAGTCTCCCTCTTCTACTCTGTATTTTAGTTTTTCCTCACCCTCACTAGCAATTCTGATCTCAGTGGCTTATTTTGTGGCACTACTCAGACTTTCAAAGTCCTTCTCAGACTGAAATTGCTGCAGTTAAACATTTTCCCAACAAAATTGTATCCAAGTGTATCACCTTGGTGTCAAACATAGCCCTCTAAGGCAGTGGTTGTGAACCTGTTTGGCACGAGGGACTGTTTTCATGGAAGACAATTTTTCCAAGGGCCTGGGGTGGGGGGGATGGTTTCAGGTTGATTCAAGTGCATTACATTTATTGTGCACTTTATTTCTATTATTATTATATCAGTTTCACATCAGATCATCAGGCATTAGATCCTGAGGGTTGGGGACCCCTGCTCTAAGGTTCCATTGTATACAAAAACTCTTACTTCTTCTTGATAATTAGAGAGAGTCATCCCTGCGAAGATGATGACTCCTTTTCATCTCTGCTTATCAATTGGCATAAAATAACTGAAATGCCCAGATACAGTCATAGCCTACAACTCAGTGCTATTTCCCCTTATGAGAGGATATCCCCTTTGGACTAGGAGTTCTCAACATATATAATCTAGAGTTGTGGTATCAGGGAGCATAAAATCCCTAATTGTGTTTGTGAGAGTGATGGTAAGCCCTTTGTGCTTCCATACATTTGTTACTGGACACATGCAGTCTATCTATATATAAAGGTCTTTGATTTAAGTGCTGGAAGATGATCTATTCTTGTAAATATTCACCTCCATGTTGGCACTACAGCTGTGCATTCAACTGTTTATATCATAACTTTGCCTGCCTGGCAGCTTTTGGATTGTATGATATGTGATATGACAAGTGTATCTCATGGAGATGTGAATGCTTCTGCTCTTCTTTTGCTGTAATTTGAAACAATATCATGAGGCATCTAGTATCTGTGGATTAAGTTCTCAGCAAATCCTCTAATAATAATGCTGACTGAGGCATTAAGTATAAAAGGAAAGTATAAAAGGAAATAAGTATATAAGGAAAGGAAAAGTATAAGTATAAAAGGAAGTATAAGTATAAAAGGAAAATTCATATCCAGAATATGTGTATTTTTCTAACAATGAGATTTGTTTGATTTTCTAGGGTGGAAGGTCTCCAAAACAGTCAGTGGTCTACCAGTTGGACAAACAGGACTTCAGGGAATTCATGCAGTAGGAATCAGCATTGATTTTTGTTGCTGGTAAGTTGGTTATTTGGTAGTAGCAGTTCAGAAACATGGTAAGTAGTTCCATGTATAGCCTCCATCCCTGCCACCATGACTACTTCATTCATGAACCTATTATATCAACATTGGGTGATTGAGGGCTATTGGCTGAGCATTTTGTCTGCCTGGTTACTTTCTATTTGTTCTGTGGTGGGTACACTCTTGTGGGTATTAATTATTATGCAAAGATCTCCACACTTTCTTTCACTCCTATATGCCTATCACATGCCTCAATTCCAGTACTCCATGTCTTAGATCTTCCTTCCAGGGCTTTGACTAGCTGGCCAATGAATTCACCAGTGTTCCCACTCCTTCCCTTCAAAGTAGATAGTCAAGTGCACTGCAGAAATCTCGGGCCACTGTGAGGATTTTCTTCACCACTATCTTTAGAGGCCACTCCTGAGTAGGGCTTTAGTGCAGTTTGTTATTTGGTCATAAGGGATGATCTCAAGGAGCCATAACTGTGTGCAATGAAGCAGGGCCTTGTGTGCAATACAGGTGAATGTCATAGGTATCTGGGTGGCCTGCTCATGTAGCTTGCTTGTGTGCTTCAGTTCTGTTCATGTGTGATCCCAGATGTACACTCCCAACTTATGGTGGAATATTGTTGGGCCTGCCCAACTTTATGACTCAGTGAGTTTGAGAAAGCCCAGTTCATGATGAGGAATACTTTCTACATTGTCCCTTGATTTTCCATGTCCAGAGCTCTGTTTTCGTCAGTATCCAGTAATATGCTAGGAACTATTTTTCAAAAAGTGAAAAATTCTCCACTTCGGATGGTATGGCCTTGTTCAGAAATCTGGTTTCCTGAATTATAGTTCTATTTACTATTTTTCCCAGCCAGTCCATTATTTTCCAAGCATTTAACATCCCAGTTTACATTGCTGAATGTTTGGAAAACTTTTCCACTGTCTTATGTCAGAAGCTGTCTGTGGTCCATCTAGCACAGGTGATAGAATCATCACTGCCAGCTGGAGGCTAAGATGATCTAGGCACAAAATACAATATTAGTATTTGCTTGCCGAGACCAGCTCGGCGACTCGAGGTGAGTGACGGGTGCCGCAAGCTTGAAGAAGACACAGACACAGACTGAAGAGAAAAGTGGGACCGGGGGGCTCAAGACCTCTCGGATCAAGAGCCCTGCTGACTCATCCCAGGCTGCTTTTATTGAGTTCGTGGGCTAACATTCTCAGGTTACACTCATAAACAATCAAAGGCCTCACATGACTGAGGCAATTATCTTTGTTTACTTCCTGGGTCCGAGTTGAGCAGGTGTGGATTTGAGCTGGGCCTGGAGAGCAAAACAGCCCTGGGGGCAGGAGACCTCTCTCAGATATTAGGGGTCTGTGCCCCACCCGTGTTGGCCCCTCTGCGACTGTGCCTGTCTTAGGTTGTTCCTCCCTTGAGGAATCTTACCTGTCTCTGGCTAACCAGTCATCCTCCAGGGCCAAACAGGGTGATATAAGGAAGGTTCTATGCACCACCCCTGTTGGCCCCTCTGCGGCTGTGCCTGTCTTAGGTTGTTCCTCCTCTGAGGAATCTTACCCGTCTTTGGCTAACCAGCCATCCCTCAGGACCAAACAGGGTGATATTAGTCTCCACGCCCCGCACCCTCAGCTCCTCCACTGCTCAAGCAGGACATTCTGAATCCCATCGCTCGGCCCACATACTTCAACACTTTCAATGCTTCAAAAAGGTTCCCGAATGTCTTCCCACATTTGCTTTCTTGAACCACTCCACTTCTGGTAACAGTTGTCAAAATTTTGGATGTCCCAAGAGTAGAGAGGATTAATGTTAAAGATTTTATTAGTGGGCGCCCAGTATTGACAAATGTGGAAGGGAGACAGAGGAAGCAGATTTGAACAGGAGATGTGTCACCGAGCAGTCCCAAAGAAGGGCTTAAATTATCCAGTGAGCTCTGAAGCTGGGTGGGCCTTTCAGAGTTATCCTGAGTTGGACAAAGGGACTGTGCCTTTGTAGTCTTACTTTGATCAGTCACTGAATAAAGGCTTCTTCTGGAATAGGCATGGCTTAGAGAAAATCAGTTATTTTTCAACCAAGGCAATTTCCAAAGGGGCTGGGGGCTAATGGTTATCTTCTGGCTGCAGTCCTAGTAGCTGGGGGCAATAAGTCCTTCATTCATAAAGGGGAATTTGGAGAGCTCAACACAGTGTGTTTATTACAAATATGTTGGATTTATTTTCTCTGTAATTACACACACACATACTCTCACACACACACAAAATGTGGCAATAGCTTTCCCGATAGTTTTGCTTTGTCAGATAATTCATTTTGCTAATATTTTATCTTTTTCTTGATAGTATATTTTTACAGATACTGTGCCAGTTCTTCCCTTTTTTATGTCTCTTAGAATGAGTTTCTTTTTCCTGGTCCATTTATTTATGGGGGTCTCTCTTATCATTAGAAATTGGTAATTTTAACATTTCTGGATAGCTTATTTTTGCAATACAAAAGTCCCCCCCCTTTCTAAGTAACCACAAATGCATACTGCTTCCTGCAAATATAGCTTGTTTATGTAGTTTCAGTGCAATCTTACTGACTCTACTTTTCTGAAATTAACTGGGTTAGAATAGCTTATGCCAACATCCAATTCATTTTATGTTTTCTTACATCTTGGCGTTTTTTGCCTTTAGCTTATATTTGGTCCTCAGAAGGTGTATTTTATGATCTACTGCAGCTGGATTCAACACCTGGACTCTATTGATATGTTAAATTTCTTTCCACTTCCTCATATGAGTACTCTGCATAAGCATTATTTCTTTTAGCAGTCCTTATTAGTATTATGGTTTTCTTTGTTTAATTTGTTATTTATTTATGTGGCTGCGCTGGGTTTTCATTGTGGCGCACAGGCTCAGTAGTTGTGGTGCATGTGCTCAGTAGTTGTGGTTTTCATTGTGGCACACAAGCTCAGTAGTTGCAGTATGTGGGATCTTAGTTTCCCAAGCAATGATTGAACCCAGGCCCCCTGCATTGGGAGTACGAAGTCTTAACCACTGGACCACCAGGGAAGTCCCAGTATTATGGTTTTATTTAAAAATTTGAGTTTTTTTCTTATACTTACAGTTTTTGAATAATTTCTGAGAGAGGAAATGTGTTCAATTTCCTGATCCATATAAATTCTGGAAACTGACCAATACATATATTCAAATAAGTGCCTTAAAAGTCTTTCTACAAATGTAATTGAACTTGCAGTATATTTTTAAAATAGGTTGGGAAAAGTTGGCAGCCTTGCAATAGTAAGTAGTTCAATCTATTAACCTGGCATTTATCCTAGTGTTCCTTTATATCCTTTAAGAGAATCCTACTTAATACCTCAAAGTGTGTATTACCTGGATAGGATTTTGCTTTCTATTATATTTTCTAGGTGATTATTGCTGATATATGGTAATGCTAATGATTTTTCTTAGCTAAGCTTATATGTGGCAACCTTGTTGAACTCTCTTATTTGTTATAGGTAGCTGTTGATACTCTTCATTTTTCTATGCAGTTTTAGTTTCCTTAGAATCATGCTTCACTTCTTTCTCACTTCTTCCTCTGAGATATGTTCATCAGTTGTAGTTCATCCTGTTCCTCTTGAAAGACAGTAGAAGTTCTAGTGTTTTCCTAATTTTTAAAGGGGTTGCATGTAAATTTATCTATGTTGTTTCCTATATGCTGTTGGTATACGACCTATATTATGTAAGGATAATTCCCACTTATTATTCTGAGCATTATTAAACATTTTGAGATGTTGAACCTTATCAAATGTTTTTCCTACATTAATTTACAATTTATATCTTAGTTCATTAATGGTAAGACACTTTGACAAAAGTTTCCCTTCCTAAAGTCACTTTTGAATTCCTGGGATAAAATCTATATACACATTTTATTTATTTATTTATTTATATTATACAGTTTGAAAATGGTTTATTCTTTTTTATTATTATTATTAATTTTTATTGGAATATGGCTACTTTATAATGTGTATTATATACACATTTTAAAAATGCAAAGATGGACTCAATTAGATAATATAATCATTACATATTGTGGTATTTTTGATCACAAGGAAAATTAATTTTCTTTTATTGTACCATCTTTACTAATTTTGAAATTAAGGATATTTAACAAATAAGTGAGGCAGTTATCTTACGTTTTCTTTCTCTAGTAAAACTTGTGTAAGATAGAGAGTTCCTTGATAATTTGATAGAATGTTCATTTAAAGCAACTTTGTAAAGCCATGAAGACTGTGTGTGGGAAGTGTAGGGATGTGGGAGTGGAGAAGCAGTTAGAGGTCTGTAATTAGCATTTCAATTACTGTCATGCTTGTTTATGTCTACTTTGCCAATTTTGACATATTTTTCCAGAAGACGATTTCATTTTGTCCAGATTTGCAAATATATTGGCATATAATTGTGTGTGTGTACACACAAATGTGTATATATGTATACAAACAAATAACTATTCATTTATATGTACATAGTATTTATATAATATTTATATACATGTATACTATATTTTGCCTAAATTATTTTCATTTTAAAATTTGTATTTTGTGTACTCTTACCTTCTTTCTTTTATAAAATATCATTTTGCTGGGGCTGTTTTTGCTTTATCAGTCTTCTCCAACAAAACATTTTTTAGGTATTTCAACTTATTAATCATGCTAATCAAATTTCCTACAGTATGAAAGGTTTCTGTGAGTTTTCCTGTTATCTGACAGATCCTTCAGCCTCTCTTTGGCTTCTTTTATGTCTCAGGTACTTGGTGGATGAGAAGGAGCTAGGAATCCAACATCTTTTCAAAAGTTAGCATCTTTTTAGGAGCCAATGCTAGGAAGAATTTCAAAAGGTATTGATGGAGACAGGGAGGGGAGCTATAAAGCCAGAAGGGAAGGTGTTTGTGTGTTAAGGGTGCTTTTAGCTATTTGTGAAAGACACTAAACAAATAATGTCTTAATAACTGAAGCTTAGTCTTCTCAGTGCATAAAATTCTGACAGACAGATTTTGCTGGCATAGGTTTAATGGCTAAATGTTGTAAGAATTCTGGGATATCATCTTGCATTACCTTAATTTGTGTTGTTGTAGCATTTACTTTTGATCCCTATTTAGCACTTACTGGGTGTCAGGTTTGTTTGTTACTTGTTTATTTTTATTCATTTACATTTAATCCTCACCGAAAAACTACGAAGTAGGTCTTATTATTTCTCCCATAGGCGACTTTGAAAGAAATAAAATCATTACGAAAAATTTCTAGTAAATTTCAGTTTATATCTCATTGGCCAACACTGAGGTAAAACCTATTCCTTTTCTAGGAATTGGACTTGTCTTCAATGAAATCAAAGCATCTCTGCCAATATCAGAAAACATGCAGGGTTCCTGTTATGAGGTGAAAATGAGGGGGTAGGAATAATAGTCCCTAAAATCTTTGTGGAAGAATTAAAAATATGGAAGGATTAAATTAAAAGTTTATGATAAGGCATGGTGAAACATAAATTATGTAAGATTCTTAGAGCCTGGAGCCACGTAATTGATATCATTGGTATTATCTGGCTTTGTATGAACAATAAACAAATAAAATGGTTTCAATAATTTTGTTTTTCTTGTTTTAGATAGACTAGATGCTTTTTATAATAAATGAAAACAATAGAGAGATAAAACAAGGATCACGTTCTGAAATATAAAACTTTGTTATATTGAGCTCTGTAAGCTTTGAAAATATTTGAGGACATAAATAAAAAAGTGAATTGTGTTAGAAAAATACAGTGTAACCCAGACAAAAATCAGGTGCATTTTATCAGAAAAATTATTTTTGACAGGAGATATGTAAAATTGATCATAAAAGTTTTTTCAGTGATATTTTGGAATTTTTGGAGAAAAATGAAAAAAAATTTAAATTGGATGCTATTGAGTAACAAAGCTAACAAAACTGAAAGTATAATGTAAAATTGTCTGGAGAAAACAGGGAAGATAATTTGGAAAAAACTTCCATGTTTTCAGATCTTTGTAAAAGGCATGCATTTATAGTGTAATAAACTTGAAAATTTATTGAAAAGAAATATAAGCTTATGGTTATATAAGCTGTTATAGCATGGGAAGTAATAATGGATGAAGATGACAGCAAACTTGAATTGTTCAGCAAAAGAGATTTAATTTGCTAGCTATGTGAAGTAGAACATATAATGACGGGAATTCATAGCATTTTGGATTGTTCTAACCCTGTGACCTTGCTCATGCTTTTTTCTATATAACTTCCCTACATTTTTTTATGTTTTTAAAGTTACATCTTAAATATAAAGTCCTCTTGATATTTCTTCCTAATCTGTCACACTTGAAAGTGATTTGTATTTTTTTTATTATATCTTAGTGATTTATTTGTCTCTTTTAATGAAGAAGTACACACACACACAAACACATTCTTTCCTACTAGAGACTTTAATCTCCCTGAGGACAGAATTTTAGTCCAAATTTCCTCTGTATCCTAAAACAGTTCCCCTGATGCTGACTGTTGTATAGGGAGTAGAATGCAGTATCTTTTTGTTGATAAAATGGAGAACATAGATCAATGGCAGCAGTTTTTTTTTTAAGCTCTTTATTGGAAAATATTTGCTTTACACTCTTGTATCAGTTTTTGAGGTACACCAAAGTGAATCAGCTATATTTATACATATATTTCCATATCCCCTCCCTCCCGTGACTCCCTCCCCCACTCCCTGTGCTGGCCCTCTAAGGCATCACCCATCATCAAGTTGATCTCCATTTGTTATACAGCAATTTCCCACTAGCTATCTATTTTACAGTTGGTAGTGTAAATATGTCTATGCTACTCTCTCACTTCTTCCCAACTACCCCTTTACCACCCATCCCAGCCCCGTGTCCTCAAGTCTGTTCTCTACATCTGTATCTCCACTCTTGCCCTGTCACTGCGTTCATCAGTACCATTTCTTCAGATTCCATATATATGAGTTAGCATAATATATTTGTTTTTCTCTTTCTGGCTTACTTCACTCTGTATGACAGTCTCTGGTCTATTCACCTCATTACATATAGTTCAATTTCATTCCTTTTTATGGCTCAGTAATATTCCATTGTATATATGTGCCACATCTTCTTTATACATTCAGATGTTGATGGGCATTTAGGTTGCTTCCATGTCCTGGCTATTGTAAATAGTGCTGCAATGAACTTTATGGAACATGTTTCTTTTTGGATTATGGTTTTCTCTGGGTATATGCCCAGTAGTGGGATTACTGGGTCATATGGTAGTTCCATTTTTAGTTTTATAAGGAATCTCCAAACTGTTTTCCATAGTGGCTATGCCAATTTACATTCCCACCAGCAATGCAAGAGAGCTCCCTTTTCCCCACACCCTCTCCAACATTTGTTGTTCCTAGATGTTTTGATGATGGCCATTCTGACCGGTGTAAGGTGATCCCTCATTGTGGCTTTGACTTGCATTTCTCTGATGATTAGTGATGTTGAGCATCTTTTCATGTGTTTGTTGGCCATCCGTATGTCTTCTTTGGAGAAATGTCTATTTAGGTCTTCTGCCCATTTGTGGATTGGGTTATTTGCTTTTTTGGTATTAAGCTGCATGAGCTGCTTATATAATTTGGAGATTAATCCTTTGTCCATTGCTTCATTTGCAAGTATTTTCTCCCATTCTGAGGGTTGCCTTCTTGTTTTGTTTATGGTTTCTTTTGCTGTGCAAAAGCTTGAAAGTTTCATGAGGTCCCATTTGTTTATTCTTGATTTTCTTTCCATGATTCTAGGAGGTGGGTCAAAAAGGATCTTGCTTTGATGGATGTCATAAAGTGTTCTGCCTATGTTTTCCTCTAGGAGTTTTATAGTGTCTGGCCTTACATGTAGGTCTTTAATCCATTTTGAGTTTATCTTTGTGTATGGAGTTGGGAAGTGTTCTAATTTCATTCTTTGACATGTTGCTGTCCAATTTTCCCAGCACCACTTATTGAAGAGGCTGTCTTTTTTTCCATTGTATATTTTTGCCTCCTTTGTCAAAGATAAGCTGCGCATATGTTCTTGGGTTTACCTGTGAGTTCTCTATTCTGTTCCATTGATCTTCCTTTCTATTTTTGTGCCAGTACCATACTGTCTTGATCACTGTAGCCTTGTCGTATAGTTTGAAGTCAGGAAGCCTAATTCCACCAAGTCTGTCTTTCCTTCTCAAGGTTGCTTTAGCTATTCAGGGTCTTTTGTGTTTCCATACAAATCGTAAGATTTCTTGTTCTAGTTTTGTGAAAAATGCCGTTGGTAATTTGATCGGGATTGCATTGAATCTGTAAATTGCTTTGGGTAAGATAGTCATTTTCACAACGTTGATTCTTCCAATCCAAGAACATGGTATGTCCCTCCATCTGTTTGTGTTGTCTTTGATTTCTTTCAACAGTGTCTTATAATTTTCTGCATACAAGTCTTTTGCCTCCTTAGGCAGGTTTATTCCTAAGTATTTAATTCTTTTTGTTGCAATGGTGAATGGGAGAGTTTCCTTAATTTCTCTTTCTGCTCTTCCGTTCTTCGTGTATAGGAATGCAAGAGATTTATGTGCATTAATTTTGTATCCTGCTACATTACTAAATTCATCGATTAGTGCTAGCAGCTTTCTGGCAGAGTCTTTAGGGTTTTCTATGTATAATATCATGTCATCTGCAAAGAGTGACAATTTTACTTCTTTTCCAATTTGGATTCCTTTTATTTCATTTTCTTCTCTGATTGTTGTGGCTAAAACTTCCAAAATTATGTTGAATAATAATGTTTAGAGTGGACACCCCTGTCTTGTTCCTGTCCTTAAAGGGAATGCTTTCACTTTTTCCCCATTTAGAATGATGTTGGCTGTTGGTTTTTCATGTATGGCTTGTATTATGTTGAGGTAATTTCCTTCTATGCCCATTTTCTGGCGAGTTTTTATGATAAGTGGATGTTGAATTTTGTCAAAAGCTTTTTCTGCATCTATTTAGATGATCATATGGTTTTTATCCTTCAATTTGTTAATATGGTGTATCACACTGATTGATTTGCGTATATTGAAGAATCCTTGCATTCCAGGGATAAACCCCACTTGATCAAGGTGTATGATCTTTTTAATGTGCTGTTAGATTCCCTTTGCTAGTATATTGTTGAGGATTTTTGCATCTATATTCATCAGTGATATTGGTCTGTAATTGTCTTTTTTGTGTGACATCTTTGCCTGGTTTTGGTATCAGGGTGAGGGTGGCCTCGTAGAATGAGTTTGGGAGTGTTCCTCCTTCTGCAATATTTTGGAAGAGTTTAAGATGGATAGGTGTTAGCTCTTCTCTAAATGTTTGATAGAATTTGCCTGTGAATCCGTCTGGCCCTGGGCTTTTGTTTGTTGGGAGATTTTTAATCACAGTCTCAATTTTAGTACTTGTGATTTGTCTGTTCATATGTTCTATTTCTCCCTGGTTCCATCTTGGAGGATTGTACTTTTCTAAGAATGTATCCGTTTCTTCCAGGTTATCCAATTTATTGGCATATAGTTGCTTGTAGTAGTCTCTCATGATCTTTTGTAGTTCTGTGTTGTCAGTTGTTACTTCTACTTTTCCATTTCTAATTCTGTTGATTTGCGTCTTCTCCCTTTTTTTCCTGATGAGTCTGGCTAATGATTTATCAATTTTGTTTATCTTCTCAAAGAACCAGCTTTTAGTTTCATTGATCTTTGCTATTGTTTCCTTCCTTTCTTTTTCATTTATTTCTCATCTGATCTTTATGATTTCTTTCCTTCTGCTCACTTTGGATTTTTTTTGTTCTTCTTTCTCTATTTGTTTTAGGTGTAAGGTTAGGTTGTTTATTTGATATTTTCCTTGTTTCTTGAGGTAGGACTGTATTGCTATAAACTTCCTTCTTAGAACTGCTTTTGCTGCGTCCCATAGGTTTTAGGTCATTGTGTTTTCATTGTTATTTGTTTCTAGGTATTTTCTGATTCCCTCTTTGAATTCTTTAGTGATTTCTTGGTTGTTTAGTAGCATATTGTTTAATCTCCATGTGGTTGTATTTTTTTATAGTTTTTTTTTCATGTAATTAATATCCAGTCTCATGGCATTTTGGTCAGAGAAAATGCTTGATATGATTTCAATTTTTTTTGAATTTACTGAAGCTTCATTTGTGACCCAAGATGTAATCTCTCCTGGAGAATGTTCCATGTGCATTTGTGAAGAAAGTGTGTTCTGCAGTTTTTGGATGGAATGTCCTATAAATATCCATTAAGTCCATCCTGTCTAATGTGCCATTTAAAGCTTGTGTGTCCTTCTTTGTTTTCTGTTTGGATGATCTGTCCATTGGTGTAAGTGGGGTGTTGAAGTCTCCTACTATTATTGTGTAACTGTCGACTTCCCCTTTTATGTTTGTTAGCATTTGCCTTATGTATTGAGGTGCTCCTATGTTGGGTGCGTAGATATTTACAATTGTTATATGTTCTTCTTGGATGGATCCCTTGATCATTATGTAGTGTCCTTCTTGTCTCTTGTAATATTCTTTACTTTAAAGTCTATTTTATCTGATATGAGTATTACTACTCCAGCTTTCTTTTGACTTCCATTTGCATGGAATATCTTTTTCCATCCCTTTACTTTCAGTCTATATGTGTCCCTTGATCTAAAGTTGGTTTCTTGTAGACAGCATAAGTAAGGCTCTTGTTTTTGTATCCATTCAGCCAGTCTGTGCCTTTTGCTTGGAGCAGTTAATCCATTTACATTTAAAGTGATTATTGACATGTGTGTTCCTATTACAATTTTCTTAATTATTTTGGTTTTGTTATTGTAGGTCTTTTCCTTCTCTTGTGCTTCCTGCCTAGAAAAGTTCCTTTAGCAATTATTATAAGGCTGGTTTGCTGGTGCTGAATTCTCTTAACTTCTGCTTGTCTGTAAAGCTTTTGATTTCTGTGTTGAATCTGAGTGAGATTCTTGCTGGGTAGAGTATTCTTGGCTGTAGGTTTTTCTCTCTCAGGACTTTCAGTATATTCTGCCATTCCCTTCTGGCCTGCAGAGTTTCTGCAGAAAGATCCACTGTTATCCTTATGGGTTTTCCTTTATATGTTATTTGTTGCTTTTCTCTTACTGCTTTTAATATTTTTTCTTTGTGTTTAATTGTCATTAGTTTGATTAATATGTGCCTCAGTGTATTTCTCCTTGCATTTATTCTCTGTGGGACTCTCTGTGCTTCTTGGAATTGAATAATTATTTCCTTTTCCATTTTGGCAAAGTTTCCCACTATAACATTTTCAAATATTTTCTCAGACTCTTTCTTTTTTCTTCTTCTTCTGGGGTGCCTATGATTCAAATGTTGGTGTGCTTAATGTTGTCACCAAGGTCTCTGAGGCTGTCTTCCATTCTTTTTATTCCTTTTTCTTTTTCCTGCTCTGTGGCAGTTATTTCCCCCAATCTATCTTCCAACTTGCATATTCGTTCTTCTGCCTCAGTTATTCTGCTGTTTATAGCATCTAGAGTATTTTTAACTTTGGTTATTTTGTTATCTATTACTGTTTGTTTGCTCTTTAGTTCTTCTGAATCCTTATTAACTCTTTCTTGTATTTTCTGTATTTTGTTATTGAGATTTTGGATTATCTTTACTATCATTGCTCTGAATTCTTTTTCAGGCAATTTTCCTATTTCGTCTTCATTCATTTGGTCTTGTGTATTTTTACCTTGTTCTTTCATCTATGACATATTTTCTTGTCATCTCATTTTCCCCCCACTTTGGATGGGCAGGATTGTGTTCCTGTCCCACTGAGTGTTTGGCCTGAGGTTTCAAGCACTGGAGTTTGTAGGCTGTTGAGTATAGCTGGGTCTTGGTGTTGAGTTGAGAACCTCTGGGAGACCTCACTCTGAAGAATATTCCCTGGGAACTGGGTTTCCCTGTTAGTCCAATGTTGTGGACTCAGAGCTCCCACATTAGGAGCTCAGGCCTGACAGTGGGCTTGTGAATCAAGATCCCACAAACCGTGTGGAGCAGGGAAAATGAAAAAAAATTAAAGAAAAAGTAGGAGAACAGCAGAACAATAGCAAGATAAAAGATATGATAATTGGAAACTAACAGATGTGTTAGAAAAATTTTAAAAAAGAAAAAAAAAGATGGAGCAACAACTGGAAGGTTTAACAACTGCAATAGCCTAAGTGAGGAGGTAGGAAGAAAAAAAAAGAAAAAGGTAAAGAAAAAAGAAAGAAAGAAAGAAAGAGAGAGAGAGAGAGAGAGAGAAAGAAAGAAAGAAAGAAAGAAAGAAAGAAAGAAAGAAAGAAAGAAAGAAAGAAAGAAAGAAAGAAAGAAAGAAAGAAAGAAAAAAAAGCCAGAAAAAGCCTTGGCTGTGGGAACGGGGCTTAGACAAGGGTAGGGGTTGGGGGGGTAGTTAGGCAATGGGCAAGGCCTACGCTTAGAAAAGTCCCTGGGAGTGGTGGGGAATGGGGTCCAGGAATGTCTCTGGTCCTGGGAGCAAAAGACCCAGTGGGTTAAGGTACCTAGCAGGCTCCCTGGGCCCGAGTTGGTGGGAGAAATGCTAGGCACCTCCCCTAGTCCTCCAGTCTCAGTGGGTCCCTCCTCCTTGGGTTCTCTTCTTTCTCACCCTCTCTCTCCTATTCCCCTAGGACCCTCACAGCTGCAGGGGGCACTGAAAGGCAGGAGACCACATTCTGACACCCAACAGGCTTCCTAGGGCCAACTGGGCTAGGGTAATGCCTGCGGCACTTCCCCAGATCTCCCAGTCTCATAGGGTCCCTGTCTGCGTCTCTTCCTCTCCCCCGCCCCCGACTCTCCCAGGACCCAAGCAGCTGGAGGGGGCCCAGAGAGTGAAGGACCAGACCTGGGAGCCCAGTTGGCCTCCCTGGCCAAGACGACAGGCGAATCGCCCTCTCACCTCCCTGTCCCCCAATCTCAAAGCCCCCACCCCCTCCTGTCTGCCTCTCCACCTCCTCACCCCTCCTCCCTCCTTCCCACATCCCCAAGACCCAGGCAGCCTGGAGGGGGCTGTGAACAGTGGAGGACCCCAC
Organism: Hippopotamus amphibius kiboko; assembly: GCF_030028045.1. Taxonomy (NCBI): domain Eukaryota; kingdom Metazoa; phylum Chordata; class Mammalia; order Artiodactyla; family Hippopotamidae; genus Hippopotamus; species Hippopotamus amphibius. Next base: position 32,098,769 of record NC_080189.1, on the reverse strand, counting down.
TGGGGAGCCCAGCAGGCCCCCAAGCCAGGCATCTCAGCAGGCCTTCTGGCCTCCTGGATGGGAGAAACCCAGTTGTGGTTTCCCTGATCTCCCCAGCCCCCAGTGGTCCCTCCAGGCGAGAACTGCCCCCCTCATCCAGCCACCCCACAGGGGCGCTGGTCCCATCTGGCTTCCCCTTCCCTGCCCCCCTGACTTCCCCCAGGTCCTACCCGGTTGCTCTGGGGTTCCTGCCATCTGCTTGGGCCTCAGGTCCCCCGCCAGCCTCCAGCAACTGTTCTATTTATGGGGAGACGCGGTCTCCATGTCTTCCCACGCAGTCATCTTGACTCTGCCCCCCAGTTATTTATTTAAAGGCAAAAACACACAAAAAAAGTTTCCCAAAATTTTGGTTAATAGATAGATAGCTACTTAGAGAACATATTCTGTTACCAAGCTGCAGACACCCTGTTGCTTGAAATAATATATCTAGAATTTGCTTATCTCTTCTTATAGATTTCCTTCCAGCTGATATTCTGGTAGGTTTCCTCCTCACACCAGCTCTTGTATTCTTTAGACTTCCACAATTGTCAGTCTCAGTTAGCCCATACTTCAAAGTAAATAGTAGATACTGGCTAAATAAGTATTTGTTACAAAATAGAACCCAGAGTGATGGTCCTATGAGAAGACATTAATCAGAAAGCAAGCTCCTTTCTGCTTATATCATCTCCATGGATGTTGGAAGAAGAAGGAACAATTTATAAAATATGGAGAAGAGATTGGGTATTGTATTTAATTTTATATTCTTAGCTTGATAGTACAGGTTAAGTTAAAATTAATCATCTCTACTTAGTAATTACACTTTATAAATTACTGTAGTATCCTATAACTTTGGTGACTAACAGTGGCATAACTCTTAATATTCATAAAGGTGAATTAAGTGAAAGGTGTTATTACTACATTATTACCAAATCAAGTAGAATGACATTTTCAAAACTAAAAAAATATGAAATAGATAACATTGACATAATATAGATATGGGAAAAAGTTACATAATTTCTCCAGCCTAATTCACCCATTCTGTCAAGATTTTACTTATAGGCAACCATATTTAACATGCTGTTTTATAATTTTCTTTTCATAAACCTTAAGTTTTGAACATCTGCATATGTCATTAATTATTCTTAAACACAAATGTTTTAAATAATTATTTAGGCTTGCATCTTATAGGTGTATCATAATTTTAAAAACATTTTCCATTGTTCGGTTCATAGGTTGGTATCAATTTTATCACTGTGATAAAGAATACTGCAAATAAAGTATCTAAAATTTACAATGTGTTCTCATATTTCTAGACATAAAATGGGGGAATCAAATTATACAGAAATGTTTATGTTTTTCTAAATTGTCAAATACCAGCTGACTGTCCCAAAAACGTTATTCAGGAGGGCCACAATATAAAGGATTGTTAATTAACCATAATTTGTGTGAGCTTTACTTTTTCTTCTTACATTGGAATGGAAAGTTAAGAATATTGTACATTGATCTAGTTAGTATAGCCAGGCTGTATTAATAGAACCATAAACTATGGTTGTATTTTCTTTTTGACTACTTTAACAGTTGTGTTTAGTTTCATTCTTATAAAAATTCAGTGCTTAATGAATAAATGAACCATGAAATAATGTTCTTAAAAGGATGGACCGTTTATATAATGATTCGTTACTTACAACTTAAGTGTTATAGAAAAAGATAATACTATCTTTAAAATACATAGATGACAGGTTGATTTATCTTTGGGTTCTTTGTCTTTTGATGCACAGACTCTTTAATGACAACTCATTTATTAATTTTGACAAGGTATACCTTCTATGTATATGACACCATAGTGGTGCTGGGGGTATATATAAATGAATAAAATACAGAGTCCTCCCTCAAGGAGTTTAAAAGCAGTATGATAGACACATGAAAATAAATAACCATGATATAGGATGAAATACTAACTGTCCCAGAGAACTGTGAAGAGAGATTCCGGTAAAGTGCTGATGGATGTAATTGCAATTGCTTCTATCTAAGGGACTAGGTAGGTCAACATTGGTGGGGACTTTATTTACTAAGTGGAGTTTTACTCTGTTTCAAAAAGGTCATTCTTTTTCACTCTAAAGATAGTAGAAGGAATATTATAATTCCATAGACATAGTAACATTAACTAAAATATTAACAGATATCCTAAAATGTCAATGCTGCAAGGAATCTCAAAAATTATCTAATTCTATATGTTATCAAGACGTTATGAAATATTCAGGGCATTGAGGCAAGTTTACAACAAAACCTCAGCTATCCAGAGCCATGTAATTGTTACATGAGAGCTCAAACCTTGATTACTACTTTTCTCTGATTCCTAGATTATTTGTCTTGGCTATGTAAGACTTGTGGGGGAGGAGAAGCCTTTAGTGAAAGTACTTATATCTGTTGAATTAGGTCAATTTGGAGGAAATTGTGGCTGAATAATAAGAATGAATATCCTCATCAAATGGTTCTGCCAGATAATTCCATCTGCCATGAACATAGCAATTTCTATCTACAATTAGAATTTAAATCAAAATGCATTTCTTAAGAGAGTAGGTCTTAAAAGTCTTTACCACAAGAAAAAAATTGTAACTATATACAGTGATAGATGTTAACTAGACTTACTGTGGTGATCAATTCACAATATATATAAATATCAAATCATTATATTGTACACCTGAAGCTAATACAATATTGTGTGTCAATTATACATCAATTAAAAATGAATTTCTTAAGATTTATTTTTATTGGAGAATATTTTAAATTGAGAATCAGGAAATTGGGGTTTATCCTTTACTCTGTAAACAGTGTAAACAATTAGTAGTATGAACTTGGTAAAGTCCTTTGACCTTTCTTGATATAGTTTTCCTCATTTATTAAAACAGGAGAAATCACTCTGTGAACTCCAAGTCCCTTTTAACTGTGTCTAAATTTTTCTTAGCTTTTTTTTTCATCAAATCCTAAATGAAATATAAATTTCATAAATGATTTTGCTAGAGGGGAAAGCCATGGAGTTGGCTGATGGAAACTCTCATGCTAAGTTGTCAATGCCTCGATGAGAGTGCATTGTTTTATAAGAACCTTTCTTTCCAAGTTAAATTTTTTTGTCTTCCATTTCTATTTGATGCATTGTTAAAATTCATGCCCCAATTCAACTGTTACTGTAAATTATTTTTTAAAGTTATAATTACATGCTTTGTCTTTTAAATACAGCTACATAATTACTATGAAGACATTCTATGTTGAATACAGGTGGGATGTAATAAAACGTACCTTTTCTGAACAAAGGGGGTAAAAGCTGTGCAAATCACAGCCATAATTACTAGGTGCAGGTGTATAGAAAAAAAAACACATGATTTTCTAGTCAGTGTACTCATTCATCTTATTTTGAGTAGGAAATTATACTTTTTCTAATTTAAAAAAAAGTCATTTCGGGCTTCCTAGGTGGCGCAGTGGTTAAGAATCCGCCTGCCAATGCAGAGGTCACGGGTTCGATCCCAGCTCCAGGAAGATCCCACATGCCGCGGAGCAACTAAGCCCGTGTGCCAAAAAAAAATAAAAAAATAAAAAATAAAAAAAAGTCATTTTGATTTGCTAAGCACTTGATTGGTTGAATAATATCACACACTTGTATTTTTGTATGGGATGGCCTGATTTGGGGATGCCTTCTTGAAAATGTTAAGAGATTTTTTGTTTGTTTGTTTGTTTGTTTTTAAATCCATGGTGTATTATTTTTTTCCAAACTGTTAACTCAGTGCTGACTCTTGTCTAGAATATGAGAAATGTGTGTGTGTGTGTGTGTGTGTGTGTGTGTGTGTATGTAGTACACCACTCTAGAAGACCAAATTTGACCAGGCCTTTTTGTATGTTGTGCTTATCCATTAAGCGTTTGAAACTACTTTGCTTGTCTAATTTGTGTGTAAAGCCAAAAAATAAAAAGTTGGCTCATATGTGGCCTGCCTTTTCATATTTGTCTGTAATCAGTACCACAAATTTCCTCCAACATACTTAGAGCTAATTAGGAAGATACTGCTTTGTGTGCCTATACAAAATACAATTATGATTTGTGTGATGTATTCCTATGTTGGAAGATATCAGAGAGAAGAAAGTAAATATTAATATAAAACTCTAAAATATAAACACTAAAATGCACACTGTATTGTGGTAAACAGACAGTTCTTGGTATGCTACTTATATAACTGCATTACCAGCATAATTAATAATCACTTCTGATCTAGAATTTAGTTCCACTGTTCCTAAACCATGAAGCATGTCAGAGAAAAACAAACAAAAAAACCCTTCCTCAATTCTTAGGAAAGTTGGCTAGGTAATACTCACTAATTATCTACAAGAGGCTTTGTGAATTTGGTAAAATTTATTTTCAGAAATAAATGAGCAAATTCTTCAAACACTCAGATTAGTGCTTGTATGGTCTGGAACCTCTTATTAACTAATAATTCTGGGAACTTAAGGGACTCTTGAGCAATTTTTAATATATAGATATTATTAATAGCTGGTTCTTTGACATGTTGAAGATTATAATGCCCACCATCATGACTAATTAAGTAAGATAATTACAGATATAATGTGTTCAATTGAGATGCATGGAAGATGTTGGCTAATGATAGCAATCACAAAGTGAAGGGTCTATTCAGTTGTTGAAAATGTGGTTTTTCTAATAAAAACAAAACTCTTCTGTCATTTTAATCTAGAATTAATTTGTACAACTATTTCCATTAGCTGTAATTTCCCATGTAATCAGTTCTTTAGCAAATGAACAATGTTTCTTTCTTATATGTAATTATTAGTGGTTATGGTTGACATTCATCATATATAAAGTGGTTATTAATATAAGCATCTTATTAGAGATGTCCAATTTAACATCTTGAATTAGTTTATGAATCATGCATGCATATTCTTCTACATATAATAATCAAGACACAGGTTTTAGAAGAGATATAACTGAAGTACTATGCTATTTTGTATATTTAGTTTAAAATTGTACTTGAGCAAATTTTGATATAATTAAACCAAACTGGACAAAATATAAAATATGGTGTTTTTCAGGCATTGTACAATAGGTAGCACAGGTCTAAGATTCTTGAGAGAAGGGAAACACATGAACCTGAGCTTTCATTCCATAACATTTTTTGACTAGAGCATAGGGGTGTGGAAGCTAAGTAGACAATAGCTGTCTTGCTGAGCTGAGAGGGTAGAAATAGAAATTTAAGTGTGCTGAATTTGTTGGAATTTGCAGAAGATTATACAGGGAATGAGAGAACTGCACAGAGAGAGATGCCTAAAGTCTTTATAATATTCCCCTTAAACTTTTGGCTGAAAGTTGGACTGTGTATAGATGGAATGATATTCTATGTGGCTTAAAATATAACAGTTATTATACAGCTGAATGCTAAATGAACATATTAAAGATTGCACAGTGCTGGAAATTCTAGACTTCCAATCCATTCAGAATAGACGGACCTCTTTGAGATACTCGGTATTCATTTGAGAAAACAGAAATTATGTGCTTTAAGAGTGAAAACTGTGCCCTAAAGCAGGGTTGACAAAGCTTTTGTGTGATAGGCTAGGTACTAAATATTTTAGGATTTCATGACCATATATTCTTTATGGTAGCTACTCAACATTGCCATCTTAGTGTAAAAAAAAACACACAAAAGCTACAGGCAATACATTAAATAGATACAGGTACTTTAAAACATAACAAAATACACATACACACACACAAAAAACAACCAAAAACAAACCATAAGCTGAATTTAACTTGTGGGCTCTAGTTTGTCAATCTCTGCCATAGAGTATGTGCTGTATTCTAGGACTAAAGACAAACCCTAAGTAGACCTCCTTAAGAAAGCATGAAACCAAGCCTGACATGGTCAATTCCTAAATCACTGTCTGAGACGTCACATATTTGTCAAAGGTGAAAAAGTAGAGTAGCAGCCAGCCTTGTCCATTTCTTCCACCTCCACACACTAACCAGTAGTTTCCTTTATCTGTGTTATAAACTGCCTAGTTGGATACACACACATACACACACACATGTATGCATGCATATATATGAATATTCACAGATCTATATACATACCTGTCCATATATCTACATGTATGTGTATATGTAGATATGTGTGAATGTTTACAGATCATATATGTTCATACATATGTATTTTCACAGATGTGTATATCCAGTTGTACAAATTTGATGGTGCTATATAAAGTTCTGGACCTGGATGAACAGACTGGTTATTTTTACAGGTGACCTAGAATAGTCTCCTTTAATCCTTCCTTTCCAGTACTGTTGAGCATAGAATTGCTTTCTAATACAGTATCGCTATGCTGTTTTACCTTTCTATAATCTTGATTAAGCTTTTAATTAACTTAACATGATATATCCAAATGACATAGGAATTTTGGGTGGGCTTTCATATAGGCAAATATTCAGAGTTTCTGTTTCTTAACTTATTCTAAATATGTAGTTTTTTTTTGCAGACATAGCTAAAGAGTAACTTCATAATATTTTGCTGGAATTATATAGCCATCAAAGTACAGTGTGTCTTATTAAATATCTTTACATTTTTTAAGATAGGATGAAATTTTTAGAAACTCATAGAAGAGATGTCAGGAAGTTGTTTAACTGTTGGAGTATGCTAGAAGATACTCAAGTAATTAATTATTTATCAAGTTTCTGCTTTGGAACTAGTACCATTTTTAGTACCAACAATGTAAAAACAAGTTTATTATTCCTCAGAAGATACATTATATCTGAACAATCAAGATGCTTCCGCATGAAATAGAGATTAATATGTCAAGGTATACTATAAAGAAAAAATTAATAAAATTTTTAAAGCATAAGCATTTTATCAAGAGGTAAGAATTTATACGAAATGAAATCTATTTGACTCTGTTTCAAGCTGGAAATGAGGATTGTCTTCTAATGATGTTAGCTATAGTTTTCTTAATATTTCCTTTTAAATAAGCAATTAAACTACACAAAAAATCTCTATGGTCTTATTTTTATAACTTACTATTGTTTGGTATACTTTTGATTAGGGAAGGTTATTTCATTTTATAATTGGAAATAAGACTTAAAAATGACAGTATTCTTGGGAGATGAAACAGTGGCATGTGAGAGATGGAATAAAAATGACTGACAACTGATCATTTCTTGAGGCCAGATTTTGATAGCTGGGAAAGCTGTAGGTATTAACAGAGGGGACAGAGGATGAGTTAGGGGGCCAAAAGCTGAATAACTTTTCTTTCATTGTATTGCTTAGGGCCAGCCTGAGAAGAGTCACAATTTGGCATGCAATTCTTGTCTTTCAGTGTTTTGGAGTTAGATGGAGGACACTAGTAAATATCAAACCATAAAAACGCATCTATCTTTTCATTTACACAAACAGAATGCTAAATTATGTATGGGAAAAAATGATAACCCTGGGCTTGATGTCCTTTCCAAGTGCTAGCATTTGCCAGGTTCCTAAGGATTAATTTCCACTTGGAGAATTTACACCAGCTAGCTAAATGATACTTAGATGGCTGCTGCATATTTAGACCAAGTTTCAGCAAAATTAATTGTTAGCACACAGAAAGGAGAGTGGCTGCAGAGTATTCCTTTGTGAGCTGAGTAAATCTGCATGGAAACTGTATTTTGGGAGATAATATTAAAATATGCAGTAAAATCACAATGAATCCTAAAAGGGAAAGGACAAAAAACTGTTACAGCAAACCTTTGAAAAATGTGAATTACCCATCATTTTCCACAATCCTCTTTATGTTTTCAGTCTAACATATTACTCTTGTGGCTGATTAAATTGGGGGAATTCAATAAAAAGTAAAATGAAGGTAAAGTTATTTTATACTGAACCATCAATGCATACAGAGTTTTACAACAATTGGAATACTCAGACCAACAAGGTCCTAGTCTTAGATGTTCATGTGTTCTAGTGGCAAGAGACAGAATAATGGATTTGCAGTGAAAATAAGTGGAACCGTGGGTAGCCACTTCCATTGACCCTGCTCACATATTTAAGATTTTTTTTTCTTTTACCTAATGGAACAAGTATAATGTCTTATTATCCCACTGCAATTTGAACTATCTTTTGTTTGTTCCTCAGATAGTGAGGAGGCTCTCAGTGACTTTTTATTTTTGGAAATTTTACAGATATTAGGTGTATTTGGACCAGAAAAGACTCACTGAATTAAGTTTTTGATGGTAGTAAGGAGGCTCTCAGTGACATTTTTCCTACCATCATTTATTTCCTGATCATAAACTGATTGCAGTATGGTTTTCAAAAATACTTCCTTTCCCTTTTTGACAAATTATTAAAACTATCGTGTGGCTTCCTGGTATAGATTTCAGTTCAGTTTAAAGATTGGGAATATGTTTCACCCCCATAGTTCAATCATCATTTGATAACATAAATATTGAAGATTTTCTTTAAAGATCATGAAGTCTAAGACTCTGTAGTATAGAGGGTTAAGTGAATGCTAGAACCTTATTGAAAAACTTAATGTTCCATAAGTAAAATTTTAAATCTTCCAAGACCCAAATATGATTTGGGTCTTTCTTCTTGTTATAAATATAGAGATTTTATCACTTATATAGTGTGTATATGTGTATGATACAATACCAGTTTTGCTAAGGATGTTTTAAACTGAGTAACTGATTCATTTGTTAAGTCATTCATTCTCTTGCATTCCTTAACCCATATCCTATTTTCCTCCACTCCACAGGTAACCATTTTACTGCATTTATCTGTTAATTTTTATTTGTATGTATTCTTGAAATGTGTGTTCTCATTTTGTGTACACATTTTAATTTTCATAAATTATATTGTGGTATAACTCCTATTATCTTTCTTAACCTTTTATATTTTTTAAACTCACCATTTTTTAAAATGGCATCCATGTTGCTACATCTATTGCTTAGCCTTTCCTTTTAAATGCTATGTAGCACTCCATGATAGTTTGCACCAATGACATTTAACTATCCAGTAGAAGCTAAGAACTCAGGTTGTCTCTAAGCACTGATTCCACCACTGCCTGAGTAATTAGTTTCTTTGCAGTATACCTGCATGCAGAATTTCTTATCCCTAGGGATAAGATGAACTATGACTTTGTAAGGCTCTGTTGCTTTCCAAAAGCCTGCACAAATAGAAATGTCTATCAACAATACACAAGGATTCCCATATCTTCATGTTTTTCCAGTACTTAATAAACGGCTGCCTAATAATTTTCAGTCTGATAAGATGTAAAGAAATTTATTTTGTTGCTTTGACTTAAATTTCTCTGACTGCTCATGAGTTTGAACTTCTCACACTCTGTTATCCTTTTGAGTTTTCCTTCTTTAAATTACCTCACTACCTTTATGCTTATCTACAATAGTTTTTCTTATAATTTTGTTGGAAATCATTATATTCTAGAAACTAATTTAGATATTGCAAGTATCTTCTCTCACTTTGTCATCTTTCTGCTAATTTTTGTTTTCTTCATTGAATAAAATTTATTAATTTCAAAGTAATCAAACTATCACCTTACTTACCTTACATTTTTATGGTTTTGAAGTTTTATTATGACATCCTTTGCTGTCTCTACATTACAAAGATATTCTCTTATATTTTTTCTCCATTAACTTTGTAGTTTTACTCTTTACACACAGATCTTTAAACACAGGTTATCTCTGTTTTCTATATTCTGATGGACTTCTCTGTCCTGCACTAATACCACACCCTTTGGTTTTATAGAATAATACAGTATTTTAAAATTGATTTTACTCACTTTCCAATAATAGTTCAAAAATATTTTTATAAGATTAAACAGTATAATTTAATTTTAATAATTTCATTAATGTTTAATGAGGTTGAAAAAAAAGTCTAACTCCTGTGAATTTAGAATTTCTTTAATAAAAATGGATTTTTTGGAAGTTTCTGGAGAGAGGGGCTAAAGTATCTCAGTTGAAACCCTATTTTTAATTCATGAACTGATATTAATTTAAAAAGAAGCAAACTTGTTTTTCATTTTAAACTGTTAGTAATTTCATAGCCTGTTTGTCTGAATCTCTCAAAATCTCTAAAAAAAACTTTCAAAAATCTGATCATACTTATTAAATTGTGCCTAAACACCACCAACACTAAAACCCACTGATTAGCTGTGTAAATAATAATAATTAGAAAGTCTGTTACCTCCAAACAAAAACATCTCGAACAAATTTAATCAATATGTTTTATATGATGTTGGATGATTGGCTAAATCTTTACTTTTCAAATGGTTGGATTGGATTCAGTGTAAAAAAATTAAATGTTTGAATCAAAAGTCAGTATTTTTCTTAGTTCTCAATTATCTTAATAGACTGAATTAAATAATAACATTAATATCCTACTGACTGCCTAGGATACAATAATACCTCAATTTAATTTGACATCCTATTATTTTGAAAGTTATTTTTGTGGAATATTATATTAGGTAGGATATGGCTAGGATATTTTTGTCTCTAAGTTATTCTTTTTGCTTAGAAATTTTGCTTATAAATGTGCCTCACATTTCTTCTTAAAATTTCTGTTAATTGAAGAAGCCAGGTAAAAGTAGAACTAACGAAAATGAAATACAGTGGTTAAAGACCTTGGGACTGTGGTATCCCAGAAAGCAAGCAAAGAAAGTGTATGATGGGTGATAGAAATTTCAGATATGTTTGGTTGCTGATTATCTATCTGTCATCACCACCATCATCATGATTATCATCTATCCTATCATTTATTTGATAGGTGAGCACTGATTCCTATTGCTGCTGTAACACATTACCACAAACTTACTGGCTTAAAACTGCATGAATCTGTTCCCTTAGAGGTCTGGAGGTCAGCAGTCTGAAATAAATTTAACTGGAGTAAAATTAAGGTGTCCACAGACTGATGCTCCTTCTGGAGACTATAGGGCAAAATCTGCTTATCTTTTTCAGCTTCTAGAGGCCACCTGTATTCCTTGGCTTATTGCCCCTTCCTCTGTCTTCTCATCATGCAATATAGCATCTTCTTTCCTCTCTGGCCACTGCTTACACCATTACATTCACATTCTCTGACTCTAATACTCCTGCTTGGACCCACAAAGATATTCTAGGGCAATCATCCTGTTTTGAGACCCTTGACATAATCACATCTGCAAAGCCCCTTTTACTATGTAAGGTGAAATATTTCAGGTCTGACGGATTAGTGAATGAACATCTTTGGAGGCCCTTATTCAGCCTATCACATGTTATAGAGTCTGGAGATCACTGGTGATCTAATGAAAAATTAGGATGGGAAATAATAGAGAAAAGTAGCTGGTTGGTGGGCAGATTAAGAGAGAAAGAGGGGAGAAGAATTATAGCCACTGAATATAGAAAACCCTTTTGAGGAATTTTGCTGAAAATGGAGGTCAAAGAAATTGAGCTCTCATTGGCAGAAGTGGCATTCATAACTTTTTCTTTTTAAATTTAAGATGTGGAAAACAATAGCATGTTTTGTTGACAGGTATGGGGAATTATTAAAATACTGATGTAGAATAGAAAAGAGAGGGTTTTTGGAAGGATTCCCTTGAGTATGGATAAGGTAATGAATGTTTCATTTATGAAATAGAGAGGAAGGTAGACCATGAGGGGTAGGTGAATAGATGTGAGGTGGACATTTGTGAATCCTCTTTGATTGCTAGTGAGGTAGGATCTGATTATTGATGAGGTTAAGGTGTCAGGGGGAGTGTTTAAGGAGAAGATATGAAATATTTTTCTAGTATACTAGGATAGTTAATAAAATAGAACATTACCATTGATCAGCTACACTAAATTTCCTCTTAAGTTTCATGATTGTGAAAGTAAACTGTGTCTATTTAAGAGCTTGCTAAATTATTCTCTAGCCATATTTAATTGTACTGGAGTAGGAGGGAGAAACAGGGAAGTTTTGTTTCTCTTTTTCACTGTGGTTGTAACTTGGCTAAATGAGAATTGTGATGCTAGAAGGGGTGAATTAAAGCTTTGTTTAGATGGTTAAATGCTGCAAACCAAACTTGGCTCAGCTCTCCCAACATGCAGCAAAGTCAGTCTATTGATACAGTATTTATTGCAAGGTGCCCAACATGGGGCCAAGCAAGGAGAATGGGCATCTCAAGCTCAAAAAACACAGACTCCCCTATGACTTTTGGGGAAGGGTTTTTATAGGCAAGGTGAAGGAGAGGGTTTCAGGGTGCCTGATTAGCTCGTGGAGATTTTTTACATTGGCTGGTAGTGAGGTAATTGGGTGGTATTTTGAGAGTCAACATCATCAGCCTTCTGATTCCAGCTGGTCTGGGGTCTACATACTGGTGGTCAGCAGTTAACTTCCACCACCTGTAGGGGGTTTTAGTATCAGCAAAACAACTCAAGGATACAGTTCAGGATATTATCTATAGCTTTTTAGGAGGGATTAAAGGTCCTTGACTTTGTTTTGTGACTGAACTATTATAATTTTGCCTTGCCTGACTGTTTTCCTTTGTTTCTGCATTTTCTCACCTGTCTGATTAAATTTGCTCTTTGAAAGTTGGGGAAGGCCTAAAAGGGTAAAGCTTTTCTACAGGCAAGAGGTACGGGGTGTAGGAAGTCTGTCCCTGGGAACAGCCCGCAGGGTCCTGCTCAGTTTCATAAGGACTGACCATGAAATTATAGCTGGAAAGGAGTGGAGTAGATTATTGTTATCACTGGGTTGAGTGATCATTGGGGAAGAGGTAATAGAAAAGGAGTTCTATGGAAAGATGGTGTTAGAGAGAGTAAAATGTATAAAATTGAGGTTATGGAGGAATTATAGTTATTAGTAATATTAATCGAGTGTAAAAGAATATTTTTCATCATTTTCTGTCAGATAGTAGTGGAAAGAGAGATAATCATGTGGGATAGGGAGTGATGGGTTGGTGGGATTCTCTCTTAAGCCCTGATGATAGAGTCAGGAGGATCTGGGGAATATAAATCCTAGTCTCTTTGCCCCTGAAGATAGATTTAGAAGACCTAGGAAAGTTGTAGACTTCAATCCAGTATCCCTTGACCCATATAGTGGTATGAACTAAGTTTACAGACTTTGTTTGAAATTTATTCATGGAATTTTGACTTCTGGGGAGCATGTATCAATATACTACTTACTTGTGCAGACTCCCCCTAAACACTTATTATGCAGTGTGTTAATTAATATTGTTATATTAAGTGATCTGAGACTCTACTCTTTTATGCTGTGGGTCTGCATTTCTAATGTGTGTGATTTTAAAAAGAAACGTATGGAAGACTGGAGTTAAGTAATAGATGCAAAAGCATCCTCGTATGGTTGAAAGAATGTGGTTTTATTATTCTTGTTTTTGGGAAATCACCTAGTATGAAGAACATCTATTTCCTCATTTGTAAAATAATAATAATTATTATTATAATTGTAATATTACTACATCAAAATTACAGAGTTTCTGTGAGAATTTATTGCTATAATATGGTAACAACTATCACACACCTGTACACAGAAATCCTAATGTAAATAAAGAACCAAAATCATTTAATATTTGGTCCTTGTTACTATTTCTCAAATTAAGTTTATTCTTTGTATTACTTCTCTGTTGCTGGAAAGGATTGCTTAGGATTGCTTACCACAGTAATTCTATATGAATAAGTACTCTTTTCTAGATTAAACATAGCAGTTATATAACTAACTTTATGTAAATCCTTGATCAGGGTTATAATATACGTTTTTCTACTTATATGCCTTGGGTAGTATTTGTTTGTTCATCTTAAAATCTTCGTTGATGATTTAATCATCTGATCTATCCTATCTATGGTAGTATTTTGGCTTTATTTTCACCCCAATTTCAAATCACTAATTGAAAGAATTAATATATGAATTTCAAAATCTTAAAGTTAAATTGTAAAAAGTAAAATATTATTTTGCATCAACCAAAGAAATTTGTATGATAAAGAAATTATCTGTATAATAAAATATATATTGTTATAAATATAAAATAATTTAAATATAGATCACCAATATAAGAAAATATATTTCTTTTCAATAAGTGGAAGATATCAACAGAATATTATTATTTATGAAGAAAGTAATAAAATATGATTATCATTCAACGCTTGCCTCTTTACCCGTGAATGAGATAAAAAACATAAAACTTGCACTTGTTAGAAGAGCATGAAAGGACATATATGTACATATCTATGTGTGTGTGTGTATATATATATCAACTCATATACATGGGTAAGTAGAATGTATTATAGCATCATTGGAGTAAGAAACATCCATGGCTATAAACATTCATGAAGTAGGCTATGCATTAGACTCTCAGAGGGAAACTTATGAAGCACTACCTTTGATAGTCCAATACATAGGTCACTTCATAAACCTTTATAGTTATGTACTAAGATATATTTTTGCAGTAATTTCCATCATATTTGCTTTATAAAAAAAATAAGTACTGGTGGGAGTCAGTTGAACAATGGTTGGCTCATTTCACATGAAACCTAAACCTGTTTATCTTCAAAATAGTAAATAATTCCTTCTGTAAAAAGCACATACTTGATATAGCCTCCATAGCACAATATGAGCCAAATATATTTATTTGTACAATTTTATCCAAGATTATTTCAAATGAAAATTGGTCTTATAGGCAGCATGAATATCATGTGTGTCCTCTGTCAGGAATACTTACTACTCCATATAGTAAAAGTTAAAACAGTATCATTAAAAATCCTCAATTCATTTTAACAGTGTAGCTAAATGCACTTTTTTCAATAATTTTAATCAAAAAATTATTTGTTTTAGAAGTTTTCATCATTATATAATTATTTGGACCACAGACATTTAGACAGCTTCCACTGACAAGTAATTATTCATATTGTTTTCCCCCCCAACAGAGAACTATGTGAGTAAACAAACTGTTTATTACACCCTCTAAAATAAGTGACACATTTTCTACTTGTTGTTGCTATTGTTTTGGGGAAGATATAGGAAATATTCTTTCTGAAAAGTTTGGATTTATCCTAAGGGCAATATAAAGGCATGCATTAAAAAAAAACAATAGTGTAGCATGGACTAAGCTTTCAAAAGTTGAAAGTCTGCAGGCTAGATGGAAAATTGGAAGCACAAATCATGACCATAGGAATAAACTGATAGAACTCTTATGAGTTGGTAGAATATAGGATGAAGAGGGAAATTTTTGTTTCTGTTTGGTTTTATGCCAAAATAATCAGGAAGACTTTTTCAATGTAAAATTCCCAGGAGATGAGAAAGCCAAAAATGCTTCATAATGTGTGAATTTAGGTAAATAGTTTGGGAACCCAATCAAGAAACTACTCGAAGCTGCATAGCACTTCTAGCACTGGAGCATGGGCTCCAGGGGAAGTCTGCTACATTCGTAGTCAGGCTTGGCCTTGGGCATGTTGCTATGCCTCAATTTCTTAATGGATAAAATGGGAATAATAATGAAAAGTAGTCATTTAATTGTTTTGAGAATTAAATAAACTATTAATCACTAAGATCAGTACTTGATACATTGAAAACTTTCAGCAAATGTTACCTTTTGAATACACTGTGTTGTATCTCTTTCTCAACAAATCTTACATTGTTACAGAGTAGAGAGAAAAAGATCATCAAGGAGGAAAGCAATAACTCCACAGTACAGCTAGAGATCTAGAGCTTAAAGAAACTGGAAAGAATAGCTGTTTCAAAAGTGATAGATAATTAACAGCTGTCATTTATAGAGCATGTTGGCATACATTTACTTAAGAATACTGTTGGGAAAAACTTGTTTCAAAGCAAATTTTGGCCCACTACAAATAGATATTGAGAAAATTGTATGATTAAATACAGAAATAAGGGGTCTGATCTATATCAGTAACAGGTAGGGAAAAAGAATTTCATAAGCATGGTATACAGTATCAAAAGTTATGGGGAGAATTTTGAGAGTGGAAGGAAAAGCCAGAAAATAGAACAGACACCATACATATACACATGTATACATTTATTTATGTGTACATGTATATAAACACATACATACACATATATTTGATAATATATTTATATATAATTCATAACCTGTTTCTATTTTTTAAAGTAAATTAATTATTTCATCAATTATATATATGGCTCCTTAGGCCATAGAAGTGATTTGAAATTCTTGATTCAGCTTTCTGCTGCCTGCATACAATACTTAACAGAGAACTCTAATTAATTACCATCTTATGGAATAAAGTATTCAGGGTCATATACATCTCACACACATACTAACAAATAGGTTATTATAATTAATAAATCATAAATATTCTGAAAACAAAATATATTTTTAATAAAATGTCATTACAATTATCAGATATTTAAAGGAAGCATAGAGCAAATGTATTACTAACAGATCATGTTGTTTGTTCATATTGATTCATTAGAAATGTTAGTCAATATTTTTTTATGCAGCAGATATCTGTAAATTTCACTTCTACTTTTTTTAAGTAATGGATGAAGTAATATTAAAATTTTGTGCAAAAGTACTAGAGTTCCCAGATCTCAACAATCTGAGATCATTATTTCTCAAAAATATTAAATGAGGACTTAAAAAATATCAAGTGCTCGTACATTTTTCAAAATATCAGACTCCAGTCTTAGCTTTTAAGACTATATTAACTGAAAAATGTCACTAATGGACTCCCTGGCTGACTGAGCAACTGCAGAAAATATTATTGGACACATGTCTTAGTCCCTGAGAACTGCATCTATGTCATGTAAACTTACAATGAGTAAAACCAATTTTGTGAATTCGTATACCCGTAGGTAATTAATTGACTTTCAGTTCACACTCTGTTCCATAATCTAGAAACCAGAACTCCCTGTCCACACATTCACCACTACCTAGGCTTTCTTTCTGCCTTATTATTATTCAAATGACCCCATAGTTAGATGGAATAGACAGTTTTTCTGATTTCCTTCCTTTCTATCTCTTCACCATTCAGTTTCCTGAATCCTGATCATTTCACCTTTTTCATTTTGGAATGTAGAAGACAGGCCTTTTTAGAAGACAGTATTGTAAAACAGAGAATGAAAACTATAATGTAAAAAGTATGTGTGTGTGTGTGTGTTTAGTGTGTTGGAGCTGAAGTTGGGTTGCTTAGAGTGAATCTAAACAGTTCTAAGACCTTCGATGCATGGAAATATGGGAAACAAAGGGCAACATATAAATAAGAAACTAAAATAAAAATGGTCCTCTATTATTTTCTCTTTCCTGATGGTTATCATCATATTTTTACAGGGTTTTCACAGCAGCAGTTCCTTTGAACATATCTATTAGGAGCTATGTAATGATACTTAAGATTTGACTTGTCCTTGTTCTCCATGATAGAACTCTTCCTGAGAGAGAAGGAAAATGCCCTTTCCAGGTCATCTTCTGACTACTGTAGGTTTCATCCAGACTAGCATGCCCAGATAGTCATTCTGAGATTTATCTTTCCTCTTCTCAAATGGCACCATGTTTCTCTTATGACCACTTGTTGCATGATATTTTGAATCATGGCCTAATTGTAAGAATGCTTATTTGAATTAGGACTGTTTATACCACAGACAATGACAGGACTAAAGTTCTATCTGCAAGAGTATTGTTAATTAAAAACGGCTTCAACAATTTCCACCCACCCATTCCCTCCCCTGATGTCCCATGGGAGGGTATTCTCACAAACCTGGAATACTCCCCCTTGTAAAGCATGGGAGCTAAGGTAAAAGGCTTCTGCAACATTGGTCAATAGTTTATGTCCCTATAATTTATTTTCTTCATTGTAAGTAAATATTTACAAAGTGTAATGCATCAATACATAAAGAAGATTACATTTTTCCTTGCATATAGCTCAGTGGATTTTCAGAAATGGAAGGCATTCATGTAATCAGTAATTTGATCAAGGAATAGAAATTTAAGAACATATAAAATCTCTTTTGTTACCTTTCAGTCACTACCATCCCCAAAGTGAACACTGTCTTAATTTCCAACTTTACCAATTATTTTTGCCTCTTTTTATGCCTTATACAACTAGTCACATCATGTACTGTTGGTGTTTGACTTCTTTCATTCCACCCTGGATCATAAGACTCATCCACATCAGTGTGTGTAATTGCACATCTAATTCATTCTCTTTGCTGTATAGTTTTCCTTTCTGTGAATATAGAACAATATATTTATCATTCTTCAGTTGATGGACAATTGGGTGATTTCCATTTTTAGGTCATTAAAAAATTATTCTGCTTTAAATGATATAGTAGGCGTCTTTTAAAATAGACCTCATTTTTTAGCATAATGTGTATCTTTAGTTGACTATGGACACAATTCTGTTGGGTAAATCCTAGGAGTGGAATTTCTAGGCCATTGCACTTGCTTGATTCTGGTAGATACTGGTAGATGCCAAAGAGTTTTCCAAAGCATTTGCAATGATTTACACCCCCAATACAGTGCATGAGAGCTCCAGTTTTTCCACAAACTCAAAATTTGATAGTTTATCTGTTTTTCATTTTAGTGGATGGAAATTTGTATTGCATTATGGCTTTGTATTTCTTTCAAAATTAATTGAATAACTTGATCTTTTCACATATATATGATTATTTGCATAGCTTCAACAATGGAGTGTCAGTTCAACATGTTTCCATTTTTATTGCATTGTCTTTTTTTAAGTAAGCTCTTTTTTGAAAATATATTATAAATATCTTCTCCCCTGTGTTAGATGACTTTTCAGTCTGTTAATAGTTATAGAGAGATGTTCTTCATTTTAATAGAGTTTAACATAGCTCAAATTATCACTTTTTTGCCACTAGTGCTTTCTAGGTCCATTTAAGAAAACTTACCTACTCTGAGATCGCAAGGATTTTCTCTTATTTTTTAAATTTTATTATTGATTGATTGTTTAACTCTGTATTTACATCTGCAATCCATCTAAATTTTTTGTGTGTGTGCTTTAAGTGGTAAAATAGGGATCCAGATACATATTCTTTTTCATGTGAATATAAAAATTGGACCAGTAACATATCTTTAAAGTCCCATTCTTCCACAACTGCACTGTAGTGCTGTTTTTGTCTTAAATCAGCTGACTACATACATGTGGATTTGTTTCTATACTCTGTTCTGAGTTATTGGTCAGTTTGATTGTCCTTGAATCTGTACTGTCTTAGTATCTGGTGGTGTAAATCCTTTGTTCTTCGAAATAAACTTAACTGTTTTTTTTTCCTGCTGAAATTTCAATTGTGATTATGTTAAGTCTGGTGTCTGTACCATATTGATTCTTTTTTTAAAGAACTTTTATTAAGATATAATTGACATACAATAAACCGCATATATTTAAAGTGTACATTTTGATTTTTTTTTCTTATTGTACCACATTGAATTCTACAAACTATAATTATTGTGTATTCCTCTGTTTGTCTTTTTTATTTTTTTTAAAATTGTTTGGTGGTAGAGGTCTTGAACATCTTTTTGAAAGATATATTTATAGATATTTTTGATATTTTAAATGCTGTTTAAAATTTTATTTTGTTTTTGTTTTTTGTTTTTTTTTTTTTGGTGGTATAAAGGAACAGCTGATCTTTTTGCATATTTTCCTTTTACCTACTGTTCTTTCTAAATTCAATTGTAAGTTCACTTATAAATTTTCCTTTGATTGTTTGGATTGTCTATTTTTAAAATTATATAGCCCATACAATGACAGCTTTCTTTATTCCTTTGTGTTTTCCTTATTTAGTTATTTGGTTTTTTTAAATTTATTTATAGATATATTTCAAGTAAATACACGTTTCCTGTATAATTTTGAGGGCCACTTTGTTGAGTTGGTTAAGTTGTGAACTTGTTAAACTTCCATCTAGTCTCAGAGTGGCAGAGGAAGAAGTCTATTATTTTTAGAGATTCTCAGTGACTGATTTTTTCATTTACAGCCCTGATTTATTCATCTCAGTTTCAGCTCACAAACGCTTCCCTGGGATTTGAGGGTTCATTCAAAAGTTAAGTGACTAGAGAAACTAATAAATTAAGAAGAGAGTCAACATGGGGAAAGTAAAACTGCCTTATTATTTAATAAAGAGTTTAAATTATGGAAAAAGCAGGTTTTTCTTTTCTTTTTCTACAAGCCATCATTGCTACAGCCATAGGGATTTATGTTTTTGACCAGGATTTTCATATGACAAGTTGGTAACTGGTTAACAGTCTTCAATCTGTTTATTAGGCAACAAGACATCTTGGAAGATTTGTTCATCTTCTGAAAGGAGAGGAAGGGTGACAAAATGCTAGCCATATTGTATGACCACAAAAATTTTAAGAGCAGTATGTTTACCAAATATATAGATATAGAGAGAGAGAGAGAGAGAGAGTAACCATAAAATGAAGAATGCACTTTTTAATGAAAAAAAAATCCAAACTATAACGTGCATAAAAAAACCTGAATAATACAAAACCTTCCTGTAACAAGACACAAAACCTAAATAATGTGATGGCATTTGTCTGCCTCACTTTATAGGCCAGCTACCCTTTTCTCTTTCACGTTACATGTTGAGTAGTTCTCTCAGATTAAAACTGAAAGTAACTTTTCCCCACAAATTAGTTACCCTAGTGGGAGTCTGAAGTCATAATTGAAATTAATACATAATTAGATAATAGATAGGTGTAAATACAGCTTAGATAATACAGTTTCACTAAACTATTTCCCCACCTTTATGCATATATCATTGCAGAGTATTCATACTTTTAATGTTAAGGTGCTTTTTTTAACTTTTGCCCAAATACACAGATATAGGGCTCAAAAAAACAAAATATAAATTTATGACAATCTAGAATAGGACTGGTTACATACATATGTAGTGTTTAAGGTAGAGCCTTTGTAAATAATTTGGATTTATCATCAGAGCTTATAACTTAAGTTTAATCCTCTATTTCTAAAGTTATTACCATGTATGCATATTTATTATTGGTGAATTTTACCATCGAGTTTACTCATTTACTCAGCTTAAATTTGAAAGCAAAGAATTAGAGGCTTAGGATAGGAGGAGGCAATTCCTTTGTATTATAAGTGTCGTACCAATGGAAGTTTATTGTTGTTGATGCTTTATAACAGACTTTACTTTTAGAGCATCTTCAGGTGTACTTAAGAACTGAGAATATATACCCATACAGAAAGTTTCCATCTACAGGTTAGCATATAGTTTCTCTGATTATAAAAATCATACATTAGTATGATACATTTCTTACAATTAATTAACAGCATTGATGTTATTAACTGAAGAACACAGTTTATTTAGATTTACTTAATTATTACTTATCCTTTTTCTCCTTCAGGATGTAGAGTTATATTTATTTATTTTAGCAGGTCTTTAATTTCTGTTACAACAAGATGTTCTAATCTCATCCTATATATTTCTTGTCCAAGTACTAGAATCAGCCTTTTTCTAAGATCCCCATTCCTTTTATTGGAGAATCGATCATATTAAGAACTCAGATCTGGCACTAGTTGTGCTCATGGTCACTTAGGCCCTCCTAGCTGGTAGAGAAGAGATATATATGAACATATAAATCTGTAGGTTTATGTATCTGTAAATATTTCTGTTTCTAATCATTTGTATTATAATAAGCTAAGCATGAGTTTTTACTGACGTCTCCAACTGTAAACTATTAATACATGAATCATTCTAGCCTCCTCCCCTTGCTTACCTGTAAATTTTTCACTCCCGCAGTGAGAAAACTGGCTCCCTTCATCCATTTTCCATTTACTTAATTGTTCCTAATGGAGTTCTAAGTAAGTCTAACATTCTTTGGCAATTTTATTTCTTCCTAACACCATTAACTCTTTTTTCTGGACTATATGTATTGTTACATAATATTTTTAATGTTTTCCAGTCCTCATCTTCTACCACTTTCAATTCCAGGATTCAGCCTAACATATTGCTCAAGGTTCTCCTTTTCAACATGATGTTCTAAATTGCTGTGTGTACACACTGAACAACATCACATGTTATCTTACAGTCAGTGAGTATTCTAATATATCAAAGAATCTGGAGTAAAATACTACAATTTAAAATAACTACAATAGCTCATATTTGTTTCAAGTGGTATATGTGAATATGTAACAGGAACTTAAAGAAACTGAAGTAATATAAGTAGATACACTTAGATTTTTATGATTTTTTTCCAGTAGATAAAGTTGCAGTGTCAGTACTTTTTTTTTTTAAGTGAAGTATAGTTGATGTACAATGTCAGTACTAACTTAACAGCAAATTTAGGCAATTCAGATAGTTTATGTTTTTACAAAATGTTCAACTCACTTTGCAGAACAATAACTCTCTTCAAGCTCAAAAGCTATGTAGTAATTAATTAGAATATGTATATAAAATATACATATATAACTAGAATAAAGTTTTGGTGAAAAATACAAATGAACTTTCACAGATTTTAAGATAGAGAAGAAAGATATGCATTCCTAGTTATGATTCTTCTCATGTTGGCGGCCTCAGTAGTATGTTTTGACAGGGTGTAATAAGTAATATGATTTAGTCTAAATAAAAAGGCAAGCAAAATATGGTTAATAGAATTTCCACTGAGTGTATGTGTTACCTATGTAACACATGGTCCCTGATACTATTTTTGATTTATATATTTTTAAATTTTTATTTTTATGTATTTTCTTTTTATTCAAGTATATGTGATTTACAATATTATATTAGTTGCAGGTGTACAACATAATGATTCAATATTTTCATAGATTATACTTCATTTAACATTATTGTAAATTATTGGCTGTATTTCCTGTGTTGCACAATACATCCTTGTAGCTTATTTTATACGTAGTAATGTATACCTCTCAATCCCTTACCTCTGTCTTGAACCTCCTCTTCCTCTCTCCCCACTGGTAACAACTCGTTTGTTCTCTATATCTGTGAGTCTATTTCTTTTTTGTTATATTCATTCCTTTGTTTTATTTTTTAGATGCCACATAGAAGTGATAATATATAGTATTTGTCTTTCTCTGTCTGACATTTTATTAAGCATAACACCCTCCAGGTCCAACCATGTTGTCGCCAATGGAAAAATTTTATTCTTTATTTGATTCAGTATTTATGGATGAGTAATATTCCATTGTATAAATATACCACATTTTCTTTATCCATCCAACTGTTGATAGATGCTTAGGCTGTTTCATGTCTTAGCTATTGTAAATAATGCTGTGAACATTGGGGTGCATTATCTAATCAGTGCTTGTGTTTTCTTCAGATATATACCCAGGAGTGGAATTGCTGGATCATATGGTAATTCTGTTTATAGCTTTTTGTGGAATCTCCATACTGTTTTCCATAGTGGCTATGCCAATTTACCTTCCCACCAGCAGTGTACAAGGGTTCCCTTTTCTCTACATCCACCCTCACTTTTGTTATTTGTGGTCTTTTTGATAATAGTCATTCTGACAGGTGTGAAATGATATCTCGTGGTTTTGATATGCATTTCCCTGATGATTAGTGATATTGAGCATTTTTTCATGTGCCTATTTACCTTCTGTATGTATTCTTTGGAAAAATATCTATTCAGGTCTTCTGACCATTAAAAAAAAACTTTTTTTAATACTGAGTTGTATGAACTGTTTAAATATTTTGGATATTAACTGCTTATTGGACATATCATTTGCAAATATTTTCTCCCATTCAGTAGATTGTCTTTTTGTTTGTTGATGGTTTGCTTTGCTTTGCAAAAGCTTGAGTTTAATTAGGTCCCATTTGTTTATTTTTGGATATGTTTCCTTCACTTTAAGAAACAGATCCAAAAAATGTTGCTACAATTTATGTTATTTTATGTCAAAGTGTGTCCTGCCTATGTTTCTTCTAGGAGTTTCATGGTTTCCTGTCTTATATTTAGATCTTTCATCCACTTTTACTTTATTTTTGTATATGGTATAAGAAAATGTTCTGATTTCATGTGTGGCTGTCCAGTTTTCCCAACACCACTTATTAAAGAGACTGTCTTGTCTTGCACTGTATATTTTTGCCTCCTTTGTCACAGCTTAATTGACCATATGTGCCTGAGTTTATTTCTGGGCTCTTTATTCTCTTCTGTTGATCTATGTGTCTGTTTTTTATCAGTACCATATGGTTTTGATTACTGTAGCTTTGTAGTGTAGTCTGAAGTCAGGAAGCATGACCCCCTCCAGCTTTGTTCTTTTCTCTCAAGATTGCTTTGGTTATTTGGGGTTCCATATAAATTTTAGGATTATTTGTTCTAGTTCAACAAAAAAATATTATGGGTATTTTTTGATAGGAATTGCATTAAATCTGTAGATTGCTTTGGTTATTATGGACATTTTAACAATATTAATTCTTACAGTCTATGAACATGGGGTATCTTTCTATTTCTTTGTATCATCTTCAGTTTCCTTCATCAGTGTTTTACTGTTTTCAGAGTATAGGTTTTCTACATCCTTGATTAAGTTTATTCCTAGGTATTTTATTCTTTGTTATGTGATTTCAAACAGGATTTTTTTTGCTTTCTCTTTCTGATAGATCATTGTTAGTATATACAAAAACAACAGATTTCTGAATGTTAATCTTGTATTCTGCAACTGTACTGAATTTATTTATTAGTTCTATTAGTTTTTTGGTGCATACTTTAGGGTTTTCTACATATAGTATCATCTTATCTGCAAATAGTGATAGCTTTACTTCTTCCCTTCCAATCTGAATCCCTTTTACTTCTTTTCTTGTGTGATTGCTGTGGCTAGGATTCCAATACTGTTAAATAGAAGTGGTTAGAGTGGGCATCCTTGTCTTGTTCCTGATTATAGAGGAAAAGCTTTCAGCTCTTCACCATTTATCTGTGGGTTTGTCATAAATGACCTTTATTATGTTGAGATATGTTCTCTCTGTACCAACTTTATGGTAGTTTTTGTCATAAGTGGATGTTGAATTTTGTCAGATGCATTTTCTGCATCTATTGAGATGATCGTATGATTTTTAACTTTCATTTTGTTAATGTGGTATGTCACATTCATTGATTTGTGGATATTGCTTTATATTTGTTTTAAATAAACTTTTAAAAATTAAAATATTGAGATTTACAGAAAAGTTTGCAAAAATAGTATAGAGAGTTCCTCTATATCTCTGATCTAGCTTCCCCTATTACTACTAAATTGCATTACTATGACATATCTATGAAAACTAAGAAACAGATATTGCTATACTATCATTAACAACTGTTTGGTTTATTTGGATTTTAACAACTTTCCATTAATGTCCTTTTTCTTTGTGAGAATCCAATCCAGGGTAATATGTATTTAGTTGCCATATGTCCCCAGTCCCCTCTTGTCTGTTAAAATTCATCATTCTTTTCTTTTTTCTATTATTATGACTACCTTAATGTACCCTGACCAGGAATTCTGTAGAATGCCCACAACATGAGTTTGTCTAATTTTTCCATGATTAGACTGTTGTTATAAGTTTTTGGATAGAATCCTGATCTGTTATATCACCATATCATATAGCATCTACATGACATGTCATAGTCAGGATATTCATATAACACCAGTGGTGATGTTGTTTCATATTAAAAGTCAGTGAAGTGGTAATTATGGAACACATATTTTACCTGAGATATACACTTATAAATACATTGCATTATAACAAAAATGTGCATTTATACATGAGTTCTGCAATGCTAATGCTTACAAAAACCCTAATTCTCATGGTAGGAAATAGTTGCTTTATATTACTTTCTGAGACTACAAAGATAGAGTGTAGGTAAATTAAAGGCTATTGAAAATTCTGTGCTTGTAAAATTGACTACGAGGTTTTCTTTCATACAAAACACAAACAGAGTGCCTTTATTCTCTGTATTTAGTTAATATTACTGTTATTTTTGGTTAGGCACTGTATATAGGACTCTTCCCTTTAAAGATGTTTAAGCTGTATGATATTTTAACGAGGCAAAATGATAAAAATGAAACAATTGTCTCTAAGTTACTAATGTAAATTTGCTAGTATATTTCTGGTTCAGATTGCCTTTTAAAGAGGATTTTAAGAAAGAATTTTAATTAGGTATAATTAAGACTGTGGTTTAAGTGGTTCAGATTTCACCCTGGTTTGATTTAGATTTTTTAGAAAATATACCTATATATTTTTTTCTACATAGTTGGAACATATGAATTTTCACTCGGTAGATTCTTAGGATTTTTATTGGAAGTGAGAATAAATGTTCTCTTTTTAAATAATAAATTTTAACACAATCTTCTAGTAGATGGACAGCTAAAAGATAAAAATTTCCCCTAAAGTTTCAGAAGTTAATTGTGCAGTAAGATGTTTGCCCATTGTTCCTTATGATGACAAAATATTTATCTGAGTTAATCCCCTTGTATGGCTTCTTCTCATAGGAATGTGATCTACAGGTGATGCTGCTCGGTTATGTTGTCATCTAAAATATTCATATATTGAAATATTTGTAAATATAAAGTGAAATAGTTAATAGAGAAGAGAGTAGAAAATGAAGTTTTAGAAAATTAACTAATAACTTTGAATTTACTTCTGAATGGGCATAGTCCTCTAATTAAAACATTTAAATAAAATGATCCAGTGATTCAAATTTCTGACTCAACAGACTTAAAGTAACATTTGATTTAAGTCTCTCATTTTTCAGGTAAGAAGTGCACCTGGAAATATTAAATTAATTATCTTGACTCACTTAAGCTCATTTCTTAAAATATTTTTATTTTAGTTTTGTTTAGAAAAGTTTTAATGTATACTTCAATTCTTAAATTTATTTCTTTGATAGTGTTCATTTTTCAGCCCTAATATGTGAAACACCTAGATAGGGTAAAAATTGACTGTACCACCAATCTTACAGAGTAATTTATGTGATGAGTCATGGAGTTACTGAACCAGTTAGGAATCATCAGTCTCTTGCTAGGTTGAGAGAATCGATAAAAAATTTTTTTTTAATTAAAAAAAAAAAAGAAAAGAAAAAAGGCAGCCAAGCAATGTGAAGTAAACAGAGTAGATGTGTATGCTATTCTTAAAAACATCTGTTTCAGGATGTCCAGCTTGTAGAGGAAAAATTAAATTAGATTTAAAGATAAGTGTGACATATTTTAGAATATGAACTGTCACTCCACTTGTCAGGGAGGCTTATATTGCTTGTATTCACAGCAATTCATTTTTTTTTTAAATTCAACGGTTATCTGACAAAAAGTTCCCTCTCTACAACCAAGGCTGAACTTTTAAATACTGGCAAGAAAAGCTTAATCTGTAGGAGGTTTTTATTTTGTGGAAAGTTTGTCTTCCAATGGAAAAGTGTTGATTATTTTTTCTCTTCTAACTTTGGAGGAATGCCCAGTTTAAAATCACTTTTATTATCATTTTTATTTTAACTTTGTCCCCTTGCTAAGAAAAGAATAATAAAAATAAACTGTGCAGTTTGGCTATAAGTCTGTAAAGGAAAAAACAATCAACAAAAGAGTGACTAACATTGTTTATCTGAAATGCTACATCATATTTATTGAAACAAAGCATCTTGTTCTGTCAGATAATCTGGAAGCTGCAGGCAGTATATCTGAAGTGAACTTGACTTTGATGTTGTGGCTGAATAAGTATGGTCCTCTCATTTTAACATCTGAGTTAAAAAAAAAAAAACACAGAAACCTAGCATAACATTCTATCATTTAACATCATTTAAATTTTCAATTGAAAGGACCTTAAAATATATTTCATCTAATCCTCACATTTTGCTGGTGAACACACATGAAAATGTTAAATGACTTACCATAGCTCACCTAAGTATTTCGGGATAGCTAAGTGGAAGAATCAGTGATACCACAACACCCTATCTTCGTGTATTTAGATAAAGATAGATGTAGATGTATAAATATATTTATGTACTTTACAATACAGATATTTGATTTATATAATATAAATGCTATTTAAGTTGAAAATACTTCAGAGTTGGTGAAGTAATTGAGATTTTTAAATTTCTCTACATTTTCAATATTTCAGGAGAGAATTTCATTGGCTTGCCATTTTACAGTTGTTCAAGCTCTGTAAAGAAAGAAAGAAAACAAATAAAAATATAGCATATGTGACAGCCTAGATAGGAAAGGAGTTTGGGGGAGAATAGATACATGAATATGTATGGCTGAGTCACTGTGCTGTGCACTTGAAACTATCACAACATTGTTAATCAGCTATACTCCAGTATAAAATAAAAAGTTAAGAAAATAATAATTTTATGTTTATAAATACAATAATTAGAACAGAAAGTATTATTATAAAATAATTTGATCATATCATTGCAAGAACTGCTTCTGAGCCAGCCTGACTGACTTTATTTCCTTCTTTTTTAACCCAAACATATCTTCAAGACTACAAAAAATAATAACATCTGACATCTAATCATCTAATTATTATGATGTTCTTTAATATTTAGGGATTTCTCATCTATACTATAACAGATAACTAAAATTTAAGTGTTTAGATTCAACCTGGCTCTCATGTTGGTAGTGTGGCAGCTGCTACATAACACTGATACCGACATGGCAGTTTGGCCTGTGATTATCAGTTTTTCTTTCTAAGAGGTGCAGCAGTGGTACTGTTGCACTTAAAACCTTTCATTAGCATTTTCTAATTTAATCCTGTCTTTCCTCCCTACTAATGCATTTAATATAATTTTAAAGTTTTATTTTAATTTTGTAAAAGAGACTGAAGTGTGTGTATGTGTGTGTGTTCTTTGAAATTATCTCAGGAATTATGAGAATCAGTTATCCCTGATGTAGATGTTAAAATATTAACAACTCGGTAGATTATTTGATTTTGTAGCCTTAGTTTTTAAAAGCAAAATACCATAGGGACACAATTATATTTTAAAAAGCTATAAAGTTATAAAATATATGAAGCTTACTTCTTTCTAAGACACAATGACACTTTTTTTTTTAAGTTGGTAAGGTACTCAGTGACAGATTTGCTCATTTCCTTCCTTGGCATTAGGAAGAAATTGTACTGTTCAGTGAAACCCTGGCTTTAGCTGGACTCTGAGACCATATGTCAAATTAATTAATGTAAATTATCTTGCGTTTAA
The DNA here is from genome assembly GCF_030028045.1 of Hippopotamus amphibius kiboko. Lineage (NCBI taxonomy): Eukaryota > Metazoa > Chordata > Mammalia > Artiodactyla > Hippopotamidae > Hippopotamus > Hippopotamus amphibius. The sequence goes on along the minus strand of NC_080189.1, from coordinate 32,069,636 downwards.
AAAAATATATTCTATTTTCCATCTTTAAACATCTAAATACACACATTCAGAACACAGACAAAGATGAATACTGTTCTCTAGTAGTGATCATCAGCAATTGAAAGATAATCCCTTAATAGATAAACTCATGTTTAAACAAAGTTTACTCACAACCTCAGAAATGCCTGGGTAAACAGATGGAGCTGGCATAGTGCCTTAAAGGTCAAGAAATTCAGACTCGGTAGAGCCAATGAAGTGGAAGGGGAAGAGTATAGCAGAGCTGAGGGATTGTCTGGAGAAAACACTTTGATTATACCCTTGCCTCAGTAATGATCTGAGATTGTCAACAGAAAGTTTCCAACTAAATCCACCTTTTATGATGATGTATGATGAGAAAAAGAGCCAAAGCACAGATTACAAAGGGGACTGTGCTGTTGATTCAACACCTGCAGCATTTATCTTCCTTAATTTTATAGCATTGATTAATAGTTGATATTTTTATTTAGCAACTTTATCACATATCATAAATAAATTGTTACTTCAATTTAATCTTTGCCCCGAGGAAACTATACACACATACACACACGCACACACACACTTGTATATATATATTATATACATATTATATATATTATAGGTAATCTATTTGGGGTTGACTTTTTGTCAGGATTTCACGTTCTTTGATACAAAGTTCAAGAGCAAGTAAGGGGAAAGGGGTTCATTCAGAGAGTGTAAATACAGATGAGCTTCTTCTTTATATTTGCTTTGATATCTCTTTGTGATATTTTCTCTTGTACCAATGATTAATAGTGAAATTGTTGGTAAGTAAGTCAGAATTGTTTTCACAGAAAATAAAGATTCTTTTTCCCCATTAAGCACATACCTAAGGGAGATTTTTGAGATCACTTGAGTATTTGGTTTAAAATAAGCTGTCGTCAAATCTATTTTATTCAAGTATCAGAATAGGACTTGTATTAACACTAAGATAATTGTGATTATTATTCTCAGTTTTCATATCCACAACTAGTAATTGCCTTTTTTAGTAGGAGAAAATTGAATAAGTGAGAAAACATATTTCAGAGCCTAAAATTTCAGAATGGTTAATCCTCTCTGAATTTATCATTACATCTGGTTCTACTATTATAAACTCATAAAAGAGTGAAAGTGTGTAAGTTTGTGTTTAAGAGAGTATGAACAATCCTGTATTAAGTATCAGTCATTAATTTGAATTTGTTGCCTATTTCAGAGTCTACTTTAGCATCCAGTTATGGATCAGAAGTATGATGCCAATATATGTAACTGTATGTCAGAGGAACTTAACAACAACACCTTAGCATGTCTTGCCTTTTGGGTTCTCAAATATTTTCTTTTGCATCTGTAAGTCTTAGAAATATGTCATGCAGAGTGCTGAGATAGTCTTAGGTCTCCAAATGTAAATAAGATGATATTATGTGGGAGAATTAAATAACTTTTTCTGAAGAATGTTTCACAATAGAAGTCACTTAAAAATCTTTGAATGGGTCTAATTTCCCATAGTCCTGCCTACTAATACCTGTTCCTTATCTCCACAGTCTTCAAAAGTCCATTCTTTAACTCCTTTGTCTATTTGTTTAGAAAATTGGCAGATCTTTCCTCACTGCTCAAGAACTTTGAAAAAACATTTCTCGTAACCTCATTCACAGTAATTGGGCAGGAAAAAATAAAATGCTCAATAATTAGTGTCTCAGCAAACAGAGTAATATAATTTGCATGGATACCATCACTTCTTTTTTTGTTTTATTTCTGTATACCATTTGCATGGGTGCTGAGTGCAACAGAACACAATTTGATTGTTTTACTTTCTCTGAAAATTTGTTATCTCTGCTTGGGTTGAATACCAGGGAAGCCAAAGCTTCATGAGTCAGAAGGTGAAAAGTCCTCTGGTCACATTGGCCCCTAAAATGATCTCAGTTTGTAATAAATATGACTGCTTTAGTGTACATTTGCAAATTAACATTCATTGTTCTAGAGCACTTTAAGCTGTTTCTTGCAATAGGAAAAGTGGAGAACATTTCTATTTGTTTTGCTTTAATTTTATAACTGGAAGTTCTACCTTATTCCCAAATTTGACAGTTTGGGAATTTGCAGGATGCTGTGAAAGTAGTTGGGGAGAATAAGCAAATGGGAGTATAATTTCAAAAGGCCCTTCTTGAATAGTATCATCCGGAGGAGGTATTGGCATTCTCTAGGCTCAGCAGGTTTTCTGACTGACTGACACATTCTTTCACAAAGGGATTTGGTCAAATTCCAAAGTTTCCAAGAAAACAACCTCTGAGATGATAATCTGCATGCAGGGAGTTTACTGAGGAATGTTCTTGGGACTTTACCTGTAAGGGAATGAAGGAAGCAAGGTGATGTAGCAATCAGTAAAACGATCACTGGTGATAACAGGGGCCCCTGGTGATGCCACAGGGGGAGCCATAGAGCTGCATGAGTGCTAAGAACTGTCTAGATTAGAGGTAAGGGGTCTTGTGCCCTCACATTTGCAATACTTCTCAGTCATTAGCAAATCCACGCACAGAGATGCGGTGTAAACTTAGGTGAGGCAGCTCCAATTGGCAGAGAGTAATTCGTAAGAGAGACTTTATGAACTGTCAGTAATCGTGTTTATGGCAGCTGGAAATGAATATTTGGGTCCTGAGGAGATATTGTGGCATAATACAGCATCTGCTATAATTCATCAATCACATTCTTTAGATGCATTTGTTTCATAGAACAGTCATATAGGAAAACTTTATAAATTTGGGTATGGGGGAGTCTTTAAGTTAGTTGGGATGACCTGAAGCCCCATCATTGAAGCCAGTCTCAAATTCTCAACAAATGTTTATTTTCTCCTTCCATTATGTAGTCAAGATTTCCCTTGCTCAGGCTAGCATTCTTTTAATTTATATGGCTTACTTAATGGAGTGATTCATACCTTAATCAATTAGGGGTCTGAGTCCCTGATCTCTCCTCAGGTTATAGCTATGACACTTGTTCATTTTTGTCAAAATTGAATTGAAATATCTACTACTTTTTAATGCATGTATATTTGATGTACTTAGTTTGTATTTAATTTGTTCTTCTAGCTTCAAAACAAACCTATCAGCACTGAAAAGACAGAGTAATCAAAGAATAATGTAAAGAAGTGTCAATATACAGTTTCTGAATTTGTGATAGCAATCAAATGTTGACATATTATAATCAATATACAAGGATGAGTCAAAAATTATCCACTCTCCAGTTACATTAAAACTTCTGTTGGCCGTACTGTCTTATCAGTGCTTTCCGTTCAAGGCCACTGTCTCCCCAGTCACTGCTATGCAGGTGTGAATGTGTTACAACAGTTCATTTGTAACTGTGGTGTGAGCAAAAATGGATGCCCCACTTATGATTTGCACAAAAGAAGAGCAGTGTGCAGTGATTCATTTTTTGTGGTCTGAGGGTGTACCTGGTGCTCTTACTTTATCGAAGACTTTGTGTGCAGTATGGAAAAAGTGTTTTGTCATGAAAAAGTGTGTAAGTATGTATGAATGGGTATAGAAGTTCAAGGAAGGTCACATGAGTGTTAACCATCAAGAAGGAGCCGGATGCCCGTCCACATCTGCGGCTGATGGCAACATTGAGCATATACGTGAAATGATTGTGTTTTCTGGGATTCTCAAGGGCCTGTATTGGAACCTTATTAGGGAAAGGGTTCAACAATCAACAGTGCTCATTACAGTGAGATGCTTACTGAAGAGCTGAAGCCTAAACTTTGGTTTAAACGCAGAGGACTGCTATCCAAGGGCGTTGTGATCTTGCCTGACAATGCACGTCCACACTTCTGCCCACACTGTTGAGACTCTGCAAAAACTTCGTTTTAAGGTGTTAAAGCATCCTCCCTATAGTCCTGATCTTGCTCCATCGGACTTTCACCTGTTTGGTCCCCTAAAAGCAGCCCTACGAGGACGGAGATTCACTTCTGATGAAGAAGTGAAGACAGCAGTGAATTCATGGCTTGCAGCTCAGCCTAAAACATTTTTTAATGAGGGAATACGAAAGTTTCTTGACAGATGGACAAAGTGTATTGAAAAGCAAGGAGATTATGTTGAAAAATGATGTATTTGTCTTTTGTAAAATTAATTGAAATAAATTCTACAACCAGAGTGCAGATAATTTTTGACTCACCCTCGTAGTTTATATGTTTTAGTGTCAGACACTGTACTTTGAGGGCAGGGTAATTTAATGTGATGTTAAAGCTGAGGGCAAAGAGACTAGAAATGCCTGATGGAGCAGTAGATACTTAAACCTAAAAGGCACTGGGAAACTCATGGTGGAGGAGGTGACTTTTGTGTTAACTAGAGAAGTGGCCAGTAATTCTAGGGCAATGGCCATACATAGCTAAACACAGAAGAAGAAAAGAGAATTGCTTTCTTGGTGTATGGCAAGCAATTTATCTTACTAATATCAGATGACAAGGATAATAATAAATTTTTTAAAAAATGAGAGAACATAGGTTTTTATGAAAATTAAAAGGATTAAAAAGACCTGAGAACTTTTGTCTTGATTTAAAGTTCTGTTCAAATTTAAATGACGAGAAAACTTCCAGAGGTTAAAAATTATAAGGAGAAATAGGCAAGAAAATTCATTGTATAGTAAACAGACAGGAACAAGAGGTTCAAAGACTGGTCATTCAAGCTGAATATGGTTATAAGAAAGTAATAATCAGAATTGTAATATATAACTATCCCAATATTGAATATCTACTGATCTGCTGTGTTTTTAGAGTGCAAATGGAGGGCCTGGAGCTTTTCTTGTCAAGTCTCCCTACCACTTCTCTTGCTATAAATACAAAAGGAGTTCTGCTGAATGTGGCTTAGAAATCTCTTTTCAAATAAAAAAATTAAGCACAAATATAATGTAAAGTATTAGATTCTTTGCTAGGTTTGATTAAATATCTATCTAATTTATAACTTGCATATAGTACCCAAACTTTCTAATAGTGTTCAATATACTTTTTTTAATTAAAATAGATGAAATATGGAGAATTACTCTAAGGAAATTATATTATAATGTTAATTGATAGCCTCACTATTATGTTTCATTTTCTATCACTATAAAATGAGGGGGTTTGACTAAATGATCAGTATAGACTTTTCTAGATTTAAATAATATGAATCAATGCATTTTTGATATTATAAAAGTAAAAATTGAGTAGATTTGTAGAAATCCCAAACTGACTTTTGAATGCTGTAATTAAATCACATCTATTCACATCAAGCATTGTAATTTATTATTTTTTTCTTATTTAGCCAAATGTTACATGGCTCTAATTTAGTAAATGTTAGGCTAATGGAATAGCACAATGAACTGCATTGTATATTTAAATACCTAGCCTTAATGATTTAATGGGCAAGTATACATTTTCTCAAGTGCTAAAATAGAAAAGAAATTACATTAGAAACTTTGAGCTTAGTCCGAAATGCTCTACCTGACTACCTCTGTTACCCAAAGCTACTGCATGATTTTACAGTCCAATGGAAGTCAGAAAATTTGGTTTTTTCTAAAGAAAATCTAAGCATAAATGCATAGATTAAACCACTATCCATCACAGCCAGGCAATAAGGTATACTGGTTAAAAATATTTTAGTAATAATAAGACTCATCTATACATCTCCCAAGTAAATGTTGACCTTTCTGCCACATCCTCCTCCTACACACTTTGATGAGTCTAATATCCTTATTTGTATCCTTTGTTGTGACCCATGGCTCAGTTGGCTCCTGGTTGCCACTTGGACAGAAACATCTATCTCACTTTCCTCAGAAGACAAAAGGAAAGGTAATATAAAGAAATCACACTTCACTTTACTGACTTCTTTTTCTCCATATATTACTACACAATGCTGTGAGAGTGAATCAGAAGGCTATTACAAGTGAAAGGAATTGAAACTTAATCATGAAATAAGTATACATTCAATAAATATGCCATCGTGCAAAAATAAAGACCATATCTGTTTTATTTCTTGAAACCCTGTTTAAGCTGCTCCATGTACCCACTCTGTAGGCTGCAATGAAATTCATTTTCAGTAATAATACTGGATGAAGTGGAGAAAACTTTCTCTTCCTTAGAATATTACTTAAGACCCCAAAGAGCTATTGTAAATAATGCTGCAATGAACATTGGGGTGCATGTGTGTTTTTGAATCATGGTTTTCTATGGGTATATGCCCAGTTGTGGGATTGTTGTATCCTATAGTAGTTCTGTTTTTAGTTTTTTAAGGGACCTCCATACTGCTCTCCATAGTGGCTGTATCAGTTTACATTCCCACCGACAGTTTAAGGGGGGTCCCCTTTCTCCACACCCTCCCCAGCATTTGTTGTTTCTAGATTTTTTATGATGGCCATTCTGCCCAGTGTGAGGTGATACCTCATTGTATAGGGAACTCTACTCAGTGCTCTGTGGTGACTAAATTGGAAGGAAATCCAAAAGAGGGGATATATGTATGTGTATAGCTGACTCACTTTGCTGTACAACAGAAACTGACACATTGTAAAGCAACTAACTCCAATAAAAAATAATTTTAAAAAATAAAAAAAATAAATAAAAAAACAAATAAAAGTAACCCAAAGGGGAGACTTGCTTTTAATCTATCACACAAGTCCCAGATGATGTGCTAGTTGACCCAGGCCACCTTGAATATGGCTTCTCTGCCACCTTTTTCCTGTATTAAATCTAGTAATCTTTTCAAGGCTAATAGTCAGAGCACCCTGAGCACAGCCACTCAGGAGGTATAAACTTCCAGTTATAAGATAAATAGGTCATGCAGATGTAATATATAGCATTGGGAGGGAATATAGTAAGTAATACCTCTTAACCCCATCACCTATTTTGCCTGTTTCCCAAACCTCCTCCTCTCTGGCAACCACCAATTTGTCTTCTGTACCTATGAGTCTGTTTCTGTTTTGTCTTGTTTGTTTGTTTTGTTTTTGGATTTCAGGTATAAGTAAAATCATATGGTATTTGTCTTTCTCTCTCTGACTTATTTCACTTATAATATCCTCTAAGTCTATCCATGTTGTCACAAAAGGCAAATTTTTATTTTTTATGGCTGAATAACACTCTATTATATATGTAATATGTTAAAAGGGGCATCTTATATGTTACATCATTCTCATATGTTAACCAAAATTTCAGAAATGGAGACCTGATTGAAACAGAGGCTGCCTTTTCTACGCCCACATCAGCTTTAGGCTAGGAGCAGGAGAATGATGAGACCCCCAGCAAGGGGTGAGGGAGTGTCTCAGCTGCCCACACTTGCAGACTTTAGTTAAGGAGCAAGAGAATGCCTCAGCCATCTGTGCTTGCCCACCTCAGCCAGGGAACAGGGGAAAACTGCAACCACTAGAACTTGCTAGCTTCAGCAGTACAGTGGAATAGTGCCATGATTGCTTTCCCCTGAGTCCAAGCTGGCTCACTTGTGCTAGCAGCAGTGCTTTCTGCCAGCTCCTCTATTGCCTCCATCTCCATCCCTCACCCCTCCAGCCAGTGCTTTTAGATACAAAAATGATATAGTTTTAGCAATTTTCAAATTGCTGTTATTTCACTGGGTGTAAGAGAGTGAGACTGCAGTGAACCCTTTAAGAGGTGAATCTCAATTTCCTATAGCGCTTTTGGACCCTTGCATATTATCTTCAGTTGTTTTCCAAGGCAGATGTTTTGGGGGCTTGTCTCTCCAGTATAGGTTCCAGGGGCTGCAGTGCCTGACATGGGGTGCCAACACATCATTCCATTGTATATGTATACCATATCTTTTTTATCCATCCATCTGTCGATGGACATTAGGTTGTTTCCATGTCTGGGCTCTTGTAAATAGTTCTGCTATGAATATAGGGGTGCATGTATTTTTTTGAATTACAGTTTTATCTGGATATATGCCCAGAAGTGGGATTTCTGGATCATATGGAAACTCTATTTTTAGTTTTTTGAGGAAACTCCATACTGTTTTCCCTGGTGGCTGCACCAATATATGTTCCCACCAACAATGTAGGAGGGTTTCCTTTTCTCCACACACTCTCCATCATTTGCTATTTTTAGACTTTTTAGTGATGGCCATTCTGACCAGTGTGAGGTAGTACCTCGCTGTGCTTTTTATTTGCATTTCTCTAATAATTAGTGACATTGAGCATCTTTTTATGTGCCTGTTGGCCATGTGTATGTCTTTTTTTGAGAAATGGGTCAGTGACAAATTTCAAGTTAAGCTTTTTGTATAGTGTGAGGAGAGTCAAGGTTCATTATTTTCCATTCAGTTATCCCACACAATTTGTGGAAAAGACTCACTTTTCTGAAGGAATTACTTTAATAGCTTAACACATTTTTACATGTATTACCCCTACATAAATTATAAACATCACCAGATAATAATACACTAATATAATTTTTAGCAGCTATATGATTATAATAGAAATAATTACTAGGGAAAAAAACCAAAAGAAAGAAATATTTTTTTCTGGATTTACTCAGATATTTATCATTACAAGAAATTCTTTATTTTTTGAAGATTAGAGTTTGTATCTGGAATTGTTTTTCCTTTGTTCATACAAGGCCTCCTGTATTGTTTCTTTATGGTTCAAGTCTGCTGAAAATTAATTATCTTGGTTTTCTTTTTCTTTTTTTTAAAGAACTTTTATTGAGATACAGTTAACAGACAATAAACAGCAAACAGCATATATTTAGAGTGTACAATTTGTTATCCCAATCTCCCAATTCATTCCCCCCAACCCTCCCCACTTTCCCCACTTGGTGTCCATATGTTTGTTCTCTACATCTGCGTCTCTATTTCTTCCTTGCATTTCCTCTTTCATAGTTGTTAGCATTTGCCTTATGTATTGCGGTGCCCCTACATTGGGTGCATATATATTTATAATTGTTATCTCCTCTTCTTGGATGCATCCCTTGATCTTTATGTAATGTCCTTTCTTGTCTCTTGTAACATTTTTTATTTTAAAGTCTATTTTATCTGATATGACTATTGCTACTCCAGCTTTCTTTTGATTTTCATTTGCGTGGAATATCTTTTTCCATCCCCTCACTTTCAGTCTGTATGTGTCCCTAGGTCTGAAGTGGGTCTCTTGCAGACAGCATATATATGGGTCTTGTTTTTGTATCCATTCAGCCAGTCTGTGTCTTTTGGTTGTTGCATTTAGTCCATTTACATTCGAGGTAATTATCGATATGTATGTTCCTATTACCATTTTCTTAATTGTTTTGTTTTTGTTTTTTAAGTCCTTTTCTTCTCTTCTGTTTCCCACTTAGAGAAATTCTTTTATCATTTGTTGTAGGGCTGGTTTGGTGGTGCTGAATTCTCTTAGCTGTTGCTTGTCTGTAAAGCTTTTGATTTCTCCATCGAATCTGAATGAGATCCTTGCTGGGTAGAATATTCTTGGTTGTAGGTTCTTCCCTGTCATCACTTTAAATATATCATGCCACTCCCTTCTGGCTTGCAGAGTTTCTGCTGAGAAATCAGCTCTTAACCTGATGGAGGTTCCCTTGTATGTTATTTGTCGTTTTTGCCTTGTTGCTTTTAATAACTTTTCTCTGTCTTTAATTTTTGTCAATTTGACTACTATGTGTCTTGGCGTGTTTCTCCTTGGGTTTATCCTGCCTGGGACTCCCTGCGCTTCCTGGACTTGGGTAGCTATTTCCTTTCCCATGTTAGGGAAGTTTTCGACTATAATCTCTTCCAGTATCTTCTTGGGCCCTTTCTCTCTCTCTTCTCCTTCTGGGACCCCTATAATGCGAATGTTGGAGTGTTTAACATTGTCGCAGAGGTATCTTAGGCTGTCTTCAGTTCTTTTCATTCTTTTTTCTTTATTCTTTTCCGTATCAGTGATTTTCACCATTCTGTCTTCCAGGTCACTTATTTGCCCTTCTGCCTCAGTTAATCGGCTATGGGTTCCTCCTAGTGTATTTTTCATTTCCGTTATTGTGTTGCATATCTCTGTCTGCTCTTTAATTCTTCTAGGTCTTTGGTAAACTTTTCGATCTTTGAATCGAGTCTTTTTTCAAAGTCCTGGATCATCTTCACTATCATTATACTGAATTCTTTTTCTGTAAGGGTTTTTATCTCCTCTTCATTTAGTTGTTTTTCTGGGGTTTTATCCTTTCCCTTCATCTGGTACAAAGTCCTCTGCTTTTTCATTTCTCTATCTTTCTCTGGCTGTGGTTTTCAGTTCCACAAGATGAAATATGGCTGATACTGTTTGATACTGCTGTCTGCCCTCTTGTGGAGGAAGCTATCTAGGAGGCTTGTGGGTGCTTCCTGATGGGAGGGATTGATGGTGGGTAGGGCTGGGGCGGGTGGAGCTCAGTAAGACTTTAATCTGCTTGTCTGCTAATGGGTGGGGCTGTATTCACACCTTGTTGGTTGTTTGGCCTGAGGCTACTTAGCACTGGAGCTTACTGGCTCTTTGGTGGGGCTAATGGAGGACTCTGGGAGGGTTCATGCCAATGAGCACTTCCCAGAACCCCTGCTGCCAGTGCCCCCGTCTCCTCGGTGAGCCACAGCTGCCCCCCACCTCTGCAGGCAACCCCCCAACACCAGCAGGTAGGTCTTGTTCAGTCTCCTATGGGGTCACTGCTCCTTCCCCCTGGATCCTGGTGAACACACTTTTTTGTGTGCCCTCCAAGAGTAGAGTCTCTGTTTCCTCCAGTCCTGTGGAGGTCCTGCAATCAAATCCCACTGGCTTTCAAAGTCTGATTCTCTGGGGATTCCTCCTCCCGTTGCTGGACTCCCAAGTTGGGAAGCCTGACATGGGGCTCAGAACCCTCACTTTAGTTGGTGGACTTCTGCAGTATAACTCTTCTCCAGTTTGTAAGTCACCCATCCAGCATTTATGCGATTTGATTTTAACACGATTGAGCCCCTCCTACCATCTCATTGTGGCTGCTCTTTTGTCTTTGGACGTGGGGTGTCTTTTTTGGTGAGTTCCAGTGTCTTTCTGTCAATGATTGTTCAGCATTTCGTTGTAATTTTGGTGCTTTTGCAAGAGGGAGTATCTTGGTTTTCTTTACCTGAAAATATGAATAATAAACCTTCATTCTTGAAATATATTTTTCCTGAATTTAGAATTCTATGCTGACATATCTTTTTAACACATTAACTTGTTCTATGCTTCATGGATTTTGGTGAAAAGTTAACAGTTAATCATTTTGCTGTCTCCTGTATGTAATGTGTCATTTTTCATTTGCCACTTTTAATATTTGCTCTTCATCTCTGGCTTTCAACAGTGTAACTGCGATGTTGCCAAGCTTTAATTTCTTTTTGTTTATTATGATTGATGTTTGTTTAGTAGCTTGGATATGGAAATTTCTTGTCAAATTTGGAAAAGTTTGAGAATATTATCTTAAATTATTCTGCCCTATTCTCTCTTATTCTGTTTTTCCTTTGTGGTATTTCAGTTACACATTTGTGTAATGACCATGTGTGTATACAATGTCCAATGACCTTTTGCTGTCATCTAACAGGTTCCCAAAGCTCTGTGCTTTATTTTTTCATTTTTTTCTGTCTAGTACTTACTTTTATACTTTCTATTAATCTATCTTCAAATTCTATTTCTATTTACCATATCATTTCAATTTGGCTGTAAAATCACATACCTTTTTAAAATTTCTCAGTTGTAGAATTCTTATTTGTAATTGTTTGTAATTGTCAGCTGAAATCCACTATCTCTCTGTTGAGATTACCACTTATTAAACATGCTTTATTTTCCTACATTGGGGATAGTTAAAATAAATGCTTTTAAATCCTTGTGAGTTTATTGAAACATCTGGTTCATCACACAGTCACATTTTATAGATTGTCTTTTTTCTTGAGAATGTATTTTTAGATAGTATTCCAGCCATTATGAATATCAGGCTGGGGAAACACTGTATTGTGTAGTTCTTCATGAGTGCTCTTTTCTTTGTTTCAGAAGGTAATTTTTTTGGCTGACCTTGATATTTTCTTCTCTGGTTCTTTCTTTTCCAGGATTCCTTCACTCCCTTTGGTGTTCATGGTATTCAAGCTTTTCTCTCCCCACCCAAGGAATATTGTACATTTTTCCATATGTGCTTCCACCACCTTTGTGTCTGCCTCATGAGCTGCTAGTTACAGGCTAAAACTGTGGAGGAAGAATTCACTTGTATAGCTCCTTCTGTCCTCTCCTTCATATACTCATTCTTCAATAAGCCGTTTGCTTTCGTTAACTTCCCAGTACTTTTAGGTAGTTGCTTTTGTATTGTGTTCCAGTATTATAGTTGTTTTTCTGCAGGGGGTATTCCAATATGGTCATAGTCAAATGTAGAAGTTTTATAAATTTCTTGTTGCACATCTGAATTTGTGGGCTAATAAAATGTAGAACATTATATCAACTACATAAGTAAAGAGGTAGGAATAATTAAATAGTGACTGTGCTTAACAAGACTGAACAAGAATTGTCTTTGAATTGTACTAAGTTATAGAAATATTTATGTGAGCTAAATTAGATTAATAGCACAAATATTGAGACAAAAATGAAGGGACATTTTCAGACTAAATTTCAAACTTCTTGTATTCTGGAAACAAAAGCCATGGTGGCATCTAAAGACTTCTATATTATTTTAAGCATGGAGGTTCAGCATAGTCTGTAGTCAGGTTGTTAGATTCTAAGGTGGTGGTGGTGGTGGTGGTGGTAACAATGGTGATGATAGTACTGATAACAGCGCTGGCAGTGGTAGTAGTGGTGTTAGTGGTGGTGAGAATATTAGTATTGGTGGTGCTCGTTAAGGTAGGAGTGGAAATAGAGAAAATCATAATGAGATAGTATTGAAATCTGAGAGCAATGATTTGGAGAAATGATTAGATAACATGTTCCACAAAGGGCTGAATGTCCCCTATTTCTAACAGTGGGAAAGACATTCTCTTAGATCAAGTAAAAGATATGTTGACATCAATTTTAATTACTAAACTATAATTTCTAGTGAGCCTCATTTAATCTATTTGTAAGGTTTCCCAAGGCAAGAGTTGGTTGAGTTGTTTCTCAAGACAAAAAGCACATTATTCTCTAGAACTATATCTGTAATCCCTCTCTCACTGTATCCCTATAATATTTGGTTCATAATTTTAAAATATTTTTTACCATGCCATAACAAACATTCAGTTCTTTCAGTTATTTATTTGAGAATGAGGAATATGCTTTTTCATTCCCTATATTATCTGACATAATACTTTGAGTGATGTTCAAAGGTATTGAATTTAACCATGGTTCGGAGTGTGCAAAATGTTACATTTTTTCCGTTAAGTAAATTTAATTTTACGCTAAGCTTGCATAATACTGATTGACTAGAAATATACTATAAAATATTTAATAGAGCTTCCTCTCTACCTACACTCACTCAAGGTCCTTCAAAAATCTGCACAGCAAAATAAAAGATTGATGTCCCCAGATTTGTTCCATATCTCTTGCCTCTGAGAATCCAATGATATTAGCACACATAAAACTTTTAAAGCTCAGGCATGAGGTTCCTATGCTGTGCTTGGTGGCTGAGGTAGGAAACATGATGCCCAAGGTCCAGCCTAAAAAGACAACCACTGAGCCATCCATCTCCCTTTGCCATTTCTCCTTTCCTAAGGCACACAATATAAAGAGGCATGTAGGGCTGGTAATCATATGACCTATCAAGCTTTTTTTTTTTTTTTCTTTCCCAATATGAAGATATTTCCTTTCTTTCTCCTGCTTGCTTTTTTCCCATCACCTCTATCTACTTAGAATAACCCTACCCTAAGTTCTCAGAATTGAGCATAACAGCTATCGTAGAAGGAGATTGTCCTTTAGGAACCTCTATTTTCTTCTCAGTTTCTAATCTCCCTTTCATTGAGACAACACAAAATCTGGCTACCTGATTGAAATGGAGTATGCTGGGATAATGTAAGGGAAATATGTACAGCAACAAATTACTACTAACACCTTGAGAAATCATCCTGCTGCATACTCAGTGAATATTTGTGAAATCAATGTGAATAAATTTAGTTTAGATATGAACAGAAATCCTAATTCCATTTTAATTTGGGTGACATCTAAGGAGAACAAATCTATTAGTTTTACTATTTCTCATAGTTCTCTAAATTATCAATCATTTGTTATTTTTGTTACAGTTTTTCTAGGTCCTTTGTAGTTACTAGTCTTTAAAAATAAGAGACTCTAAATTTGTTCAGACTCAGCAGGAAGGGGCAGGGCTGGAAGTACAGTGGATCTTTCCACATCATACTGTGCTACACAGGAATCTGATGGGAAATTGGGCAACAATGCCCACTTAGGAGATTAAATCATCCTTGGGCTAGTAGAGAAAAAAATAACTAAAGAGGGGCCCTAGGCTGAACTGAGAGACCTTGGGGCTTTGAACAGAAGTTTCCAAAATTGGAAAGTGATTATCATAGCCCATATTTCATACCTTATTGCACCCTCCTTGCCTCAGTAAAATTTCTTATTCATATTGCTTAATATAACCCAACGGCCAATGTATTATTTTTATGGATATTCTTAGTTTATTATAGCAAGTTTGTAAGCAGAACAAAACAATTCCTCTAGCCTCTATCTTATTCCAAAGAAAAAAGAACATTACTTCAGCTCAGATGGTTTGAAGAAAATATCCGAAGTTTTCCCATTAGTTATGTTCCTTTTTCTCCTGATAGTATCCAAAATAAATTAAACCCATGTGCTGATATGCAGCAGACATCAAACTCTTTACTTTGCAGGATTTAAATAACTCCAAATATGTCCCTAGGGTTCATCCCAATTGAATTAATAGTCAGATTCCTACCAAAAGAATCTCTCTAAAGGCAGCCCAGTCCTCCCTTCAAAATGGTTCTTCTGACAAATTTCTGCCTAAACTACTGCTACTCAAATTTAATGTGCATATAAAACACACAGGGATCTTGTTAAAATGCAGATTTTAGGCCAAATGTCCCAGAGGTTCTGATTCAGTTGGCTTGGAGTGAGACCCAGAATACTGCATTTTTTTAAGCTCTTTATTGGAATATAATTGCTTTACACACTTATACCAGCTTATGAGGTACACCAAAGTGAATCAGCTGTATTTATACATATATCCCCATATCCCCTCCCTCCCGCGACTCCTCCCCACCCTCCCCATCCTGGCCCTCCAAGGCATCACCCATCATCAACTTGCTCTCCCTTTGTTATACAGCATCTTCACACTAGCTATCTATTTTACAGTTGGTAGTATACATATGTCTATGCTACTCTCTCACTTCATCCCAACTTCCCCTTCGCCCCCCGACCCCCAACCCCATGTCCTCCAGTCCATTCTCTGCATCTGCATTCTTATTCTTGTCTTGTCACTGGGTTTATCAGTACCATTTTTTTTTTAGACTCCATATATATGAGTTAGCATACAATATTTGTTTTCCTCTTTCTGGCTTACTTCACTCTGTATGACATAATGTAGGTCTATCCACCTCATTACATAAAGCTCCATTTCATTCCTTTCTATGGCTGAGTAATATTTCATTGTATATATGTGCCACATCTTCTTTATCCATTCATCTGTGGATGGGCATTTAGGTTGCTTCCATGTCCTGGCTATTGTAAATAGTGCTGCAATGAACATTATGGTACATGTTTCTTTTGGGATTATGGTTTTCTCTGGGTATATGCCCAGTATTAGGATGGCTGGATCATATGATAGTTCTGTTTTTAATTTTTTAAGGAACCTCCAAGCTGTTTTCCATAGTGGCTGTACCAACTTACATTCCCACCAACAGGGCTGGAGAGTTCCCTTTTTTCTGCACCCTCTCTGGCATTTATTGATTCTAGATTTTTTGATGATGGCCATTCTGACCAGTGTGAGGTGATACCTCATTGAGGTTTTGACTTGCGTTTCTCTAATGATTAATGATGTTGAGCATCTTTTCATGTGTTTGTTGGCCATCTGTATGTCTTCTTTGGAGAAATGTCTATTTAGGTCTTCCACCCATTTTTGGATTGGGTTATTTGCTTTTTTGGTATTAAAGTGCATGAGCTGCTTGTATATTTTGGAGATTAATCCTTTGTCCGTTGCTTCATTGGCAAGTATTTTCTCCCATTCTGAGGGTTGCCTTCTTGTCTTGTTTATGGTTTCTTTTGCTGTGCAAAAGCTTTTAAGTTTCATTAGGTCCCATTTGTTTATTCTTGTTTTTATTTCCATGATTCTAAGAGGTGGTTCCAGAAGGATCTTGCTTTGATGTATGTCATAGAGTGCTCTGCCTATGTTTTCCTCTAAGAGTTTTATAGTGTCTGGCCTTACATGTAGGTCTTTAATCCATTTTGAGTTTATCTTTGTGTATGGTATTAGGAAGCATTCTAATTTCATCTTTTACATGTATCTGTCCAATTTTCCCAGCACCACTTATTGAAGAGGCTGTCTGTTTTCCATTGTATACTCTTGCCCTCTTTGTCAAAGATAAGGTGCCCATATGTGCTTGGGTTTATGTCTGGGTTCTGTATTTTGTTCCATTGATCATCCTTTCTATTTTTGTGCCAGTACCATACTGTATTGATCACTGTGGCCTTGTAGTATAGTTTGAAGTCAAGAAGCCTAATTCCACCAACTCCACCTTTCCTTCTCAAGATTGCTTTGGCTATTCGGGGTTTTTTGCATTTCCATACAAATCATAAGATTTCTTGTTCTAGTTCTGTGAAAAATGCTGTAGGTAATTTGATAGGGATTGTGTTGAATCTGTAAATTGCTTTGGGTAGTACAGTCATTTTCACTATGTTGATTCTTCCCATCCAAGAACATGGTATGTCTCTCCGTTTGTATCATCTTTGATTTCTTTCATCAGTGTCATATGTTTTTCTGCATACAGGTCTTTTGCCTCTTTAGGCAGATTTATTCCTAGGGATTTAATTCCTTTTGTTGCAGTGGTGAATGGGAGAGTTTCCTTAATTTCTCTTTCTGCTCTTCCGTTGTTCATGTATAGGAATGCAAGAGATTTCTGTGCATTAATTTTGTATCCTGCTACTTGACTGAACTCATCAATTAGTGCTAGCAGTTTTCAGTTAGAGTCTTTAGGGTTTTCTATGTATAATATCATGTCATCTGCAAAGATTGACAATTTTACTTCTTCTTTTCCAATTTGGATTCCTTTTCTTTCATTTTCTTCTCTAATTGCTGTGGCTAAAACTGCCAAAACTATGTTAAATAATAATGGTGAGAATGGGCACCCTTGTCTTGTTCCTGTTCTTAGAGGGAATTCTTTCAGTTTTTCACCATTTAGTATGATGTTGGCCTTTGATTTCTCATATATGGCTTTTATTATGTTGAGGTAATTTCCTTCTATGCCCATTTTCTGGAGAGTTTTTATGATAAATGGATGTTGAATTTTGTCAAAAGCTTTTTCTGCATCTATTGAGATGATCATATGGTTTTTATCCTTCAATTTCTTGATATGATATATCACATTGATTTACTTGCATATATTAAAGAATCCTTGCATTCCAGGGATAAACCCCACTTGATCATGGTGTATGATTTTTTTAATGTGCTGTTGGATTCTGTTAGCTAGTATTTTACTGAGGATTTTTACATCTATATTCATCAGTGATATCGGTCTGTAATTTTCTTTTTTGTGTGACATCTTTGCCTGGTTTTGGTATCAGGGTGATGGTGGCCTTGTAGAATGAGTTTGGGAATGTTGCTCCTTCTGCAATATTTTGGAAGAGTTTGAGAAGGATGGGTATTAACTCTTCTCTAAATGTTTGATAGAATTTGCCTGTGAATCCTCCTGGCCCTGGGCTTTTGTTTGTTGGGAGATTTTTAATCACAGCCTCAATTTCTGTACTTGTGATTGGTCTGTTCATAGTTTCTATTTCTTCCTGGTTTAGTCTTGGAAGATTGTACTTTTCTAAGAATGTATCCATTTCTTCCAGGTTATCCAATTTATTGCCATATAGTTGCTTGTAGTAGTCTCTCATGATGTTTTGTATTTCTGAGGTGTCCGTTGTTACTTCTCCTTTTTCATTTCTAATTCTGTTGATTTGTGTCTTTTCCCTTTTTTTCCTGATGAGTCTGGCTAATGATTTATCAATTTTGTTTATCTTCTCAAAGAACCAGCTTTTAGTTTCATTGACCTTTGCTATTGTTTCCTTCTTTTCTCTTTCATTTATTTCTGCTCTGATCTTTATGATTTCTTTCCTTCTGCTCACTTTGGGGTTTCTTTGTTCTTCTTTCTCTAGTTGTTTTAGGTGTAAGGTTAGGTTGTTTATTTGATATTTTCCTTGTTTCTTGAGGTAGGACTGTATTGCTATAAACTTCCCTCTTAGAACTTCTTTTGCTATGTCCCATAGGTTTTGGGTTGTTGTGATGTCATTGTCATTTTTTCATAGATATTTTTTGATTTCCTCTTTAATTTCTTTAGTGATTTCTTGGTTATTTAATAATGTATTGTTTCACCTCCATTTTTTTGTATTTTTTATAGGTTTTTTTTTTCCTGTAAATGATATCTAGTCTCATGGAGATGTGGTCAGAGAAGATGCTTGATACAATTTCAATTTTCTTGAATTTACCAAGGCTTGATTTATGACCCCAAGATGTGATCTATCCTGGAAAATGTGCCATGTACACTTGAGAAGAATGTGTATTCTATAGTTTTTGGATTGAATGTACTATAAATATCCATTAAGTCCATCTTGTCTAATGTGTCTTTTAAAGCTTGTGTGTCTTTATTTTCTGTTTGGATGATCTTTCCATTGGTGTAAGTGGGGTGTTAAAGTCTCCTACTATTAATGTGTTACTGTCAATGTCCCCTTTTATGGCTGTTAGCATTTGCCTTATGTATTGAGGTGTTCCTATGTTGGGTGCATAGATATTTACAATTGCTTTATGTTCTTCTTGGATGGTTCCCTTAATCACTATGCTGTGTCCTTCCTGTCTCTTGTAATAGTCTTTACTTTAAAATCTAACTTGTCTGATATGAGTATTGCTACTCCAGCTTTCTTTTGACTTCCATTTGCATGGAATATCTTTTTCCATCCCTTTACTTTCAGTCTATATGTATCCCTTGGTCTGAAGTGGGTTTCTTGTAGGCAACATATAGAAGGGTCTTGTTTTTGTATCCATTCAGCCAGTCTGTGTCTTTTGGTTGGAGCATTGAATCCATTTACATTTAAGGTGATTATTAACATATGTGTTCCTATTACCATTTTCTTAATTGTTATGGGTTTGTTTTGTAGGTCCTTTTCTTCTCTTGTGTTTCTTACTTAGAGAAGTTCCTTTAGCACTTGTTGTAAGGCTGGTTTGGTGGTGCTGAATTCTCTTAGCTGTTGCTTGTCTGTAAAGCTTTTGATTTCTCTGTCGAATCTGAATGAGATTCTTTCTGCATAGAGTATTCTTGGCTGTAGGTTTCTCTCTTTCAGGACTTTCAGTATATCCTGCCCATCCCTTCTGGCTTGCACAGTTTCTGCAGAACGATCAACTGTTATCCTTATGGGTTGTCCCTTATATGTTATTTGTTGCTTTTCTCTTGCTGCTTTTAATATTTTTCTTTGTGTTTAATTGTTGTTAGTTTGATTAATTTGTGCCTTGGTTTATTTCTCCTTGGATTTATTCTGTATAGGACTCTCTGTGCTTCTTGGATTTGGTTAATTATTTCCTTTCCCATTTTGGGGAAGTTTTCCACTATAACCTCTTCAAATATTTTCTCAGACCCTTTCTTTGTGTCTTCTTCTTCTGGGTTGCCTATGATTCAAATGTTGGTGCACTTCAATTTGTCACCAAGATCTCTGAGACTCTCTTCCATTCTCTTTATTCTTTTTCCTCTTTCCTGTTCTGTGGCAGTTATATCCTCCATTCTATCTCCCAACTCACTTATTCATTCTTCTGCCTCAGTTATTCTGCTGTTTGTACCATCTAGAGTATTTTTAATTTCAGTTATTTTGTTATCTATTACTGTTTGTTTGCGCTTTAGTTCTTCTGAATCCTTATTAACTGTTTCTTGTATTTTGTTATTGAGATTTTGTTTCGTCTTTACTATCATTACTCTGAATTCTTTTTCAGGCAATTTTCCTTTCTCCTCTTCATTTATATGGTCTTGTGGGGTTTTTTCCTGCTCCTTTACCTGCATGGTGTTTCTTTGTTTTCTCATAGTAGTCCAAACTTCAGAGGTTGCCTGTCCCGGCAATAAAGGGTTTTAAAGAAGACTGTCCAAGCCCCAGACTAATGGCAGAGTGTTGAGTCAAACAAATACTAAGTCAAGGAAACACATATATGTATAAGACACACAGATACTGAATCCAATAGAACATAAGGCACTAGAAAGACCTGGCAAAAGAACCCCAGTATGCTATCAATCAAAGAGAAAACCCACAGAAATTCAAAATCAAAATAGAACAAAACAAAAACAAAAACAAACAAAAAAACACCACACACACACAAACACAAATCCAGGGAGATTTTGAAAGCTAGGATCAAATATAATAAAGAGCAAGAGTACCAGCAGACAGACTGAAGATTCTCAGAATGAAATCAGACAATTATACTTAGAACTAAGATAAAGACAAAACCTAATAATAAATACAAAAGCAGTGTGTCATCTGTAGAATAAAGCAAGGAAACAGAGCACACCGATAATATTGCTTATAAGTATGTTAAGATAAAATAAACTGAAAAAGGATAGAAAACAGGGCAACAGAAGAGCAGAGTGTGACTGAAATTATGAAATTAAAAAGAAAGATATAGAAATGTATAAAAGATAGAGATGAAAAGAAGGTAGGAGAGATACAGTCAGCACTACAAAAACTTAGGTAGAAGTAGAAATATATAAAAAGGCTAAAAATAAAAATAGAATAAAAAATATAATAAAAAAGTGTTAAAAAATGTGCAGATCCCTTAGGACTGAGATCATAATAAAAACAAACAAACAAAAAAACTAGAGTGACCCCAGAATGGACCAGATCAATAGAATTATTACTAATATTTCTGTTTTCTTGGGATCTCAGCTGTAAGTGTCCTTCTACCCTCCTTGGCTTTTTGTATTATTCTGCAACCAGTGGAGCTTCCTTTATTGTTCGTTTGTAAGTGCCTGTGTGTGGGGAGAGTGAGGTTGCAATAGTGGCTCCTTCCCCTGGGAGCGAGTGAGCAGTGGCACCCTGCCTGGGTCACAGTGTCTCAGTTGGCCGTGGCAGTGCCTGTTGCAGAGGGACACTGACAGCTCAGGTGTAAACAGAATGTCTCCAGAGCTGGGCCACTCTGCAGGCTTTTGGCTCTCGGCTGTAGGCACCCTAGGCCAGCCCTACCCGTGGGCCTTTGTTATCCCTGAGTGCATTAGCTAGGCCCACAGGGGTCCTTCCTTTGTCTGTCACAGGTACTGGGAGAGAAGCTACACCCACGGCTCCTCCCCCCTGCTTGTGAGTTAGCAGTATTGAGCTGCTGTGGTAGACACTCTCTACTGTGAATTCCTTCCCTCCTGTCCTCTCAGTCTGTCTCCCCACTGCCAACAATGTTTCTCACCTTGAACCAGTTCTCTGGTTCCCTCGTTCCAGCTCCCAGACTCCCTGTTCAGCTGTGAATTGATATCTCAGTCTGGACACGCTGAGCCGTGGTGCAGACCCTCTGTGTGTTTCTCACTCTTTCCCATCTGCCACAGCTCAGCCACTTCACCCTCTCTGAACAGTCCCAAATGCATCCCTTCTGACCCAGGGAAATTCCCTGTTGGAGAAGGGATTTCCTTATCAGATAAGGGACATTTCCCCGAATCCAACAATCTCCTCTCTGTTTCAGAAACCCCCTGCCCTAGGCTGTGGGACGCGTCCCTTTCCTTTCTTCTCCTCCTCTTTCCCCTTTTTATCCCCCCCATTCTACCCAGTTATGTCAGGATCTTTGCAGTCCTTTTTGGTGTCCGAGGTCATTTGCTGGTGTTCAGCTGGTTCTCTGTGGGAATTATTGCATCTTTTGGTGTATTCCTGATGCATCTGTGAAGAGGGATGCATTCCATGTCCTTCTACTTCACCACCATCTTTCTTCCTCAGTCAGAACTCTGCATTTTAACAGGCCCTCAGGTGATTCTGAGACAGATGCTTTGCAGACCTCACTACCTATCTGCCATGTGTGATGCCCTATAAGATCTCTCTTCTCTCCATCTCTAATCACAATAAGAAGACAGAAGACTTTTTTTCTTGTTTTCTTTCCTTCACTAACACTGCTCCTTTCCCTATTAAAAAACAGGCAAATTTAAGAACCTGCTTTTTTATTTTCTATCTCAATCCTTTCTCAGTAAGAGAAAGGATTTATATATATTTTTTTCTATAATAAAATGTCAGACTTTTTCTGATGTATTTTTTTCCTCCTTCCAAGCCACTTAGGCTATATATTCCCTGCATTTTCTTAAATTATTTTTTGTACTGCTATCAGAAATTTATTATTTCCCTAATTAAGCAATTTATACAATTGGGATGGATTCTGAATTGACCACCATAGATCACTGACAGTTAATTGGAGTGTATTTACAAACACTATTTTTATAAATATCAGTGGAAAATGTGACTTCTTCTAAATAACAAAATCAAGATAAGATGTGGCGTTTGACAGTGTGATAGACTCTCAGTAGCCAAATAATTTCTGTACCATGATCTTACATTATAATTCAATTCTTGCCACAGACAATCACAGATTTCTAATATATATAAAAGTAGAGATCCTCATGGATTATATTAAGTTTCTGAAATCCAAGTGCCTTTTATATGTTCACATTCCTAATGATGTTCCCTTTTAATAGTTCCTGAATGATAGAAATATTAAATATCTTGAAAGTTTCCAAATATTAGGAAATTAAAAATAAACTTTAAATAACACTTGAATCAAAGAGGAAGTCTCAAGGGAAATTTAGAAAAAAATATATAATAAAAAATATGTTATATCAAAAGTTGTCATTAAAACAATACTTAGAAATTTGCAGAACTACATGCTTTTATTAGAAAAAGAAACAACAAATCCAAGACCAGTAACTTAAGCTCCCTTCTTATAAATGAGGGAAAGAACAATTAATGCTAAGAAACAGGAGGAGGGAAATAATAAAGAATGAATACAAGGCAATACAATTAATTAAAAAATAGAAAATCAAAGAAACCAAAAGCTGATTCTTGGAAAAGATAAATAAAATTTCACAACCTCTAGACAGTCTGATAAAGGTAAAAAAGTAAAAAGAGATGACACATATTACCAATATCAGGAATGAAAAATGTGGCATCTCTACCAATCCCATATATCTTAATAAAATAATAAGGAAAAAGAAATTCTATGGACAACTCAATGTCTATAAAATTGACAACTTAGATGAAAAGGGCCAATTTCTTGAAACACACAGCTACAAAATCACTCAGGAAGAAATAGGTAACTGAAATAATTTTATAACCATTAAGGTGATTGAATCTGTAACTTAAAACTTCCTAATTCCCACATCCTCCCTCTCTAAATAAAGGAAGTGCATGCAGGCCCAGATGATTTTACTGATGCACTCTACCAAGTTTTTAAAGAGAAATAATGACAGTTCCAAGCAGTGTATTCCAGAAAAAAGAAAACAGAAGAAAAATACAAGAAAAGAAAGCTATAAATCAATATTTTTCAAGAATATAGATGTAAAAATTATCATAACATAGTAGCAAATCAAATCCAGCAATGCATAAAATGGATATTGTCACAAACCAATGAGATGCATCCTAAGAATGAAATTCTCATTTGTCATCCATAAATCAATATAATTTATTAAATAAAAAATCATGTGATAATAGATGCAGGAAATACTTGAAAAAAATTCAAAATCATCCATAATAAAAATTTTCTGAAAACTAGGTATAGAGGAAACTTTAGTAACCTAATAAAAGCCGTCTTCCGTCAAACAACTAACACCATGGAGAGAGATCAAATGTTTTCTCTTTAATATGGGAAGAAGGCAAGAATGTCCTTTCTCAGCATTCCTATTCAGTATTGTCGTGGAAATTCCATCCAATGAAATAGCATAAGAAAAATTTAAAAAAGGCATACATATTGGCAAAGAAGAAATAAAATTATTTTTTATTCACAGATGACAAGATTCTCTATTTAAAAAATCATTTTCACATCTACAAAGAAGCTCCTGCAATTAATAAGTGAATTGAGCAAGGTTGCTGTGTAAATTATCAACATAAAAAAGTCAATTATTTTCTCTATATAGAGACACTAAAATACAGATGTATATGGGTATACATATACATATATAACATGAATAGAAATGTCTGTGTAAATATATCATTTATAATATTACCAAGTAATGAAGTACTACTTAGATACAATTCTAACAAAATATGTGTAGAATATATATGCAAAACATTGATGAAAGCAATTAAAGATCCAAATAAATGGAGAGAGAAACAATGTTTGTAGATTGGAAGACAATATTTTTAATATGACAATGGTTCTCATTCTTCAGAGTAAACAGAAATTGGTAAGCTAATTTTAAAATGTATATGAAATGGCAAAAGAGAATAACCTAAATAATTCTTAAATGGAAGAACATAGTCATAGGATTCACGTTATCCAATTTCAAAGCATTAATATAATGCTCCAGTAATGAGTGTGTGGTATTAGCAAAAGCATAGATGTATGTATTAATGGAACAGAATAGAGAGGTAAGAAATACATCCACACTGTATAGTCAACAAAGTTATGACAATATATTAATGGAGATATATTGTTTTCTTGGAAACAAAGCAGAACAAAAGGACCCTCAACATAAACATCAAACACAAAACTTCCCAAAAGCACCATATGAATTCATATACTTAACCTTGGGTTTTCAGTATGGTGATAAATTTTCACATACAACACTAAAATTACCACCCATGGACAACAGAGAGCTTGATAAATTAGACTTTATCATAAAGTCCAAACCATTTGCTCTGTTCTGTGAGAGATCCTGTGAAGTAAATGAACAGACATGTCACATACAAGGAGAAAATATTGTCAAATCACATATCTGATAAAGGATCTGTATAGTATGTATGTGTGTGTGTGTGTGTGTGTGTGTGTGTATTCTTTGTTTCATAGGTTTCCTATAGTTTCCCCCAAGTTTATTTTGACTACAATTTTTAAAACTATTGA
This sequence comes from Hippopotamus amphibius kiboko, assembly GCF_030028045.1. NCBI lineage: Eukaryota > Metazoa > Chordata > Mammalia > Artiodactyla > Hippopotamidae > Hippopotamus > Hippopotamus amphibius. The sequence goes on along the minus strand of NC_080189.1, from coordinate 32,044,510 downwards.
TAGATTATACAGTTTTAAACTTAATATAGTTTAATATACCATTGGCCATCCATATCCAGACTTTCTGCATCTGTGGACTCAACTAATCATGGATAGAAAATATTCCCCCCAAATTATAGAAAATTCTGAAAAGCCAAACCTGAATTTGCCATGTACCAGCAACTATTTACATCACATTTACATTGTGTTAGATATTATAAGTAATCTAGAGATGATTTAAAGTATATGGAAGGGTTATATATTTTAATTGCAAATACAACACCAATTTATATAAGGGACTTGAACTTTCATGGATTTTGGTATCCACAGGGGGCTCCTAGAACCATTCAAAAGTGGAAAATGGGGAATTTTAAAGTGCTTATAATATTCTTTTCCCAGATATGAGCTGTATATTTCCCCCATCTGTCTTTATATGCAGCTTTACTAGTATTATTACGGGTGAACTGCCCAAGATAGTAGCAAAGCATATGGTACCCATATGCAATTTCTTCTTCCATACATAAGGACTTCAGTCTATCAATGCTTTCCCCTCACTATCAGATCTTTCCCATGAATTTAAAGCCATGTTTTCTTCATCCTGTAGGTCCTGCATAATTTATCTTCTTCCTTTAAAGAATATGTTGCCAAATAAATTATTGATATCTATAGTCTGCATTTTATCTTCTTCTATCTCCCTACCTCTATTTTTGCTCTCGTCGCTGTCTCTCTTTTACTTCTCTGAAAATATTTAATTGCAAAAATTATGTACAAATAGAAATGTACATATATGTGTGTGTGTGTGTCTGTGTGTGTGTGTACAGGTTAAATATATAAGATAAATCCCTCTGTAATTAAAATTTTGATTAAATAATTAAACCTTCTTAGCTGAGCATAGATCAGAAACAAAACTATGCACTTCATGTCCCAAATATTCTGTCTCTACCTCTGTCCTTCCACCATAGGTCATATTCTGACTATGTTAGTGATTTTTCTTGCTTTTTTTTTTTTAAAGTGCTTTTACTCTTTTCATATGCATCCCTAAACAATGTATTTTCACTTGTCTATTTTTGGACTTTAAGTGAACAGAATTATTATTTTCCTATTTGATATCTCAACTATGTTATCCAATCTTATTTAGTTAGGTACTTGAGTTGTTTTCTGTTTGCTAAATACAACCCTCCCCTACCGCAATTCTGGATATGAGAATCACCTTTGATCCACAAAGCTGTTTATCCATTTCACATTTTGTCAAACTGGTGGAAATATAATAAAACAATGTGATGTTTTTGTATTATACATCCCTAGGGAAGTTAAGGACTTTTTTTTTAATGTTTCTTGGCCATTGGATTTCTAGTTTGTGAAATGCTTGTTGAACACTTTTTTCCATTATTGCTATTAATTTGTAGGATATCTTTATGTATGTGGGGTATAAGCACTTTAATGTTTATATGAATTGAAATGTCCTCTGCCCTGTTGTATCTCTTTTCACTCTCTTTTAGGTATTTTTATGAATAAAGTTTGTAATCTTAGTTGAGTTGAATTTTTCCATTCTTTTCTGTATTTAGAGCTTTTTATTAAATTAAATAAAATTGCCCTTTCCATTATGCCCTGTATTATTATTTGAGACCCTTATTGTTTTAACTTTTACATTTAGGCCATTAATCGTGTTTTGTGTGTTGTAAGGTAGAGGGTCTAATTATTTTTCTTCCTAATATGGACTCTTCAAATGCATTATTTGTCATTAATCTTTCACTTCATGTTTCTTACATGTCAAGTGTTCATATATTTCAGGGACATGAATTTTGATCCATTGATTCATTTATCTCTTCCTTTCCAATGCTGCACTCCCACAGTTACTGTAGCTTTGTAATAATTTTTGACATTTTACCAGATATCACACTAACTTTATTTTCACTACAGTAATTAATGATCCTAGGAATGGGGAAAAAAGACAAATTCATCTGTGGAAAGCTTCCTTGTAAAATTGCTTATTAGGCTCTTCTGAATGACAGGAACATATTACATGCTCTACAGTTTATAGAGGGCTTTCCAATGATTAGTATTTGCAAGTCTATTTTTTTTTTCTAAACTCCAAATAAAATTATTTAAAAATGATAATTAATTTGGGAAAATGTACAATAGCAGCAATCAGTTATTTTCAATTATTGATGCTCAAAATGATGTATAGACAGCTATTTCAATATGCAAAATTATTTATTTTAGTGAAACATTGTATGTATGTATAAACTAGCAGATAGTAGTATAGTGTATCATGAGAGATGGTTCAGAATGAGGTTGCAGTGTGTTACAGTGAAGTAATATCATCTTTTGAAGTTATCACTTTGCTATTTCCTGACAATTTCTCAGCCAATAAGTGATCATGAGAGTAAGTGAACTGAGAAATCACTGAGTTTTAAGTGACTTTTTTTAGGACATATTATTATTTAACATAATACCTATGTAAAGATTATTCTGGTTTATCTTTTAGGAATTAAAGGTGTTTTGGATTTTCATAAGTATAGTAAATTAATAAGAAAAAGTCAGAGGTGATTAAAATACAGACATCATTGTAAAATCTATATGATAATTTAAGTACAAATATTTTTAGTTAAGACCATCAAATTATTTTGAAATATTATATAATTCAAGCCATTCATTAATGGAAGACATAACCCAATGATACAAGAAGTAGGATACAATATATTGCTAGTTTCAGTAGGTCATCTCATTAACACAAATGATGTAAAATAAGATAATGTGAGTAAATATTTGATTTTTACAATGTGGAGGAATAAAAGGCTTTCCAATTTATTAAATGAAATAATTTATATATTATGGGCTTTCAGTCAGCCTTATTTTGATATGAGGTGTCAGTATTCATATCTTAGTAACATAAAACACCTTTCATAGTCTTCCCCTAATTCCATACCTCTTTCACTTCACGCTGATGTAATTGACATGTGAACTTATTCTTGAAAAAATAGTCCCTCAAGATAAGAATGTTAATATATTTGTTGGGGCAAAGTGGATCAACATCATTGAAGAATTCTAGATTTAAAAAATGGAAACATTTCATTGACTAATAATAATAATATAATAAGAATAAAATGATTTGAAGAAAAGTTGTTTATCTTACCCGTATTATTCAAAAATTGAAAATTTTACAATTAAAAATATTGCTTTAGTTTATAAGGTAGAGTTTTAATAACTAGAAAAAACATTAAATTTCCTAAGCCATGATAGGTAACTACCATTGTTTACCTTCCTCACTTCACTTTAGCCAAAACTGGACTCCTCTCTCCCACTTCAGAACCTTTTAAGAAATCACTATTCATTCAAACTGAAATGTTCCTCACTAGTCATATGGCTTTTATTTTATCCCTTCAGACCTGAGCTATCAATGTGTATATTTGTTGTATAAAGAGTAAATTTAAAAAAAAACTACATCTTTCCTACTCCAGATCATTCTGTGCCAAATTTATTTTTTATACTAATATCACTTATTTAATTTATTTATATTTGTTTAGCTGTCAATTTAGTTTCATGAGGGTGGAAAGTTTTTCTTTACTGTTGTTTCACCGGTGCCTAGAATAGTGTCTGGCACATAGTAAATGCTTAGTACGTAGTCAGCGAATATTGAATGGACATTTTTATGTTACAGTTTCATGGAGCATGTGAACAGAGCCTTGACTTGATATATATTGTTATATACTGTTAAATAAAACCTTTATTACGGAAATGTTGAATTGACATCTGAATTTTTACCTCCCACTCTAATTGTGCAATATAGTAATTCAGTTAAATGCTTTGTTTTCTGTATTGATTTAATTTTAATTGTATATGACTGTAATAATAAATGCAATGAATAAAATGTAAAAAAATTAAAAAAATAATTTAGATTGTTATTTTAGAATATTTTTATTGAACTGGTTTTGTGCTATGGCCTTGGTAACAGAGAAAACACTAAAATTATCATACCCTAAAGGAAACTGAGTTGGAAATTTTAACATAGGTAAAAATAATTAAAATATTTAAAATATGGCTAATCAGTATTCTTTCTTACAATTTTATCACTTGAGTTTTCATGTGAAGAATTCCTTTGTTTCTGATGATACATCTTTCTAGTGTTTAGAAACTTTATTAGCATCTGTTAATTGTCATAAAAGAGAAAAAGTCATTATAAAATATCAAGAACTATGGCTGGGGCTGGAGCAGAGGTGGAGGTGGGGGTGGTGAGCTGCGGGGCAGTGTGCAGTGTTGGATATATCTATTTCCTTGATTGTGATGATGGTATTACAGGTGTTTGCATATGTTCAAACTTATCAAATTCTACAAGTTAAATATGTGCAGTTCTTTGTATATCTCAATAAAGCTGTTAAAAATTAACAGGAGAAATTGAGATATTTTCTTTTTAAAAAAAATATTTATTTATTTATTTATTTATTTATTTATTTATTTATTTATTTATTTACTGGCTGTGTTGGGCCTTCATTGCTGTGCTTGGGCTTTCTCTAGTTGCGGAGACTGGGGCTACTCTTCATTGTGGTGCATGGGCTTCTCATTGCAGTGGCTTCTCTTGTTGTGGAGCATGTGCTCTAGGCATGAGGGCTTCAGTAGTTGTGGCATATGGACTCAATAGTTGTGGCTAGCGGGCTCTAGAGAGCAGGCTCAGTAGTTGTGGTGCATGGCCTTAGTTGCTTCGTGGCATGTGGAATCTTCCCAGACCAGGGATCGAACCCATGTCCCCTGCACTGGCAGGCAGATTCTTAACCACTGCGCAACAGGGAAGTCCGAGATATTTTCAAATGAAGTGTGAAAAATAGTTTCTGAAATATATTGAAAACATTTCTTAAAAATAAAAGTAGTAATCTTTTTCTCTGTGGTACTTCCACTTTTATCAATAAGTAATAAAGACACAAGTTTCCACTTTGGTTTCAAAAATAGATTATAAGTTATATAAAACTTATGCTTTACTATGTCTGTTGTGTGAGCTGTTTGTCTGAACTACTTAAATGAGATATATTTACTACTTCCCAACAAAATTTAATTTAAACTTTGTCTATAGTGCTTAATTTATACAGTTATACAATATTTTCTGTCAACTTCTTCAAGAGTATTGTATTTGTATAAGATTTGATGTCTGATATTTAAATTAATATTATTTCTTTAAAATTGAGTACAACAATCTTTTTCTGTCCTTTCAAAAAATATAATCTTTGAACCTGATACTTTACTTTGAACTCTCACTTTGACAGTATCATAAAAATAATAAAATGGTACCCTGCATCTGACACATTTTGTTTTGTTTACTTTGTTTAGTTCCTCTCTATGTATTGAGATATAAATCAAATTCAGCAAAATGCATACATCTTAAGTGTGATTCAGATTAATATTTATATATATTCTAAGAAAATATCATCTGGGTTTTTATGTATTTATATTTCCAAAACCCCAGCAAACTTCCTTGTACCTTTATAATGGGTTGATAACTGTATCAAATGATAACTACACTTTTGACCTCTATTATCGAAGATTAGTTTTGTTTATTTTTGAAATTCCTACAAATGGAAACACATAGTAAGTATTGTTTCCATTTTTTTCTTAACTTTATGGAAATCATCCATAATTGTTTTATGTCGCAGTTGATCAATCATTGTTCATTGTAAGGTAGTATATAATGTATTTATAAGTTATCTTATTGACAGGCATTTTGATTATTTCCAATTTGGGGCTTCTATTTAAAATGCTGACATGAATATTACTGTGCTTGTATTGTTAAGATTTAAGTACTTATTTATCTTGGGCATATAGCCAGAAATGGAATTGATTTTATTTAGGGAATAAAAATGCTCATCTTTATTAGATACGGCTAAACAGTTTTCCATACTGTTTTCCACAATGGCTGTACCAATTCATATTCCCACTGACCGTGCACAAGTGTTTCCTTTTCTCCACATTCTCACCAACATTTATTATTTGTATTGTTTGACTTTTTTTTATTAATTTTATTTATTTATTTATTATTTTTTATTTTTGGGGGAGTACACCAAGTTCAATCATCTGTTTTTATACACATATCCCCATATCCCCTCCCTTCCTTGACTCCCCTCCCCTCAAGTCCCCCCCACCCTCCCCACCCCAGTAATAGCCATTCTAATAGATGTGAAGAAATAATCTCATTGTGGTTCTGATTTGTATTTCCTTTATGACTAGTGATGTTGAACATCTTTTCATGTTCCTACTGACCATCATATTTCTACGTACTCTATTCTGTTCCAGTGGTCTAGGTGGCTTTTTTTATGCCAGTACCGTATGGTTTTGATTACTTTAGGTTTGTAATATAGGAAGTGTGATGCCTCCAGCTTTGTTCTTGCTCAAGAATACTTTAGCTATTTAGGGTATTTTGTGGTTCCATACAAATTTTAAGATTGCATTTTCTATTGCTGAAAAGTGCCATTGGAATTTTGATAGGGATTGCATTGAATCTGCAGATTGTTTGAGGAAATGGCTATTTTAATAATATTAGTCTTCGAGTACACGAACATGGGATATCTTTCCATTTATATGTCTTCTATTTTCTTCATCAATGTTCAATAGTATTTAGATCACAGAGCTTTTACGTCCTTGGTTAAATTAATTTATATGTATTTTATTTTTTGCCTGTTGTTAAATAGGATTGTTTTCTTAAATTTTTGATAATTCATTGTTAGTGTATAGAAATGCAACTGATTTTTTAAGTGCTGATTTTGTATCCTGCAACTTTACTGAATTCATTTAGTAGTTTTAACAGTATTTTTTGTAGTGTCTTTAGAGTCTTATACATAAGATCATGTCATCTTCAAAGTTCATAAAATCTTGAGTATATTAAATGATAATTAAATAAAATCACTTGGCACTGTAGCTGCTATATAGTTGTTAAAGAAACACTTGAATTTCTGAAGGATAATATATATAAGGAAGCATAGGGAAGAAACCCATGGAAGTCTCATATGATAAAAATATGACATAATGGTCACATCACTTTTGATAAAGCTTTTTGACATTTCAAGATAGTTTGCCAATTTGTAAAATATGTTTATATTTAAAGCGAATTCAGTTTGATCACTGAAAATTAAACAAATTAAAACCAAAAATATGTCTTTTTCTAATTATAATTAAATCAGTGCTGTTTGTATGTTTCATAGAAATAAAATTAAATAACAACATATTTTGTGCCATGTTTTTGCCATAAATAAATGTTTTTAAAACAATTCTACTGTTAGAAAAAATTTACACAGTTTTTTATCCCCCACACTGTCATATTAGGTCATCACTAAAATAAACAAATAAAATGTGTATAAGTAGCAAAATGATGCTGCTCAAATAATTTAAATATCAAATAATCAAACTTTTAAATTCAATATATTTGGGACTATATGTTTTAACTTATACCAAAATAAGTTGTTCCCTAAATGTCCTTAAATGTAAAACATTGCTGTTTAAAAAATACCAAAGGGGAGTAATCAGATTCTAAATTCCTAGTCACCAAAACTTTCATTTAATAAGCACATATAAGAGGGGAAAATCAATAAAATAGGAGCATCTGTTTTATGTTTTATTCATTAAAAAACACATCTAACTCTAACAGAGTTTAAGGAGATCTATATTTTTCATATAATATATAAAAAATCTTCAGTCAATAAATGATTAAATACACTAAAAAAGTGTGAATATAAGATAAAAATCCTACAGCCTTTATTTGAGTGCCTTTCTCCTTGCAGAATGTTTAAAAGTGATTCTTGACATTTTCAAGACAGAGCTTGAGAATCTGTTTGTATAATGTCTCTATTGGTAACTTAACTTAGGTTCTAATCTTAGAAAAAACTAATTATGTATAGCTAATGTTTAATTATGTAGTTGAAAGAGTAGTAAAATTGGGATACTAGGGCACTTCTCTCACTCTAAAGTGCCATATTTAAACACCGTGAAAAGGCTGCATTCAAGATATTTTAGTAAAATAGTAAACTGTGTATGCTTAGTACATTAATCAGTTTTTCATAATTTGCTTTTTTTAGAAGTTATTGAAATATTAGTGTTTGTACATTTTCTGTTATATGGTCATTTATAGTTAACATTATTCTTTTACTCATATTTACATATATATGTAAAACTATAATGTAAAAATACTACATATATATATTTAAGAATGCAAATTTTTATTTTTCTTTCAAGGGAATAATAGAGCCATAAGCATTGTCAAAGAATGACTTGTCTTTGAAGTTTCATGAACTTTTCAGTGAATTGTCTTTGAACCGGATGTGGCTCGTGCTGATGACGGTCCCTTGTGATAAGCTTGTTCCTTCTGCATAATCTTCAGTTCAAGCTAAAATTACTAATTACTGACATATCAGATTAATGTATTGAATCATTTTCATACTAACACGCAAGGAAAATACTTGTAGAATATATGGTGTCACTTGTGCACCATACAGATGTATAGTAACATGTTGCTGCTTGTTAATAGGTTACCATGTGTATCAAGTAGCAGTTTATTTCTCTGTTATTTTGTTTTTTCTCCTTAATGGAAGTTTTATAAATAGTAACATTTAACTTTATCCCATCTGTTCTGTACATTCAAAATGTACTAAAACCAAATTGTTTACTTCCTAAAAATAATCACCACCAATCTTTGACAGTACAAGTGTTTATTAGTGTACAAAGTAATGATCTACTAGGGAATGTCAAATAAATCTTGATACTAGTCAGATTTATGGGGTAGAGTCAGCAAGAAAATAAGTCAAGAAGTAGAAATAATGTTTTAGGTGGAGAAGAAAATTTATAAATCATCTCTTGTCTTCGGAGGTCAATAGTGAAACTGGTAAACTCTGCATGCAATTTTGATTGACCTAAACCATCATTCACAATATCTCTAATTGGTAATTTCAGTGGACATAATCTTAGAAATGCTAGGTTCCCATGATAAAATAATAAGGGGAATGAAATAATATCAAATAATTTCTTTGAAAGTGAACTCACATATGTACTTCTTTGGTACATTTCTTTTGTGGCTGTTGTTTTAAAGTCCCATTATTCGGGGGGACTTCCCTGGTGGTTCAGTGGTTAAGACCTCACCTTCCAATGCAGGGTCCGCAGGTTTGATCCCTGGTTGGGGAGCTAAGATCCCATATGCCTCAACCAAAACATAAAACAGAAGAAATATTGTAGCAAATTCAATAAAGACTTTAAAAATAGTCCACGTCAAAAACTCCTATAAAAAAAAAAAAGTCCCATTATTTTTTAAAAGATTCTGCAACTGGTAATGTCTATAGACACAACCAAATAACTGATCAACTAAACCAAAAGATGAATGATTCAATTTAGTAGAATCTGGTTAAATGCTCAAACATAGAGCACTACAATCATTGTTAATCTGAACCTTTCCTCAAAATTGTTACCCTGTTCTTCACATCTCTAAGTCGGAATGTTTCCAACTATATTTATATGACTCGACATATAAGGGTGTTTCTTAGTTTACTTTTCTTCACATTTTCAGCATAACTACAACATTAAGGAAAATATTTTAAATAGAAATTGTCATTCAGAAAATACTATTGTACCATCAAAGCTAATTTTCACTTTAGTAATTCCCTTAATATATATCTTATTGTCAGAAACACAGTTTGCTTTGGCATTGTCTTTGCACTTAAGAAATCAAAAAATTTAGGGAAAATTAAGACTCATTATAATTGACATTATATATACACACATATTTTATTATAGTACAAAATATCTGATATTTAAAATAGTAGTTTCCCTAATTATGAACTTGTGTGATTTACTTTAAAATTTGGAGCATTAGTGCAATGTGCGTGTATGTATATGTGTGTACAAAAACTTAATATTACTTAGTAATTTATGTGTAGTTAATTAACATAAATATTGTTTTCTATTATAATACCAGAACATTGCCAAATTAGCTTAATGAATTTTAAAACAAAATTTTGATTGGGAAATGCATGGTGTTTTCATATATACTTGTTTAGCAGTGGAGTGATAAAACCAATTGTCCTTACATGTTGATATCTAAGAACTCACCATCCGATCCAAAGGATGACTTTTTTGCAGTGATCTCATGAGTGTATTGGAGAGCAGAAATAGCAACTTCTCTATCACTGTCTTGGAGGGCAGAAAGGGAATTTTTTCTGTAAGTATAGATTCAACGAGTTGAGTTATATTGTCTGTTTGCTTGCAAATGTCTGCTTTTCTTTTCTTTTTTTCCCTGAGATTGATTCCATCTGGAATTTGCTTTCATCATGATGTACTCACTTAAAAGCAAGGCCATGGGAGTGGGAACACATAAACCCTACTCTCACTACTTCTAACATCCAAAAGACAATTGATATGCATCAAAATGAGGATGGCATTTACCTAGTTTTCCTTTGGTTGGGTCAATTCATTATACTGACTATGTGGATGATATATAATTTTTATTAGGATAGTCTAAACTACCATTAATAAATTGGTATGTATACATTCTAGTGTTTTAAATTTCTGTAGAATTATTTATTTCAGAAAAGACCCATAGAAGGTTGATTATTAGGACAAAGCTTAGCATTTTTATGGCTTTTGGTTGCTATGTTGCTTTCCAAATGGGATATAGTAATTTAAAATTATCCCCATACTTCTTTCAACCTATATATTAACCTGAATTTTCTGCTTATATGTCAGGTAAAACATCGTTGTTTTAATTTACATTTCTTTGATTACTATGAGAGGTGAAGATTTTTCCTTATGTTCATATATAGTTTTTCTTTGGAATGAACTTTCATTTAACTTTTCCCATTATCTTTTGGGGATCTAATGTTTTCTTGTAAATTGAATGAATTATTTATATCCAATATACAGTAAAGAAGTATGTTTTGCATACCATACATTTTCCTTTGTTTCACCTTAATTATAGTATATTCCATAATCCATTAAACTTTTGTAATTCATGCAGTAGAGTTTTAAACTCTACTTTTTTGGATTGTCTTTTGCTTCCAATTTTAATATTTTTTTCACATCATGGTACTAATACATATCTATCCAACTTACAAATAGCTTTTATGATTTTATTTTTATTTTACATTTAACTCCATGCTTTCTCTCTGCTTATAAACATGTTCAATTATCTCCTTTCAAATGTAACTAAATTTGGATTCATTTCTAATAATGACAGATTGTATGGATTAAGATGAGGGCTTTCAGTGAAAATCACCTACAGTTAATAAGCAAAGCATGGGACTTCCTAGGTGGCGCAGTGGGTAAGAATCCGGCTGCCAATGCAGGGCACACGGGTTCCATCCCTGCCCCAGGAAGGTACCACATGCCGCAGAGAAACTAAGCCCGTGTGCCACAACTATTGAGCCTGAGCTCTAGAGCCCGCGAGCCACAACTATTGAGCCCATGTGCCACAACTGCTGAAGCCCACGTGCCTAGAGCCCGAGCTCTGCAATGAGAGAGGCCACTGCAATGAGAAGCCCACACACCACAATGAAGAGTAGCCCCCACTCGCTGCAACTAGGGAAAGCCTGTGTGCAGCAACGAAGACCCAACACAGCCAATAAAATAAATAAATAAATAAATAAATAAATAAATAAATAAATTTATTAAAAAAATAAATAAATAAGCAAAGCATATGAAATGTTTTAAGTATAAATTTTAAATGGACAGAGAATTATAGAAATCCCAGAAGTTAAAAAAAAGCATACAGGAAAATATTGATGAATTTGACAAAATTAAAATTTAAGAACCTCTATGCATCAAATATCATGACAGAAGTGGGAAAATTTTTTAAATTGTAAAAGATTATAACAAATAATCCAAATATATAACCATTTCTATAAATGAGTGAAAGAAAATTTGAAAAATGAAAGAAAATAATCAAATTGATGGCTTGTAAACATTTAAAAATATGTTAATCTTGGTTAAGAATCAGAAAATGCAATTAAAGACCGCAATGATATGTAATTCTATGTCTATCAGATAACAATTTCCCCAAATTCACATTATCAACATCAATCTTTACCCTAAATTCCAAGCTAATATTTCCAACTTTCTACTCTGAATTTATAATTGTGTCTGTGTTCACTCAAACTTGCTCTTTTTGAGTGTTTCCCTGTCACTTAATAGCTTTCTTCTTCCTTATTGTTCTTCTTTATTTTTCATTTATTATCTTATTGCTTCAGGCCAGAAACCTTGGAACTTACTTGATTACTCTGTGTTTCACTCAGGCATCCACTTGGCTAATGAATCCCATAGGCTCTACCTATAAGTTATATCCAGAAACTGACCACTTCTCACAATTTTCTCTGCTGCCGCTCAGATAGTGCCATAATTATATTCCAATAGTTTCCCTGCTTTTCCCTTTCTTCACTATTCTGAACATAGAAGCCAGAGTGATCTTTGAAAACATATATTATATCATGACACTTCCCTGCTCAAAACATTTCGGTCAGTCTCCATTTCTTTCAAAGCAGAAGACAAAACCCTTTCAATGGCTTACAATACCCTGTATCATCTGCATCATCTGCATCACCATCAACTGCTACTCTCCCACTTACTCTATGCAAGCCAGCTGTCTGGGTGTCTTTGTTGGTGAGTGTATGTGTATGCTCTTAGTATTTGTTTTTAATGTGCCAAGCACCCTCCTGCCTTGCTTCTTTTACATTGATAGTTCTCTCTGCCTGAAATCTTTTTCTAAATATCTGTATGGCTAAATTTCTTCTCCTTCAAGTCATTGTTCAAGTCATTATTTTATTTGACCACACTTTTCAAAATTGCAATGGGGCCCTCCAGCATCACTCTGTTCTTTAATTTAAATTTAATAATTTTACTTAACTATTATTTTAATTAAAATATTACTTATTTACGTCTCCTATTCATAGTTGGTTTATCTTAAGTTTAATTTTAAGCTTCATGGGACATAGAATCCTCTTCTATGTAGTCTTGGTTGTATCTCAGTCTCCTACAAGTGTCTGGCACAACAAGTTTCTCATTTGTTGACCTATGAATGAAGTCTTGAAATGAACTTCTCAAGCAAGGTAACTGCCATCATGACAGAAAGTATAGAGATGTACTACTGTTCTTGGCAACTAATCAATTGGGAGTTTCTGCTTATTAGAACAGGGAAAAGTAATTTACATACCAGAATTCATAACTTTTCTAGAAAGCAGACTACTTCTGGAACAGTCTCATCAACTGTCCATATCAACATATTTTGGTATCAAAATATATCGGTACCTGGTTAACTTTATTGCATAACAGTGTCATCTTATTAGTCTTCACAATTTATAAATTTTAATGGGGAATCATTAATTCTGCTTTTTTCTACTCAATATTGTTTTAACCATCTGTCTAACATAAACCCCCAATATGACTTCTGGGCCAGAAAGATTTTCCAGGAAATAGTTTAGCTTAGAGTGACTATCTAATAGCCCACCAGAGTTTGGGTAATTTCTTTACAGAGTGCATAGTTGCCCTAAAAAATACTCATCTTGGGAAAGACTAAGTGGGTGCACTTATATGTTATGGAAGGCTATTTCCTCAAGGTTATCTGGCTCTTTTTTTTTAGAAGAGTTTTAGATTAAGATCTGATTCATGTCTGGGGCTTTGAGAGAGGGCATAAACTTTGTTTTTGAGAGGCTCAAATCAGGTTTGTATTTAATAGTCTGAGATGTTTTTCATCTCTCAATGAAAAATAATTAGTTACTTTATGAATTGAATTCCATTTGCCATCACCCCAATATAATTCTAAAGCAACTTAGACTGTGTTCTTCCTACTGGCATTGCCATTCGAAAGCGATTCTAAATGATCTGGTGCTTTACTCATCAATCTGCCCTTAGGAAGCAGCACGATGTATTCAAAACACATCCCAGTCCCCTGGAATTATTATTTCCCTAACATTATCCATAGTGTTCCTAGCCTTTGGTGGTGTTTATTACAGACCCTTTTTATCTATATTTTTCTTAGATGGTAGAATACAACTGACAAAGTGATAGCACTAAATACAAAACAGTAGTATATGTTAGTTAACTATTAAATTAAGCAAAATCATTGAGTGAACCATTATGCCATTGCACATCATTGGCTGTGTACTTCCACCCATATGATACTTTTCACTCCATCTTTTCAGATAGCAAGTTTCAAGTATACCATGAGATCTGGAGAGCTGTTTTCTAAAATCTGTTTTATGGTGCTAATTTATGTATTAGTCATATAGTACTCAGACTAGAAACTTACGCTTTCTAAATTAATTAACACTAACACTTTTTGTAAAGATGATATATATTTATATTTTAGGATTCTTTCAATTAAAAAAATTAACAGCTGGCAAAAGTAATAGGGAATGTAGGGCTACCTCACTCTATTAAGAGGAGATAAAGCAGGATTTATCTAACATTTGGTCTGGTGTTGAGTCAGTCTCTAGGAGATTCTCTATACATTTTTTACTTCTGTATGTTAGCTTTATCCTCTGACTGTTTCTCTAGAACTAGAAAAAATGGATATAGAGTTTTCAAGTTTTGCATTCTTATATGATGCCATCCAGAAGGAGACAAAGCATAAACTCTTATAATTTCTTAAGTGAGTTCTTAGCTTTCATGGATTGGAATAATCCTAGGGACAACTTCTATGGCTGGGGAATTTCTATGTTCTGATGGATTTAGGCTTAGATAAATCAACAAGTCATTGGAACAATGGAAGGAGACTTCTCTAGTTGTAACAACAGTGCAGAATAGCTCACAAAAGAAAAATCAAAAAAATCAAACTTAGCAAAGATGGAAGCTGTCAGCTCTGATGTAAGAATTAACAGATAGTTTGATCAGACAGTAGAGACAGGATTAAAAAATCAGCTCAAATCTTTTTTTTTTTTTTTTGGTCTTTATCTTACTTTACTAAAGTTTCAGCATTGAGGGGTTGAGCATGTTAAAAGAAGGGAAATAGATGCTTACTTGCAAAACCATCAGAGAGTTATTACCATATTTGCTCTTATTATTTCTCTACAATTTAGTATTTTTTACTTTCTCTGAGAAAGGATTACCTTGCAAGAAATGTTTGAGATCAATTCAGAGTTTAATTTATTTCACCAAGTAATTATCTGATACTATAGAAACCATACTCATCAGTTTTGCTGATAATAGTAATTCAATAAAGGTGACTAATATCTTAACTGGATTTCAAAATAATTATGGTTAACTAAAGAAGTCATCATACCCTTTCAAGATTAATCCATCAACTACAGTCCAACAACTTAAGGAATAAAACCCAAAATACATACATGTAAAGTGGAGAATTTCTGACAATAGTTAATACAGAAAAAAAGGGAAGGTTATAACATTTGTTAGAACTTTAAAAAAATTAGTTATGGAATAAAAATATTCTATAATACTTGTGGTGGCATATATATTAACCAGAATTGTATGTCCTAACTACTGAAATTTTATGGAAGTTTTGGACACTGGTGTAGACAACTGCTGTTTGGGCCTGACTTCTACCTGTATCTGCATTCTTCTGGCAAAAGCACACGTCTTTCTTTCATACACATCACTCTGTCCCCTTTAATCTGGTTCTGGCATGAGTACAAGTCACATTGCCCTCTCATTTGATCCACAATTTGGGCAAGAAATTCAGATCATGTTATTTAAAATAACTTTTGATCATAAGAGTTGCCTCTGGAAGGAAGAAGTGCCCCTTTCCAATAAAATATTTTCCATTGGTATAGATTGTCTTGGGATGATGTCAGTTTTAACACTATTATTCTGTAACTTTCCTTACTGCCATATGGAGGAAATTTATGTATGAAAGGAAAAACTCAGAAAACAGGATGGGAAGAGAGAATGAAAGAAATCAGAGAGCAGCAAGTCAGTGCCTGGATTTGTACAAGAGTGAACATGCTGAAGACTCTTGGAACTTCCTGTAGTCAGGTGCCCCTCTTGAGATTCAAAGTTTGAATATGTAAAAGAGGGAGAAAATATAAAAGTCTGAAACTAGTAAGATGATTCAAAGAGGACACTTTCCTCATCTATAAGCCAGTAGTGGTAGGTGGGGGGAGAAAATGTAGCCTCCATTGAGAAGGTTCCAGAGAATGCTGATATTTCATGGGAAAAACAGATTTCAGTTATATCAAGAATGGCTATGTTCTAGAGAAAAAAATATGAAGGATTTCAGGCATGAGGAGAGGATGGGAAGTGACAAGCAGAATATAAACTGAGTATATGGTAAGTAACTTAGAGACAAAAGATATAATGTGATTAGTCTGATATTCTCAAGTCAGGCTGTCTTGATTGTCTTAGTATAGCTTAGAGTTTTAGAAGAGGAAAGGGTGGCTTAAAAATATAGAGAGATATAGATAGACAAAAATGCATAATATGTATATGGAGTCACTACGGAGTTTAAAGCCGGAGTATTAGATGAAATTATCAAAGGTGTGAGTCATGAATGTGGGTCATTGGGTTGATCGCTTACTCTAAAATGGTTCAGAAATGAAATACTCATATACATACACACGCATGCGCACATTTCTATTATACTTGTAACATAATTAATGATTTTTTAAAAATAAAAAACTGTAAATATAAACACATCTTACATAATTTGATTTCCTAAAATTGAAGTATTAAATCATTAATAGCCTGGTAAAGACATTTGTCATGTGTTTCATGCGTGTGTTTGTATGTGTGTGCACATGGTGTTTATGTCTGGACTGAAGTAACAAGGAGCAGAACTGGTTTGAAATTTACCAACATTAAAATTACTTTATTAAATAGACTTGGTGAGCAGTTTGAACACTTGAGTTTTACAGAATTTTGTTGGGGGGACACATTACAGGATCATTTTAGGCTATAGTTAATAAATTATTAATAAAAACTTAAAAACTGAGAATCTCTGATCATTTCAGTCTATGTAGGTGCTTGGATGATGAAACAACCTGTGCTTAAACAGTTTGTGCTCAAAACTTCTAGAAATATTGAAATATTCCTTAGTCCTGGCGCTCTATTACTGAAAGAGATTGAGATTAAGGAGTTTGTATCTTTAGGTCAGTATTTCTTTAGCTTTCCTTCTCTAATTTTCCTTTGGTCATTGATAAGCCATGGCTATAGGATACATACACCACATTTTATCAGCAATTTTCAGTTCAGATCTGCACTACTAGTCAAAGTATCTGTGGTCATATGTTTTAACCAGATTTAGATCTGTGTTTGTGTTGAATCATCACTTCTAACATTACCTGGAGAGACTGAGGCTACACAGCAGTATTAAAGACTCTAAAGACTTCACATTTGAATGCTACAATTCAGAAAATGCTAATAATATTTAGACCTTATAGACTATATACAAGCCAGTAGCTAGTCACAGAAAATTGTCTTGGCAATGATTTTTTGGATATGACACTAAAAGTATAAGTAACAAAGGTAAAAATAAATAAAATGTGACTATATCAAACTAAAACACTGCTGCACAGGGAAAGAGACAATTGATAAAATGAAGAGAGACAACCTACAGAATGGAAGAAAATATTTGTAAGCCATATAAGGGCTTAATATCCAAAATATATAAAGAACTCATACAAATAAAAAAAAAAACACAATCCAATTGAAAGTGAACAGAGGATCTGAATATACATATTTTCAAAGAAGACATAGAAATTGCCAGCAGGAGCATGAAAGGATGCTCAGCATCACTGCTCATCAAGGAAATGCAAATCAGAACCACAATGAGATATCATTTTTTATTAATTTTTATCAGAGTATAATTGCTTTATAATGTGTTAGTTTCTGCTGTACAACAAAGTGAATCAGCTATACATATATCCACTCTTTTTTAGATTTCTTTCCTATTTAGGTCACCACAGAACATTGAGTAGAGTTCCCTGTGCTATATAGTAGGTTCTCATTAGTTATTTTATATATAGTAGTATATATACATCAATCCCAATCTCCCAATTCATCCCTCACCCCCATTCCCTCCTTGGTAACTATAAGTTTGTTTTCTACATCTGTTACGCTATTTCTGCTTTGCAAATAAGCTCATCTGTACTGTTTTTCTAGATTCCACATGTAAGCAGTATTATACAATATTCATCTTTCTCTTTCTGACTTCAATCTTTATGACAACCTCTAGATCCATCCATGTCGCTGCAAATGGTGTTATCTCGTTCTCTTTTATGGCTGAGTAATATTCCATTGTATATATGTACCACATCTTCTTTATCCACTCATCTGTTGGTGGGCATTTAGATTGCTTCCATGCCCTGGCTATTGTAAATAGTGCTGCAGTGAACATCGGGGTGCATGCATCCTTTTATTTTTTTTTTCTGAATATATGCCTAGGAGTGGGATTGCTGGGTCATATGGTAGCTCCAGTTTTAGTTTTTTAAAGAACCTCCATACTGTTCTCCATAGTGGCTGTACCAACTTACATTCCCACTGACAGTATAGGAGGGTTCCCTTTTCTCCACACCCTCTCCAGCCTTTATTATTTGTAGATTTTTTGATGATGGCCATTCTGACTGGTGTGAGGTGATACCGCATTGTACTTTTGATTTGCATTTTTCTAATAATTAGTGATGTTGATCAACTGGAAACTATAAACACAGCAAAAAGACAACCCTAGAATGGGAGAAAATATTTGCAAATGAAGCAACTGACAAGGGGTTAATCTCTAAAATATACAAATAGCTTAGGCAGCTCAATATCAAACAAACAAACAAACAAACAACCCAATAAAAAATGGGGCAGAAGACCTAAGTGGACTTTTCTCCACAGAAGACATACAGAAAGCCAAAAAACACATGAAGAATATCACCTTACACCTTTTAGAATAACTATCACCAAAAAGACAAGTGACAGGTGTTGGCAAGGATATGGAGAAAAGGGAACCCTTGTACACTGTTGATGAGAATGCAAATTGATACAGCCACTGGGGAAAACAGTATGGAGATTTCTCAAAAAAAAAAAAAAATAGAATTACCATATGGTCCATCAATCCCACTCTGAGTATATCCAGAGGAAATGAAAATAGAGTATTAGAGATATATCTCTACTTCCATGTTTATTGCAGCATTATACACAATATCCATGATATGGATATAAAGTAAGCACCTGTCATTGAATGAAAGAAAGAAAGAAAGAGAGAGAGAGGAAGAAAGAAAAAAAGAAAGAAAAAAGAAGGAAACCCTGACATCTGTGACAACAGAGATGGTCCTACAGGATAGTATGCTAAGTGAAATAAGTGAGACAAAGAAAAACAAATGCTATATGATATCATTATATGTGGAATCTTAATCTGTGGAGCCTGTATTATCAAATATGAGTCTATCAGCCAAATTGCTAATTTCCTAATTTCCTTTAGCCCCAATTTTTTTAACAACATTCTGTAGTAGTTTGGATTATGGCCTCACCAAAATATATGTTTAGATCCTCATCTCTGAAACCTGTGAATTCTGCTTTATTTAAACAAAGTGTCCTTGTAGATGTAATTAAGTTAAGGATTTTGAGATTTCCTGGATTATCCACATAGACCCTAAATCCAATGACATGCAACTTTATAAGAGACACACAGAGAAGACAAACACAAGAAAGAAGGTTATATGAGAAAAAAAGCAGGTGTTTAATGATGTGGCCAGAAACCAAAGAAGTCAGCCACCACCAGAATCTATAAGAGACATGGAGCAGATTTTTTCTAAGAGCCTCTGTAGGGAGAGCAGCCCTGCCCATACCTTGATGTTTGAAGCTGTCCTTCATATTTCTAATGTGATTACTTCTGGGGAGTGGGGAACAATTGGGTGAGATCAAAGAAGTGACAGTGTACATTCCAGAGAAAGCATTTTGCTTTTGATTTTGTTCATTTTTGATATGATAGAATTGATTATTTTAATAAACATGACTTACCATTAAATTATGGAGAAAAAAAGAAAATTAATAGAGATTATTGCCTCCAATTAGTTGTCTTTTAAAATAAAAATTCCAGGACTTCCTAGGTGTCGCAGTGGTTAAGAATCCACCTGCCAATGCAGGGGGCATGGGTTCAAGCCCTGCTCTGGGAAGGTTCCATATGCCATGGGGCTTAGGGAAAAAAAAAATAATAAAAATAAAAAAAAATAAAATAAAAATTCCATGGATATTTGTTGGAGTGAAAATGTTTCTATCTACTATAAAATCAATGGGGATAGTAGCTTCCTCCATATACCCCAAGGAATAATTAGTTGTGCAGTCTGAAATTATAGCATTCACTTGTTCATCAGATAATTCTTGAGTTTCTATCATGTGCCAGACATTGCTTTGTGTGTTTGAGATAAGGCAAAAAAAAATGAAGAGGAAAATTTCTCTGTCCTAATGGAACTTGTATTTTACAGGAAGAAAAATGGAATATATGATTGATCTGTCTCATCACCATCTGTTAGATAGTGTTAAATACTAAGAAGAGGGAAGGAAATGTGTTCCTCGATGAGAAGGTGATGTTTGAAAAAAAAAAAAGTGAGCAATTGGGTCTTGTGGCTATTGAGTAAAAAGCATTCCACGCAGGAGACACAGCAAGTGCTAAGGTCTTTTGGAGAAGTGTGCCTGCAATATTTTAGGAACAGCATAGATATCTGGAGATCTAGCTAAAATAGAGTAAACAGGTAGTAGGAAATGATGTTAGAGCAATAGTAGGGGCCAGGTCATAGAGGACCTTATATGCTTTACATTGAGGATATTGGATACTGCTGGAGAATTCTAAGCTGAGAATAAGATAACCTAATACACATTTTTTAAAAAGGGTGTTGTCAATTATTAAAAAAATAAATAAAAGGTAAGAATGGGCCCAGGAAAGAAACTTAAATGAACTTAATTATATAGATGAATTGAGATTGGAAAGATTTGGCATTGAGCTATTAGTAAATTTACATTGGCTGCTTCTAAGTGTTATAACTTTATACTAGCAGTTATGCCTAAAGTCATGGCTTTAGATATTAGGCAAGAGACTGGGACAAGTGTCTGCAGGTGAAACAGATGGTTAGTGCTCTATTCAGGAAATTCAGGGTATAGATTTGCATTAGTTCCAATGTTTCAGAACAGTTGTTATTTTTGAAAAAATAAGAATAATTAGCTTTATTTCAAATAGGTGTGATTTGTAATAAAACAATCCTCTTATATTTGAGCAGAATTGTAACATGACTAGGCTAATGACTTAATGCTAGATTATAATGCAGTAGTATGAATTGTGCTTGATTTCCAAATTCCTATGTCTTCTTGGCCTGTGTGTGGGAAAGGAGATGTTGGTTGTCAAATTGTAGACTAATGATAATCCGTTACCGTCTCCAGTAAAGGGTACAAGAAACTCTTGTTTGAGAAAGGATTCTGTTAATGTCTATTCTTAATACATTGCAGAAAGAACTCTTCAATTCTAGGCATTGATTCATTATTCCTCAAATAGTAGCAGCTCTAGGAAAAATCAGTCATAGTCTCTCTCTTTAGAAAGAGAGTTTTCTTAGGATTTTTTCACTTTTCTTCTACTACAAATAAGCCCCTCTAACTTCTGCATGGCCTGCTGTCAGTTATCAAGCCCTTACCTCATTTGAAGCCAGACTAATGTCTGAGTGGCCCTCAAAAAGAATCAACCAAGTTCTCCAACTTTCTCATACTGAAGAATCATCTAGAAATCTTCTTAAATACAGATTCCTAAATTCTATCTCTAAAAATTCTGATATACTAGGGCTTGAGTGGTACCAAAGACCTCTATCCTAGACAATTCTGATTGAAGAAGGGCGTCTGTAAACCAGCCTTTGAAAAATGCAGCCTAATAATATAGAGTTTTGTAAGATGAAGGAGGTTCAATGTAACCAAATCAATTTAATTTCAAAGTTTGGCCTATATTTTGTGATATATTAGTAGAGCTTCTCCTATCTTTACTCACATCTCAGGATTAACACTTCAGGTTTATATTTTTTATGCTATAGCTTCTTATAATTGAGTTACAATGTTTACTGAAGCTCTTGCAGTAGGGAGGAATATGAGTAGTAAGCCACATACTAAAAACAAAGCTCTAATTGGGACGTTGTCTTAGAGAAAACATGTTGAGTTCAATAAAATGAGACTTCTTTCATGGGGAGAGAGAAAGTTTTCAAATTGTGAGGCCTTGAAAAGATGATACTTATGGGACTCATACACAAATTTATGGGCAACTGAGTCTGCAAACTGAAGATATACATTATCTATGTATGAAATATGAAAAGATGTGTTTCTTAATTCTTGCCAGTGAAAGATCCAAGAAGCAATAACACTAGAGAAGGAAAGAACACACCAGACTTTAACTATGATCATACGCTTTCAAATCCCTTGCTTCTGTTTTCTAATAATCAGTACTCTCATCTATCACGTCTCAGTGATGTGGTCAGTATTTCCCTACTCAAGGTGTGACTCTCTCTATTTCAACGTGATTTGTTTTTAATTGTTTAAATTAGCTTCCACAACTGCTGGAGCACCGCTACATTTTTCCTTTTTCCTGCATTATTTATTTCTGTCACTTTGCTCTGGTGTCGTCAGTAGCTAGCCCTGCTAGTTTCAGATGTGTATTTCCCCATTTACCATGAATATTGGTAAATCATCTTTTTCACTTATAATTTAGTGGGTAAATAGTGGGTTGTTAGATTTGTTCTCCTTTTTGATTAGTGTATTTCTGGAGAGATGAATAGAAATATTTGAAATTAAATGCCTTCCAGTCAATACTAGACCCTGATTTCTTTACAATATTCTCACTAATAAAAGTTGATCTGCCAATTTCTTTACCAATCACTCTGTTAAAAAAAACCCTTCTCCCAATTCTCTTTAAATTTTTATTTTCTTGATGTCTCTAAAATAAATGTTTTGTTTAAAGACATTTTCCTGCAATGGCAAGGTGCCTACCTTGTCCTTGCAGTCAGTGAGACCATCCTATTTTAAGGAATGGGTTTTGTTTCTCTTTTTCCTTCTCAGTTACAGAGGCCTACAAAAGTCACAAAGATCTGCATTAACTTTTTTTTTTAATACATTTATTTATTTATTTATTGGCTGCATTGGGTCTTCGTTGCTGCACATGGGCTTTCTCTAGTTTCTGTGAGTGGGGGCTACTCTTCATTGTGGTGCACAGGCTCCTCATTGCAGTGGCCTCTCCTGTTGTGGAGCACGGGCCTTAGGCATGTGGGCTTCAATAGTCGTGGCACATGGGCTCAATAGTTGTGGCTCTTGGGCTCAAGAGCACAGGCTCAATAGCTGTGGCGCACGGGCTTAGCTGCTCTGCAGCATGTGGAATCTTCCCAGAGCAGGGCGCAAACCCATGTCCCCTACATTGACAGACAGATTCTCAACCACTGCACCACCTAGGAAGTCCTGCATTAACTTTTAATGGTTGCTCTTTTCTTAGTGGCAGAAGGGCACCAAGAAGTAATGGCTCTAACTTTATAAGTACAAATAACCAAATTATAAATGAACTTTCAGAATTTGCTCCATAAAGTCATATTTGAAGTACTTTGTTTTGCCATCATACCTATACCTGTCCATCGGCTTACAATAGACATTTGAATGTTAACCATTGCATATTGACTATAGATTGTTAAAAGACTTTAATTCAGCAGGACTTTTTACCCTTTAAGTATATTTAGTCTACCACTGGTAAGTGATCTCTAAGTCTTCAATTTATTGTAATTCATTGTACTTAATAAATTTTTGCCTCTGAGTCAATTTTATATAAACTTAAAATATATTTTGTATAATAAAAGTACATAACTTTCACAGTTTAAAAAAATTACTAATCTCTATAAATGACCCATTTCGTTCCTTTTTGTGGCTGAATAATATTTCATTGTATATATGTACCATATCTTCTTTATCCATGCCTCTGTTGATGGACGTTTAGGTTGCTTCCATGGCATGGCTATTGTAAATAGTGTTTCTATGAACATTAGGGTGCATGTATCTTTTTGAATTATGGTTTTCTCTGGGTATATGCCCAGTAGTGGGATTCTGTGTCATATGGTAGTTCTGTCTTTAGTTTTTTTAAGGAAACTCCACACATATACACTGTTGATACTATGTATAAAATAGACAACTAATGAGAACATACTGCATAGCACAGGGAACTCTACTTAATGCACTGTGGAGACATGAATGGGAAGGAAATTCAAAAGGGAGGCAATATATGTATATATATATGGCTGATTCATTTTGCTTGTACAGTAGAAACTAATGCAACATTGTAAAGCAACTATACTCCAATAAAAATTAATTAAAAAAATTAAAAAATATTCGTGTAAAAATTTACACTATGCTATAATAATGTGGTATAAAAATTATACCATCAACATCTAAGACTTTAAAGTTATTGATAAGCCCAAAAATCTTGTTTAAAAAAAAAAGCCATTGAATTTCCTAAAATAAAATCAGTGTCTTTGTGGGTATGTGGTAAGGACTTAGTTATTTAATACACTAGTAAAATATTATAAATTGTTATATAGCATTTCATTTTTCTTTTTCACTCTATTTAAATGCAATAGTGTAGTTTTTATAATGACAGGGTCAGTCAGCTATTTGTTCCACAGCATCAAGTACTTTCTAGAACTTTTTGAAATAAATATGTTTATAGACTATACTCCATGCAAAGTTATTACAAAATATTGACTATATTCTCTGTTCTGTTCATTACATCCTTGTAATGTATTTATTTTATACCTAGTAGTGTGTGTCTCTTAATCCCCTTCACCTATTTTGCCCCTCTCCCCAACCCTCTCCCCTGTAGTAACCACTAGTTTGTTATCTTTATCTAGTTTGTTTAACTAGTTTGTTCCTCTTTTGTTATATCCATTTATTTGTTTCATTTTTTAGATTACACATATAAGTGAAAACAGAAATTTTAACATGTTTGCAAACAAATTGGCTAAATGTTTCCTAGTGATAAATGCATAGAAATTAATATGTTAACTATAATAATTTTATAAATTAATAAAAATTATGACTAACCAAGTTATTTATATACCTTTGGGCTTATCATAGATGGCATGATTATATAAATTAGATCTTACATAGAAAAATACTATTTCTCCATTCCTACCCTTACTACTACTAATAAAACTAATTTAAGTACTGAGAATATATGATACAATTTCAATAATTTCTTAGAATTAAACTTTTTAAATAAAGTACATAATAATGTATTTGGTTGGTTACTTTACAGAAAAGTGGAGATCTTTAGTATTATAAATATAAATTAATAACTCAAAGATTTATATTTTGGTTTATTTTATACAAATAAAAGTGGTAGATCATATCTGAATCTCAAGATTTTTACAATGCATTAAAAAATCACAAAATCTCTCAATAATTTAAATAGCACAATATAAAATTTAGAAAACTGTAATCTTAAAGAGATCTAATATTTACAATATTTAATATTTTAATAGTCTTCTACTCCATTATATAAACTAACATCAGCATTTTTTTCAAAGTAAAGCAAGACTTCTGGTTTCAATTCCAGCACATAAAGAGCTTGCAAGCTATCCTTCCCATATTACAACAAGAAAAAGCTGGACAAACTGAAAAGATAAAACAATTTATAGAAATCAGTCTGCAGGGCAAATTGTCATCTTGAAATTTAGAGAAACAGGTAAATTCAAAGAGTCTTGGCTAACATCTGGAGCACAGTTCAGTGGAGCCGTAAACTGATAGGAACACTTAAATGGTGATTTTGACAAATCATCCAAATCACACAGCTGGAGGTGGGCTGTGGACTAGCATCGAGTAAGAAATTTGAGTCTTGGGCAACTCCTTAACACTTCTCTGAGTTTTATCTCAACCAGGTTCTCAAAGTAAGTTCTGCAAAAATATCTCTCATGGCTCAGAAAGTGGAAGCATCTGAAGAATCCTTATGAAAAAAGTATAGATCCTTTTTGATAACAAAGGCATAAACTCTCTAAGGGAAAAGACTTTAACCAAGCCTTGTCCCAGAGCTTTGGTGAAAGGGCATTTCTCTTAACTCCAGCCCCTCCAGTTTGTATCACTGAAGTGGGGGAGTCCATATAAGAAGTAATACTTGTGAGAGTCACTGACCAGAGATGCAGCCCACCAAAGGACCGAGATTTAATCAGAAGATTGTGGGACACTTATCTTCCCCCGCACCTGACCACCATACCAACAATGATCCAGTATAACAGTGAATTACTGCTCAGAGAGGTACAAAGCATAGACTCTCTCAGACTAGGAAAACTTAGGTAGGCCCAAAGTCAGTGGAGAGAAAAAAACAAGAACACTAAAATCATTTCAAGTTCTAGTACTTACAGCTATAAAAACACACTAACAAAAAAATCTGCCCTGAATTCTAAAGGGTAGATTTGAACACTTGTTAATCAGGAAAGGGAGGGGATGCAGAGACAAGCAAGGAGCAGCCAGGAAGCAACAGTGCAGGCATGGAGCATGGTCCTGGTTCCACCTCAAGGGATACACATAATAATATCTTTGAGCTCTTTACAGAAAACTAAACCCCCCAACAAATGGAAGATGTTAGCATTCTTTATTCCAGAGAAGGCCACCAGAAGCTAGATTGAAGGAACCAGAGAAGCTCATTAGGAGAAGAACAGAGGCCAGATTAAAGGAAAGCAGGCCTTGCACACACCCTAATCTTATCAGCATCCCCACCCTTCAACTATTGCTATAAAATTCCTCACCAAATCCTTCTGGGTTGGGTGGGACACACAGTTTGAGGGGCGTAAGCCTGCTGTGCTGCCTTTGCCTGGCAAAGCAATAAAGCTATAATTTTCTACTTCAACACCCCCCAAAAATAAACAAAGATGAATGTGAATCCTCACACTACAAACCTATTTATTTCAGTTTTTATTACCCAAGTCAACATGTCCTGCTTTCCAAAGAAAACATTACAAGGCATGCCAAAATGCAAGAAAAAATACAGTCTGAAAAGATAAATCTTTAGAAAGAGACTTAGATGTGACAGAGATATTGGGATTATTGGACAGGGGATATAAAATAACTTTAATTACTATCTTCTAATGAAAATTAAATAATGTGAAAGAATAAATGGTTAATTTTAATTAAGCAGGTAGATAAGTTTTCTAGGAAATAGTCAAAATGAACTGCTAGTGATCAAAATCACTGTAATATAGAAGACTGCCTTTGACAAACTCATTAGTTGACTAATCATGACCTAAGATGGAACCAATAGAAATTCCCCAAACTTAAGAGAAAAGAACAGAATATTCAATAACTGTGAAACAATCTCAAAAGCTATAATATTTATGTAATTGGAATATCAGAATTAGAAGGAAGAGAAAATGGAATAGAAGTAATATTTGAAGTAACAATGGCTTAGAACTTAACAAAATGAATAAGACACCAAAGCAAAGAACTAGGTCTCTCAGAGGACATCAAGCAGGATAAATAACAAAAAAATACAACTAGGCATTCCATAATTAACTGTGGGAAGCCAAAGACTGAGACACTCTTGCAAAAATACTGATGGAAAGACAGTAGACATTTTGTCGGAAACCATGCAAGGGAGAAAAGAGTAGCGTAAGATATATAAAGGTTTGAAAGAAAAAGTAATGACTGGTATAGAATTCTATATCCAGCAAAATTATCTTCAAAAGTATAGAAAAATGAAGACTTTCTCAGAAAAATAAAAACTGAGGGAATTCACTGTCAGTAGATCTGCCCTGTAAAAATCACTAAAAGATTTTCTTTAGCAGAAGAAAATCATATAGGTAAGAGCCTTGGGTCTAATAAAGAAAGAAGAGCATCCTAGAAGGAATAAATGAAGATAAAATAAAATCTTTCATTTTTTTTGTTGATCTAGAAGATAAAAGCTTTTATAAAAGTAGTAATAGTGTTAATCTATGGAGTGATTATGGCATATGGATACCTAAAATGAAAGAGAGAAATATCACAGGGGATAGGAGGAAAGAAATGGGAATTCTAAAAGTTTTTCTATAATACACATGAAAAAGTAATAATGTTATTTAGAAGTAGAATTATCTTAGTACAAAGATACTATCAACTATGGGGCAACCACTAAATTTGTTGATACAGGTATATAATTGATATCAATCTTGAGAGGAGATAAAATGGAATCATATATAATGCTCAATTAAAACCAGAAACACATAAAATGTGATGATAGGGAAACAAATAACCATCATAACAATTGGAATACTTTTGCAAACAAGTTGATTTTAATCCAAATATGTCAGTAATGACTTTATGAATAATAACAAGGTTTCTATAAGAAATTACTTTAAATATAAAGACTGTGATAGGTTAAAAGTAAAGGGATGGAGAAAGATATACCATGCTAACACTATTTTTAAAATCTGGATTGCCTATATTAATTTCAGACAAAGCAAACTGACTTCCAAAAAAGGAAAATTATGAGGGATAGTGAGCAACATTACAAATAACAAAGGGTTCAATTCTCCAAGAACACATTACAATCCAAATATATGTGTACTTAATAATAGGCCATCAAAATATGTTAGCTGAAAATTGATAGAAGCAAAAGGAGAAATAGACAAATCAACTATTGTAATTGGAGACAACACCTCCCCTGTCAGTAATTAATAAAGCAGGCATAAAATCACTAAGTTGATTTGAACAACTCTTACAATCAACTTGGTCTCATTGGCTTTTATAAAATAATCCATCTAACAACAGTAGAATACATATTTTTCTAAAGCTTGTGTGGAATACACCACAATATCCACATTTTGACTTATAAAACACATGTTAGCACATTTAAAATAATAGAAATCATACAATATATTGTCAGACCATAATAGAATTCAGCAGTAAATAAATAACAGGGAGCTAGCTGGAAAATCTCCAAGTATTTGGAAGTTAAATAATCCATGTCTTACAGATGTAGAGAACAAATGCATGGACCCCAAGGGGAAAAAAAAGGGGATGGGTGGGATAAATTGGGAGATTGGGGTTGACATATATACACTAATATGTATAAAATAGATAACTAATGAGAACCTGCTGTATAGCACAGAGAACTCTACTTAGTGCTCTGTGGTGACCTAAGGAAGGAAATCCAAAAAAGAGGTGATATATGTATACATATGGCTGATTCACTTTGCTGTACAGTAGAAACTAACACAACATTGTAAAACAACTATACCCCAATTAAAGAAAAAGATGTAATTTATGATGAATAATTTTTCCATTATTTTTCTTAACATCTATAAAATGGACTAATGCATTCCTTATTGAATATGTAGGAATGTTGAAAAAATTAATAAAGATATTCCTTAAAAAAAAAACCCATGTATAAATATCACATGGATTAAATGTTTCAGGAAAAACTTTAAAATATTCCAAAGTAAATGAAAATGAAAATACAACTTTCAAAGTTTGTGAGATGTAGCAAAAGCAGTGCATATAGGAAAATTTATTGTATTAAATGCTCACATTAATATAAGCTTCCATCTTCAAAACTATAGAATTTAAGTTTAAAGCAAGCAAATAAGAAAATAATAAAAATAAAAGTAGAAATGAATGGAACTGAACATAAGAAAATAGTAGAAAATCTGCAAAACTGAAAGCTAATTCTTTGAAAATATCAATAAGATTAATGAACCTCCAGTCATGTTAACCATAAACAAACAGATTCAAATAAGCAATTTCAGAAATTAAATAGGAATTGTCACTCTTATGAAAATTCAAAGAAAATAAAAAAGTATACTATGAATAACTTTATGCCCATATATTTGATACTTTATGAGATGGATCAATTCCTTCAAAGATACAAACTACCAGAACTCTCACAGGAGAAACATATAACCTGAATAGTCATATGTCTATTAAATAAGTTGAATTGATAGTTAATAACCTATCAAAAAAGAAATTTACAGACCCAGATAGATTCACCGGTGATTGTACCAAACATTTACAAATGCTATCAATATTACAAAATTTCTCCCAGAAATTAGAAACTTAGAGAACACTTCTAACTCATTATATGAGTTCAACATTACCCTAATATCAAAACTAGATAATGATATTAAAATAAAGGAAAACTATATAACATCACATATGAACATAGACTCAGACATCATCAACAAAATACTATTAAACCAAATCTAAAAATATGTAAAATAATTGTATTACCATGCCTGTGTGGGATTATTTCTGGTATGCAAAGCCAGCTAAACATTCAAAAATCAATCAGTGGAATCCACCACATCAAAAAACTTTAAAAATATGATCATATGACCATACCAATGACACTAAAATGCATGAGACAAAAATCCAACACCAATTCATAAGAACATTCAGCAAACTATGAATATAAGGGAACTTCTACCATTTGAAAAAGAACATCTACAAAAATCCCACAGCTAACACCACATGTAATAGTGAGAAACTAGAGGTTTAACTCCAAAGATTGGTGACAAGGAAAAAATATCCTTTCTTACCACTTCTATTCAATATCATACTGGAAGTTCTAACTAATTCAATAAGACAAGTAAGGGAAAATAAATTTATAGATTGAAATGAGAAAAATGGGTTTCATTTGCACATAGCATGATTCTTTGTGTAGAAAATCCCCCAAGCTTGAACAAATAATTTCCAGAACTAATAAGTGAGTAAAGAAAGGTCAAAGGACCTTTTGTATAGCTTAATATACAAAAGAACACTTTCCTATTTACCAATGATCAAGAACTGGTATTTGAAATTAAAAATACATGAAATAGCATGCAATAAAATGGATTACTCAGAGAGGAAAGGGACCTAGAATAGCCAACAAACACTAAACAGGGAAAAAGATGAAGTACTCAAACTACCTATTTCTAGGCTTACTGTAAGTTTACATGCACTGATGAAAAAGTAGACATAGATTATTATATTGAAACAGATTATAAACTCCAGATTAAACTGTAATTATAGTCAGTTATTCTTCAGCAAAGGAGCAAAGGCCATTCAATGAAGGAAGATTAGCTTTCATAATCATTCTAGAGCAATTGGACATCCATATACAAAAACATTGATCTAGACACAGATATTACAACTTACACAGAAATAAGCTCAATATGGATCATAGATCTAAATGTTAAATGAAAAGGTAGGTTATTTTTGAATGGAATATAGGAAAATGTTGACATGACCTATATCTGACAATGAGTTTTTAGTTACACCACCAATAGCATGTACCATGTAAGAAAAAAAGATGATAGACTTTATTAAAATTATAAATTTCTATACCTCAAAAGCCACTGTGAAAAGAATGAAAGACAAGTCACACACTAGGAAAAAA
The DNA here is from genome assembly GCF_030028045.1 of Hippopotamus amphibius kiboko. Classification (NCBI taxonomy): domain Eukaryota; kingdom Metazoa; phylum Chordata; class Mammalia; order Artiodactyla; family Hippopotamidae; genus Hippopotamus; species Hippopotamus amphibius. Next base: position 32,013,240 of record NC_080189.1, on the reverse strand, counting down.
TGTTTGCAAATCGTATATCTGATAAAGCACTTATGTTCAAAATACACAAATAAATGTTACACTCAATAGTAAAAAAAAAAATAAAATGGATAAAAGATCTGAACAGACACATAAAGCATATATATAGATACTAAATAAGAATATAAAAATATCTTCAACTTCACCTGTCATTAGGGAATTGCAAATTAAAACAAAATTGAGACACTATGACACACATCACAATGACAAAGAGCCAAAAATCTAGTAATGCCAACTGCTAACAATTATATAGAACAGAGCCATTCATAGCTGGTGGAAATGCAAAATGGTACAACATTTTCTGTAAATGTTTTGGCAATTTTTCTAAAGTTAAAGATAATTTTGGCATACAATCCAGTCATCATCTCCTAGGTAAGCATTCAGCTGATTTAAAAATTATATTCATTCAAAATATATACACATGAATGTTTACAGCAGCTGTATGTATAATAAGCAAAATAAATGGAAGCAACAAAGATGTCTTTCAATAGGTGAATTTATAAATAAACTATAGTACATCCATACAATGGTGTATTTAGCAATAAAAAGCACTGGGCTGTCAAGAAATGAAGGACAGGGATGAATCTTGGAAGTATAATACTAAGTGACAGTAGTATGTCTTAAACCACTATGTAGTATGAATGCATTCTGGAAAAGGTAAACCAGAGACATATAAATTATCAGTGGTGATCAACAGTTTTGGGATTGGGAGAGTATTGAATAGGTGAAACAAAAAGGATTTTTTAGGGTGGTGAAACTATTCTCTATTATACTAAAATGGCAAGTACAAGTTATTAAACATTTGTCAAATTCCCTAGAACTTTACAACACAAAAAGCTAAACATTCCCATATGCAAATTTTAAAATTTCATAAATGAAGTTGGGGAATCTAAGGGTGGAAGGCAATAAGTGAAAAAAGACTCTAAATGTATTACAAATGTAATGAGTATGTTGGGAGAATAAGGTGCTGTCCTGAGTAACCGTGGAAATGACTGGAGATTGTAAAACCAAAGCAAAAATAATTGTAGGCAGCACTATATGTAGTTACTAAAGTTGTTTCCCATGGTGATACAGGTTAACAATTCTGAAACCACTATAAATGGTTACTAGAAAACCATTACTGTATATAAATGAGTGGCAGATAGTAAGAGCAATGTTTCTCACAGAGTGGGAGGTTAGATATAAGCATATGGAAGAGGCTAGAATGATCAATGTGGTAATGGAATAGAGTTGGAGATATAAGTAAGGACCGATATTCAGATAAATATAGATGTAGATATAGATATTTACATATAAACTTATCTATACATGTGTTTATATATATGAGTCATTATACATAGGTGCATACATTACTTTGTTCTTTCAGGTTAGAGGGTCTAGAAGAAACAGCATCCTTGTCTTCCATGCTCAGTTTAAAGTTGTATTTAAAATGTTTCTTATGTTTGGCAAAGTTTTGATTCATCCTGGCTCATTTTTTCAGGAATGTAGCCTCATTGTATATGATATAATAATAGACATGCTAAACTCTTTCTACATGCAACTGTGGCCTGCGTAGAATGATTAAACATGCTTAATAAAGAAGCATTTATAACCTCTAGAAATTAAAAAAATTTGTATTTTTAAAATGAAATGGGAATATGGCTGAATAAGTAAGAAAATTCCCTCTTTAGTTATACTATAGTCATCTAATAAAGAGAGAATATGTATTAAATATTAAATAGTTTTTCTATTGATAATATAATAAGTTAACACTATTGTAACGAACAGTTAGGTGCTAACTTATTACCCCATCCTGCCTTTTCTTAAAGAAAAGATTCTCTCACAAAACAGGGAGTTCTGTTTCAAGGGGGATTTTTCAAAGAGTTGACAATGTTACTGCTGCTGCTGCTGCTACTACTACTACTGCTACTACTACTACCACTACTACTACAATTAATATTGTAAGTTCCTGTAAACATAATGTATACCTATTAGTAAGTAGTAATCTTGCATTCAGAATTAGACTCTATAAATCTCATTGGCATAGTTTCCTCAAGAATCTATGTTCAATCTCTCAAATTAATCATGAGGATTCTAATTAAACTGACTAAAAGAGATAAACACAATATACATTCTAAAAACAATCCTAAAGGAACAAGTTTCCCTGGAGCTGCAGAGTACAATTTCAAATTTTCTCTTTATATTAAAACACAAAAAAGAAAGTATACAGTAGTGTTGCAAATTATCCACATTTTTGATCCCTCTTAGTAAGGACTTGGAAAGCAAATGAGTTAAAAAAAAAAAAAAAAAGGAAAAAACAGCAATAATTTCTATGCTTGTGTACCATAGGCTGTTTCTTGGAGATAATGTTTTGATTCAAGTCCGTCTGCAGGCACCATAATTTCTATTGATGAACATGGATTGACATAGTTATTTAAGCCTATAATGAACTAAATGTTACACAGAATACAATTTTCCTCTTCATTTACCTCTCCTCACATGAACAAAAAGTATGGTTTTTTTGAGTGTCAAGGAGGATATTAACAATTAATTAAAGACATTGAGTGCAAAGTAGGACTAACTTGGGCAAACCAATTCGTAAGTCTTGTGACATAAATTTGCTATTGCCAGTGTCGTCATGATTATTATTTTTTTATGCCCATAGTATTAATTCAGCTGAAATTTAATAGGGATTTTTTTGAGGGGTGAAGAGGATATTTATTAGAAAATTAGGAAAGCGATGTTAGCTGAATAACTATAATGTAAAGAATATTAAATCCTTGGTAATTTTATCACTTTGCTATTTTTTCCAGAAAATTGAACTTCTAAGACTGGAAAAACTATTATAATTTTTATTCATAAAAGGCTAAAATTGCATACTTATCAAAGTTTCTCTTTCCTTTTCTCATACTTCTGACACATGCATATTCACAAACCTAATTAATACAATATCTATATATGTAATTATCCAGCTTGATCTTTTAATCTAAACAGAAATAGATAAAAATAAAATGGTAATGCATGCTTTCACAGCATTTGAATAAATGTCAGGTAGACCTCCTAAACAACTACCAGGGCATACCCCCTTGTAGGATGATCATTACAAAACTGTGAAATTGTGATTCTCTTTTTCCTATATTTGTTTCCACTGTAATACATTATTGGCTGCAGATATTTGTCAATCTTGAGCCTTGCCACTAGGAAAACAATAAAAAACTTTTTTTTCCATTAAAAAAAATGATGGGAAGGTCTATCATGTAAATAAAAGGGTTGAAATGATGCAATTTAAAACGTAATCCCAATGAAACGTTAATATAAATGGTAGAGTAAGGGCCTCTGAAAATTCCTTCATAAAACAATAATAAAACTGATAAAATAAAATGTCAGAATCAAGTTTTTCAGGATTCTGGAAGTTAGCCAGATATTTTCAGGAGTTCAGAGAATGTCTATTTTTTTAAAAATGCTGAGTCTTGATATGACAGAGAGCATCATGGTGTTTTAATTTGCCTATTCCTGTATCACTTTATCCAGCTCTATAGTGGACTTAAAAACTAACAGGCCACAGTCCTGGTGAAATCAATAGCCTGGTAGCCGCCACAGGAGACAAAATGGGATAATAGCTTTTTCAAGATCCAGTCCTAAAGAATTATTATTATTTGAACAATCTTGTGGTTCTCTGTAAGACGCCACTTGCAAGACTGTCTATATTTGACCTCACTTGGAACTCCTCTAGCGGCATGGGTGATTGTCAAAAACAATTACAGGGAACTGATAAACTTTAGTTGGCCTAAGGTGAAAAATATGAGTTGGCGCAAACAATAGGCCAAAATGCCTTGAAAGGAAAAACTGAGAAAAAAGATGTCTATAGAGTCATTGCAAACCTCCAACATATTCTTGGGAAGCTTATGAAGCCACACACATAGATAAGTCTGTGTTTATAGCCGGGAGAGACTTGAGGCAGCCCTAAGTTTTCACATTAGCCAGACCTTGAAGCTCTGCTGAAGCAGGAAGTGAAGATAAAGGCAAAATTGTTACCTGACGTGCTGAATATTAAAGGCATGTCGCAACACGCACATTCAGAGCCCTTCATAAGAGATTATGATACATACAGATTTCAGGCATTTAAGGAAATAATTAACTAACTGAACGGAGACTTTAGTGGCCAAACATGGCAAAGAATATACACTTTACAGAATTAGTTCAGAAAAGTTGTTAAACAAGCAAAGAATAACAACAACAGACCCTGGAGAGGGTTGGAAATCTGATTTGCAGAATTGCTGCATTATGTCATTTAAAATTTTCAGGTCTCAGCAAAGAATTATAGGATATTCCAAGAAGTTGAAAACCAGTAGTTTACAGGACATAGTATTTATTTTCTAAAGCAATAGAATATTAAAGAAGCAAATTATACTCTGCTTCTGATCATGAGGAACTAATTAGTACTGGATTCTCACTTTCTCTGTAAACAAGTAAAACACTAAAAATAATATATCACAACTGTTTATGGGTATTGAATTAAAGGCAGTTCAGGCCTGTTATCCCTGAAAGAAGGTAAATAAATGAGGCATAATTCATGAGCACACTAGATTTTTGCCTGGTTATATTTTATGGGCAGAGGTTTAAGTAATGATATCCTTAGCAGAACACAATGGTCTCACTGAGTTGAGGAGACAGTAATCAGAGTGGAAGATATAAAGGTGTCTGGAGTTCAAGAAACAGAGAACTGGAGAGGAGGGAAAGAACCACAGAAGTATACATAAGGGTCCTATTGATTTTGTAGCTGAATACTAACTATCACATTGAAAGAGTAAAACTCTCTAAGTGTAGGCAATGAATAAGTCCTTACGTGTTCACAAAACTACTACTAGACTAATGAGTAGATTTAATAAGGTACAGGTTGAAAGAGTAATGTAAAAAGTTTTATTTATACATGCTAACAGTAAACAACTAAAAAATATTTTAAAACATTTATAATAACATCAAAAATGATCAAAAGTATAATACTGAAACAAGGAAAACTGTGAAACATTGCTAAGAGAAATTAGGAACACCTACAAAACCATAAAATATACCATATTCATGGATTGGAATATTTACTATTGATAAGTTACTTATGCCCAAATTGATCTGTAGGTTTAACATCCTCTCAATCAAACAAATCCCTATTTACCTAGTACTCTTTGTTGAAAATGAGGGTTTTATAGAGAGAGAACCAGGGCTAGAGCTAGAGCTAGAGCTAGAGGTAAAAGTAGAGATAGATATGTATGAAATGATATATACATATAATTCATGTATTAGATACATACATAAAATCAAAGGATCTAGAAATAGCCAAGAGAAAAATGTTGGAAATATTTCTGTTTGATTCTAAGATCTACTTTGATTCTATCATAATCAAGACAGTGTTATATTTGTACTTTGATAAATATGTACATCATTGGTATAGACTAGAAAATCAAGAAATAGACCCATTAGTTCTCAATTATACCAGAATAAAGCTAAAAAAAGGAAATTGACCCACATCTATATGGTCAATCTACTTTAAGTAGTACCAAGGTAATTAGAGAAGGAAATAAAGTATTTTCATCACATAATGCTAGAATAATTGGATATTCATAGGGAAGAATAGGCCTCAATTATTATGTCACAACATGCACAGAAATTAAATTATTACTTTGCTGGTAGGAATGTTAAATGAGACAAAGATCATGTAACACACATATCTTAGATGGTTAAACATGCACTTGCCATACAACCCAGTGATTGTCTTAGGAATTTCTGTTTGAAAAATGAAATGCTTTTATTATCAGTGCTTTGTCATTTTATATTTAGTGTAATTATTTGCACAATTGTGTTTATCTACCTTTTGCTAATTGATTTTGATCTATCACAACTATGATGTAATCCATTGTTTCTTCTTTCCCAGAGATCTTCATTTCCATCTTGTGTAATTTTGTTTCATTTTAAAGAATTTCCCTTGGTATTTCTACCAGGGTGGTGCTACTGGTACCAAATTCCTTCAGATCTTTTTTATATTAAATTGCTTTTATTTGTTATAACTTTGAAAGTATTTTTGTTAGATATAAAATTCTAGGTTAACATATTACATTTTTTAAACAAAGTTTCTCTTTCATTGTCTTCTCTTGTTTATTATCACTGGTAAGAAAGTAGCCAACATTCATATCTTGTGTTTATTTAATAGTGTCCATTTTCTCTAACAGATTTCAAGATTTCATTGTGTTTTTAGTTTTCACCAGTTTAAGTGTGATTTGCCTAGCTGTGTATTTTTTAATGTTCTTTTTCTGTATATGGCTCAGTTTAGATCATTTTTATTGACTTCCAAAAAAGACAAATTCAAGTAGGCAGGTAATTAAAGGTGAATTCCCTTGATCTAGGGTAGAATTGGTTTTAGGTTTTACTGTGGTGAGTTTATTTCAGTTTTAGTCTTAAACTATACCTCTTAATCCTATTATATAATCCTTATTTTTAAGACATGATTCTGGATTTTCGCTGACAGAGTGAGGTTTTTGCCAAGATCCTTTAACTCAGCAAATTTTGTACTTCTAATCCTGTCTGTATACCTCTGGGTAGTTGCTTTTATCCTTGTTCAGCAATTTTAGCCTTCCTAATGTGGTTTCTGGTTGCAGTCGTTGCAGTGCATAGTCTCAACCTCCTTTTGCACAGTTTAGGGAGTTAGCCATAGTTTTGAGATGAATTCGTGTAGTTAGTGGTTCACCCTTCTGTTTCTCTCTCCTTGCTAAGATTCTCTTCCTCAGTGTGCAGCCACTTTTGCAAACCCAACTTTCATTTTCATTCCATAATCCAGTAAGATGGCTCATATAAATTGGAGTTTTCTCTGTTACTTTGCTTGATAAATATGTTTTTATTCATTTCTTTTAAGCTTTGTTTCCCTCCAGTTTTCTGCCAGCTTTTAGTTTCTCATATAAGCAATGTATAATATATTATATATCCATAGATTACATAGTCTATTTACTGACTTTAGGAGAATGATTAATTAGATGTAATTTATTTTGTTATCAGTGGGAGTTGAATTCCTGCAAAATACAGAACATTTTGAAATTAAAAAAAAATTCTAAAAGTTCTTAGTGGGTTTTTAAAACAAAAATCAGAACACTATTACATTAAATAAAAAACAGTGGCTATGAAAATAAATTATGTTAATGGTGTCCTAAATGTTTTTGTTCAGTGCTTTAAGTTTATGAATGTACTTATCATTTTATTTGGTCTAAATAATCTTATCATTTCTTATATGCAGATGGCAAAAAGAGTATCAGAAGAAGAAAGTCACTTACCCAAGTTCTAGTATTAGGAGGCAGAAACTTTATCTATATTTGTTTTATAACAACAAATCCAATGTTGAGGCTAAAATATCAAGGACTTTATCTACAAAGATCTTTCTAAGTTCCTTAAAGGAAAAAGGGTTGATGGCATTCAAGACCAAGGGCATACAGGAATCTTTCAGTTGGGAAATAAAAAAATAGATAGGTCTACTATTTATGATGTCAGAATCTCCTGCATTCTAGACTTGCATCATGTAGTTTTTGTAGTATTAGTGAACAAATAAACTTTTTGCTATTTGCAGTCCTTTTTCAATGTGATAGAACAGCAATTTGAAAGTTGAAATCCTGTTTGAAAACTTTTCTTTTATATTCTTTTCTTCAGCACATGGAACTCTTGGGAAAATTATCACTTTTACTCCAGATCAAGTCTCTCTCTGAGGGATGGAATTTGATACCCCATCCACTCTCCTGGTCTTAGGTCCTTTTCTTCTACTTCTCCACCTTGTGCAGCCACCATTATCCAGGATAGTCTATGTGTCTGAGATAATCACCCTCTGTTACATTGCCTACACACATGGACAGACACACACACACACACACACACACACACACACACTTACCCATACTTTTAGTTCTAAGGGGAGTGTACTTCAAAACAAAACAAATTTATCAGTGTTAAAATCTCCTGTAGATAATGCTTCACCTGAATTACCTTCTTCAATAATTCAGATAATATCGCTGCAGCAGTGAGATCTGCTGAGGTAGATTCTCCTGCAAGTTTTGTTATGCGGGGCTTTGTTCTTTTCAAGTTTTTGAACCCACCGTGACTTTTTTTTTGTAATCACCCTGTCCTTAAACGAAATGTGCTTTCCCCTTTGTTTCATTTTTATATACCTTGGTAAAAAGCCCAAATAACTAGCTTTCAGGACTGTTCATTAATTATTTTACAATATAAAAGCTTACATTTTGAGTCTCATCTCCTATGCATATTCTACAAATAAATCTTAATCTATAATCCTCCTATTATCTTATTTGTGTAGGATTATATTTGTGCAGGATTATTTTTATTTCTGTGCCTTTGAGTTATAGAAATAAATTAGACCAAATGTGTTGTTTAAAAGCAAATTTAAATTTGTTTAAAAGCAAATTTACAAACTTATATGCAAATGTAAATCAATATCATTGTACAGCTATCATGGCGAAAACTTGATTTGTATGATATCTGGTCTGTTTAACAAACATGTCCACAAAAACATTGTTAATATATTAAAGATATATATGTATATTTGAAGACAGTGTAGGAGGATCATAGAACCTAGCTTGAATTATTTAACAGTATTTTCTAGTCATAAATACAAAGAATAAGAGTGACTTCCTTTCTTTCCCCTTTCGCTTGGTTAAAAATGTATAATGAGTGTTTATTATATGTAAGGCATTGTGGCGGTCATTAGAAATCCAGTGATTCAGTGGTTTCCTAGTTTCAATTTTCATGGGTATGCAATCCAAAAATAAAGGCTAATTTTAAAAAAACACAAAAACTCAATTTAGAAAGTATTTCTGATTAAGGAATGACAGACTTCAGCTATACTATAGACTCTTAACAGGCCTGACATCTAGTAAATCAAAACTAAAAAGGAATTTATATATATATATAAAACATGTATATAATATATATATATATATGCATGTACAATATGTGTATAGTGCCAACACCTCAGCAACTGACTCTGTGCCAAATTGTAGGTATATTCTCCAAAATTTTGTCTGGAAGAAAGAGTAAATTAGCATGATCAATTTAAGAAAATGGATGCAATGAGTGCCAAGAAAGAGATGAAAAGTTTTCTTCCACCATAGTCATATAGCTCTGCTCGATGACCACACTAAATAAAAGTACTGACAAAAGAAGATGAATAAACATAGTCATGAGAATTCTAATATTCCCTAATTTGGACACAAATAGTCTGATGTTAGGAGAAAAATCAGAGAAAATCTCTGATAGTAGAGGCCTCTCCGTATCTGAACTGGGACTGAAAAAGACTCCAACACCTGCTGTCTTCCCATACATAGGACGTAGTTGAGAGAATGAGCTAAAATCAAGGGCTTGCTGTTGGAGTGTGCATGATATGCTCGAAGAATGTTAATGATATTGATCAGTAAGCTATTGTGAAAGACCAAGTTGTATATGTTGGTGACATGGGTGAGATGTGCAGTAGCATAGACCAGGGGTCCCTAGCTCTTGAGCCGCAGACAGCTGTTAGGAACTGGACCTCTCTGCAGGAGGTGAGCATCAGGGGTAGAGCTTCATCTGCTGCTCCCCACTGCTATCATTACCACCTGAATTCACGGCCCCCCCCCACCTGTCTATGAAAAAATTATCTTCCAAAAAACCCATCCCTGGTGCCAAAAAGGTTGGTTGGGGACTGATGGACTACTAATTGTCTACCTAATACACACTCCACCATTCTATCTTAATGATAGAACCTCACATTTTGAAATGTTTGGAAGGATATATGGGGAACAATTTCTGAGAAATTTAACTCCTAAGCACCTGCCAAACTCTAACTTCATAGAATTTTTCTTTCACTTTTCGTGTCTGAAGAATCAGTGTGTAAACATAAAATGAATGTTTTGACCTTTACTTCACCATACTACAACACTCTGGATATAATTACTTTACACTGTTCTGTGTAATTCCTTCTAATTTTCTTTATGCCTGTTTTTCTCATAATATAATACAATTGGTTCATTTGAAAATACCCAGTACAGTTCATGTTTATACTCTCCAGAAACTTGTGTTTTTTCTTAACACATTATCTACATAGATTTTTATGAAAGTGTGTTGTATACATACATATATATATAAAATTTTGGTGAATCACATCATTGTCATTTACAGTATATGTGATTTATCTAATTGTTCCTCAACCACTAAACACTAAAATGTAACTTCAATAGCTATCTAGTTTATATACCCTTGTGTGTTTGTATTGGAAATTTTATAAATATAGATGCATGGAAGTTTAAATTTGGCATCAAAGGGTGCATATTTTAACTAAAAAGGAACTGACAACTTGCCAACCATAAAAAATATGACACAAATATTTTCCCATCAAATGTTTAACACTTTTCTTTTCTGCTCATGTAGAGCAAAACTGATCATAACAAGCATTAAAAATATTTTTCTTGTCTGATTAGGGGGAAAATGATGGTTTATTTGTGTTTCCCTGGTTTCTATTGAAGCTAAGCATCTTTCATTTGTTTTTTAGCCTTTTGTGTTTCTTCTGTGAACTCACTGTTGATATACTGTAAATTGTCCTTTAATGTTTGGTGTTGTTTAACTTGAAATAATTTAATTCTTTTCTACTATGGAGTCATTTCTTTTTTGGACCTTTCAAGAAGCCCTTACATCAGACCTTTTATATATGCAGTTTTGAAATAGCAAAGACAGAATAAAAAGAGGAAAATTGTTGTTTCCTTAGTATCTTATTATTGATAACTGATCTCACAATTTGTGAAATCAACAGAAGATGAGTTTATTCTAGTATCTTTAAAATAAAACCACAAACAGCACTTGGATATTACTGAAGATAGATTTTCTTTATGTCAAATATTATTATATAACGACAAATGACACAGAAGGACCTTAGTGACCTATATAAAGTATCTAATTCTAAATGATGTAATACATTAAAAAAATTATTCCTATTTAATGTATTCTTAGAAACATGAGACAGATTGTACAGGCTTACAGAGATACCATATTTATAACCAGAAATTGTTTGATTATTGCTCATATAGCTTTTTAAGAATTTGTAATGTTTTCCTAAAAAGTAATAGAATATTTCAATCTAATTTTAATTCACTTCTTTCTTCATGGAAGATTAACCCTTATATTTAAAGCCCAGGATAATATAAAGTTGTAGTACTTCCTTTAAAAAACTCCAAATAGTGAATGGTACATGAAAATCTATAGCTAGCTAAGGCCACAGTGACTTCTACTCTAATAAGAAATGTCAATTCATTTTCTAGATAGTTATTTAGTTATGATTGTGTGGATTGGTGATTCATGTGCTTTGTGTGTGTGTGTACATATATATATATATATATATGGTATTTTAAATACTACATTTAATGTAATAATACTAGTGACAAAACACAATGAAATTATGTTAAGTAAGACAAATAAACAATTTCTTTAGCATAGCAAATAGATACACACAAATTATAGGCATGCCTTATGATTATATGCATTTATAAATAATGGCATATGTAACAGTTCATTTCAATCACAAAGAAATTTGATTCATTTTTCTTTGTGTACATTCTAATTCAGGCTGTGGTATGTGAAATGATACTGTTTATTTTGTCTCTCTGTATTATAATTTTCACTTCCCCTTGGCCTTTGGTACTAATCTGAATGATTTTTTTGACTATCTTTACTGTACAAAAATATTACATTATAATCCATACTCCATACACATTTCATCACTGTGATTTATTTTTATCATAACTAGAAGTCTGTACCTCTTAATCTTTCTCACCCATCTCACTCATCTGCCCAACCCCTCCCCTCTGGCAGCTATCTGTTTGTTCTCTGTATCTATGATTCTGTTTCTGTTTTGTTATATTTGTTCATTTATTTTGTTTTTTGTTCATTTATGTTATTTTTTAGATTCCACATATGAGTGCAATCATACTGTACTTGTCTCGCTGTTTGACTTATTTCACATAGCATAACACCCTCTAGATCCACCTATGTTTTTGAAAATGGCAAGATTTCATTCTTTTTTATTGCTGAATAATATTCCATGCATATATATATATATACACTACATCTTCTTCATTTATCTATTGGTAGGCACTTAGATTGCTTCCATATCTTGGCTATTATGAATAATGCTGCAATGAACATAGGGTTGCTTATATTTCTTTGAATTGGTGCATTTGTTTTCTTTGGAAAAATACCCAGGAGTGGAATTGCTGGATCACATGGTAGCTCTATTTTTATTTTTTCGAGGAAACTCCATATTGTTTTCCATACTGTCTACACCAATTTACATTCCCATGAACAGTGCATAGGGACTCCCTATTCTCTATATACTCGCCAATACTTGTTATTTGTTGTCTTTTTGATAATAGCCATTTTGACAGGTGTGAGGTGATATTTCTTTGTGGTTTTGATTTGGATTTCCCTATTGATTGGTGATGTTGAACATCTTTTCACATCTCTATTGGCCATCTGTATGTCTTCTTTGAATAAATGTCTATTCATGTCCTCTGCCCATTTTTAATTGCTTTGTTTTGTTGATTGTTTCCTTTGCTATGCAAAAGCTTTTTAGCTTGATGTGGTCCCATTTGTTTATTTTTGCTTTTGTTTCCATTGCCTGAAGAGACATAGCCAAAAATATATTGCTAGGACCACTGTCAAAGAGCATACTGCCATGTCTGAATATTTAATCCTATACTTTAATTGTTTGGCTGATCATAAACTTCTAGACAAAAGAATTTTCCCTCTGAATTATTTTCAGTTAAAAAAATTTTAAATTATTTGCTATTTTCCCTTACAGCTTTGTTGTATATTGGCTGTATTTCTTAAATTCCTTACTTTTCATTTTGAAAAATATCAAATCTATAAAAAAAAAATGGAAGGAATGGTGGAAAGAACACCTATATGTCCTTCACATAGATCCACTTATCATTAAGATTTTGCCACATTTGGTGTATCTTTCTGTCTACACGTGTGTGGTATGCATGCATCCACACACACACACACGCACATGCACATGCACACACACACATGCACACATGCACATGCACACACACACACATGCACAGTTTTTTTCAACCATTTGAATGTAATTTTCAGATATCATGTCACTTCACCCCTAAGTATATATATCCTAACAGCAAAGACATTCTTATACATAACTACAATTATTGAACTCAAAAAATTAGTGTAGATAAAATAACATCACCTAATTGATATACAACCCACTTTTGTCTCTGTCTAATTGTTCAAATAAACTTCACCACAACTGTTTGTTTTCTTGTCAATCCATGACTCAATTGTGTTTAGTAGTCAATCTCTTTGAAGGTGCATCTCATCTGTTTTCTAACATTTGGTGTTGGTGATAAAAAATCTGAATTTTGTTCCTTCATAAGTGGTATTTTTTTCCTCCTGGAAACTTTTAGAATATTTTCTTTTTTTTTCCAGTGTTCTAAAATTTTGCAAATCTAGATCTGTAGAAAGTCCTGTGCTGTTTGCTTTGTAGGTAATTTCAATCTGAAAACTTGTAACTCTAACCTTTGGGAGATTTTGTTGTATTGTTCATTTGATAATGTTTCCCCTCTAATTTCTATATTTCTCTATCTGGAATGCTTGTAGAACTCAACCTCCTGGAAAGATCTTCTGAGTCTCTTTCATGTCTCCCATCTCATAGTGTTTTTGGTCTGCTTTCTAGATTTCTTCTGTTTTCTCTTCTAGCCTTCTATTCAATTTATTTCAACATCATATTTTCATTTTATAAGAGCTGTTTCTTGTCCTCTGATTGTGCTATTTACTTAGCATCTTGTTTTTGATTTTGAATGTAATAATTTCCTGAATATAGTTATGATAATAATTAGAAAAATTTTTAATTCTCTTCTGTGTCCTGAATTAGTTCTCTTTCCTTTGAGGTTGTTTTTTTCCTGTTTGTGATACTTTTTTATGGCAGCACTTAGCAAATTAATACACATATCTGTCTCTCTTTATTTCCCTCCCTCCCTCCTTTTTTCCTCCCTTCCTTCCTTCTCTCCTTCCTTCTTCCTCCTCCTTCTCTTCCTCCTCCCTTTTCTTCTTCTTTGCTATTAAATGGAAGAACTCTCAGATGTTTCACTTGCAGAGTTGATCTTTCATGGCCCTGCATTCTGAACAAGGGGAGGGGCTAAGTACTGGACTGTTTAAAACAGAGCCTTTCAAGTAATCCCAGTGTTTTTAGCCTGGTCTCACTTGCATCCTCTGTCTTATGCCTCTCTGGAATTCTGTAGGGAAGATCAGTAACCTCCTCTGTGGTGTGTCATCTCTCATTGCTTCTGTATCAGCTTGACATAGTCTCACAGTATTTTTTTAAAGCTTTCTTCCACTGATGGACAACTTCCTGTTCTCTTTGTCTTTGTGGATTTATTCCCATTTTAGTCCTTTACTATCATTTTTGTAGGGTCTTGGGGGAAGAAGAGAAAAACTGAGCGGTCAGTCCATCATTCTGAAAACAGCCCTTGTTTTCTCATCTCCAACTTGCAGTTTTGGTCTTTCTAACTGAGAAGTTATTTAGGAGGCCTGTTTCAGTCAGGATGGGCTAGACTATGCTGTAGTAACAAAACTTTCAAAATATTAATGGCTTAAAATGGCAAAAGTTTATTTCTTCCTCACCGAGGTTGGCTAGGGACTCTGCTCCAGATCTCCTCACTCTGAGACCCAGGCTAACAGAGCAGCTGCCCTCAATGTTACCAGTTGCCATGGCAGAGATAACCTAGTGAATGGTGCACTCTCCCTTTAAGTTTCCACCCAGAAACGATGCCCGTAATTTCTCTTCATATATCATTGACCAAAGAAAATATCTGACTATTCTTAACATCCAAGAGGGTAAAGAAGTGCAATCCTACCCTGTGCCTGGAAAATGGAAAGCTGGCAGTGTTTGTTGGACAGTACAGTGAACCACAGAAGATTGTAAAATTTCACATGTTCGAATTTCAAAAACTTTTAACACAAATTAAAAAAAAAATTGCGTTGGAGTCAGAGAATGTGGGCTTGTATAAAATTCCTGAGATATTTTTCAATGCATTATTTGTGACATTTTTTAAAATTTTTTATGGGATTGGGAAAGATATACTTTTTATTGGTTTTAGACAAGTTTGGCACACACACAATGTGAAGCTATTTATATCTTGTATATACCTGTTAATTTTTTTATGTACCAGATCTATCAAAGACTAAAGAATTATTCAAAGTTATCACCATACTATTGTGTTTCTATAGATTTCTCCTTGTTTTTATAACAGTTTTGTACTCATTTACCTTGTAAGAGTTCATAGTAGATATGCATTTTCTGTTTTGTTTAAATAACCTTTGTCTCAATTAATGAGACTTTTAAATTCCTGTTCCATTGACCACATGTCTTCTGTACTCTCTTAGGATCTCAAAATGCTTTTTTTAATTTTAAAATTTTTAAAATTTTTAATTTTTTAAATATGATATTGGATTCAGTGATGATTTACTGGATATGACACCAAAAGCACAGGCAACAAAAGTAAAAATAGATATATTGGCCTTCATCAAAATTAAAAACTTCCATGTAGCAAGGGACACTATCAATACAAAAAAAAGGCAACCTACAGAATGAGAGAAAATATTCTCAAATGATATATCTGATAAGGGGTTGATATCTAGAGTATAGAGAACACCTACAATTCAACAACGAAACAACCCAATTCAAAATGGGCAAAGGACTTGAATAGACATTTCTACAAAGAAGATATACAAATGAGCAATAAGCACATGAAAAGATGCTTAACATCACTAGTTACCAGGGAAATGAAAATCAAAACCACAGTGACAGGGAACTATATTCAGTATCTTGTAATAACCTATAATGGAAAAATATCTTAAAAAGTGTATGTAGTGTGTATGCATTATATATACGTGTGTATATACATATATATATATATATATATATATGTATGTATGATTCACTTTGATGTACACCTGAAACTAATACAACATTGTAAATCAACTTTACTTCAATTAAAAAAAACAAAACCACAGTGAGATACCACCTCACACCCATTAGGATGACTACTATCAAAAAAACAGACAATAGCAAGTGTTGAGGAGAATGTGGAAAAATTGGAACCTTTGTGCACTGTCATTAGACATGTAAAATGGTGCAGTTGCTATGGAAAGTACTATGTTGGTTCCTCAAAAAATTAAACATAGAATTACCATATGATCTAGTAATACATTTCTGGATATATACTCAAGGGAAGTGAAAGCAGGATCTTGAAGAGATATTTGCATATCCATGTTCATGGCATCATTGTTCACGGTGGCCAAAAGGTGGAAGCAACCCATTCACCCACTGATGAATGAATGGATAAACAAAATGTGGTATAGACATATGGTGGAGTGCATTCGGCCTTAAAAGGTAAGGAAATTGAAACAGGTGCTGCAAAGTGGATGAACCTTGGGAACGTTGTGCTAGGTTAAATAAGCCAGTTACAAGAAGACAGGTACTGTGTAATTTCACTTATATGAAGCACTTAGATGCTATGGTCTGAATTGTGTCCACCCTAAATTCATATGTTGAAACTCTAACCCCCAATGAGCCTACATTTGGAGATAGGTTCTTTAAAGAGGTAGTTATGGGAGGGGCCCTAATCCAATATGGCTAGTGTCTTTATAAGAAGAGATACCAGGGATGCATGCACACAGAGAAAAGGCCATGTGAGGACACAGTGAGAAGATGGCCATCTGCAAGCCCAGGAGAGAGACCTCAGGAGAAACCAAACTTGTCAGTACTTGATCTTGGACTTGTAGGCTTAAGGACTGTGAAAAAATAAATTTCTATATTTTAGACCACCCAGCCTGTGGTAATTTGTTATGGCAGTCTTAGCAGATTAATATACCAGAGTAGTCAAATTCATAGAGACAGAAAGTAGAATGGTGGTTTCCAGGGTCTGGGAGGAGAAGGGAATGCAGAGTTATCCAATGGGTACAGGGTTCAAGTTTTTTTTGTTTTTTGTTTTTAAATTTACCATCTTAGAAAAAATTACCATCTTACCCATTAAAAAAATATTTTATTTATTTATTTTTATTTTTGACTGCATCAGGTCTTAGTTGCGGCGCATGAGCTTCTCTCTAGTTGAGGCCCTCGGGTTCAGTAGTTGCTGCACATGGGCTTAGTTCCTGCAGCAAGTGGGATCTTAGTTCCCTGACCAGGGATTGAACCCACGTCCCCTGCATTGAAAGGCAGATTCTTTACTACTGGACCACCAAGGAAGTCCCAGGGTTCAAATTTTGCAAGGTGAATTCTGGAGATTGGTTGCACAACAGTGTGTGCTTAATACTGCTGAACTGGACATTTAAAAATGGTTAAGATGGTAAATTTTATATTATGTATGTTTTATCACAATTAAAAATAAACAAAACAAAACAGAAGAAAAAAGAGCATACTGCCTATATTTTCTTCTAGGAGTTTTATGGTTTTATGTATTACATTTAAGTTTTTAATCCATTTTGTGTTTATTTTTGTATATAGTGTGGAAAAGTAGTCCAGTTGTTTCTTCATTATGTAGCTGTCCATTTTTCTTAACATCATTTATTAAAGAAATTGTCTTTTCCCCCATTGTATATCCTTGCCTCCTTTGTCATAGATTAATTGACCATATAAATGTGCTTTCCTTTCTGGGCTCTCTGTTCTGTTCCATTGATCTATGTGTCTGTTTTTGTGCCAGTACCATGCTGTTTTGATTACTGTAGCTTTGTACTAAAGTCTGAAGACAGGAAATGTGATACTTCCAGCTTTGTTCTTCTTTCTTGATTGTTTTGACTACATAGGATTTTCTGTGTTTCCATACAAATTTTATTTTATTATTATTATTTTGGCTCTTACATAATTAATTTATTCACATTTAGAATAATTTATGAAAACAAGATAATTATGCATTTATCATCAATTATACTTCAATGTAATGTGCAGTTAACATTGTAAGTTATTTATAAAGTAAGAAACATGAGAAAAATATGGCATTTCTTTGATGTTTGCATGTGCATATATCAATACCAGGTGTTCAGCTTTAGAAAATAATTAAATAAAATGATGTATAAATATCATAATTAACTTTACTAATTTTGCTTGATATCATGATTGAACTTTTTCTATGAAAGAAAAAGGTGTATATTATACTAATTTGTACAGCCCTTGAATCATTAACATTTTATAAGGGAAAATAAGATGAGAATTGACTGCTATTGGAATAAATATTTCATGATATGTTTTGATAAAATTTCCTTAGTGAACTACTAGATTGATTGAGGCACAGGAAATCTGGAAGAAATCACATAAAACTTTTGTTGGCAAGTTTATTCAGTACATCTTAAAAAATTTATTAGTCCCAGAGCACATTAACTTTCCTTGAAAAGAATCAGCATTATTAACTTTTACCAACCATTTGGAGGTGCTTTTCTTTCCATAAAAGACATGTCCTGGATCGAGGATTCAGTGGAATGGTTTACATTTTTTTTCTCAGTTAATAATATAGAGCATCTATGTGGAAAACATTTTCTTTTTCTTTCTTTTTCTTACATGACCTACCCTGTATGTTATGTTTTTTTTGATATACAATAAACTGCATATATTTAAAATGTACAATTTGATATTTTTTTCTTATTAGTAATGTATATTTGGCAATCCTAATCTCCCAATTCATTCCACCGCAACCCCCCCTCCATATGAGTTTTAGAATTCTTTGTTCAAGTTCTGTCAAAAATGTGATGGTATTTTGATAGTGATTGCATTGGATCTGTAGATTGCCTTGTATAGGATGGTCATTTTGACAATATTAATTCTTCCAATCCATGAATATGGTGTGACTTTTCATTTGTGTTGTCAATTTCTTTCATCAGTGTCATAGTTTTCTGAGTACAAGTCTTTTACCTCTTTAGCTAGGTTTATTCCTATGTATTTTTTTATGCTGTTATAAATGAGATTGGTTTCTTAATTTCTCTTTCTGATAGTTTGTTGTTAGTGTATAGAAACACAACTGATTTCTATATATTAATTTTGTATCCTGCAACTTTTTGAATTCATTGATGAGTTCTAATAGTTTTTGGTGGCATATTCAAGATTTTTTATATAGAGTATCATGTCATCTGCAAACAGTGACAGTTTTACTTCTTCCTTTCCAATTTGGATTCCTTTTACTTCTTTTTCTTTTCTGATTACTGTGGCTAGAACTTCCAATACTATGTTGAATAAAAGTGGCAAGTGTGGGCATCCTTATCTTGTTCCTGATCATAGAGGAAATGGTGTGGGTCAAATTTTATACATTATGCCAAGCACTCATTTGGATTTTTCAGTTTGGAAACTCAAGTTTTAAATTTTGAGAAATATCTTTGATTTTTTTTTGCTATTTTTTATAATCATTTTCTCCCTTTTATCTTTCTGAGACTTCAGTTATTTGGGGGTTGTATATCCTTGACATACACTATTTTTTTTTCTCTTCTTCTTAATGTCTGTGTCTGCTCTATTTTTCAGGAGATTTTCTTAATTTTATTAGCCATGTTTATGAAGCTTTTATTCCTGCCTTCTTATTTTTATTATGAAAAAGTTGTTTTTTTTTGTTTGCTTCTCTGTACATGATTTCACAATATGCTGTTTCATTTTCATTAAAAATATTATTTTTTGTTTCTTTTACTTTTTATGCCAAGGAGTTTCTTATTCTGCAAGTTGCTGTCTCTTTGTCTATTTAGGACTCTACCTTTCATCTTAGAGATCATTCTCAGAAGCATGATGATCCTTTCCTGTCCACTCATATTTAAAATAAGGAGATAAATAGCTAATTAATAGCTTGATATGTATCAGACTTTTCAATTATGAGCTTCACTGTTGAAACTTTCAGCTGTTTTGAGTTTAGTCATTAAGGTAACCTAAATTATGCCATATTGAAAATCAAAGCTCTAAAATTTGGATGTCGTAAAGCAACTATATGCCTACTGCATACTAGAGGGGCTTCTGCTCCCTGTCATTTTCACTCAGTGATCACAATAGCTGACGATCCCCCATTTGGAATATTTCTGAACATGACAGCAAGCAGAGAGCACATAGAGAATCACTACTGGCTTTTATGTGCTTCTACATCTGAATAAAAGACTTAATTTCTGCTCACATGCCACGTGTTTCTCATGACCACAACCAACTTTTAGGAGACAAGAAATTGTAATCCTTCTCTTGCAGGAAGTAAAGAAGGATTGGGAACTGGTGAGCAGTGGTAATAGCTTCCACAGTTATACCAAATTCCTTTGGTCTTTTCTCTTAGCTTATTATATTACCTAGGGAGCAATTATCCTATCATTCAACTTTAGGCATGCATATTCAGCCATCAACTTAAAAAACTGAATATAAACTTTTAAAAAAGTGATAGGAAAGTTACATTGCATTGTAATACTCCAATATTATAATTTTATTTTATTTATTGAAAATTAAGCTTCTAGTAGCAAATAAAAGTATTCTTTGAGGTAAAGTATTATGTTTCTTTACTGAATGTCCTAAAAACAACACATAAAGACTAAGAAAAATCTGTAATAAAAACAAAATTTTTCCATTATATTTTTTTATTTATTATTTTTTTGGGGTACACCAAGTTCAATCATCTGTTTTTATACACATATCCCTGTATTCCCTACCTCCCTCGACTCCCCCCCCACCCTCCCCGTCCCAGTCCTCTAAGGCATCATCCATCCTCGAGTTGAACTCCCTTTGTTATACAGCAACTTCCCACTGGCTATCTATTTTACAGTTGGTAGTATATATATGTCTATGCTACTCTCTCACTTTGTCTCAGTGGCCCCTTCACCCCCTGTCCCCCCAAACCTCGAGTTCTCCAGTCCATTCTCTTCATCTGCGTCCTTGTTCTTGTCTTGTCACTGAGTTCATCAGTACCATTTTTAGATTCCATATATGTGCGTTAGCATACAATATTTGTCTTTCTCTTTCTGACTTACTTCACTCTGTATGACAGACTCTAGGTCTATCCACCTCATTACATATAGCTCCATCTCATCCCTTTTTAAAGCTGAGTAATATTCCATTGTATATATATGCCACATCTTCTGTATCCATTCATTTGTTGATGGGCATTTAGATTGCTTCCATGTCCTGGCTATTGTAAATAGTGCTGCAATAAACATTGTGGTACATGTTTCTTTTGGGATTATGGTTGTCTTTGGGTATATGCCCAGGAGTGGGATTACTGGATCATATGGTAGTTCTATTTGTAGTTTTTTAAGGAACCTCCAAATTGTTTTCCATAGTGGCTGTACCATCTTACAGTCCCACCAACAGTGCAGGAGAGTTCCCTTTTATCCACACCCTCTCCAACATTTGTTGTTTCCAGATTTTGTGATGATGGCCATTCTGATCAGTGTGAGGTGATACCTCACTGTGACTTTGACTTGCATTTCTCTAATGATTAGTGATGTTGAGCATCTTTTCATGTGTTTGTTGGCCACCTGTATGTCTTCTTTGGAAAAATGTCTATTTAGGTCTTTTACCCATTTGTGGATTGGGCTATTTGCTTTTTTGGTATGAAGCTGCATGAGCTGCTTGTATATTTTGGAGGTTAATCCTTTGTCCGTTGTTTCGTAGGCAACTATTTTTTCCCATTCTGAAGGTTGCCTTTTAGTCTTGTTTATGGTTTCTTTCGCTGTGCCAAAGCTTTTAAGTTTCATGAGGTCCCATTTGTTTATTCTTGATTTTATTTCCATGATTCTAGGAGGTGGGTCAAAAAGGATCTTGCTTTGATGGATGTCATAGAGTGTTCTGCCTATGTTTTCCTCCAGGAGTTTTATAGTGTCTGGCCTTACATGTAGGTCTTTAATCCATTAGGAGTTTATTTTTTTGTATGGTGTTAGGAAGTGTTCTCATTTCATTCTTTAACATGTAGCTGTCCAATTTTCCCAGCACCACTTATTGAAGAGGCTGTCTTTTTTCCATTGTATATTCATGCCTCCTTTGTCAAAGAGAAGGTGCCCATATGTGATTGGGCTTACCTCTGAGTTCTCTATTCTATTCCATTGGTCTTCCTTTCTATTTTTGTGCCAGTACCATACTGTCTTGATCACTGTGGCCTTGTAGTATAGTTTGAAGTCAGGAAGCCTGATTCCACCAACTCCATTTTTCCTTCTCAAGATTGCTTTGGCTATTCGGGGTCTTTTGCATTTCCATACAACTCGTAAGATTTCTTGCTCTAGTTCTGTGAAAAATGCCATTGGTAATTTGATCGGGATTGCATTGAATCTATAAATTGCTTTGGGTAGTACAGACATTTTCACGATCTTGATTCTTCCAATTCAAGAACATGATATGTCCCTCCATCTGTTTGGGTCGTCTTTGATTTCTTTCATCAATGTCTTAAAGTTTTCTGCATACAGGTCTTTTGCCTCCTTAGGCAGGTTTATTCCTAGGTATTTTATTCTTTTTGTTGCAATGGTGAATGGGAGAGTTTCCTTAATTTCTCTTTCTGCTCTTCCGTTGTTAGTGTATAGGAATGCAAGAGATTTCTGTGCATTAATTTTGTATCCTGCTACTTTACTAAACTCATCAATGAGTGCTAGCAGTTTTCTGGTAGAGTCTTTAGGGTTTTCTATATATAATATCATGTCATCTGCAAAGAATGACAATTTGACTTCTTCTTTTCCAATTTGGATTCCTTTTATTTCTTTTTCTTCTCTGATTGCTGTGGCTAAACATTCCAAAACTATGTTAAATAATAATGGTGAGTGTGGGCACCCTTGTCTTTTTCCTATTCTTAGAGGGAATTCTTTCAGTTTTTCCCCATTGAGAACGATGTTGGCTTTTGGTTTCTCATATATGGCTTTTATTATGTTGAGGTAATTTCCTTCTATGCCCATTTTCTGGAGAGCTTTTATCATAAATGGATGTTGAATTTTGTCAAAAGCTTTTTCTGCATCTATTGAGATGATCATATGGTTTTTATCCTTCAATTTCTTGGTATGATATATCACATTGATTGATTTGCATATATTGAAGAATCCTTGCATCCCAGGGATAAACCCCACTTGATCATGATATATGATTTTTTTAATGTGCTGTTGGATTCTGTTAGCTAGTATTTTGTTGAAGATTTTTGCATCTATATTCATCCGTGATATTGGTCTGTAGTTTTCTTTTTTTGTGACATCTTTGCCTGGTTTTGGTATCAGGGTGATGGTGGCCTCATAGGATGAGATTGGGAGTGTTGCTCCTTCTGCAATATTTTGGAAGAGTTTGAGAAGTATAGGTGTTAGCTCTTCTCTAAATGTTTAATAGAATTCACCTGTGAATCCATCTGGCCCTGGGCTTTTGTTTGTTGGGAGATTTTAATCACAGCCTCAATTTCTGTACTTGTGATTGGTCTATTCATGGTTTCTATTTCTTCCTGGTTCAGTCTTGGAAGATTGTACTTTTCTAAGAATGTATCCATTTCTTCCAGGTTATCCAATTTATTGGCATATAGTTGCTTGCAGTAGTCTCTCATGATGTTTTGTATTTCTGAGGTGTCCATTGTGACTTCTCCTTTTTCATTTCTAATTCTGTTGATTTGCATCTTCTTCCTTTTTTTCTTGATGAGTCTGGCTAATGGTTTATCAATTTTGTTAATCTTCTCAAAGAAACAGATTTTAGTTTTATTAATTTTTGCTATTGCTTCCTTCCTTTCTTTTTCATTTATTTTTGCTCTGATCTTAATGATTTCTTTCCTTCTGTTCACTTTGGGGTTTCTTTGTTCTTCTTTCTCTAATTGTTTTAGGTGTAAGGTTAGGTTGGTTGTTCGATATTTTTCTTGATTCTTAAGTTAGGACTGTATTGCTATAAACTTCCTTCTTAGAACTGCTTTTGCTGCGTCCCATAGGTTTTGGGTTGTTGTGTTTCCATTGTCATTTGTTTCTAGATATTTTTTGATTTCCTCTTTGATTTCTTTAGTGATTCCTTGGTTGTTTAAGAGTGAATTGTTTAGCCTCCATGTGTTTGTATTTTTTGCAGTTTTTTTCCTGTAATTGATATCTAGTCTCATGGCATTGTGGTCTGAGAAGATGCTTGATATGATTTCAATTTTCTTGCATTTGCCTAGGTTTGATTTGTGACCCAAGATGTGATCTATCCTGGAAAATATTCCGTGTGCATTTGAGAAGAAAGTGTATTCTGTCGTTTTTGGATGGAATATCCTATAAATATCAATTAAGTTGAGATGGTCTAATGTGTCATTTAAAGCTTGTGTGTCTTTATTTATTTTCTGTTTGGATGATCCATCCATTGATGTAAGTGGGGTGTTCAAGTCTCCCACTATTATTGTGTTACTGTCGATGTCCCCTTTTATGGCTGTTAGCATTTGCCTTATGTATTGAGGTGCTCCTATGTTGGGGGCATAGATATTTACCATTGTGATATGTTCTTCTTGGATGGGTCCCTTGATCATTATGTAGTATCCTTCCTTGTCTCTTGTAATAGAATTTACTTTAAAGTCTAATTTGTCTGATATGAGGATTGCTACTCCAGCTTTCTTTTGACTTCCATTTGCATGGAAATCTTTTTCCATCCCTTTACTTTCAGTCTATATGTATCCCTTGGTCTGAAGTGGGTTTCTTGTAGGCAGCATATAGAAGGGTCTTGTTTTTGTGTGCATTCAGCCAGTCTGTGTCTTTTGGTTGGAGCATTTAATCCATTTATATTTAAGGTGATTATTAACATATGTGTTCCTATTACCATTTTCTGAATTGTTTTGGATTTGTATTTGTAGGTGTTTTCCTTTTCTTGTGTTTCCTACTTAGAGAAGTTCCTTTAGCACTTGTTGTAAGGCTGGTTTGGTGGTGCTGAATTCTCTTAACTTTTGCTTGTTTGTAAAGGTTTTGATTTCTCCGTCAAACCTGAATGAGATCCTTGCTGGGTAGAGTATTCTTGGCTGTAGGTTTCTCTCTTTCAGGACTTTCAGTATATCCTGCCATTCCCTTCTGGCCTGCAGAGTTTCTGTAGAAAGGTCAGCTGTTATCCTTATGGGTTTTCCTTTAAATGTCATTTGTTGCTTTTCTCTTGCTGCTTTTAATATTTTTTCTTTGAGCTTAATGTTCATTAGTTTGATTAATATGTGCCTTGGTGTATTTCTCCTTGGGTTTATTCTGTATGGGACTCTCTGTGCTTCTTGGACTTGGTTAATTATTTCCTTTCCCATGTTGGGGAAGTTTACCACTATAACCTCTTCAAATATTTTCTCAGACCCTTTCTTTGTTTCTTCTTCTTCTGGAATGCCTATAATTCAAATGTTGGTACATCTAATGTATCACTGGGGTCTCTGAGACTGTCTTCTATTCTTTTTATTCCTTTTTCTTTTTCCTGCTCTGTGGCAATTATTTCCCCCATTCTATCTTCCAACTCACTTATTCATTCTTCTGCCTCAGTCATTCTGGTGGTTATAGCATCTAGAGTATTTTTAATTTCAGTTATTTTGTTATCCATTTATGTTTGTTTTTCTGAGTTCTTATGAACGGTTTCTTGTACTTTCTCTATTTTGTTATTGAGATTTTGTATCATTTTTACTATCATTACTCTGAATTCTTTTTCAGGCATTTTTCCTATTTCCTCTTCATTTATTTGGTCTTGTGGTTTTTTATCCTGCTCCTTTGCCTGCATGGTGTTTCTTTGTTTACTCATGGTAGTCCAAACTTTTGGGGTTGCTTGTCCTGGTGATAGAGGTGTTTATAGAAGAGTGTCCAAGCCCCAGACTAATGGCCGAGTGTTGGATTAAATAAATACTAAGTCTAGGAAATGCCTACATGTATAAGATACACAATTACTGAATCCATTAGGACATAAGGCTCTAGAAAGACCTGACAGAAGAACCCCAGTATGCTATCAGATATTCAAAGAGAAAAGCAACAGATATTGACAACCAAAACAGAACAAATCAGAAACAAAAGCAAAAACAAATAGAGAAACAAATAACACCTTACACATACAAACACT
Source organism: Hippopotamus amphibius kiboko (assembly GCF_030028045.1). Lineage (NCBI taxonomy): Eukaryota > Metazoa > Chordata > Mammalia > Artiodactyla > Hippopotamidae > Hippopotamus > Hippopotamus amphibius. The sequence goes on along the minus strand of NC_080189.1, from coordinate 31,987,175 downwards.
AATCCAGGGAGATTTTGTAAGCTAGGATCAAATATAGAAAAGAGCTAGAGTACCACCAGACAGAATGGAGATTCTCAGAATGAAATTAGACAATTTTACTAAGAACTAAGATAAAGACAAAAACCTAATATTAAATACCAAGGTGGTGCATCATCCGGAGAATAGAGTAAGGAGTCTGAGCAGATCGATAGTGTTGCTTATAAGTATGTTAAGATAAAAAACTAAAAGTGGATGGAAGACGGGAATAGAAGAGTGTAGTGTGATTGGAAATATGCAAATAAAAAGAAAGGAATAGAAATGTATAAAAGATAGGGATGAAAGGAAGGTATGAGAAATATATAGTCCATACTACCACAAACTTAGCTAGATATAGAAGTATATAAAAAGGCAAAAAAATAAAAATAGAATAAAAAATAGAATAAAAATATATATGTTATAAAACTTGTAGATCCCTTAGGACTAAGATCGTAATTAATAAAGGAAAAAAAAATCCAGAACTGATCCCAGAATGGACCAGTTCAATAGAATTGATACTAATATTTCTGTTTCCTTAGAGTATCAGCTGTAACTGTGTTTCTACTCACCTTGGGTTTTTTTTGTATTATTCTGTGACCAGCAGAGCTTCCTTTATTGTTCGTCTGTAAGCATTGGTGTGTGGGGCAGGAGAGGGTACAATAGTGGCTCCTTCCCCTGGGAGTGAGTGAGCAGTGGCACACTGTTGTTTCAGTCGGGCTTGGAGGTGCCTGTTGCAGAGGGACGCCCATGGCTCAGGTATAAACAGAAAGTGTCAGAGATGGGCCTCTCTCGGGGTTTTGTTATTTTTTTCTCGGCAGTCTCCCTGCTGCCGGAGTTCGAAGGGGTTTTAATCTAGCCCCACCTGAGGGCCTGAGGGTCCCTATTATCCCTGATCGACTTAGGTGGCTCCACTGCCCGCTGCAGGCACTGAAAGTGAGAGAGAGGCTATGCCTGCGGCTTGTCCCCTCCACCCCCACCCCTCCTGTGAGCCTGCAGCATCCAGCTGCCATCATGGCCGTGCAGCTCTCAGAGGCAGGCACTCCTCACCATGGACCTCTTCCCTCCTGTCCTCTCGGTCCATCACCTTTCTGGCAACAATTTTTCTCACCCTGAACCAGCTCTCCAGTTCCCACGCTCCCACTCCCGGACCCTCTGTTCAGCTGTGAATCGACGTCTCAGTCTGGGAACGCTGAGCTGCAGTGTGGATCCTCCGTATGTTTCTCACTCCCTCCCATCTGCCACAGATCCACAGCTTCACCCTCTTTGAGCCATTGTAGATGCCTCCCTACCGGTTATGTCGGGATCCTTGTGGTCCTTTCTGGTGTCCGAGGCTGTCTGCTGGTGTTCAGTTGGTTCTCTGTGGGAATTATTGTGTCTTTTGGTGCATTTCCAATGCATCTGTGGAGAGGGATGCATTCCACAGCCCTCTACTTCGCTGCCATCTTTTTCTCCCCCATTAGATATTTTTGAACTTTGAAATTCACTTCTTTTCAGGCAATTAATTAAGGAGGCTTGTACATACTTTCACAAAAACAGGTACTTTATTAAACTTGATCTTTATATTGATTCCTTTTTAGGATAGTGAAAGTGATGGATAATATACCAAAGTCTTGTAATATTATTCTATCAGAACTCAGATATACAGTAGATAAAGAATAGAGATGCCATGATAAGCAAAAGAGTTACATGGTCTCTATTATGATTAAGAGCATCAGTTTGATTGCTTGTGCAGCATAGGCTGTAGGATAACAATTTTGGTTGTGTAGATTCATGTTAAGGGCTATTGAAATAATACAGGAAGAAATGATAGTGACTTGAACAAGAGCAGTGTCAGTGCTAGAAAGTAGCCAAATTGTAGGCAAGTGTTAAAGTTTGGTTCAGGAAGACTTGTGAATCTATTTAGGTGAGAAAATGAGAGAAATCAAGAATTTTCTAAGGTTTCTGTTCTAATCATAGGAAGAATGGGTTTCTACTTATTGCACCTGGTTAGAAGGAAGAAATACTTTTGGAGGAAGAGAATCAGGAGTCTAATATAGAGTTAGATAGATAGGAATGAAGTTCAGGGGGAGTTAGGGATAACAAATATACATTTGGGAGGGATCAACATAAAAATTATATTTTACCTAGGGGGTAAATGAAGAAGAAGAACATTTCTAGGATAATATTCTGGAAAGAACATATATTTGTAGGTCAGGAAGATGATGAAGAAATAGGAAAGAAGAAATAGTATCAATAGGTTATGTGTAAAAATTGAATCTGGATGTTTGAATAATTGATCAACATGGATTGACTCTTAAACCACTATCTACTATTGATTTATAAGTGAACTAGTTCTTTACTAAAGAAAGGAGAAGTAAATTAACATATTATATAATTATGTCCGCTTTGTAGCTCATCCCCAGTCTGAGTGAGTACCAATAACTCTGGGCATATTTTACATTTTACCACCTACTTTCACTTACTTTTCTCTCCTTTCTTTTTCATTCCAAAGCCAAAGTGGTACCTGGACAAGGAAAGATGGAAATGTGTAGGTTCTGAGAGGTTCACCTAGCAGAAAGAAATATCCACCACAACATTCACACCTCCTAGCTTGTTTTGGCATCAAGACCATGTCTTTGACCTTAGTTATGAAATACATAGGTTAATTAGGGACTAATTATAGGCAAATGTTTATCAAATTATTTCTACTAAATTAGATATATGGCTTTCAATGTATATTGGTAGACATAATTTAGGAGGGAATTTATCTAAATCTTTTCAATAATTTCAGTCAAATTCTAACATTTTATAGTGATATAGATGAATAGGGCAATAAATATGACAGAAGTATCAAGATTATTTTCTCAGTTTATAATGTAATTTAGAATGCATCAGTACAGATATGACATAAAATAGATTTGCTATATTAGCAATATATACAAAAGGTATATGATGTGTATTTTACACCCAAATGATAAAATTTGTATCCATTTTTATGAGTAAGAATTTTCAGTATTTTGTTAACAATTTAATGATGGCATAAGCATCTAAGAGTTAATGGATTTGTATGAGGTTGAAAAAGAATCATTCTTTTTTTTAAGATTTATTAATTTATTTATTTATTTATTTTTGGCTGCGTTGGGTCTTCACGCTGCATGCAGGCTTTCTCTAGTTGAGGCAAGCGGGGGCTACTCTTTGTTGAGGTGGGGGGCTTCTCATTGTGGTGACTTCTCTTGTTGCAGAGCACAGGCTTCACTAGTTATAGTGCCTGGGTTCAGTAGTTGTGGTTTGCAGGCTCTAGAGTGCAGGGCTTAGCTGCTCCCTGGTATATGGGATCTTCCTGGATCAGGGATCAAACCGTGCCCTCTGCATTGGCAGGCAGATACTTAACCACTGCGCAACCAGGGCAGTCCTAAAAAAGAATCACCAACAGTGTATATATGTCAATCCCAATCTCCCAATTCATCCCACCTCCCCTTTACCCCTTGGTATCCATACATTTGTTCTCTTCATCTGCATCTCTATTTCTGCTTTGTAAATAAGATCGTCTATAAGAATTTTTTCAAATTCCAGATATATGCATTAACATATGATATATTTTGTTTCTCTTTCTGACTTACTTCACTCTATCTGAATGCTGGAGAGAGTGTGGAGAAAAGGCAATCCCCATGCACTGTTGATGGGAATGCAAATTGATATGCCACTAGGGAGAACAGTAGGGAGGTTCCTTAAAAAACTAAAACTAGAACTACCATGTGACCTAGCAATCCCACTACTGGGCATATATCTAGAGAAAGCCATAATTCAAAAAGACACATTCACCCCAGTGTTCATTGCAGCACCATTTACAATAGCCAGGGCATGGAAGCAACCTAAATGTCCATCAACAGATGAATGGATAAAAAAGATGTGGTACATATAAGCAATGGAATATTAATTAGCCATAAAAAGCAGTGAAATTGGGTCATTTGTAGAAATGTGGATGCTATATATATTTAAGCCTATATTTAACAATGCTGCATTGTACAATTAGATATTTGCTAAGAGAGTAGATCTCATATCAAGTGTTCTTACCACAATAAAAAAGAAAGTATTTGAGCTACTCTTGCTGACAAATATGAGACACTAATCAAAGAAAACTCGAGATGATTTCATTTTTATTGAGAATCTTAAGTTGTAGAATCCTCTGCTCACCGTGATCCAAAGTGATCTGGTTCTCTGACTAGGAGAAATATATATATAAAAAAAATACAATTAAATTCAGTTAAATGAAGTCATTGATTTTTAATGTTTTTTTAAATTGAAATATAGAAGCTCCTTTGATAGACCTTATACTTGTTGCAGATTTCTTTTTGTAAAATTCTGCACCTTAGATATGTTATTTGGATATATACTCTTTGAAGTTCTCCTAAGTCACACCTTTAATAGTTTTACTTTCCTTCTCATTCTCTTATGTCTCAGATGTCTGACTTATAATTGTCTTTTTCTCCATTTTAACTACTGAGAATCTATTGTATTTGTAATACTTACTATACAATAAGATTTTAATTGCATATAACAGACTGTACTCTAAGCAAATATATTTTTTAAATATAGCAAATAGAGCAAATATAGCCCATTTATTTTATGAAGGCTATTTATTTATCTTTGTGCATAAAAGGTGTATATGTAATGTGTGTGTGTGTGTGTGTGTGTATACCCATGTCTGTACATGATATATATATATATATATAAATAAATGTGTATATATAGACATGAATGCATGCATACATATTCATCCATCCACACACACACACACACACACACACACACACACACACATTGTATTACCAGTAGTAGCAATAAGTCCATCTATTTATAGATCAAAAAAGGATAACACATGACATTCAGCTCTTAGAACAAAGCCTGAATATAGAAAATACATTAATATTTATAGAATTTCATTACAGCATTTACAATGAACATTTAAACATTATATCAATAACAGTTCATAATTAAGAAATTTTAAGCAAACACACCTGGGGGAGAAAAGCACACCATTAAAAAAATCTTAAATTTTTAAACTTTTCATATAAAAGCTATTAAAATTAGTGTCCTTATTTAGTTTAGTAATAATTTTTATATGATTCTTAGAGATTCCTGAACATTCTTAGTTCAAATCAATTTTTTATGCCAACCAAAGATTACCAAAGAGGTTTATCTTAAACTCATCTTCTCAGGATTGCAGAATAACAATTTTGATTAGAAATTCCATGATGTATGTACATATACAAAATTAGAATGATTTTTAACTGAATTATTGCTCAATTTAGTATAGAAAAAATCAGTCAAAAATTTTATTTAAATATAGTAATTTAAATAGTTGTCTGATTATTTGAACTTTTTGCCTTGCTATTATTTAGAAACAAAATGTAATTTCTTGGTATTCTTCTAAGGATAAGGATTTTTTTTTAATTTATTTATTTTATTTATTTATTGGCTGCATTGGGTCTTTGTTGCTGCACACGGGGTTTCTCTAGTTGCTGCGAGTGGGGGCTACTCTTCATTGTGGTGCACAGGCTCCTCATTGTAGTGGCTTCTCTTGTTGTGGAGCACTGGCCCTAGGCTTGTGGGCTTCAATAATTGTGGCACATGAGCTCAGTAGTTGTGGCTCACGGGTTGTAGGGCACAGGCTCAATAGTTGTGGCACATGGGCTTAGTTGCTCCGCGGCATGGGAATCTTCCCAGGGCAGGGCTTGAACCCCTGTCCCCTGCATTGTCAGGTGGATTCTTTACCACTGTGCCACCTAGGAAGTCCCTGAATATAGTTCTTAAGTAGTTAAAATTCAAAACTTAATAAAATGAATTTACTTTTTTTACACTATTATTCTTTACAACTGTGGAAGAACACTAGATGTGAAGTAAAAAATCAAAATATGTTAAATATTTAGAATAAATATTAACCAACAATTAACTATACATTGGCAGCTGAGTTAATTACTCATTCTGTTTTCTGAGAGGGCCTCAGGAAAAATGTTAATGCTTTATAGCATCAGTTTCCAGTGGTCTTGCTAATACAAACATTGTGTGATATGAGGGCTTAAATCTAATCTTTCATATTAAATGATTTGCATTAATTAAAAATGAATGTATTAAATGCAGAGAATACTGGATACATTATTCATCATTATCCTGTTTCTTAACCTTCTGGAAACATGTCAACTAAAGTTGTCAGAAAAAGAACAGGATATTTGCTAACTAAATGTTCTTCATCTGCATAATACAACTGGTTTTGGACTCCAACATCATGGCTTGTGTAAAGTTTCTTGCTGAGTTTTAACCTAAAATACTTAAAAAACAAAATATATTGGAGCATGAATACCTCTACTGACACTGTGAGCAATATTTCTTGATTCCATAATCTCACCCAGAGAGAGAGAGACAGAGACAGAGACAGAGATCATAGCCAACAATGAGGTTAAAAGAACTGAGACAAAAAAAATAAATAAATAAAACCAGTATAACTACTGGGCTGCTATGAATGTTCTCTTTCTTGATCTGGATGCTGGCATGTAATTGTGTTAAATTTATGAAAATTCACAATTATACTTCAATTAAGAGCTTGAAAAAATGCTTGCAGGAATCAGTCTCAAACCTAAAACAAGAGTAGTGTAAATGATTTGTGAAGACTAAGAATAAGAAGTAGATTCACATTTTCATATCTTTTATAGAAAGGAATAGTAACATAGGAACATATAAATATTTAACTTCTGGAGAATGAGGTCAGGGGGAAGCTACTGCTGCTGGTTGTTACATAAAATGGTAGCAATGTCTTCACAGGCCTTTATTAGAATAATGGACTGGCTTGCTTACCAGATGGTAAGTTTTTGTCACGTCAAGTTTTTAAGAGTGAAGTATATTTTTTAAAAAGAATGAATCAGATGTTTGACTAAATGAACTTAAGGTTTCCACAAAACCTATATTTTATTATTTCATATCAAAACAGAAAGTAACAAAATGATCACCAAGGAATTTTTGTCCATTAAAAGTTTTCCTGGGACTTCCCTGCTGGTGCAGTGGTTAAGAATCTGCCTGCCAATGCAGGGGACACAAGTTTGACACCTGGTCTGGAAAGATGCTACATGCCATGGAGCAACTAAGCCTGTGCAACCACAACTACTGAGCCTGTGCTCTGGAGCCCACACACTGCAACTACTGAAGCTTGCAAACCTAGAGCCCATGCTCCACAACAAGAGAAGCCACCTCAGTGAGGAGTCCGTGCACCACAACAAAGAGTAGTCCCTGCTTGCCACAACTAGAGAAAGCCCGCATGTAGCAACAAAGACCCAACACAGCCAAAAATAAATTAAATTAAAAAAATTATAAGAATAAAAGTTTTCCTTATTCACCTCAGACAGTGTAGAATACTAGAATTTAAAAAACTGTAGTTACTACTAATTTTTGCCTAAACTCTAAATTTCCCTTGAATATATATCCATTAATATATATTAATTATATATATTAATTATATATTACATATATGATATATATTAATTTGGCACATATTAATATATACCTATTAAATGCTAGTTTTACCATCATAAAACAAAGAGCTCCATAAAATGTCAACTGCTCGTAAGGACAACATACATACAAAGTCTGCTTTCAATCTTGAGATGTGCTCACATGATATTTATCTGCTTAAAAAGAGTATTTGTGCCTTCCTGTGTAATTAATGTATTAATAATAATAATGTTAATAGTAACCACAGTCAAATGTTCCTAATACATTGCCAAGTATTAAAAATAGTTATAAGGAATATTTCAGGGTAGTATTTTTCCTTATTGAATTTTTCTTCATCACATAGAAAGATAATCTGTAAAATAAATTAAATCTGATTTTTAAAAATACTTTTAGCCCTGCTTACATGGCCTTCCAGTATTATTTTTTATATATTTTATAGCCTTTTCCCCATTAAACTTCAGCCTTTTCATGATTCCAAGACACAACACATAAGGCAATATCTCTAATATCTGTGTTTTGTTTCTCTTCTCCATCTGTCAGATTGTTATCAAATTTTAACTATTCTAAGACTTCTTTACTACCCAAAGTGAATTTCTGATTTTCAGTCTTTAGAATTCTTTGTCGTGGCTTAAGGAAACATGTTTAATTTTAAATTTATGTGTGTATTTCCACATATCATAAATTCATTGACTATCATTCAGATTAGAGACTGTGTCATAGTCACATTTAAGTCACCTGAAACTTTTAATGAATACCTGAACATATTTATGGTACTGAGTTCATTTTTCAGACTCTTATGGAAATCTAATTTGTTGGAATTTTAATTTTTAATTATGCTTAAAAGTATTATTTTACTATTCAAGTTCTGTTTCAGAAAAAGCTCAGCTTATAATGGAATTGACAGAGTAATCAGAGCTACACAAAATTTTAGAAATAAGTTTTCTTATTTCTGGGTCTTTACTCTTTGTGACCATAACTAAATCAGTGTGCCATTCAATGCATTTCCCCAAAATCTGCCATTTTGGCTTTTGGGGGATGAATAATGAAATTTTGGCAAAAGCATGGCTTCCCTTGGCTGCTGAATGCCCTTAAAAAAGGACATTGACTGTATTATAAATGAATTGCTGAACTTTACAACCTTGGGTTGTAAACCTGTAAAGAACTTTCCAGACCTAGGCAAATTAACTTTCCTAAAGCATGTTGCTCTCCAACTGCCTTATCTCACAATATAGCATGCCAGTTTCTGAAAATCTTCAAGCAAAATAATAATAAATATTATTTAAGCACATTTATCAAGTATCCAGTAGGTAACAGGTAGTGTTCTGAGTGCTTTCCATTGATAATTTCATACAATAATCATAACAATGCTAAAAATAACTAATTTTTTACTATTATCCCCATTTATAGACAAATTCAAAGTCATAGAGGTTAAGAAACATCCACGATCACACTATTTTTAGGAGATAGTGTAAAACAGGATTTGAACCAAACTGTCTGATTCAGTGGTATACAGGTAAACCAGATCTCGGTTTTGGTAGGTAAAGGAAGACATTGATTTGTAATCTTTGATAATTTTTGTCATGTAAATATACCCATCATTTTTAATTTTAAGCTACCAAGATGATGTCCCTGAACAAGGACTTGGTAAGAGATGTATGTAATGACTTTTAAGAGACTTAAATGACTTTAAAAATTAATTATTCTGATCTCCTGAGCAAATCCCATACTGCCCCACCATGGAATTTTGCTCCTATCATTTCCTCTATTTAAATATTACCATTCTAATGGACGGAAGAACCAAATAGACACATACAGATGGCTAACAAACACATGAAAAGATGCTTAACATCACTAATCATTAGAGATGTGCAAGTCAAAGCCACAATGAGGGATAACCTCACACTGATCAGAAAGGCCATCATCAAAACATCTAGAAACAATAAATGTTGGAGAGGGTGTGGAGAAAAGGGAATTCTCCTGCACTGTTGGTGGGAATGTAAGTTGGTACAGCCACTATGGAAAACAGTTTGGAGGTTCCTTAAAAAACTAAAAATGGAACAACCATATGACCCAGCAATCCCACTCCTGGGCATATACCCAGAGAAAACCATAATCCAAAAAGAAATATGTACCATAATGTTCATTGCAGCACTATTTACAATAGCCAGGAGATGGAAGCAACCTAAATGCCTATCAAGAGATGAATGGATAAAGAAGATGTGGCACATATATACAATGGAATATTACTCAGCCATAAAAAGGAATGAAATGGAGCTATATGTAATGAGGTGGATAGGCCTAGAGACTGTCATACACAGCGAAGTAAGCCACAAAAAGAAAAACAAGTACTGTATGCTAACTCATATATACAGAATCTAAAAAAAATGGTACTGATGAACCCAGTGCCAGGGCAAGAATAAGGATGCAGATGCAGAGAATGGGCTAGTGGATACGGTTTTGGGGGGTGGGGGGCAAAGGGGAAACTGGGTTAAAGTGAGAGAGTAGCATAGACATATATACACCACCAACTGTAAAATATATAGCTGGTGGGAAGTTGCTGTATAACAAAGGGAGATCAACTCGATGGTGGGTAATGCCTTAGAGGGCTGAGACAGGGAGAGTGGGAGGGAGTCACAAGAGGGAGAGGATATGGGGATATATGTCTAAATACAGCTGATTCACTTTGGTGTACCTCAAAAGCTGATACAAGAGTGCAAAGCAATTATATTCCAATAAAGAGCTAAATAAATAAATAAATAAATAAATAAATAAATATTACCATTCTTATCCCTGAGAAGCAAGGATAATTTGATGTATATATATATTAAAAATGTGATACCCTATATTAATAGAATGTAAGATAAATTAATAGGATCCACATATAAGTGATGTCATACAGTATTTGTCTTTCTCTGTCTGACTTGTATGTGGAATCTAAAAAAAATATAACAGACTAGTAAATATAACAAAAAAAGAAGCAAATTCAAAGACAGAGAGAACAAACCAGTGGCTACCAGTAGAAAAAGGGAAGGGGGAAGGGGCAATATAAGTGTAGGGGAGTAAAAGGTAAAAACTGTTAGGTATAAAATAAGCTATAAGAATATATTATAGAACATGGGGAATATAGCCAACATTTTATAATAACTATAAATGTAGTATAACATTTAAAATTGTGAATCACTATATTATACACCTGTAACTTATATAATGTTGTACAGCAGCTCTATTTCAATAAAAAAAATCATATGATCATCTCAATAGAGGTGGAATAAGTATCTGACAATATACAACATCCTTTCATGATAAAATACCTTGGACAAATTGGGTATAGAAGGAACATACCTCAAAATAATAAAGGTCATACATATATGACAGGCCCACAGCTAACACATACTCAACAGTGGAAGGTTGAAAGCCTTGCCTCAAAGATCAGGAACAAGACAGAGGTGTTCACTCCAACCACATTTATTCAGTATAGTAGTGGTAATTCCAGCTAGAGCCATTAAGCAAGATAAAAAAATAAAGGGCATCCAAATAGGAGTAAAATTGTCATTATTTGCAGATGATATGATCTTATATTTAGACAGTCCTAAAGACTAAACAAAATAATATTGGACTACTCAACAAATTCAGTAAAATTTCAGGTTTAAAATCAACAGAGAAATCAGTTGCATTTTTATGCTCTAACAATGAGGCATCTGAAAAAAGAAATAAAGAAAACTATTGTACTCACAATAGCATCAAAAACAATAAAATACTTACAAATAAATTTAACCAAGGAAGTGAAAGATTTGTACAGTGAAAACTAAAACACCTTGAAGAAAGAAACTGAGGACACAAACAAATGGGAAGATATTCCATGTTCATGGATAGGAAGAATTAATATTGTTAAAACAGTCATACAGTACTATTCAATGCCATCTATAGAATCAAAGCAATCCCTATCAAAACTCCAATGGCATTTTTCACAGAAATAGTAAAAAATTTCTAAAATTTGTATGGAAGCACAAAGACCCCCAAAACCCAGGGCAATCTTGCAAAAGAAGAATGAAGCTGGAGTCATCATACTTCCTGCCTTCAAACTATAATATAAAACTATATTGTGATTAAAACAGTATAGCACTGGCATAAAAATAGATATGTAGGCCAATGAAATGGTTATGGAGAGCCCAGAAATAACCCATGCATACATAGTTAACTAATATTTGACCCTGAAGCCAAGAAAACTCAAAAGAGAAGACAGTCTCTTCAATAATTGGTGCTGGGAAAACTGAATATTCACATGTAAAATAACACTGAAAGTTATGACTCAGATTGCATTGAACTTCATGGAAAACAAAGAGAAACATATTATGCAGCACAATTTCAAATCATATGGGACTATTCATAGCTTAAGTGTCCCAATGAAGGAAAAAATCTGTATTGGGATTTTGAGTTTTGATGTAAGCTGGTCTTTTGCCATAAAAAAAAAAAAAAAATCCTTAGAATGAATAAAATACTTTTTACAAAATTACTGTTTAATACTCATTTGCTGGAAACATTTCTTCTTGCTATTTATTTTAAGAACTATTTTAAATTTATATTTAAATATTTGATTCTCTAATATAATGCCTCCTTTAATGTTTCACATAACTACAAAGCTTTAATTTTTTGATGCTTTGTTGAACAAAAAAGATTTGTTTCATAGGTTGTTCTTCACATATCATGTATTTGTTAGAAAATAATAGACTTCATTATGTGATATCCAAATAATGAAGAATGGATACATTAAACTATTCAAATATGTGCTCATCCTTCTGTCAAAGGTAAGCAGGGGAGGTCATTTAGGTGAAATTCTATTTTTAATCATTGTGAGAACATAATTAATTTACTTGACTCTATCCCTTAAGAAGATAAATAGCCTCAATCATAAATATTGTTTTTTTTCTTCAAATTAAAACTGTTTTTTTCATGCACATGTAAGATAATATAGGTTCTCTCAATGTCATTTATGGATGCATTAATCAAGTTCTTTATGTGCTACAGAGCATTGCAAAGTAATAAGTCTACTGCATCTTTTATCAAGACGAAGGTTTGCTTATGCACATTTGAATGAAAAGTTTGCTTACTGCTTAAGTTCTTTCTGTTTAACATATGGCTTACTGCAGTAAATTTTAGGCTACTTACTTTAAAAAATTAAAACTTATGAATATTATTGCACATTAGGAATTGAAATGTATTTTATATGGCTACTTACTCCAAAGCACATAGCATTTTTTACAGATTTTAAACACTCATTAATATGATAAACTGTCTTCTTTCAATAAAATGTTAGAAAGTTAAACAAAATAATCTAGGAATGGCAAATAATCTGGCATGTAAGCTACCACCAGTCCCTCTTGTCCAAGTGGTGGATATTTGAGGTCAATTAGCCCTACTTCTGAGTGAACTAATATGCCACCTCCCATTCCTCATCCATACTGAAATCAAGACAGTCCTTACCAGTTGTTTGAAACTGTCTTGTGAGATGATAACACCTACTTGCTATCTATGGGATAGTCTACAGGAAAATTTGTCTTTAAAGATCTATTATAAGTTATATCAATTATAATGCTACAAATAACAGGTATATGTTATTTGTAATATATAGTGGCATAAAAATAAGAATGAATCACTTCAATAGCTTGTACCAGATTAAATATTATGGCTATAATGGTGTCATAATTCAAATGTACTCTTTAGTGAGGTAGATAAGATATCATCACAGGTCATATACCTACTTGTAAATATAATATGAAATATTTGTCAAGACTCAGAAACACTGAACTAAAGAGAAGTTCTGGGAAGAGATTCTCTTTAAAGACAGGGAAAACACATCTAGATATGCCTTGGTTTGACAAAAAGGACATTTTAGAATTTATTAAGCAGATATTATATATTACACACTCTGCTAGGGATGTCAGATAAAACTATTTCATTTAATCCTTAGAAAATCTGAGAAAGTAGAAATTGTTATCCTCATTTTATACATGAAAAAAATGTCATTAAGGAATAACTGATTTATCAAACATTACAAAGCTAAGATAGACAGATACTGGTTTAAAAATTAGGCACTTTGATTGTCATATATATAATTCAGAATACCCTCAAACACATACACAGTTCCTGCTTTAAACCAAACTGCATATCCATAGATAATTAAGGTAAAACTTCTGTGAGGGATTATTTATTCAATTTATGTTTATTTGGCACTTTTCCAGTTGGGTCATTGTTTATCCAAAGTAAGTTATGAGGTGGGATGGATTGCACAGAGAGAATGGTTTATGCTAGCGCTTTCTATCTCATATCAGCCTCTCAAACTAGATTTGCCCACATCCACACCCATAAACCCCAGCCAGCATCCCAGCTCTGATCTCATGTTTACAGACTCACATTCCTTACCTGGTGAAAAACAGATATGAAAACAGTGTGTCCCCTCAAGACCACAGTTCTTCTCTTACTGAGCCTTCAGCTACAGTAGTAGTATTAGGTGGAAAGCAAGGAGCTGAAAGAGCTTGAAATTGTTACCTAAGTAGTCAAGAGTAAACTGAAGGAGTCTTGGGCAGAGGGTGAGAGCACTCACTGACAACTTCCTTCAGTGTGTGTAAAAATGAAATATCAAAAAGGGAACTTTCTGAAATTTTTGTTCCCTCTATGTGGTCTTGATTTTGCCATTAGACTCTATTTTAATTCCACCTGTAACAAATATGATCTGAATCACGTCATGTTCTCACTCTGCAATTTCAGTGCTTGACTAAGTGTCAAGGAATAGTATCATCAACTCCCTTGGAATCCTCCATTAATCTCTTTTCTCCTCTAGTCAGTCTTATAGTGTCATTTTTTTCTCTTCGTTGGTCACAAACCTCTCTTCTAAATATATATTTAGCCTTTTATAGCAATGCAAAATACTTTATTGTTGCATATTCCATGACAAGCTCCATAATTATTTGAGTTCTATTTCAAGCCTCCAAGCCTAGACACCCTACATAGTCACAAAGCTCTATGAGACTCACACAATGATGATAAGGAGTTAGCACAAGATGATCCCACTAAGAAAGTAAGGCAGAGATTGCCTCTGCTCTTAGATCCCCTGAAAATATGTGTTTTCTAACTTTTTCCTTATTCATCTTCTCACTGGGAAGTACAATGAAGTAAACCACCTTTTTAGAAACAAGTCTCAGCATTTATTCCTCTTATTTCTCCTATTTTGTCACCTCCATATTTTTTTCTTTTTTTTTCCTGCTAGACTTCGGTTTAATTGGCTCTTCTTTTTCTAGTTCTTCAAGGTATAATGTTATGTTATTGATTTAAGATTTTTTTGCTCCAATTTACATTCCCACCAACAGTGCAAGAAGTTTCCCTGTTCTCCACATTCTCATCAACACTTGTCATTTCTTGTCTTTTTGACTATAGCCATTCTGACAAATATGAGGTGTTATTGTGATTTTGATTTGCATTTCTCTGATGGTTAGTATTGTTAAGCATCTTTTTTTTAAAGTTCTTTATTGGAATATAATTGCTTTACACTCTTATACCAGTTTTTGAGGTATACCAAAGTGAGTCAGCTGTATTTATACATATACCCCCATATCCCCTCTCTCCCGCAAATCCCTCCCACCCTCCCTGTGGAAAGCAGTATGGAGATTCCTCAAAAATTAAAAAATAGAACTCCATATGATCCAGCAATTCTACTCCTGGGATTTATCCAAAGAAAACAAAAAACACTACTTAGAAAATATATATGCACCCCTATCTTCATTGCAGCTTTACTTACAATAACTAAGGTATAGAAGCAACCTCTTTCCTTTGACAGATGAATGGATGAAGAAGATGTGGTGAATACATATATACATACAATGAGATATTCTCAGCTAAAATACAAAAAAGAATGAAATCTTTATGACAATATGTATGAACCTAGAGGTTATTTTGCTAAGTAAAATAAGGCAGAGAAAGACAAATATCATATAATTTCACTTGTATGTGGAATCTAAAACACAAAACAAATGAACAGACAAAACAAAATAGAAAACAGACTCATAGATACAGAGAACAAACTGGTGGTTGCCAGAGGGGAGGGGGGTGGGGGGACAGGCAAAATGGGTGAAGGAGATTAAGAAGTACAAACTTCCAGATATAAAATAAATAAATAAATTAGGGGATATAATGTACAGCATAGGGCATATTGTCAATAATATTGTAATAACTGTATGGTGACAGGTGGTAACTAGTCTTACTATGGTGATCATTTCTTAATGCATGAAAACACTGAATCATTATGCTATACACCTAAAACTAATACAATATTGTATGTCAATTATAATATGATAAAAATAATAATACACAGATGTTGTGAGAACACACACACACATACAAAAGATTGTTTTGCTGCATCTTACATTCTTGGTTTGTTTTATTTTCATTTTCATTCATCTCTAAGTATTTTCTAATTTAACTTGTGATATCATCTATGTCCATTTGTCATTCAATAGTATATTGTTTAATCTCCACATATTAATGGATATTCCAATACTTCTATTAATGATTTCTAGGTTCATTCCATTGTAGTTAGAAAAGATACTTTGTGTGATTTTACATTTTTAAAATTTATTGGGGCTTATTGTATGGCCTAATATATGATCTGTCTTAGAGAATCTCCTATATGCACTTAAAATGAGTATGTATCTGCTTTCCTGGGATGGATAGTTCTATAGTTAAGTCTAGTTGGTATATAGTGTTGTTCAAGTCTTATATTTCCTTTTTAATCTTCTGACTAAATGCTTCATCCATTATTAAAAGTGGTGTGTTGATATCTCCATTGGCTATTGTAGAATAGGCTATTTCTTCCTTCAATTACATCAGTATTTGCTTTGTGTATTTTGAGACTCTGTTTTTTGGTGCATGTATACACTCATATCTTCCTGATTAAATTGCCTTTTTATCAGTATAATGTATTTCTTTGTCTCTCGTAAAATTGTTAATATAAAGTCTATTTTGTCTTATACTATAGCCATTCCAGGTGTCTTTTTCAAAAAGATGCATGGAATATATTTTTTTATTCTTTCATTTTCAATTTTTTGGAGTCTTTGTATCTTAAGTGCATCTCTTGTAGACACTGTGTTTGGAACATTTAAAAAATATTCTCCCAATATTTATTTTTTGATTGGTGAATTTAATACATTAAATTTAAAGCAATTACTGATAATGAAGGACTTATGTCTGCCATTTTGCTTTTTTTTTTTTTTTTGATAAGACCTCTAACTTTTTCTTTCCCTCGTTTCATCCATCACCAACTTCTTTCATGTTTAGTTGATTTTTTTTTTGTAGTGAACCATTTGGCTTACCTTTTCATTTCCTTCTGTGTATAGTTTTTTAATTATATTTTCTTTGTGGTTAACATGGATATTGCACTGAAAATCCTAAGTTTATAACAATCTAGTTGAGTTGATATCAACTTAACTTCAATAACATAAAAAACTCACCTCCTATACATCTCCATTTCCTGTCCACCTTATGATGCTTTTTGTTACAAATTACTAAATCACATTTTGTGCCCAATAATGTATATTATAGTTAGTTTTGTGCATTTTTATTTTAAATCCAATAGGAAATATAAAGTGGAGTTACAAAGCAAAAATACAATAATAATGACTTTATTTCCTTTTGTATTTATCTTCCCAGAGATGTTTATTTGTTTATATAGCTTTGTGTTATTGTCTAGTGTCTTTTTATTTCACCCTGGAAGACTCCCTTTAAGATTTGTTGTAGAGCAAGTCTAGTGGCAATAAACTTTCTCATCTTTTGTCTATCTTGGAATATTTTAATTTTACACTCATTTTCAAGAATAACTTTACGGATACAGAATTTTTCATTGACAGATGTGTGTTTTTCTTTCTTTAATTTTTTTTTTTCTTTCAGCACTTTCAATATGTCATCTCACTGTCTTAGGGCCTCCAGAGTTTCTGAGAAACCCACCCTTAATCTTACTTAGGATTCTTTGTATGTAGCAAGTTGCTTTTCTTTTTCTGCCTTCAAGATTCTTTGTCTTTAGCTTTTGACAGTTTGATTGTGATCGCCCTGCTATGGGTATCTTTGAGTTTATCAAACTTGAAGTTTGTTGTTTCTTAGATGTGTAGAGTCATAACTTTCATCAAATTTGGGAAGTTTTTGGCCATTATTTCTTTTTTTTTTAAATCTTTATTGGAGTATAATTGCTTTACAGTATTGTGTTAGTTTCTGCTGTACAACAAAGTGAATCAACTATATGTATACATATATCCCCATATCCTCTCCCTCTTGAGCCTCCCCCTGTCCCCTTCCAACCTTTTTAGGTCTTCACAAAGTATCAAGCTGATCTCCCTGAGCTCTGTAGCAGCTTCCCACTAGCTATCTATTTTTACATTTGGTAGTCTATGTCAGTGCTACTCTCTCATTTCTTATTTCTCTCTTCTCCTTTTGGGATTCCCATAATATGTATGTTGGTCTGCTTGATAATAGCTCTTGGACATATTTAATACAGTTGTTTTAAAATCTTTGTGTAGTAAGTCTGATACCTGTGTTTCTCCAGGATTGTTCTGGAGGTTCACTTATTTATTTAAATGCTATGCTTTTCTTTTTCTTTGTATGCCTTGTGATTTTGGCTGACAACTAGACATTTGAATATTATAATGTGGTAACTCTGGAAATGATATACTCCTTCTTCAGTTTTTTTTTTTTTTTTTAAGTTGTTGAAGGCTATATTACTCTGTTTAACGACTTTCCCAAACTATTTTGCAAAGACTGTATTCTTTTTCAGGTGTGTCTTCTTAGGTTGCCATTCTTTTGCTTGTATTTAGTTAGTGTTTTGGCAGAGATTTTCTTAAATTTCAGCAGCTAAAAATAAACAAATTGCCTCTCTCAGTCTTTTCAGATTAGCTCTGTATCTATATACTCCTTCAACACTTAACCAGGTTTGTACTGAGACTGGCAATCATTTCAAGGAAAAACACTTAGGATCTTCTTAGGCCTTTTCTGTACATTCTTCTTGCCCTGGGCATGTGCATCGTTTTCTGAATCCCTCCATGTGCTCAGCTCTTTTTGAATGCTCTAATTTCCCAAAGTAACATACGCCGGCTTTTTTTCCTCACTTTAGGTGGTGTGTTGTATGTTTCCACTGTAACGTTTTTGCCCTAGGTGTTTTAGGGTGGTTAGTCTATCTTGCAGTATTTTTGAACAGTAAACTAGCCTGAGTTTCAAATCAGAAAAAAACACAGGTGAGAAGTTTGCATCATTTCTTTAGATAGCCCTAAGTCACATTAGAACAAACATACACAGTAATTTGTGAATAATGTCACCTTTTCTTCCTCTGGTGCTATAGACCAAGATTCCATGTTGGAAACTTGGACTACCATTGCTTCAAGATCACTAAACACTACTGGGCAAGTGCAAGTATTAATGGCACAAAACATTCTTACTCCTTTGAAATTATTTTTAATTGAATCAGTAGTTAAGCCTTTGGCTGTTTTCCAGAGTTCTGACAATTTCTTCTTGTTTTTGATGTTTCTGTGGGGGTATGACAACATAGAGTTGTATATTTGCAACTTTTTCTTGTGGTAGGCACTTTTGTTGTGTTTATTATGACAGCTAAATCTTTATTCTAAGTAATACAAAATTTTCTCTCAAAATTGGCTTTGTAACATAACAAAATTTGAAATATGTTGACTTACTCATTGGGTGGTAGAAGGCAAGAATACAAATATTGCATATAGGGAAGATAGTGAACCTTGTTATTCTATAGCAAAACAATAGGTCAAGTTTTGTCTGATATACTTTGGAAGCCATTCCGCAAGTTGGTGTTTACTGATGTTTGATTTTCCACCACAATTAAAGCAATGATAAAAGGTTACTTGAACAGGAAACCTTAGAGAGAATCAATATTGTGGGCACAGAATTTCTTAAGAACTTCCCATTAAAGCATCTTTCTATGATAATGGGAGCCAACCCCTCAGTAAATATTATTTGACAGTCGTTATTATCTTTACAGGCAAGATAAAGATACGGATTCAAGTGAATTTGCCTTTATTTTGCTGTATTTAAGAGCAGCTCATCTATTAATGAAAAGCAGACTTTTCAGAAGTAAAAATTGATACTCAGTATTATCTTTGGCTGACTTACATTGTTGAATACCTACTGAAGAAATTTTATTTAATATTTGTCATATACCTGACTGGGCACCTATTAATGGAATTGTATTGTAAAAGAAATCACAGGCCTGACATGCAGAAGTCTGTGATTGATAAAACTCAAAAGCAAACTGAAGTAACCCCAAGCCTGAAGCATATGTGCATATCTTTTGGATGTATTCTCTAATATTTGTTTCAGATGTGCCCACGGAGTATAATGGGTTGGCCAAAAGGTTCATTCGGTTTTTTCCATGAGATAACTCTAGTAGCACCTAGTTGTCTTTAACTTCAATGAAAACAATTTTGTTAGAATGTATGTGACAGCTGTCATATCAGTGCTCATTTAAAAAAAGACATCAAAATTGGTGAATTTTTGTGTCGCTGTTTTAATACTGAAGATGGAAGAATAAAAAGCAACATTTTTGGCATATATGCTTTATTATTTCAGGAAAGGTAAAAATGCAACTGAAACACACACACACAAAAGATTTGTGTGGTGTATGGAGAAGGTGCTGTGACTGATTGAACATGTCAAGAGTGGTTTGCGAAATGTTGTGCTGGACATTTCTTGCTGGAGGATGCTCCATGGTCAGGTAGAAAATAGATGTGGGAGATTCTTTGAGAGTTTAGAACCAGGAGCTACAAAACTGGCTAATCAAGGCACTTACTGTAATGACAGGAGGAAGATTATTTATAATTCCCATGGAATAGTGATCGTTTTGCTTAGGGTTTTTTGTTTGTTTGTTTTTGTTTTTGTTTTTTTTGGTTGCAGAATGCTGTGGACCACATCAGGAAACAGCAAAGAGTTTTAGAAATTATGATTGTGTATGTATGCACATGTCATTAAGTAGTTACATTATGTAGTATCTCAAATTATTATTCTGACAATAACAGTCATTCTTATACTATTTAAACAACCAACTTTAAAAACAATGTGTATTACGATTCCATTTCCTGTCATACTACAAAAGGAATATTACTCTCAACTGCTATATTTATACTTAAACATATATTACTTGTAGGAGTCTATTCCTTTTTGATGTAATTATCTAGAAATTCTATTTCATTTTTCTTGTCAACTTTTATTCCCATTAATTAAAATATTATTTCAAAATTTACATTTTTTGCAGCCTCAAATCATTACCATTTCTTTCACATTCACCTCATGGACAAAAAATTGGAGATATTATATGAAATTTACATCAACTTTCCACTATCCAAGCCTATAAACCCACCCATTCTCTCCTCTGTAAATCATGTTTCAGAGAAGAAAGTGATTCTCTCCCTACCTGAAGCCAGTCAATCCAGTTATACTTTAAATCTTCCCATATTCCTCTGGGAACTTACTTTTCACTTATTTTTGTCTTGTGTATATTACAAGTTCTGTTAAATTGGATTTACTCTATTATTTATTTATTTATTTATTTAATTTTCCCATTATTATTTAAAAATGACTTTAAATTTTTCGTTCCTTGAAACTATATATCTCTCTTTCTATGGATTTACCTTTTGTCTTTATATACATTCAACTTTCTGAAAATATTTTATTAAATTACTAGATCTATTTTCTTACTTCATACCCACTCATCATAACACTGCACTTCAAAACAGCAAGATCAGCAATGACTTTCATGTTGCTCAACCCAAAGAACAATTTCTTTCTTTCTTGTTTTTAAAATACTCTCATTGGCTTATGTGATTGTGCTTTTCTCTTGTTTTTCTTCTGGACACTCTTTCCTTTTTTCTTTTGATATTTTCAGTACTGCCATGAGGAAGGAAAATTTTGTGCCTTCCATGGCAGACAGATATCTTCTGTGGCACATGGTATCCCATGAAGTAAAGATGGAAGATTCAGAGGTGTCCCATTATCAGAAGGTATGCTTTCTAGCATTTGTTTTGGTTTGCGGCAGAAAAAAAAAATTCTGTTGTGTAAGTACCACAAACATCTTCTGCATATTAGCATTCTCCTATGATAGTATCAAATAGTAACTACATAAGCAGAAAAGATTCAATGAAACAGCATTTGTTATAAATTGTCTTTTAGTATCCCTGGTTCTCATGACTAGAGGGAGGGATATTTGTAAATGAAATATGCAAATTACTCAGACATGAAAAGACTTTTAAAGCAGTGCTTAACAGTTTGTAGGAATACACACACACACACACACACACACACACACACACACACACTTTCTATTGGACTTCTCCACACACATGACTTCTGAGTGAAGTGCAGTATTCCAAAATACTGCCAACACCAAATGCTGGCAAAGAGAATGTGGAGAAACAGGAACTCTCATTCATTGATGGTGGGAATCCAAAATTGTACAGCCACTTAGGAAAAAATGTTTGGCAGTTTCTAACAAAATTATACAGATTCTTATAATACAATCCGGTAATCATCTTCCTTGGTATTTACCCAAATGAGTTGAAAACTTATATCCACACAAAAAACATCTGTGCACAGATGTTTACAGCAGCTTTATTCATAATTGTCAAACTTGGAAGCAACGAAGATGACCTTCAGTAGGTGACTGGATAAATACACTGCAGTTCTTCCAGACAATGAATATTGTTCAGGTGTGGAAAGAAATAATCTATCAAACCATGAGAAGACACAGAAGAAACGTAAATGTGTGTTGCTGAATGAAAGACGCCAATTTGAAAAGACAGCATACTGTGGGATTCCAACTATATGATATTCTGGAAAAGTCAAAACTATGGAGACAGTAATAAGATCAGTGGTTGCCAGGGGTAGGAGAGGAGAGAGGGATAAATAAACTGAGCAGAGGGGATTTTTAGGACAGTATAACTACTCTGTATGATTCCACATTGGTGGACATATGTAGTTATACATTTGTCAAAACCAATAGAATGTACACCACCAATAGCGACTCATAATGTAAACTATGGACTTTAGATGACAATGATGTGTCAATGTAGATTCATTGTAACAAATGTACTACTTGATGAGGGATGTTGCTAGTGGGGGGAGGTTGTGCAGGTGTGGAGAGAGGAAGTGTATGGGAACTCTGTACATTCTGCATGTTTTTGCTCTGAACCTAAAACTTCTCTAAAAATAAAGTTTATTAATTAAAAATATGTACCATCCATGCTGACGTGTCACACTTGTTCTATATCAATTATCTTACTGTTCTTTTAAAAGGGTCAAAAGTAGAGGACAGCCTTCAAGCTTTGTGCAAGTATCTTGGATGTAGTCAACAGTTACAATCATTATCCAGCTTTCTACTCTCTTAGATTAGATAAAACATACTCATTAATGACTGATAACTAAACAGTATTAGTTCTGCTGGTTTGAGATTATACTTACCATTGCTGTGAGGCAATTCCCCCTAGTGTTTCTACATGACTTGTCGTGATTTTTATCCCAGACTATCTTTTCAAATTAAGAGATATTTTAATACAAAATAACTTTGGTTGCTAAGCATAGTGTCTTTCTCCAGGTCAGAGGGAAATTTGTTTCCTGAGTAGCAATCATAATGATAATGGATCTCTCTGGTAAAAAATTAGGATTGGTTGGCTAGTATCATCCTTATACAATTGGATGTTTCCTAAGCTTCAGGATTCCTCAGCTGTGACATAGACCTCTATGTGCCCAACATTCATATATACTTATACTGCATTGCCTTCTTGCAACTTGAAGGAAAAGGAACTGATGCAAAAATGAAGCTCAGTTGTTCTGTTGTTACTGGTACTGATGGTACTGATCTAATTCCTTTGGAGTCTATTGTTGCTTTACCTGGTCAAAACTATCAAAATACAAAGAGCTGATCTAGCACTTGTCTGCTGATCAAGAAGTGCTTGATTGCTTGACAACCATAACTTCAAACATCCCTCTTATTCTCATCTCCCAACACACACACACACACACACACACACACACAGAGACACACACACACATCTACACACACAGACACACATACTTGTGTGACATTCAGTTGTAAAATTGCAAATTTTCCTATAAAATGCTATCATTGTTTACAAATTAAATCAATGAAATATTTATGTAATGTTCTACAAGAAAAGCTATTACAATTTGTTTAATAAAAGCACTTTCATTTATTTGATTCCCTTTATGAAGTAATAGGGAGGTCACTAATATCCCAATTTTATGATTGAGAATCCCCAAAATAATTTTAAAACAATTTAAACCAGCACTCTCAGTGCTGACAAATAGTATTTCCTTTACTAGACTCATTCATAGTGAAATGCAAGAAAATGGTATTAATAATAAATCTTATATACAGATAAATCTGATGAAACCTTAAGGCATCTCTACACTGACAAATGTTAAACATTGAAGAGGGATACTTGATTTATTTTTTTATATACTGAGTATTTTAAAAATATGTTTTATGCACAGAAAACTGTTTTTAATTTTTAAATAGAGTCATATTGACATTAGTTGGCAGACATGGCAGGTATAATTGTTTGAAGTCATGCCAGAAATGTGGATCTCATTCTATTTAATTTGTGACTGTCCAACAGATTTTCAGTATGCTTCTCGCAGTGAATTGGTAAGAGCTATTTTCCATTAAATTATATACATGATAGATATTGAGGTTAATGCAATCAATTATCTCAATTTCAACAATAAAAAGTGTCCATTAAAAGAAAGAATTACAAACCTAGTCACAAATATAAACCTATATACTTTTAATGTATTTGCATTGAAGTTGTATTTTGGGAGACATGTTAATATATTGAAAATAATCAAAACAATTTACCAGGGTGATTTGAGTGTATAGCAGACCCAAAATCATGCAAGAAGAAATTTGAACATATGTATAATTATAGTGATTATTACTATATCTACTTATGATTGACTATGATAGTCATATTATTTTGTTATTTCATATCATTCTTTGCTTAAAGACACTAACTCCACAATAACTGTGGGATGAAATCACAAACTGCTTACATTGGCATATAAGGCCTTCCAAAGCCAAACACTAACATGTGTAACCAATCTTGTCTTTGTCTAGATAGCAGTAAGTGACCTGTATCCCACAATGATTTGTTCCTGAACAAGCCAGTGGTATTAATTCCTGCACTATTTACAATTTTCTAAACCAAACCATTGCCTCTGTCAAGTTGGTGAGCAGGTATTACAAGATAAGTTCTCTCTAATATTCCAAATCTCCCTAAGCCTTAAGATGCAATGTCTGCTATACAAATACAGATGTTATCGATCGCTGTGAAATAATATTACCACAAAGTTAGCAGATCAAAGGAACACATATCTATTATCTCATCATAGTTTCTTCCAGTCAAGAGCCAAGTATGGCTTTTGCTTTGTCCTCCGCAAGGTTGTAATCAGGATGTTGAATGGGGCTGTGGTCCTCACTGAGGCTCAACTGGAGAAAGGTCCATGTCCTCAGTCATGTGCTTCTTTATAAAGGTCGTGATCATTATCTTTATTCACTTTATTCTTTGGCCTGGCATCTCAGGGCTCTTCCATTTAAGATTGAGTTTCTCCCCCTTGACATTTAGATGTGACCTGTTGGATAGAGTACTTTATTCCTGTGTTCTTCATATACTTCTCCCCACCCTAGGAACTTTCCATTAAATACCACCCTTAGCTTATAATGTTCTGATATTGTATAAACTATCACTGTAAAATTGGGGTCTTTCATGTAAAATGACAAAAACATAGATCAAAGCATAAATGAAAATAGAGACTAATTGGCTAATGAAACTGGAAATATTGTGACAGGACCGGTCTAAAGCAGGACAAAATTTGGAGCTTCGTAAATATCATTTATTCTCTGTATGTATGTAGGGAAGGAGTGAGTGTGTTACAAATGGAAAATAGCTACAAGTATCTAGTGAGTAGAGTCCGGGACTGCTTCTAAACCACCTACAATGTACCAGACAGCTCTGCACAACAAAGAATTATCTAGATTATAGGCTCATATTGAGAAATTCTGTACTAAGAACAGATTATGCTTTCTTTGTTAGATAAAAAGAATTGGGTGTGATAACTTTAATCTTATTAAAGACATGATAAGCCCTGAAATATTCTGTGACTATATACTTAGTACTATCAAATAGTAGCTACAATTGGCCCTTGAACAACAGAAGGGGCAGTTTAGGGGTGCTGACTCAAACACAATAAAAAATCCATCTAGAGCTTTAGAGTCAATTCTCCCTATCTGCAGTTCCACACCCACAGATTCAGCCAACAGAGGATCATGTAGTACTGTAGTAAGTATTTATTGAAAAAAATCCATGTATAAGTGGACCCATACAGTTAAAACCTACGTTGTTCAAGGGTCAACTACATATAGAACGTCACTGTAGAGTATTAATTATATGTAGTATGCTCTTTACTATACATAGTATTATATACTTGTACTATGTATAGTATATTAATCTATAGTGTATAGAAATTATATCTATATATGTATATATTTAACATATTTTCTGATTGTGCACCAATGGAATCTATAACCATTGTTCCCTGGGAGAAAGAGAGAGATGGGATGTGAAGTGTGACAATGAGCTATTATCATATCATTAACTTAATCTTGACGCTATCCCAATATCAGCTTTTGTGGCACAATGTTATGTTCGTATATTTCTAATCTTTGGTATCAGGCAATTGAACTGGAAAAATAAGTGTTCCCAACCCCTGTCAATAAAGGTTTAAAGCAATTTACTTTTACATGAGAAATGCAATAGTTCTCATTCACTCTCTTATGTCCATGCTATGTTGTTTCTATTGACTTCTAAAACAATATAGTCTGTGGGAATCCTGATCATTGGAACACTGCAGAATATCCAGCTCATTCACTATGTTGATGTCCTCATCTTAACTGGATCTAGTAAACAAAAAAGAGCTAAAGACACTTTGATGCCCTAAGAAGACACTTGTATATCAGAATACAAAACATCATGCCCCATGAATGTTTAGGGGATTTAACAATTTACTGGTCTGAGACAACCTTTGACATTACCTCTAAGCTACAGCACAAGTTGTAGCATCATAGATTTCCCAAAACAAAGAAGTAGGCACAGTGGTAGTATGGAGTATTATGGATGTATCATGACTGCTATCGGGAACATTTCTTTGACAATTTATTAGATGGCTCAGAAAACTCAGAATTCTCAGTGGGACTCAGAAAAAGGGAGGGCACTGCAGGAGCAGACTGAAATACAAAAGTACATGCTGATTGAACTATACAATGCCAAACAGATTCATTGATTCTAGAGTAAGTTGTAAATAAGGATGCTGAGTGGAGATCCTTCAAATCCTATGGTGAGAATTACAGCATAAACTCCTGAGTTCTGTAACAAATACATTCCTTCTGCAGCTAGGAATCACTTGTCTTTAGATAAAAACATATACATCCAAATATTCAAACACATATATACACAAAGAGACATACATTCTGATATTTGAAAAATTAGCTCTTTATACATATAAATTATATTTTATTGTGAATTACATGTATTTCATACATATTATAATAATGATTTTCAAATGTTGTTAGCATATAGCTATTATAAATGTATGGACGTTGTTATTTTTACGTATTTCCTTCCTGAAGATAATATAATCTTATCAGAACAAAAGAAAACATAATGCCACCCCAGACCTATAAGATGTACAGGTCCAAGGTTACCTTTCAAAGACCTTTGAAGAATTTATGAGGATTTCTATATATATTACACACTGGATGACATCTTATATTGGAGAAACACTTGCTAATTTTCAAACCCACATTTATTTTGCAACCTATTTTCTTTTTTCAAATTACTTCCATCCCTTGTATCCTTCAGATCTCTACAGGCCTTCCATTAAGTCCAATCCATTTTAGACTCCCAAGCAAGGCCATAATCATCCACAATCTTCGCTAAGACATGAAGTAAAAGGTTCAGTAGGACCCTAATTGTAGATGGTATTAAATTGATATTCGACTCTCTCTCCTTCACTAGGTATTTTGGCTTTTTCTTACCTTTATCTACAATTCATCTGTTGCAAATTGCTTCCTTGGGTGGAGCAACCAGAAATCTCTGGGAGTTACTGAATCTTAGTTGTCTTCCCCATGTCACCCTAGCAGTTGTGATAGAAAAGTTGATTTTGAGTCATATCCTACCTTCATATCCTACTTTGTATATCACAAATAAAACCACTACTGCAATGACCAAGGCTTGTACTTCTACAAGTATCACATAAAGCCTATGATTAACTATCACACAAAGCACAGTAGGTAGCACTTGGTCAATACAATCAGTGACAATATTAAAACATGATAGATTGGTATTTTATTTGTGACAAGTTTGAGAGAGCTTTTCTTTGCAACACTTAAATCAGTTGTGGTGAGACATTAAAAGAAAAAGAGATGTTTCAGTCAATTTACAAATATAACACTTTTGCATAATGCTAGAAATAAGGAAAAAAATCAAACCTAATACAAATGACAATCATGTATCAGAGAGAGAGAGGTGAGATTTATTATAAGGAATTATCTTACAAGAAGATTATGGAGACTCAAGTTCTGGGATCTACACTAGATAAACTGTAGATCAAGTAGAACTGATGGTGTAATTCCAGTCTGCAGGCTTGCAGGCTTGAGACCCAGGAAGAAGAGATTTTTCAGTTTGAGTCAGAAGACAAAAAATAAAATGATATCCCAACTCTAAACAGCCAGGCAGAAGGAGTTCTGACCTGTTCATGGGAGGGTTAGTCTTTTATTTCTACTCAAGCCTTCAATTGATTGAATGAGGCCCACCCACATTAGGGAGAGCAGTATGCTTTACTCAAGTCTGCTGTTGTTAATCAGTAATTTAAATCTCATCCAGAACCATTTTTACAAACATACTCAGAATAATGTTTGACCAAATATCTGGGCATCCCATGCCCAGTCAAATTGACACATAAATTTAACCATCATAGGGAGTATCAGGAAAAAATAATCTATAAAACAGTAGCTGCCAAGTTGCAAATGTGAGACAAGTACTGTGTGCTAGAGGTACACAGGTATGCTGGCGCATGGGTCATATAGATTGAAGATATCTACATATTTTACGGGAAAGTATCCATATCTTCTCAAGATAGAGGACTCATATTATTTTCTTAAAAGAAAGTACTGCATTCCTAGTTCATTAACAAGTTTTAAAAGGCACTAATATGTGCTGTTATTAAAGATAACTAAAAGTGAATATTTTCTTTGGATCTCTTTGTTTTCCTTTGTCTTTAATATTCAAATAATATTCAAATAAGAAAAAAATTCAGAACTCAGGTAATGATAATCTTCCATTTTTACTCTTTTTAAACCTTGGATTATTTAATGTATTTAATTCTACTTCACTCATCTATACTGCTATATACAAGAACAGATAATCAACATGAAATTATTCACACCAGAAAATCCTTTAATTTAGCTATAAATGTGAACATAAAAGGAAAGGGCAAAATATACAGGGAAGAACTAAGGCTATTGTGCTTATATACAACTACATCATTACTAAATCATATTATTTCAATTTAAAGTAATTTGCTAAAAGGAGTAATTACCAATGTCATTTGATCCTGGTTTAAATTGTCTTCATGAACTTGAATATGATTTATATCCTCAATTTTCCTTTCCTACTTTGAGATTTTTGTCTAATTAGTGTTCTGCTCTGATGCAATCTCTAAGAAATATCTAGGACATATAATGTATAATAAAATCATCATTACCTTTTAATAATAAGAAAGATTTAGATAATTTTAAAAAATCTAAGTGATTAAAAATGTAGAAACTAATTCCTGCTCAGCGATAAGCCTGGAAACTAATTCTCAATTTCCCTCAATTGGGTGAGGCATTTTGTGTCATTTATAGACTTATTGGCCCCAATGAATATTTCTCCCTTGCTCCTTAGCTCACAATGACCAATACCAAAGAGAGATGGCAGAGAATATGGATGGACTGCAGTGTCAGAATTAGTTCCTACTTGTATCTAAACTCACCAGTAAGTTTATTACTGGTCATCTAATTTATAGATCACTCTGTTTTCTGGCTTTACTTCCACTCATTGCTTGATTTTAATGCAATATTCAACCTACATTTTCAGATTCAAAATTTTTGTTTTCATGTGCCTGATTGTGGCCAACATAATCCCTCCTGACACTGCATCTCCAACCAGTGTTTTCAGACCTTAATTTACAACCTCTCATTCCCCATATCCCAAAGTTTATGCCATTGTTTTGGTGGTCAGCATAACTTGGAAAGTTCTAGGTTTAGAAAGCCAGTTAGGTCATACTCATATTTAAAGAAAACAGTTTTTACCTCCCCTTCAGGTAACCCCACATGATATTTTGCAGTCACCATGACTGAGCTGGGATAGTGATTGCATGACCCTATCTAGCAGAAATAATTCACCTAGCTGTAAGAATGATGCACCTGCACAGAAACTATAATATCCACCTAAACCCAAAAGGCAACTAAGGAAGACAATAGTGTTTCCTTCTTTACAAATTGCAAATAATCTTGATTTTTAAGGACATGTATATCTGAAAAGTATATTGAAAATTTTCTTGAGCAATATATAGCACTAAGCATTTGACACAGTGGTATTCAATAAAACACTGTTATTCTTTTGTTATTCTTAGCAGAACTGCACATACATCTAAAATGAAAGTGCTGTTATGTCAATTTATGTGATATATTTGATGCTTACATGATCAGAGTTAGACTTCATGGGTATATTATATGAACTACCTTATGATTGACTATCTGTTAGAGGAAATAGCAGAAGGAAAACACTGAATGAAACCAAGCAATCACATTCTTGGCATATTGGCTACAAGCAACTGATTTTTACTGGAGAAAATGTGTTCATCCATCCATTCATCTGTTCATTCATGCCCTAATACATTAATTCAATAAATACTTATTGAACACTTACCTGTATTCTAGGAATACTGAAGTAAAGAAGAAAGATGTGATGTCTTCTTTTTTTGTTAATTTTTATGCTCAAACAAGAAAACACATAATTATTTTTAAATATTGAAGCAGGGGATTTTATTCTCAGAAGGTGAAACAATCATTAGTATTTCTCAATTATCAAATCTATGTGAAGAATGAGTAAGAATTAACTAGCAAGAAGGTAAGAGAGGTATGGAAGTGTTCCAGGCCCCCCCCACCAAATGTACATGTTAAAAAGTCCCTGAGTTAAAAAAAGAGCATTATATTGTTGAGAAATGGGAGGAAAAAAGCAAAATGCATAGAAAAGAAGATGTAGAGCAGCATGAGATGAAAACAGTTAAAAAGGCAGATCCCAGATCTTGCGTGTTCCAATAGGCTACATTAAAGATACAAAGGTAAGTCATTAAAAGATGAAAGTAAGGAGTTGATCCAACCATATTTGTTCAAAAAAGATTCCTTCAGCTGCAAGTTAGTACAAGGAATTCATTAGTGAGGGGCAAGATTGGAAGTTGGGAAACAAGTCAGAGACTATTCTATTAGTTCAGATGAGATGCCAGATATCTTGGATTAATGTGGTAGAAGTGAACACATTAAAGAGATAGTTAGGGGTCACATCAATAAGAGCTGATGGTTGAGGGAGAGGGTGGTGCTAATTAGTATGCTTAAATATGGATCAGTTCCATAACTTCCTGATTGGTCTCCATATTTGTAGTCTTGCCCCATTCTAATGCCCTCTTCACTGAGTTGACAGATTGATGTTTCAATGAAAATGATATTGAAGCATTTTAAATATATTCCTTTAAAACAATTCCCTCTGCTTTAAAATAAAATTAAAAACCTAATTTGACCTCTAGTTATCTAGTTCTCCATCTTTCTCCCTACTCTTCCCCATTATACTGGGTCTCTGTGAATGTTTTAGTGTTAAGTCTCTTCCAGGATTCAAGATCTCTTAATGTTCTTGCCTCTCCCCCTTTGTTTGACAAACTTCTGTAAGTCTCTCAGGTTGTACTGAAAAGTTACTTTCTCAGGTGTAGCTCCTCTAAACCATCAGGCAAAGTGATTCTTCTGTTATGCATTTTAATAGCATTTTATAAATACACACACCCACCCAAAAAAGCTGAGTTTTCTTACAAAACTATGTGTATTTTGCTTTAAAATTTCATAATATCCCCTATATTCTGAAAGTATGTATATCCTATAACAACTGTTTATTTTGTTCACTTGTGTATGTCATATTTATATAAAATATACTTATTCGCAGGCACCTCTCATATAGACTTGAATATATTCTATCAAAATAATTTACTTGGAAGCATGAATTTCATGATATTTCATGAATCCCATGGTATTTCATATCATTATAGTGATCAGATTTTCTAAGTTTTCCTAGGCCTGGTCAAAAATGGCAAGTGATTTGCATTACTTCACATAGTATTTATTTTAATTATGCCACTAATGGCCTCTAGAAGTTTTGTAGTGCTGGCCATCAAAAAGGTAAATTAAATATTTTTTTCATTTCCTAATGTGTTAAATCCCAGTTATATTTATTATTGATGGTTTATAGTATAAGTGTTGTTTAGGATGTAGGAAAAATGAATGTTGTTACTAATCTTTAAGACCTGCTGGTTAATATTTCCTAGTAATTCTTTCTCCATCAACCTATTCCTGAGACTCTGCATCTAAAACACAGTGCCTGCAATTCTCCTAGCCATTTGTCTTTGATAAGTGTATCCAGTGGCAGACCATAGAGTCAGGGTGAATTATCAGACCTGCAGAGCCCAAGGAAACTAAGAATGAAAGACAGAATGGACAGCCTAGCTAGTAATAGGGTGACATATGTTCCACAATATTGTGTAGGCATTTTATATGAGCTCTTATATTTCATGTTCTATCATATTTCTGATATTTTCAATTCTACCCTACCTGCTCATCCTTGACCTAGGAGTTTTGTTATACATTAGGCAAAATTAAATTAAAATGCTTTCCTTTAAAACTTGAAGTTGAAAATAAGTTCTTACAATATGAGTTATAAGAAAATCTCAAGAATTTGTCTTTTAATTCTACTTAAAATATGTAAGCTAAATTTGACTCTTTCAAATACACATAGAGAAATTCATAGAGCAAAGGTTTAGTGTTTCTCTTAAGACTTTCTTTACATTTACATGTCAAGGTTATCTGATAAACACCATTGAAGAAATAGCTTTTTAATTCTGCTAAATACAGTCAAACCACTTCTATTACTGGTTAGGGTTCAGAAAGATATTAAGAAACAATTGTTGCCACCCTAACAGTGAGAACAACTCGAATAATTTATGAACTAATTTTAAAACCCATTTCTTCATAGAAGAGAAGAGACCCATGATTATTTTCTCCTGTGGTGGAGTGGTAAGAAAAGGAGGGATCTTTCTCAGAAGGGGTGAAAAGTTTCAATCATTCAGTGAGCACACAGTGATGTCATGTGAGCCGGCAAGATCCAAGCCACATGGCAAGTCAGTATCCACCCATCAAATCTTTCTCACAGGCTTTCACTGAATGCCTATGATTAATACTGGGGCAGGGCAAGAGAAATGAGAAAAACCTTTCCAAAGTCTTTCTGGCCTTCACTAAAGTACAGTACAATGACCCTTCGAAAGCAGATGGCAGGCAAATGAGGTATGAAAAATTCCTGTAAAATATCCCAAGCCTTCAAAAGCAGAGAGCAGTAATGATCACTGCTGGGGTCAGGGAAGGATTACTGTGAGAGACATGTCTAAGGCACTTGGGCATCCAACCAATCCAGTACAGTGCCCCTCCTATCAGGGTGAAGATATATCCTGAGGTGCAGGGAGCAGGATTGGCGAGCACAGAACATTTTGGTCTGATCTCTTAAGAGTCTGGCAGGTGGTCTGTAAAGCAAAGTAGTATCGCCCATAATTTGAAAAGCTGATCCCTGAGTTGAACACACAAAGACAACCCTGGAGTTTTGCAGGGCTTAGAGCCCAAGTCATATTGAAGGGAAAGTAACAATCCTGTACTCAAAATATCTGCAGACGTTGATGAAGCGAATCCAACTAAACTGGCAGCAAAACCAAAACCTACTTCATATACAGACAGATTGACTTAACAACCCCTTTCTCCACCACTTGCATTCTGATGTAAGAAGGTGCTATAGGCTGAATATTTGTGTCCTCTCAAAATTCATGTATTGAAGAACTAACCCCCCAAGTTAGCACTATTGGGAGATAGGGCCTTTTAGAAATTAATTAAGGTTAAATGGAGTAAAAAAGATTAGTGTCCTAATAAGAAGAGACACTGGCTTACTTCCTCTCTCTCCACACATGTGCACAGAGGAAAGGCCATGTGAGGACATAGTGAGATGGTGGTTATCTGCAAGCCAGAAAAAGAGCTACCAAAAACTAATTTGATTGAACCTTGATATGAGTAGTCTAACATCCAGAACTGTGAGAAAATAAATTTCAGTTCTTTAAGTCACTGGTCTATGGTATTTTGCTATGGCAGCGCAAGCTGATAAATACAGAAGGGTAAGTCCTTTCTGTAGGCAAATATTGTTAATTTCATCTCTGTTCTTCTTTCACACACAATGTTCCACAAATGTGTATCACCCTAAAAAACTTAAGTAGGCCTTAGATGATAACACACATAAACATGGAAGCAAAAGGAGAGAGAAAACTAGAGATGGGTCATGAAATGGAGCCATTTGGGGGCTATTGTTCAGCTACCTAAGTGACTTACACACCTGCCACAATTCTGCTCTAAACATTTTAAGCAGATTTGGTACATGCCACAATCTTTCTCTTTCCTTTTTTTCTCTCTTGAAGACTCAGTTCGTAAAAGGGTTTGCTCTCCTTGATATCTGATTATGTTTGATGTCAATTTCTCTCTCCTTTTTGATTCTCTGTCTGGTCTTTCTTGGCACATTTGTTAATGCACTCGCTTTACATTGCCTAGTCTTATTTCCACATTTCACTCTTCCCTGTAGTACTTTGTTTCTTGAGTATAAGGGTCAAGTATAACTCATCTGTTTTTACAAGCCTAAAGTTTTAAAAAGAATTGACACAGTTGTTTGCACTTAAATTCTTTGATGAAAAATATATCAAAATGGAAACTCTGATATTTGTGTATGTGAGCATCTCCCATTTGTAAATGCAAGTAGGCAAACTCTTCATAATGTGGTGCTTCAATCTTATGTTCCTAGATAGTGGTTTGGTTCTAGGGTTACGAGTAAAGTTTATGTGCTACAGAAATGTGACAATGAAAGCTTGAAAGGAGGGAAGGTCAGAACACCTGTAATAAACCAGTCTAAAAATACCATAAAGGCACAGATGGAGATCTAGATAGATATAAAAACAGGAATAGATGAAAGACTCAAATACTAAAAGTAATGCACAGTGTTCTAATTATTTGAAGTTGGTTATATGCTACACCATCCTTTATAGTTAACTCTATCTGCTCTCAGCTTCTGGAAGAGGCAGCCTTAGTTAGTATATTCCTACTATCCATCTGGCAAAATATGATTGATTCAGCCATCGTCACCAAAACTAAATCGCATGATCTAAGCAGGAAATAGTCAGAATCTTTCTGACTCTTTCTTGTTGGACTGACTTTTCCACATTCATGTCCTCCTTTTCCCCTTCCCCCTCTTTCTCTCCTCTTCCATTTTCTCTCTCTCTGTCTCTCTCCATCTCTCTGTCTGTCTGTCTGTCTCTCTCTCTCTCTCACACACACACACACACACATTCAAGCTCTCCTGCCACTGTTTTCCTCAAATTTTTTAATTCAGTTATGGAGCTATAGGTGGCAGTGCACAGTGGAACTGAACATCTATAATGTTGTATTGGAACTGGGTGTTCACAGTGAACCACTCACAAGATAAGGAAATTCAGAAAGCTGGTACAAACAGGAAAGAAAAATTGAAATTGATTACCTGGCCTTGGTGAAAGAGAAACTTTAACATAGTTTCTACTCCTGTTTGCATAATTCAGGACTTGGCTGCATTCATATTATGACCTTTAATTCATTTTATTCCTGAGATCTATTTTGTCTCATCTTCCTCTTTTTATATGAGCCAATTTAATTGAAGTTGTTTTCTTGCAACCAGAAAATCTTTGACTTTAAAAAAAACAAACTCAGGTTCTCAATGGATTTATTTTTATCACCTGAATTTTTCATTTTTAAAGTCAAATGTTATATTTCTCCATTATTTCTGAAAGATGGTTTCTCCCTTTTGCTAATATTCTTTCACCTTCATTTTCAGGGCAATATAAAGCTAGTATTATAGGCCAGATTTTGTATTTCATTCTCCTTTAAGAAAGGCATATTTTTCTATTTGTAATAAAGTAGCAAGACAGAAAATTGAATATGGTTTGATAATATAGGAGAATCATATTTCTGATTTAACAGTAGCCTTTAAATCATTTGAGGATGTTATTTAAATGGAAAAAAAGAGCTAAATGTGGTTTAAAAAATCCAAGTTTTCATACAGAATGAAAATAAAGCTGAATATTAAATACATTTGTTTTAAGAAATACTTAGAAGCCCATATGTTGGATAATCTTACATAGTACAATACAGTCATTCTAAACCTGGTGAGCACACTAAAATTGCTTATATATTTTTTTCTATTCTCTTAGAAAAACACATATTTGAACTTCATCCTAAAAGTACTAAATCAGAACCTCTGGGGATTAGATATAGTAATGACTATGATTGCATGTGTCCTTTTGAGAACAGAGCAAAAAGAGCAACATACAAATGATTTTAAAAATCCCCCAATTTGCAGTGAATAATTTTGTGATCTAAGAATATTCTCAATCTCCCAGCACCAGAATTCCCACAAATATAAAATAAGGATATTAACTTGACATATACAAAGATCAACCTTCTTCCTAAACTTTCCCTGCTTCTTAAAACTTATCTTATTGGATTGCATTATTTTCTAGCTACTCAAGGGAATACAAAAACAAAACCTTAAGTGCCATCCTTAATTCTTGCTTCTTCCACATTTTTTGTTACACATATTTTTTCATATAATAAATAATAGGTAATATGAGATTTGGTATAAAAATATATGAGTTTAATGAATTTTAAATTGTCTATTTAAAGAATAAAACTTGCAAGTTGATGCTCTTAGATCTAACCTTGAAACTCCAACTTTCTAGGCTCTGAAAACACTTAGGGTTTAGATTTCAGGGGAAACACACTGGGATGATCAATTATAGACTTTCAATAGACATGAATTTATTTTATTAAGAGATGGGATATCTCTTAGTCTCCACATTCCCTATAGTAGCCAAACATGACAAACATATAAACTCAAGTCAGGATTGCAGAGAGAAGATTAGAAAGAATTTTAATTTAAGCTTATTTTGCAGCTGTTTGTGGAACCAAATACATTGCTTTTACTGAAAATAATGTCATTTTATGATTATTTATACAATTTCTCATCCTATGGTACTGTCATAGCATAATAAATCAAATGGAGGTTTTAGAATCTCTTTTCATTCTTCTTTGTGACATTTTAAGTGTCTGAATATAAATATATGCATATATATGAATATGTATATATATATGCTATAAAATATTTGGTATGCAAAAGAAACGAATGACTACTTGGATAAACTTGAAAGAATATCAGTATACCATTGTAGTCTGAAAGAAACAACTATTCCATGGAAGTTGTAGGATGCAAGTAATAAAGATGTTAAAATTCAAGAAACTCAGATGATAATTGCTTTTACACTTACTCCTTCCAATTTTTAAAATGAACTCTATTGTGAAATGATTTTCTTAAAACTAACACATTTTTTTAATTTTATTTATTTATTTATTATTTTTGAGGGGTACACCAAGTTCAATCAACTGTTTTTATACACATATCCCTGTATTCCCTCCCTTCCTTGACTCCCCCCCCTCAAGTCCCCCCCACCCTCCCCGCCCCAGTCCTCTAAGGCATCTTCCATCCTCAAGTTGGACTCCCTTTGTTATACAACAACTTCCCACTGGCTATCTATTTTACAGTTGGTAAAAACTAACACATTTTTAAGTGAACAAGTCAATGACTTTAGCAAATGCACACACTCATATAACTACTTCAATCAGTATAAGAATATTTTTATCTCCTCAGAAAATTTCCTTGGGTCCCTGTTAAGTCAATACCCTTTACCTACCAATAACCATCCTCAGGCAACAAATAATCTTTATTCTATCATTACAGAATAGTTTTGACATTTCTGAACTTTCAAGTACATGGAGGCATATAGAACATACATAGCAGGCCTGTTTTGTTATTCCAGTCTGCAAAAGGTTGTAGCATTCTTTTATGTTGTTACCTATGTTGTTCCTTTTTATTTCTGAGTAGTATTCATTTTTATGAATATAGCACAATTAGATTGTTATATTCATAGATATATGTTATATTCAAATTTATCCTTATTGTTAATAGACACGTCCATCAGTCCCAGTTTAGGGCCATTATGAATTTCAAAGAAGCTTTTGTATGTTTGTTTCAGCCCACTTTCTAGCATTGTAAATGTACCAGGCTCATCTTGTACCATCCTTTTCCCAAACCTAGAATCAACCATATCTCCAAAGAGCCCTAATTCCTTTTATTGGAGAATAATATTAGAAACCCAGATCTGGACACTAGATGTGTTCATTGCTACTGGGGTGTCATTTATCTTAGGCCCTCTCTGCTAAAGGAAATAAGAAATATATGCAGCATACCAACCCATGTATATGTAAAAGTAGATATATTTCATATGATTATTTGGTATTTTTATATCTTCTTTTATTAGATGTCTGTTCAGATCTTTCACCCATTTTAATTGAGTTATTTTCTTATTGTTGAGTTTTAAGAATTTTTTCTACATTTTGTATATAATTCTTTTATCAGATATGTGTTTTACAAATATTTTCTCCCACTCTGTGGCTTGTCTTTTTATTCTCTTGAAAGTGTCTTTCACACAGTAGTTTACTAAAATTTTACTAGCCTAATTTATCAATTCTTTTTTTCATGGGTCATGTTTTTGCTGTTGTACCTAAAAACTTATCATCAAACCAAAGTCACATAAATTTTTCCTTTTTGCTCTTTACTAAATATTTTATTGCACTAGCATTATTGCTAAGTGACAGATTTATTTTGAGTTGCTTTTTATGAAAGATGTAAGGAAGGTCTGTATTTAGATTTTTTATTTTGCATTTAAATGTCCAATTATTCTAGCTCTGCTTATTTAAAAAAAAATCCTTTCTTCATTAAATGGCCTTGCTTCTTTGTCAAAGATCAGTTGAATATATTTGTGTCAGTCTATTTCTGGGTGCAGTATTCTGTTCCATTGAGGTATATGTCTATATTTTTGCTAATGCTATACTGCCTTCATTATTGTAAACGTATAGTAAATCTTAAAGTTGGATGGAGTCTGCTCTCCACTTTGTTTCTCTTTCTCAGTATTGTGTTGGCTATTCTGAGTCTTTTGCCTTTCCATACAAATTTAGAATCAGTTCCTCAATATCCAAAAGGTAGCTTGCTAAGATTTTCATCAGGGTAGTGTTGAATCTACAGGTAAAATTGAGAATAATTGAGGGACTTCCCTGGCAATACAATGGTTGAGAGTTTGCCTTCCAATGCAGGAGGTGCAAGTTTGATCCCTGGTTGGGGAACTGAGATCTTACATGCCTCCCAGCCAAAAAGCCAAAACATAAAACAGAAGCAATATTGTAACAAATTCAATAAAGACTGTGAAAATGGTCCATATCAAAAAAAATCTAAAAAAAAAAAAGTGATTGATAGCTTATCAATATTGAGCCTTCCAGTCAATGAATATGGAATATATCTCCAATTAATATGCTTTTAAAAAATTTCTTATAACTGTATTTCTGTAAAGAGACCCTGCATATATGTTATTAGGGTTATACCTAAGTATTTAATTTTTGGTGGTATACTAAGTAATATTATGTTTTTAATTTCTAATTCCAATTTTTCATTGCTAGTACTTAGGATAATAATTGACCTTTTATATATTAATCATGTATCCTGAAACTTTGCTAGAACCAGTTATTAGTTGCAGGAGAGTTTTCTGTAATCTTTCATATTTTTTACAGAGAGAGTCATACAATCTGTAGAGTAAGACAATTTTATGTCTTCCTTTCCAATATGTATACATTCTGTTTTATTTTCTTGTCTTAAGGCCCTGGCAAAGTCTCTTTCACTGCTGAGGAAGCCCTATTATGGAGAACACTCTGGGCATATTTAAAAGTGATTAACTTTCCTCTCCGCCTGACAGAAACAAAAGTTCTTTATTTTGTTTGTTTTGTTCTTTCATTTTGTTTTGTTTTGTTTTGCTTTGCTTTGCTTTTCAATGTGAGATCCTGTTGTGGTTCCTGATGTTGTGCTTCCCTAAAAATAAGCCCCTTAAGAGTTTCTTACTTCAAACACATGACACTCTGCCTCTGGTAATTCATCAGAGTTATCATTTACTTTATCACTCTAGTGGCTTTTGTTCCAGGTAAGCAGATCTCAGCTGTAACTTCCTGAATTCACCTGTCTCTCCAGATTTTTTGCAAGATTGGGAATGACAGCCTCCAAGCACTTTATATTTGAAAGCTGAATCTGGAACTCTATTTGAACATATTTTCATGGAATTATTGACCATTTATGTATCTGCTTTTGTCAGTGTCTTTTCAAGTATTTTGCATATTTTCATAGCTTTTATCTTTCTAATTTCCAATTGTGTTTTTACAAAATCCATATACGCTTTCTTTTCAAATTTATCTGTTGTGAATAATTTCTCCAAGCACATGGCTTACATGTTCATTTTCTGAACAGTGTCTTTTTTTTTAAATATTTATTTATTTATTTATTTGGTTGCACCAGGTCTTAGTTGCAGCAGATGGGCTTCTTAGTTGCAGCTTAGGGGCTCCTAAGTAGCTGCTTGCTGGCTCCTTAAATGTGGCATGCAGGCTCCTTAGTTGTGGCATGCAAACTCTTAGCTGCAGCGTGCATGTGGGATCTAGTTCCCTGACCAGGGACTGAACCCAGGCTCCCTGCACTGGGAGCATGGAGTCTTATCCACTGAGCCACCAGTAAAGTCTCTGAACAATGTCTTTAACTGAACAAATTTTCTAATTTTGTGTAGTCCATTTTATTAAACTTTTTGTTTTATGGTTATAGTTTTTTTTTTAACCTAAGAAAAATTTGTCAATGCCCAGTTGCTACAATTTTCTCCTATATTTGCATCTAGAAATATTAGAGTATTTTACACTTAGGTCTGTGATCCAATTCAATTTGATATAAAGTGTGATGGTGATGTAAACACTGAAGTTTTTTTTCCATAATGTACTCTGTACTTCCAACAGAATTTATTGAAAAGGTTGTCTTTTCCTAACTGAAATGTGTCAGTGCCTCTGTCAAAAGTTATTGATTGTATGAGTATGTAGTCCTTTTGGAAATAATTACCATCATTTTCTTATGTATTTAAAAACAAATAAATATGGCTTAGCTAATTAGAGAAAAAATTACCCAGAAGAATGATCACCAATTGGGTATTTGATAGATGCTCATTTTGCTGTCATCCAATACTCAAAGTTTTAAATAATGGCCAATTTTTCATATCGGATTTTACATACTTTTTACATAATGGTCAATTTTCATAATATAGAAAAAAAATTTAGAACTGCCATTTAAAGGGTGTTTTTTTATTTGTTTTTTATTTAATTATATTGTAAGAAAATTTGTTTCATTCACTGAAAATGCAGTCACTGGAAATATCAATCCTGCTCCTTTTGTGATTTGCTGAGAATTTTTCAAAGCTAAAAAAAGTAATAATAAATCAGTATTACACTCATT
Source organism: Hippopotamus amphibius kiboko (assembly GCF_030028045.1). NCBI lineage: Eukaryota > Metazoa > Chordata > Mammalia > Artiodactyla > Hippopotamidae > Hippopotamus > Hippopotamus amphibius. The sequence continues at coordinate 31,945,722 of NC_080189.1, read as the reverse complement.
AAGGCGAGTCTTTGAAGACATTGATGGTGACTTAAAATACTAGTAATTTTTTCAATGTTCTTTTGTTCAATGAAAAAAAAATCAGTAAATAACATATTACTTAACTCATCACTATTCATTTTCACAAATTTCACAGTATATAACATAATATACTATATTATATAACATATAATATTTATACTTTACTCTTTCATGTTGCCATCAAAAATTTTAGAAGGTTAAAACTTCTACTTTCTTAAAGCTTTGGAATCTGGCTTCTGCCCCCTAAATTTTACTGAAGTTGGATTTTAAATAATCACCACATAATAAGAAAATCCAATATTCTCACATGAAGATTTACATTTTTTCAGTCTCAGAAACTTTGTAGCCCATTATTTATCTTCTTTTCAATACTTTTCTTCCTTAACTTCAGAGTCACTGTTCTATTTTCCTTTTCTTTGTTTATCTGATTGTGAATTATCTCTGATTTCAATTATTCCAGATTTCAAAACACAAACCTTCTTCAACATTTTCTGTGAAGCTCTCTTGCCCTCTATTCCTATGCAGTCTTTATTTTTGTGTCATCTCATCTCTGCCAGTCTTATTCCTAATATGAACTATTATGAAGATATTTTCATTTCTATGACTCTGACATTTTTTTAAATGTAGGTCTGCACTTAAAATCTACCTTTGGATATTTGACTACTTGATCCATTGGCATCCCAAAATTAGGTTAGGAATTCCTACCAAATCATACACAAATGAATATAACCAATTTCAAGGTAGAGTGCTATACATTTTTAACTCTCTTTTTCTAAGAATTTGAAATGCAATACAAATCTACTCACTATATCAATGAATATACATTTTTAACTTTTGTTATTGAAATTTTTAACATTCACAGTTCAGAGGATAATACAATATTCTCTATGTTGATAATTATAGGTTTAACAATTATCAGCATTTTTCCATTCTTTGCATTCTGTACCTTTACACCACTCCTCAACTATTATTATTATTATTAATTTATTAATATACATACCTGAAATGCATGAATCTTATCTATAAATATTTAAAATATACATATAATTATGAAACACATACCCCATCACGATATGGAATATTTACTTCAACCCAAAAGTTCTCATATATCACTTTTCATTCAACTCCAACATTCCCTGAAAATCCACTGTTCTAGTTTTCTTTGTAATGTTGCATTACTTTTGCTGTTTCAAACTTCACATAAATTGAATCAAAAGTTTGTATTCTATTGTGTTTTTCTTCTTTTAAGCAAAATGTCTGTGAGATTTATCCATGTCATGTGTATCAGTAGTTCATTCTCTTTTATTGATGTCATTTTCTATTATAGGAATATATCATAATTTATGAATCATTATTCTGATAATAGATATCTGATTTTTTTCCTGTTTTGGGGTATTGTGAATGAAGTTGCCAGCCACATTATTATAGGCATCTTTGAGCATATACATATTTCTTTCTTTTGGATACAGTATGATAAATGAAATTGCTATATCAAAGATTAGGGGCATGTTTAATGGTATAAGAAATGATTAGATATTTTTATCAAAAGTACTCTATGGTTTCACATTGTCACCAGTATCATATGAAAGTTCCATTTGTTCAGATACCTCACAAAGCTTTTTTGTTGTTAGTGTTTTTACATTTTTATTTTAACCATTCCTGTAGCTATGTAATTGTATCTCATTGTCAGTATACTTTTTTCTCCTTGATAACATGGTTTTCATCATTTTTAATGGGCTTATTAATCATTGGTATATCTTCTCTTCTGAATTATCTTTCCAAGTATCAAGTAGCTTTCTCAATTTTAATTGGTTTTTGTTTCTTTGTATTGTTGAATTTTAGAAGATGTAATTTTTCCTTAAAATATATGTTTTGGGAGCTTCCCTGGTGGCGCAGTGGTTAAGAATCTGCCTGCCAATATACAGGACATGGGTTCAAGCCCTGGTCCAGGAAGATCCCACATGCCTTGGAGCAACTAAGCCCATGCACCACAACTACTGAGACCGAGCTCTAGAGTCCTCGAGCCACAACTACTGAGCCCACGCACCACAACTACTGAAGCTCGTGCACCTAGAGCCTGTGCTCCACAAGAGATGCCATGGAAATGAGAAGCCCACACACTGCAATGAAGAGTAGCCCCCTCTCTCCACAACTACAGAAAGCCTGCACACAGCAATGAAGACTCAATGCAGCCAATAAATAAAAAATAAAATAAATAAATAAATTTAAATATATATATATATGTTTTGGAATATACTCTCTCCCAGTATGTGACTATCCTACTAACTTTGTTCATGGTGTCTTTGATGGGCAGACCTTTCATATTTTAATGGAATCTAATTTGCCTTTGTGTGTGTGGACATTTTTAATGTATTCTACCAAATAAGTACTTATCTGCTCCTTGATTGTGCTGATATTCTTTTTTCCAAAATTCATAATTTTAAATTTACTTTTATGTCTCTGATTAATTTTGAATTTTTTTTTAATAAGACTGGACGTTTTGGCCCTGGGAGTTCTGTGCAAATTGGGAGGGACCAAGAGGCACAAAATGTTTCAGTTCTATTTTTAGTGCCCTTGAATAGTTTCAAATTAATATTTTGACATTATTTAATGATTTAAATCAATAAGTTAGTACAAACAAGTGACTACATCATTACTGAAGTCAAACTAAATAAAATTTTAATATGCATTAGTATAATGTAGACTTCATAAAGACATGGAAAGAGTCTGGATTACAATGTTCAGTTCTTTTTAGTACAAGTCTTTTTCTCTCCTGCAGTAGTTAATAGAATAGTATAATAAAGTTCCCTGTATCCATAGCTAGATTCAAAATTTATCAGCAGATTTTCTCATTTTCTCACCAACAAATGTATCCTTGTCTCGGCATTCATATTTCCAGCATCTTGGAACTTTTCTAAAATTCAGAAAATCTTAGGAGTCAGAAATTAGTCATTCCTAGCTTGCACAGATGTCAATATCTTGCATGCTTGGTGCCTCTGCTTCTTTCTTACCAAAACTATTATTTTGTTGCTTTCTACATTTTTTAGCATATCATGACTCCTTTTTTGTTCATTTTTCATGTCTCCTTTAGAAGACTATTCTGAGGTCAACAAACATTTTTACACTTCCCAGTACATTCACCAAGTTAGTCTTGGCTGGAATCTTGCTTTCTATCTCAAATGGAAGCTTGTAATTCTTCGATTTTTCATTGACACCAATGTCTGAAAGCAAGTCCTATTCTGTTCTGCTAATGACATATTTTTCAGGCCACTTCTATCTATTCTTTTTCATTTATTGATGGCTTTGCCACTGGCTTATAGTCTTCCTATTCTCTTCCAAAAACTTTAGTGTAATTATTCTGCATGTATTCAGAGTCCGTATATGTGATTCATTCAATAACACGAGCTCTTAAATTGTCTATGTCTTAGGTCCCCAAGACCTCAGATCTTGAGTTACTCATTATCGTGTGTCTTCCTAACAAATATTAACACTAAAATTAATACCCCACTGAAATCAGAAATTTATATAGTAAATCTCTGGCCTTACCTATTTATCCTTACAGTTCTCACAACTCTGTTATTCATAATACATTTCTTTTTTACCATTATTTGAAAACTACAGCCTTAACATAACTCCTGAATGTTTCTTCCTTTTGACACCATACTTAATTTCTGTGGTACATTGTTTAAATCATTATCTCCTCAATAGTTTTAACTCCTTAATACCAGTCCTGGGATAACCCAAATGTCTGCCTTTCTTTGTTAACAGCTGGGTTGCTAAACATTGGAAAAACAGTTAACAATTCTTGTAAGTGCCACCAAAGACTCATAATATCCAATACCTAGTTCTTTGTGATGGTCAGACAACCCTTCTTCACTGCCCTCATAAACAGATATTCTCCAACTCCTTCAACTTTTAATTTACTAGCTCTCCTCTCCTACTCAAAATTGGATCTTGTTGGAAATGGAATAAATGGAGGCTTTCAAACAGGAGATTCACTTTTTTACACCAATGTTTACAAAATATTGAATGTGTTAGATTTATGGAACTGTTTGTATTTTTCATCTTGAAGTGGAATTTGAACATTATATTGATTTTAGTAATTTTAAAAGTAATGTCAAACATTTATAAATATTGAGTTTTTTTTAATTTAGTGTGCCTTACAGTGGTCTCTTATTTTTAACATCCTTAATGGATTATAATTGCTATGTTGTGTTAGTTTCTGCTGTATAACAAAGTAATTCAGCAATATGTATACATATATCCCCTCCCTCTTTTTTTAATTAATTAATTTATTTACTTATTTATGTATTTATTTATTGGCTGTGTTGGGTCATCATTGCTGTACGCAGGCTTTCTCTAGTTGCAGAGAGTGGAGGCTACTCTTTGTTGTTGTGCGCGGGCCTCTACTGTGATGGCTTCTCTTGTTGTGGAGCACAGGCTCCAGGCACACAGCTTCAGTAGTTGTGGCACATGGGCTCAGTAGTTGCGGCTCATGGGCTCTAGAGTGCAGGCTCAGTAGTTGTGGCACACAGGCTTAGCTGCTCCCTGGCATGTGCTATCTTCCCAGACCAGAGATCCAACCTGTATCCCCTGCATTGGCAGGCAGATTCTTAACCACTGTGTCACCAGAGAAGCCCTATCCCATCCCTCTTGAGCCTTGCTCCCACCTCCTCATCCCACCCCACTAGGTTGTCATAAAGCACCAAGTTGATCTCCCTGTGCTATACAGCAGCTTCCTAATAGCTATCTATTTTACACATGGTAGTGTATATATGTCAATGCTACTCTCTCAATTCATCCCAGGCTCTCCTTCCCCAACTCTGTCAAGTCCATTCTCTATGTTTGTGTCTCTGTTCCTGCCCTGCCACTAGGTTCATCAGTACCATTTTTCTAGACTCAGAATATATATATAGTATTTGTTTTTCTCTTTCTGACTTACTTCACTCTGTATGACAGACTCACTACAAATGACTCAATTTCATTCCTTTTTATGGCTGAGTAATAGTCCATTATATATATATATGCGACATCTTCTTTATCCATTCATCTGTCGATGGATGTTTAGGTTGTTTCCATGTCCTAGCTATTGTAAATAGTGCTGCAATTAGCATTGAGATACATATATGTTTTTGAATTATAGTTTTCTCAGGGTATATGCCCAGTAGTGTGATTGCTGGGTCATACGGTAGTTCTATTTTTAGGTTTTTAAGGAACCTCCCTACTGTTTTCCATAGTGGCTATACCAATTTACATTCCCACCAACAGTGCAGGAGGGTTCCATTTTCTCCGTGCCCTCTCCAGCATTTATTGTTTTTAGATTTTTTGATGATGGCCATTCTGACTGGTGTGAGGTGATATCTCATTGTGGCTTTGACTTGCATTTCTCTAATGATTAGTGATGTTGAGCATCTTTTCCTGTGTTTCTAAGCCATCTTCATGTCTTCTTTTGAGAAATGTCTATTTAGGTCTTCCGCCCATTTTTGGATGGGGTTATTTGCTTTTTTGATATTGAGCTGCTTCTATATTTTAGAAATTAATCCTTTGCCTGTTGCTTTGTTGGCAAATATTTTCTCCCATTCTGAGGGTTGTCTCTCCATCTTTTTTATGGTTCCCTTGCTGTGCAAAAGCTTTTAATTTTAATTAGATCTCATTTATTTATTTTTGTTTTTATTTTCATTTCTCTAAGAGGTGGGTCAAAAAGGATCTTGCTGTGATTTATGTCATAGAGTGTTCTGCCTATGTTTTCCTCTAAGAGTTTTATAGTGTCTGGCCTTACATGTAGGTCTTTAATCCATTTAATATGGTGTTTTAAAAATTATGTTATTAATTAGGCAAAATAATTTAGACATTTAACTTAGCATCTAGTGTTAAAGAAAGCATAAGACTCTGATCCAGGACCCTTGGTCCTGTATGGTTGTAACCCCTTTTTGTTCACTAATCAAGTTGGTGAAATTGGGAAAGTTTTGTTTTGTTTTGTTTTTTTAAACATCTCTGTTATCTCGGTTTACTAGATATTGCCTTAGGATTTTCAGTGAAAGATGTGCATAATGATATCTGATTCTGCCTGGAACTTTGAATTCCAAATCCCACCCAATAAGATAAAGTTACGTTATCTTCTCAAAAGCAAGTATGTATCCCTTCCTGTGTATGCATATGGTCATAAAAAGATTATGTGTAAAACACAAAAAGGTCATTAAATATATTGATCCATAACTGCTCTGTGAAAGGACATATGTTTCATTTTATAACATAATTAGAAATGTTGAGAGTGGGCAGAATTCTAAGGTGGCCCCAAGATCTCTGTCCTCTGATATACATAACTTGTATAAATTCCTGATAATTGTGAATATGATAGAATAGACAGTCCATGGCTAAATTACATTATATGGCATAGTTAATATTTTAAAAAGGGAGATTAGGTGGGCCTGACCTTACCAGGTAAACCCTTAAAAATGATGGAGATATTCCTGATGAAAGGCATTCTAAGTTATCAGAGGAATTTCCATGAAGATTCTCCATTGCCTCCTTTAAGGATTAAGCTGTCATATGACAAGAAATGTGGGTGGACTTTTAGAGTTAAGAGCTCACAGCCAGAAAGAATATTGAGACTTTAGTCCAATGACCACAGGTTAACTTAGCCAAAATCAATAAGCTTGGAAGATCCTGAGTTCTAAATGAGTTTGTAGCCTGGCTGATGTCTTGATTTTAGCCTTGGAGACCCTGTAAAGAGATAATTCTGCTATGAGCTAATACGTGGATATTGTTTAAGCAGCTAAGTTTGTGGTAATTTGTTACACAGCAATAGATGTCAAATACAAATGTAGACTATTCATATCACCTAGAACAATCACTGAAAATATGTGAGTAATCAAGAGTAATAAAATCATATAAATATGTAGAAATGACTATATACCTGGAGTTGTGCTATTAATGGATTCACTGTGATGTAATAAATACACTAATCAATTGATATAATTTTCACAAAACAATTATTATATCATTAAATTAGGCCAAATTGAAGGTTCAAGCTCAACAAGAAAAATATATATTAAAAAACCACTAGATATTTTATTTAGTCATTTTTTAATGTATGTTGATATATATGAAAGCCTAGTTAGTTAATGCTTGGAAAAAAAAAAAAAAAAAAACAGATGGTACCTAGAGGAATGCTACATGAATTAGAAAGCAACCATAATTTCAGGGGAACAAAAGAAATCTGCATTATTAATCAATATCCAGATTTTCTAAGGTTTTTAACTGGAAAAAAATTCTAACTAAGCTAGAAAAAAGTAATGATCAATTTCTCCTTATATATCCCTTCTCTTACTGTCTTTATATCTGTTATTACTCCATTCTCCCCTCCAAATGTGAAGGGGGAAAAAAACTCTTCTGATTCAAATAGCATAACTGGGAGAGTTGCAAAAGTTTAAACTATGGTCATATTTAGACGAGTTTCATAAAAGCATGTAATTTTGTCTCTTTTGTTTATCGATGCATTTGCAGTTTCTAGAGTAGAGTCTTACATTCAAGAAGATGGAATAAATATGTTTGTGATTGAATGAATAAATGCAGAGGAAAATTAAGCTTGTGTAATAAACTCTTAAAAATACAGATATGTTATTTTACCATATCTACTTATTTTCTGGAATTGTAATGTCTGTCTCTTCCATATGTTGCCTAGCACATTTTCGGCCAATTTCCCAGTGTGCTAGCAAAACCATGCTAATACATTTTATGTGTATATTTTCCTATATCTTGGCTTTTCTCCTGATGTAAATTGTCATTTTAACATCTAGCCTATATTACATATCTTCTAGACTCCTGTGACACCTTTGGTCAAGAATAAAGGAGACTGACTTTCTGTGAGCATGACATCTAGACCTTCCCGCCCAGATACAGTTCCTGGTCTCAAGAACATAACTTCCCTCAGATGAATTTCAAATTAAAATACCAACATTTTTTTTTATTACTTTTGGCTTACTTCTTGCAGATTCAATAGTAAAACAGTGTAAAAATGTAGCATTCATGTAGTTGAGTAGCATACATATGCCAAAAATAAGTCATTGAGAAAAATCAATGGAATTCAGTGGAAGATATATTTCTTTCCCAGAAAGAAACTCAGGGAATAGCATTCCCTTTACCAAGAAATATTGGGTCTCTCCCTATGATTCTTCAATTAGAAATTTCAAAATGATTTTCTAATATAAAAAGACGTTTAAGGATATTAGCAACCTCCAGCTACCACAAACTGTTTTACTAATAAGAATAAGGATATTTTTAGTATCTACAAAGAATTACTCTAAAGATAAAATTTCAAGAATGATAAGATGTTTTTTAAATATTAAAAACATTGTGAAAACATAAGTTACTGATATTTAATTTCCTTTGTGTAGCAAACCCAAACCCACAAATGCTGTCAGTAACAGTAAACAAGCCAGACTGAATTCTTACAGTGGTAATTTCAACACTAAGCAATCATGCACATGACATAAATTATTTCCAAAATCCACTGTACACAGAAAACAAGGCAAGAAATCCTAAACTTAAACTAACCATACTGTCAAAATCTCTCCCTACCTGCTGTTCCAATACATATGCATGTGAGTATATGCCTCAGGAAATAGAACAAGAACACTAAGTACACTAATGAACACAGCAAGATATCATTTCTTCTGAATATTAGCTGAGCTTCAGTTTCAGGAATAACTTGAACATTTCATGTGAATTTAGAAAAGAAAACAATAGAAATTCCATTAAGTGCATACAAACTACATCTTACTTTATTCCAAGAAAGAGAATTATGCTTTTAATATAAGTAGACATATTTATACTAAGAATTGAGAAGCATTATGTTAAATAACATCTTTAATACAACAGCTTTATTTAAAATATGGAATTTGTTCCTGCATGATAATTTCAGATGAAATTTGTCAATTATTTTTTATCATTTTGTTTTAATCTCTGTAATCAATTACAACTTGGTGTAACAGATTCTAAACTTGGAGCACAATAGTTTTCTATAGCCCTGAATAGTTCAATGTAAATAATATGTGTCTTTTCTTCCTTCACTTGTCTCTTACAACCACCTGACATTATGTTGGTAATGGAAATCTGTTATCAGATGAAAAGCACAATTATTGACATGGAAGGTAAAGCAAAAGCATAATGAGAAATATCACTCTAGCAATCAAAACAACGCTTAATTTTTGCTTACTTTTTAAGGTGCTTCAGAATAATTTCATGAGTCCATATATCCAGGACTATAGTCTAACACGTGATTTTTGCCTTTTCATTCAATATTCATCTCATGTGAAGTGTGGCGAACCAATCTGGATAACCAGAGAATTTGCTTTCACCAGGCAGAAAGGGCATGAGAAATGAAATTGAGCTCTAAATCTAGAATAATTTACCTATTCAATGGAAGATTTATGTTTCTACTGCTTTTTATTGACACAAACATATTCTCTAAGAGAAATTTATGATATGTAATTCTATCTTTTTAGTTTGACTTCTACAATTAATAATATATACTTTAAATGAACAATATTTAATATTGATGATGAAGTAACTAACTTTGATTCTTGCTATATGAAAGTTATAAGTGCCTAATCCTTATTTCTAGATATAAAAAGTCAAGTCAAACCAAACATATATCTAGAGTTAGTCAAGTGAAGACATTCTGAATTGTCATTTAAATCGGAGTTCAGCCTGTCTGGTCTCAGTCTCACTTGAGACTAACATTAGTGACTTATGTCTAGTATATAGATCTCTAAAACTCAACCATGAAAAGGTATACAATTACAATGAATACCAATATTAAATCATTTCTATTGTGATATTTTGCACAATTTAGAGATAAAGATAAAGAAGGAAGTTGAATAGAAAATCTCTGAGTAATTAGAGGGACAAGTAATTAATGATTTGTAAGAGTAGTGGGGAAGGGGATATGAACATGGATTAAAAAAAGAGCAAAGGTTAAGTTGTAAATAGAGCTGCTATGAACATTGGAGTGCATGTATCATTTCTAATTAGAGTTTTTGTCAGTTGGGAATATATGCCCAGGAGTGGGATTGCTGGATCATATGACAACTCTATTTTTAGTTTGTTAAGGAATCTCCATACTGTTCTCCATAGTGGCTGCACAAATTTACATTCCCAACAATAGTGCAGGAGGGTTCCCTTTTCTCCACACCCTCTCCAGCATTTATTATTTGTAGACTTTTTTGATGTTGACCAGTGTGAGGTGATACCTCATTATAGTGTTGATTTGCATTTCTCTAGTAATAAGCAATGTTGAGCATCCTTTCATGTGCCTATTGGCCATCTGTATGTCTTCTTTGGAGAAATGTCTATTTAGGTCTTCTGCCCATCTTTGTTTTGATTGGGTTGTTTGTTTGTTTGTTTGTTTAATATTGAGCTATATGAGCTGTTTGTATGTTTTAGAAATTGTGCCTTTGTCAGTTATATTATTTGCAAACATTTTTTCCCATTCTGTAGGCTTCTTTTCATTTTGTTTATGGTTTCCTTTGCTCTACAAAAACTTATAAATTTGATTAAGTACAATTTGTATATTTTTGCTTTTATTTCTTTTGTCTTTGGAGACTGACCTAAGGAAACATTGGTAAGACTTATGTCAGAGAATGTTTTGCCTATGTTCTCTTTTTGGTGAGTTTTGTGGTGTCATGTCTTATACTATAGCCTTTAAGCCATTTTGAGTTTATCTTTGTATATGGTGTGAGGGAGTGTTCTAATATCATTGATTCACATGCAGCTGTCCAGCTTTCCCAACACCACTTTCTGAAGAGACTGTCTTTTCCCCATTGTATATTCTTGCCTCCTTTGTTGAAGATTAATTGACTGTAGGTGTGTGGGTTTATTTCTGGGCTCTCTGTTCTGTTCCATTGATCTGTGTGTCTCTTTTTGTGCCAATACCATGCTGGGTTTTTTTTTTTTTTTTTTACTTTTTTTTTTTAATTTTATTTATTTATTTATTATTTTTTGGGGGTACACCAAGTTCAATCAGCTGTTTTTATACACATATCTCCATATTCCCTCCCTTCCTTGACTCCCCCACCTCGAGTCCCCCCCACCCTCCCCGCCCCAGTCCTCCAAGGCATCTTCCATCCTCGAGTTGGACTCCCTTTGTTATACAACAACTTCCCACTGACTATCTATCCTACAGTTACCATGCTGTTTTGATTACTGTATTGTTTGAAGTACCAGCCATTTATCTTTGATTTCCAAAATCAAATACAGTGATTGGCACAGATAGACATGTTGAAATTTATTTTTTAACTATTTTAACTGTAACTATTTTAACTTAACTATTTCAAGAGATAATAGTAAGTTACAGTTAGATGAAATAATGGAGAAGAATAATGAACTGTTCATGCCAAGATTTTCAATTCATTAATCTCCTAAACTTACTCATTTTTTTGGTTAACTCTAATTATAAGAAATAAAACTTTCTTAAACTTTTTAAGCACTTTTATTCAGATGTAATTGACATACAATAAACTGCATGTATTTAAAGTGTACAATTTGATTTTTTTTTTCTTATTAGTAATGTATATATGGCAAAAACTTTTTTTGATGAAGGGTTAAATAAAATGGTGCATTTTAATGTTTTATGATTTTATTGATATAAAATTTACATAAAATAAAATTCACATAAAATAAAATTCACCATTTTAACCATTTGACCGTGTCGTGTTTACTCATAATGCTTTACAATTATCACCACTATATCCAAAACACTTCCATTACCTCAAGCAGAAACCCTATACCCTTTGTTTCTCCTTCCCCAACCCTGAACAATTACTAATCTACATTGTATCTCTGTAGATTTGCATATTCTTGATATTTCATATAAATGTGATCATATAATATGCTGCCTTTTGTGTCTGGCCTCTTTCATTTAGCATAATGTTTTCATAATTTTTCCATGTTGTAGCATGTATCAGTACATTTTTGTGGCTGAATAATAATCTGTTGTATTAATTTGCAATGTTTTATTTATCCATTCATCAAATGATAGACATGGGTCATTTCCACCTTCTGGCGATTATGAATAATGCTACTATAAATATTTATGAATTAGTTTTTGTGTGAATTATTGTTCCAATTATCTTGTGTATATAACTAGAAGTAGAAATGCTGTGTCACAAGGTAACTCTATGTTTACCTCCTTCAAGAACTGACAAACTATTTTCCAAAGTAATCACAACAATTTACATTCCCACCAGCAGTGTATGAGGGTTCCAGTTTCTACAACTCTGCCAATAATGCTTTCCTTTTTTTTTTTTTTTTTCATTATAACTATTCCAGTGTGTGTAAGGTGGTATCTCATTGTGGTTTTAATTTGCTTTTCCCTAATGACTAATATTGAGCATCTTTCCATGTGTAATATATTGGCCATTTGTATATTTTCTTTGGAGAAATATCTGTTCAAATCCTTCACTCACGTTTAAACTGACTTGTGTATCTTTTTGTTCCTGTGTTAAATTTTAATATTTATTATAAATATTTTGATAAATCAATACTAATTGAAAAGTAAATATAATAGGATGAATGATTATAGGAATAAACCTCATAGTAGGTATTTTTATATTCTTCCTCTTGTTCTAGCATTAACCATAGGACCTTATGTAAGAAAATATCCTAGAAAGTCCACAAAACTCTTGAGTTTAATCAACCTGCTAGGTCATAAGGACAATTCTTGTCCCTAGGAACAGGATAGCAGTGTGCTCTAGAGCTCACTGCTGTTAACAATCAAAAATCTCTTGAAATAATGTGTGTTTTATTAACAGTCTTCCTCAAGATGAGAGCCTTTCACACTGATGCTAAGTTTCATGTACGTAAATCCATCTTGCATTCCTATATTTAGTTCTAGACCAAGGAATCATTACAGAACCCTTTAGAACAGTACACTATGCATTTTTGACGCCCTCTGGCCTTTGGCTTTCCTTCATCATCACTGTTTCATTATAGAGTAGAATGTTAGTTCTTTATAATGATATTTGTATGATTTCTCTATTAAATATCCAAAAAGAATTTGGATTTCATAGTAAGGACTCTGGAATTCATGTTTCATGCCCTAAATACACAACAGTTTTACTCTTTTCTTATTTAAGCCCTCACATTCTTCAACGTAAATTTCCTCTTTTCCTTTGGGGACCTTCATCTGCATTCAAAAAGCATCAATATTGCCCATGACTAAATGATATTTACTTGATTCCATGTTCTTCTACAGCAATGTTTTTTTTCCCCCTGCTCCTCATCACAGGAAGGTATCTGTGAAGAGTTAGCTAAGTGTTATCTCTCCATTCTAGCCCCTTATCTTCCTTTACCCACTCTATTAAGTCTTATTCCCATCATTCAAGAGGTATTTCCCAAAATTACTAACAAACTCCCCCTTTTCAAATCATATAGCAGTTATCTGACTTGATATTCTATGAAACAGTGACATCGTTGGCCACTCTCCTATATTAGAAATTACCTTTTATGTTTCTGTGATAACTCACTCTTCTATTTTTGTCCTTCCCCCCAGGCCAGTCCTTTTAAGTGTCCTCTATTTAGTCCTCCCTTAAACTAGTATTTTGCTTTTTCAAAGCACTTATTTTATCTGAAATTACTTTATATATATGAATTATTTATCCGTCAGCTTTCACTGATGATTTAGGAGAATGCACATAAATATTTCTGTACAATTCATTTATATCCTTGGATGACAGTGCTGTGGAGCCTACCATTCAGTATCCCTTCCTATAATCATTCAGAAAATTACTCAATCTAGATAAAGTTTCAAAATGCCATTAAATCTAAATTTCCATGAGTTGACTCAGAAACTATGAAGTGACTGAATTTACCTTACTTGCGAGTTCATGAGTTAGGTTGCCACTGTTTTATGTACTCATACTGACAGAAGACACAATATCCCTGGGTCAGAGACACAGGCCACTTTTTTACTCATAGTTACAAATAGCTGCCAGAGTAATATCTTAGCTCTGCTTCCCTATATCCCAATCCCCACAGAGTAACTCAAATAAAAATGGTATGTTACCTATCCATGCGATTCCAAATTTTAGGAGAGTCTGAGCTTTTATAAGCTGCTAACGCATATGCTCATTCTCCCTACTAGAGAGTAAGAGAGATTACTCACTAAGCACATTTCCTCTGGGAGAGAGGAGAAGTGTGTCTCCTTTACTACCTTGACATTTAAGCATAAATATCCAGGAGGGGGAAGGAGTGATTTGTATGACTCCAGATCTTTTCAGAGGTGTCTAAATTTGCAGAAAAGCTATCTCAGTCTTCTAAAGCATGTTTACTATTCAAGCATGTCCTTATGCTTCAAAGAGCAGGACCATGCAGAAAATTGAGAACATTCAAGGTGAACTGTCTCCCAACAGGCTCACTCCTGATTTCCAAATGGTTCAAGTCCTTTGTGAATTTTTCCATGCAAATGCCACTCCATCAGTCTCTCTGATTGCTCTGACATTGACTCAATATGAAATTCAGTGTTTGTTTCTGTAGCACTTAAAGCTAATGTCAACAGGAATCTGGGTGTCAGAATGAGGCTAACTTTCTGTGATGACCTCAGCCATGATCCCTAGGGTTATGGATCTAGTCAACTGAAGAAATCTCATAAACCATTAATGTCAAGTGTCTTTTTCTTTAAGTCTTTATGTTGACTTTGCCACCTGTTTTAATGCATTTTTTCCCAGTACAGCACCATGTAGTAGTATAGATTCTGCCTTAGCCTGCCAGAGGAAAGTCTATAGGAATTCTGTTATCCCTGCAAACACTTGCCAGTGAGCTAAAGCTAACCAGAATACCTTCTGGTGCCAAGACTGTGTCATTGATTACTTCAGGTAAAATTACAGACACCCTTTATACTACCTTTTCTAATTGAATAACTAACATGTTAGTACAGCCACTCACATAGTATGCCTAAAAAATGTGTTAGTTATTTGTCTGGGAAAGTCATCTGGGAAATCTCATTTTGGAGAGAGCTCTGTGGTCATCTGAGTGATATGTAAGTTACCAGTGGAGTTTCTTTAAACACTCTTATAACCATCTCTAAATGTAAGTCACTATGTTTTTGAGAGAAAGGCAAGACAGTACCTGGCCTCTAAACAATAAGAGTGATCCAGAGGGCACATAAGCTGTTTCTAGCAATAGTTATTATTTATGTGGTTGGGACCCCTTTGTGGGACATACATCAATAAGGAATATAGTTTGACAGTACCTCCAATGTGGCATCTTATGAGATCTTTTCTGGGGCTTCCTAGCTAGTTGGTAAGCCTAGAGTTCCCAATCAAGTCTGAGTAATTGAATCCAATTCTTGTTTGAGGAAGAACTGCCTGAGGAAAGTCAGTCCAATTTGTTTGACTACACTATCAGTGAGGTGGCATTCTTCGTCTTTATGAAATCAATATGAGGAAGCATCTAGAGGTGTTATACTTAGGACTAGCAGTACACTTAGGACCATCCACTTGTGGTCTCATGGTCAGAGTTGACTTGAGGGAGATAGCTGACTCAGCAGTCAGCTAAACTCAAAGGCATTCATGACAGTTGGTGAAAATTGCACTAACACATTTAACTTGGATGAAGCCTCCAAGGCCAGGTTAGAAATATAATGAACATTAATGCTACCTCCTGACAATACACATACTTACATACATACTCACTCCCAGGATCTAAGGCATTCCCTCCCAGGTTTGTGTTCTCTCTTGGTTTGTGTTCTCTCTCCACTTGTATACAATCTGAGCACTCTATTTCATTAGATAAAACTTCATTTTTTATCAATCATCTTTACTCTCACTGAGACCATATATATGGAAAAGTGAGGTGCAAGAGGAAAACAAAAAGAACATTTATGTAAAACCTAACCAGAATGAAGTTGGAATCCATAAGGACCCCTTTTAAGGGTGTGCCACACATTGGGGGTGGTTGAAGTTAAAAAATAAAAGAGCTGTGCTCAGGAATGACAAGGGAGGAATTCTCAAATTGTAGTGCTGGTGCTTATAACTCCCTTAATGCTTCAAATTTTTGTCTTAATCATTGTTCTTAAAGAAGCTTAGATGAGATAATCCCCTTTGGGATTTAATAACAAATTAGCCCTTACTTAGGTGCATGTCACTGGAAAAAGTAAAGAAGGTAGAATCAGATTATTAGCCCATTGTTGATAAGCTTTTTCCATAAAACACAAATGGTCTTCAAAGCTGAACATATAGTAAGGATTTTTCTGAGAGGCCACAATAGTATGGCCAGAATTAGCTGATCAGTATTTTGAAGAAGTCAGAAGTCAATACTGGTGAAGCATGACAATAGCCTCACCATGGGGGTAAGGAACTGATGTAGTCAATCTATCAGAGTGAGCAGGGACCACACTCTGTGTCATTTCCCCTACCAAAGGTTAAACAGGTCCTTTTTTGGCAGGTGACACAAGATTGGCACGTAGTTTTTTTTGTGGTTGTTTTTGTTTTGTTTTGTTTTCTTGCATAAGAAATAGAGTCATTCCCTAGAATGGTTGATGTTTATTGCCATGCACCATATAGTTGTAAATTCATACAGCAGTTGTGGAATTCTGGATATTGCAAGTTTGATACCATTTAATCTCTTCAGAGAATGGGCTCTTACCATGGACATCTAGATTAACAACCTGGGTAATTTGATGAGCAACCATAATCTATTAACACAGTTCTTGGTCTTAAATGTGATGTATTTAGTCTTTAATCTCCAATGGTCTAAAAGTTTGAGTTCTCCCCACTGAGTGCAGTAATCATGTCCAATTTTGTTTTTGCACAGCTGCTGGTGTTCAGAGTGAACAGCCACAGCAGACATCATCAGGTTTCCACTTAGCTGAGCCATCTATAAACAAGGCCTAGGCATTAAGGAGAGCCTCTGTGAATCTGGGACACAAAAAAAGTCAGTGGTTTTAATTTGATTTAGACAGCACAGTGGGAAATCATGTTTTCCTCCATAGGGTTAGCTGTCACTTTTTCATTTAAAGCCAGTGGACTGCTGGGACCAGGCTGGCTGTATTCTTCAATATAATACATTCATTTGACAAGGGAGACTCTTAAAGCTCATCCCACTGTGTCATTCATACAATGTAAGTTGGCCAACCTCCAAAAGAGGCCTATCAAGCTGAAAAACCCCAAACTCTGTGAATCAGGCATTCAGTTTCAATAAGAACTCAGTAGGAAATTTAACAGTTTCTTTTCAAAAGTGGTATATCTAGTAGCTATGCCCAAACCCCAAGTCCAAAATCCCGAAGAGGTGCCTCCAGGTAGAGCCTGCCTCCCTTTGGTTTCTGATTTCCTTTCCAGAGGCTTTTTAATAAGAAAATATCCATTATTTTCAGAGTCTCGATCTGTCTCTGATTACCAAAGAATTCAATATAGTGAGAAGCATTCACACTAAATCCTGACTCACTCACTGTGGAAAAATGGCAGGGGAATTTGTCTCAGTAATATAGTTCTCTGTTTGCTGTCCTCCCCTAGTCAGGATGGTGATCCCCTCTGGCACTTATGAGATGAGAAGTACAGCATATAACATACACATCGATTCTTAAATACATCCAACATGTAGAAACAGTAAAAACATGAAATAGAGCAAAGGACTCCATCTACAGTTATCCCCTAAGTCATTGTAGCCTTTTTTTTTGCCACTGTTCATTTCTAGAGTCTGCTTACTCAGCTGTACTCTCCCAAGAATCTAAGAAGTATATAGGCTTGACTCTTTATTCCTTCATTATATCCCTTAACATGTTACTGTGGCATAAGTCTATATTCCTTGATACTTTTAGTCACTCCTGGGCCCAGGATCCCTTCCATCAACAGGACCTTTTATAGCATCCAACAGAGCTATAAACATGTGAGATTCTCCTCTCCTTGAAGTTACCCCTGCATATTCAAATGGTTTGTAGGACCTTATGTCCTCCTTGAGGATAAGGAGATCTTGATTTCACCCATAATCTTAAAACAGCTAAGGTCAACATAGAGAAAGAACAAGAAACCTGGGATTCACTGAGAAAGTTTTCCCATGCCAGTCTGCAAAACACGTTTACTTTCAGGTCTGCCTGAAACTCCTAAATCTTTTCTCCTCTTACCTTCAGGGGAGAGAAAAAAAAAAAAAAAAATGAATGCGCCATCTGGATTGCATATGATGAAGCTGATCTTATTTCCTTCAGCTTAGCTAAACTTTAAGCAGGTTTCTTCCTGACTACATGCTCCTGACCTCCCTTTTCTTACAGCATTTACTTTGGAAAACTTGAAATTGCAAAATCTATCTGGGCCCTTTTGAAATGCAGATAAATCTTCTCTCAGCATCTTACCAGTTTTACTATCCAAGATTGTTTTTCTCAAAGATCTGGGAGCCAACTCTTTGAGATATAATTATTGAGGAATTTAGTGCCCCTATCTCCCAGTGTCTATGGGATTGCAATAAATGCCAACTGGCAAACACAAAAGGCCTAATCACATTGACCAAGTTCTAACTTAATGGCCTCCAGTACTTTTCCACTAGCTCACCCATAGCTTAAAAACCTTTCTGCTTTTTGCTTCAGTAGAGTTAATTTCTATCCCCTATTGAAATAGTCTTGAACAGACTCCCTTGCCTATTTAACTTTGTAGAGTGAAATTTTTGTTTGACATTTGTTTCAAATGTACCTCTCAGTACTGTTTGTAACCACTTCCCCAAGTCATTCTTATTAACAGGCAGCAAAGTAGAGGACTACATATTGTCTAATGCACCATACAGATTGGTCAACATGTCACTAATTCCCATGGGCTTCCTGATTCAATGGATCCACAGATCTACTTCGTACTTCCTCACTGACACTACCCCATCCTTGTCACCAGGTTGAAAAGTCTGGGACTATGAAGAATCTGAGATTGTGCTGCTGCATGCTAGCTAGCAAGTTAGCCTTACACCATTTTATATACATATATTGACAGATAGGGACACACACTCTTATTTCTCATAGGAAAAACACCTACTAGAATAGCATCTTAGCACCCAAATTCCCGCAGAATATCACAAATATAGACTGGATGTTTCCTGTATATGCAGTGGAATTATATCACAAAAGAGGAACTGTAAAACGTAAGAGACCCAGCTTTTTTATAGATTGCTGGCATATCTGCCTTTCCTGTGAGAAAGAAGAAGGGAAGGATGCAGGGACAGAAGAAGAGGGGAGGGAGAGAAAGAAGCAGGTTACGATTAAGTAAATCTTTTCTTCTTCCAAGTGAGAGAGGGAAAATATCTCTTAGTTTATTAATCTAGAAAGTAAGAAAGGATGTCTCCATCCAGAGAAGGAAGGAGAGGGCTTTAGATATTCAAATCACTCTGGAGTTCTTTGTCTTTAAGAAAATCTATCTCTAGTTTCCAATGTATTTAGACTGTTCAAAGGTGCCCTTTGCTCTGAAGCAAAGTGAAACTATCTAGTAAGATTGGTCACATAATACAAAGATAATGTTAAATTTTACTTTTATTTTTCAAAATTTATACTCATCACTCATCAAAAGTCATTGACTTAGACAGAGATCATAGAGTATTGTCTTTGTATTTAAATATCCAGGTCATTGATGCATTCATAATACATTATGGCATAGGTCTACCGTGTCTAAGGCATGTGGCTAAACTCTGGGGAGGGTACTAACCAGTTATTTGCAAATCTTATTTAAAATGTTATTCAAAAATATATGTATCAAATATATAAATATGATTAAATTGAATTAAAAAATGGAGAATAGAAGATATCTGATGCCCATTTAATAGAGATCATTTTTGAGATATACTGTTAAGTTTAGCAAGGATTAGCATTCACAGACTATGTAATGAGAAAACACTTTTTAAAAATAAAATTGATGTACTATAGATGATGGTGCTTTGAATGGCACACTGATATTAAAAAAATGTGTGACCAAGCTATGTTAAGTTAAAACACACGTTTAC
This sequence comes from Hippopotamus amphibius kiboko, assembly GCF_030028045.1. Classification (NCBI taxonomy): domain Eukaryota; kingdom Metazoa; phylum Chordata; class Mammalia; order Artiodactyla; family Hippopotamidae; genus Hippopotamus; species Hippopotamus amphibius. Next base: position 31,925,736 of record NC_080189.1, on the reverse strand, counting down.
TAATGGCATAAAATTAAGTTTATATTACTAATGACTTTTTGCATTTGATTTTATTAGTGAAATCTATTAAGAATTACATTTTATAGGCTTAAATACCTTTTTCAGTTATTAAACTGCTACTGTTTGTAACAGTTCTCATTTAGCAAACTACTGAGAATTATTTAGGAAATAATTTCAATTCAAATTATTGGAATTGTTCCCAAAGGTCTTACTTTCTTTTATACTATAGTCAAAGACTATTTTTGAATCTCATTCCTTCTGAGTCTACTTTTCAAAAATTTTGACCTTTCTGCCCTGTTTTCTGTTTCCTTCTTTTTGCTTCACAATCTATTTATACTGTACCTACTTGCCTGGAACTTTTGCTATAGCTTTTCCATGTTTTTCATCACTGCCAAAGGTTTGAATTTTATTTCCTCATCCATCGTCCAGATCTCTGGGTCAGCATAGGAAGGATACTACCCAATTCCAGACTTTCCATTTTCTCAGAAATGGAGATCACACACCTCTCCGCCTTTTTCACACTTACTCTTTCACAAAGCACACACTTTTATAATAGTATATTCTTATTTCTTTCTCTCATTTAAACTCTTTCATGGCATGGTCCTTATCTGCATGCATCTTTGAATACCTACTTTAGTGAATGTATAGATGGAGCTCAACATGAGTAAGTGGATTGTAGTGCTTAAATGAATTAGAATTAGATAAATTTGTGTTAGGTAATAAATATAGATACACAGAATTATAAGCGTATGAAAAAATGAAATAGAGCCCCCAAATAAAATTTCAGACCCACCACATTCTATACACTAAACAATTAGCCAAAAATCAATAATCCTTATGGAGCAATTTGTTACTGATTGGTTTATTTCAATGGCAATCTTCCAAATGAAATGATCTTTCTCTAGGCATTATCTCTGTGTATAAAACCTTTACACTGTATACAAAACCTGCAAACTTCTATATAATCTGATGTATCTATTGCACACACAATTCAAGCAAATGAACAAATTGTCTTCAATCTGTGAAATAATATTAATTATTATTTAAAATCCAATATTTGAATTGATTTAAACAGGGAATCCCATTGTGCAGGATAAACATATTATTACAGAATCCATAAGGCATTATACATTGCAACTCTGTAAATTATCTGTCTCAAGCTTTATTATTAGCTCCTCATAACATTTAGTTAAAGAGCCTGTATTTTGGTCTGATATGAGTTTTGAAAAACTTGTGATGGACTCTACGTTGCTGAAACTGCTGTTTTTGCAGATGAATAATGAAATTTCTACCCTGATGTGATAGACTTTCATAGTTTGAAACAGGCATCAATCTTTTTTTTTTCATGTTGTTTACCACATTACAGGTAGTCTTACTCAAATGCAAATGAGGCTGCTCCTTAAATACTTAACCATGTAAAATGAAAACTTCAAGATGATTGCTGGGCTTCAAAATTAGCTAGCCAATAACCTACTGTCATCTCCCAAAGAGCATCTCTCTAGCTATCCACTGTTTTAAAATCACATTTAACTCAAATGCTCTGGTTGACATTATTATAAGTATGAACACATAGTGAAGGCAAATTATTATGTGTCACATACAGCTAAAAGAACAGAGGATGAAAAACAAAGGAAAAACAAAGCATCCATAGTTGAACTTTAGAGAGATGAAAATTATTTATTTACATAAAAACTTTTTAAAATGTATATATATGGATAATATTTTTGCAAATGTAGATACTTAGCAAAGAATTGAGAAAAATAATTAAAACATTTAATTTTCCCAGTCATCTAGATTTTGTTTTTCATTGAACACTATGGAGAGTACCACTGATACTTTGAGAATGGAATTGATCTAAGTAGTATTTTTAATAAACTAAACTGTCTTAGATATTTGAACTAACATATAAATTAACTAGACTCCATGGAAGGTAAACTATCCTTTTGATATAACCATTTTCTAATGTTTTCTTCTTTAAGAAATTCCATTTCCTCCCAAGCATTTAAAATTTAGAAACAGATTATTTTCATTGTTCTAACTTATTTTAGGTTATTAAAAATTCACTACTTAGATTTTCTGTTTAGTAGAGTAGCCTATTCTTCAACAGAACACTAATATTTAAAAGACTAGGAGAAAAAATCATGTACTAAAACCACACATCTGAAATATAAATGAAAATGATATATTACAAGATAATGGGACTAATGTAATACAGCACAGCAAGTAAGTTAGCATGAAAGAAGTACTATATCTAGAAAAATCTATTATGAATTATAAAAACAAAGACTACAAATACAATTCCATTGCATGGAATACATTTCAGTTAGTAGAAAATACACCATAAAAAGTGGAACTGCAAATGTCACTACTTTCAATGAAATTAATACACTTGAAATAAAAAACTAACTTCTAGACAGATTAAAGTTTGAGGCTTTGAAAGGATTTTTTTTCCATTATAAGTATACACAACCTGCATTTAAGAAAATGGAATGACTTTTTAAAAATGTGTGTACAGTATAAAAATGTGGCAAATACCATTCACCTGTTAAAATTTTTGGAGAAAAAAATCTCATATGGTCTTGTAGGTTATGTGATATTAGATATGAACTTTTACTTATAGGAATATGTCAATGCTTTCTTGCATTTATTTTTTAATTCTTTATATTTAATTTGCATGATTGTATAGTATATCAAATCTCCAATTCCTTGATATATAGTTGGAAACCTTGTTTCAAAAACATGTTGCTGGAATTGCTGTGAGATCTGACTAGTGTCCTCTTGTTTATGAATCTAAACAATTTCAGTGGGGCTTCAGAGCATTATTTTGTTAGGTCTCATTCAACTGCCTTTTCTCCAGGGCAATTTCAGAAATACTCAATTTGGCTGTAAAGATGCTCATGATCATATTGTTCATATTGCTTGGTTATCATTCACGTTCAGTTGCTATTCAGCTATTCAATGTTATGATGAGTTAAGATGCAGCTGTTAAGTGAATATGGCATTTAATCTAATTTTTAAATAGCAATGCATAATAATTTAGTACCCCAAATAATTTGCGAAGTACCCCAAAATAAGGAATGAGAGCCAGTATTTGAGTTGACTATGAATGTTAATGTTACAATAATATTATTATTCAAAATTAATCCTAGCTAGACCTTTTAACTGATTTTGAAATAAGCTACTTTAAATTTCTAGGAAATATTTATATATCAATATAATTTATGGTATTTTAGGTACTCTAGGACAAAATACAAACACAAAAGGCTTTTGAATCTTTTTAACACATGAATTCAGTCAGATAACTGATTTTTTTCTCATACATAATGAGAAAGAATATTTTAGATAAATCTGAAATTTTCAATAATATTTGTGCGTAATACAGCTATATTAAAAATAACATCTCACAGATCATTAAAAGATCTCTGCTAAATACAATATTAAACATTTATATAATAAACTGTAAATATGAAACACAACAATGCATCAATACTATTTTGATATGTATTTCATTTTTGTTTCTTTTTCTCTTGTACAGCTGATCAATAGAAATTGCACTTGACTTTTTGAATATATTCAATCTGCCAGAACTTTTATCTTTGCCATACACCTGTATTTATTGTTGTTTCTTGGCCACTGTTCTCATCTAGTGATGCTTTTCAAGGAGCCTTTAAAGTTGTGGCTTATTTTGTAGCATGAAGCATTCATTTTCAATAATAACTTCATGTCATGAATGGAAGAAAGCACAGTTGCACAATGTAAAAATCAGTGCTTCCTCAGATCCCACTTCCAGAGCCTATCACTATGTCATATTTGGTTTCTGCCTCTAAGAAAGCATAGCATTTTCATTTTCAACTCAGCTGCTCATTTCTCAATTTCTACATTCCCGCTCAGCCAACCATCTTGTGACCCTGTTCTGCTGTTGACAGCTGGATTTACACTGCCACAGAATTTATTTCAGTGAGTTTGAAACTTTACTCTTATCTGACTTGCTGATTTCAGTTAACCATGAAAATCTGATGCCAAATGCTCAGATGCCAGTATTTAAGAATTCTCTTGTAACTCTATTGTTACTGACACATAGATTTGTCACCATGTAGCTTTTTGTGTAGAAGTTGAAAGAAACATTGAAAGCATTTATGTATCATGGAACCTGTAGTCTTTTGATTTGGATCTGGTAGGATTGTGAACTCAAGTGAAAAATAAAACTAAAGTATATAACTTTCACTTTCAAAAAAAATCAAAAATGAGGCAAAATAACCATAATGTAGCTGTTAGTCATCATTATTAAGAATAAAAATATATTTATATAATACATTTTTAAAGATATGGGAGAATTTAGTTATCATAGCTGGCCATTTTTATTTCCAGTTCATATACTTCTGACCTTCTGCTGGTCAACAATTCAATTCTGAAATTGGCTTAATTACAATATTTCTATATTTCAGATGTTAGGATTTTTTTTTATTTTTTTAAATACAAGTTAATATTTCTTTAATTGCTTACTTAATTAATTAATTAACTTATTGGCTGCATTGGATCTTCATTGCTTCACACAGGCTTTCTTTAGTTGCAGCAAGCAGGGGCTACTTTTCATTGTGGTGCATGGGCTCCTCATTGCGGTGGCTTCTCTTGCTGCACACCATGGGCTCCAAGTGCATGAGTTTCAGTAGTTGTGTCACATGGGCTCAATAGTTGTGGCTCATGGGCTCTAGAGTGCATGCTCAGTAGTTGTGGTGCATGGGCTTAGTTGCTCTGCGGCATGTGGGATCTCCGTGGAGCAGGACTCGAACCCATGTCCCCTGCATTGGCAGGTGGATTGTTAACCACTGTGACACTTAGGCAGTCCCAAATAAGGTAGGATTTAGATGAGAAAGTGCCACCACCCAATGTTCATCAAATAAAACTATTTTATAAATTCCCTACTTTCCCCTTAAGACCAAAACCAGAACATCAACATTTGTGTATTCCAATCACTATGGTGACTGTGTCTTATTTTAACTATTCTATCTATAATTCTTATAGCTAAAAATTTATTGAGTAATCATAGTGGTTGCATTACTTTTATAATGAAAAGCTAGGCAATAGACTACTGAAAGGCACTAGGCAGGTTTCTAGATCAAAGTTATCCATGGTTAGCTAGTCAACATTGATAAATCAGTTAACATTATAGCCCTTCAGTTTATTATATCTGAAACAATGGCAGTAGACTAGCTGTTCTTCAAAGAGTTGACATTACTTACATTTTCACTCTAATATTTTAATAAAAATAATTTCTTAGTTTTTATTTCATTCAATTTATCAATGTCCTTCTTTATGGTTACTCTGTGTGTGTGTGTGTGTGTGTGTGTGTGTGTGTGTGTGTGTGTGTGTGTGTAAATAATATTTATCCACCCCAAGGTAGATGAGATATATACCTACCATTTCACCTCAATATATATGCCTCGCCAAACTGGGCAAGATATGCTACGAGGTTTACTTCTAGTAGTTTCTAGAAGATTTAAATCCATTTAGAATAGGTTTTTATGTTTGGAACATGAAGTAGGGATCAAAATTTACTTTTAATAACTATTTAATTACTTTTATTTAAAACACTGTAATCTCTCCATTGTACCCCAATGATGCTTTGCTATAAATTCAGTTTGTTCTATTGGTCTATTTTCTACCCTTCGCCAGTAGTACATCATCATAATCTTTCTAGTCTTACACAAAGTTAGCTAATAGTCTTCCAACTTTGTCCTTCTTTAGGATTGTCTTGGTTATTCCTTGTCCTTAGTCCTTTGACTTTACAAATTCAAGATCAGTATTTGAAAAATAAAAAACAAATAGTCAAAAAATAAGCAAAAAAAAAAAAAAAAAAAAAAACCTTGTACAATTTCTTATGAGAGTTTATTGAATCTGTGGTAAATTTTGGGAGAATTGACATCCTAATAATACTGAAACCTCCATTAAATTATATGGTATAAACCTTAATCTTTTCAAATATTCTTAGTTAATTTTAGTAATATTTTGTAAATTTCTGCAGAGACATCTTACACATTTTTCACTAATTTTGCTTCATACTTTTCTTGCTACTATCCTCAAACTTATGTGGGATTACCTTTTACCTGTCTTGGATTATATCAGGTAGGATCTCCTATACTTTTCCCCATTGGTTTTAAAATATTATACAACAGATTTATTTTTCAGTATTAAAAATTTAGTATTATTTAAATTAAATCATTTCAAAGCATTTTATTTTAGCCTAAATTGCAGGCTGACCCTTGGTTTCAAGGTCCTCTAGTAAAGAAGAAAGTTTCCCTCTTTTCTTTTAATATCCTTAATCTAGGTCCTCTTTTGTTAACTATTCCTTGATGTACATATTATACCCCTTAGTTGAACTCTTGTAACTCATTCTGTTTTTGACCAGATTCTATAACCTTAGGTTCCTTACTTCATTAGCCAGCCCTATATCTTAAGCCTGGCTGTCTTCTTCATTGTGCATATGGTTTACCTAAAAAAAATCACAGTCTGGAAGAGCAAACCATATTCATTCATGTACTCATTTCCTTACATGCCATTGAAGCTGATCAGCCTGCCCATCCCTTCTAAATTTTCCAGGAGAGAGTCAGACACCAGTTTCTAAGCCTCTCAAATTTCAAGGACATATGCCAGTTTTCATTAATAATTCTCTCATGCTCCATGGGAGGAGCAGCTTAGAATCAATATAAAAGTTTCTGAAGCTTATCAAGCATTGACCCAGGGATAATATGCAGATCTTCCCTCTTGGAGATCAGCACTCCCAAAATCCCAAGGCATTCTCTGGATGCCATCTCACTTGGCTGGGAGGTAGAGGTAAGTGCAAGAATGGAAAGGGAAAGAAAAATGTTTACCATTCTCTATTCACATAAATCAATAAATAGGTCTCCTTTTAGCTCTTTAGCCTTCTCTCATACAGACTACATTTGGGTGATGATGCTTAACCAGTTTTTCTACCTTTTATCATACCTCGCATGAAGATTATTAGCAAATTCTTGTTAGATAAAATATAAAAATCTCCACTTAATATCATGTTGTATAGCAAAATTCATAGCTCCCATTAAACATTCAATAAATTTAGATGCAGTAATCATATCATTAACATTTGGAGCTAAAAAAGTAAGGATGTGTATTAGAAAGATGATGTAATTTAAATTATTTTTACTTAAAGATTTAGAACCTTGATCTTGGTCAAGTCAGTTAACTTCTGCTTGTCTCAGTTTACAGATATAAATACACCCACATCATGCATAATTTGTGCAATAAACTCTGAGTCCCCTTCCACCTATAATGACCTGTAATTCTACCCACTATTCAATCAATACAAAAACATTGTTCAGTTTAATTTGCTACAACTATGTGCTCAGACATAAATGTAGAAGGAGCTTTATTGTATTCTTTTTCACCTCAGATAGGGACAGTATACTCACCACAGATGAATGCAACCCAAATCCTATGAAGATGATGACATGTTAAGGGGATCTCAAGCATATTAATTCACCTCCTTTAGGTCTAGGTTTGTTGGTCATAGAGAACCTACTTAGATACACACCAAAGAATAACTTACTTAACTTTGATCACATACCAGACCTGGAGTGTTAGTTATTCTAAGACTTGGATATTGCTCTTTGGAGTTTCACAGTTAAAGGGGAGTGTCGTATTAGGAGTTAAGAGACCAAAACAACTAGAAATGAGATGAGATGAGCCACATTTCCACCTTTGTCTTATTTAAATTAAAGGGGTTGTATACATCTCCTCACAATATTTCATAAGCATTAAACCTTGACAGTAGTTGGGCTTCTACATGCTTTGAAGTGAGAGAGAAAGCTGAAAGCTGAAATCCATTAACCTAAGCCTCTTGCATTTCTAAAAAGCAACACAATTAGTGTTTCCCTAGGATGGCTGATCAAATGGAACCAATTGTTGAATCCATTAAAAATGCAGGCCTGAATTGTACATAGCCACATGCTCACTCTACTAAAGTTGTCAGGTGTTATGTTTGTAAATCCTGGATTTTGATATAACCCAAAGGGAAAAGCCTTATCTCTGTGTGACTCAATGTCACTTCTGAAAAAGTCATTTGTATTTTTATTGTCCATATACCTTTAGGGCACTAGCAGGAAGCACGATCATATTTTCTTTAATGTAAGATGAAATATTTCCCAAAGTAGGACAGTAATTCAAATAAAACCCCAAGAAAATAGTGCATTTGTGTCCATCTCTAAGAAATGTATAGCCCTATATACCATTATAAAAGAATCTCTGATCCATTTAAATGATCTGTTCAAATAGAAGTGCACCCAAATAAAAATCAGACTTCTTATTCTGTTTAACAAAAATTCTCTCAAAACCAAAATCAAAATACCATGAGATACACTTCTTATTAAAATTTAATATAAAATTCCAGATAAGCCATTCTTATTTTTATTCGAAGTGTCATAATGTTATCATAAGAATTGAATTGAGGTACGATTTGAACATTAAAAAAAGTCTCAGCTTTCAAAAGTCCTAGGAGAAGGAGGCCTTGTGGGTGACCTCATTATTCAGTTTTAAATTTAGCAAAGGAAGAACTGACAGAGTAACAAGGACTATGGACAGAAGTGGCAGCAGTGGAAAGCAGAGCTTTTTGGAAAGAATAGACTTTGTCATCACAATGAAGAGCTCAAAACTAGAAGGCCATAGCTGAAACTTGGAGAAGTCCAGCGGGTTTGTGTATTTTGTCCTGAAATGAGAGCATCTGCAGTCTTTCTTCTGCTTCCCTTTAGGGAGCTTTTTTTAATGTCTCCAACTTATACATGCTGATTACAATGAAGTGAGAGAAATTTGTTGAAGGAAAAGAGACATTTTTAAAACAAAATCTGGGTTCAAGTTATGTCAATGGAGTACTTTTTTTAAAAATTTTATTAACATTTTAAACCTGAAAATACTATATGATATAAAAACATCCAGGTGAAAAGAAAATTAGTATATGACTTTGATAGTTTTGTAAAAACCCCAAATTGATGTGCTGTCTTCATAATTAAGCACTTTTTAAAAAGATTTATTTCCCCCCAAATGACTCTTAGAAGAGCATAATTGATACAACTCCATTTTACCAATGGAAAACCAAACACTCAGAGTATTTAAATGGTTTCATTTAAAAAAATTGTTGGACAAGGACCACAACTAGGATCTTCTTACAGATCTTATCAAATTTAATAGGCATTATTATCTTCTTCTCCTATGGACTCATTCATCATGGAATCAACGTTAAATATTTATGTATATGTCTCCACACAAACTGCTTCTTGGGCTGCATTAAAATTTAGAATTTTTCTCTTCAGAGTTTGCATTAAAGTGAAACTGATAACCAATTGTATCTAAGAATTTTAGGCAGTTAATGGATGTACATTAGAACTTCATAACCTAAAATGTAGTATGTATATTTAATGCAAAGTGCTGCAGGTTTCTGGAAATTAGCTGTTTGTGCATCTCATTTTTTTTTACTATAGCCATGCATGCAGGAGGAGTGATTACTTGTCAATATGCCCCCCTGAGCACAGCACCATATTGGATACATAATATATACTTAATAATATTCCTCAATGAAATAAAGACAGATACATGAATGAAATGGTTTGTCAATGAACATGCCTTCTAAAGTGTTCCCCCCCATACTATCAGGGGGAATAAAAGAAGTGATTAAAAATTAAATGATTATAACCATCCAAATGAGGGGCGGCCAATATCTAGAACTGAGTTTACATGAAGGTGTTCATGAAATGGTTACACAGAAAAATTCTGAAGTGTATGTAGTAGCCAGTAAGAATGTTGCATCCTGTAAAAAGCAATGTAATGAAGAAACTTTAGATTTTCTTAAATGGGAAAGTTTCTTTCCCAATATAGGTAATCTCAAAGCTACTTGTTTCCTGATTAAAAAGGTAATGATAATTGGTCCAATCCAACACAAATCAGAGAGACAATATTGAAAAGTCAGATAAAAAAATAGCATTTTGTATGGTAGCATCAATTCTTGTTAAGTAGATGAAACAACATTTTGTAAAAAAAATAAAATAAAATAAAATTATTTAAATTTAGCATTTTATATATCTGTGCAAATTAGAATAACAATATGTAGATTTTAAAAGAATTAAGATAAAAGAGCACTTTGCAGACATGGAAACTGAGAATTCTTTGAAAGTTATAAGTCTAAATACAAAGAATTTATCATCACAACATATATTGCTTACAATATCCTCAAGGAGAATCAATGAAAACAAAGAAAAATAAATTCATCTGGCTAAGACTCCTATTTCAATTTGAGGATGTATATTACCACCAGCATCATGAAGTAGGAGATTTGAAAAAATAAGTGAACTTTAAGACAAAAATATCACTGGTGATAAAAGACATTTTAGAATGTGAAAGGGTCAGTTTATATCAGGAAGATAGAAAACTTACATATATGTGCAACTAACAAAAGAGACACAAAATATATGAAACAAAACTTAGTAGAATAGATTGGAGTTACAGGCAATTCAACAATAGTACTCAAAGACATGAATAATTTCTTCCTTAAAATGAGTGGAAGCAAGTAGACAAAAAAATCTGTAAGTATATAGAAGACTTGAAAACACTATCAACCAAACAGACCTAACTAGCCTCTGTAGAACACTCCACCCAACAGAAACAGAAAGCATATTCTTCTAAAGTCAGTAAAGAACACTCTCCAATACAAATAATGTGGTAAGCCATAAAACAAATTTCAATAAATATAAAACCATTGAAATAATGCAAACTACATTCTCTGACCAAATAGGAGCTAAACTGGAAAGTAACAACAGAAGGAAATTAGGGAAATCCACATGTAAATGTGGAAAATAAACAACACACTTAAAAACAGTTTATAGGTTAAGGAGGAAATCACAGGAAATTTAGAAAATGTTTTGAGATAAATGAAAACAAAACCACAACATATTACAGTTTACAGGATTCAGCTAAAGGGATGCTTATAGGAAAAATGTATAGCTCTGCATTAGTCTTCTGAGGCTGCCATACAAAATACCTCAGAATGGGTGGCTGAAACACCACAGTTTATTTTCTCATAGCTCTGGAGACTGGAGATTCAAGGGTTGGAAGATTTGGTTTCTCCTCAGGCCTCTCTCTTTGATTTACCTATGGCTGCCTTCTTCAGGTGTCCTCACAGGGCATTTCCTCTGTGCATGTCACATCTCTGGTGTCTCTTCTTCTTCTTAAAGGGACACCAGTTCTATTGGATTAGGCCTCCATCCTTATAAACTCACTTAACCTCAACTACCTCTTTAAAGGCCCTATCTCCAAATACAGTCACACTGGGGATTCAGATTTCAACATATGAATTTTTGTGGGATATATATTTCAGTCAACAACAATCTCTAAATGCCTATGGTCAAAACAAAAAAATAAATCAAAAATCTCGGTTGTAAAAAAAAAACTCAGTTGCAATCTTGAGATGCTAGTAAAAGAAGAACAAACAATTAAACATAATCAGAAAAAGAAATATTAAAGATTAGAATGGAAATCAATAAAAATAGAAAAACAATAGAGAATATAAACAAAAAAGAGTTAGCACTTTGTAAAGGTCAAGTAAATAAATTGAATTACTAATTTAAAATCTCTCCATAAACTATCCTAGGCCCAAATTGAGTTCATTGGTAAAATATAGAAAACACTTAATGAAAAAATAACATCAATCCTTAAAAAATTAGGGAAAACAGAGGAAGAGGGAATATTTTCTGTATTAGCCTACTAAGTCAACATGACCATGATACCAGTGCCAAACCAAGACATCACAAGAAAAATAAAAATGACAGATATCGCTGATAATTATAGATAGGGATAGACAAATATAGACAAAAAATATAATATATTAGCAAACCAAATAGAGCAATATATTAAAAAAAGATTTTAAACTGTTGCCATGTGATATTTACCTCAAAAAGGCAAAGATAGTTTAACATACAAAGTAATTTCATGTTATATATCATATTGCTTGAATGAATGACAAAAGTCACATGGTCATCTCAAATGAGGAAGAAGAAGCATTTGACAAAATCAATTCAAGACAAAGAAAAAATTCTTAGATTAGGAAAGAAAAGGAACTTCTTAATCAGGATAAAACCATCTAGAAAACAAAAGCTAGAGCTAACATTATACTTGCAAAAGTGAAAATCCAAGAGCTCAAGGAGGTCCACTTGCTCACCAACTCTATTTGATGTTGCACTAAAGGTTCTAAGCAGTGCAGAGAGGCAAAGAAAAGAAAAAGAAAAAAAGAAAAAAAAAGCACCCATAGGAAAGAAAAAATAAAACTGCTTTACTTCACAAATGACATGATTTTATATGAGTACTTTCATAGGAGAGAAGGTTAATATTCAAAAAAAGTCTTTCTATATACTAGCAATGAACCATTTGAAAATAAAAATTAAGAAAATGTTCCATTCACAATAGCACCAAAAAGAATAAAAGCCTTGAGAATAAAATTAACAAAAGAAATGCAGGAATTGTACACTGAAAACAACAAAACAATGGTGGCAGAAATTAAAGTTCTAAGTATAAAAATGTTTTAATTAAAAGTTAAAAATTAATTCTACTATACAACTTAGTAATGTCCACTCCTAGGAATCTAACCAAGCAAAATGAAAACACGTTTCCATATGAAGACATGTATGTCTCCAGAATCAGGATAGTAACAAAGATTTGTCAAGCATGAGACCTAGGACCAGACAATGCTGTTGAACTAGAGCTCTGTTCTGTAACTATTAGACTATTGGTCTTGCCAGATTCATAAACTTCACCCATGCATGTTCACTGGAGCCCAGAAAATCTTCCTAAAACAACTACATGTCTTGAATACCTGTCATCTACTTAATAAAAATTATTTCTAAAATTCTGTGTTAATTGATGAACTCTTATGTAAACATAATTTTCATATTTTAATAATTTGGCATTAGCCATCTCTAAAATTTTGATTCCTGTTTAGTATGTTTCAAATACTAACTACTGTTAAATTAATTAAACAAGGTGGCCGTTAGACTAAGGAAGCTCTAATGCCATGGAGACCTTCATAAGCAAATGGATATCTAAGTCTGTAAATGCCTCAAGGCTGTGAAATGGAAATCTAAAGTCAATCAATCTCAAGTAGCCAACTAGGCCTTTAAGCCATAGGCAATCAAATAATGCCCTTCTTTTGCTTCCACACCTTCTCTATGTAAGTCATTGCTCTACCTCCTATGGGAAAAGGACTTCTAACCACTACCATTTTGCTACTGTCCAATTCCAATGGATTTTTGTTCAAATAAATTCTCCCAATTTTTAATATGCCTTACTATATCTTTTAACACTACTTTTACAAGTTGACAAATTGATAATATATACACATACATCATACTTTTTATATGCAGTATTTCAAATTATATATAGGAAATTATATAGGAAATTTAACAACATGCACTATGAAAGGATCCCATATTCATTAACTGTTTAATGATATTTAATTCAATAATTCAGGAACTAAAATGAGACATCCCGTGTATCTTGATTCTCTTTACTAGTGACAAATTGTGTTATCGACTATGTGCTTGACTTTGGTGAAATTTTGGCCTTGAACATTCATCAAAATGGATTATAAGATGTATCAGACATGAAAGACTGGGGTAAAAAAACACTTTAAATTCAGAACCACAATCAATAATCCATATTATCTCCCCCAGCCTTTCCTCCCCTTTCCCCTCTCTCTCTCTCTCAGATACACACACACACACACACACACACACACACACACACAGTATAACATCACATGATCAGTATCTCAGTAAAATGAGCTTCTACTTAATTCTAAAAATTTTAAATGTTCTTAATTGTAGAATTATATCACTTCCAAACCACCAATAAATATTTCTAAAATGTCTTTTCTTTAAATGCCAAAAAAATACTACAATATTAGGTTGTATTTCTAAAACTTGAAATGCGATTACATTTAAAAGTCCAAGAAATATTGTTATAGCTGATATTAACTCATAAATATGTACACTTTTATGACTAAACATAGTGATAGCAAGCAATAATTTAAAATACAAAGCCATAACTTGATAAAATTAAAAATATATATTCAGTTTAAAAACATAAAAAAAAAAAAATGCTGTCCCAGAACTTCCAGTAACTTTGCCTGGCCTTATTTGTAAATGAAAATTGAAAATCTTGATATTAGTTGTTCAGATCCTGCATTTTATGTTTGTTTTTGCTATAAAAAAGATTTAAAACCACAATGTTTGAAACAAATTCAACTGTTTAATTATTCGTTATTTATCTGACTCAACATTAATGTTCTACTGGGCCCAGAAGTGATAAGTGATATTGCATAGTAGCTGTAGAGATATTTCAAGACCATCTTTGTTCTTTAAAGATCATGCTGTTACATGTAGCCCACTTCTTCAGGAAGAAGGTGATATTAGTAGATAAGCATAAATGGAAATGACGTTGAAGTTACACAGCAAATGATGAACTGCTGAAAGAAAACTCCAAGCTTAATTAAAATATACTTAGAAACAAACTATGAAGAGAGAAATGGTAGAATAGATATTTGGCATTGATTTGCAAATCATTATGACATTTCCAACAGATTTTTCAATGATACAAAACATAGAGCTTTACTTAAAAAGAAATGTAAATTTTGACTGAAAATAGCAGATACTCTTAACTGCTATTAAAAAAAAAAAAAAATCAAACATAAATTCAAAGCCATAAAGGAACCTAGCCAGAAACAATGCTTTAAAAGACATGATGTAATATAAAGGAATATTTTTGCCCATCATTTTAAAAAGTGACTATTTTATTGTACAAAGGAATTTCACAAAAAGTGCTTGAATGTAATCCCTGTTTATTGTAATGGGAATACATTATATTAATATTCAGGTTGGAATGGTATTTGTGAGGTACTCAGAAAAGTAATGCCCATGGAATCAATTAAGAATATAGATAAACATCTTGAAAAAGAATATATAATGTGTAGAGCATTGGAAATGCACAAGGAAATTAAATGTTGGATACTGAGGCAAAAAACCCAGAGTAGAAGATGGAATGACCTCAGCATTCTCATGAAAATGTTGAGGTTATCTGGTAATAAACTGGGCACTTAGAGCATTTTCTTTCTTATTTCCTTCCCCCCTTCCCTCCCTCTCTTCCTCCACTCCTTCCTCTCACCCTTCCTTCCTTATTAAAGCAATATTGATTTATAATATTATATAAATTTTATGTGTACAGCATATTATATTTCTACTTCTATATACCCTAAAATGCTCACCACCAATAAATTAGTTTTCATTCTTCACCAGTTGTTTCCCTTTACACATTTTTCCCTCCAGCCCCCCTGCCCCCACCCCTCTGGTAATCACTACTCTGCTCTCTGTATCTAAGTGTTAGATCATTTCTTTTTATTTTTTGTTCTTTATTGACAAAAAAATTGTCTGTAACTTTTCTAAATATTAAGTAAGCTGTAATGCAAAATTTTGTATTAATTTAAATTTATTTTTAGTTCTATGTATGCTTTAGTTATCATTATAATTCCTCTATTGACCCAAAGATTAGAGATTTTATTTTATCTAACATATTTTTGTTATCTTTTCGTTCCTGAGTATTACCATTTTGGCAATGTTAATCAGAGATTTATTATCTAATAAATTTTTTTACATTTTTTTTTGAAATTAACATTATTGCCAGGGATTTGGTCAATTTCATAAACATTTTATGTCTATCTGAATGAAATCTAATGGACCTTGCATCCAAAACTGGATGATGCATTTAGCATTTTAATCATGTTTATATAAAATATAATAATAATAAAGAGGGTGGAAGAATATTTTTGGAGGTGATGGATATATTTATGGCATAGATTTTGGTGATGGTTTCATGGGTGTATAATTATCTGCAAACTTATTAAGTTGTATAAATTAAATATGCACAAATTTTTGCAGGTCAATTATAACTCACTAAAATCACTTAAAAATAAATTCTAAGAATATCATCACACTGTGTAATCATTCTTTTCTTTCTAGAAGCTTTTACTTTGTTTTCATTTCTATGAGAACAGGTATTTTTTATTTCTAGAAAAGATTAAGCTTTAATCTTTCAAATATTGTCTACCCAATTATTTCTAGTTATTTTTAAAAAATGGATACATGTAATGCCATCTCAGTCCTCCATGCCTTGCAATCCCTTTTTTATGCATTCTTCTCTTTGTCTCTGTGTTACATTTTTCATATTTTATATTGATTTGTCATTTTACACATACATATTTATATATACATACATACTCATCAGCTTGTGTCTAACCTGTCATATACACATGTGCGCGCACACACACACATACATATGTATGTTGTATGGTGGTGGTGTGTGTGTGTATGTGTATGTGTGTACTTTGCTCACTTGTGGATTTTCCTCAGAAATTTTCAGTATTCAATTATGGAAATAAAATCCTGTTAGCAATCTAAGTTGGGACTTGTTAGCAATATCTGCACTTTCAGCAGTCAGCATGGGAAACTTATACTGCATATTTTATTCTAATACTTATATCTTCAAATCTATAGCACCTTGTTTTTTTTTTTTTCCAAGTTCCAACAGTATATGCTAACATAGAAATTCATCTTGATTTGTCTTCACATTTTGTTTATTTGGTTACTGCTGCCATTTTTTACTTTGCAGAAAAAAAAAACTTCTTAAGAAGTATTTCACTTTTTACTTTGTGATTAAGTTGAAAATATTCAAAGGAATAGACAATGACATTTTGTAACATATGATATTTTATATCATGAGTCCTAAAATCCTGAAAAAAATGCCAAGGAATCTCTTCATTTTCTGGATGCTTCTATGTAAATGGCTTGCAGGTTGTAATTTGATAATATTATATGAGCTCTTAGTCAGAAAGAGAAAAACAAATACTGTATGCTAATGCACATATATGTAATGTAAAAGAACGGTACTGATAAACCTAGTGGCTGGGCAGGAATAAAGATACAGACCTAGAGAATGGACTTGAGGACATGGGGTTGGGGGAAAGGGAAGCTGGGGTGAAGTGACATTGAGTAGCATTGACATATATACAAACCAAATGTAAAATGGATGGCTAGTGGGAAGCTGCTGCATAGCACAGGGATCAACTTGATGCTTTGTGATGACCTAGAGGAGTGGGATAGAGAGGGTAAGAGGGAGGCACAAAAGGGAGGGGATATGGAGATACATGTATACATACAGCAGATTCACTTTGTTGTACAGCAGAAAGTAACACAATATTGTAAAGCAATTATACTCCAATAAAGTTTTGGAAAAAAAAAAAAGAAAGCATGTGATAGCAATTAGAGCCCACCTAGATAATCCAAGATTATCTGGCTACCTCAAAATGTTCAATTTAATCACATGTTAATCTCATCTACAAAGACTTTTACCTTTTCAGGTAATATTCAGAGATTCCAGTTATTAGCATGTAGCTATCTTTAGGAGTGCTCTTTTTTAGTTACTACATAGATCATGTAGAAATAACTTTCCAGGCACGAGATAGAGCCACTCCTGTCCAGGGTGCCATGGCAGCAAACAGAAACTTAGATATCTTTTTTTTTTTCCCTATTAGGCTAAGTTTACTATTTACATAGTTTTTATCTCCCATAATCTTTCTTTTTTTCTCCCAGTTGTATTGAGATATAAGTGACATAGAGCACTGTATAAGTTTAAGGTGCACAGCATAATGATTTGACTTGTTGTTATCACAATACCTTCAGTGAACATCCATCATCTCATAGGGATACAAAAATTAAAGAAATAGAAAATATTTTTCCTTGTGATGAGAACTCTTAGAATTTACTCTCTTAACATCTTTCATTTATAACATATAGCAGTGTTAATTCTATTTAGCATATTGTATATTATACTTCTAGTACTAATTTATGTTATAACTGGAAATTTGTACCTTTTGACTGCATTCATCCCATTCCCACTCTCTCTACTCTCCCACCTCTGGTAACCACAAATCTGATCATTTTTTCTATGAGTTTACTTTGTTTTTGAAGTGTGATTGACCTACACTATGTTAGTTCCTGTCACACAACAGTTCATATTCCTATACATTTCAAAATGATCACCATGATGTCTAGTTATGATAATGTCACCATACAAAGATATGACAGTTTTCGACTATATTCCATACACTGTTCATTTCATATCCATTGAAACCGCGAATAATCATTAGTCAAATCTATTTCACCTGCCTTCCCTAACAAGGTCATTTTAATTGTTTCTACAAAGACTTGCATATCCCTCTAGGAGAGTGTAGCCTTAACAATAAAGTGTTTTCGCTGGAGTTGTATTCCAGGATCTTGGAGTCAGCTGTCTCTAGTTCTAGCTGAGCTGGTTAAGCTTGGCTAGGATGACCCACCCTCCAACTGGGCACGTGGGAGAACGTGCAGAGGCCTGTAGCTTACTTATACCTATAAGCAGAATGATGATTACCTCCACCTTTTTCCAATCACCTTTCCCCATGTTGCCCATGGTCCTCATGCTCCCTATGCTTCCCAGGCCTCAGCTCACCCTGCTTCTTTATTCTTTATCTCACAAATAGCCAGAGTCCCTTGACTTAGAGGAGGTGGATCTGAGTGTTCTCCAGTTTCGTCACTTTGCTGTCTGATGAATAAATCCTTTTTTTCTGCAAACCTCGGCGTCTCAGCATTTTGGCTTGCTGTACATCAGGCAAAACAAACCTGCTTCGGTAACACCATGACTCATTTATTTTGCAACTGGAAGTTTGTACCTCTTAACCCCTCTCACCTATGTATTCCCTCCCTTCTACTCCCCTCCCCTCTGGCAACTACCTGTTTGTTCTCTGTATCAATTCTGTTTCTGTTTTGTTTGTTCATTTTTCTTATTAGATTCCACATATAAGTTAGATCATAGAGCCTCAACATCAAAAATGCAAACAACCCCATTAAAAAATGGGCAGAGAATCTGAATAGACAGTTTCCCAAAGAAAATATAGAGATGGCCAACAGGTACGTGAAAAGACACTCAACAACATCATCAGGAAAATGCAAATCAAAACCACAATGAGGTATCACCTTACATGTGTCAGAATGGCTATTATGAAAAAGACAACGAATAACAAGTATTGACAAGGCTGTGGAGGAAATGTGGGAGCACTGTTGGTGGGAATGCAAATTGGTGCAGCCACTATGGAAAACAGTATCGATTTTCTTCAAAAAACCCAAAGTTGAACTACCTTATTATCCCTCAATTCACTCCTGGGTATTTATCCAAAGAAAACAAAAACGCTATTTAGAAAAGATATCTGCACCTCTCTGTCCATTGCAGCATTGTTTCCAATAGCGAAGATGTGGAAGCAATCTGTGTTCATTAATAGGTGAATAGATAAAGATGTTGTGTGTGTGTATGTACTTATGTATATAATGAAATATTACTCAGTTTTAAAAAAAGAATGGAATCTTGCCGTTTGCAACAACATGGACCTAGAGAGTATTATGTAAGTAAAGTAAGTCAGACAGAGAACAAAAAGTACTGTGTGAGCTCACTTATATGTGGTATCTTCGATAACTTTCCTGCCCCTGCAAGTGCCCCCACTTCACCAGAAATGTAGCTTATTCAGTCAGCCGATCTCCAAACTCCAAGCCCACTGTGGATGCTACACTTATATCCTCATTCCTTCTCACCCAAACAGGGTGGACTGTGTGCCCCAGCAAATCAGATATTTTCTGTTTTCCTCTTCCTTGTTCTTTATTCTTCACCCTATAAAAGCTTCCTGCCTTCCACCCCATTTTGCACTTCTCCAAAAGGAAACCGTTCACTTCATGAAGTATTAAATAAAATTTGTTTGTATCACCTAATTTGTTTTCTTTAATTATTTTTTAATAGTTTTTGGCTATGAGGATGGGATCTGAAGCTGACCACTGAAGGCCTGTGGGACAAGGAGATGCACAGGCAAGGTGGCCATTGAGCCCTTTGTGTTAAGCGTTCCTCTCATGGATACCAAGGGCTGTGGGTAAGTCACTTTCAGATTTGAGCTCCACTTCCTTGTGTGCAGCTCTCTGATCCAAGCAAAGTTTATTTAAAAAAACATATACAGTTTGATCCTAGGATGTTTTCAGAGTTTTTTTAAGTTTCCAGAAAGGTTCTATGGTCCTGGAAATGTTCTGGTGTAGTTATATTGGGAATCTGATACAGATGCTGTGCAACGGGTGCTGACCACTAGGGAACTCAAAAAGCTTTGAGGTAAATTGACAGCATACATAGCTGGGGGACTTGGGAGAATAAAGACAAGAATTTCAGACTATTTTGACTATCAAAATCAAAATATAAGTATACATGAGTCAAACTATTAAAAGCCATTAGAGCATCCGCCACTATAAAGAAATCTTCCAGTGAAAGGAGTAACAGAGCTATTGCTAATGGCAATCTCAGAAGCTAAAGCCACAAAACTGGTGGGCACAGATCAAGCACTTAAAAGGTATTAGAACTCTTGCCACCTAACTCTAAGGCTCCTGTGCCAGAATAAGTTGGTCACAGAATGGGTTGGATTGGTACTAGGTTATCCACCAACCTCAACATTTCAGTGCAATAAAGGACACTGTAAAACACCACAAGGTCCCCAACCTAGGGGCATATCCGGCTTAGATATTAATTTGGCTCCAAGAGATCCAAGGCTTGGCCAAAGAAAGGGATATCAAGTTTCAAAGAATTGAATGTGCCACCTTCCAGAAGACCTGCTTATTTTATGTCTAGAAACAACATTAATAGAAAACATTGACAAATTCTGGTAGATACTGGGGCTACCGTGTCTACTTTGAACCCCACTTGGTTGGGAGCCTGCAGATGGGATCCTTGGAAATCTGGCAGAAGCCAGCAAAGAGTGAGAATTCATACCAGAATCAGCTCTCCAGGATCTCTGAGTGGATAATGTAAAGTTTCACGTTATCCCTTCCTTTCTAATCTGGACTCTTGTGAATTTGGTTTTGAGGTTCCTGTTGGTTATCAATCTCTTCTACCCCAAAGGACAGCTATTGCCTTCTTATCTGTCTAGGTTTATGTCCTGTGAACTTGGCTTGGCTTTCTGCCTGCCACAGGCTGTTGGTTCTTGCACATGCAAGCAGAGCAACTGTCAGCTTGAGGGCCGAAAACTATAGCTAGACAAAATTGTGAGTTGCACTTCTTTTGTGGCTACTGATTGTTGCCAGATCTTAGAGGAATTGTTTGTGTCTTTCTTTTGGCTATCTTTAGGACTGGCTCTGGATCTTGGGAGGATAGTATCTATTGTTATCTCTGTTTCAGAATTTATCAGCAAGAAAGTTAAGATGATGGTTAGCTTTTTAATGTCTCATGAAATTTTCATGAGCGATCTAAACATAATTGTTAACAACAAGTAAATAGATATAAATAAAAGTTTATAAATGAATTTTTCAACAATCTTTGTTTGATAGTATGTCTATTTAAAAAGTTTCCAAAATCTTTTTGATAACCTTAAAATTACAAGGCTAAGACAAGTTAATTGTTGGATATTTATTGAATATTTAGATCATTTCCAAAAGAGATAAAATACTGAAACATTAATTACTGAACATAGTTTTATCTACTTTTGGCTTCTTCTTATAGAGGAAATAAACATATTTTAGTATATTAGTAAGCATATTTTGTGCCACATTGAAAAAAATTTACAGTGAGGAAGAATATACTTCTTGAAATTATGAAGTGTATTTATAAATTTGCCAGTCCACAAAATGCTAGTGTAACAGACAATCCACAATTGCTTACTTCTCAGTTTTCACTACGAATAAAGAATTCTAAGGGTTAAGAATTCTAATCAATGTAAAACTACTTAGAAATAATAAGGGTAAAATGAGACAACTGTGTGTGAAAAGTAGGTGAGAAAAGTAAAATGACTGGTTGTTCCAGAATGAGAAAAAAAGAAATAGGACAAAATTTGAATGGATATAAAAAAGCTGTAGAAAGTTTCTGGAAAAGGGATCTTGGGAAGGCAGTTTTACTTGTGGTCAAGCTGGCTAAGATTGGAATGGATTTAAGTTTTTAAAAAATGAGTTTTAATATCTAAAGTACACTGGTGCAAAATTGGAATTTTTGTTATTGGTTTGCTCTTAACAAAATATTACAGAGGTTTTCCTTTATGTTTTAAGTAATCTGCCTGGAGAGCAAAGATTTTGTCTTACCAAAATAATTTACTGTGCTTCACATTATCTTTATCAGATCTTTGATTACTTAAGAGAACTTTCTTCTTGGTATTAAAAGAGCTAAGTTTTGTTTACAACTATGTAACTTTCTATATTTGCCTTTAAGATATTTGTAACATTGCCTATGTGGATATTTTTAATAAACTACCCCCCCTCCGCCCACACACAGACCCCCACACCCGCCAAAAGAAATCCAGTTCTAAATGAAGACTTTTTTTTTATTGGAATATAATTGCTTTACATACTTGTACCAGTTTTTGAGGTACACCAATGTCAATCATCTGTATTTATACACATATCCCTGTATTCCCTCCCTCCCTTGACACCCCCCCATCCCAGTCCATCATCCATCATCGAGTTGAACTCCCTTTGTTATACAACAACTTCCCACTGGCTATTTTACGGTTGGTAGTATATATATATATATGTCTATGCTACTCTCTCACTTTGTCTCAGCTTCGCCTTCACCCCCCGCACCTCCAAACCTCGAGTTCTCCAGTCCATTCTCTGCATCTGCGTCCTTATTCTTGTCTTGTCACTGAGTTCATCAGTACCATTTTTAGATTCCGTATATATGAGTTAGCATACAATATCTGTCTTTCTCTCTCTGACTTACTTCACTCTGTATGACAGACCCTAGGTCTATCCACCTCATTACATATAGCTCCATCTCATTCCTTTTTATAGCTGAGTAATATTCCATTGTATATATATGTGACATCTTCTTTATCCATTCATCTGTGGATGGGCATTTAGGTTGCTTCCATGTCCTGGCTATTGTAAATAGTGCTGCAATAAACATTATGGTACATGTTTCTTTTGGAATTATGATTTTCTCTGGGTATATGCCCAGGAGTGGGATTACTGGATCATATGATAGTTCTATTTTTAGTTTTTTAAGGAACCTCCACACTGTTTTCCATAGTGGCTGTACCAACTTACATTGCCACCAACAGTGCAGGAGGGTCCCCTTTTCTCCACACCCTCTCCAACATTTCTTGTTTCCAGATTTTGTGATGATGGCCATTCTGACCATTGTAAGGTGATACCTCTTTGTGGCTTTGACTTGCATTTCTCTAATGATTAGTGATATTGAGCATCTTTTCATGTGTTTGTTGGCCATCTGTACGTCTTCTTCGGAGAAATGTCTATTTAGGTCTTCTGCCCATTTGTGGATTGGGTTATTTGCTTTTTTGGTATGAAGCTGCATGAGCTGCTTGTATATTTTGGAGGTTAATCCTTTGTCCGTTGTTTCATAGGCAACTATTTTCTCCCATTCTGAGGGTTGTCTTCTTGGCTTGTTTATGGTTTCTTTTGCTGTGCCAAAGCTTTTAAGTTTCATTAGGTCCCATTTGTTTATTCTTGATTTGATTTCCATGATTCTAGGAAGTGGGTCAAAAAGGATCTTGCTTTGATGGATGTCATAGAGTGTTCTGCCTATGTTTTCCTCTAGGAGTTTTATAGTGTCTGGCCTTACATGTAGGTCTTTAATCCACTTGGAGTTTATTTTTGTGAATGGTGTTAGGAAGTGATCTCATTTCATTCTTTAACATGTAGCTGTCCAATTTTCCCAGCACCACTTATTGAAGAGGCTGTCTTTTTTCCATTGTATACTCGTGCCTCCTTTGTCAAAGAGAAGGTGCCCATATGTGTTTGGGCTTACTTCTCAGTTCTCTATTCTATTGCATTGGTCTTCCTTTCTATTTTTGTGCCAGTACTATACTGTCTTGATCACTATGGCCTTGTAGTATAGTTTGAAGGCAGGAAGCCTGATTCCACCAACTCCATTTTTCCTTCTCAAGATTGCTTTGGCTATTCGGGGTCTTTTGCATTTCCATATGAATCGTAAGATTTCTTGCTCTAATTCTGTGAAAAATGCCATTGGTAATTTCATCGGGATTGCATTGAATCTATAAATTGCTTTGGGTAGTACAGTCATTTTCACAATGTTGATTCTTCCAATCCAAGAACATGGTATGTCCTTCCATCTGTTTGTGTCGCCTTTGATTTCTTTCATCAGTGTCTTAAAGTTTTCTGCATACAGATCTTTTTCCTTCTTAGGCAGGTTTATTCCTAGGTATTTTTATTCTTTTTGTTGCAATGGTAAATGGGAGAGGTTCCTTAATTTCTCTTTCTGCTCTTCCATTGTAAGTGTGTAGAAATGCAAGAGATTTCTCTGCATTAATTTTGTATTCTGCTACTTTACTAAATTCATTGATTAGTGCTAGCACTTTTCTGGTAGAGTCTTTAGGGTTTTCTGTGTATAATATCATGTCATCAGCAAAGAGTGACAATTTTACTTCTTCTTTTCCAATTTGGATTCCTTTTATTTCTTTTTCTTCTCTGATTGCTGTGACTAAACCTTCCAAATCTAGGTTGAAAAATAATGGTGAGAGTGGACACCCTTGTCTTTTTCCGGTTCTTAGAGGGAATTCTTTCAGTTTTTCCCCATTTAGAACGATGTTGGTTTTTGGTTTCTCATTTATGACTTTTATTATGTTGAGGTAATTTCCTTTTATACCCATTTTCTGGAGAGCTTTTATCATAAATGGATGTTGAATTTTGTCAAAAGCTTTTTCTGCATCTATTGAGATGGTCATATGGTTTTTATCCTTCAATTTGTTGACATGAGGAATCACATTGATTGATCTGCGTATATTGAAGAATCCTTGCATCCCAGTGATAAACCCTACTTGATCATGGTGTATGTTTTTTTATTGTGCTGTTGGATTCTCTTAGCTAGTATTTTGTTGAGGATTTTTGCATCTATATTCATCAGTGATATTGGTCTGTAATTTTCTTTTTTGTGTGACATCTTTGCCTGTTTTTGGCATCAGGATGATGGTGGCCTTGTAGAATGAGTTTGGGAGTGTTCCTCCTTCTGCAATATTTTAGAAGAGTTTGAGAAGGATAGGTGTTAGCTCTTTTCTAAATGTTTGATAGAATTCACCCATGGATTCATCTGGCCCTGGGCTTTTGTGTGTTGGGAGATTTTTAATCACAGCCTCAATTTCTGTACTTGTGATTGGTCTGTTCATATTTTCTATTTCTTCCTGGTTCAGTCTTGAAAGATTGCATTTTTCTAAGAATGTATCCATTTCTTCCAGGTTATCCAATTGATTGGCATGTAGTTGCTTGTAGTAGTCTCTCATGATCTTTTGTATTGCTGTGGTGTCCATTGTTACTTTTCCTTTTTCATTTCTAATTCTGTTGATTTGCGTCTTCTCCCTTTTTTTCTTGATGAGTCTGGCTAATGGTTTCTCAATTTTGTTAAACTTCTCAAAGAACCAGTTTTTAGTTTTATTAATTTTTGCTATTGCTTCCTTCCTTTCTTTTTCGTTTATTTCTGCTCTGATCTTTATGGTTTCTTTCCTTCTGCTCACTTTGGGGTTTCTTTGTTCTTCTTTTTCTAATTTTTTCAGGTGAAAGGTTAGTTGTTTATTCGATATTTTTCTTGATTTTAAGGTAGGACTGTGTTGCTATAAACTTCCCTCTTAGAACTGCTTTTGCTATGTCCCATAGGTTTTGGGTTGTTGTGTTTTCATTGTCGTTTGTTTCTAGATTTTTTTGATTTCCTCTTTGATTTCTTTAATAATTTCTTCGTTGTTTCATAGTGAATTGTTTAGTCTCCATGTGTTTGTATTTTTTGCAGTTTTTTTTCCTGTAATTGATATCTAGTCTCATGGCATTGTGGTCTGAGAAGATGCTTGATATGATTTCAATTTTCTTGAATTTGCCAAGGTTTGATTTGTGACCCAAGATGTGATCTATCCTCAAAAATGTTCTGTGTGCACTTGAGAAGAAAGTGTATTCTGTAGTTTTGGGATGGAATGTCCTATCAATATCAATTAAATCAAGATGGTCTAATGTGTCATTTAAAGCTTGTGTGTCTTTATTTATTTTCTGTTTGGATGATCTGTCCATTGATGTAAGTGGGGTGTTCAAGTCTCCCACTATTATTGTGTTACTGTCGATGTCCCTTTTTATAGCTCTTAGCATTTGCCTTATGTATTGAGGTGCTCCTATATTGGGGGCATAGATATTTACCATTGTGATATGTTCTTCTTGAATGGATCCCTTGATCATTAGGTAGTGTCCTTCCTCGTCTCTTGTAATAGAATTTACTTTAAAGTCTATTTTGTCTGATATGAGTAGTGCTACTCCAGCTTTCTTTTGACTTCCATTTGCATGGAATATCTTTTTCCATCCCTTTACTTTCAGTCTATATGTATCCCTTGGTCTGAAGTGGGTTTCTTGTAGGCAGCATATAGAAGGGTCTTGTTTTTGTGTGCATTCAGCCAGTCTGTGTCTTTTGGTTGGAGTATTAATCCATTTACATTTAAGGTGATTATTGACATGTGTTTTCCGATTACCATTTTCTGAATTGTTTTGGATTTGTATTTGTAGGTGTTTTCCTTTTCTTGTGTTTCCTACATAGAGAAGTTCCTTTTGCAATTACAAGGCTGGTTTGGTGGTGCTGAATTCTCTTAGCTGTTGCTTGTCTGTAAAGCTTTTGATTTCTGTGTTGAATCTGAGTGAGATTCTTGCTGGGTAGAGTATTCTTGGCTGTAGGTTTTTCTCTTTCAGGACTTTCAGTATATCCTGCCATTCCCTTCTGGCCTGCAGAGTTTCTGCAGAAAGATCTGCTGTTATCCTTATGGGTTTTCCCTTATATGTTATTTGTTGCTTTCCACTTGCTGCTTTTAATATTTTTTCTTTGTGTTTCATGTTCATTAGTTTGATTAATATGTGCCTTGGTGTATTTCTCCTTGGGTTTATTCTGTATGGGACTCTCTGTGCTTCTTGGACTTGGTTAATTATTTCCTTTCCCATGTTGGGGAAGTTTTCCACTATAACCTCTTCAAATATTTTCTCAGACCCTTTCTTTTTTTCTTCTTCTTCTGCGATGCCTATGATTCAAATGTTGATATGCTTAATGTTATCACTGAGGTCTCTAAGACGGTCTTCTATTCTTTTTTTTTTTTTTTAAGAACTTTTATTGAGATGCAGTTAACAGACAATAAACAGCATATATTTGGAGTGTACAATTCGGTATCCCAGTCTCCCTATTCATTCCCCCCCAACCCTCCCCTCTTTCCCCACTTGGTGTCCATATGTTTGTTCTCTACATCTGTGTCTCTGTTTCTGCCTTGCATTTCCTCTTTCATAGTTGTTAGCATTTGCCTTATGTATTGAGGTGTTCCTATATTGGGTGCATATATATTTATAATTGTTATCTCCTCTTCTTTGATGGATCCCTTGATCTTTATGTAATGTCCTTTCTTGTCTCCTGTAACATTTTTTATTTTAAAGTCTATTTTATCTGGCATGCGTATTGCTACTCCAGCTTTCTTTTGATTTCCATTTGCATGGAATATCTTTTTCCATCCCCTCACTTTCAGTCTTTATGTGTCCCTAGGTCTGAAGTGGATCTCTTGTAGACAGCATATATATGGGTCTTGTTTTTGTATCCATTCAGCCAGTCTGTATCTTTTGGTTGGTGCATTTAGTCCATTTACATTCAAGGTAATTATCGATATGTAGTTCCTATTACCATTTTCTTAATTGTTTTGTTTTTGTAGGTCTTTTTCTTCTCTTACGTTTCCCGCTTAGAGAAGTTCCTTTAGCATTTGTTGTAGGGTTGGTTTGGTGGTGCTGAATTCTCTGAGCTGTTGCTTGTCTGTAAAGCTTTTGATTTCTCCATGGAATCTGAATGAGATCCTTGCTGGGTAGAGTATTCTTGTTTGTAGGTTCTTCCCTGTCATCTCTTTAAACATATCGTGCCACTCCCTACTGGCTTGCAGAGTTTCTGCTGAGAAATCAGCTGTTAACCTTATGGGAGTTTCCTTGTGTGTTATTTGTCATTTTTCCCTTGTTGCTTTTAATAACTTTTCTCTGTCTTTAATTTTTGTCAATTTGACTAGTGTATGTCTTGACGTGTTTCTTCATGGGTTTATCCTGCCTGGGACTCTCTGCGCTTCCTGCACTTGGGTAGCTATTTCCTTTCCCATGTTAGGGAAGTTTTCATCTATAATCTCTTCCAGTATTTTCTCAGGTCCTTTCTTTCTCTTGTCTCCTTCTGGGACCCCTATAATGTGAATGTTGGTGCATTTAACATTGTCCCAGAGGTCTCTTAGGCTGTCTTCAGTTCTTTTCATTCTTTTTCCCTTATTTTTTTCCTCATCAGTGATTATCACCATTCTGTCTTCCAGGTCACTTATTTGCCCTTCTGCCTCAGTTAATCTGCTATTGGTTCCTTCTAGTGTATTTTTCATTTCAGTTATTGTGTTGCATATCTCTGTTTGTTTGCTCTTTACTTCTTCTAGTTTTTTGCTAAACATTTCAATCTTTGCATCCAGTCTTTTTTCAAAGTCCTGGATCATCTTCACTCTCATTATTCTGAATTCCTTTTCTGGAAGGGTTTCTATCTCCTCTTCATTTAGTTGTTTTTCTGGGGTTTTATCCTTTCCCTTCATCTGGTACAAAGTCCTCTGCTTTTTCATTTTCTCTCTCTTTCTGTGGCTTTGGTTTTCAGTTCTACAAGACGAAATAATCTGTCTTCTATTCTTTTTATTCCTTTTTCTTTTTCCTGCTTTGTGGCAGTAATTTACCCCATTCTATCTTCCAACTCACTTATTCATTCTTCTGCCTCAATCATTCTGCTGGTTATACCATCTAGAGTATTTTTAATTTCAGTTATATAGTTATCCATTGCTGTTTGTTTGTTCTTTAGTTCTTCTGAGTTCTTATGAACTGTTTCTTGTACTTTCTCTATTTTGTCATTGCAATTTTGTATCATTTTTATTATCATTACTCTGAATTATTTTCAGGCATTTTTCCTATTTCCACTTCATTTATTTGGTCTTGTGGGGTTTTTTCCTGCTCCTTTGCCTGCATGGTGTTTATTTGTTTACTCATGGTAGTCTAAACTTCTGGGGTTGCTTGTCCTGGTGATAGAGGTGTTTATAGAAGACCGTCCAAGCCCCAGACTAATGGCTGAGTGTTTGGTTAAACAAATACTAAGTCTAGGAAACACATACATGTATAAGACACACAATTACTGAAGCCATTAGGACATAAGGCTCTGGAAAGACCTGACAGAAGAACCCCAGTATGCTATCAGATATTCAAAGAGAAAAGCAACAGAAATTGAAAACCAAAACAGAACAAAACAGAAACAAAAGCAAAAACAAACAGAGAAACAAATAACACCTTACACATACAAACACAAATCCAGGGAGGTATTGAAAGATAGGATCAAATATAAAAAAGAGCTAGAGTACCACCAGACAGAATGAAGATTCTCAGAATGAAATAAGACAATTGTACTAAGAACTAAGATAAAGACAAAAACCTCATATTAAATATCAAGATGGTGTGTCATCTGGAGAATAGAGCAAGGAGTCTGAGCCCATTGATGGTGTTGCTTATATGTATGTTAAGATAAAATAAACTAAAAATGGATGGAAGACAGGGGAACAGAAGAGCACAGTGTGACTGGAAATATGCAAATAAAAAGAAAGGAATAGAAATGTATAAAAGTAGAGATGAAAGGAAGATAGGAGTGATATACAGTCTGTACTACCAAAAACTTAGCTAGAAATAGAAGTATATAAAAAGGCAAAAAAATAAAAATAGAATAAAAAAGTTATATAACTTGGAGATCTCTTAGGACTAAGATCGTAATTAATAAAGAAAAAAAAAATCCAGAACTGATCCCAGAATGGACCAGTCCAATAGAATTGATACTAATATTTCTGTTTCCTTAGAGTCTCAGCTGTAAGTGTCCTTCTACTAGCCTTGGATTTTTTGTATTATTCTGTGACCAGCAGAGCTTCCTTTATTGTTCGTTTGTAAGCATTGGTGTGTGGGGAGGGAGAGGGTACAATAGTGGCTCCTTCCACTGGGAGTGAGTGAGCAGTGGCACACTGTCGTTTCAGCTGGGCTTGGAGGTGCCTGTTGCAGAGGGACTCCGGTGGCTCAGGTGTAAACCAAAAGTCTCAGAGTTGGGCCTTTCTCTGGTTTTTTTTTTATTTTAATTTTTTTCTCGGCAGCCTCCCTGCTGCTGGCATTCCAAGCCTGCTCTCGTCTTCCTGCAGGGGCTTTATGCTAGCCCCTCCCAAGGGCCTGAGGGTACTTGTTATCCCTGAGTTCCTTAGGTGGCCCACAGGGGTCTCTCCACTGCCTGTTGCAGGCACCAAAAGAGAGAGAGAGAGGCTATGCCTACAGCTCCTCCTCCCCCTCCCGTCAGCCTGCAGCATCCAGCTGCCATCATGGCTGGTCAGCTCTCAGGGGCAGGCACTCCTCGCCATGGACCTCTTCCCTCCTGTCCTTTCGGTCTGTCACCTTACTGGCAACAATTTTTCTCACCCTGAACTAACTCTCCAGTTCCCACACTCCTGCTCCTGGACCCTCTGTTCAGCTGTGAATTGACGTCTTAGTCCAGGAACACTGAGCTGTAGTGCGGACCCTCCATGTGTTTCTCACTCCCTCCCTGCCACAGCTCAGCCGCTTCACCCTCTTTGAGCCATCATTGATGTCTCCCTACCAGTTATGTCAGGATCCTTGTGGTCCTTTCTGGTGTCCGAGGTCATTTGTTGGTGTCCAGTTGGTTCTCTGTGGGAATTATTGCATCTTTTGGTGCATTCCCAATGCATCTGTGGAGATGGTTTCATCCCACGTCCCTCTACTTTGCCACTATCTTTTCTCAGTGAAGACTTTTTGAACTTGAACTACCTTTGGCATTTTCCAGAGGGCCCCTGAGACAAGATTTGTCTCTCATGTCCTTAAGATGGCCTAAAATTTTGTATGTGTTCTGGCTTCTTATTAAATCTCTGATAGTCTCTCCTACTGTTTTCCCTTTTAAACATACCTTTTAAGCCACCCTGACTTCCATGAAAAACATATCAGGCAAGTGACAGCCTTGTTCTAATTGTCCTCTTTGCCTATCTTGTTCTTGCCTGAAAGAAATGCTTAACTATCTCTCCCAGATCTTTCAAATCTTCTTTGTTATATGACATTCTGAATTCATGGGGTTTACCCTGAACACTTTATTTATAATTTAACCTGATTCCTGCACGTGTCTTCCAATTGGGAACCTCAAGTTGTAAGATGTATCAGTGCTTTATTTCTTTTTATAGATGTATAATACTTCATCAAAGGTATATGCAACAATTTATCAGTTCATCAGATGACGGGCATTGGGTTGCTTCAGCCTTTTGGGTATTGTAAATAGTGCTGCTATGAACTTGTGTACACTTGAATTTGAGTATGTGCTCTCAGTTCTTTTGAATATGTATCTCAGAATGGAATTGCTGAGTCATATCTAATTCCATGTTTAACTTTATTGAAAAAACTCCAAGCTACCTTCTTTATAGTTGAACCATTTTGCATTCCCAACAGTGATGTATTAAGTTTCCAATTTCTCCACATCCTTGCCAACACTGGTAAGGTTCCAGATAGTTTTGGATTTTATTTGTTTGTTTTTAATTATTGTCATCCTAGGCATGAAGTAGTAGCTCTCTGTTATTTTGATTTGCATTTCCCTAATGACTAAAACATTGAGCATCTTTTCAAATGTTGGCCACCTGTATTTCTTATCTGGAGGAATATATTCAAGTTATTTGCCCATTTTTAGATTGAATTGATAGATTTTTACCACTCAATGATAAAATATTTATGTATTTTGGATATTAGACCCTTATGCTTTTCAAGTATTTTCTCCTATTTTATAGGATGTCTTTACATTTTCTTGATAATATCCTTTGATATACAAAAGCTTTTAATTTTGATAAAGTCCAATTTATCTACTTTTGTTGCTTGTACTTTTGTTTCATAACTAAAAATCCATTGCCCAACCCAAGATGCTAATAATTTATACCTAGAATTTCTTGTAAGATTTATATGGCTTTAAGTATGGCAGTTACATTGTTAATCCACTTTAGTTAACTTTTATATATGATGTGAGGTAGAGGTCCAAGATCATTCTTTTGCATGCTGATATCTAGTTATCTGAGCACCATTTGTTGAGGAGAATATTCTTTCCCCATTGAATAATATTGGCACTCTCTTGGAAAGTTAATTAACCATAGGTGTATTATTTCTGGACTCTAAATTCTATTCCATTTGCTAATCACACTGCTTTTATCTATGCTTATGCCAGCACCACATTGTTTTTATTACTGTAGCTTTGTATTGTTTTGAAATCAAGAACTGTAAGTCCTCCAAATTTGTTCTTTCAAAGATTGTTTTGGTTATTTGGTGTCCCGCTGAATTCCATATGAATTTGATGGTTGGGTTTTACATTTCTGCAGAAAGGTTGTTGGAATTTTACAGGGGTTAAAAGTATTGGGGGTATATTACCTTTTTAACAATATTAAACCTTTCAATAGATGGATATGTGTTGTCTTCATTTATTTAGGCCTTTATTTCTTTTAGCTATTTGTGTAGTTTTTAGTGTACAATTACTTTAACTTAATGGTTAAGTTTATTCCTAGTTATTTTGTTCCCTTAGATGCTATTAATGAAATTGCTTTCTTAATTTTCTTTTCAGATTGTTCATTACATGTTTATAGAAACATAATTGATTTTTGTGTGTTGATGTTTTACCCTGCTATTTTCTGAATTTTTTATTAGTTCTGGTGGCATCCTTTTGTATTCACTGCATTTTCTATATATAGGAATATGTCATCTGTGAATAGGGATCATTTTACTTCTTCCTTTTCATTTTGGATGCCTTTTATTTCTTCTCTTTTCTAATTGTTCTGGCTAGAAATTCCAGTACGATGTTGAATAGCAATGATTCAAGAGGCATCCTTGTGTTGTTTCTTTATATATAATCTTCTCTCCTATTACACCGAAGAGGAGAGGTCATTTACAAAAGTGTTTAAATACATGCAATAAAATTAAAATATATAACTGGTGCAGGGAAAGTGTACATAAGATAAAAAGTATCATGAATGAGGGCAGCCTGAAAGATATTGAAAGATATGGACTTACAGTATTCTAATATAGGGCTGCAAATTAGGCTCTCCACTTTTCTGACATCCAAAGGAAAATGGGGAAAATCTCAGTTCTGTTGTTTAAGGAAAAAAGCGAAACGGTTATTTGGGTGGAAGGAATGACTTCCTTGACATCTCAGTCTGTAAACCTTTTCTTCTATGAATTGTTTGGGGTTGGTAATATTCTCTAACATACTTTAAAATAATTCAGTAGTGAATATGTAATAAATTATTATAGGAATTTCTAATGCAGGATAAAGACACAAACCGTTAAAAGCAATGGAGGAATAGAGATAGAAGCAGCAAGGTAAAATTAGTTTTAAAGAATCAGAGCATATCTTTGTGAGGCTGCCCTGATGAGAAAGAGAAAGTGCTGGGCAGTCATGGGATTGGACTGTGGCTAGACCAGATTATTTACTTTCAATTGAATGAGAACAGCCTGGTGGTTGTTCAGACTATCAGAAACCAGTGCGTTGTGTGTCTGGTGGGCAGGGGGATGGAAATGTAAAAGATTCGTAAGAGGCAGAAATCTGGGCCTTTCATTAGCAAAACTTGCTTCACTTTGATAATCAAACTTGGAGAATGTAAACTTTGTAAGATGTATCAATTTCTTAAATATATTACTCATTAAGCTTTGCTGATTTTGAGATGACAAACTCATTATTCGTGTGTGTATGTGATTTTGGTTGTTTTATGTTTTGCTTTGTTTTAGCCATTTAATGACATTTTGCCATTATACCTGAAAATCTAAACATCTAGACTCCTATCACTTCAAATTCACAATAAATATGATTTTTAGGATACTCCATCACTACATTTAAAACAGAATTGTATGAAAAAATGAAAACATCTGTTGAACATTTCATTCCTCTCTGAGGCATAGTCTGAAATATCAGTAATAAATATTAAGTTCATTGGTGTGTAGATTATTAACAGTTATTATTTCTAAAAGTAATAGAGAAACTAATAGAGAGATGATTCTGATGCTCATCTGCTTCTTCCTGCCTGGCTTTTGCTGATGACCTATCACAGTATTGTGTGATAGCTTCTAGACAAATAAGGAAAGAGTCATATGTTCTTGTCTCCTTGTCTAAGCTCATTAGAGATAATTTCTATTTGATCCTCTAATTATGTGACTAATAAAAATTAATGAAATGTTGTATTTTCTCCTCACATTTACTTAGCTACATTTTCATAGGACTCTAAACTCAAGGGCAAGGGGAGAACAGTGTGTACAATTCTATAAAGCAACTCTATGTGTTCTTTAATTTAAATATATAGTAAGCTTTGGAAGGAGGTAGAGATGACTAGGAAGGGATATAATTTTGGCAGACATTTTTTGCCAATGAAAGAAGGAAATACTGGTTAGTTTTGGCTCTATTTTTTAAAATTATGTTCTTAGTTAAACTATGTAAGGATTTTTGCATATCAAAGATCTCTGGTGGTATTTACTTTGTGTCTTATTTTACTTGTTTAATAAAAGCAAAAAACTAATAAATTAGTCCTTTTTATGAATTTTATGTATGTTTCAATATATTGCAACCCATTGAATATTTTCAACTCAGAACTTCTAGAGAGTACAGAGTTCTTATTCTGCTCCAATGAATATATCCAGGTATAATAAACTGTTGTCCTATAAGCATGTTACTTTCTTGTCCATTCAGTTTTATATATATTGCACTGGAATCTTGCATATAGTCTCCTCCCCTACTGCTCCATGTCATAAAAATATACAAGGTTACTATGGAAATCATGGGATATTTTACTGCTGCTCCCAACATAGAAAACTTGATTCTTAAAATTCAAGGAAAAGGCATATTGTCATAGCCTTAAGGTCATTTTTGAATTGTAATTAATCAGTGTCAGCCATATAGACAGAACTGGATAGAATACACATGCCTAAGTCATACTGTAGACCTACTTAATCAGAAACTCCTGGGGAAGTTATAGCATGTGCATGTTGAAAAGAAGTCCTTCAGATGTTTTAGAATTATTAAGAAAACCCTAGAGTTGGTAGTACTCTCAGGAGAGGAAACAGGATCAGAAAGTACAATAAAGCATGAAGATGGGGATAGCTGATAAAAAAAGAGGGTATAAATCATAGAATATATAAAAATAAAATAAAAGAAGAAATGCATAAAAATGGAAGTTGTATGACATAAAGTGACTGAATTACCAGACCAGAAGTAGACCTAATGAGGAAAACATTAAACAGGATTTAAATGTAAAGTTGGGCAAAGCCTTTATCTTAACTTAGAATAAAACTTGTAGAGGTCAGGATTCCTGTCTATATTCAACTTCTTAACCACCACAGTCTTCCACATATGTGATACTCACT
This sequence comes from Hippopotamus amphibius kiboko, assembly GCF_030028045.1. Lineage (NCBI taxonomy): Eukaryota > Metazoa > Chordata > Mammalia > Artiodactyla > Hippopotamidae > Hippopotamus > Hippopotamus amphibius. The sequence goes on along the minus strand of NC_080189.1, from coordinate 31,890,130 downwards.
ACATATTTCTAGGGTGGACAAATGCTCTTTAACTAGTAAAGCACAAGTAAATTCAAACAGAAGTGGAGAAAGCACTGATTGTACTTGCGTCACTGTTCCAGGTATACAGAGAGCCCATCTGTTGTACCAGATGCCTGGTGGTTGATTGGACAACAAACCTGTGGGAGGCAAAAAGTGTCTCTTTCCAAGAAGGCCACCAGGAAAAAGTCTAATGCAACTGTGCCAGGACTATCCCTAACTACCATCAATAGCCTCACAATCATATTGAGTTCCCTAATTTAACCAGAAAGCTTCTGCAAATGTGTGGAGAGATAATTGGGCTGCATTTTACAGTTTAAAATAAACAATCCTTGAACATTTTTGATAAAAGTTAATTTACATGTGCTTTAAGCAAATGCTCTGTGTTTGCTATGCTTTCCTTTAAACATACTAAGACATCAGTTGCTTCTATAAATACTTCAGTATGCAATATTTCTAAATTAACCCTTAATTTTTGAGTATTTGATTTGGGTAGTGTATACATTCTCCTAAGTTTAAACATATTTCATTTAGCTATAACTATAAAAGCCTGTGGCTTGTAGAATAATAATCTAATGATTTAGTTTTCTATTTTAGATTATCATTTCTCACCTGTAAGTAACAGGATTCTGAAAAAAATGCAGACAATTGCATTAAATTTAGTGTTGTGTTCTCTAGATTATTAAACCAATGTCACTATTGCAAAATATTTTGCCTTAATAACAAAACAAATGTTTGTTATGTAATCCTAAAAAGTCTTATTTATATGTGTGTTTTTCTCTCTTTAACTTACTTTTCATAAGAACTGATAACTTACAATAAAGTAATACATTCCTTATGATGTTAGTCAGCTTTCTGACTTTTGTGCTTTTTGTGTGTGTTTTATTTTGTTTTGTTTTGTTTTGGAGAAAGGGAATTACCTCTTAATATGTTTTGAGTCACACCATGGTCCCTTCCTCATGCAGTTGTGAATATTGGCCTTATTGACAAAAATGGGAAAAATAGTACCATCTATATCTAAAGGCATGGTTAATACTGTCCGTCAGGTGTCATTAACCCTAGAATCTTTCCATGCAGTAAGAAGGTTTAGGATTTCTTCTCCTTGTTTTACTTCAGTGAAAACCTAGTATCCCATCTATTCTTTAGTAGTAAGCCAGAGGAAGATAAATTTGGTTTTTGAGAGGTATTTGGTTTTAATATGTATTTTATAAGTATTTCACAGGTTAACTTACACAGTATTGAAGTCTAAGAAAATTAAGTAGTGGTCTGAAACAGAATGAGACATATCAATCACAGTCTTTGCTTTTAAGTAGAGTAGTGGCTTAGAAGGGGCGATTACAGAAACATTCTATTTGGAGAGTTTATACCAGAGAATATTGACCTATTGTTTCTCACAATATGGAGGAAAATCATTTAAATTACATTTTAAATGAAACAGTATCATAATAATTTTCTAAGAACTGTTATTAAATTGTTTGTCTAGAGATATTCAAAAAGAAAATGACATTATTCTACTCAGATTGGTTCACAGATAACTAACCAAAGATTTTTGAAAGATGTAACTGAACTTGTCACATTTTTTAACATTAGTTTTATAGAAAGGTAAATGTTTTATTTTTACTAAATTTATATATAACATAAGTTAAAAAATAAGCCTAAAAATAATAGTGATAGCATCTAATATAGATTTTTTTCTAGAATCTGTTTTGCTTCCTTTTTATTTTGGGGGAAGCATATGTAGAGGTACTGCATCAAAGTTTGATAGTTATATTGGCATTGAAGCACACAGATCTGAATTCAAACATTGGCTCCTTCTTCTAATAATATTTGACCTTGGTTAGGACACTTCATACCATTAAGGCTATCTCCTCAGCAGTGAATGATCCAAGTTGTTTTGATAATAAATATATATATAATCTACTTTAAATATATAAGTAAATTGACCTATCTGGAGCTAATTATTATCCTGTATGAAAATCTGCCTCTGTCCATTTTTCCTCCAACTTTACTGAGACATAATTGACATGACAGTCTGTAAGTTTAAGGTGCACAATGTGATGGTTTGGTACATATATATTATGAAATGATATCCACAATAAGGTTAGTTAACACTACTCACCTTGCATAATTTTACCATTTTATTGTTGTTTTTTATGATGAGAACATTAAAGTTCTGCTCTCATAGTAACTTTCAAGTATACAATACAGTATTATTAACTATAATAACCATGCTATACATTAGATCCTGGAACTTGTTCATCTTATAACTGGAAGTTTTTGCCCTTTGACCAATATCTCCCCATCTCCTGCACCCCTCAGCCATTCTACTCCTTGTTTCTATGAGTTTGATGTTCTTAGATTCTGCATATAAGTGAGGTGATTTAGTATTTATTTCTCTGTCTTACCTATTTCACTTAGCATAATGCTCTTGAGGTCCATCCATGTTGTTGCAAATGGTAGGATTTCGTTCTTTTTTATGGCTAAATAATCCATATATATTTATATATAATATTAATACATTTTATATCACATTTTATAGATATAAATTATATAGGACACATGTGCCAAATGGTAAGACTCTTGGGGGCTATCTTTGAATTCTGTCTACAATAGAAACTTTTAAATTCACTTGTTTTTAAATGTAGATTCAGAAAGGAATCTTTTCATTATTTCTAAAACTCATTTCTTTGTAGAAATAAGTGAATATAGACTTACAGCATTTATTAATATTAATGCTTATCCTCAAATTTATAAACACTATTTATGTCACCCAACTATAAAATCAGTACTAGAGATCAAAACACATGCAAATACAGAATTACCTTATATCTTTAGACACTGAAGCTGGATGAATCATTATTTTTTATTTATGGATTTTTTGATGGATTGAGATTATAAATATCAAATTGTATCACATAATTTAATATGGAAATATCACTATACCATTATTTCCATATATAGTGGTCTGGAGTATATCCTATGTTGAAAGGTAATGTATATTCTTTGTACTATAACATCTCAATAGCACAAACACCTGTTAGACAGGAGCATAAGTGAAAATCCAACATTATGATGAAAAAGAAAGGAGTTTTAAACTAATACAGAATTATGAAGTTCTACTATTTTGCATATTGAAAGAGAATTAAATTCATAGTCACTTATTAGTATATGGTATCTAAATGCAACAGAGGACAAACTTCTGCTTAATAATTTATTTCCTTTCCTGATTTTCTGAAGTTTAGAATTGGATTCACCTTAGTAATTTACTTTGAAAATGTCATAGGAACCCAAGAAATTACTTTTGGAACTAAAGTTTACTCATGCTAACACTGGGTCTCTGATAGTATCACTGTCATGTGGGAAACAAGGTAATTTACCTCTAGAAGTTAAACAAAGTTTAAACATACTCTCCTGAGTATCGTCTGTTTATTTGTTTATATAACATTTTTAGCACTTACCCTATTCCAGGCACTGGGCAAAACACATTAAATGAATTAACTCATCTAATCCTCACCATAAGCCTGTGAAATTATCGATATTTTGCCAGGTCATAATATGAAATGTTACCTGTGAGTGATTTTCCTTCTTACTATTAAATGACATTTCAAAAGCATTTAATTGAAAAAGAAAGTCTGTTATGCTAAGAGTCTTTTCTTATTAAAAGCTCTGATTAGATTTTAAGAAAGTTAAGTAATCTGCTGATGGTTACATGCTGACTGAAACTGAGTGAACAATTGAAATTTTCTTCATATCCTTCTCATTCATTTTCTCATCCTCCTTCACTCTTTCGCTACAGGATCAACTTCCCCAAAATGAAATGTAGAACTAGAGAATGGAAAGCCCAAACCTAAGAATGCATGTTTTTTCCTCCACTACATGAATTGCTTTTGTATGCCTTTGCTCTGTGTCTACTCTGTATGTTTCTAGTTCCATTTTGGTTCCTTCCCCACAAACAGACAAAATATTTTTCTTTTTGACAGTGATCTTACTCAGGTATCCCCTTAAAATATCTTTGAAAATTTATATTCCCTTTTATATTTTAGTTGACTTCTATAATGTTCTATTACTAATTTAAAGTTTAAAAGGTTCAAATTCAGGCATATTGTAATTGATGATAAACATAAAACTGCCACATTTCTTTTTTAAATTGAATGATGATATCAATAGGCCCTGAGACAATTATGTGGTGTTAAGTATTCTGTTTCAGAGATCTTCAGGGAAGCATGGTGAGGAATTGGGACAGTGAGGCAAGGGAGGGAAGGAAACAGTCTAGGTTGCTATTGTGGGTAACAGCAGTAACTGTTTTCAGATTCTACTGAAGTCATTGGAGAGACTGACTAGTACATATACCATACTTATCTCTTTGAAAGGCAAGAAACATGTCTTATTTATCCATCTCTTTCCCTCTTTGGTAGAGGGTTTCTTCTGGAGACAATAATTCCAGGATGCTTCCCTGCCTTCCCCAGTTTGAATCAAGTAAACTGCTAGAGCCAAGGAAGCTCTCAGGCAGAGAAATGCAAGTCTCAAGGCAAGAAGCTGTCACTGTGCATGAGGCTTGTCCATCAAAGTTCAGAAGACTCTGAGGTGGACCAAGGCCCAGACACTGACGTTGTATGATTTAGCCTCTAATCCCCACAAAATTTGATTCAATCAATTATTTTCTCTGATCATAAAAACATACCTTTTATTTTATTTTTTAAATTATTTTTATTGATTTATTTTTTCCAGAGCTTTATTGGAGTATAATTGCTTTACACTGTTGTGCTAGTTTCTGCTATACAACAAAGTGAATCAGTTGTATTTATACATATATCCCCATATCCCCTCTCTCGTGAGCCTCCTTCCCACCCTCCCTATCCCACCCCTCTAGATCATCACCAGTCATAGAGTTGATCTCCCGGTGTTGTGCAATTGCTTCCTACTAGCCATCTATTTTACATTTGGTAGTGTATATACATTAATGCCACTCTCTCACTTCATCCCAGCTTCTCCTTCCCCTGCACCCCGTGTCCTCAAGTCTGTTTTCTACATCTGTGTCTTTATTCTTCTTCTGCCACTGAGTTCAGCAGTACCATTTTTTTAGATTCCATATATATATGTGTTAGCAAATGATATTTGTTTTTCCCTTTCTGACTGGCAGCACTATTTACAATGGAACATGTAAGCAACCTAAATGTCCATCAACACATGAATGGATAAAGAAAATGTGATGTATACACACACACACACACACACACACACACAATGGAATATTACTCAGCCATAAAAAGGAATGGTGTTGAGTTATTTGTAGTGAGGGGGTGAATCTAGAGTCGGTCATACAGAGCAAAGTAAGTCAGAAAGAGAAAAACATACCTTTTAAAGTAAACTTTTAGAATTTAAATATAACCATAGTTGATATCAAAATAGGAAGAGCAAACTTTAAAAAATCTTTATTAAACATGCCAAATGTGTCTCTTAATTGAATAAATGTAGCTTTTTTTTCAATAAATCGTGGATAAATATGGTTTTCTTGCTAGAAATAAACAGGATTTAGTATTATTATTATTTTTCACTTTCATAGATATAAACCGTAGTAAGCCTTTTATGTATAAGTAAGTAGATCTGCACAGAGGCAAATCTGTGGTTGCAATACTATTCAATTTTTTAAATTTCTTTTGAGTTATAGATCAAAATTCATGAATTGATATTACTAAATATTTTAATAAGCTATCAACTGATTGCTTTATTGTGTTCTCTTTCAATTTTACTAAAATCAAATTATTGAAAATTACTCAACTTACAAAATATTTACTACATCATCCCTAGAGCCATTCACTATCTTAATTTCTCAGAATTATACCAAAAATATTTTTGTAAGACTTATCAATGAAATGATAATCCTACTTGTTATTCCCTACTGAGGCAACTTTCAACTCAATATAGCCTTTAAATGCTTTATTGACTAATGCATGACAAATACTGAAAAAATAAAAATATTTCACCTATTATATTTAGAAAATTCAAGAGACCCAGGAAAATATTCAAATTATTTATATTTAACTTAAATCAACATCACCAACTCTGTTTCTTTCACTTTCAAGTAGATTTTCTAATGACATATTCTAGAGACGAGTATTGCAACTAGTTGAAAAGAATTTCTTACTTTCCAAATGTGCAAATTCATTTGTGTGTGTGGGGTGGGGGGTGGTATATGTGTCTGTGTCTTTACATTAAGTATGTTTTATTGATGCTCTCTTTGCTTTATTCAGAGGCTTCTCTCTCAAGAGATTTGTTTTTATATCCCCAAATGGAAGATGTAAACTTATTTAAAGAAAATTGTCTTGCTTGCACATTCCTATGCTGCCAAATATCTGAATTCAGATATTTTTCTCTTCAGGCTTTATCCTTAACAGACACTGTACAACTATAGGAAAATAGAGATATTTTAGTTACTCATTAAAAGAAGTATCTTTTATTTAATTCCCTGTAGATGTTTGTACCCCAGGTCAATAGATCTGGAACTATTTGGGGTAGCTAAGGGTAATAAAACATTTGACTCTATTTTTGATGTTTGAATGCTGACAGGTTTCAAGCCCCACTACTCACCCTCCCTTCCTTCCCACATCTGGCCAAGCTGATGTCAAAGTCTGGGTGCTCCCCCTTTTGGTGCTGGTGGGGAGTTCAAACTACAGCTGTCCTGGCTCCCATTCTCCTGAACTTCTAACCACAATGAAAACCAAGCCAGTCTCCTTTTCCTAGTCTCTTGAGCCATTTTTGGACCTGCTTGAGAGCCCGCCCCTCTGTCTGCAGAAAGCCTCACAATGTAAGTAATTAACATTTTTATATCTTTTTTTTTGTGAACATGCACTTTATCATTTTTGACACCTTTTGAGCTACTCATTCCCAAAACATATTTTATCATCATTAATAAACTTTTACAGAAAATGTAACAGTGAGAAGACTGTATGAGACAGATGTAGATTAATTTGACATGTAAAGAGAAATAGTATTTTGGCATCAAGATACCTAAAAATATCCTTGATTCTCAAGAGGGGTAATTCACAACTTTGTACCTACAGCCATTAAGAGTCCTGACTCAAAGGCAGTTAAGTTATATTGTTGCTATTTCAAAAACATAAAAGAGTTTCATCAGTGTGATATTCTCTGTTTGAATAGAATATAATATCTAAAACTATATCTTGGATTTCTGCCAATCAAAAGCAAGTGATTCAAATGGCTTGTTTTAAGCATACTTCAAAACAACCTGGACTTGTCTCTGAGGGTTTCATTTTGACTCATCAAACTACTCTGGGTTACCTATTTATAAGAAATGTGCATAAAAAATAGAAAATGTTCTGAAGAAGCTCAGTAATGATGAGTTCTGCCTCTTATTTAGTATCCTCAATAAAAATGATTACAGAAACAAAATAATGAGATAGCACTCATTTTGCAGTTAAATTACAGAAAGGAAGTTATATAGACAATATCACTCTTAATACCAGAAATTTATATCTGATAGAGAAAAAATACATCAATAAACAGAAAATCTGAAGTCTTCACCTCACTGGATCTTTGGAGATTTCACTAAAGTTCCTTTCTCTCTATAGATTTCAATTGTCTAATTATAAAATACTGATAATAATTTATCTGGTAGAATGATACTTTATTATCCCTTTCCTACCTAAAATGTAAGGTTCTGTGAAATATTTTTAGACGTGAAAGAGTCATGAACTTATCTAACCTAAATAATTACTTAGGATGTGTGTATGTGTGTGTGTGTGTGTGCACACACGCAAATTATAAACTTTCAAGCTGCTAAACTAACATTAGCATGCTGAACAGTATCTAGCAACTCAAAGATTCACAGAATTTCGAACGCTCCCTAGGCTACTTTCTGTTAGAACTATTTTTTAATCATGATAATGTCTATTTTGGCTTTCATGAATATAGGTTTTTGGAACCAGTTTGCAAATGTTCTCTTCAACTGACATCCTGGCCCAGTTTACTCTCAAAGATATAGGAGCCACCTGTCATTTTTATTCTATAAAGATTAAGAAAACCCTCGGATTCTTTTGTTTACTGGATACAAAGAAGTCCTATTCCTGTGAATTCTGATTGACTCATTGGTTAGCTACTTCATTGCTCAGACAGCCATAGCTTCATTCAGTGAACAGAGAGATCCACAGATTTGTACTGACTAAGGAAACTCACTGGATTCATACAGTGAGTCCTCAAGAATGATTTCTGATCATCATTGTTTCATGCTTTATCTGTCAGCATTCGGTAGTTGTTTCAAAAATCTTTCATTTTAAGACCTATGGGCTATCTTAATATCCATCTGAAAATTGGATTGAAAAAATTCCCAAATTCTGTAACTTTTGTTGTGATTATATTTTTATTTTGTGCCTCTCTTTCAATGAATATTTTCTGCTTTAGGCATATTTCAGCTTATAAGTCAGGGATGTTTCTGCTATAATTAATACCAAATGGATTTCCTTTCTTTTTGAAAAAAGCACCTGCCATCCCTAAATGGATGGATCCAAACTAGATGTGTTCTGGTAATGGAGGATCAGCTAGGTACATGATACCAGACACATGCTACAGCCTTCTCTTTTAGAATACCTTCTATTTATTATACAGGATATTAGATGGGACAAGTTATTCTCACCTTAGAAGACTGTACAAAATTTAAAAGTCATTGTAATATGAGGACTATTGCAAAACCCTGTTTGCTCTTGCAGTATTTTTTAGCCCTCATCTTCTACTTTGGCTCTGAATTTTTATCAGGGTCATTCCTTTCGAACAAAAATACAGAACAGAATTGTAAAATAACAATAAAAATAATTGTTCTACTTATGGCAGTGTGTGGCATATAAAGCAAGCTCTAATTATTTTACATGAATTTTGATGTTTTAATTATCAAAAAAAAAAAAACTACAGGCAAGATTGAATTTACTATAGGCTCACTTTTGCAAATGAAGAAAAATAAGTTCAAGCTGGATCCTTCCACAGCCACAAGATGGTGGCTGAAGAGTTGTTCATTGTATCCAAATATCATTACATGCTTTGCTGCTTCCCCCATAGCCATTAATATTGCCTAGCATTGTTGGCATACGTATCTGGGTTTAATTTGCATGACATCATTACACTGTAAATAGATTGATAGAAAGACCAATAGATGGGCAGAGAGATAGAAGAAACTGCCTTTGGAACTCATATTTCTTAAACTCACTTGCTGATCTGGTCATCTCTGCAATTTCTTTTTACTGAAGAAGGCTCCAAAATAATTGCAGAAAAGTGCACCTGCAATTGCCAAATGGGTCATTATGAAGCAGTTCTTAAGACTCCTTCATATTTCTTTCCAACTAATTAAATTGTAGAAACTTTGGTTCTTTCTCTTAGAGTTAATGTGCCATTACATATAACTACAAGTTTGTTACTTAAAAATAAGTTAATATACATTTTAAAGACATTTTAAAAGTTCAGTAGCTGTGTTTCATAATTACACATGTGTACATATTTCTCTCCAGATTTCTTAACTTTATGCTTCACAGTCCTGTTTCTATTTAGCATTTGTATGTAATAAAACAATTGGTCTCAAATATAGGTTAAAGCCAAAATTTTTATTTTCATGTTAGACCAAGAAGACACAAATTTACCCATATTTTTGTAATAACAAAAATAATGTGTGCTGTGTTTTACAAAGTTTTCTTTGAAAATACTGAAGTTCTTATTGACATGAACAGGAGTGATTGATGTAGAGCAATGGTTAGGACAGTTCAGGAGTCAGACTGCTTGAGCTTAATTTCTGCTTCATCACATCCCAGCTGTGTAATCTTTGACACGTTATCACAGTATTTCCATTTCCTCCTGTAAACTGGAGAAATAATATTACCCACCTCATAATGTCCCCATGAAGATTACAAGAGATAATACATAAGTCCTTAAAACAGAGCCTGACACATGACAAACATCTAAAAAAATGTAACTATGTTTTATTACCTTAATTTTCTGAATGATTTAGAATTTTAAGCTTAAATGAAATTATGATTATTCAGGGTATCTTTTAGCCTTTGGGATAAAAACTGACATCATAAAGTGAGCATTGGAATAAAATACATTTCCCCTTACACATGAATAAAAGCATTTTTAAAGCCTGTCAATTTTCCTATGTTTTGTGTAAAATATATATAATTGTTGTACATCTCTTGGGCAGTAAAATCTTTCTCAGCTTAACTGAATTATGGCTCACTAAAATTCTTCATTCACTGAGTTTTCTCTTCGCTCTTAAATAATAAAGCATCTCACCAAATAGCTCTAATTAGAAGCAAAAGGGAAAGAAGGAAATAAATAAATGAAAGCAGAAACCCTGCAGCTCAGTCTGTCTTGGAGACTCTTGGGGAGAGAGTCACTGCCTGTTTTGATGCTGGACACCAGTTGCAAACAGCACAGCACAGGGACCTTCTGTGTGCCCTGCAGCGTGGTCAGGTGGTGGACAGTGGAGGTTGCTTTTTGCTATTTGCATCTCAGTTGTCAGTTGTGACTGCTGAGCTGGCTTACTCTGGAATTTACTTCAAACCCAGGAGGTTCACAGAACTGCTATTATTGCATTAGTTTGGACACAAAGAGACTCAATTTTTTTTCTTTCATTATTCATACAGCAAAACCCTTGAGCCTCAAGGCAGCAGCCAGGACCTTTGTCATCAGTAACTATTTATAAACAATTACCGTCACTCTTCTCAGGGAAACTGTGCACTGAGTAGAAAGGGGCAAAGGAATATGAGTATTAAATAGAAGATTATCTCCTTTTTCTGTTCTGATATACATGTGCTTTCTTCTAGTTTACCCTTCATATACTTCCTCTCAGACTGATATCTTACATGTCTCTAATACATTTACCATAACTAAGAAGTCAATATTACCATTAACTATGCACTTTATTTGAATTTGACCAATTTTTCCACCATTATCCTTTTTCTGTTACAGGATTCAATGTCTAATTTTTTATATCACTTTTCAATACTTGTGATTGCAATTGTGAATACCATTATCACTAGTATAATGCTGCTAAAACTGAGGTTCAGAGAGATTAAACAATTTGCCTACACATATCCAGAAGACATTGGTCTTGTGGCATTAAGTCCCAGGCACTCTCCTTTAGACCAGCAGTCCCCACTCTTTTTGGCACCAGGGACTGGTTTCATGGAAGACAATTTTTTCCATGGATGGGGGCAGGGGGAGGGGGAGGTAATGCGAGCAATGGGGAAAGCTTCACTTGCTCACCTGCCACTCACATCCTGCCGTACCACCTGGTTCCTAACAAACTGTGGACCAGAACCAGTCCACGGCCTGGGGGTTGGGGACCTCTGCTTTAGACCACACTGTCTTCCAGCATAAAAAATAAATTCACAACAAAGACAGTCATTACTTTTTTACTGGGAACAAAAGAAATGAGTAGTCTTCTTAATAAAATGTTTTTGTGTACATAAGTGTATAGTTTATAATGTTTTGAAAAGCATAAATTTATGTTCATTTGGCAATAAGATAGTGATTTATTTTAAAAGATGATTAAAGGATGGCTAATATCATTGGATAATATTGTACCAAGACATGTATCTGTTCCCAAAACAGCTTATTTTCGTTTTGAGCTTTTATTCTGAAAGGCTCAGTATTTTAAGTGAAGGTTTATATTAAAATATCAAAAGTTCCACAAAGAACATTTCAAATTAATTTCTTAAAATGTTGTTTTACACTATTTTAATGTAAATAATTACAATAAAATGTACTTTAAGATTAATGACTCAAACTAAAATTTATATAAGGAGAAAGAACCTTTTTTTTTTTTCTTATGCTTATCCCAGGTGGCCCCAAATGAAATCACAATTAAGAGTTTCTTAAGAATGCTTCTAGAAAAAAGGAAACATTTTGAATATTCTTTTCTCCTTTTTACTTTTTCCTCATTTTAAAAATCTCAATAATCTGTACACAGAATTATGCCTTATATGTTCTATTGATAGCTGAGTATTCTACTTTTGTGCATACTGTGATTTAGTTTAGAGATTTTAAATTGATATAGCCCATTTTTTGTTATTTTCATTTTTGTCAAACCATAAATGCTGTGATGACAGGTTATGCAAGAGATCTCTTAAGAAAAATCTGTAGTGGGAATAACTAGGAGGAGAACAGTTGGGAAAATATTAAGTACATTTAATTTTAACAGCTATTAACAAATTGTCCTTCAAAACAATTCCAGAAAACTTTGACCAAAGACATCTAAAAGTAACTACTTACCATAGGCTTCCCAACAATGAGTACTAACAAACCTCAAAAAATTATATTTACCAATTTGGTTGCTGAAAAAGGGACTAGGAGTTTTATTTATATTGATTTAATTGTGAGGTGGAACATCTTCAGATACTTACTGGCCATTTGCATTTCTCGTCATAAAAACATTATTTTCTTGATCAATTTTTCTCTACTGATTTTTTTGCTACTCTATTTCTAATTGATTATATTAAACTAAATATATTAGCTCATTATCTCATAGGTACTTCATCCCCCTCCCCAACTTTTTACTTCCATTTTACTTTATGTATGGCATGTTATTCACTCAGAAGAATTTGTTTTTGCTTTTGTTGTTATTTTAGGCTGTCAGAATTATCAATTGTTTCCTTTCCAGTTTCTGGACTTGTGATCAGGCTTAGAAAAATTTTACTCACTCCAAGATTTAAAAAATGTAATCTTGACAGATGTTACTTTCATGTGAGTGAGTCTCTGAGTATTTGGCAGCTTTATTGAAGTATTGTTCACATGCTTTGAAAGTCACTCATTTGAGTAAGTGTACAGTTCAATACCACAATCCAATATGAGAATATTATTATCATCAGTGAAAGATGTCTTGTGTTCATTTGCAGTCAGTCCCCATTCCCTTCCTTTTATCTTTTCTGGATGTTTCACATTGATAGAATCACACGAGTACTAACAAACCTCAAAAAATTATATTTACCAATTAGGTAAATTGGTCTTCTGAGTCAGGTTTCATCCACACAGTATAATGTTTTGGAGATTCATCTATATGCTAGCGTGTGTTGTCTTCCAATCCATGAATAAATATGTCTATATGTTAATTTACATTAAAAAACTTTTGTCAGCAATATTTTGTACTTCTCAGTATACAAGTTTTGCACTTCTTTTGTTAAATTTAATACTAAGTGTATTTTTTTTATTTGATACTGTGAATGGAAATATTTTATTTTGTTTTCAGATTTGCATTGCAATTATATAGAAATGTAGTTTTTAAAGTGTGTTGTGACCCTGCTGTTAACCATTTAAACACTGTAGTGCATAAAGATGGTTTTATATTGGAAAGTACACTGAACTAGCAGTCACAATAATATGTCATTTGTATTAAAATGTATGAATTTATGTTTAAATAATTCTAACAGGTTTTCAACATCTGTGAATATTTGGCAGGTTATTCAAAACTTTGTAGGATAGAGAACATTCATGCTGGGTTTGGTAGGATATCTAGTGTCCTTGGTTCTGGCATACCAAATTCTAGTAACATCATTATGGAAACCACAGAAGACCCTATAATTATTTTTTAAAAAATACTCCATAGAATATGTTACCATGCTTTGCTGTGAATCACTCTTTAGAAATTACCATGTAATGTCTGAGCCTGTGTGTTCCCAGAGAGGGACTATGTCTTATTCTTTCCAATGCCTAACACCATACATGGCATGTAAGCGTTCAGTATGTCTATTAAATTACTGTGTTGTGAATAAAACCTTGGAGATTTCTAGCAATAAATTTACCATATAGTTGAGATGAGTTAAAGGGCTCATGGACTTCATTTTACAGGTTGAAGAAATGAAGATCAAGGGGTTTAAATGACAGAACTACTTTTTTAATTGAAAGAGAATCTCAGTTTGACATAAAATATCTTTGAATTGGTAGAGATCATGGACATCATTTAGTCTGATTAGCTAATTAGAAAGCACCCCTTCTACAGTATGCAACTTAAAACCTTCACAGATGGTTAATATACTTAACAGACATGATTACTTGAGAAGGCAGGCCTTTGTTTTGTTGGGAAGCTGTAAATATTTAACTAGTGAATTTAAATATGCCTACTTTTATCTAATCATATTTAGTCATATGTTTGCCTTCTAGAAAAGTATAATTTGCTTCCAATATTGAAATAATAGTTTGTTACATATGCAAACTCAGCTATTATGTTTCCCTTTGGCATTCTCTTCTTCAGGCACAAAATAATATATATTTTTACTTTCTTAGTTTAGTTTTATTTTTAATCCCTATTCAATCTAGTCACCTTCTTCTGAACTAATACCTTAATAGCTTTCTTAAAATGTGGTGCTCATAACTAAATATGATTCTTTAAATGTGTTTCTCGTGGCCCTCATGTAGTCCTTTTTCAAAGCAATAATCACATTTTTTGCAGATATTTAGTTATTTGGTTATATTTCCTTGCAAGACTAGGAACTCCTTGATGAAAAATACTTTATTACCTCTACATGATGAATTGAATTAAAATCATTGAACTGTGTTAATATCTTTATATAGTACCAGATCATGATTATATATTTAGCTATGATCTTAGATAATTGAAGATAATCTGCCTTTTTAATAAGGCAGTATAAAATTATTCCCATAACATCTTTATCATATTGATTGCATATACCTTTATGATATAATTGGGTACAGAATAACTTGATTCTGGATGTAAATAACATTGTTCTGTTTAGCCTTCCAAAATAGATAAGTAAGAGAAGTTTTCTTAGAAGACTCAGTCCTTGCAAACCTAAGGATCTCTTTAAATCATTGTTTTCTTTTCTGAACATCCCTTTGCAAAACAGTACAGCCACTTTGGAAGACTATGTGGTATGTAGTTTCTTACAAAACTAAGCATAGTCTTGCTAGATAATCTAGCAATTGCATTCCTTGGTATTTATCCAAAGAAGCTGAGAACTTTTGTCCACACAAAAACCTGCACACAGATGTTTACAGTAACTTTATTCACAGTTGCCAAACTTGGAAAGCAACCAAGATGCCCTGCAGCCTGTGAATGGGTAAACTGTGATATCCAGACAGTAGAATATTATTCAATGCTAAAAAGAAATGAGCTAACAAACCATGAAAACATGTGGAAGAAATTTAAGCACATATTACGAAGTGAAAGAAGCCAATATTAAAAGGCTACATATGATTCCAACTATATGATATTCTTGAAAAGGAAAAATTATGGAGACAATAAAAAGATCAGTGGTTACCAGGAATTGGAGTGGGGGAGGGATACATATATGGAGAACAGAAAAAAGTTTAGGTCAGTGAAAATATTCTGTATGATACTACAGTGATGTATATGTGTCCAAACCCATGTATGACACCAAGAGTGAACAGTAAGGTAAACTGTGGAAGTAGGGTGATTGTGATGTATCAATGTAGATACATCAATTGTACTATTCTGGTGAGGGATGTTGACAATGGGGGAGACTATGCATGTGTGTGTGTAGGGGATATGTAAGAAATCCCTGTACCTTCCTCTCAGTTTTGCTATGTATCTAAAACTGCTCTTAAAAAAAGTGTTAATTGAAAGAAAAAACACAATGAGATATCACTTCACATCTTCTAAAAAGGCTATCTTTAACAGATAATTAAAAGTGTTGGTGAGGATGTAGAGAAATTAGAACCCTCATACATTGATGCTTGGGATTATTAAATGATGGGATTATAGTCTGGCATTTCTTCCAAGTTAAACATAGAGTTGCTGTATGATCTAACTATTCAACTTCTATGTACCTAAGAGAAATAAAAACTTATGAAAACCTTTACATGAATGTTCATAGCACCTAATAGCCAGAGGTGGAAACAACCCAAATATCCATCAATTTATGAATGGATTCTTGTGTATGAACAAAAAAAATGTTATATCCAGACAACAGAAATGTGTTCAGCATTAAAAATAACGAATTACTGAGAGATGTTAGAAACATGGATGCACCTTGAAAATTTTATGCTACTTAAAGAAGTCAGTGACAAAAGACTGCATAGTGAATGAATGATTCCATTTATATGGAAGGTTAAAAAAGTAAAATCTAGCGATTGAAAGTATATTAGTATTGTACAGGGCTGGAGGGATGGAAAGTAATGAGGAGTGGCTGCTGATGGGTACAGTGTTTCCTTTTGGGATGATGAAAATGTAAAATGTGGTAATGGTTGCACAATTCTGTAAACATACTAAAATTCATTGAATTGCACACTTTAAATGAGTGGATTATACAGCATATGCATTATATTCATAGTAAAGCTATTTTTAAAAATTAAAAAATAGATAAAAACAAGGTCTGTCAAAATATTTTTCAGCTTATAAATAATGCATAAATGCATCTTATTATTTTTCCTTGCTGTAAGTAACTTTGGTACTCTTGTGAAAATTCACTTTTTGAATACTATAAGTTGTTCACATTTAGTCTTCTATTATATAATTTCCTTGCCATATTTTTTACTCCTCTTCTTGCTACTGCTAATCCTACATGGGAACAGGAAATTAATTGGGGTTCTCTTTAATTCTTCCAAGTCCATTACCCATAAAAATCATTTAATAAATCACAGGACCAAATACTTTGATTTTTTGATTGTGTTGAGAATTTATTTTTTGATAAAAATAACTTTCTTCTTTTTAAAAATAATTCCAATATTTAGAAATCACTATCAGTTGTAAAAAATTAACTAAATTTGAGTTGCAAATTTCAAACTCTAAATACTAGCTTAAGATATTCAGATTGTAACTAAATTCCTATAAATTTAATAGGCAAAAAGTGCTTAGGGGATAACCATCAAGACTGTCATCATACTTGCTTAGAATCTTTCTCAATGATCTAGAAGAGAGGATAAGCATCCTAGAAATTAAATATAAAGTTGCTAATATATAGGCATATTAAGCATACCAGTACAGATAGAAAAAATAGTACCAAGGGTCAACAAAAGCTAAATATAAAAATATATAATTATAAAAAATTAAATCAAATTTCTATACATGCATTTGTACATACTCATTTCTATAAACACCTTAGGAAATGTATGTCTCTCACTTCTTAGAGAACTTTTAAAAGCAGGTTCACCCCAGTGACAGGGAAAGAATAAAGATGCAGATGTAGAGAACAGACTTGAGGACATGGGATGGGGCAGGGGGGTGGGGCAAAGGGGAAGCTGAGACGAAATGAGAAAGTAGCATTGACATATATACACTACCAAAGGTAAAATAGAAAGCTAGTGGGAAGTTCCCACATAACATAAGGAGATAAACTCGGATGATGGGTGATGAGTTAGAGGGCCAGGATAGGGAGGGTGGAAGGGAGTTGCAGGAGGGAGGGGATATGGGGATATATGTATAAATACAGTTGATTCACTTTGGTATACCTCAAAAATTGGCACAGCAGTGTAAAGCAATTATATTCCAATAAAGAGCTTTAAAAAAAAAAAAAGCAAGTTCACTGTACCCTTTTTGCAAATACACTGGGTTTAGAAGACCATGATCTGTCTCTGTCCGTTTTCCTTTGTGAGTCATATGGGTTCTATGAGTAGGCAAGGGACATTCTTTTTTGGTTTGGTTTGTATTTTCTTGTCTCTGAGTAAAGTGCATGAATCCTGTTATATTCTTTTCCTGAGAGAAGTAAGACCAGTCATGAAAGAAGGGGAAAATGAATAAATGGATCCAGTAAATAAGAACATGTGTCCAAGTGCAAGGTAAAAGAGCAAGTGAAATTTATTGGGTTATGTGTTACATCTATTTTAATGCAAGGGAAATATAGTAACACTTTCAATAGTTCCTGAGACAATGCTTTTATTATATGAACTTTATTCTTTCTTATTAATATCAATATAATTTATAGGAGTTGAAGTCAGCATGAATTAAAATTAGTGTTGAGGTTGTGTGAGTCCCTGATGTTCAGAAAACAATGATTCATCTGAGTGTTAAAATTTATGTGACAGAAAAGGTCATCACACTTTTCCATAGATATTCAAGTCACTAATCATAAATAAGGTTATCTGTATTTAACGCCTGTTCATGCAACTTGTTATTAGTGTTAACAACTGGTTGTAATTGAGAAAAATGGAACTCTAGCATTTTAGAATGGCAAAGGTTTTTGCTTTTCCTGGTTTTTTTTTTCTTCTGTTTTGTTGTTGTTGTTGTTTGATTTTTGGCTAAGCTCTGACATTGGCTCATTTTTAGAATGGCAAAGTTCGCAAAAATGAGAACAAATAGAAAGTGAAATAGTCTTTTGAAAGAAATGGTAGCTGTGTCATCCCAGAGGCAATTAAGTCTGATGAACAAATCAACAAAAAAGTACACGGTACACTGGAGATCAATCTAATTTTAGCAGGGGATTCAACAGCCTGCATTAGATGACAATAATTTGATTATTTTCTTTAAATATATAGTTGACTCTTAAATTTATTCCCAGGTCTGTATTAGATATTAATACTTACAAAAATTTAGTTATCAACTGAGATTGTTAAAATAGTAGGAGGGATGAATATGTGAACCTAATCTTGTTTTATTTCAAATCAATTCTTCCTTTTATCCATATTTGATTGAAATTGTCTTTTTCAAACATTTCTGAGTATGTTTATTTGCAGACATTGTTATTTGGAAAGACAATGTGATTTACCCTTAGGGTTAAATCTTTGAAAATACACATAAAATTATTTAAATATAACTTTATAAATACTATATATTTTTTAAGTAGGCTTATCTTGGAAAAATAATAATTTTAAAAAATAATTGTGGTTTTGTGCTCTGTTTTGTATTGTTTTTCATGTTGTTCAAGAGGTTTGTATTTTTATCCCTATGAGTGAATCTCTGAGGGTTTTTCTGCAACTTCAAAGCCCAAATACAGTTTTCATCAAAGACTGAAATCCAAACCTGAGTGGAAAATTTTATCTTGTCAATTTCTCACATGATTTGTCTTTAGTCTACCCAGGAGGTTTTAATTGGCACATGAAGCCACTGAAACAATAATTCCTGAAAAAAAATGCAATAAGCATTATTTGTTCTGTCCTCAATAAGTGACTTGTTTTTACTTTATTTTTTCAAAAATAAATTTTTAATAGTTATCTATTTTATACATATTAGTGTATATATGTCAGCCCCAATCTCCCAATTCATCCCACCACCCCACGCCTGCACTTTCCCTCCTTGGTGTCCACACGAATAAGTGACTTTACTTACTACAATGTTTGGGAAGCCATGTTTCCTTACAGTTTTTCTCACTTTATGATATCTTGGGAACAAATATAAAGCCAACCTCATAAAAATGAATAAACATGTTTATATATTCAAGGAGCTTTGGACTGGAAACTCATTTTAGCAGTGATATTGATGAACATTAAGTAAAGTGGAAAGTTTTTTCTTAGATTCTATTCAAGTGAGTTTTAATTAAAATCTCACGAATGGACCTTGGATGAAGTATCATTTCAAATAAGATTCTTTTTAAGCTACAACAGAAATAAAATATAATGTGAACCACCTATCTAGTTTTAAATTTTCTAGTAGCCACACTCAAAAAGTAACAAAAAATGAAGTTATTTAAAAAATTTAAACCAATATGTTCAAAATAGTACCATTCAATATGTAATCAATATTAAAAACTCTTGATGAAATAATTTTTATATCAAGTCTTTGGAATTTATTGAACAGTGGAGGATTAGAGTTTTAAAAAATATTTGTGTTTATTCAGTTTTTTTTGTTTGTTTTGGGGTTTTTTGCCAGTTTTATTGAGATATAATCGACATACAGCACTGTTTAAGGTGTACAGCATAATGATTTGACTTACATACCTGACGAAATGATTATCACAATAAGTTTACTGAACATCCTCCATCTCACATAGATACAAAAGGAAAAGAAAAAAAAATGTTTCCCTTGTGATGAGAACACTTACGATTTACTCTTAACTTTATTATATATGAAATACAGCTGTGTTTAATTATATTAATGATGTTGTATGTTATACCCTTAGTATTTCTTTATCTTATAACTTATTTATCTTGTAGCTTTTGATTACTTTCATCAAAAATATATCCAAAAATACAGTCAGAGCTCTTTTCACTATGTCTCTGAAGCTGTTTATAAATTGATCACATGACTGTTTTCTTTGTTGAGACAAAAAAAGTGTAGAAAGCATTCACGTTAGAGCAGAAAAAAACTAAATCAAAACTAAAGCTTGTTTCTCACTGCTCTTCCTTAACCATTTTGTTTCTTGCTTGGCATGTGTCATATATGATATATTTCCTTCCCTGAGAACATTTTTGGGAAATACAATGTAAACTCTCTCTTTTCCTTGGATAGAGGATTAGAATGTTTTAAAAGATGAATAATTTAACTTTTTAATAATTATGGTTTCCTAATAAGGTAAGTACTTTCCATAGTGATACTCTAGGAAGTGGAGTCAAGGAGCTTGCCATCCTAGCAAAGTCTGTCAGGACCACACTGGCATTTTTGAAAGTACATATTACCATGTGTTCCTAATATTTTAAGAACCACTTGAGAGGCAGAAAATTTTCACAAGGCAGAAATAGAGACACAGATGTAGAGAACAAACATATAGACACCAAGGGGGAAAAACGGGGTGGGGGGGTTGGGGTGGGATAAATTGGGAGATTGGGATTGCCATATATACATTGATATGTATAAAATAGATGACTAATAAGAAAAATATCAAATTTCGCCCTTTAAATATATGCAGTTTATTGTTAAAACAACAACAACAACAACAACAACAACAACAAAACAAAAACTGGATCATACCCTTCATGTGTAATTTAACTTTTAAAGAGACTGGATCATCTGTATTATAGTTAAGGGAAAGGAGGACAATAAATTGATATGTAAACTCTTTTGCCATTTCCTATAACACCGAACAAGTGCTATTTCTTCAAGAATTTGTGTGAACATCACTTGTATTAAAGAGTGACTATTAAGAATCTGAAGGGATCACATTAAAAAACATTTTTGAGAACTTGTGTGTAGCCATTTCAAGCATAAAAATATTTTTTAAAAAATTTTATTCAAAGACATGAATGAAAAAAAGTAGGCATCATTACATTGGGATTTAATTTGGGGTCTTTATCATTAAGAAAGCATGGTAAGAAGAAAATTTAGATACAAATAAAACTTTTTTGTTTTGCATTTTTTGATGGGATGGAAATATGTAGTACATAGAAAATCTTACTAACACTTATTTTGTTCCTCCCTAACTATCTATCTACCCAAATCCCCTTTTCCCCCAAAGATCCTCCCTCCTCAGACTTGCAAACATCAAGAGCTGGGTTTACATAGGAATTCACAAACTCATGATTTCTCTTTTCTTTTCTTCTCTTCTCTTCTCTTTTCTTTTTTTTTTCTTATACATCCTCCTGCTCAATCTTGGTAGATCCCGATGACCAATATCTCATGTCTCCCATTCTCACCTCTTTCATTTCTTCAACTTCATTTTCAGTTCTAAGCTTCCCCTCTCCTTTAGCTGAAAATGTAATTCACTTCTGCCTGGAGGCATTTCCTAGGTGGAGAGGTCTTTCTTCAAAACTTGTGTCTAGAAAATGGGTGATTTCTGAAGGAATGGACACTTTACAATGAAATTTAATTCTCTCTTCTTACTGTACATGAAGTCATCACTCTCCCCATTGTATTCTCTGAAGCATTTAAGAGAATAAGGTCTTAATGACCAAAGCACTCTCCCTTATGGACCACACTGTTACACTGGGGGCATATTAGGCACTCCTGTCTTAAACTTTCTCTGGCTCTGAGCTCTTCTCAGCAAATTCAGGGATCTCCTTTCTTCCACTTGCATGACTGTTTTAATTGCAGAGCTGAGTCAAGGGAAGGAGCCATAGCAGCACCAGTCTGATTGATCAGTTCTCCTGGATGTCTTAGATGGGTACACTATTAGCTGACTTCGTTTCTGATGATACATTAAGCTTTTTCTCCTTAGCCCGTATCATACCCAGCAAAAGCAAGAATTATTCATTGCATAATTTATATTACCACTATTCAAGTTCAGCTGATGTAATTTGTGGTTTCCCAGCAGTGCCCTACAACCCTGGTGGCAGGTTGTGATGGTTTTATTTAATGAAAATACAAAGGCAGATGTCTTTTCACTGTTTCACTAATGCTCTTTATAAATTGGTCACATGACTCTCAGATTTCTTTTTGTTAAGACAAAAAAAGGCATAGAAACCATTTATTCAAGAGAGAAAAAATTTATAAATCAAAGCTTATTTCTCACCACCATCATTTAAATATTTTATCGTCTTCTTTGTTGCCATAAGCACAACATACTCCCTTCCCTGAGAAGCCCACTGGGAAATATGGTGTAAGCCTTCTCTTTTCCTGGTTTTTCTCATAAGAAACACTCACTAGGGAGCTTATCTTTTCCATACCTTCTTCTTCCACTTTTGGCCCCAAGGTGGTGGTGGTGATGGGGCAAAACCTGTGGGAGCTCAACTCAGTCATTTAGCTCTTATTTTTATATGCTGTACCCAGAGCCAGAAGAGTTGATTTGAGAAGCTTCCAAACTCCTTAATGAAGACTCCTTTCACCCCTACTAAAAAGCACCTGAATGAGTTTGAAGTCCTTATACGTCTTTAGAGGTGTGTTCCTGTTATGGTTTGAATTGTGTCTTCCCCAAATTCATGTGTTTAAGTCCTAATCTCCAGTACCTCATAATAAGGTGAAGTTATTTGGAAATAGAGTAGTTGAAGATGTAATTAGCTAACTTAAGATTAGGTCATACAGGAGTAAGATATTTGCTTCAGATGCTACTGTTTTTTAAAGAAATGTTGCAGATAAAAATAAAACCTTGTCACCATTGATTCTTTTCTCTTTTCCTCTCGAAAAGTAGCCATGATCTTAAAGTCACTGTATACCATTTAGTTTTATTTTTTAAATTAATATAAAAATCATCAAATCAATATTTATTTTTACTGTGTACCAGAAATTTTTCTAAATATTTTACATCATCATGTCAATTCATTAAACTAGCAAATATAGTATTCTCATCATACGTATAAGGGAATAATGATCTTAAAGAGTAAGCAGCCATCTGAAGTCACACAGCCAGTAAGAGGTGTGTGACTAGAATTTGAACAGTCTGGCATTTTGGCTCCAGAGATCATATATTTAAATGTTCCCTTACATTGTCTGGGCACACAGTAGATATGTATGTACCTGTAAACCATTTATGGTACTATCTTAAGTTTTAGTTGCTTATATAAATGGTAACATCCTGCAAGCATTCTCATCAATGCTGTTCACTTAACATTAATTTGGAGCTGTATCCATATGTCTACGAATAACTCTATTTTATCTATTTCTTAACATGGCCATCACTGTTTCTGAGTGCTGTAGAAGATTTCTACATCCTGGAACAATGTCCATGTGATTTAGATTGGGTGAGTAAAGGGAAAATATGAAAAAAAGAAATCTTGTAGGACATCAGATTCATTCTCAGACAGAACAGTAGGAAGGTGGTACACATAAAATATGAGGATATGGACATTATTCTATTAAAACTGACCATATATACATACAGATATCTTGGAAAGTCTTTGCATATTCTCAGGTACATGAAAAATATATTGAAGAGCACAGCTGTAGATGCTCAGTAAGGTTCAGTATGGTCTGGCAAAGTTGCTGATAATAATCTATAAAACTTCAACCAGACGCATAAAGGTATTTACAGTAATGGCTTGTTATGAAGAATCTTGTATGTAGTACTCACGAATTTGGATTTAGTTATCTAGTCAATGAATAAGCAAATTCAATTTATTGTTTCTGTTTTCTTCCATTCATTTTGATTCATTATTTATCTATCACATTGTGTGGTGTATAGTTAGAAATATATGCAAAATCATATTTTATACAGAGGATGCTTTTGGAGAGAAAAGAAACCAGAGGAAACAGAACCACTCAGAAGATTAGTATAGTCACTCAGGCAAAGAAAGATTAGACATGTACATATGGACAGTGGGGTTTGAAAGTGGAAGGTTTGAAAAATGTCTAAAAATAAAAATCAGCAGGGGAGAGTGATCAGTTGTTTACGGTGAAAGTGCAGGAAGGAGTCATTAATGACTCTTAACCTTGCCAAAGAAATGTATCTGTGAGTTAGAGTTAATAATGCTTTAATAATGAATTGCAGGAGTTTCAAAGAGAAAGAGATTATTGGAAGATTCATTGTAATGAAATTGACTTTCAAGATGGATAAGTATATTTTTGTACTTAAGAATATTGTTGATCCTATTTTCCTTATCAACAGGAATCATGTATTACTTCTTATGGCAAATGGTATCCATTGTATAGAGCTTAGAAAATATTGAAAAATACACAGAAGGAAACAAAAAATACCAGTATTCCTTAGAGATAACTTGCGATGCGTGTGTATGGCTAAATAATACATTAAAATCATACTGTGAACATACTATTTTAACATTTAACATTATAAACAATACTAAACAAGTATTATTTAATGTTATAAACAATAATATAGTTATATTTCAATATTATAAACATATTATTTTAATACAGCTAATAACCAAATTATACACCAATCTTCAATTACTGCACATATACAGAATTGAAATTTTGATTTGCTTTTAAAAATAGTACTGAAATGAAGAGTAAATAGCATTTTACATACACACACACACACAAAACAAGAATGTAGTAGAATCAGAGAAAAAGCATAAGAAAGGCACAGAGAAGCAATAAATATTTAAAGCATATTAAACAGTATAATTTCCCTTGAGCACAGAGATTTGAAAGCTAAGAGAAGTTAATACTGGAAAAAAAAAGCTGACATAATATTTTGATGACAGATGATGGAATTTGTTCCTCACTTGGTTATAAATATGAAACCAATGCAGTTACTAAAATATAACTGAGTAAAATGAGCATTTACCTTGGAGGATTATATAAAGTGAATAAAAGTGGATAAAGGCTGAAAAAATGAGGCCAGTTAGAACACTGAATAATCAAGGAAATAGGCATGAGAGCTTGAACTAGAATGTTATTTTTGAAGGAAAAGAGAAAGAACTGGAAATGATTAGCATCAGTGAGAGAAAATGATAATGGTTGGATAGATATAAGCAAGAAGGGAATGTATAGGAATCAATGTTTCAAGCCTGGGAAACTTGGTGAATTTTGCTAAGTTTCTAGAGAAGAATCATATTTCATGGGATAAGATGAAGTGTTCAGTTTGGGTTGCAATTTTCTGCTGCCTGTGAGCAAACAATAGATATACCCTAAAGCTGAAGGACATGTGAGACATGAGCACAGAAGCATCATTAGAGATAGAGACTCATTTAAAAGGAGGGAATGATAAAAATAAAGGAAAAATGGGAAAATAGAAGATTTTAAATTGTTAGTAGTGTAGAGAAAAGAGAATATGATCTATGCTAAAACTTAATACATTAAATTTAGGAATGAGTAAAGAGAGTTAATCAAGGTATAAGGAATACTCACAGAGATAAATGACTTGAATGGTTCTTATATTGTAAGACAGAGTGGTTGATCAACTATCACAAATACTGTAAGGAAGTTTTGGAGGAGGAAGGCCATTTGAGTTGGCTGTTATATTCATGGTATATTTTACATTCAGCAAGACTTTCTTGATCAAATCATATGGAGATGACAGTGAATCCATGAAGGACTGACACTCAAGTGATCCTCATGAGAGTCTTTATTAGAGACACAAGCATATACCAAGCTTAGATCCATTTGTGGAATAGTTACACCACCTGAAGAAGTGATATTTCTATTTCAACCCCTTAATCAACGTTCCATGTTTTGGAGTCTTCTAGAAGAAAACCATTTGTAAAAACCAATATATAAATGTCAAGATGCTTTTAGAATGGGCATCTGAAAATAAAATGTAATTTTGAAAGACTGTGAAATCAGTGTTGCTAAATTTGCCTTGTACAGTAAGCTCTACACTGTTACTTTATTTCAAGTTAAAATTATTCTTAAAAAAATTCTGAATTCCAGGTTTAATAGAATTAGTCTAATCATTTGAAAGATTTAGGTTTCATTTATAATACTTTAATGTTAGATTTAATTTAAAAATTTGAAGTACATAATAATCATTTAAATGAGGAAAGTACTGAAGAACACATTAATTGAAAAAAAATATTCCAACTTACTCCTAACCTGTAATTCGTTATTAGCTCTAAGTCTCCATTATTAAGTTATCGGTTTGAATACTGTGAAATCAACATCACTAACATGGAAAATGTTTAGGCTGAATTGTTGAATTTTTCTGGATTGTAGCTCTTCATAGTAGATTAAAATACAGTATTAGTAATTAGGAAACTATATTATTTAACAGATATAGTCACAGTATAATATTAAATGTAGCTTTACAGTACAACCACTCTAGAAATGATTTGGCAGATTCTTATAAAGTGAAACAGACACTTACTATAACACCCAGCAATCTCATTTTTAGATATTTAACCAAAAGAAATGAAACTTATATTCAAACAAAAATCTTTCCACAAATTTAAGAGTAACTTGGTTCATTATCATCAAAACCTGGAAAAATCCTTCAATGGGGAAATAAACTGTGACAAATCCATGCAACAAAGTATTTATTCAGCGATGAAAAGAAACAAATTACTGAAACATGCAGCAGCATGAATGAATCTCCAGTACATTATGCTAAGTGAAAAGGCTAGATCCAAAAGGGTATATCCAACTTGATTCCAATTATATGACATTCTTGACAATGAGGGAAAAAAAAGCTGTAGGAAGAAAAAACATAAAAACAGATCAGTGATCATTAGGAGTTAGAGGTGGGTGTAGGGGTTGAAACACAGAGTCAGAGTGTAATATTTTGGAGAGGTAGAACAGGTGTCTATCTTAACTGTGGTAGCTACACTTCTGAGTACATTTTTCAAAACTCATGATACTGTACATCAAAAGGAATGTTTTACTGTATGTATGTTAGACTTTAAAAACTATTTTTCTCTAAAATTATCCCATCAATTGCTAAAATTTTCCTTTAAGAAAAAACTACTACACTTAAAATATTTACATGATGTGTGACTCACTTCACTCAGTATGACAATCCCTAGGTCCATCCATGTCACTGCAAATGGCATTATTTCATTCTTTTTATGGCTGAGTAATATCCCTTTGTATATATGTACCACATTTTTATCCATTCATCCATTGATGGACATTTAGGTTGCTTCCATGTCCTAGCTATTGTAAATAGTTCTGCAATGAATGTTGGGGTGCATGTGTCTTTTCGAGTGAAGTCACTCAGACAGAGAAAGACAAATATCAAATGATATCACTTGTATGTGGAATATAAAAAAATGGTAGAAGTGAACTTATTTATGAAACAGAAATAGAGTCACAGATGTTGAAAACAAACTTATGGCTTATGGTTACCAAGGGGGTAAGGAGAGGGGAGGGAGATTGGGATTGACATATACACACTACTATATATAAAAGAGATAACTAATAACTTACTATATAGCACAGGGAACTCTACTCAATGCTGTGTAATGACCTATATGGGAAAGAATCTAAGAAAGAGTGGATATATGTATATGTATAACTGATCCACTTTGCTGTACAGCAGAAACTTACACAGCATTGTAAATCAACTATACTCCAATAAAAATTAATTAAAAAAATAATGACAAATATCTACATGATGTATCAAGTATATGTTTAAATGCCTCTATTTTAACAAACAATTTAATATATTAGCATATATGTAAAGATTTTAATACCAGTAAATACAAATTTGAGGTCATTATATCAAAGGTAGTAACCATTGTTTAAGAAACTCTGGTGACACAGCAGGAAGTAGAATATTTACAGTTAGAAGGAAATGAATTTTAGTCCCAGTTCTGACACATAGTTGCTATATGCCATCAAAAGAACCATGCTACTTTTCTGGGATTCAGTTTCCTTGGAAATGGGGTTAAAATACTCACTTACTTTGTTTATTATAATAATTAAATGAGATAATGATTTATTATAATAATTAAATGAGATAATAATGTTCCTAGACCCTCAATAAAATTTTTTGCTAAAATTTATTTCCTCCCTTATTCTTGAAAATTGTTTTCTGAAGAGATTTTAAAATCACATGGGATCATAATTTATTGGCAATTTTTGCATGTGTTTTCAAAAAAGCCCTGGAAATATGAGCTAACATAAAATATTTATGCCAAAAAGTTCACTTGCAGCACACAGTTTGCTTGAATATAATTTGTTTCAGGAGTAGAAACTTAAATATACTCTTTAAGTGACTATATACAATCATAAACAGAGATTTCTGATCTCAAAAAAATATTTTTCTGAAGCTAGAACTTTTTTTTAATTTCAGTTTTTAAAAGGAGAAGGACCACTAAATTTGATTAAATGTCTGCACTATTGTAAGTGGAAATATATATTTTCTATGAGAAAATATAATTATTCTATGTAACACATATTTCACACGAATTCAGGGAGTGTGAAATGTTTCTAAGGAAAAGAGAAATGGCGGGAGATAAATTCAAGAAGCTATAAAAAAGAAAGACTCAGAACCTATTGGACATTGGTGGCCATTTTAAGTCATTTGTCTTTTTCTCTTGGAGACATTGGAAGCCATTATATTAGAGACATTTCAACAAATGAGAGATGCTCTTTATTTGTTTATTTATTATCATACCAGCTGTCATGTTACAAATAGACTGTAGGGGAAGAAGGACAAAAATCAGAAAGGCCAGATAGGAGACTGTCATAATAATTCAAGTGAGAGAAGGTGGTTCCTTGACCAGGAAGGCATACAAGATTTACTAACCAATTACTGAGGGGAAGCTACATGGACTCAACAGGGAAAGTTTTGTAGTGGTCTATGTGAGTAAGTACTTGATGTGGGAGAGAATGTAGGGGAAATGAAGAGAATAGAAAAATATAAGGGATATCAGATAGGAGTCATTAAAATACTAGATGTTTGCATGTAGATAAACAACAAAAAGGAAAAATAAGACAAGGGATACTAAGACATCTTTTGCCATAAAGGAGAACTAAGAATATGCAGAACAGACTTCACAATGAATGTCACTTCAGGAAATCTGCCTACCATAATTGGAACTGATGGATTCTCTTGTCCACAAACATGGCTCCAGTCAGGTCCAGCTGTCAGAGCAGCATGACTCCCATCAGTGTTGCCAGATTCGTGGGCCATTAGGGCCAACCCAAAATGGCTTTGAGAATTATTCTGAGAATACAGAAAGTTGCCAGAAAATAGTAGCAAAGTATGTTTTTCCCTGAAGATTTCCAGAGTGAGTTTTGCAAAACTTTTGAATCTCTATGAAATGATATTCTGTTCTGTTTCTGTCTTGAACCCCTTGAGATCTGTAGGAATTGCTAACAAGCTCTTAGCTGTCTCTATTGCCAAGTCATTTTTAGAAAGACCAATTTGTTGCATCCCTGGGCAATGTACTCTACACAAATATCTCTATTTTATGTTTCTATGTCTCAGCATAGCCTGAACTGTTGAAGTTCTTTGGCCTCCATTTGGTAGAAATAGGAAAGTCAAGAAGCTCTGTCTGTTTCATATTCATTTTTGTGAAGTTTTCTAGTAAAAAGTTAAGGGTATTTACAGCTGTTATACTGTACAACTGTTGTAGCTATTTATGGTTAATATAGAGATTTTAAACAAGTGGGCTATTTGATATTTGTAAGATAATTGTATGTAAAGTATATCTCCATCATTCCTATAACTTTTCTGTTTGTAAATTCTTGGATGAAAGATAAAACATAATCCCAAATAAATGATTTTTCTAAAAATGAATGATACTGGAGGTATTCTATATCAGAATATACAGAAATTTTAAGGACGTGATCAGACAAATTTTGCCTTAAACCTTTTTGTCAAAAAAATTAAAAATATAAAAATGAATGAAATTCCCAGCTCAAAAAAATGGAAAAGAAAAGCAAGTGAAACAAAAGAAAGAAGAAGACAGTAAAGTATGAAGACAAAAGCAAAAATCAATGAAGTAGATTGTCTGGGAAACAGCCAATATATAATTACTAACTGAAAATGATATTTTTTGGTAAAATTCACAAAAAAAGACCAATTACTAGATAACTTAAGGGAAAAAAAGAAAGCGTAAATAATAAAAATAGGAAAAGACAAAGAATTAGTCATTAAAATGGAATACATTTTTTAAAAAAATTCTTAAGGTCTTTCTGTAATATAATTGAAAAATGAAATGGTAATTTCCTAGGGAAGTATGATTTGCCAAAATTCACCCTAGTATAGATCAAAAGCCTAAATAAGATAATTTCCATAAAGCAATAGAGAAATTTACCAAGAAATTTTCTCACAATAAATCACCAAGCTCAGATGATTTCAAAGGAAAATTCTATTAAAATATCAAAAGTTAGATGACCCCAATGCTTTTCAAACTTTTCCAGCTCATAGAAAATAAAGAAAACATTTTAATACTTTTTGTGAAGTAAATATAGCAGTTATACCTTAACCTGATAAAGACAGTTAAAAATGAAAATTTATGTACAAATATCACTCACTAGTATTGATTTGAAAGTCATACAGTTATTAACAAATGGAATATAATACCTCATTAAGAAACTGATATGCCATGATCAAGTGGAATTTATTCTAGGAATGCAATGTTGATACAGCATTAGGAAGTCCACCAATATAAATCACCATATGTGTCAGATCTTCAAGACCAACCCCTAGTTGGATTATTTGCTAGGAGTACTCCTAGAACTCAGCATGTAGTCATATTTATGGTTATGATTTATTACAGTAAGAAGATAGAAAGCAAAATCAGGAAAGGAAAAAGGCAAATGGGGCAAAGTTCAGATGAAACCAGGTGCAAGTTTCCAAGAGTCCTTTCCTACTAGAGTCATACAAGCTATCCTTAATTCCCTCAGCAACAAATTTTGACAACACATGTGAAATATCTACCAGAGAACCTTATTAATGATTTAATGTCCAGGATTTCTATGAGGGCTGGTCACACAGTCACCCTCTGCCTGGAATGTATCAAAACTCCAGACACCTAGAAGAAAAGAAGGGAGTTCAATGCAAACCACATTGTTTGTGCAAACAGTTTAGGCACAGTGAGCCACTCTTAGCCATTAGTGTGATGGTAATCCTCCCAATATCCAAGTTCTGGGCATCATTCAGTGGTGAAATTTATAAGCTAGCCTTTTGAAGACTAGCAATCAGGTGAGCTATGTTAACTTTTTTCTGTGTACTGTAGTAATAGCTCTAAGGAGAAAATCATCTGATTGTCTCCAGAGATGATGGAAATACCTTTGCATAACTCATAACCTATGCCTGGGGGAGAAAAAAAAAACCTGGAGAAAATAGTAATTTATATTCTATAAACAAGGTTATTTTCTGCTTATTCTATTAGTTTTATCAACACAGCAATTACATGTTCATCTGGCTTTCTTTTAAACTATTCTGATCCCTTAACCCGCTAGTTAGTTTGTATGGACTTCACCTCAAAACATGTAAGATTGCTTCACACACAAGAAAGTCAGTATATGAGTGTTCATTTTGCAGGGGTAGATTGATTGGCAGAGGGAAAAAGATACATAGTGGAAAACAGGAAATTTGCCAAAATACCTTTGACAAATTGGGGGCATCTCTTATGAAGAGCACTGAGGGGGCCTCTATTCTCAAGATTTAGCAGAGATGGATGTTCCTTACCCTGACACTGCAAATCTTCTTCTGTATTGATGGAGACAATGAAAGAAATTGATTATTCTAGTACTGTGTGCAAGTAGACTGTCTCATAACTTATTGATCTGGCAAATCACAGGACATGAAGTCTTCATTGTGGGCTCCATTATAGAGTCAAAATCGTTTCAAAGTCGCTGAGTTTGCACCCACTTTCACCCCAACTTTCTCTAAACATTACAAATAATACTATCCTATGCTGCAAACTTTTCTCGAGGACTTGAGAACTGAGTTTTACATGGTCTCTTCAGCAGATTCTCACAGTTGGCAATGTTGATTCAAATATTGAGTTCCATTTAGCAGTAACCAGGAGGTAAGAAGATCAACAGCATGCAAAGAAACAAAAACCCTTTGCCATCTGAAAATTCATTCATTCACTCTTTAACGCAGAAATGTATATTATGTATTTACTTTTAGCTAGTAAGTGTTTTGCAATATAGGGATAGAGCAAGAAAAAAAACTTAGGAAATATATCTTCCCTCCTGAAGCTTAGTTTCTATTAGTAGGGGAAGCTTAGTTTCTATTAGCACACCAATGTTCATTGCAGCACTGTTTACAATAGCCAGGACACGGAAGCAACCTAAATGTCCAACAACAGATGAATGGATAAAGATGTGGTTCATATATACAGTGGAATATTACTCAGCCATAAAAAGGAATAAAACTGGGTCATTTGTAGGCATAGATGGACCTAGAGTCTGTCATACAGAATGAAGTAATTCAGAAAGAGAAAAAAAATATCCTATATTAACGCATATATGTGGAATCTAGAAAAATGGTACAAATGAACCTATTTGCAGGGCAGGAATTGAGATGCAGAGGTAGAGAACAGATGTGTGGGGGCTTCCTAGGTGGCGCAGTGGTTAAGAATCCTCCTGCCAATGCAGGGGAAACGGGTTCGATTCCTGCTCCAGGAAGATCCCACATGCCGCGGAGCAACAAAGCCCATGTGTCACAACTGTTGAGCCTGCGCTTTAGAGCCTGTGAGCCACAACAAGAGAAGCCATGGCAATGAGGAGCCTGCACACCACAACAAACAGTAGCCCCCACTCACCACAACTAAAGAAAGCCCGCACACAGCAAAAAAGACCCAACACAGCCAACAAAATAAATAAATAAATAAATAAATCGCTAAGTATTCATTTAAAAAAATGCACTTAAAAAAAAAAGAACAGATGTGCAGACATGAAGGAGGAAGGGGAGGGTGGGATGGATTGGGAAATTAGGTTTAACATAAATACACTACCATGTATAAAACAGATAGCTAGTAGGAACCTTCTGTATAGCACAGGGCACTCCACTCAGTGCTCTGTGGTGACCTAGATGGGTGAGATTTGGGGAGGGGAGGGAGGGAGGTCCAAGAGGGAGGGAATATATGTATACCTAAAGCTGATTCACTTCATTGTACAGTAGAAACTAATACAACATTTTAAGGCAACTATATCCCAATTAAAAAATTTTTTAAATAAAAAAATAAATGAAAAATAATTAAAACATATAATATTTTGACTAATGATAAGTGTCATGGAGAAAAAGCAGAAGAAAAGGTTAAGGAGTACAGGGTATAAGGAGTGTGAGGTCGGGGAAAGCTTCACTGGGAAGTGACAATTGTAAAAGACTTGAAGAAGAGGAGGGGGTGAGTATGCAGATCCTGAGAAGGAGCAGTCTTCTAATGAAGACCTGGGTCAAGGAAGAAAGTAAACTTGAAATTAGCAAATTTCTAGAAATTAAAGAAAGAGTGAAGTTTCTTATGTAATCCATGGAATGAAGTGAGTCTAAGTTTATTTTTTTCTTATTAAAAAAATGCAAACAAATTAAGTTCAATAATCTGAAATATAAGACTAGGAGGATGCAATGAATTAAGCTAAATAGTAAAATTAATGGAACTTTAAAAAAATAAGGCTTAAAGCCAAATTAAAATAGTGTTATCTATAGATAAATAAAATAGACTAGTAAGTGAGTAAAGAAAAAATAATTAAACCAAAATAGACTGAGAGGCCGAGGCATACAAAATAACCATATTCCCTATAACAGAAGCTTCTAAAAATACCCATTAGTAAATAATATACCAGGCCCATGTGATTTGGAGGGAGTTTTAATTGTTTCATTGAACAGAAATATTCAGTGCTATGGAAATGTTTATATAGCTCACAAAATAATATCCAGCCATTATTAGAGTAACATCACAGCTTGACAAATACAGTACCTAAAATGTACAGAAAAGTTTTAGTTATGAATTTAAATACAAAAAATAAAGTAATAGCAAATTGAAGTCAATAAAGTTTAGATAAAATAATTCACCATGATCAACTAAGGTTTATTCCAAAAACACACAATTTTTTTATTCCAGGGATCTAATTAATACAAATTAATCAGCTATGTTATAAACACATAGTTAAGTGCCTGAAAAAATTTGATGAATTTGAACAAATATTTCAAATAAAAATTTAAGTAAACTTGGAGTATAAGAAAAATGCCCAAATATGGTAAAGAATCTTTACCAAAATTTAATCGCACACATCATAATAAAAGTAAAACACTAGTCTTGAATATCAAAACCAGGAATAAGACAACTGTGACTCTTATCCATACAATATTTTTAGCATATTCTAACTGTTCTATCCAGGTCAATAAGAATAGAAAATGGAATTAGCACCATAGAAACTGTATAAGAAGAGAAATTATGAAGATCAAATCTTTAGAAAACCAGAGTAGCTAGATGCAGGATATGGTTTCAATATAGCTATTCCTACATTGAAAGCTAAATCTAAAACAAGCAAACAAACAAAAAACACATTTAAAAATATTTAGATAAACATGAAACTTTTATCTCAATTTTCTGCATTTCTCAAACCAGAATTTTTAAGATAAATCTGAATTTCCCTTTGTCTGTAAAGATACTTACTCCTTTAGTTATAAATAAAATTTCATAACTTAAAAACAATAATCTCCCTAAAAATGTAAAAGAATATAAAACAATTCTACTACATTGATTCTATTTCATTTTGGCATACCAGAATCTACATATAGACACAATTTTGTTATCATAGGGTTCACAGTATTCTGATATTTCCTATTTACCTACACTAAAGCACATTTATTTTTCTATATGTTCCCCTCAATTATTGTGTTTAACACAATATACATACTATTTCATATAGTGTTGTTGTACAATGATTTAACACTGTTAAATACTTAAATTATCTCTAATGTTTAAATTTTATTTAATATTTACTATAGAGTGACATCTTTGTGACAGTATATTTTTATACCTATTATTTCTTTCAAAAATGGAAAAAGGAATAATGATAATTTATTGAATTATTAATATTACATGAATAAGTTAATTATTATATCAGAAGGAACATCTTAGAATCTTGCTGCATAATTACATTTTGTTTTACAAAAATGTGTACAGGTTGTAAATTCTTCTTGAAAGGAATATGTATACTAATTTCACTGCACTATTTCTTAAACTGGAGACTTTTTTTAAATTTCAACATTTTAGTCAAAATAAAATAATATCTCAAGAGTGTGTTAGGACTTCCCTGGTGGTGCAGTGGTTAAGAATCCGCCTGCCAATGTAGGGGACACAGGTTTGAGCCCTAGTCTGGGAAGATCCCACATGCCGCAGAGCAACTAAGCCTGTGAGCCACAACTACAGATCCCCCGCACCACAACTACTGAAGCCAGTGCACCTAGAGCCTGTGCTCTGCAACCAGAGAAGCCACTACAATGGGAAGCCTGTGCACCGCAAGGAAGAGTAGCCCCCCTGCTCACCGCATCTAGAGAAAGCCCGTGCACAGCAACAAAGACCCAACACAGCCAGTAAAAATAAATAAATAAATAAATTTATTTTTAAAAAAGAGTATGTTAACTTGTATTTTCTCATTGATATTTCTCATTGTCGCATCAATACTCTTTACTTTCATATTCTTTGGGATTGAGAGTTATTTATTTTTTTTAATAAATTTATTTATTTATTTATTTATTTATTTATTTATTGGCTGTGTTGGATCTTCCTTGCTGCACACGGGCTTTGTCTAGTTGCAGCAAGTTGGGGCTACCCTTCTTTGTAGTGTGCAGGCTGCTCATTGCCATGGCTTCTCTTGTGGAGCCTGGGCTCTCAGCTCATGGGCTTCAGTAGTTGCAGCACACAGGCTCAACAGTTGTGGCACATGGGCTTAGTTATTCTGTGGCATGTCAGATCTTCCTGGAGTAGGGATTGTGCCTGTGTCCCCTGCATTGGCGGGAGTATTCTTAACCACTGTGCCACCTAGAAAGTCCTGAGGGTTACTTTTTAAGTTCTTTATAATTATAGGTAGGCAAATTAAATATCTAATTGCATTCATCTAAAATCAGTTGCATTTTTCCAAGACAAATGAATTATTAAAGCAAAGACTATTCAAGACAAAAATGATCTGTAATACTAATTTAAAAACTCATTTAATTTTGTTCCTTCTGCATTTGTTGAGTTTTTCCTTCTTAGTTTTAAAGCATAAAAATGTTTCTTAACAAAGGGACGTATGTCTCCTTGCAGTTAGATTCTTTAAAGAATATGACACTTTAATGAGTATGACATATGAGCCCTTACAAGCCTGATTTTTAGCACATCAAGTTAAATTAAATAATAGAGACAGGTACCATATGGTAACCTCCCTAGGAGAAATTACAGTACACTGCTACTTTTATTATAATGATTTCTCATGCTTGTTCTTATATGAAAGAAGAGGACATGAAGAATCATTATGAGCAAAGAAAAAAGCATATTAGAGAACATTATTAGACTTAACTAAACCTATCCTCTTGCATTCATCTAATTTAAGCATTTGTGAAGGGCTAATATGGCTAGAATATATAGTAAAATCATATACAGTATAAAAATCCTCTTGGTCTTATAACTGTGATGTTTCCAGCTCATTACTGTCAGGATTATTTTATAAAAATATTATAGAAATCTGTTTTAAAAATGCAGAAGACCTTTGTCTGGGTTTCAGAAACATTACCTGTCTCAGTTGAAATGAATCTCTTTCCCAGCCCTTCTCCTACCAGACTGTGGACTCAAAATACTCTAAACCTCTCATCATTCTCTGAATCGGTTTTGCCTCAAGTCCATGCATTTTGCAAATTCTTCTTCTTAGAATGTACTTTTGCATCTGTTTTAGTTTTCTGTTGCTGCTCTGACCAACAACTGCAAACTCAATGATTTAAAACAATACAAATTAGTATTTTACAGTACTGTAAAGATGCCCATAAACCCAGTCACAAGCAGAAAGGCATTCTACAGGTTGAGAGGATGGAAGAAGT
The DNA here is from genome assembly GCF_030028045.1 of Hippopotamus amphibius kiboko. NCBI lineage: Eukaryota > Metazoa > Chordata > Mammalia > Artiodactyla > Hippopotamidae > Hippopotamus > Hippopotamus amphibius. The sequence continues at coordinate 31,853,018 of NC_080189.1, read as the reverse complement.
CACTAGCATCTTCAGCAGGACTGTGGAGCACTGGCATTTCCTGAGACTGCTACCTCAGAATGTCCCTTTCTTTTTTCAACCCCTTCCCAAAGGAGTACCCTTCTCTTCACCCCACAACTTGGGCATAAATTTCTTGCCTGAGGACTGAAAAGATTAATTAGATTAGCTATGGAAAATTAAGAGCTATCAAATTTGTCTCAAAATACCAGTCTATTATTTTCAAAGGAGTTAATTTCAGAAGAAAAATGGGTCAAGCTTGAAGAAATACTGTACATGGACACTACTGGTAAAACTAGAACCTGGGAAACTTTGAAACACGTAACTGGGAAGGATAGTCAGCTGATGGTGTGGCAGTTATCCCAGTGCTGCAAAGAACTATTTATTGGGAATGTATCATTCTGGAGAAATAGTTCTGACTGCTCATGGGAGGCTACAGCTTAGAATTCCCCATAGGTCTCATAGTAGATAACAAAAGCCCAGAAGCAGCTGCTCTTTGGGAACTTGAGGAAGCAGCTAGCAATAAAGGTGCTGTCACTGAATGTTCTTTAGCTGAAAGTATGGATTCAAGTTCGACAACAGTGCCACATACATTGTGGCAATAACCGTTAATGAAGATGGTGCTAAAAATGTAAAACCTAAGCCAAAGCCAGGAGATAGAGAATTGTGGAAGTAATTTTTGCCAAAGAATGATCTCTTGAAGAGCTTTATTTTTTTAAGCTCTTTATTGGAATATAATTGCATTACACTGTTGTGCCGGTTTTTGCTGTACAACAAAGTGAATCAGCTGTATTTATATATATATCTCCATATCCCCTTCCTCCTGTGACTCTTTCCCACCTTCCCTATCCCAGCCCTCTAAGTCATCACCTATCATTGAGTTGATCTCCAGAAGAGCTTTGATGCTGAAGTGACTGAAGAACATCTGACAGCGGATGCCACAGTCTTTTTCTATGCTCTGGCACTGAAACATGCAAACATGAAGCTGTTTGAGGTTCTCTTCCTGAAATTTCAAGTGCAAAGAGCAGTAGCCATGTTTTTGTAAATGAGATCACTGGGCCTCCTTTACTAAGACTTTGTATTCAGCTTAGTTTAATGTCAATTTGAAATTAACTTTTCCATAAAATAAAAGCAGCACAGAATGAAAAAAAAAAAATCCTCAAGTGGATTGGTAGCTGAAACAATGACAGAACATAAATATTAGTCCCTGAGAAGAAGCCAAAAAGATGAGATCATATTCAAGAAATTATTTGTTGAATCTTGCTCAATGCTAAGCTAGCACTGAGAACATAGCAGGAATGGGAAGGTTGTTAGATGCTAGTAGACAAGGAGGTGTATGCTTCTGAAGTGAAAGGGGAACAATGGGAATGACAGATACCTGCGTCATTCTTGGATTTTTGCATAAAATAAGGTTGATGAAGGACAGGAACAGGGCTATATCTTCAGCTTGGGTGTACGAAAGGTACCCAGAAATCCAGTCATAAGTAGAGACACATTCTACAGGTTGAGAGGATGTAAGAAGTTACTAGCATCTTCTGGAGTTATACAAGAGTAAACGTATTGCACACATTGTCTTATATATGGATGCTGGCAAAGCAATGATTGTCCTTGCTATTAGCAATGATCTAAGAAAACATTTACATATAACAGGAAGCCTTGAAGACAATTTAGATTTTTGAGAAAGATGCCCTAATTCATAGAGCACTACTTGTGAATGATATCTGGGATTGCCTCTTAAACTTGAAACCTTTTTCTATTAATGTGTTTATCCAACACAGTGTATCAGCTTATCAGCCTTAATTATTGGCCATCAGACCCCATTTTCTGAACAATTAAATCTCACCTTCTAGGCACATTTGAACTTTACTGTAGGTGATGATTCCTAAAATTGACTGTAAAGCAAGGCCAGGTTTCTACTGTTATTGGATTTCTGCTGTCAGATTTTGCTCCCCTGCAGGGAGATTGAAATCAGTCAGAATTTCCTAGTCAACAATCTGAAAATAGTTGAAAAAGGAGGGCCTTTTTAAGATTCTTCCTTGTGTCAGAACAGGTGCTTTGCCACATGTAATGCCAGCACAGTTTCCCTCTAAAAGTACTTACCTGTGGTCACTTTCCCTGCCTGAACATTTATAACTCCAGTAGGCCTCTTATTTTTTTCTGAGGAAGAAGTAGAAGTAGCCTAAGGATGATATCACTTCCTATGGACACTGGGCCAGGATAATGAATAACATAGAAAGGATAAAACTCCTTAGAATCAAATGTTTTACTGTTTTCAGGGTAAACATGGTTCAATTAAAATTTAATTGAAGTAGATATTTTGTCCAGCCAAGCTCAAGTGGACTTCTGGGTCAGAAGTAAAATAAGGGATTTCTAGATTCCAATCTCCCCTCACACATATTAGAAGTATCAGTCACATTCACAATAAATATCTTGTGTTCTGCTTCACCTATTTAAGTCTGTGGGCTATTAATAGAGACTTCTGAGTAATATAAAGAGATTAATGATTTTACTTGGGTAAGCAAATTATATAAAACTTAATGTTACCTTTATGAAATGCACTTGAAATAAATTGCCCCTTTTGACATGATTTGAGTACAGCACTAAAAGGATACAGGATCAGACATATCAACAGTTGCTTTATATATAAACCAAGAAATTACTAATTAGTAAATGAAGCATACTCTAATTGCAAAATTCATAACATTACATCATGTTTTTAAGTATGTGGCTGTCCTTTACTTTGACATTTACTTTGAAGGTAGTATTTCACTGAATCTATGATTCACCACTATTTTATATGCTACTAAGAGCAAAGATATTATGATTTTTAAAATGACACGATTATTTCTTTTTTCCCTCTTCTTCAATTTTTTGCAATAGTTTGAGAAGTATAGGTATTAACTCTTTATTATGTTTTTGGTACAATTCCCCTGGGAAGCCATCTAATCCTTGACTTCTGTTTGTTGGTAGCTTTTCAATTACTGATTTGATTTCAATACTAGTAATTGTGTGTCTGTTCAGATTATATATTTCATCCTGATTCAGTCTTGCTAAATAGTATATTTCTAGGAATTTTTCCAGTTCTTCTAAAGCTGTCCAATTTGTTTGCAGTATGTGTTCATAGTATTCTCTTATGATTGTGTTTGTGTGATGTCAGTTGTAATTTCTCCTCTTTCATTTCTTATTTTATTTATTTGGGTCCACTTGCTTATTTTTCTTAATGAACCTGGCTAAAAGCATATAATCTTTGTCTATCTTTTCAAAAAAATCAGCCCTTGATTTCATTGACTTTTTCCTGTTATTTTTCTGGTCATTATTTTATTTATTTCATCTCTAATCTTTATTATTTCCTTTCTTCTGCTGACTTTGGGCTTTGTTCTTTTCTAATTCCTTTAGATGGTAGGTTGTTTAATTGAGATTTTTCTTGTTTCCTGAGGTAGGCCTGCATCACTATAAACTTACTTCTTAGAACTGCTTTTGCTGCCTTCCATAGATTTTTTGAAAGTTGTGTTTTTATTTTCATTTGTCTAAAGTTATTTTCTGATTTCTTTGTTACCCATTGATTTTTAGTAACTTGTTTTGTAGTCTCTATGTATTTATTTATTTTTTTCCACTTTTCTTCCTGTAATTAATTTCTACAATTTTGTAGTCAGTAAAGATGATTGATACAACGTCCATCCTCTTAAATTTATTGAGACTTGTTTTGTGGTCTAGCATGTGATCTATCTTGGAAAATGTTCCATGGGCACTTGAAGACAATGTGTATTCTGCTGTAGGATGGAATGTCCTATAGATACCTATTAAGTCCAGCTGCTCTAATGTGTCATTTAAGGCCACTCTTTCCTTGTTGTTTTCCTGTTTGGATGATCTGTTCATTGATGTAAGTGGGGTGTGAAATTTCCATACTATGATTGTATTATTATGAATTTTTCCCTTTATGTCTGTCAATATTTGCTTTATATATTTAAATGCTTCTGTATTATGTACATATGTATGTTTACAAACATTATATCCCCTTCTTGTATTAATCCCTTTATCTTTATATAAGGCCATCCTTTGTCCTTTATAATAGACATTGTTTTAAAGTCTACTTTATCTGATGTGAGTATTCCTACTCTAGCTTTTTTTTTGTTTCCATTTGAATGGAATATCATTTTCCATCCCTCAGTTTTAGTCTGTGTGTCTTTAGCTCTGAAGTTATTCTCTTGTAGGTAGCATATAGATAGGTCTTGTTTTTTTAATCCAATGAGCCACCCTCTGTCTTTTAATTGGAGCATTATTCCATCTATACTTAATGTAATTATGATGGGTATGTAATTATTGCCATTTCCTTATTTGTTTTCTGGTTGTCTTTACAGTTCATCTCTGTTATTTTCTCTTCTTTTTGTCTTTTCCCTTGTGATTTGCTGATTTTCTTTGGTTTTATGTTTGTATTCCTTTCTCTCTAATTTTTGTTATCTATGTAGGTTTTTGATTTGTGGTTACCATGAAGTTCATCTATTTTGACTTATAATTATATCCACTTGTTTAAAATGGATAGTCATTTAAGTTCAAACACATTCTAAAAGCTCTACATTTTTTTACTTTCACCTCACGTTTTGTTTTTGTGATGTCATATTTTATGCCTTCATGTCTATCTCTTAACTGTTTATTTTAGTTATAGTTGATATTACAATCTTTTGTCTTTTTACCTTTATACTAGATTATTTAAATGGTTAATTCACAGCCTTTACTAAATATTTGCCTTTGCCAGTAGGATTTTTCCTTCCTATAATTTCCTATATCTTGTTGTAGCCTTTTCTCTTTTATTTAAAGAAGACCTTTTAACAATTCTTGTAAGGTCAGTTTAGTGTTGATGAACTCTTGGTTGTTGCTTGTCTAAGAAGCTGTTTATCTCTACTTCAATTCTGAATGATAACCTTTCAGGGTGGAGTATCCTAATCTGTATGTTTTTTCCTTCAAAATGTTAAATATATCATTCCACTCCCTTCTTCCCTGCAAACTTTCTGCTGAAAAATCAGCTCATCACCTTATTGGGGTTCCCTTGTATGTGACTTTTTTTGCTGCATTTAGGATTCTCTCTTTATCTTTAACTTATGCCATCATTTTAAATTATAATATGTCTTGGTATGGGTCCCTTGTTTCATACTCTGTGCTTCCTGTACCTGAATATCTGTTTCCTTCTTCATGTTTGGGAATTTTTCAGTCATAATTTCATCAAATACATTTTCTACTTCTTACTCCCTTTCTTCTCCTTCTGGGACCCCTATAATGCAAATGTTAGTATGCTTGATGCTGTCCCAGAGGTCCCTTAAACTATTCTTATTTTGTAAAATTTGCTTTTCCTTTTGCCTTTTTGATAGGGTGATTTTTACTTTTTGAGTTCTTTCTGAGAAACCTTTGCTTTAGCCAAGGTCAAATATGTTTTATACATTTTCTTAGAAAAGATGTATAGTTTTATGTTCATACTTAGGTTTATAATCCATTTTCTGTTATTTTTTTGTGTGCAATGTGAGAAATTTGCCAAAGTTCACTTTTTTTTTAATGTGTTGTCAAGAGGTTACAGCACAATTTCTGGAAAAGGCTATACTATCTCCATGCAATTTATTTCACACATTCTCTGAAAATCAACTGACAGTATATGTAAGGGTATCTTTCTAAGCTGTAATTTCTCTTCCATTGATTGTTGTGCCCTTCCTTTTGTCCATATCCCATTATCTTGTTTATAGTAGCTTATGGCAAGCCTTGAAATTAAATAATGAGAATCTTCTATATGTTTTCTTCTATTTCAAAATTACATCAACAAATTCAGTTCCTCTCCCTTTCCATATAAAGTTTGGAATCAATTTGTATTGTACATAAAAAAGTCTCTGGGATTTTGATTGGGACTGAGTGAAACTGATTAATTCATTTGGAAAAAAATCAGGATTTTTATTGAGAATTTAATCCACAGAAAGGATGTATCTCTCCATTTATGTAGGGTTTTCTTTGATTCTTCTCATCAGTGGTATATATATATATATTTTTTTGTACTGATATTACACATATTTTATTTAATGTATGTCTAAGTATTTCATGTTTTCTGGTACCATATTTATTTTTCTTTTAATATCAATAAGACCTGTAGAAGTACTCTCTACCTTTTAATTCCTGATATTGCAATTTGTATCTTTCTGTTCTCCTTAATCAGTTTCATGTTTCTGACCTTCTCAAGAACTAAGTTTTGGTTTCATTGATTTTATCTATGGTATTTGTTTTGTTTTGTTTTATTATTTCATTGGTTTTAACTCTGATCTTCTGCTAGTTGTAGTATATGTGTGAGGGTATGTGATTGAGTCAATCTAGTCAAGAGCTTTTGTTTCATTGTTCTGCTTATTATTTTTCAGTGCACAAGTGTTCTCAAATATTTATTGCATTACATTGTGCTTGTTTTGGAAGCTGAAATACTGGAGGATTTATCTCAAAGTTCATACTTCTCCCCCAGATTTTGCCATTACCAATGTAAATGGTGTTAAATAAAATACACTAGATTTAGGAAAGTTAACAATAAAACTGTTGATTTTAATGGTAATAATGAAACTATGGGTAAAGTCATGTTGATATAAAAGAAAACGTTTCTTTTGCAATGAAATCAATAGGTAACTTTTTCCATTAACATGACTATTTTTTTAATGATGTATAGTTAATTTGCAATGTTAGTTTCTGGTGTATAGCAAAGTGATTAAATTATACATATATATACATATTATTTTTCATATTCTTTTCCATTAAGGTTTATTATAGGATATTAAATATAGTTTCCTGTCCTACACAGTAGGGCCTTTGTTGTTTATCTATTTTATATACAGTAGTTTGTATCTGCTAATTTCAAACTGCTAATTTATCCCTCCCCACCCTCGCTCTCCTTTGGTAACCATGTTTGTTTTCTATGTCTATGAGTCTATTTCTGTTTAGTAAATAAGTTCATTTGTGTCATGTTTTAGATTCCACATGTAAGTGACATCATATGGTATTTGTCTTTCTCTTTCTGACTTACTTCACTTAGTATGATAATCTCTATGTTCATCCATATTGTTGCAAACAGCATATTACATTCTTGTTTATGACAGAGTAGTATTCCATTATATGTATATACATATACATATCTTCTTTATCCATTCATCTGTCTGTGGACATTTCAATTGCTTCCACATCTTGGCTATTATAAAATAGTGCTGTTCTGAACATTGGGGTACCTGTATCTGTTTGAATTATAGTTTCCTCTAAATATATGCCCATGAGTAGGATTACCAGATCATATGATAACTCTCTGTTTTTAGTTTTTCAAGGAACCTCCATACTGTTCTCCATAGTGGCTGCACCAATTTACATTGCCCCCAACAGTATAGGAGAGTTCTCTTTACTCCACACCTTCTCCAGCATTTGTTATTTGTGGACATTTTAATGATGGTTATTCTAACCAGTGTGAAATGGTACCTCATTATAGTTTTGATTTGCATTTCTCTAATAATTAACAATGTTGAGCATCTTTTCATGTGCTAATGGCCATTTGTATAACGTGACTTTAAAGTGTCACTTTTTCTTAATAAGACTAGAAAAGATTACATAGATGGCAGCCAGAATAAAGGTAAAGGTTTTCATGTCTCATTTGTTTAATTTGTATAATATTTGTGAAGTGGTTTTTAAAATTTTGTATTAAGCACATTCATCTATATACAAAGGCCATACTTTGTGTGCATGTGCACGCATACACACACACACACATACACACACACACCCCTATACATATATCAAGGCTATATAGTATAGGTTTACATTTGTGCACAGGTAAGTATGATTTGTAATCATCATATTGACAAAGTGACCAAATATTACAGTCTTTGCTTACATTATAATACCCATGAAATTTCAATCACATTGAGATTTTACAACTTGAAGTAATTTGAGAAACAAATAGAACTAAAAATAAATAAGTATTAGGATTTTAGACGTTTACAAACGTACCAAAGCATGGAGCCAAAATGTCTATTTTTTTGTCTGACATTAAGAAGTAGTCATTTTTCAGTAAGCAGCTATGATGTAAGTATGACACTGGTGAATGCAGAGTTGAAAGAGAACAAAATTGAATAGAATGAGACTTAGTTTGTGGTGCTGCTCTGAAATCATTTCAGTCAGGCTATGGGAAACCCAGAGTAAGGAATGCCCATTAAAGGAGTTCTGTTTGGGTAGGAATGTCCAAGATATAGAACTTAACTCTTAATCATTATTTGGAAAGAGTCTGGGGAGGACATAACTCAATATGAGTGCTGTGGTGGTTACAAAAGCTACAGCAACTGTAGGATCTCTGCCAGCTAGACACCTTAGGGAAGATTTTTTTTTGATAGAAGACGTGAGGAGCACACCTCCATTTTTGCCATTAAAAATAACAGTGAAATACCAGAAAATTAACAATTGAATAGACTAAGAAAAACAAAAAAATATGAAAATATAAATATGTATGTAGTTGTTGAATTATTGTTGATGTAAGCCAGAAAGAATAGGGTTAACCTTACTACATTAATGCTACTTTATTAAAGTGATTCATGTGCCAAAGCCTTATTCAGAATTTAAAATGTGTTCATTGAGTTGTGTGTAAATTTATCTATTATACAGCTAGGAGATAGAATTTTCAGTCTTTTTATAGAATTTAAAATGCAATTTTTAATGTTTCCAGGGATTTATAATCTGTTCAAAGATAAATATTATGAACACTTTGGGAATAATTGTAATGTGTTATCAGATATATGGAAGTATCATATTTTTTAAATAGTAATGCAAAAGAAAAATGTCAAGGGATATTTCATGATCACTCATGAACAAACTTTAAATCTTAGATACAATAGATGATACAAATTTTCTAAGAAAAGATTGAGATTTACTGTGTTTATGATGTAAAAATCATAAACAATTTCTAATGGTGCTGAAAATTTTAAATATAACAAAGTGAACTATTTTATAAATCAGCAGACTAACATTTAGGAAAGGTTCTTTTAATCTCTGGATACTCTGCAAAGTCTTGGGAGAAAAAAATGATGAAAAACACTACTGTGGCTGTAACACCTTAACTCTCTTTCTTGGAAATTATTCAAAACAAATATTCAGTGAAAACACAGTGATATATATGTAAGAATGAAAAACAGGACATTTTTTATTAAAGAAAACTAAAATTTATAAAAATTACATTATGGTAAAGCTTACCCTGGGGTATTTTGCATTTTATTTTAACAATTTAACATTTCAATAACAATGTATTTAAGAATTAGGGAAATTCTTATAATGTGAATAATAGTTGCTTTCCATTTTGTCACATAATTTGTTTCAGATACTAAACAAAAGGTGTTTTAATGATGTGCTCTTTGGCAATGTTAGGAGATACAACAATGTGTGGCTGCCTTTTAAGCTGCCTCCTTGAATGGTTCTGGTTTGAGGGACAAATCAACTCTCATTTGCCATCCCTGTGTTCTTCAAAAATTTCTTGTGGGACTTTTTCTCCAACAAATTTTTTAACACCGGGAGAAGAGTATCTTGTTTGGGTGGACTTTGTGGGCTCTTTCCATAGCCCCTGGACATTAAGTGTTACATTTCCTGGCTCTTTTGCTGAGTTCTCCCTTCCCACCTGTTACCACCATCATGACCCTACTGAACAGGACATGTGATGACTGACCCCACAGGGATTTCTCTCTTGTGTCCACAGGATGCATCATCCACCTCTTGCCCTGACAAACTGATTCCAACAGAACAGCAGCCTTCACTCTCTGGCTTTACTTCAAAAGCAAATGGTCCTTATAGAAGTACCCTGTTTTCTGTCTGCTTTGATTTTCACAGTTTTGAGTTAGGCTCCTAACTTTGGTGTATTCCAAGGACAAGAAACACTTTCCAAGCTCTTTGAGGGACTCCCTGCTCCTTTGATAAGTTTTACCTGGTTAAGAATTTGAGGACATACCTTCTCCTCTCATAGAAAGCAGTGTCGGGACTCTAATTAGGGTGACAACCCTCTCCAAATAAAATTATTTACCAATTATTATGCTTTAACTTTATTTGACTCCTTAAATCTCTATTACCCTGGGGTCCAAGAGACATGGAAGAGGCTCCAGAAAACTTTGTCATTTTTCATATAAGGGTGAGATGTTCAACTCACGTTCATCTTGGTATTATAACATGTATACTATTGAAAATTAATCAAAGCTGAGGAGGAAATATTATATTCTAATATTGTTTCATTTTTAAATAAGTGCCAATCATGGAATAAACATAATATTTGGGAATGGTAAAGAGAAACAATATAATTTTCCTGGAGGTAGACCACAGGTTTTAATAGTATGAAAAACTTTAAGAAAAATGCTTTTTTTGTGATCTTTAAATCATATATATTTGGAGGTTATTGACATATGTACTAATTAATTGAATGCTCCCATGTTTAACTTTCATGCCTGTCGGTTCTAGGGTACCTGTGTACTGAATGAATTCTAAAACATATCATGATTGACTTCCAAAAGTTAAGCCACATTGACTATAACCATACTTCCTGGTTTTGTGATATATTCAGTTAACTCAAAAACAATTTAGCCATAGAGATTATGATGTTACATACACAGTAATTTAATCTACTGCTTAAAAATAGTTGCAGTAATCGATAATTCACAGTCCAGATTAATGTTAATCAGAAAAACCACTTTCCACACACAGCTGCTTTGAGCCTCAGTTATCCTCATGTTAATCCATGCCAGTAACTTTACTACAATTACATTTTCATTGGTGATATTAATGACTTGTTTGCTAATGAAAATTAGAAATTGTCTTTATGAAGAAATTAGTAAATTCAATATATGTTAACTGGTTTACATATTTTAGAGACACCCTTACTTTCCCCCAGCATTAATGGGCCTAAGAATCTGGTCAGCCTTGAATGTGTCTGATATACTCAGGCATCAATCTCCAGGCTTGATTGGTAAAGGACTTAGTACAAAGAGTTTTGGTTTCCAAAACCTGCCCCTGAAATATAGTCCATTTGCCTTAAATAATCTTTCAAGAAAAGTGTTTTAAAAACATCCAAAGCCAAGATTCCCTAAGCCCACAAAATAGGTTGCTTGATGTTTGGCTTCTCTATACTTGCTAGTAAATGTCCATGTGATGGAATTAGGTGAAAGAGGCCATTTTCCTAACACCCTTCAAGTTTTTAGAGACTATCTTGCGATCACCTACTTACAACTATTGGAGATCTATATGTAGTCCAGTTCAAAACAGCAGTGGGAGGGAAGGATGAAGGAGTTGTGGGAGGGGGAGTATCTGGAAGGGCTCAGAGATGAGATGCTATTTTAACTAGGCATTAAAAATGAATAAGATTTTGCCAATTGACTGGAACATATAAGAAAAAAAAGTATTTAATATGTAAAGTTCTATATAGAATGTCAGGGAATGCAGTTTATTCAAGAAACTGAACTATGGCTGAAATTTAAGGATTTTAAGATAACAGTACAGGCAGGACTGGGTTATGAAAAGGTCTATGTGGTATATATACTTCAGCATTTTTAAAACTTTTTACAACTTGTGGAAAATATATTTTCTTATTATATGACCTCTTACACATACACACACACACACAAACACACAAATTGAAACGAAAATGTTACAAAATAAAACTTACATTTTACTAGTTTCTATGTACTCTAATATTTTATTTACTTTTTTCTGATATACTCTATTCCATTTTATTTTATTGAAATGCAGATATTGAAACCAGTGGATTTATTTCTTGACACAGGTGGACCATAGCCCACAGTTTAACAAACATTGCCCTAGAGGACTTAACCAACTTCATGGGTGTCCAACTAGTGCAGTCAGGAGGGGTAACCCAGCAGCTGGTGGTCAGTGCATGAGTTGGTGGTCAGTGCATGAGCTGAGTCATGGGGGTCTGCACTTGTCCTTGCCTAGAAGTGCACTGCTTGAGGCTTACACATGCAAAAGGGAGAGCAAATATTAAATAGCAGATAAGGAAATCCATGATAGGCTGAGAGAGAGACTGTGGAAGAAGGGAAATTGTAGTACCTTTAAGAGCACTTTTTTCCTGCTTTTTGAACAAAAAGTACCACATTTGCAATTTTCATTTGCTTCCCAAATTGTTTCCCTTTGTACAAAAAGCACTGTCTGATGGAAATATTGTGCAAGACACATATGTAATTTAAAATTTTCTAGTAGAAACACTTAAAAATATAAAAAAGAACATATAAAAGTATTTTAATATGTTTACTTAACCTAATATATCCAAAATATTAGCAAATCAATTAATAATTAAAACATAATATATTAATGGAACATTTTAATTTTTTATTCCACCCGAGTGTTTTATATGTGGTATATGTTATCCTTACAGATCATCTTAATTTGAACTAGCCGCATTTAGAGTAGTCAGTAGTCACATGGAATTTGTCATCATATTGGGCAGTGTGGCTATACAAGTGGGGAGTACTGGAAGGTTTCATGCTAGTGCTTATGAGGTCCAATCTGACTTTTAGGAAGATCTCTCTCTCTTAGTAATTGCAGAGAATGAAGAAGATTGTGAAATTGGGAGCAGGGAGAATCAAACATTAGCTTTTTGGATTGGGGGAAGGGCAGACTTTAGAGGTAAATGGGTAGAATTATCAGGACTTGAACGCTGATTACCTGTATTTAGTGGTAGTGGTAAAGAAGAAACAGAGAAGAGAAAGGGATTCAAATGATTGCAGGGTTTGTGAACTTGGCGATTGGGTGGATGGTGGTGCCACTCATCAAGATGGTGTATCCAGGGTGAGAGCCACAGTGTACTTTCAGTCTTTTTTTTTAAGTTGATTTATTATATTCTGTTGTTATCAAGGTAGCCTAAGATACTCCTTGATTTAATAATGTTCTAATAGAACTTATCCTGGGAAACATACTAGTGATTTAGAATTGAAAACAAGTTTATAAGTTGTTTGATCCAGTGGATTCTTTGTATGATAAACTCTGGTGGTTGGATTCAGGGCCAGTCCTATGGGTGGTAGAACATGGCAATCACTAGAATGGACCAGCTTTTTAATGAATGTATAAGGAAACTGACCTAGTAGACAATTCTCAGAATGGGAGAAAATATTTGCAAGTGGATCAACAGATAAAGGATTAATCTCCAAAATATATAAACAGTTTACTCAGCTCAATATCAAAAAAAACAAACAACCCAATCAAAAAATGGGCAGAAGACCTAAATAGGCATTTTTACAAAGAAGACATACAGATGGCCAAGAGGCACATGAAAAGCTGCTCAACATCACTAATTATTAGAGAAATGCAAATCAAAATGACAATGAGGTATCACCCCACACCAGTTAGAATGGGCATCACCAGAAAATCTACAAACAGGAAATGCTGGGGAGGGTGTCGAGAAAAGGGAATGCTCTTGCACTGTTAGTGGGAATGTAAATTGATACAGCCACTATGGAGAACAGTATGGAGTTTACTTGAAAAACTAAAAATAGAGTTACCATATGACCCAGCAATCCCACCGCTGGGCATATACCCAGAGAATACCATAATTCAAAAAGACACATGCACGCCAATGTTCGTTGCAGCACTATTTACAATAGCCAGGATGTGGAAGCAACCTAAATGTCCATCAACAGATGAATGGATAAAAAAGATGTGGTACATATATACAATGGAATATTACTCAGCTGTAAAAAGCAATGAAACTGGGACATTTTTAGAGACATGGATGGACCTAGAGACTGTCATACAGAGTGAAGTGAGTCAGAAAGAGGAAAACAAATACCGTATATTAACATATATATGCGGACTATAGAAAAATGGTACAAATCAACTGGTTTGCAAGGCAGAAACAGAGACACAGATGTAGAGAACAAACATATGGACACCAAGTGGGGAAAGCTGGGAGGGTTGGGGAGGAATGAAATGGGAGATTGGGATTGCCATATATACATTACTAATAAGAAAAAAAAAACAAATTGTACACTCTAAACATATTCAGTTTATTGTATGTTAAAAGGGTAAAAAAAGCTACGTTTTTTTTTTACTTAAAAAAAGAAACTGACCTAGTGAAATTGGGTGACTTTCTCAAATCCTCTCTATTTAGACACAAACTAGAATTAAACTCCACCCATCTTAGTGTTTTTCCCTCTTTTAGGACTTTCCTTGAAACTTCATTCTCTGTTCTTGGCTTTAGCTTGTACTTTTAAAGTGAGACTATTTGATCAAAATTCCCTTAGTTTCACTTTAAAAGCACTACACTTTCACCTTTTTCAGGCTTCCTTAGATTCTCTCTGCAAGATGCGCCCTATTCTTTGTGAGGACTAATATCTTGCCCATTCTCTGGCTCTTACCTGCTTTTCATTCTTCCTAGATCACTGTGTTCTTCCATTTACTTTTTTGAGATCAATATTTTGAGTTGCCAGCATGTACTCTGTAAAAACTCCTCTTGGTTATTTATATTGCTCCATATCTTTGTTTAAAGGCTCCATTTCTAAATCGAGTTGGTCAAGGTGGAAAAAGGAATGAAGAATGATCTTTAGCTTTGGGTAAAATACATATGAACATTTTCTGAATAGTTCAGTTTTTCTGTTTCAAAAATACATTACCCTAGTGAATTAATTAATCAATACCAAAGATCAAGTATGCAATAATAACTTAAAACATTGCAAAGTAGTACTGACACATTTATTAGAGAGCCAACTCTGTGTGAGAGTGCATATACTTGTATTTATACTTGTATATAAATGAATTTTCATGTGTTATTTAACTCTATTGAATGTTATAGAGAAAAATGTAGACTGAAATATGAATAAAGATAAGCACAAAACAGACATTAGAGAATGTCTATAGGATGCACATTTTTGCATTAAGTGAATTTAAGTTTAGAACAAAAATTATTATGTAAACTCAGTGTATTCTTTCAGGAATACTGAAGCTAATAAACTTTCTAATCATTGAAAATCTGAAAATATTCTTATCTTATTAGTCCACTCAATACTTTAGTAAGAAATCATAGATTCAACTTAATTTTTCAAAAACTTTTGTAGCCATTGCTCTGTTGTCATCAGCTAAAACAATTGTCTTCAATCAAACTTAATTTAGCAGCAGCAGTGGAGGGAACAAGGATCATCTAGAGGAGAGGAGGAAAAACTGAGAACAGAAAAGGAAATGGAAACTTTCCAGTCTAATATCCCTGTTTCAGGAAATTAACTCTACTGATGACTAGACAAATAAACAAAAATGTAAATAAACAAACAAAACTTAATCAAGGGGCTTCTAATTCATACACATTTGTTACTTTTTGTATTCATCTGCAGGGTCTAAGCAGACAGATTTTTTTCTTTTTTTTTGACAACGGGTAGGTTGAGTGGAGTGAACCCAAGATAGTTCCATCATAACAGGTTTAACTTTAGCACAGACATTTTGTCTCTCTCCATTTTATTTTTTAAAGACATTTAATGACAGTTATTTTTAATGTTTCTTTTAACTCATGTTCTGTGAGTTATGATCTTGGTGTCCTTGAAAGTTAGAATATCATCAAATATATACAAGTCATAGGACAATAGAATTTGGAGGAGACAGGTAGGGATTGAATCCTGGCTTTATCATTCACTACCTATATGACTGGACAAATCACAAATCACATAACCTCTCAAAACCTTTGGTTTCTCGTCTGTAAATAAAAGTCATGTCTTACAAAGTTCTTATGGAATTTGTGCACTATTCATATAAAATACTGAGAATTGTGTAAGTCACACCTTAGGGGCTATAAAAAGGTGGTTTTTATAAGTAACTGTTTGTCCAGGATTGGAGTTTAGGCCTTCACATATCAAAACTTTTATTTTTAAGTGTATATTATTGTAAATATTTCTACAAAGAAGATTGTGCTTTATGTCCTTCATGAACACAGTAACATAATATATCAGGATTCTACACTGGATCTGAAGGACATTGGCTTCATTAGAGCTGTCTCAGGGAGCATAAGCAAAGGGAAAGGAAAGTTACAGAGGTATCCTTGCTTCAATTCATAAATTTTATGTAAATAGCTCTTTAAACATCAAGCTTTCTATAGGATTTTTGAGAAAATTTTTTGCTGTTTAAAATAAAATAAGCCAAAACAAAAAATAAATATTAGTATGCATATTTTTACATCTTCATTCAGACATTTAATAAAGTACACTTATTTAAAATGTATGACAATAAACAATAAAATTAAGACATATATGTGCACTATGAAAGCCTGACCACTTTATGTCAATAATAAAAAATTCATCACACCCACATAATGTTTATTAGAGGCAGAATAAGTTGAAGTAATTAACTGATATATGAAATAGATGTCATTTTCCTCAAGATCTTGCTGTTTGTGTAATGCAGGTTTCCTACCTTTGATAGCCAGAACAAAATAAATAGTTCTATAGAATTTTCATATGACCTGCTTTTCTGCAAGATTTGCTAACATTTAAAAAGTAAACGTAACATTAAACAAGCTACTTATACTGAAGAAAAAGGGAAGTTTATTTTAATGTATCTTTAACTGAGCAAGTTCATGCAAAATTAAACCTCTTGTAAAGCTTTCTGGAATTGGCTCGGTAGTGCAAACCTGTTTACTGAGAGGACTGGATTCAGACATCCTTTCCATTTAAGGAATTAGCAGTCTCACTAATGACTAGTCAATTGTTGAGGTGAGTGCAAATTTAAGCCAAGAATGATTACTTAGGTGCATGGCTCAATTGCTGGCTGACATTCCCAGTTAGAGAAAGCACTAATGCATTAATTCTAACACACCACTAAGCATACAGAAGTGTCATATGCTTGTTATATGCTATATTGGCTCTGGAGAAAAAAATCTTTGAAATCCCAGTATGCATATTTATTGTACTTCCTACTATTGCTTCTGCCAAGTGGCAAGAGTGTATTTATCTGTCATGTAAATAATCACATTGGGTTCGGCATTGAAATAGTATATTTATAAACATTTTCCCTTAAAGTACTGAATAAATTAACCTCATGAGGGAACCAAACTGCCCAACTTGATTTGCTACTTAATCTGACCAGTGATTATTTAAAACATTAGGACCTGATTACAGCTCTTGAGACTTCAGAGTATAATTTTAATAAATCCAAACCTCAATGTAATCTATCATGATTTTTTAAATAACATTTATTTTTTAACCAAATCTTACACATGCACAAAAAAGCCATCATAATAACAAAATAGTGCTCTCTATGTGTTCTTACTCCATAGATGTTCTTAGGTAGATATACAGCTCAAATAAACATATAAAGAAGGCATGGACAATTCTAATCCTTTATTCACAGATATCCCTTTCTCTATATCAAAGAATCCCTGAGGAAAATGTGACTTCTATAAATATGGGTAGTGTACCATGTGATGTGATTAGAAAGAAAACCAATATAAGATTCTTAGCCCAAAAGATTAAATAAATATCTGATAACATATCTGCATTATTTTTGCTTTTCCAAATCCTATTGTTATATTTAACTAATATTGTATTTTGTATGATAAGTCCAAAGAATTTTATGAGCCCATCTCAATTACTGCAAATTTATATGATTTTTTGAATAAATAGCTTTTATGATTAAATTATAAAATCAAAACTATATATGAATTGTGCTTATTAAGTAATATGCTGGGATATATACACACACACACATATGTGTATGATTTAAAAGGGAATATGATAATGAAGGAAAAGGAAAAGAGGAAGGAAAAAAGAGAAAGGAAGGGAGGAAGGAAGACATATTGGCCCTGTGTCCTGATGGCTTATCTT
Source organism: Hippopotamus amphibius kiboko (assembly GCF_030028045.1). Classification (NCBI taxonomy): domain Eukaryota; kingdom Metazoa; phylum Chordata; class Mammalia; order Artiodactyla; family Hippopotamidae; genus Hippopotamus; species Hippopotamus amphibius. Next base: position 31,835,190 of record NC_080189.1, on the reverse strand, counting down.
TTAGCAAGATGTGATTAAAATCCATTTTGTACCACTTTTTGCCTATCTGAGATCAAAAATAATAAGTATTAAAGAATGTATAAGATAACAGGCCTCTGGTATGATATGTGGTTGGACAAGAACAGCTTATTTTGAGGGTGATTTGGCAAATAGCCTTTGCAAGTTACATGCATATTCCTTATCTCATCAATTTATCTTGTAAAAAATGTGCCCTGAAGATAAATTTGCACAAGTTCAGTAGATATATGCTCAAGATTGCTTATCATAGCCTTGTTTATAAAATTAAAACTAAAACAATCTGTGCGGGAACTAACTCAAAGGGAACCAATTATGTTAGTCCTATGTAATAGAATACTAAATAATTTTTAAAAATATTTATACATTATTAATGTGAAAATGTCAATTATTAAATAGAAAAGAGTCATTTAACTCTTGTATAGAATGATTATTTTGTATGTACTTTTTAAAAAATTTTTTCATCAATGCCATTATCTCAAGCATATAGGTATTGGGAGAGTTTTATATGAGATCCAGACCTTTAGGTTTTACTTCGTAAACTTTTAGAGATATTTTATAAGCATCAACTTTTAATTTTCTAAATAAATATCTGTATGGCTTACAATAAACCTCTTGTTTCAATGATTGTTAGTTATTCATCTCTAACTAATCTTAGAGATGAGAATGAATTCCTTTGAATTTGAATTTAGTTGGCATAGTGTATCGTGTACTTAAAAGAATGATGATCATTTTGGAAATTGAAATAGAGAATGAAAACAAGAGGTAAAAGATTCTGGTTCTTTTGTTATGAAATGAAGCTTGTGACAAATATTCTGGGAGCTTTTTTTTTTTTTAATTGGGGTATAGTTGTTTTACAGTGTTGTGTTAGTTTGTACTCTACAGCAAAGTGGAGTAGAGTTCCCTGTGCTAATACAGCAGGTCCTCATTAGTTATCTGTTTTATATGTGTTAGTGTATATATGTCAATCCCAATCTCCCAATTCATCCCACCCCCTCTTCCCCACCTTGGTGTCCATATATTTGTTCTCTATGAAACCAAAGAAAGATTGGTAGAATGGAGGTGTTTGGGGGTAATTAATAAACAGAACTAACAATGACCACATAGAACACAATTCTAAAATTTAATTTACTATTAAATGTTGCCTGATGAAGCTGAATTCAATAAGAATGAGCATAAGAAGAATATTGTGTAGAAAAAGTCTATGGTGGGGGCAGGGGCATATTACTAAGGTATCCTTTTACTTTCTCAAAGGACTATGGAGATTCTCCAAAATTCCACTAAAGATAGCACTGTTGAATATTTAAAAAAAGATGAAATTAATTAATTTGCATCATGGCTATATCCTGGCACACACTGATGGTATATTAGTATAACAAAGTATCCCCAGCAGTCTAGGGAGATGCCAGTTATCTAAACCAAAATATTCCTAGTTTTGAAAAAGACAGTTCATGATGCTTTCATAACTAATCTTTTTTTTTTTTCTTGCTAAAAATTATGCTCACAGATCTTGTAGTTTATATTCCTTTATAATCTATCCACTGGGAAAAATTAGAAATAGCTATATCTTTTCATATATACACCACAAATTAATACATTGATTTTCTCCTTAGAAGTTAGTTAAACTAAGCATGAATTCAGTGCCTTTAGATGAATGGATAAAGCTGATATTCTAAATTTTGACAAACCTGAAGACCAGCACTAAACTTATAAGACTTTGATAAGATTCAAACACCAGATGATATCTCCTCTAAGCAGCTGGTCAAACAGCCTTTCTATTATTGCTAACTTATGAACAGAAAAATCCCAGGCATGACCCTGGTTGAGTGCTATTTGAGATCTATTGAAACTGTATTCAGTTTTCTTAAAGAAAAAAAAAAAGGTTTCCTTCATCGTGCTTCATCAGCAGATAAAATGAAATAGGCTTATATTGAGTAAAACAAGATTTGCTTCTACTGCTCAAGGTTTTATAAACAGTGTTGTGAACAAAAGAGTAGAACAAACTAATATAAACTACAACAAAATATTTTCCAATTTAGTGAAGAAACACAGGATTTTTAAAACTTACTCAAAGTAAGATCAAATTTATAGCATAAACATGTTATCTCCTCCAAAATGTCAAGAACAATCAATCCTTGTGAGACAATCACCTCAGGTATCATGTCAAGGAACAAGGGAAAATTTGGAGATGTGACATGTCTGGTAATATGATCCCCCAGATCCTGGTTAGTATCTGCCACTCCCAAGTCTCTTATGTCTTTTACTATGAGAACAACTACCCTTAATTTTGAAATTTTCAGATACCTTTCTGATTGGATGGAGGAAGTCATTTTTTATCTTTAGTGATTTGAAACTTTAAGGATTTTCAGAACACTTTAATATTCACTTCATATAATAACCTTGAATTCTTACCTGATGCATGTATCCCAATTAGCCCAAGTTGTGTATTATTGCCTGGATGGATAAGTACTTACACTCCCAGTTTTTCAAGGGGCAGTCATCTAAAATTATAGGCCTTTTGTCCATCAAACTCTACCTTCACAAAATGCAAAATCAGGTTTCTTAGGCCAATGTTTATTATAAAGTCCAGGTGCCTTTCAGTCATGGCTATTTCACCACTAATCATAATTATTCAATTAGCATGGTAGAGGTATCACTTAGCAAAGTCGTTACACTCTAACTTTATTTTATTAATCAGAAGTGGTTGTGAATTATATTAATATTCAATGTTGAATTACATGAATATCCAGTAAGAGATATTAATAACAGCTCATGCTTTTTTACTACAAGGGTCAGTATTGGTTTTAATTACACTGAAGGAAAAATAACACACTGAATAATATATATTTTGTAAAAATTAATAAACAGAAACCTCAATTAAATAGAGCTGGAAGACCAGAAAGGAATGTTCTCACACCCAGAGATGATGGTAGAGCCCAACAAGAATAAGAAAGACTCTTCTTTCCTGGCAAGGTCTAAGCTATGACTCTCTGTTTACTAGAGCCCTCCCAACTTTCTTTACCTCTTTATAAAAGTGCTCTCCTTCCCTTGCCTATATGGGAACTTGCATGTGGCTCACAATGATTGCGGACTCCAAACTGCAATTCTCTGCTGATCACAAATAGACCCATCTTTGCTGGAGAAACACCTGGCAGTCTATTTGACTCTGGTTAACAAACAGAAATGTACTTTGATCCTTAATCTTGTAGGTTTCTATAATCATGTTGTTTGAACAAGATCATTATATAATTTGATATGAGATCAGCTAAATACATATGTCAAAGCTATTGAGACTAGAAATGTAAACAACTTGTTCTCACTGCTGATGCTATAGTTTTATTATTAAATAGTGGAGATGGTCTAAACAGATAAACAACACAACAATCAATTATTTCTAGAAAAACTCTCTAACTTAAATTACTCTGAAACCATGTTCATTAACTTTGGTATACATGTCTTCAAAACCTAATTCACCAAATTCCACACACTTTATATAGCCTATCAAAGAATTCAGTTGCTTAGAGTTGTATTCAAAACCAAGCTGAGCTTTGAGGTCTTATCAGACCCATCTTGGAAAGGTTCACAGCCATGTTTTGGTATAAGGCCTTCCTGCACTGGTACAAAGGTGAGGGCATGGATGAGGTGGAGTTAACTGAAGCTGAGGAGGTGGCCTAGAAATGTCTGTTACAGAGTAGAGCATGGAAGAGTGAACTCTTTATTCACTCACAGCGTGTATCTGAAAGCCGTGTCTCATTGTGTCTGCACTTGCACTGCTCCCTGTCTTAATATCACAAGATGTACAAATACTACCACTAAAGCATTTTCATAGTAAAAAAAAAAATTGTTTTCACTTTTATTCAGTGTATGACTTTGATATCTTGTGGTATGATATCAAAGTCATACAACAAGACACCAGTGTGAAGAATTATTACTTTCTGAGAGTAAGACACAACAGTAACTGTGTCTGTAATTTTTTCAATGATAATATTAAGTTTAATCTGCCAAATATACAAATTGAATTTATGGAGTGAGTTTTACCTGGGTGCTGCAGAGTAAATAGAAGTTTCTTGAAATGATTGGTAGTCAGTATTAAAATGGATTCTGTCCCTGGCCAGATGGGCTGGGGATGAGGCAGAAAAGGGCAAACAGGAGACACTTCAGTTGAAGGGGCCTGGCTGGGATAAGTCATGACCCGCAAGGACCCAGGGGCACAGGCTCCCAGAGGACAGCACCTCTGAGCACCAAGGCAACGAGGCTGGGGCTAGTTGTCCCAGAAAACTCCATGGCATTTTCCATCTGGCAAATCACCTCCTAACATGCAATCTACCAGCTCTTCCTACCCCAGCTCCCAGGCATGCCCCCAACAAGGGTTTTAAATTCTAAAAACAGTAACCATCCTCCTTTGCCTCAATTCTGGACAACTCTGAAGGGTCGTCCCAGCTCCATGACAAGATGAAGCCTCTCTTGTCAGTGCATTACAGTTCAGTGTCTCCATCTACCCAGTCCTGCTGCCCTCTCCTCCTCACAGGTGATGTTGCTAAGAATACACTTAAAATTAACACCTGAAGTTCTCTGTCTCAGGGTCTATTTTCCTGGAAACCCAACATAAGAACTTTCTCTATAAATCTAGGTCCTAAAACACAGGAATCTTGGTAATTGATTTTGTTTCTATATTACGAGAATCGTAAATAATTTCCAATAAACATTTTAGCTTGTTCTTTCTAAAGTCTCTGGACTCATTTCTCCATGGAAATAAGGTGTTGTCTTATACTTTTTATATTTGATATATAATGATTCCAAATAATTTCTACAGTTGCATTAAACTTAATAGTTATAAGTTTGCCTAAAATAAAATAACATTTATTTACTGATCACCAAAGTAAGAGGACATTTATTAGAAATACTACTTCGAAAAATGCATGTTAACTACAATCAAGGAATTTGTGATCAATTTCTTGGCATCCCTAGACACTGACAATGTTGTTTAGTCACTCTTAGGTTTGACTGTCTTTCTCTTAGAACACACCAAATTAGGGAGTTGGATGTTGGGTCTGTTATTTGGAGAACCAGCAAACCTCAGTTATCTCAACACTGTCAATCTTCCTAATTTCTGCAATAGCATGGTCCTGCTATTTAGGATAGCTGCTAAACCTCAGTGGCTGGATGGTAACAGCATGGAATAAAATTGTTCTTCAACACTAGCCCTTATGAAAAAAGAGACTGGAATTTATGAATCTGGAGAGTTTAAGTAGGAATACCCAAATTTCATCAGAAACTATGGTTCATATAATAAATAAATGACATGAGTTACCAGGGTCCTGAGTTGGACAACCCAGAATTGTAGACATGGTTGTTAGATTTCCTGGAAAATAGACAAAGAAGTAAATACTGTGCAATTAACTTTTATTTTAAAGCTCTTTATTGGAATATAATTGCTTTACATTAATGTACCAGTTTTTGAGGTACACCAAAGTGAATCAGCTGTTTTTATACATCTATCCCCATATCCCCTCCCTCCCTCAACTCCCTCCCACCCTCCCTGTCCTGGCCCTCTAAGGCATCACACATCATCGAGTCGATCTTCCTTTGTTATACAGCAACTTCCCACCAGCTATCTATTTTAGATGTGGTAGTGTATATATGTCTATGCTACTCTCTCACTTCATCCCAGCTTCCCCGTCGCCCCTCGACCACTCAACCCCATGTCCTCCAGTCCATTCTCTGCATCTGCATCTTATTCTTGCCCTGTGCCTGGGTTCATCAGTAAGATTATTTTAGATTCCATATATATGGGTTAGCATATGGTATTTGTTTTTCTCTTTCTGGCTTACTTCGCTATGTATGACAGTCTCTAGGTCTATCCACCTCATTACATATAGCTCCATTTCATTTGCTTTTATGGCTGAGTAATATTCCATTCTATATATGTACCACATCTTCTTTATCCATTCATCTGTTCATAGGCACTTAGGTTGTTTCCATGTCCTGGATATCGTAAATAGTGCTGCAATGAACTTCATGGTACATGTTTCTTTTTGGATTATGGCTTTCTCTGGGAATACACCAAGTAGTGGGATTACTGGATCATATTGTCGTTCTATTTTTAGTTTTTTAAGGAACCTCCATACTGTTTTCCATAGTGGCTGTACCAACTTACATTCCCACCAACAGTGCAGGAGGGTTCCCTTTTCTCCACACCCTCTCCAACATTTGTTGTTTCTAGATTTTTTGATGATGGTCATTCTGACTAGTGTGAGGTGATCCCTCATTGTGGCTTTGACTTGCATTTCTCTAATGATTAGTGATGTTGAGCATCTTTTCATGTGTTTGTTAACCATCTGCGTGTCTTCTTTGGAGAAATGTCTACTTAGGTCTTCCACCCATTTGTGGATTGGGTTATTTGCTTTTTTGCTATTCAGCTACACGAGCTGCTTGTGTATTTTGGAGGTTAATCCTTTGTCCATTGCTTCATTGGCAAGTATTTTCTCCCATTCTGAGGGTTGTCTTCTTGGCTTGTTTATGGTTTCTTTCACTGTGCAAAAGCTTTTAAGTTTCATTAGGTCCCCTTTGTTTATTTTATATTTTATTTCTATTATTCTAGGAGGTGGGTCCAAAAGGAATTTGCTTTGATTTATGTCTTAGAATTTTCTGCCTATGTTTTCTTCTAAGAGATTTATAGTGTCTGGTCTTACATTTCGGTCTTTAATCCATTTGGAGTTTATTTTTGTGTATGGTGTTAGGAAGGGTCCTAATTTCATTCTTTTACATGTTGCTGTCCAATGTTCCCAGCACCACTTATTGAAGAGGCTGTCTTTTTTCCATTGTATATTCATGCCTCTTTTGTCAAAGATAAGGTGCCCATATGTGCTTGGGTTTATCTCTGAGTTCTCTATTCTATTCCATTGATCTTCCTTTCTATTTTTGTGCCAGTACCATACTGTCTTGATCACTGTGGCCTTGTAGTATAGTTTCAAGTCAAGGAGTGTGATTCCACCAACTCCATCTTTCCTTCTGAAGACTGCTTTGGCTATTCAGGGTCTTTTGTGTTTCTGTACAAATCATAAGATTTCTTGTTCTAATTCTGTGAAAAATGCTGTAAGTAATTTGATAGGGATTGCGTTGAATCTGTAATTGCTTTGGGTAGTACAGTCATTTTCACAATGTTGATTCTTCCAATCCAAGAACATGGTATGTCTCTCCATCTGTTTGTATCATCTTTTATTTCTTTCACCAGTGTCTTATGATGTTCTGCATACAGGTCTTTTGCCTCCTTAGGCAGCTTTATACCTAGGTATTTTATTCTTTTTGTTGCAATGGTAAATGGGAGAGGTTCCTTAATTTCTCTTTATGCTTTTTCATTGTTAGTGTATAGGGATGCAAGAGATTTCTGTGCATTGATTTTGTATCCTGCTACTTTACTTAATTAATTGATTAGTGCTAGCAGTTTTCAGTTAGAGTCTTTAGGGTTTTCTATGTATAATATCATGCCATCTGCAAAGAGTGACAATTTTACTTCTTTTCCAGTTTGGATTCCTTCTATTTCTTTTTCTTCTCTGATTGCTGTGGCTAAAACTTCCAAAACTATGTTGAATAATAATGGTGGGAATGGGCACCCTTGTCTTGTTCCTGTTCTTAGAGGAAATTCTTTCAGTTTTTCCCCATTGAGAACAATGTTGGCTTTTGGTTTCTCATATATGGCTTTTATTATGTTGAGGTAATTTCCTTCTATGCCCATTTTCTGGAGAGCTTTTATCATAAATGGATGTTGAATTTTGTCAAAAGATTTTTCTGCTTCTATAGAGATTATGATTTGGTTTTTATCCTTCAATTTGTTGTTATGATGTATCACATTGATTGATTTGCGTATATTGAAGAATCCTTGCATTCTAGGGAAAAACCTCACTTGATCATGGTGTATGACCTTTTCAATGTGCTGTTGGATTCTGTTAGCTAATATTTTGTTGAGGATTTTTGCATCTATCTTCATAATTGATATTGGCCTCTAATTTTCTTTTTTTGTGACATCTTTGCCTGGTTCTGGTATCAGGGTGATGGTGGCCTCGTAGGATGAGTTTGGGAGTGTTCCTCCTTCTGCTATATTTTGGAAGAGTTTGAGAAGGATAGGTGTTAGCTCTTCTTTAAATGTTTAATAGAATTCGCCTGTGAATCCATCTGGCCCTGGGCTTTTGTTTGTTGGGAGATTTTTAATCACAGTCTCATTTTCAGTGGTTGTGATTGGTCTGTTCATATTTTCTATTTCTTCCTGGTTCAGTTTGGAAGATTGTACTTTTCTAAGAATTTATCCATTTCTTCCAGGTTATCCAATTTATTGGTATATAGTTGCTTGTAGTAGTCTCTCATGATCTTTTGTATTTCTGTGGTGTCCATTGTTACTTCTCCTTTTTCATTTCTAATTCTGTTGATTTGCATCTTCTCCCTTTTTTTCTTGATGCGTCTGGCTAATGGTTTATCAATTTTGTTTATGTTCTCAAAGAACCAGCTTTTAGCTTCATCAATCTTTGCTATTGTTTCCTTCCTTTCTTTTTTGTTTATTTTATTCTGATTTTTATGATTTCTTTCCTTCTGCTCACTTTGGAGTTTTTTGTTCTTCTTTCTCTAATTGTTATAGGTATAAGCTTCGGTTGTTTATTCAATATTTTTCTTGTTTCTTGAGGTAGGACTGTATTGCTATAAACTTCCCTCTTAGAACAGCTTTTGCTGCATCCCGTAGGTTTTGGGTTGTTGTGTTTTCATTGTCATTTGTTTCTAGATTTTTTTGATTTCCTCTTTGATTTCTTCAGTGATTTCTTTGTTGTTTAATAATGTATTGTTTAGCCTCCATGTGTTTGTATCTTGTACAGTTTTTTCATTTAATTGATATCTGGTCTCATGGCATTGTGGTCAGAGAAGATGCTTGATACAATTTCACTTTTCTAGAATTTACCAAGGCTTGATTTGTGACCCAAGATATGATCAATCCTGGAGAATGTTCCATGTGCACTTGAGAAGAAAGTGTATTCTGTAGTTTTTGGATGGCTCCATGAGAGTTCTCTGCAGTTAATCTTCCCTGTGTCTGAGGACTCCCTAGTAGTCTAGCATCCTGAATTCAGTGCTCCCTCTCCAGAGCCTCCTACTTTACTTCTGATTGAGTAGTCCAGACTTCAGAGGTTGCTTGTCCCAGCAATAAAGGGGTTTAAAAAAGACTGTCCAAGCCCCAGACTAATGGCAGAGTATTGAGTCAAACAAATACTAAATCAAGGAAACACATACATGTACAAGACACACATATATTGAATCATATAGAGCATAAGGCACTAGAAAGATCTGATGGAGGAACCCCAGTATGCAATCAGACAACCAAAGAGAAAACCAACAGAAATTCAAAACCAAAAAAAAAAAAAAAAAAAAGAAACCACACATGCAGAAACACAAATCCAGGGAAATTTTGAAAGCTTGGGTCAAATCTAATAAAGAGCCAGAGTACCACCAGACAGACTGAAGATTCCCAAAACAAAATTAGACAACTATAATTAGCACTAAGATAAAGATAAAACCTAATAATAAAAACCAAAGCAGTGTGTCATATAGAGAATAAAGCAAGAAAACAGAGCAGACCAATAATATTGCTAAGCATATTAAGATAAAATAAACTAAAAAAGGATTGAATACCTGGCAACAGAAGAGTGTAGTTTGATAGGAAATATGAAAATAAAAAGAAAAGAAAAAAAATAGAAATGTATAAGAGATAGAGAAGGAAAGAAGATAGGAGAGATAAAGTTAGCACCACAAAAAACTTAGCTAGAAATAGAAATATATAAAAAGTCTAAAAATAAAAATAGAAGAAAAAATAGAATAAAAGAATAAAAAATGTTATAATATGTGTAGATCCCTAAGATTAAAATTAATTAGAAAAATAAAAAATAAAAAACCACACAGACACACAAACACATTTCCAGGGAAATTTTGAAAGCTAGGATCAAATCTGATAAAGAGCAAGAGTACCACCAGACAGACTGAAGATTCCCAAAACAAAATCAGACAATTATAATCAGAACTAAGATAAAGACCAAACCTAATAATAAAAACCAAAGCAGTGTGTCATCTGGAGAATAAAGCAAGGAAACAGAGAAGAGTGATAATATTGATTATAAGTATATTAAGATAAAATAAACTAAAAAAGGATAGAAGATGGCAACAGAAGAGCATAGTGTGACTGGAAATATGAAAAGAAAAAGAAAAATAGAAATGTATAAAAGATAGAGCAGAAAGGAAGGTAGGAGAGATAAAGTCAGCACTACAGAAAACTTAGCTAGAAATAGAAATATATAAAAAGGCTAAAAATAAAAATAGAAGAAAAATAGAATAATAAAAAAATATGTTATAAAACCTATAGATCCCTTAGGACTAAGATTGTATTTAATTAAAAAAAAAAAGCTATAACTGACCCCAGAATGGACCAGATGAATAGAATTAATACTAATATTTCTGTCTTCTTTGGGTCTCAGCTGTAAGTGTCCTTCTACCTGCCTTGGGCTTTTTGCATTACTCTGCGACCAGCAGAGCTTCTTTCATTGTTCTGTTGTTCATCTGTAAGCCCAGGAGTATGGGGAGAAAGAGGGTAGAATAGTGGCTCTTTCCCCTGGGAGTGAGTGAGCAGTGGTGCCCTGCCTGAGTCGCGGGAGCTGGGCTGCAGTGGTGGTGCCTTTTGCAGAGGGAATCTGTCGGCTCAGGTGGAAATACAATGTCTCCAGATCTGGGCCACTCTGAGGACTTTTGGCTCTCAGCTTCAGGCACTCTAGGTCAGCCCCACCCAGGGGCCTTTGTTATCCCTGACTGTGATAGCCAGGCCCAGAGGGGTTCTTCCTTTGTCCATTGCAGGCTCTGAGAGAGAGGCTACCCCTGCAACTCCTCTCCCCTGCCTGTGAGTCAGCAGTATCAAGCTGCTGCTGTGGCTGCCCAGCTTTCCACGGTAGGCATTCTCCACTGTGAATTTCTTCCTTCCTGTCCTCTCAGTCTGTCTCCCCACTGCCAACAATGTTTCTCACCCTGAACCAGTTCTCCGGTCCCACGTTCCAGCTCCCAGACCCCCTGTTCAGCTGTGAACCTACATCTCAGACCAGACACGCTGAGCTGTGGTGTGGACCTTCTGTGTGTTTCTCACTATTTCCTGTCTGCCACAGATCAGCCCCTTCCCCCTCTTTGAACAGTTCCAAATACCTCCCTTCTGACCCTGTGAATTTCCCTGTCAGATAAAGAATGTTTCCCCTGTCAGATAAGGGGTGTTTCCCCGAATTTGGCAATCTCCCCTCTGTTTCAGATACCCCCACCTCAGGGTGTGGGACCCGTCCCTTTCCTTTCCTCTCCTCCTTTGTCTCCCTTTCTTCCCCCCTCTGTCCTACCCAGTTGTGTCGGGATCTTTGCAGTCCTTTCAGGTGTCCAAGGTCTTCTGTTAGTATTCAGCTGGTTCTCTGTGGGAATTATTGCATCTTTTGATGTATTCCTGATGCATCTGTGGAGAGGGATGCATTCCATGTCCTTCTACTTTGCCGCCATCTTTCTCTCCTCACCCCGTGTAGTTAAATTTTGTTGCAATCTCACAAGAAGGTACAAAAGCATCTAGTCAATCTTAGAGTTTCTGAAAAACTGCAATTAAATGCCATCCAAGGAATTAAAAGGGAAGTGATGTTAGATATGATAAGAAACCCTAAGAATTTATCTTTGCAGGACCCAAACCAGCTTGGAACTAGTGCCATTTCACAAAGTCTCAGACATTGGAAAATATTCAAAATATGCTTACAACTTAGAAGGAAAGCCATCTGAATTGTCTGCATGGATTGAACAAGTAACACAGACTCATATTGTGTTGGCTTTAACTCTGGCAAGATGATATTTTTTTAGGTTATTTAACCTGTATAAGAATGTTTTACATTTGTAATTTATGGACAATGTTAGTACTTACTTCTTAGGTTCTTATGAAGTTTTAAAGTGATAACTATAAACAGTTTTTAAAGCATAGAGTCTAGCATTTAGTAAACATTCAATAAATATAAACTCTTATTAATAGTGCTAAAACAGGCCCAGATTGTGACTAATGGCCGTTCTTTTGGGCACACTTCTTATTTGGCTTTCTTAATTTCAATACCCCAAAATGTTCAAAAATTCTGTCTTCTGGGTAAAGTATATATCATACATGATATAAGGAATATGTGTTAAAATATTCTGTGCCTCCTAAGGGCTTATACTCTACAAGTGGGGGTACAGGCAGCAGGTTAATTAGTGCAGTGAAATGCTATTTTTTTGAAATGTGAGTGTAAGTGGTATGGAAGGACATGGATTGGCATGTTTCAATTATAGGAGACAAGAAAGGGCTTCACAGGGGATATGAGATAGAAGTCAATTCCTAAAGAATTATACGGTTAACCAGACTAGGAAACAGGCCATGAATATCATGTTTCAGTTTAGAAAACAGCACTGGCAGATACCCAGAGATAAAAGACAATATGGGAAAGAGAAGGTAGGTGAGAGTTCAATGGTGAGAAAAGACTATGGATATGCAAACAAGGGCCAAGGCTTTAAAGAACTTGCCCACAGTAAACTTAACCCATGCCTAACAGAGATGCAAACTTGCCTACCTCTCATGACTATTCAATGTGGTGTGGGATGCATTTTTATTACACATTTAAGATTATCTGGTCTTTGGCCTGCTTCCCTCACTGTTTCTTGCCCTCTTCTACATGCAGCTTGTGTTGAACCAGTATGACCAATGACAAATCAAAACCCAATATTATTTTTCTTTCTATTATCTTTTAAAACCTCATTTAGTGAGGGTAATCTTCCTTATTCCTAGATGAAAATTCTGGCCTTTTGCTTTCTCTTTTTATTCTCTAGTACTACAGTAGTACTCACGGTCTCAAAGTTGCTATGGCCAATCCTGTGTGTTAATCATAATCTAAAACTTGAATCTGGGTTAAGTCATCTCTCCTCCTCCAGCTTGAAGGATGAAAGATTAAAGTAAAAATGAAGATTTGATTGCTCTGCTTTCTACTCTTGCCTGGCATAACTCTAACTGGTTTGCTACTTCAATTATAGTTCCATTTTCCTACAGGAAGTAAACCAGAGGATTGCAGCGAGATAGAGATGGATAGTGCAGTTCTAATTTGGCTGATGGCACTTTAACTGTTTCTTCCAAAGTCCCCTGTTGAGCTCCTATCTGCTTTGTTCTAATAATCTTGGCAGAGGACATTTTTCTCAATTTCATCAAAACTCTCCTCTTTCTCTTGAGGACCCCACCCTTTCCAAGCAGTCCTATTAGCCAGGACAAGAGATGACCACACTCATCTCTCTTTCATTGCCATATCTTGCCCACAGTAAATTTAACCCATACCTTAACAATCTCCAGGATCCCAGGCTAGTACCAAAACAACTTTCACCTCCCCTCAAGCATTTAATCAATCTGGCCTTGCTTTTACTTCTAGGTTTCCATGGAAGTCAGATCCCAGAGTTATGCTTTAGCCTTCTCAGGCATGAGTCAGTCTCCGTTGTGCTCTCCACACAGTGGAAGGAAGACATTTCATAACTTTACAAGGAATTCCCTTGAAACTTCGATGTTAGAGGGTAGCATTGTCCCAACCATCTTTCTTCTACTATGGGTATGAGATGCAGAACAGTAGTCCTCCAAATAGATCTCCAGGACAGTCTTTTCTCCTTTCATCTATTTCTCTATAAATAGTTGACATACCTGAGAGATTTCAGAGGCTGGAACATTTTTTTTTTTAACTTATTTATTTTATTGGCTGGGTTGGGTCTTTTTTGCTGTGTGTGGGCTTTCTTTAGTTGCAGTGAGTGGGGGTTACTCTTTGTTGTGGTGCGCAGGCTCCTCATTGCCATGGTTTCTCTTGTTGTGGAGCACGGGCTCTAGGCACGTGGGCCTCAGTAGTTGTGGCACATGGGCTCAATAGCTGTGGCTCACAGGCTCTATAGCACAGGCTCAATAGCTGTAGCACATGGGCCCAATTGCTCCATAGCATGTGGGATCTTCCTGGGGCAGGGATCAAACCCGTGTCCCCTGCATTGGCAGGCAGATTCTTAACCACTGCACCACCTAGGAAGCCTCTGGAACAGTTTTTAAAAACCATTTCTTTGTAAATTTTATATTAGCTTTGGAGGCATATATTTCACATACTCACATTGGTATTTTGTGTGTAAGGTAGGAAGTGTCCATTCTAACACTGTTTTTCATTGTGTTTTATACCCCAAATCCTTTATACAGAAGCATCCACACTACATGCACAAATTTGAAGCTGTAGCTGCGAAGGCCGTTAAAACATGATTAATTTCTGTCCTTGAGATCTGAAAGATAGGTATATGAAAAAAGAGCTATAAGTGCTATAATAGAGAAGTGAACAATGTGTCATCAAAGTAGAGAGGAAGAAATAGCAAATTCTTAAATTAAGGTAGTTAGAAGAAATTTCATAAGCTGGAGCTACAAAGTTCAATAAAAAGCTAGGCCTACAAAACCTGTTAAAACAGACTAATTTCTGTCCTTGACATCGAGAAGACAGGTATTTGAGAAAGAGCTATAAGTGCTACAAAAGAAGCATGTCCACTGGGTTATGAAAATGGTTAAAGAAATAGCAGATTCTTAACAGAAAATAATTAGATAAAATTTAAAGGTGAAGATAATATTTGATATGAACCTTAAAATATATATAGGATTTCATTGCTGAATTTCATCTCCCCAATTGTTGGAAACATGGTCCCTTATTATCATTCTTAGTCACGCATTTATGATTAGAACCTACCTATTGAAATAATTCCAGACAAATCAATGTGACAGTTTGATTACAATGCTGTTTTAAGATAAAACAATTCTTATAACTACTTATCTTCAACTACTCATTTTAGGGTATTTTATAGTAAATATATAAATTTGGTAGGCGAAAAAGGAAATCCCATTGTGAATTACCTATAGTGAAATGTCATTACATAATAATATTTTCCCAATAATGTTACCTTCAGTCTATTTAATTACTGTTTACCATTACATAAAAAGCTAAGTCACTGCTAGTTGTCATTTTTCTTGATCTTTAGAAATGCTGACATTGAATATCTGTAACCTAAATATTAGCTAAACTAAAATTCTTTTGAGATTGCCATACGTATTTGCTATAGTGTATATATATATATATAATACATGTATATATATATGTGTATCTGTGTGTGTGTGTGTGTGTGTGTGTATATATCTATATCTATATATATACCTCTAATAATAATAGCTAACATATTCTATGAATTTATTCTAGGCCAGGCATTAGGCTAAGGTACTTACATATACGATTGTGTTCAATTTTCACAGTCCTTTGGTTTTAGTTATTATAATCATTCCCATTATACAGATTAATATATGGAGGCCCAGAAGCATTAACTCATTTCCCAAGGTCATATCAAATAATAAAGATCCAGGTTCTGGTCCAGGCAGGCTAAGTCCAGTTCCATATTCTTAACCACTACAACTTACAGCTTTCTATAGTTTCTAACTCTGGCACAGGTATCCCCATTCAGATCTACAAAATAAATCTGGAATTTTTATGTGATTTTTATTCTATATACTCAGCTCCATTCTGTTGTCATTTGTTATGGAGTTAGATTTGGGGAAAATTTACAGCTTATTAGCAGAAAAAATATATACCCATGTATAAAAATCCACATAGACTGTTTCCTTCAGAGGAAAAGTACATTTTAACTATGCCGCATGAAACCAGAGATCTTCTAGCCTATTATACTCAGTTCATAATGGTATTTCATGTAACACTCTTGTGCCAAGAAAACAATAATTTCACTTATAAAAAGAACAATTGTCTAGAGTAATGGAAATAAAAACAAAAATAAATAAGTGGGACCTAATGAAACTTAAAAGCCTTTGCACAGCAAAGGAGCAAATATTTAAAGATGATCAATTTTTAAAAAAATCTTTATTGGAGTATAATTGCTTTACAGTATTGTGTCAGCTTCTGCTGACGACAAGGTGAATAAGCCACATGTATGCATATATCCCCATATCACCTCCCTCTTGAGCCTCCCTCCCAATCTCCCTATCCCACCCCTTTAGGTCTTCAAAAAGCATCCAGCTGATCTCCCTGTGCTCTGTAGCAGCTTCCCACTAGCCATCTATTTTACATTTGGTAGTGTGTATATATCAGTGCTACTCTCTCACTAGATCCCAGCTTCCCCTCGCCACAGGGTCCTCAGATTCGTTCTCTGCATCTGCATCTCTATTCCTAAAGATGAGCAATTTGAAAGCCATCAGATTATCAGCCTGCACAAGCGAACAATATGTTTGGGTCCAACCCTTTGAAGCAAAACACTAGGCAGCCATGTTGCATACCCTAATGAAAATGAGAAACAATGTCAGTAATTAGTGAATTACTACCAGGAATGAAGAAGGCGTCATGACAATTTACTTACTGAAAAAAAAAATCTCAGCAGATTCATGAGACTTTTTTTTCTTCATAGGATAATTTAAAACTGAACAAATTGTTGGAGAGTGCTTCAGTAGAAAGTGTGTGTGTGTGTACAGATGCATACATATTTGTTCTTATATTCCAGTCACTATACTTAAGCTTCATTTTGCTGTTAATCACTTCTGCACAGGAAGGTCGACTTATTTTGTTTTAAGAGAAATAAGCCAGTAAAAGCCCATTTTTTTAAAATCAATACTCAGAGAATAGTTTTGCCCACAGGGTAAAATACAAACTATCATGTAAGAGGAGCAGCCCTATCACAATAAAACAAAAATGGAATGTACTACATAATCATAGGTGAAAAAAAATTAATAGACAAGGGGAAGCAAGAAATGTCAGTGTCAGCTACCAACTCTCTGTACAGCGGTTACAGGTTGTCTAGCTTATATGAAATCTATGATTGATTCTCATTTACTTGGAAGAATTTTATTACACCCAAAGGGAGAGTTAAAGGATTACAGCTCTTATCGCAATCAAAACACTAGGAATGAAATCCCACTGGGGAAACAAATATTTTAATAATCTATTATATATCCACAGCAGTAACACTGCAGTAAAATGTCATGAATAACCGAGCTATTTCAACCTTAATTTCCACACTGCTTAGGTTAGCATTCTAAATCAGACAACCAAGGGATCCCTAGAGCCCTGTGCTATTAAAACCAAATTCATTTCTAGAAAGTGCATTCCTATAGTTTTACTATTCAAAAAGCTTTTTAGATAGAGTTTGACAGTGTTTATATAGGTTTTATGGTTTCTTCTCTCTCTTGCATGTTCTGTAAGGATAGTAAGTGATGAATATGACTGATTTTGGCATAATTTTGTAAATACCTAACAAAGCTATTTTTGCATTGGTAACATTTAATGTAGGCATGTTTATGTGCTAATACCAATTTTTAAGAAAATAATAGATTCATTAATTTTCCTAGGAGTAACAAAATAAATTACTGTAAAAATCAAATGGAGGAAGTCAATAAATAAGTGTTTATTAGGACATTTGGAGATCCTGAAAAAGAAAAATGGAATAAAGCATTTATTAATAGTTCCTTCAAGGTCATATTTAAGATCAGAAAATTAATCCTTTTTAAGAAGTCTGCTCTGAAGAATCAAGAACTTAAGAAATAAAGTCATATTGTCTTGACCACTGACTTTTACTCTCTTCAACAAAGCACCTCTAAATGCTATTTTAACAGAGAAGGTCAAAGCCCATCCACTTCTTTCACAACCCCTTGTTGCAAAACAGTGTAACTCTACCTTTTGCAGGAAAGAAAGACCAACGGAGCAATGACTAGGGATCCTGGCCAAGTAGTTAGATTAGGTTGGCATAGGCCAGCAGCTAACTGCAGTATTTTGGAAATACATTTCTGGTTACTGAAACTGTGCAGAAATGAGCCAGAGTGTGAAATGTACTGCTTTTAACCAGGTCACTTCAAAAGCAAATCCCTGAAATTTAAGAGCAAAAATGTGTATCCCCTGCTGGTGTTGATATTGTTAAGCATTCTCTGCATTTGACTGAAGCAGCAAAAAAGTTGGTCACGAATCTATTTTGTCTTCTTCTCCACTAAGTGGATATTCAATTGAACCTGAGACAAGTAGTCAATTACAAATTCGTATGCCCCTTCCCCCTCACAGAGGCACACAGAGGTGGGGTTGCAACTACTGCTCAATTCTGTAATAAGACCAGGTACAGTCGCTCCACCCAGACTTCTCTACAAGGAAATAGAATCAACTGTACAAAAGGAGAGACTAAATCAAATAATAGGCTTTAACTTTAGGTAAAACGGGTAACTTTAACTATTACCACCAGGAAATACATATTCATGGCTCAGAGTGTACAGTAGTCATATGACAGTTGCTGGAAAATGACATCATAAGGTGCATCAGCTAAAATGTCATAAACATTTGAAATTATAAATAAGAAAAATAAGAAAATGTAGTCATAGATATATAAAAACTGCATTGAAGAGAGACAAATACTTTTAGATGATGCTTTAGAATTCTATTCTCAGATGGATTCCTTTCCAGCTTCAACAGGTAAATAGACCTGTGTTACAGTAGAATCAACAATGGCACATACAAAGTCAGCCAAACTCAGTCTGTATATCAGCTCAGCTAACAGTCTGATATATGTAGGTATCAACCATCACCTACAAAAATTAACAGTCCATACACACAATATTAGAACATATTTCTTTGTAATAGAACTGGGGCCGATATTCATTAGTTTGACATTCAAACTTATTTATAAGAATCTCTATTCCTAGAAATTTGCAGACAGTACTTCATGGAAAGTACAGAGGTGATTAACCCTCTTAAGAGGATAAAACAGAATAATCAATCCATGGAGTCATGTAGGAGGAGACATAAACAGCAGACCAGTGTTTACTATCAAGTATCATTACTAATATTTATTCTTTTTAATAACACAGAATTCCCTGAATGAAGCATATATGAAATATTCAACTCCAACCTTTGTTTTCAAAGTGGGACCTCACTAACTAAACTGGCACGTACTTGTCCATCTCAGTTAGGCAGACCCCACTTGAGATAATGGAAAAAATAATTTAAATGGTCTGGAAATAACCAAATTGATATAATTATATCTGTTTCTTCTAGAGCATTTTAATTCCTTCCATAAAACATTGACCCCCAGTTTCCAAATGCACAATAAATCAAAGAGGGTGAACTTTACTTTTGAAAGAAATTTGTCTGGCAGTAATTAAAAGGAAAGATGACTCACGTAACATCTATGAAAAATAAGCAAATCAGTAACTTAAGAAAAACATAGCCATATGTATTGCTATTATATGCTGACATAGATTTTCACAGTCCCACTTCCCTCAGTAGCTTTTATGAGTATTATTATAAAAGAGTATATGAGATGTACAGATGTAAAATGTTAAATCCTTGATACATTTATTTATATTTTTAATAAATTATTTGGAGAATCTATGTAGAAAGGGCCAGAAAAATATAATTAGTAAGCCATAACAAATGTAACACAGATCTTTGAGGAACTACTATTAAGAAAACAGATAGTATAATATATACCAAATCTCCAAGAAAAATATAATTCAGACCCTCCAAGGATTGAAATAGAATATAAGGGTAGGAAAGCCGCTAATCAGTGAGACCAATTCTGTCTCCATAAGTTTTATCTCAATTTTGGGGAGATTCAAGGTTACAGCTCTGGCTCAAGTATGCAAAAAACTCTTCTTTTTGTTCCTCTCTTTCTAGCTGAGAAAATCTGTTATTTTCAGTCTTCCTAAATATGAAGAAAAACTACTGAAAATAAATATTATGAACAAAAGCAAATACTTATTCCCATTTACACAATACCCCTGATTTCTCATAACGTAACATGTCCTCAGAGTCTGAGGCTCCTGTGCCAGTGCCATACTATCTGTGTGATTTCCCTCTGTCCCCAAAGAGCCTTTTACTTCCAAATTACTGCCCATTCTCCACACTGGAAGTTACCATTTCACCAGTTCCTAAGCAAACATCATCTGCTAGACACCCTTATTTTCTAAAGTCATTATCCGGAGATTCAGAATCCTATTCTTCAGTTCACTTACAGGTCCCTTTCTTAGTTTGGAGTCCATGGGTGTTCTTCACACATGTACATTCTTCAAGTCATGGGCCTCATGAATAATTCCACTTTCTCCTGGGACCTCAACTCCAAGGAATAATAAAAAAAAATGGCTCTTCTCTCAGTACAGAGCCAACTATAAAGCTAAGACAGAAGTTACAGCTGGAAGCTAGAGAGTCATTTCATCCTCACATGAAGATAGATGTGTAAATAAGAAATCATAATGCAGATAGGCAGGGAAACATAATGGAAAGCCAAAAGAAAGAGCTGAGGGAAACTTTGCAGAAGAATGGACCTAACCACTAGGTCATGAAGAATGAGAAGGAGAGGCCCTACAGTAACTAGCTGTGCAGGGCATTCTAAGCACAGGAAAGAACACATAGAAAATATTGGAGGTATGCCTTTTTTCATTTTAAATTGAAATGCTCAATAATCATTTTCATAACAATGTGCATTTGGAAAATGGATATTTCATGTAGTTGGGACATGCCTCAAATACAAAATTAATGAATAACACATAGCATCTGTTCTTTAGGATCTTACCAAATAGTGCATGTGCAAGGCTGGCGAGGGGTGGTTGTGTGAAATACAGAGCCAGCCGTGTGTCCAGACTCACAAACGGACTCTGAAAGTGATTTGAACATACAATAAATTGCTAGGTGGCCAAAGACTGTTAACGTTAATCAGAATTTTTAGTGACTGATGTTTCCAATTGAAACAGTGGCTCCAAGAACATCTGTATGGTTTGAAATATTGCAAGTTAAGCCAATTTCAGGCTCTCATGTATTAGAGAGCTCTGTTGTGTGGTTCTCTTTAGAATATGTCATAAAGCTATTTAGCCCAAAATAGAGTGCAGAGATACCTTGCACATCTGAAAACAGTTCTCTCTAATGACAGCAGACTTTCTTCCCTGGCCATATCCCCATTTTGATCAGTGCAAAGCTACAGCATTGGTCATGATAACAAACATTTAGAGAAGATGGATGATTCAGTGTATCTATCTAGTCCACATAACTGGAAAATATTCAGACTGTGTATCTCCCAAACTGTTTCCTTGAGGCAAGAGCCATGTCTTTTTAATCTTTGCATGATCTAGCACATGCTTATAGAATACCCTCCTTGAAGGAAAGAATAGAAGACGAGTAATATTATCTACAAATATGAACAAGTCATTTATTTCATAGACCTGACGAGTGTCAGTTTATTTACTTAATATTTTTACTATAAATATTTAAATGCAGTTTTTTTGCACTAAGGTTAGAAAATATCAACTATATATGAAAGGTGCTTTTCCTTTACTACTGACAATTATCATCCCAGAGCAGATTTCTATAAATAAAGGAGATTTGTTTATTTAGTTAGGCTTAACTTTGATGATATTTTAAGATCTGAAATCGATTTATCTATTCCAAATGAAGTATGCAAAATATAAGGTATTTCTTTCCATTATGAGATTTCTGAATCCATGTTGGAACTGTAAATTTATTGTTTCTGCAAGTCTTCTGAGGCATCTGGACTGGGAATGCTGAAGTCAGAAGTATTTAAGTAACAATTAGTATCCAAGTATAATTTCTATGGTTCCAAGAGTCTTACCATACACTGTGCTATTATCTCCAGTTGGTTTCCTTTGTTTCCTTTCTATTTTTGCCCCTGTAAATGTCTTGATTCACACAAGGAATTTATGTTAGAGATGTTATTATTTGAGGAAGTTCAGGGCAATGCTGGTTTCTGTACATGAAATATGAGCAAATGAATTGTTCCCTTTAGCTTCCTGCAAAGAAGTCATGTAGCAGTGCTGCTCTGAACAAGATTTCAGCTCTCAGTAATGTGCCCTTGTTGTTTATTGAATATTTCATTATGTATGAGGACATGTTCTAACTTTGTTTACCAGTCTGCTTCCTTTTGCTAAATTTCACAATCTTGAAAGGTCTTGGGAGTTGGAAACAACTGAACACTCTGCTGAGATTTGTGACTGTCATCCGTCTGGTTAGAATTACTCATAGATCTTGCAAGAGTAGCAGAGATGCATCCATTATAACCGTCAGTCAGGACGGTCATTAAGCACTTTCTGCAGTGAAGATTGCTGTGCCAGATGGTACTTCAGGAACAATAGACAATGCACTCCAAACTGCCAAGCATTTGTTCTGTGCCATTTTAACTTAGGGCTGGTAGAGGAATAAAATAAAGCAAAAGTACCTGTGAGAGTAAAACTCCTAGAAGTGGCTTTCTAGCCCCAGGCTCTTTACTTTACATAAAAGGATGTGTCAGTCCTTGCATTTTGAAATGTATATCGTCTAATAATATACACACATCTGTAAAGATCATTAGTTTGTTTACAAAAATGTACCTCTCTTTCTGCTACTATACCCCAAGATTTTTCTTAAAGTGACATTTTATAGTTTAAAAGAAGCTGTTTTTTGGAGCAATGTGAGCTTGACTTGCATTGTTATAGCAAAGTACCTATGATGGTTCTCCCAAAGTAAGTGGGAGATACATAATGATGAATACATGTTATTTGCCCTTTGAAACTTTAATTCTATCTTATGACCACCTGTGTTCCCCAGAATATGCAGAATCCCTAGACATGTTCAAAAGAGTGAAGTGGATCTCATGGGGTCAAGACCTGATTTCTCACCTGACAATAGCAGTCCTCAATCCTATTGTTCTAAATCATAGAAATTCCCTACATTTCTCCATTCATTCTACCAACTCAACTGCTTTGTCCAATCAGTATCTTCAAGGTTATATTTACAAACAGCACTCATGAGGCTTAGTCCTCTCCTGTTTTCCTGAGTTTGGTTTCCTACGTCTGTTTTGTTCTTCAAATATTCTTCATACTATTAAATACCACATTAAGCCCCTTTTTTTCAATGAAGGCTTCTCAATCCCCAAACCAGATAGTCCCTTTCTCCAGATCTATTCATTACCTTCATAACACTTTTGAAGCAATGTACACACAAATATGGTGAAAGGGAAAATAATTATTTTTTAAAAAAACTTTAAGACCAAAAAGAAAAGAGAATGAAAACTGTGCTCTAGTAGAGGTCAATTCAATGCTATTTGACTGGTATGATGCCTTCAAGTGACTTTTCTGACTGCACCTGCACCCTTCTTTCAGAGACCTTCTTATTTTACCCAATCTCTAACCATATCCACCGGATGAGAAGTGCCTTCTGTTTTCACAGTCCATCTATGCTGGCCTTGCTGTTAGTATAAAGGGAAGCATGACATCAAAGCTCAGCAAAAGACCTTCCCTGGAATCTCTCTCTCTCTCTCTCTCTCTCTCTAACTTGAATATAAGAAAGAAAATTCTCCTTTTTAAGTATTTCAGGTATATGAGCCTGGAGCTAATGGTGGCCAACTGTTCACCTCTTAGATAAAATAGCCTGGAAAATAAGGTCCATGCACCAGAGCCAAAAATTAGCATATGAGAGACTCATACCATTCTAACTCTAGTTCTAATAACCAAAAGTATGATCAAATTCTTTCCTTCCCATGGCTTGAATAAGCTGGTTTGAATTTGTTTCTGACCTTTGAATTTTAAAGTCTCTGTATAATACCCACCACAAAGGTCAACATGATTTCTGAAAATAGTCCTTGGAAAACATTCCTGCAATTGTGGCAGATGTATTTTGGAAATTAGAAAACATGGCTTCTCTTCATTGGAAACAAACCTTCTTCTAGCTATAAGAAAAAAAATCACTTTTGAATTAATATAGGATACACTGTGTAATATGGGGATAACAGAATGATTTTTAGAAAGTAAATATAGTAAGATACTTCAAATGTCTATTTGCTTTAATGAAGATAAATTGCTGAGTTAATAAAATGAAAACTTATCTTAGTAAGGGCAGTTTAGCTAATGTGGCATAAGGTATAAGGCATACTATATATACACACACACACACATATATATGTATGTGTGTATATATATATGAATGGATCTTTTATATATATAGATACAAACATATATATACATCTACTTATGTATACATACATGTATATCATATATATGATAGAGATGCATATTAATCAGAAACATGACTGTGCAACTGTACAATACATAGCCTTCAAATTATGTTCTATAAATACCTTTATAAGTTTCTGCAAACATCTTTTCTATGAAGCTTTAGAGAGAAGGTCAAGACATTAAAAGTTTTCATTTCTTAATTTTTGTTGCTTTTCTACATCTGTAGTTTGGTTCATGCTAAAAGTTATTATGCATATAGTGATTTGAAAATTTTCAAAAAGAGAAAAAAGTAAAAAGAAATTACAAGTGATTCCACAATTGACAGGTAATTCTTGGAAGTTTTGTTGTTATAACATTGGCATTTTCACGGAACTCAGAAATAATCTAATGTTGCACTGCTCTTCTGTCTTCCTCATAATCATTATGAAGTATGAAGACATAAGGAAACCAAATAAGGAAACAGGGTTTCTGTTTTTATTACCTGTGTTTTAACCTAAGTTATATCTCCCTAATTAAATGTATAGGAACATAGAGCTAAGGCCTAAGTGATGTTTCTTCTACTCCTCAGAACAAATATTGCCAGAAACAACAGATATGGAAACAATGATATGTAAGTCACTTATTGGGTATATTACTTGCAAATATTTTCTCCCTTTCTGTGTGTTGTCTTTTAACTTTCCTTATTGTGTTCTTTGAAGTACGAGGTTTTTAATTTTAAGGAAGTCCAATTTAACAATTTTTTTCTTTTGTCACTGGTTATTAGTCTCTGTACTTGTACATATATTTCTTTTAATAGAAGTGTTAGTTTAATATAGGTGCTGTCTTCAGCTTATACTAATAAAAATGTAAAAAATGAAATCAAACGGAGAGGAATTCATTTATTCTCTCACATCCCTTGTAAACATCTACAAAATTCTGGCTATGATAGCCTTACAGAACAGCAGTCTGAAACCTCGAGGTGATTCTGATGCAGACTTAGAGATATTTCAGACTATCTCTAGGAAATTGATCAGGCAAGGTTGCTATAATCATAAAGGAGTGCATATTTTAAGTAGTTTAGAGGATAGCTAGTACGGAGTTTGTGTTTCTTAGAAAAGGTAAAACCTGAGGGCTGGAGAGATGGGAATTCCAAATGGTAACCATTTTCTTGTAAAGCTGCTGAAAACCTAGTAGTAATGCTTTGAAACACAGAAAAAAATTCTAAATTAAAAAATATAAGATATATTCATTGAATAAATGAATGAATAAAGACATTAATAAACTTTAACCTACCCCCCTCCATTTTCCTCTAAAGTAACTCTCAGCATGAAGGGGGGGGGGGGGGGGAGAGAAGGAGAGAAAGAAGAAGAGGGAGGGAAGAGAGAGAAAGAATGAAAGGGAATTTCAAATAGGTTTTATGCTTTTTGAGAGTGATAAATTTGGAAATTCTGAAAGGATAGTGTAACATGGTTTACAAACAATACCCTGCTCCCATTATTAGCTCTAGGGCATTTCTTTCTTGTGCTATTTTTACCAATTTGATTTCAGGGATTTGCTTAATTCATAAAATCAATTTACAGCCTTTCCGATTTTTTTTCCTGTTTTAGTGTGGTAGGCAGAAATTTTGCCCCTTATCTGCACCCCCAGTGTCACTCCTGTGGTTATGTTATGTTATATGACACAAGAAATTTGAACATGCAGTGAAAGTTACTCATCAACTGGCCTTAAAACAGGAGATTATCTTGGATTATCTATAAATGGCACCTTCTTAAAGGAAGAAGAGAAAGTCAAAAAAGAAAATCAGGGAGATGTGATAGAAGGGGATATCAGAGAGATTCTAAGTGTGAAAAGAATCCACTGTTGCTTACTTGAAGATGGAAAGGGCCCTGTGGAAAATGTGAGAAAGGAGTGAATTCTGCTAATAACCAGTGATTGTGGAATAAGAGCGAGAGCCCCATATGAGAACTGCAGACCCAGCTGACACCTTGATTTCAGCCTCCTTAGATCTTGAGCAGATAATCCAACCATGCTGTGCTGTACTTCCATCCTACAGGAACTAAGATACTGATAAACGAGTGTCATTTCAAGATGCTAACTTTGTAGTAATATGTTACACAGCAATAAAAAACTAATAGAAATGACAACAATTGGAAATGGGTTTTTAATTCTAGTGGAGAGAGCTTTATGACCTCTCTCACCTGATGGTGTAGACATCCTCAGTGATGTAGGAAGTGAGATACTTGCCTAAGAATTAGGAAGGAAATAGAAATGGTGAGATAAAAGCTGACAGTTCCTCTGTGCTCATTAAGTACCAAGCAGCTAGTGAAGTGTCTGTTTAGCCCTTGTCTCTATGCATGGGTCCATGTAGCTCCAGACAAATGTACGCATATTTGTACAATGATTTGATAATCGATTACCCTGTTCACAGTAGTTAGCACTAGGGAGAGCATTCACCCAGCCTGGCCCAAAGTGCCTTTATGAGAATTGGAAAATTACCATTCATTGCTGATTTGGAATGATGGAAATGTAAAAACTCAAGAACTGTGTTAAGTCCTGTTTTATTATCAGAAGAGAACACTTTGTATTTCCTATGGTTATTCAAACTTTTGTTCAAGTACATTTCTAAAGCCTGACATAATTTTCTACAAGGTATTCCATATTCTGATGAGACTAGGAAAAGAGAGGAATACTGTGAGTAATGGGACATGCATTTTGTACAGGGAGAAACATCCATAGACACTGTTCAATAACACTAAAGCGGGGAGAAGAGGTGTATGGATGAGCAGGCAGATTTCAGTTGTGCCCACAAATAGGGAAAGACTTAGGTCAAGAGGTTGAGCAGGTAAGAAGCATCAGAGAGCACAGTTAGGAGAGTCCAAAAAGAGGAAAACAGTTGAAATTCATCAGGGAAAAAACTCTTACATGCTGGATTAGACGGATGGATAGAGAGGTTGGAAGTTTGCATGGTAGTGAATGTAGGGCATTAGTTGCTAACTGGGCGGCATAGTCTGCGGGGAGTTCTGAGGGAGGGTGAGCATATATTGAATGGTGGTTCAGAGCCCAGATCCCTGGATAGAGCAGACCACGGCTTGAAGTAGGTTCTGTTGGTCACTAGTTGTATGTGTTTGGAAAAGCTCTTTAACCTTTCTTATCTACAAATTTGAACCTGTAAAATGAGAATAATGATAAAATATTTTTCTTAGGTTTGTTGTGAGAAGATAAAAATGTACAGGCCACCACCCAATAACAAGTCAAGGATCAAAGCAATTATTATAAGATAAATATGTGGAAAAACCTTAACTTTGCGGAGCTAGCAAAAAAAAAAAAAATCAATGTAAATGGGAAGTATATAAAAAGGATTACCACTACATATATTGTACATATATTTTAAATATTACTAATAATGAATGCAAAAGTGTATATACTGATAAGCCGAAATATAAGTCATATATTAAAGTTTTGGTCAAAATATAACTGCTGACCTATAATTAATATAAATATATTCAGAATGTTTTAGCTAAAGGTTAATTGCAAAAAAAACTACCATAAATATTTTCCCTACACTTTAATTATTAAGAAACAATTAAGAAAAATTCTCTGTATTTAAGATGACTACTAATTTATCTTCCAAACAAGGACACTTAAGAAATTTAAGAAAGTGCTAAAAACAATTAGCAGGTACTAATTCACTTTTTCAGGAATAAAATGAGAATATTTAGGCAAAGAGCCATCCTATCTACAGAATCTTAAATGTCTGTTTATAGTTGCTTGATAGAGATAAGAAAAGTACAATGGTGTCAGTCTGACTTGGGGCTTGGCCCTATTCTTCAAATTATTTCAGCACTACCCCGGTTCCCTCGCACCCTTCACTTTCACTGCAAAATCGCAGGCCATGATTATGATTGGGCTTCATAAAAATAACAATTTTTCTTTTGTTTTTAAAGTAAGTAAAATGCAGTGGGAGTAAGGAAAGAATTCTGCGATGGTAGCAGCTCAAGTATTTCTTACCTTCTCTTCATTTTTAACTTCATCTATATCTCCCAGAAAGCAGCCTTTACCCCAACAGGTCAGTGTACTAGACCTGCAGTGTGTGAGTAAGACCTCAGAGCTTACTGGAATTTCATAGGACCAATGAGTGCAGACATCTTTTCCCCTTGTCACTCTGATATGAATAAAAATGTGAGTATCAGTTAAGGGCCCAGACTAGCAGAAGGGAACAAATCATTATTTAAACTGTGCCCTCAGAGGCGAAATTTTCTTAGTGTCTCTGGTCTCTTGGCATGCTGGAATGGAGAGAAGCTCAACATGTTTGCTGTCTTCCCCCTGGCTCTAGAGCTAGAAGATGGCATGAAGACCAGATAGGAGAGGGTCCTCCTTCTTGTGTCTGGACAAGCACTGGCCAGCTGCCTGCTGAACAAAGTCGGCCATAGATCATGGCCTATTGTGCCTTCCAGGTACCACAAAACACAATGTAAGTAACCCAACATCAGGACCTAATTTCTAAACAGCAAGATAACTAAAATAAAATACATTTAAAAAATGAGAAGCACAAATCCATGTTTTTTTCTCTATTCTGAAGGCATAATTAATATCATGCCTGTGTTCCCCATCTCGGTTTGAAATCAACTGAGACTGACAAAAGAAAACAAATGGGAAAAAAACTATCACTTATTTTATTTTAAATGCTGATATTAGAGGATGAAGTTAGATGTGCAGCAAAAATAGGCATGCTAATGTTGAAACCTAAAATTAGATAAACTTCCCTATACATATAGGCACCAGTGGTCAATGACTAGGCTCTCCACCTGAGTGTCTGTCTCTGCTAAACTTGGGGTTGATCAGAATGTATCTTTTCTATATATAACAAACTCCCAAAGGGTAGGAGGATGGAGAGAGCTGAGTTATACATGTCAGTTATTTCCAATATTCGGTCATCAGGTAATTCATTCTACCTGTATAATGAAAGAATAAGTATGGCACAATGGGTTAAGGGTGTTCAGGGAAATTTCATCTTAGAAATGTGAAAGACATTCTCCCAGCATACCTCTGCCACTCCAACCCTAACATTTAGTGATTAGCAACATAGAAATTGAAATCATAAAATTTTATTTTCACAAATGCCTAAAATAATTAAGAAATATATTTAAAAAGAAAATCACGGTTCTTAGAAACCCTATCAAAAGACAAACACTTAATTTGAATAGTGGTAAGACATAACTGGAATGGTATACAAGTTTTTATTGGAGTATAACAAATTCAAATGCAGTAGTTTAAAACAGGATCCATTTATTATCTGACAGTTTCACTCCTAGCCCCACTTATGACAGCTTTATGATTTTGGAGAGAGTGAAGGGCCAGTGAGACTTCACTCTGGCTTTAAAGAATAGAAAGGCTGAGCTCCAAGCAGGGGGTAGCACCCCTACAGTGCAGATCTTGTTTATTCGGAGAATGCACTTAGACCAAAGTTCTTCCTGAGGATTGCTCCATTAAGATTAAATCAAATAATTGAAAATGAGAGCACAATCAGATAATGCCTTACAAAAGAAGGCGTTGACATAGTTATATCTGCAGTTAAATCATGCTGATATGGAAGATCTACATCTGAACATCTTTCACCAGGGCACATGTGGAAGGTAGGAGAAAGAGAAATTGGTGACATCTCTATTGCTTCTACTTTTATTATACCTAATAAATAGGTTTCCCCCCATTTTTTAGCATAGGAAAAAAAGTACATAATTAGGTTGAACCATGAAAGTGAGATAGAGATAAGTAAAATATACCTTCTGTGAATTAAGTTAGCTTACTTAAGCTATCCTGAAAAAGTACACTTACGCAGACCATTCAGTATTTAATAAATTATTCAATGTTTTTCATTAAGACCAGGCTTTCTACAGTATAAGTTTGGAATAGAGAAAACCTTGATTCAAATTTAAATATACCTCTTAAAATGGAGTGTTAATTACTGGAGTCTAAGAAACTAATTTTTTTAAATAAATATGATTTTAGAAGAGTTTTAAATTTACAGCTGTAAATTTGATCACCTGATTGAGGTAGTGTTTGTCAGCTTCCTCCACTGTGAAGTGATTCTTTTATTTTGCCCCTCTTTCCATACTGTATTCTTTAGAAGGAAGTCACTATGAGCATCTCACACATAGAAAGTGTGATTTATGATTTATGCTCTATCTCCTTGAAGGAGGTATATCTGCATGAATTACTTAGAATTCTTATGCAAAGAATTGTTTCTCTTCCCTATTTACTTATTTATTCAATCATTTATTTCTATCAATGTGGGCTCATTGATATTTATTTTATACTTTGGGTTATAATCTAGTTTTGTGTTATTTATGTTGTTGCTCAAATTGTTCTAGCTTTGGCCTTTGGAAGTCATTTCAGTTGGCTCCCATGCTCCTTGACATAACTCCATAATAGTGCTTTTGTTTTTTAGCATGTCCTTATTTGGGGCACTACAAGATTCTCTAGGATCATCTTGGATATGCTCCACTCATTTCCAAAGTTGCTTAGCTCAGCACCACTTCAGCCTTCCCTCTTACATGAGGTTATATAAAACTTTTGTCATGCAGCAAGATGCATTTGTCACAGTCTACATTCTACTCTGAGATCCAGTTTTTGATAGTTAAGACTATGGCTGCTACAACATTCACAAATAGGTTTTGTGTGTAGACACATGTTTTAAAATCACTTGGGTAAATATGAAGGATTGTGGTTACTATATCTTATAGTAGGTATACTGACGAGCAGTTGATATTGTGAGGTTTATTTTTGTATTTTAGCCATTCTAATAGGTGTTTATTGACAACTAGTTATTTGAATTTGCAGTTACCTAAAGCCAAATGATGTTGAGTATGTTTTCATGTTCTTATACCCATATATCTTCCTGTGCTGTGGTATCT
This sequence comes from Hippopotamus amphibius kiboko, assembly GCF_030028045.1. Lineage (NCBI taxonomy): Eukaryota > Metazoa > Chordata > Mammalia > Artiodactyla > Hippopotamidae > Hippopotamus > Hippopotamus amphibius. The sequence goes on along the minus strand of NC_080189.1, from coordinate 31,804,203 downwards.
TATATATATTTTTTAGTTTTTTTATTGTTTTAAGTTTTAAGAGTTCCTTGTATGTTTTGGATTCAAGTCTAGTATGTGATTTCCATATATTCTCCAAGTGGTGACTTGTCTTTTCATTATTTTAAGTGCTTTTCACAGAGCAAAGGATTTGAATTTTGATAAAGTCCAACTTGTCAATTTTTTCATTTATAAGTTATGCTTTTATAATTGTATCTAAAAATTCATCACCAAACCCAAGGTTACAAACTTTCACCTATGTTTTCCTTAAAAGTTTTACAACTTAAATATATACATTCCATATTGAGGGATTTTATGTAAGATATAACCTATGTTAAATTTTATTTTTGCATATGGATGTTCAAGTGTTCCACCATCATTTCTTGAAGACTTTCCTTTCTCTATTGAATTTCCTTTTTACCTTTGTCAAAAATTAGTTTACTATATTTTTGTAGTTCTATTTTGGGTTCTACAATCTGTTCCCTTTATCTATGTGACTACTGTTTCCACAGTGAAATGCTATGTCAATTATTGCAGCTTTATATTAAATCTCAGAGTAGTGTGAGTCCTACAACTTTGTTCCCCTTCCTCAGTATTGTGTTAACTATTCTAAATTCTTTTTCTTTCCATAAAAATTTTAGAATTAGTTTATCAGTATCTACAAAATATCTTGCTGAGATTTTGATTGGTATTGCATTGGACCTATAGATCAGATTGAGAAGAATTAACATCTTAACAATACTGAGTCATGTGATTCATAAACATGGACTCTTCACTTATTTCATTCTTTTATTTTTTATCAGTGTTTTATAGTCTTTCCCATATACATTCTGTATGTATAGATTTATATATAAGTATTAGGTAGAAAAAAGATACTAAAAAAAGTAATTTTTACCTTTCATACTTTCTTTGAAAATAATTATTTGTTATGTCTAGCCTTCTGAAGATATAGCCAGCCTAGAATAATCAATTTTAACTATGTAGTTCTTTCCCTGACTTCTTAATCAATAGCCAGTGGCATAAACAAGGTGGCTGCCTCACTCTGGAGGAAACTGACTCTTGCTATGCCCATTTTCCTTATTAGATGTCAATAATTCTGATAAAGGTGACTCACAGTAGGATCATGTATTTTTATTTTAATAATCATAGTGTTTTAGACACAGATGATCCTGAGGTAAAAAGAATAATTCTTTATTTTCATTTCTTCTCATTATTGATTATTTATTTCAGAATGTTCCAATTCAGTCACCTCTTGGTCTTTCATTAAACCAGAACACAAAGTCTATATTTGTGAAAATATCAACAAAATATCTTGAAAGATAGTAATTCGCTTTCAGAGAACATAATTCAACTTTGGTTCTGTGATATATATATCACATCACTTGTGACTTTTCTAGTAGCAATTAACATCAATTTTGTCATCATTGGTGATTATTTTCTAGCAGTAAGAAATCTAGGACTTCCTAGGTGGCTCAGTGGTTAAGAATCCACTAGCCATCGCAGGGGAAATGGGTTCAATCCCTGCCCCAGGAAGATACCACATGCCGTGGGGCAACTAAGCCCATGCACCACAACTGTTGAGCCCGTGCTCTAGAGCCAATGAGCCACAACTATTAAGCCCATGTGCCACAACTACTGAAGCCCATGTACCTAGAGCCTGTGCTCCGCAACAAGAGAGGCCACCACAATGAGGAGCCTGTGCACCACAATGAAGAGTAACCCCACCCCCACTCACTGTAACTAGAGAAAGCCCATGTGCAGCAACAAAGACCCAATACAGCCAATAAAAGTAATTAATTAATTAATTAATTAAAAAAATAAAAGGAATCTAAACACCCAAAGATATCATAGCCTCTCATTTCCAGATATTTAAAGGAATAATTTAATGGGATGATCAAAGTTATGTATGAACCAGAAATTTAAAGGAAAATAAAAATTCAATTACCAAGAAATTTTCTTCACTTTTTTGTAATTCAAATAAGACAAGTTTGCCACTCTTAACATGACTTAGTTCAAAGGCAAAAACAGGAAAATAACAAAGAAAAATTAGATTTTCATTATACAATGTTTGTTTCTTCTCTGATAATTGGTTATAAAGCTGAAGGGTTTTTTTTTTAATCTATTTACTATATGAATAAATAACAAGAATAATATAAGCTCAAAGCCTAACAATGGGTCAATATTTTCTCCAGGAAAAGCTGAAAGTTTTTATTCTATAAATTTTTCCATAGCTCTGAAGTTCATCAAGATAGAATTCAGCAATGTACATGGAATTTAGGCAATGCAGATGGAGTATAGCTATTAGAAAGTAGTGAAGAGCCATTCCACTTTTCATTTAACGTGTTTCTCTCAGGGTTTTATTTTTAGACTGTAGGCTCCTTCCTAGCACTTTTGTTCAACTCTTCCTTGAGCCTTATATCTGTTTTATGAGCTTTTCACTCCATCTTTGGAGCAACTAATCTGTTATTATTTCCTTCATGAAAACTGCTACTGAGGGAAATGAAACTGTCCATGAACCAATAACTGTAACTGTGGTCTCATTTTTTGATCTATAAGTTGCACTGTGCTAACTATTTCTTTTCCTCAGTGCAGGTTTGATATATGAATATAAAATTATTTATCATGACAATGATAACTGAAATTGAGTTCCAAAGAAGTGAAATGATATAGTTTATTCATCAAAGTGCATGTCTCAAAAGTAGTCTGTTGAAAAGTAAATTGTAAAAGCTCACAGTTAGGTTGTTTTAATATTAAAAATTTTAAGGCAAATTGGAAAAATTGAATGATTCATGAGTCTGTAAATGACCTGTTTCCATTTAACTCAAACTTAGCACAAAAGTCAAAATGCTAAAAGTATAAAGATTTCAGGTTGAGGACTCTAAATATCTTTGGGTAATTAATTTATAGGCATTAGGTACCTCCTCAGTAAGAGCTAATTTGAAACTTTGCCTTTAGCTATTATAGCAATTGTGTGTAATGCTGACCAAACCATTGAGTTTTTTGGCTAACAAAATTATTAGGAGCTAGTATTCTTTTTTCTGACATGTTTCTGATTCATTGAACATCGTTCAGATTACCTACAGATATTAATTTAATAAAGCACTAGCAAACCACGTAATTTAATGAGAGTCTTAAAATTATGTGGTAACTACATGATTCCCACATGAGTATCTAGAAAAAATGGAACACTGTCAAAAATAAATCCATCTTGTAGGGATAGCAATTGCTTGATAATGAATCTACAGTACCCTGAAGCACAAGAAAATAACCCTAGTGGTAACAGTGATAATGTGCTTAATCACTTTAGTTGAGTGGCTTTTAGAGAAGATAAACAGACTGGGAAGTGTGTTTTAAAATGTAGCAAGGAGACATTTTGGTTTACTGAACATAGAATTGAATTTTACAGGAGTTTTGAAATTAGTGTTTGCAAAGATAAAGTAGATATTTAAGACTTGACATTCCCCAGAGCAGGATTTCCAAAGGGACAGTATTTATGGCTAATAGATTTTAATTCCCTGTATTTCCAAAGCTATTATATGCAATGTTGCCTAACAAAGAAAATGTGGACACAGAGCCCTTTTTCTACTCATTTTAATGTTGATGTTGAGTATAATTAGGAGCAAGAAATTGTAGTCAGTGTCTTGAAGTCTGAACTAAAACACAAGAAATGAATTAAATAGGATTTAAACTTTCATCTAGAGGGAAAAGTTATTGCTAAGGAATAACTATGTATTGAAATTAAACCCTATTAGAAAAGTCACAAGTGATTGTTTCATGAATATTTTTTATCGGATTGGGAATATTTCCTTCTGATCCTAGTTTGCCTAACATTTTTATCATGAATAGTGTTCAGGTTTGGGAAGTACATTTTCTGCAGCTATTGAGAAAATTGTATGATTTTTCTTCTTTATTGGTTTGATACAGTTAATGACATTGATTGCTTTTCACATGCTACCCAACCTTGCATTCCTACAATGAAACTCCTTGGCATGATTTATTTCCCTTTATATAAATTTGTGCATTTCACTCTTAAAACTTTATTAAGAAATGTGTTTCTATGTTCATCAAATACCTTATTTGGTAATTTGCTATTCTTGTAAATTTGTTTGGGGAGTTAGAGTCATTTTTCTGCTGGCTTCTGAATATAAGTCTGGGTTTGTTTCCTCCTCTAATATTTTCTGAGTTTGCATAGAATTGTTATTATTTTCTCCTTACATATTTGATCAGATTCATTATAAAGTCAATCAGGCCTACCATTGTATTTTAGGGAAGATTTTTTCAGTTCAAATTCAATTATATTAACAGATATGAGATTATTTTGATTCTCTGTTCTTCCTATGTCTATTTTGGTAAGTTTTGGTTGTCAAGGTTTTTGTCCATATCAACTAAGTTTTCAAATATTAGTTCCTAATATCTCCTTTTAATTCACTGAGTATCTGTAAAATCTCTTGTGATATACCTTCTGCTTAGTATGAATTTACTTGGATACAAAAAACTTTAGGCAAACACCAAAAAAAAACAACATATGTTTTCTCTACTGAATATTGAACTGGATATCAAAACACGCATGCAATGTGAGCCTCTTATTGTATGTTTTGATCAAGCCTCTGAAAAAACAGACATAGGCAATGATGAAGTGTGTTTGTGTATCTGTGTGTGTACACACACATGCTACCACATTGGATAGCTCAAGATTCTATATTCTTATGAAAACTCACTACTCCTTCCATTGAATGTCTTCTGGTTAAAGGACCCTGGAATCAATTATGTCCAATTAGATTGTTCTCAGAAGTTAAAAACAAAAACAAAAACCTGAAAATTGACCTCTACCACAGTAGGCTACAGGACATATTTATTCTTTTTACTATGTATTGTACAATCATTCTCCTGTTCCACATGAATTTAATTAGGAGTTTGCAGAATAGATTGTGAAACATTTAGTATAGTCACCATTCCTTAAAAACAGTAGAAACACAATTCACTAAAAAGCATGACATTTTATTGTTATTTCCTATGGAATAAAAATAATCACGGACACAACGAAGTATCTGCTTTATCTTCTGAGGATTTCTCATACTGCAATATTTTTTCCAAAATATTATAAAGAGTAATTTTTTTCTAAACTGTTTTAGAGATTATCATAGTTTTACTTTTCTGTGGGGTGAAACTTTATTTTTTTACCCTGGGGAGTTGTAGCCAAACACATTTATATTTAGAAAAAATTGCTTGTGTTTTCCATCACTTTTTGAATACAATTTACATTATTAGTATTTTTAAAAGTGCAGTACTGAAATGTTGGAGTTTGGAGCACAGAAAGGTTTATTGCAGGGCCATACAAGAAGATGGGTGGCTTATACCCCAAACCCTGAATTCCCAGAAGGGTTTCAGCAAAGCATTTTTAAAGGCCAGGTGAGGGAAGGGCATTGCAGGGTACCTGCACAATTCTCACCCATCCTGAAGGTGAGGTAACAGGGTGGTATCACAGGGGTTCACTTTGTCAGTCCTGAGGCTCCAGGAGGCTGGGGGCTGTGTGCTCATGGTCATCAAGTAGTGGGATATCTTCCATCTGGTGGGGGGTTTCACATCTGTAAAGCAATTCAAGAAATGTCCATCAGATACTGTTATCTAGGTACTTCAGAGGATATGGGGGAAGGGCCTGCCTTGGGAAGGCCCCATAGGATCCTGCTTGGTTACAAAATGTTTATCGGGAACCCAAGGAATAACTTGTTTCATTCAGCCTAAGGAAAAACTTAAGCACCAAATATGCTCCATCCCCCCTTTTCCCAAATACAGCATATAGCCCTCTGGGGTGTTTTCAACAACCTTCCAGCTCTCCAGATACCAACTGGGTGACCTACAATCCAACCCAATTCTGACACTAGTAACTACCTGGAGTTAGCCTCAGACTCCCAGATTTAAGCGCTCAGTCCTACAAGACTGCACTCACTTCAGATGCCTGACCAAGTACTGAGTCCTCAGATTACCCACACCTCTGTCAGACTTAGCTACAAAATGAGCTGTTTCCCAAAAGCCTCCCCACCCCTATCAGGTTGATAATTTGCTAGAAAGGCTCACAGAACTCAGGAAGACAGTTAACATATTTACTGGATTTTTATAAAGGATATAACTCAGGAACAGTCAAATGGCAGTGATACATAGGACAAAATATGTTAGGGTGTGTGTGTGTGTGTGTGTGTGTGTGTGTGTGTGTGTGTGAGTGCACATGTGCATTGTTTCCATGCATTTTCTAGTAGTGTCACCCCCAACCCTCCCAGTACCTTTAGGTGTTCACCAACCCAGAAGCTCTCCAAATACCATTACTGAAGAGTTTTTATAGCGCTCTATCTCCAGGCCCTCTCTTCCTTTCCCAGGGAAAGTTGGTAGTTTGGGCTGGAAGTTCCAACTCTCTCATCACTTGGTCTTTCCAGTGACCAGCCCCCATCCTGAGGGTATCCAGGAACTCCACCTTAAATCATCTCATTAGCATAATGTCTGGTGTGATCTGAAAGGGCGTGTTATGAATAACAAAAGATGCTCCCATCACTCAGGAAATTCCAGGGATTTTAGGAGCTCTGAGTAGGAACCCAGGACAAAGACCAAATACATTTCTTACTATACCAAAAGCCTCCTTCCAAATTTCTCTAATGCTTGTTTTGATCATATACATAAGCCTGAAACGGTACTCTCACCAGCCTGATATTTAATATTAATACTGGGATATTTATTATAATATTTATTGTTTCCATGAAACCCCATATCTCCAACTCTTACATAAACAAGTTCACACAGGAATGTGTATACACCTTTCCATACACACTCCCCCCACACACAGACACACAATTTGGAAGTGATGGAGCTTGGGCTTTCAGCCACTACAGCCATGTGACTTCTGCCTGTGCATTGTTTTTTCCTTTTTTATTTACAACACTAAATCAAATAAAAAAACAGTTCTATGCACGTCTTCGGTAGATACTGCATATGTAAAGAACTGAATTACTAACCTCTTGAACTAAGACATTCCTTCTCTTGAGATTAATGCATCCATTTTCCTTTAAAAGGCAATGGCCTAGAAATGAGTGGGGGGAAAATAGGTGGGAGAAATTAGTTGATAAATGCCATTTCAGTGAAGCATATCTTTGAACAAAAGTACGAAGTAGACATTAGGGTGAATAGTACAATTCTTCTTGTGCCAAAAGGGTCTTTTTTTGAAATATTTAAACTACTATTGATGTTTTGGCACCAGAAATTGGACTGGCTGAAGCTACCTCGAGCTGTTTGCTGGGCTCTAAGATTACATTTATATGACCACAAACTCACTCACCTTTTCAAACTAGAGCAAGTCATTTCAGCACCATTATATTTAACAAGCAATATTTAAATGAATCAATGTTTAGTAACATGAGCCAACTCAAGATCTTTCAAGGGCAGAAGAGCTAGCTGGGAAGTAACATTTTGTAACAAAATCAGTCATAGGGAAAATAGCCCATCAGGTGGGAGATATCCCAAGACAATTTTTGCAAAATCTCTACCTTGCCAACTGAATCAATTTCAAAACAGTCAACAATGTTAATATTATCCCTCATTGGTTAATAATTCTATTATGGTTGGAAAGCTAAAATTACTTTAGTGATTATCGTAACATCAAAACCATTTATTTGCATTAAAATTATGACCTGCGCTAAGTGAATATTGTAGCCATCAACTGCCTCTTTTCCTGTAGTCAGCAATGACTTCTTTTAGAGTTGCCAAAGAATTACCTTTGTTTTTAACTAACTTAGAGCCGTCATTTCTATTTATGCTAAGTTTGTATGTTCATTTTATGACACTTAGTAGAAGTAGAAGGTAATTGTTAATATAAATATATATAATATTTTTGAAATAAATAAAAATATACCCTGCAAAACATAAATATAAATGGTCATTTACTATTAAAAGAAAAAAAGAAACTGTTAGAGAAATCATTAAATTTCCAATTTTTAAGACGTTTACCAATATCCCACTACAGGAAAACTGCCAGATAAAGTTCTCCTAAGTTAGATTCTCCCTTCCTGGTACTCCTTTGGCTCTTCTAAATTTATGTTTTTCTAGTGCTTGAATATATGATCTGTTATTGTATAACAACATGACAAAAGAAGCATCAATAAAACACCTGATACTCACACCTTAAAAAGAGAGGGGGGTGTGGGCAGATGCAGTGTTTACGCTGATTCATTAAAGTTTGGTGGAAAAATAATCCATAAATAGTATATACTGCTTGACATTGAGAAAAGGAACTTCACAGCAGACTTTTACATTCTCTTTGGTAATGAACTTTATTTTTGCACATTTCGACACAACCTTCAGTCGATTAATTATTGTATGAAAAATGCTTCCCTGAGATACATAGGTAAGATGAAGAAATGAGTACTAAGTTCATTACATCATACTTTACAAACCTCATGAGTTAAACTATGATTTGCCAAGGATTTTATTTAAAGTGTGTTTTTGTATGAGGTGACCATTCAAGTAGTTGTTTCTTAATGCCAACTGTCAAACACTCACCAGGTTGACTGGTTCCTCTCTGCTTTGTCTGGCCCAAGATGTTAGCAGATGGAAAATAAGTGACAGGAGTTTATGGACATAGAGATCCCACTCAGATCTGGGTGACAAGGACATAGTGACTATCAATACTCTCCATTTTCCAAAGGCCAATAATAAAGAAACCAAAAAAAAGGTGAGACAGTACAGGGTGAGATGGGATGTTTAGGGACATTGGGAAGAGGAATCATATCTCCTTTGCCACTCTGCTATAGCCAGAGGGGTTGGGGTCTGAGAATGAGCCACTTCCTGTGCAAAACTGAGATTAAGTTCCCTCATACCCGTCCCTTGTTTCCCCAGTGTGAAGGATGCATTTGATGGACTAACATTAGTCATTTTATATTCAGTTCAGAAAATTGGCATTCTGAATAGCAACTCCCAGTTGATTTTAAGGATTATAAACTAATGCCGACAAGTTTTATAATTCTAAAGCATTTTACATGTATTTTTTAATTATGTAAACTACGTATTACTTAACATTGAAATCATGGCATGGTATTTAAATAATGAAATATGGAAGGTTGTCATGTGCTTTTAGTATTTAAAATAGATTACCTGGTTTTATGATACTTCAGGATAAAAGTATCAATGCCACTTACAATGATTTCACACACCTAAATGTGAATAAAAATGAAATGGCTGGAGATAATTGTTAACTCTTTTTTTTCTTTTCTTTTTTTTTTTAATATGCAACCCACTATGCCAAATATGACACCAACATTTCACAACTCAAAAAGCACATTAGACCTTTCAGGACAAGATGATGTACTTCCAAATTCACAGGCAGTAATCATTTTAAAAGTCAGCTCTGCAGCCACCTCATGTAGGCTTACATCATTCTGATTTCCTGCAGTCTAAACACTGTCATTGCAGGGCTGTTCGGAACATAGCCTGAGGTACCAAAGTGAAGAAAGACATTTGCTAGGCCTCTGCTATGTTTGGAGAGAATGAGGTTAACATTTTTCCTCAGCAGTGAGGATCTGCAGGCCAGTGTCATTGATACAGAGACTGCCAGGGAGAGGGAAGCAGTGCTGAGAAATACTTTCCCCTCTTCCCTCTGTGAACAATGTGAGGAATATGTCTAAAAGGGTAAGACAATTTAGCTTGGAAACAGGGTATAAGATTAAATTTCTTACTCTTTTTCTCCCCTTTGCAGATTAAAACCCATATACTACCTCCAAGGCAACAACTTGTCTTTGAGATTCAATTCTTTATTTTCTCTGGGGAAATACAAACACTAACTTGATCTTTATTTAGCAGTAATCTCTAAAATGTAGCACATCTACACAATTACAATGCCGCTTTCTAAGGTTCCCTCAGCACCTACAGAGAACACTATAAATGCTGATATTGAATGCCTCAGGTTAGTATCATATCCCTTTATTTGCTCACTCAGTAGCTCATTCAGTTCAGTCAATCTTTTCAGAATTTTCATTCAGCAAGAATCAACTACCTGTCAAAAATGTAGGTATCTAATAAAACCATATAGATAATGTATGGTCCATATCTTTTTTTTTTTTTTTTTTTTGAGGATGGCGCTTAGACAGCTGTATTTTTAATAAGCACTCCCAGGTGGCCTGATAAAAATGGTAAGAGATGCACATTTCAAGAAATTGTTTTCTATTGCTTTTTCTCAAGTCTGGGGAAAAACAACTGTTTACCTGGCCCAAAGTTTCCCATTTTTCCCCAGCCTCATTCTCCTTTCAATCTCAATTCATGAAATTTGATGGCCCAACCTAGATTTGCATGTGAAAGAACAACCTACCTGCCAGGCATCTCCAGGGACCACAGTCCAAACTTTGAAATACCTAAAGAACCTGTATTTGAATCTCAACCGAAATACTTCTCTCGCTATTCCAAGGATTAAAGTATCCCTACACATATGTAATTCCAAATCTCTCTTTTCTGAGTGAGACATTTTGTAACTGCTATTTTTAAAATGTGGACTTCATTTTCTTTTCTTTCTTTCTTTTTTCTCAGAAAGACCTCCGTAATTCTTGTTTCTGAGTCAGGATAAAATGAAAGAAGGGTAATGTATGTACAATGTGTAATTAGGCGATGATAATTAAGCACTTTAAATTGATCAGATGAAAGCACCTTATGTGTACTTCCAACCTCAGCCAAGGGTGTGGCTTCAGGCTAACGTCAGCGGTGATGGGGTTGCCTTCCCAGACTCAAAGTGCTTTTTTGCCATGAATCCTTGGGATCTTGCATTTCAGATTTCATTTCTGGCTTCAAGCCAGTACAGGAACAAAGCATCTTCCCATCCCTTAATCAAAACTCATAATGCCGTGACTCTTCTCTGGGCCTCCCTAGAGTGTTTTAGACTCCAGTGGAGGCCTTGGGTTCAGGGATACATGTGAAATGGACCATGAGTTAAAAACAGAGGAGATGCTTTTAACTCATAGTTTGATTACTGTGTGACTTGCAACAAGTCACTTCGCCTTTTCCAGCTTTGATCCCAGGAGCTGTTGTGAGACTTGATGAGGTAATATTTTAAACACATGCAAAATATTTAGCACTTGATAGATAATCAATGAATGCCAGTTATTATTATTACCTACCAGTATATTTGCCAAACCCAGACAATAAGCCAGTACAACTACTATGGTAAAAGATCTGGGCTTCCAAACAGCAAGTGAGATCTGAAGACATCATAGTTCTAGTATTTGTTCATAAAGGCCTTGTATGATTTAATCCTTGAAGTATTTTTGTTCTGTGGAAAAAGTAAAAAAGGAAGAAGGAAGGTGGTTTAGAGAGCTAGCAGTGTGCTGCTCAGCTGAGCTAGACTGGGAGCAAAAGCCAGCATTAGAGAGATTTCTTGGATGGTCCATATCTTTTAAGAGTTTAGTTCAGGGAAAAGGTAAACATGTGAACAAATAATTGTTTTATGACTCACAAAGTGGAATGTTTGGAGTGTGAAAAAAACAGAGTCTGGGGCACAGATTTATAAATCCTTGAATTCTATCCTTCATAGGCCACTTATTTTACATAAATGTGTGTATACAATTTTTATATTATGTATATATATATACACATATATATAAATATGACAAGGTCAAAAAAATAGTTTCTACTTGAGCTTTTTTGACTAATATCTTTTTTGACTAAAATCTCAAGATAGATTCAGGGTGATGGACATTGGACCATACACAGACCATCTCTCTGTGAGATTAGTGTTTACATTAGGGTGAAGAAAGAAAACAGGCTTTTGGCTTTTTTTTTTTTTTAGAAACATGCAATTGGACTTTAGCCTTTTATATTTCAACACAATGATAGAGAGAAAAATTCTACCCAGAAAGAACATACCATGCGGAAATAAAATGCAAAGCTAAGAGAGCCAAGGAGCTTTGCCTCTTGGCTTGCGTAGTGCTAGTCTTCAGTTGCTTCCCTGGACCATAGGACAGAAGGATGGAGAACCAGCCCGTCTTGTGTACTTCTTGGGCTTCATAGAAGGAAGGGTTTAGGTGACAGAGAGACAGGAGAGCAAGAGGCAGGGGGAGGGGGAGGTGTTGCTGAAAGGCTGTGCCCATTTCTCCAGCCTTCTAGGAAAAACAAACAAACAAAAAGTCATTTAAGAGACCATTTGAATGTCTAACCCTGGCACTTGCATAATTCAGAGTATTACTCCTGCCTACTTTGGAGTAGAAGGAGGTAGGAATGGGATAGGGGAGAGAGATAATCTCCCCCTAAAAGCCTACAAGTTATAACAGCCATCTTTAAATTGCTGTGATGGTTTGGAGCAGAAAGGGATTATAAATTAACTTTGTGTGTGGGGATCAAGAAAGAAAGAATATTTCATGATCTGCATCCCTAATACTTCCAAATATATACTGAAACACTTCTCATCATCTCAACAACCGGATTCTGTTAAATAAAAAATCCCTGTGAATTTACTTACTAGTTTACTTGTACTGTAGTGTATTATAACTTTTGCACTACTTTAAAATACGCCAGTTTTGAAAAGAGGTTTACAAAATAACTAAAGCCACAGCAATTTGATCTGGAAAGCAGAATAGTGTTATTTAGTTAGAATGTGTTCTTTTCCTTGGATCAATTTTAATTTATTTGCATCTTAATTAAAATCTCCCTACTATTGCTTAAAAATAGTCGTGTATACTGCTATATAGAGCCCTAATAGCTGCACAGAACTGCTTTGGCAATATGTGTATGCTATGATGGGACCACCAGATATATTTGCTTTTGTTCTGCCTTCTGATCCTGCCACCTGGACACTTCTGTATATAAAGATGAAATTGGCATAGACAGAGGCTAGAGTTGGAATCAGAAAATCTCAGTTCCAGCCTAACCTCTGTCCTTCTAGGTTTGGAAATTGGATAAGTCATGTAATTTTTCTGGGCTTGGTTCTCCTTCACAAACTTGTGATCATCAAATCAAAGAAAAGAAGATGTTGTTTTATATCCTCATAAGTTAGTAATATTACTAGTAGAAAAGAATTCAGAATATTGACCCTTTCTTTCCAAATTTCTGAACTATAAGAAATTAGGAAGTATTAAGAAGATATGTGAAAGATGGTATTAAGCAAAAGTATTTGAAAATAGATGATATTTTATATATATTAGTTTTAAGTCTGTCTTAACCTATTCATTTAATGTCTGTTTTCATTTTTCCCATTTACTAAATAACTATAGTCTTGTATTCTAGTTCTAAGTAATGAAAAAGAAGAAAAACAGAAGAAAATTCACAGTGATTACAATTTGTTACAAATTATAATGACACAGTTTCACATACTGTGGCACTCATCTTGATTGTATTCTGACTTACAATTTTTATTGCATTTTGCTCACATACCTTTAATTTAAAAGTTATTTTTAAGAGAAGAAAGATGTTTAACTGGGAACACTGCATAAAAATTGGGCAAAAGTTGACAAACCAGAAATAATTATAGAACTATAATTCTGTACTGATAAATTTATGATGATTTTCAGCAAAAAAAAAAAATTAAAATAAGATTTTAAATTTATTTTTATGCAGCTGAAGCATATTCTGGGCCCAAATGTATAACTTTGAATATTAAAAGTGTAATGTTGCTATACCATCCATAATTTTTAAAATAAAACAGACATCTTATTTTATTAGCACTTATAAACCAAATAATGGACTTCCAGACTATGTTTCCACATGTTAGGAGCTTGGAAGTCACCAACCCATTCTAATGACAAGTAAAAAGCTAAACAAAATGAAACGCCAACAACTCTTCTTGAATCCATAAGAGAAGGGAGGACACAGGGCAAACCACTGTCCCCATGATTTAATAGATACAGGTGAATACAGAGAATCATGGCTTACTGGAGATGGATGTAAACTTCCACAAAATCCAGTGCTGGTATAGGGAAACCTGGACTGTAACTGCTGAACTTCTGGAGGCTCAGGGTGGACAACAGTGAGAGCTGAAAACTCCATGATGATCTATTCATAGAGAGGCTCCTACAATTTGGGGGATTTACTGCCAGGTTCTCATAGTAAATACAATAGAAAAATCTCCTGATGCTTCCAACAGAAGAGGGGGAAAAGGAACTTTTTTGTAATATGCCAGAATACTTTGTTCTTAACAAAGAGAAACTAATTAACCAAAGCCTAACCTGCTGGAGTATATCAGAGCATAGCAGGCATGGGGGAAGGGAAATACCCAACTCTCAGCCCACTCTAGCCTTACATGTGTAGTCTACTTTAGCATTCAGTCTCGACTAAGGGAGAAAGAAAAAAACTGAGGCACTTGTGAAGTACAGTCCAAAGGCATAGACTCAGTAAGAGACAGACCTAATCAAAGGACAGTAGAATGATTCCCCCTCCCCCCACCTTATCACCACTTTACTAAAGGCCTATTTAAGCAGTTTCTTTTACCCAGGACATGATGTCCTGCTACGAAGAAAAATTACAAAGCTTACTAAAAGGCCTGAAATGTAGTTTGAAGAGACAGAGCAAGCACAGATGATCATTCCAATTAACACTCACATACAGAAGATTGATGTGCACATCACACCAGTGCATGCATGTTGCTTGAGCTAATCATACCCTGATATCCTTGACTAAAGGATAACTAACACCTCTCTGACTAAAGCACGTAGATCTCAGTTCAACTAGTTTTCCTTAACTAGTTATAATACATATAAAACATCATAGGTATTTAGTCACTGTACTGAGTTGCTTGGGCTGCTTATAGCAATGTATGATTCCTCTTCCCAATGTCCCTAAACTCGAAGTCTGAGATCAACGTGTTGGCAGGGTTGGTCTCTTCTGAGGACCATATGGCAAAATCTGTTCCATCCTTCTCTCCTAGCTTCTGTGATTTGCTGGCAATCTTTGTGAATTCTGGCTTGTTGATGGCATTATTACTGTGTCTTCACATAGTCTTCTTCCTATATGTGTCTCTTTTCTTCATATGTCTTTCTTTTTATAAGGATACCAGTTGTATTGATTTAGGGACACACCCTACTCCAGTGTGACCTCATCTTAACCAATTACATCTTCAGTGACCATATTTACAAATAAGATCTTAATGCAAGGTACTTGGGACTAGGATTTCAACTCATAACCATCATCCTTACTATAAACTTGTCATTCAACATCTATTAAAATTAGCAGAAGGTGCCTCAAGCCTAAATTAATAATAATATTTAAGAGATTACTTTTGCCTTACTTTCACTGAGTGCATATATACATGTTTTATACATAAATACAAAACAATATATAAAAGTATCATTTGAGTATGTTTCTCTTCCTGGCCTTAGTAAAACTGCTACTGTGCCCTTTCAGCATCATTTCATTTTCTAGAGGAAACAGCTCTCATCATGCAAATAAACAATAAAAATTAAATAAATTTAAATGGGAATATCTACTCTAGTAAATCTCCAATTTAGTCTCTACTAATAGACATACATGTAATTCTCAGATTTTAATGACATATATAGTTTTTATATTAATACCTAAGATTTATTTGCTATGTAATTATAATAAATAAATCTATCATTTTTCTCATAGAAGAGCTCATTAATCAGCACTCACCCTACGGCTTTCCAGATATATTTATTCTGGAGCTCTTAAATACCTTAGTCATGAGGATTAGAACATCCTAAGCTATAATTTTTTTCCTGTGCTCAGAAAATCACTTGATGACTTGTCCTTCAGGACATATTTATTACCAATGAAGAATATACCCAAATACCAACTCCTAGTTTTCTATAATACCAAAGTAAATTATTAACCAATAAAATTAAGACAAATGTTTAATCTTCCCATGACAGAATTAAATTGTGATGGTTATTTCATTCACAGGTGCAGAGATACAAATATAAATGAAGTTAGAATGTGAATTTTTAAACTTTAAAATTGGTTTTCCATATTAAAAGAGTCTAAATGTCCTACAGAATTCAGTTCAAGGTTCATCTGTTTACTCACTCTATTGCCTGAGGGAGTGTGGAAGGAGAAAATTTATTTGAGAAGAAAATTAGATAATCACTGAGGGGAGGTGATTGAATGTTGACAAAGTGTCAGCAAGTTGTTTCTTTAATTTATGGTTTTAATCATAGAAAGTTGGTGAGAGCTGGGAAATGTGCACATACTTTAACCAATATGCCAAGTTTCAAAGGTCTAAAATTAAACTTTGCTCAACTGAAACATTAATACTATATTCAAAGTTTTAGTCCTTTTTTCATTCATTTATGCTTTTATTCATTCATATGTTAAATAATTATTGAACATTTGTTACGTACAATGTTTGGAGATCTGATTGCCGCATAGGTTAATGATACAGTGAGTATACGTAACAGGAGATTTGTTCTGAAGGATTTCAGAAAGAAAGGCTTTCCAGGCAAAACTATATCTCTGCTAAGTCTAAAGGGATGATTAGGAATTAGCCAGGTAAAGTCAGCTGGGATAGGGGAGAAAACATTGGATGAAATAGGAACTAGATGTTTAAGGCAGAACAAGTAACACATAAAAAGACCTAGAGCGAGAATATGGCACATTCTGATCTGCGCCGGCGGGCGTGTGGGATGGGAAGTAGAACATGATGCAGTTGGGTATATGTAGCATTTCAGCCATGTAAAGGAAAATTAAAATGTACGATGACTGAAATGGGAAGCCATTGAGGAGTTGTTACTTGTGAAAAGTGTAAGCAGATTAGAATTTTACAAAGATCTCTCCAGCTCTTGAGTGGAGAATGTATTGAATGGAAAAAACCCCAAAGGCCAGAAGACTACAAGGTTGTTCCTATAAAATATGAGTTGCTTTGTGCCTGGCAACTAGGCTATGAATAATAAAGACAGAGGAAGTAATAGTTGTAAAAATACATGTTGGGTATTGAATTTTTGTGCTGCTGATGTGAATAAGAAAATATAATTAAAATCAAGAAATACCAAATATCAGCTTTGTGGTTTTGAAAAAAAGTGATAATTCTATCCAAACCAAGAATGACAAAAAATACTAATCAATAGGTCATTGCAACCTGTAGTTTCAGGAGAAGTGTTTTTGCTCATCTATAGTCCTTTTCCTCAGCCTGTTGGGGTTGCTATAACAAAGTACCACAGACTGGGTGGCTTATAAGCAACATAAATAAGCAAATTTATTTCTCACAGTTCTGGAAGCTGGAAATTCCAAGATCAAGATATTAGCAGACTCGGTGAGGGCTTGCTCTCTTGTTCATAGAAGGCACCTTCTAACTGTAACTGCACATGGCCCTCTTTTTAAGGGCATAGTAATCACCTCCCAAGGGCCCCATCTCTTAATACCATCTCCTTCGGGGGTTAGTGTTTCAACATATGAATTTTGGGAGGACACAAATATTCAGACCAGAGCACTCTTTCCTAAAAAGTGCCATGATTTAAAAAATTATATACATATGAAATTGATATTGGGTTCAACATCACTTTGCTGTTCACCTGAAACTAACACACAGCATTGTAAATTAACTGTAATTTTAAAAAATGATTAAAAAAAGTCACTGTTTCCCTAAGTATTATGTCTATATATAGTGTAACTACAGTTATATATATTAATATGTCTATCTTGACTGATATTTACGAAACCACTTGAGTTTTCTAATATGTACCCTTTGTTTGATATACCTTTCCCCATATTTTTGCTTTCAATCTCTTTGCACTTTGAATCTATTTGATGTCTTTTATAAACACTATGTATTTGGCTCTTGCTTTTTTATCTAGTGTGATGATTTCTGCCTTTTGAGTGGGATGCTTAGAACTTTCACATTTAAGGTAATTATTTATATGGCTGCATTTGCATTTGCCATTTTACTCTGTTTTCTATATGTTTTCTTCTCTGTTTTGTTTCTTTGTTTCTTCTTTACTGCCTTCATTTATGTTACATAATTATTTTAGTGCTCATTTTAAATTGCTCTGTTGATGCTTTGTACTACATTTTTTAGTTATTTTTTGGTGGTTTCTCAACAGATCGAAATACGCATTTTAACTTATCTTCACTGTGCACACACACAGCCTCAGCCAGGAATATGCTTATTCTAACAAAGATAGCATCCTCAGGCTAGTAGAGTCATTGATGTTCCCTGATCATTTGCCATGGATATTGCCACTTCCAGAAACAAAGCCACTGGGTGTGGGTATCATTTCCTAATCTAAATTGAGTGAGTCCTTCATTGACTGTGGCAGTGAAGCTTGCCTGCCCTGTCCTGGCAGAACCTGTGTCTGACTGAGCTGAAGGTGGATGGGACTTGGGAGGAATAAATCCAACAAGAATGTCACAGACTACCACTGTTCTTATCTGCATTTAAGCAATTTTCAAGAATAAATATTCCTCATATTCTTTGTAAGCCTTTGGTTGGTATTCAGAGTAACGAAAGGGTTGCTTTTGTAAATTTTTTTCATCTGTATTATTATTATTATTTTTGGAAAGGGATTATTGACCACCTCACTTAGATGTAGTGGAAAATCCCTTACCAGTACTTTTGGATCATAACTTAAAAGACCTTGAATAATTCAGAATACTGAGGTTGTGCTATGCTAAGTGTTAAGGGACAGATATCGCTTTCCCAGGGGTGGAATATACAGGACAGCTCAATGAGGTAGTCACCTTTTTTGTTTACAGCAGCTTAGAAAGTAAACATTATGTCTGCCTTTGGATGAATCAGGTTTTAAGAATATTCCAAAGTACAGTGACCTATTCTTTCAGTCATGGTACCATCACTATGTCAGTATTAATGTCTAGAAATGTTTAACCTGGACAAAAATTTGGATGTTGGTTTCTGACACTTAACTTACTTGATGAATGGCCCATGTGATACTGGATGATAGCTGAAAACAAAAACAAAAACAAACACCGCTTCATTTCCTCACCCACTTAGGTTCAAGCGACCATTAGTTTGATTCTGGGAAGGTAATAAAGATGCAAGTTAGGGAGGAGAAATAGAGTTTGAACCTGAGTAGATATCAATCTACTTATGCAGCCTGTCTTTATCAACATTTAAAAAAATAGATACATTTACAGATAGGGGGTAAATGTATTGACAAGGACAACATGTTCAGTTAGTCCTGAAAGTAAAGATGAATATTTTCTGGGTAAATAGATTTAATTCATACATGTATGTAATAATTACCTACTGATGCCTGATTTATCAGGCATTGTGTAAATGTTAAAAGGTCTGAAAAAGAATAGGAAATAGTCCCAGCCTTCATGGGCTTTGCAGAAAATAAAGGACCATGTAAATCTGTTATTGCAATTATTTTGTGGATGAAGCTGTAATGGAGATCTATCAGAGTCTGACTAGATAATACAAGAAGAGGGTGATCAACTATACTTGGGTCAGAAGCAGCTGGTCAGCAAGGAGTCACAAAATTATATGCTGTTAAAGGATTTGCTGTGCTCATATGGAACAAGGAAGTAAAATTTTCTTCACACAGCCAAATCTCAGACAGCATGACCACCATCCACAATGTGTATATTCATGTCTATTGTATATTTCATAAATAAATTCATTTATGGCTCAGTTACTTTCAGTTTCCTGAGTACTGACAGATTATCTTTCCATTGCTTAGATTTTCCAGTTTGAAAATAATTTTGTTACCAGAAATGCTACTACTTATGTATTAGCTTCTGAGGAAGTGTTTTGCTTTATTCCTCTAGCAGTACCTATTGATTGCAGATGCACAAACTATCTTTGCACTGACTTCCTTTCATCTTTCAATTCAATTTATTTTATTTCTGGAAAGGAAATGACTCTTTTCCCCAATTTGATTCTTTAGTTCAGCTTCTAATGCATTCCCATACATCAGAATCACTCACAGTGATGTAGCTTAACATTCAATCAAGCATTCAGAAATGAGACAACCCATTTACAAGCCAAGTATCAACAAATTTCAAGGCCACTTTATGACAATCAAAACCATTTGAAAAATATCAAAAATATTTATATTATTTTGACATGTTATGTCTAATGTTGAATAGTCCCTAACACTTTCAAAATGTGATCTTTGGTATTCCATTCACTCAATATTGTTTTCTTTACATTTTCATTTATTTCTTTAATATAGTCTGTTACACCATCCAAAGAGATGAAATTTTGCCATTGCTGGTTACCAAAAGTGATGCAGATCATTTTACTTTAAGCATACTATTAGGAGATGCAAAACATCTTACAACTTTTTAGCTAATTTTCTTTTAAAAGTTCTTGTACATTTCACACTTCATGCAGCTGTGTACATCTAGAGAATTTTCTGTGCTCTATTTGATATCGAATAATCATGATCAGAAAAACTGGCTTGACCCAGCAAAATTAGAGATGTTGTTAATGTTTCAAAGGAAGTCAGACATAGTAAGATTGGAATATTTACACCTCCAATAGAAATTACACTTAACACTATGATACAAACTAAGCTTCAGGTGGTAATATAGACCATTCAAGTGCAAACAATCACCGAAAAAAATAAGGTGACATTTAATAGGTGAACATGACTCAATGAGCTGTGAAAATCAATTAACTGAAAATAGCCTGTTCCAAAGAAATGAAAGAGATACAAATGAATCATACTTTAACCTTTAACCTGTGTTTGTCCTGAATTGTACATGCTAGACAGTACTCAAAAATTTTCAAGCCTTTTCCCTAAAGGCCATTTCTTGAGAGCTAAGTGTGCATGGTCACCAGAATATAAGGAAGGAATGGACAATGGGCTGGCAAAATAACAGTGCCTGCCATTGCATCCTTCATGTTAAAGGAAAACAAACAAACTTGCTTTTAATACATTTTTGTAGTGATAAAAAGCAACTGATATTTAGTAACACTACAAAGTGGTAATGTTAATCTCATAAAATATAAGGGGTAATGTGACCTGACAGGAAGAGAGTGGAGACAGAAACATGGCTATATTCTAGTCCTTAATAGATGTCTGACCTGGTAAACTGAGGCATGGCTTTCACATTTATAAAATTTATATAATGGGGAAAGGAAGAGGGTGTGTGTGACTATTAGAAGGTATGCACAGACATGTAATGAGAAAATGTAGAGACTATTTTTCTAATAAAACACTTGAGAATTTTGAACAGATGGAAAAACGTGATTTCTTGAAAGAGCTGCCATGGAACTAGAGACTCAAGTGAATGTTCTCTTTACAGTGAATTATGGAAGAAGGTGCTCTGCAATCTCTAGTATGAATAATCCAGGGACTTCTCAGGAAGGAATAGAGGAATTTACAGGCTTAGCTGAAGGAGATACTGATGTTATGGATGAAAATGGCTTCCAACAAGAACCAGCGCTGGTGTTAACAGCAAATCCAAGCTAACTTAGGGACCTGCTACAGCAGGAGTAACAAACAACTGATGCAACTGCTAGGATTGCTTGATTGAAATAGTAGGAGTCCCAGTTGTGGGGCTGAAGGTAAGCCTCACTACTCCCTTTAAATATTCAGAGCATATTACCCTAAGAATTAATCAGCACAAATTGCATTCTTATTTGGGGATTGGGTAGAAAAGATAGTTTATATTTCATTGTTATCCTCAACGAAAAGAGAAAATTACAACTGCTTAGCAGGTGGGATAAGAAACCCAAAAGCATCTATGGAGGGCTTAGATTATCCAAATAGATCATAATATCTATTTCAAATTGCTGGACAGAGCATGTGTCCTGAGGAAAGGGACTGACATATATATGAATAAATAGCTTGTTATTATCATCATAGCTAGTTTGTATAATTATACATGGTAATATTGAAATATTTTTGGTGATTTAGTTCACCTTCACATGGACTCTGTAAGATTTTATTGTCTTATAAAAATGTGTGCAAAAGTGATGTTTTTAGCAATACCAAGAGTGTTCTTAGCAGGAAGTGGGTAAATTTAAAATTTTCAACTAAGAAATCTAAATACTTTAAATCATTTTCATAATGCTGCTTTGATGAAATGGAAGTTAGAGGCACAAATATTAATTACACATATATATATGAAACATATATATGTAAACATAATTAAGAACATTTTCAGGGATAATTTTTTTTGCCCTTTTGACATGAGTTTAGGGTAAGCTAGCACTAAGAATGCCAAGACATTTGCTTTATAAAAAACCATTATTCTTTATTTTGACTTGAAGAAATTTAAGTTTGCAAATATATTACAAATTGCAAACGCCCATCTGGTTTCAAGCAATATGTTCTTAAGGAGGATCTGATAATTGTTCAATGCTATCATTTCCATTATTTAGAGTTTCAGTAAGCAGACATAGCTCAAAGCCACTCTCTTTCTAAACTTCTGCTGCCTGAAAAGTTCTAGTTAGACATCAAAAATAAGATACTGTATTGCTAGGAAGAAATACAATCTCACACTGTGATTGTCAAGAGAACATTCACTTTGTTTGAAATGCTTCTCCCTTTCCAATGCACAGAATACTGCCTAAGGGACTTTCACATACTTTTGTCAGGTGAATTTTAGATGCAGTTATTGTAAAATTTAATAATGCAGAGTGCTTATGAGTAGATGTATAATTTACATTCTGGTAATTCAAGTACTAAAATGTCTAAAAGGGTAAAAAAAAAAACATGAAATTTGGCCCTTTGAGTGCACGATTTGTGGTAATAATGAAAAGTTGGGTCTACTGAGCTTTGTCTAATATGATTCCTTCTTTTTTTTTCTTTCACATTTTAAAGCTCTTTATTGGAATATAATTGTTTTATACTGTTGTGCCAGTTTTTGCTGTACAACAAAGTGAATCATCTGTATTTATACATATATCCCCATATCCCCTCCCTCCCGCGATTCCCACCCACACTCCCAATCCCATCCCTCCAAGTCATCGCCCATCATCAACTTGATATCCCCATTTTAAGCAGCAGTTTCCTACTAGCTATCTGTTTTACATTGGCAGTGTATATATGTCAATACTACTCTCTCACTTCGTCCCAGCTTCCCCTTCGCCCCCCACCCCATGTCCTCAAGTCTGTTCTCTACAACTGTATTTCTATTCTTGCCCTGTCACTGGGTTCATCAGTACCATTTTTTTTAGATTCCATATATATGAGTTAGCATATGGTATTTGTTTTTCTCTTTCTGGCTTACTTCACCCTGTATGACAGACTCTAGATCCATCCACCTCATTACAAATAACTCAATTTCATTCCTTTTTATGGCTGCATAATATTCCACTTTATATATGTGCCACCTCTTCTTTATCTATTCATCAGTTGATGGGCATTTAGGTTGCTTCCATGTCCTGGATATTGTAAATAGTGCTGCAGTGATCATTGTGGTACATGTTTCTTTGTGGATTATGGTTTTCTCAGGGTATATGGCCAGTAGTGGGATTGTTGGGTCATATGGTAGTTCTGGTTTTAGCTTTTTAAGGAACCTCCATACTGTTTTCCATAGTGCCTGTACGAACTTACATTCCCACCAACAGTGTAGGAGGGTTCCCTTTTCTCCACATCCTCTCCAGCATTTATTGTTTCTAGATTTTTTGATGATGGCCATTCTGACCAGTGTGAGGTGATCCCTCATTGTGGCTTTGGCTTCCATTTCTCTAATGATTAGTGATGTTGAGCATCTTTTCATGTGTTTGCTAGCCATCTGCATGTCTTCTTTGGAGAAATGTCTATTTAGGTCTTCTGCCCATTTTTGGATTGGGTTATTTGCCTTTTTGGTATTAAGCTGCATGAGCTGCTTGTTTTAGAGATTAATCCTTTGTCAGTTGCTTCATTGGCAAATATTTTCTTCCATTCTGACAGCTGTCTTCTTGTCCTGTTTATGGTTTCTTTCGCTGTGCAAAAGCTTTTAAGTTTCATTAGGTCCCATTTGTTTATTTTTTATTTTATTTCTATTATTCTAGGAGGTGGGTCAAAAAGGATCTTGCTTTGATGTATGTCATAGAGTGTTCTGCCTATGCTTCTTTCTTTTTAAAGCTATTTCACATACAGTATATCATTAGTATGGCTGTCATTACTAAACATCAATACTGAACAATATTAATGTAAACCAAATGTGCACAGCTGGAATTTGATCCTAAAGAAATATAACAATGCACAAGTATGTTTATATACATATATTTTATATACACACACATATACACACACGAAACTACTAACTCATAGGAAATTACTCATTTGCTCATAGTTTAGGTTAGTTATTTTTTGTGATTGGCTGAATGTGATCTAGTAATCTGTATCATATCTTTAATGGTCTATCAATTCTATTGAGGACCAGTTATTGATACAATTCAGGTATTAAGTCTCTTATTTTTTTCTGTAAAAAATAGTTTTATATGACATGGAATCTTATTACCCCAATATTCATCCACTAAGGCTGCTACTGCTCCTCATCCAATTCCACCTCTTCTTCACCATTATCCTTTATTTTTCTTTATATCCAGTTGAGTTGTTAAGTTTCCAAGGGCTCAAGTCTATGAGCTGGGCATAACTGGGTTAACTGTAAAACCCATTTAGGGTGAAGGTAGCCTTCCTCCCCCATATATGTACGTATGAACCCTAGGCAATTTTGTATAGCTCAGAAGAGTCTCTGGATTTGTCCTGTTTTTGGTCATCAGCGTAAATCCAAACATTACCCCAATGCTCCTTCACTATGAGCTTTAGTGTTCCCTGACTCACCAGCCATTGGTAATAGTTGTGACTGTTCCTATTGAAGTTATGGTTTGCAGTTTCTCTGTCCTCATCTTTGTTTTCAATCTCCAGCCTGATGATTCAGTACTGATTCCCAGTAGCTCCAAGACAATTTTCTTTTACTTTCTTGACTGTAATTGCTTAATTCAGCAAGCACTAATCTTGTCCAGTTTTTCATTTGTTTATGGTGAGTGAGTGTGTCTAATAGCAGATGATATATCATGACCCACAAAAAAACTTTTAAAGTGTAAGTACCTACAATATATTTAGTGGCTGGGGCTCAACTTTCCCAGCTTTATTAGGCAGAGTGTGTAGTTTACTTATAAAATTATGTTAATGATAAGGCTGATTTAGGAAGGAACTGCTATTTACTCATCTAGGATTTTGTTGGGATGGAAATGTAGCAACAGAGTAATATGATAAAGTGTAGTCAACTGGGTAGAGGAAATCTCTACTCTAGGATAAAGGAAATCACAATTCTAGGTAGTGTTATTTTAGGAAGAGTCTAGATGCTTAATAAAATAGATTACTTATTACACCCCAGAAAGGACACCAAAGTTAAAGCTTGATTTTGCATACTGAGGCACATGATAAATTTTTAGATTAGGTTTTTCAAAAGTCCTGCAAAGTGAGCTAGTCAGACGACTATAATTAAGCTGTGGGCATGAAGGTGTTTAACAACTGTGTAGGAACTGGGAAAAGCAGATTGTAGGGTAATGATATGATGAGCTGCTAATAGGTTATTTGAGATTTCCATTTCTTTAACATGAGGTTAGAAGTTTTCTACATCTCTGAAACAGTAGCAGTAGATATTTACCTTTAAGATTCACTAAGTATACTTTCTTGTGATGCCTAGACATTGCTAATCCTTTCCTCCTCCATTTGACATTATCTACGTAATTAGGTTACCTGTGATAATTGAGCCCAGATACATGTGGCCAAGGATATTTTATTGTAAATCCTTTGTAAATCTTAGTTTCAAAATGTGTTCAGTGGAGATTAGTAGTGCACTTATGTACAGGGTTTTTGCAAAATATAAATGAGAATGTGTTTACAGGGCCTGATACATAGTAAGCCCTATTTAAATACTAGCTATGACTAATAGTTTAAATATATGCCACATATGATAAAACTTATTTTGCTAACATGATAAGTTGGCGTGATAGAAAATCAGGATATCTTAATTTTATTAACGTGATTTTTCTATGCCCTCTATGTAGAACTAAATGCACTATTATTACAGGAAAAGCATGATATTAAATAATCACATATCTGACATAAATATATTTATCCACTGGAAACATTACTTCAAGAAAATTTTGTTAATTGATGTTTTTGACTCTTTCCTAGAGTGATATAACGTCAAGTAGGAGCTTTTAAAAGTGAGATAAAATATTATTTCTTGTATACTGAAATAATAGAAGAAAAACTAATTACATTTTATGATAGTTTATTCTCAAAAAAAGACTACTAGAAAAATACTTTTAAAATAATTTTTAATCTTTTTGAAAATCAGAAACTCTTCTAAACTCTCAAAGAACTTGATGTTATAATAACATAGGAGTTATCTATCAGGATAAAGAATCTTTAGCAGGAAAACACTATGCATCTGTACTTGCAATAATATGATAAACTTGTTTATGTTTTATATTGTAAGTAATGTGATGAATTATTTAAATATTAACTTGGATATAAAAATTTATATTGCTAAGTGGAAGAACTATTAAACAAACAAACAAACAAAAAACAAAAAATAAGTTTTTACCCAAAGCAATTAAGGGGTCTTAAATGCTATATATATTAATAAACTATTTCAATAATTAAGGTAGCTCCTTGAGCATCAATAAGGAATACATAGAAGCAAACATAAAATAAAATTTTCTCTAGGTTAATATCAAAATGTTTTCTAAGATTTACTTAACTGAGAAGAAATTAAATTATTCTATGGTAGAGAATGATTAATTAACAGAATGAACAGCAGGAGAACAGAGTTTCTTTCCACTTTTGATCCTACTGAAGATCCAAGCCCAAAAGTTGACAGTGAAAGCTAGCCCATTTTCACTCTGAAGATGGACAGGTGAATAAATATCCAGCTGAGGATTTTTTTCTTTTCTTGAACCGAGCTAATAAAAGCATTAGTTCAACAGTCTTGTATCAGAAAAATTAAAATGAAAATAAGCTCTTCAGTTACCATATTAATATTTATTTTTAAAGTGCACATATCACCTATCAATGAGTTTTATTTTGTTACTAAGAGTCTAAGTTTGATTCAGTTGTCCCAACAAAAACTATAAGTTACTATCTGTTTATTAAGTAATTATACACACACTCACACATAATGCTTTTCAAACTGCTCCAAAAGTAGTTGCATAAACTATGTTTTTTTTCTGTACTAAGCTAATCTAATTGAATTTAAAAAAATATTTAATTAAACAGTAGATAACAGATGAAATATCAAATTCCATCAGCACAAAAAAAAAAAACCCTTGACATTGTAAACTTCCCTTTGTAAAACCCTTATAAAACTAACCAAAGAAAGAGTCACTCAATATCTAGCTGAAGGAAACACATTTATCTATTACTAACAATTTAGTAATATATTCTATTGCATATACTGGATAAAATCCAACCAGATAATATATTTTACAATTTTCCCTAGATTTTTAAAAATTAACTTCATGATAGCTATATATTTTGATTTCAACTGAAACTTATATAAAAATAATAAATATCTGTTGAGCATTTACAATAATTTATATCATCCTTCACAGGACTGGGTTGCTTGGAGAATGTCAAAGACTATGTTAGGGGATGTGGTTTTGAAGAAGCCAAAGTAGCTTCCTTACCTTGTTTTTCATGCTAGTTGCTTCACAAAAAGAGCAAAAGCAGACAAAAAAAATTTTCCAAATTATACTGTGGGACCATGCATTGAAATAGAGGGAATAAAAAATTAACATAATTTAGGTAAGATTGTTAGAGATGAACTATCTGAGGTGTAACATCATTAAACTGAGACCAAAATAGAGTTAAATATGTTACACAGAGAGAAAAAAAAAAAATTCTATCTAGAAGAAAAACTATGTACAGATATATTGGTATGTGAAAAAAACAAAATGGCTGTGAAACTGAAAGTTAGATATTGTGAAGAAGATGTAATTATCAAGTTAGGAAGTGTGAAAACATCTGAGATTTCAACCTGCTTGCAAGCTAAACAAATTAGTCCGCCAGAGTTGTATAGGTACAATGGAAGACACAAGACTCCTGAGTCAGAGACAAAAGACAGTTTTATTACCCATAGTAACAGCAGGAAGCAGAATAAGTGTCAGTTCCTTAAGTCCCATTTCAAACAGAGCACTGTGCTAAGGGTCAAATGTTCCCTGTACACTGAGTGGGGTGTGCTGCAGGAAACGAATATTAGAGTATTAGAAAGGATGTTAGAAAGCTCAACATTGTATAGGGATTGCTGGCAAACTTGTCTATCCCCACACCCTGGAGAGGTAGATTATCTTTAATACTCTGGAATATTCTATTCTAAATCTGTTCTAAGGGAGTGAGATATCTCTGTCTTTACTATTCAAGGCTGTCTGCTATGCATACATTCTTGAAAAGAAAGTAGAGAATAAGTTAGTTATTAATGTCTTTGAAGATGTACAGTAATAAACTGGCACAAAAGAGAAGGAAAATGCTTGGATGGGGACAAATTCTTCAATAATTTGTAGGCCATGGAAATGAGTTAGGATTTTTTCTGGTTGCATTGAGAAGCCATTGAAGGAATTTACATTAAAAAGGGTTAGATATATTCCAATTTATATTGATAGTAACTTCTGCCATTGTTCAGAGAATCAGTTGGAAAGAAGCAACATAGAAGCAAGATTAGTTAAGATGCAGTTGATTCATACACGTTAGCAATAATGGTTAAAAAAAAAAAACTAAAATGGTAGAGCTATATGTCGAACAAAGAAGGTACATTTTAAAAATAAATTTGAGGTGAGAGAGTTGACAAATTGTTCATGGATTGAACACAGAGAGTGGGGAAAGAGTAGAAAAAGTAAGAGAAACAAGAAAAAATATTATATTTGTGCATGAAAAACTGGATGGAGAATGATTCCATTTGATGAGAATACAAAGTGGAACTTTGAAAGCACACTTAAGGGGAAGAGAGTTCTTCTTTAACCATGTAAATACTGATATTTTTGTTATACATCAAAGTGGAGACATACAAATACAATTACATATTTAAATATAGATACCAGAAAGTGTTTTTAATTTGTGAATCATCAGCCATAAGAACATATAAAAGTCCATGAGAGGGCTTCCTAGGTGGTGCAGTGGTTAAGAATCTGCCTGCCAATGTAGGGGACATGGGTTCGATCCCTGCTCCAGGAAGATCCCACATGCCGTGGAGCAACTAAGCCCATGTGCCACAACTATTGAGCCAGCACTTTAGAGCCTGTGAGCCACAACTATTGAGCCCATGTGCTGCAACTACTGAAGCCCATGCACCTACAGCCTATGCTCTGCAACAAGAGAAGCCACGGCAATAAGGAGCCTGTGCACCACAACGAAGAGTAGCCCCCACTCACTGCAACTAAAAGAAAGCCCACGCACAGCAAAAAAGACCCAACACAGCCAATAAAATGAATGAATGAATTAATTAATTAAAAAAAAAGTCCATGAAAAAATGACCTATGGGAAGGGAGGAAGTAGGGTGCAGGGGAGAGAAAAGAGGAGGAGAAAGAACAAGATGGAGTTCTGCAAAATCAAAAATATTCAATATTGTAAAGAAAAAAGTAATGAAGCAGTGAAAAGGAGAAAACGGGAAAAATATTTCCAGCAAAGTCAGGAAATAATAGAGACAAAATAAGCATTGTCTATCTTACAATTATATATCTGCTTAATAATTGCCCCTGAGGGATTAAATAAAATAAGAATAGAGAAGAGAGAAGTATGATTGGTAACTTTAACAAGAGCTGTTGCCCTAATATGACGGTGGCCACTTATTTCTTCTAGGCGTTTACAGATAAAAGAGGACAGAAAAGCCAAGGTAATTCTATAGTACAACAAATTTCCATATAATATGACAGAAAGAGAGATATAGTGCAACCGAAAATATCTATGTAGGCTTTCCATAAAGAGATTTTTGAGTTTTGCCAAATATTTCTTCCTGTAATTGCATGTGCATGTAAATATTTATAATAATGGAATGCACTAGAAAGAACACTTCTAATGATAGGTTTCTCAGGTATGCACTGTATGTTGCTGTCCCTTCTGATGGGCTCTCTAAAAATATCCCCTGATACAATACCTGTGTGATTCACAACAAAGTATAAGCAGCATCTACAAACTTGCTATTTGGGGAAAACATCTTTGTAATATGTCAGATATGACTAAAGTAATAAAAATTTTGAGATCTAGTTAGTGACTCTTACTGATTAGATTTAGTACATAATCCTTTAAAACAATTTTTTAACATGTTAAAAACAGTGTTGTGTTTCAGGTTCTCTTAAACTGTAAGATTTTGCAGAGTAGAAGCATGGCTTTTTATCTTTGTAACGCAAGCAGAGAATACAGTGCCTGTGATATAATAACTACTTGGGTAGTAACTACTTAAAGATAAATAGATGAAAAAAAAATAAATAGATGAATGGGTGAATGGCCAGCTGACAGTGGCATTTTAGATGAATATTAAAAGAGTGGTATGAGTATAAATGGAAAGTATAGAGGTAAAGAGAAAGATAATTTTCCACTTAGAAGGAGCACTTTGAGGAAAGGCTTAGGAGTGGAAGACTACAAAACAAGTTATGGAAAATTATGGTGGCTGGAAGTAAAAGTACATGAGGAAGAGAAAATGTGGTTCCAGTTAAGGCAGGACAAATTGTAGAAACCAAATCAACATCTTTAGGAAGTGGAGTGGACTGATCAGATTTATTTTTAGGCAGATTTAGCAGTAGTTGGAAAACTAATGGTCAGTGACTGGAGATTTAACACTAGAACACATGAATACAGCATGTGTGAAAAAAAGTAGCATGTTTTAGTTTAGCTAGTTTCAAGTTTGAGGTTCAACTGAGGCATTTATGTATTATCCATTAGTAATTCCAAAATGTGAATATGGAACTTGGAGAAGATATTGTGAAGTCAATTGTCATATGTTATTTCCTCCTGTACTGCTGAGTATTCTAGGAATTAGTGCACCTTAAAAACTTAAATAGTAATGTATTTATTTGAAAATCACTTAAACCAACTATTAGGTATCAGTCACTATCATAGGCATTGGAGCTATGTAAATATGAGTGCGGTTAGGAATCTCTTCATAAGGAACTTGAAGACAAATAGTGCTCAAGCTTAAAGACCCACACTTGCACATGTATACACACACACACACATGCACTAAAATAATAGATCGATTTCAAATTTTACACATAGAGGTGAGAATTTTATAGGGTATTTCCATTTAGAGAGCTAATTTAACAATTTTAAATGAAACATGTAAAAGAATAATGAGATAAAACTATTAAAGGAGAAAGAAAATATGAGAATGTAACAAGTAAGATGTCTACTGACTATAGCATTGAAATTTGTAACCTGGGGTTGGCTTTCTCCACTAATTTGTTTTCATATCTTTGGTAGAGTAGAGCCAGTCATCATTACCTCTATCTTCTTCACATAATTTTTAACAGCTTCCGTATGATTTCCAGGGTAAGGTGTGCATGAGAGAGTTTCCCAAGCTGGGAAATTTGGGGGTAGCTTTTTCACATGGAACAGATCAACAAATTGCCACCCATCATTGGCTAATGGTTGGCTCTTCAATAATATTAAGTGATTGAAAGCATATCTGAAGGTCATTTGCAATGTCATGAGCATAACATGGTCCTTTAAGAGGTCAAAGAACACTTGTTTTTTCACATAAACTAATCTTTTAAATGTTCATTTCTGAAAGAGATAAACTCATTATAATTAATGTAACCACACTAGTTGAATTGACTATAAAGAAAAAGAACTTTAACTTATGTCTAATGTTTTGAGTATGGTATTGCAAATTGGTTTTCTGAATTGATAAGGGGGTAATTCAATTAACCTTTTGCACGTAATATGTATTGGTATAAGCAATTTATTTTTGCCATCTGTTTCACTTTACAGGATCAAATTTAGTGATGATACTATTATCAAATGGGAAGGATTTGAATATCCTAGACATCTGCTTAATTTACTTATATTTTTAATATTTAAAATAATTTTCCCATAATCTTAAGTGTGCATAACCTTCGTTAGACACATCATTTAATGACAGCGCAATTTCAGCTTATGTGTTAGAATACATATTTTAAACACCACAAGATAATTCTCCTCTTAAACTCTACTAAATTACTACTCTAGAGATTACCTTGAAAATGATTTTCACTTTTTTTTGGAAGTAACTCTTTAGCTGGAGCATAATAGCCTGTACTGATGGGATGCATGTGTGTGTGTGTGTGTCTGAGAGAGACAGTGTATAGTGGGGAATCAGGACAAAACAGCCCACTAAAAGCTACAAGCTCTTTATAAATATCTTAGTATAAAAAGTTTGGTTTATCGTTATTATTACATTAATGTATAAATGTTTTTTTTATTGGTGAGTTATTTTACTAAAATTCCCATCCATTGATCCAGAGAAAACAAAATAATAAAAGACCATTTTGGGCACAATGCTTGTGACACATACAGTATTTGCCTTATCGCTCTCTCCCATTTTAGGAAAAGCCTGAACTCCCTAGCATTTTACCATCCCAACCTCTGACTTCCCTGTCCCAGCACAGGTTGAATTGCCCCTACTACTGAGACTTTTCCAGAATTTCAAGTGGAGTAGGTATTTGAGGAAATGCAGATTTCCCAGTAATCCTCAAATCTTTCTGTCCATTTCCTCGAGGTCTATATTTAGCACTTCTAATTTCACTAACCATCTCTTCAAATATATTTACCTATGTAGTAACTATTTTTAAAGTCCTTTTTACATGCACAACATGATCACTTTAAGCAGAAAATATCTTCGGATAATAGTTAACTAAATCTCTAAATTCATTAAATAAAATTTTACCAGGTAGGATTGGGAAACAATGTATCTGGTAATTTTATAATTATATATATTTAAAAAAACGCTATCAAAGTATCTCCAGTCTTTTGAAAATGTAGATATTTAAAGTCTAATTTGATCCCCCAATTATGGCAAGTGTGGTCTGAAGACATTCCAATCAAATGCTTCCTTTATCCTTTTTTTCATGATCTGATATCAGTTTTCTTTCACTTGTGTCCTCATTAGTTTATCTTTCTTTTTCTGGAGGATATGGATTAATTTAACTGTCTGCCAGAATTCAAAAGGAAGATTTCATAGAAATACTGATAATGGTTACACTGTTAAATGTTCTTATTCTTTAATCCTAAACTGCCAGACATCTTGTTGGTATTTTATCCCTAGTCTATTTTTATTCAGTGAACAATTTTTATATGAATAAATATTTATTTTCCTATACAAGAATAGAAATGTACCCTTATATAGAAGAAATGGGATGTTCTGAATTGTATAGAGATATTCAAACAGACTGAAGCTTTTGTTCTTACACTGCCTGCATGTAGCTAGGATAACTTTATTTTCAAATATTTCTCTTTGCTCCAAAATCCACATCCCCACAGATTAGGAGCCCAAAATAATATGATGTATGTCTCCAGTGATAAACAGAAATTTAGTTCTCTTTAATATTCCATTGCAGATATGTTCAGAATTTGTCTCTATGAAATGATTTCTTGAAAGAATTGAAAGGCAATTGGAAGAATTTTATATGCACTATTTTTTTAAAATCCTAAATTCACAAATTATAAACATAGGAAATAAATCTGGAAATTCTTATAGGAAAAATAAAACACATTATTGATTATCTTTAGTTTTCTGAAATTTTAAATATTGACAATCCTAAATAACTAGACAGTATTGGGTCATTTTGGAAGAAGTCACAGGGAAAAGCACTGACCACTGGTAAAATCAACTTAGAATATAGTTGTAAGGCTGAAGGTAACAAGGTCACTTATGTTGTGGTTTCCTTGTAGTTGCTCACTGTCTCTCCAAGTTCAGTGATTTTTCTCTGTGAAATAGTAATAGTAATATTTACCTCATGAGATTTTTAAGAAAATTACCTAAGAAATAAAATAGCTAGAAAGTGAATTCTAACTATTTTCAGAATTTACTGGGTCTGTACTCTAATGAGTGTCATTAATTTTGCAAAATTCTCAGCCATTATTTCTTCAAGTATTTCTTTTCCTTTCTCTCTTCTCTTTCTGATATTCTCATTACAAATATATTACACTTTTGGAACTGTCCTTCTGTGAGGGATATTATGTTCCATCTTTTCCATTCTTTTTCCTCTTTGCACTTCAGTTTTGGAAGTTTCTGTTGACATATCTTCTAGCTCACTAGTTCTTTCTTTGGTCATATCCAGTCTATTGATGAGCCCACAAATTTTTTCATTTCTGTTCCAGTGTTTAAATTTCCAGCATTTCCTTTTGGGTCTTTCTTATAGTTTTTATCTCTCTGCTTATATCATCCAGATTGTCCACTTTTTGTATTCGATTCCTTAGCATATTAATCTTAACTATTTTAAATGCCCTGTCTGATAATTCCAAAATTTCTGACATATCTGGTTCTGGATCTGATGTTTACATTGCTTTTTTCAGATTCTGTTCTTTGTCTTTTAACATTCCTTATCATTTAGCTTCCCTTGAAAGCTGAAAATGATGAATCCCATAAAAGGAACTGAGGAACTTAAGCATATTGACCTTTAGTGTGAGGTTTTATGTTTAACTAGCTAGAAGTTAAACTGTGTTTACTGTTTGTTGTAGCTGTGGTATCAGAAACTAAATTTTTCTCTATTGACCTTGCCTTTGTCATCCCTGTTATTGAATTTTCCTAGAGACACATGGAGTCCTAGGCTTGTAATTTTTAAGGTGTAATTTCCTGTTATACAATATTCACTGATGTAGTGGTAAGGAGTGAGGGGGACGGGAAGCATTCTGTAGTCCTATGGTTAATTTTCAAGCTAGTCTGCACTGAGCCTTAAGCAATTTGTCAATTGCAGTTTAGTTATTCTATCAATATTGGCTGCAGCTGCAGGCTTCTGCTCCTGGGTTTCTACTTCTGGTAGGCTGGTGGACGGATAGCTATCTGTCTCTCTCTCTCTCCTGTTTTGGGGGCATTAGTTTGTTCTGTGACCTTAATTCTCTGATGGATCTGAGAAGAGTTGTTGATTTTCAGTTCACTTTGTTCTTGTGAAAATGAAAGTGGTAATTTCCAAGCTCATTACTTATCAGAGAGGAAAATACTAGTTTTTTTCTTTTAATACTTAAAATTTCAAAACAAATTATAAAATCCATAAAATGATTTACTTACCAGAGTAGAACTTTATTTAATGTATTTATATTTTCTTCTTCAATATTTTAGAACCTAAAAGGTAACTGGACCATGAAATCTGTTAAGAAATTGCAAAATTTATTTTTATGTTATGCAATTGCTTTCTTTAATATAATTCATCATCTATAGAAGCCAAAAATTCACCAGTGTTCTATGCTTATTATCAAAAGAATTTAATGTGATATTAGTCTAGATTCAGACTTTGACGTTAACATTTAATTTCAATATTAATGTGAATTTTGGAATGATTTAACCTAGTGACTAGAGGATTTTAGTTTGCTTTAAAGAACATAGCAATCTCTTGTTGGCTTTAGAGACTTATTTAATAATAAAATTAAAATGTATAGGTCCTGGACTTCAGGAAATTTTGATAGCTTAAAATAAATATGCAAATATGCTTTAAATGATGTTTTGACACAGCTCATATATTTCTTGCATCCTACAACTTGGATTTTTGCAAATACTCCACAGGTCTGGTGCCTATGGGAGTAAATGGTTTAACCATCAGCTCATAAATGACTTTGGAAATTAGTTGGACGTTAATTCTCTGCTTCATTGGCCCCCCCAAAGTGGACAAACAGTAATTGCTTTTGATGGTGCTCACAAAGTACCTTCCCCTATTGAATAATGGAGTAGTACTCACAGAGACATCCCCAGGATACAGGAACAATTAAGTGGGTATCAATGAGATGTCATTAAGAGTTTATGCTTGTGCACTTAATCTCTGCCTACCGTTAGCAGTTGTGTTGCTTTAGGGAAACTACAAAATGGTTTATATCTTGTACCAAATACTCTACAATTAATTAACTAAAATATACCAAAATAGGTATCTAATCATGATAAAGTAATTATCTTTACTGAAATAATGAACTTAATATATCTCATCACTACTGATGTATATATATCATACTAGTTTATTAGAAGGAATAAAGCCAATATTGAATCCACTATAGACACTGTGGTAGGCATAAAAATCACCTCCTCACACCCAAAGATATCCACTTTCAAATCCCCCAAACCTTTGAATATGTTACCTTACCTGGCAAAGGACCTTTGCAGGTCTAATTAGGAATCTTGAAATGGAAAGATTATCTTGGGTTATCAAAATGAGCCCAGTATAATCACAAGCGTCCTTGTAAGTGAATGAGGGAAGCAGAAGGGTCAGAATCAGAGGAAGAGCTGAAGATGCTATGCTTTTGACTTTGAAGATGGAGGAAGGGACCATGAGCCCAGGAATGTGGGGGCCTCCAGAAGCTGGAAAAAGAAAGAGAACAGATTATCTCTAGGGTCTACAGAGGAAATACAGCTCTGTCAATAACTTGATTTTAGCTCAATGAAACCTACTTTATACTTCTGACCTCAAAAGTTGTAAGATAATAAATTTGTGTTGTCTTAAGCCACTAAGTTTGTGGTAATTTGTTACCGCAACAGTAGGAAATATGTAAGTACATCAAACTGAAAAATTCTAGGATAATCCTGATAACTGAGGGCAATGTAATGAACCACTGTTAAGTGGTTACTATGTGCTAAGCAGTATGTCAAATAGATTTAATACATAACTTAGCAAGTACATTAACTCTTTATATATAGATTTGGTTATCATCTCCATTTTACAGATGTCAAAACAGGGACTATGAGAATTGATATAACTTGCTTGCCTAGAAAGATTTAGTATGGCTAGAGCTAGAATTCTAACAAGGTGTGATATATGGAAGACAGTGCTCTGAACCGCTAAAATATACTGTCTCCTTGTTGCAATTAAACCGAACTCCTTTCTTTAGGACTCTAAAAATAGTAGAAAAAATAATTTAAAATAATCAGCTAAACAGTCTTCTATTACCATGACACTGGAATATAGCTTATGAAGGCTACAAATGAAAAAGATACTATTCCTGTCCTCAGAAGTGTTATACTCTATTTGAAAATTGTACAGTCTGGAGTGTTCAGATGAACTTTTGTGTCTTTAGTTAGAATCTAATCTTGAATACTAGCCCTTGGCTTAGTGTTTCTATATTTCAATTAAGTAACTGGGGAGTTGGGGGCAGGGAATGAATGATATCATGTCCAAACAGTGAGGGGAAATATTGAGTAGAATCTAGAGTTCATCATAAGCTCTCAAGTCTCTGCTACTTAAAAGGCTGGTTACATTTTATCCTCATTTATTTCATTTCCATTTAAATATCCAATCTCTGAATTGTTCATATAGTGAAGGTTTGTGTTTGTGGAGTAGGATGACTATTGGAGCCAAATTTATCTATGAATAATTCAAAATATGGAGTGTTTCAGAGCATCAGTTTCCTCATTGGTGAAAATGAAGTAAAAATGCTTACCTTTTAAATTAGTGTGTGATTTAAATGAAGTAGTGGCCATAATGCACTTAGGACAGTACCAGAAACAAAATAGTCACTGCTATTCTATGTTTTATATTTTTAAAAGTATTTAATTAGCTTAAGCTCCAATTTCATCTCAGTTTATAGGGTTTGTGAGATATAATTTATATTTCTGAAAGTCTCATCTACCAAGTCAGCCTGCTTAAATTCTATGTCCTTCTGCCTTTTTGAGCTTATTTGGGGGGTAAGGAATAGGGCCTCTTCCTTCCTTTGTGCTCCTAATTCTCTGAACTGTGTTTGACATAGTTGAGTTCAGGGTCTTTAGAGACTTGAAAGCACTACTAATAGGTCTGTTTGGCATAATGGCTGGGGTGTAATTGCTCCTCAGTTCTATAGCTTTACTAGAAGACTATTACTGCTCTCTCAGAGCTATCTCAGAGCTGGCTGTTTAAACAATGAAATTTTCTCAAAATCGGCCTTTACTGACAATTTTTCTCTCTACAATTGAGGCTACTGCTTTCATGAACTCAGTTTATTTTCTTCCTTTAGGTGGTTAATGGCTGTTAGAGTTCTTTCAGAGATGCTGCAAAAGATTGAGTATAGTTTTCTTCTTCTCTTGCTTACCTCTTAATTTGAGTAGTAGTTGGTTTCCAGATACGAAATACAACAGGAAAACATTCTCAAACAATAGATTCTGACTTAATAAAATTTGTAATATTATGGTCCCTTTTACATTTCATCCTTAAGATTTTTTTATTTTATGATGTCCTTATGTTTGAGTCTTACATTTGATAATTTATAAATATTTTAATGAATAAATGGATGAATTGAAACATAGCTAAAACATCCACAACAGACTTAAACATATTTCCAGAATCTGATCTACTTTGTACTTCATCTGATTAGTGTAAAATTCTAAGTTATATTTTCCCAACAGCAATAATAATCCATCTTTTATACTTGACTCTATAGTAGTCACTGTGAGACTTTCTCTGTAGGTCTGGATCTCAAAAAATGGAAACTATCATCTCTAGTAAGTGTTTTAGTACTTTAAGGATGATGAATTGGGGCAGTCAGATGGTATTATCATAATAGTATTTTTTGGTATTTATTAACACAAAATGTTATTGTGTATTTACTTTTAATGTTTTAAAATAGAATATGCCACAAGTAGCATTACTTTCTTAGTTTAACGTAGTTTTTAAAGATGTATAGCTGTCAAACAGTTTACATATTGATGAATGAATGAACAAATGAATGAATGGTGTAAATTTATATCAAATTCGGAAGGAATAGCATATAGGAATTAAATTAATAGATTCACAAAACAACTTTGATCCAATGTACTCCAAGGCAATACTGCTATATTTTTTACGTAGTTTGCTAATCATGTTAATGGCATAATTTAAGGCCAATGTGATCCTGTTTACTTTATAGATGTGAAAAGAGAGTAAGGACTTAATATGTATCCATGCTTAGGATGTTAGGTGGCAAAAATGGGGTGATTCCCCTTATTGTGAGTAGTTTTAATATCTTATCCAAATTAAATGTGACTAAGGAAGAAAGTGCTTTGATGAAATATCATTAATGAGTATAACTGTAATAACTGATGTGACCTACTATTCTTTCATGTATGGGTATAAACTGGATCACATTGAAAGTAACCAGGCAAATTTCACAGAAACATTTTCCTATCTGCAAAAGATAGAATATCAGATTCCTTCAGTTTCCTTACTTCAAAATATTTTTTAGCCTCTCAAGAGTATGTTCCACACATAATTCTCTTGTGTCCTTTTGCTCCAATTTTCCTCATTGACTTCTCCTCAGAGCCACCTGAAATGGTATTGCTGTCACTGCTATAATCCTCTGTTACAATGAAGAACTCTGACAAAAGTCCTTTTGTTCCCTGATATGTCAAGGTGCCAAGCCATGTCTTCTTCCACATAGAAGTCGGAAGAACTCTCCTTTCTCTACCAGTTTTACAAAGTTACCTCGCACCAAAAAAGTAATGCTTGTGTTTCACAGAGTCCTTCATGAATAAATGTGCTTTATTTTCTTTATACAGACATTATCTTTACAGATTTTCTCTAGACAATATAGCCACGAGGTGTGGTGGCTAGGCAATTTTGGCTACTTGAGATAAACCACACAGTGACATCTAGGGCTTCATGTAAGCCCACCTGCAAAATCTTCTCTGTGTCAACAATAAACTCTCCATCAGGTACCTCCAGGGTGGCTCCATTTGCTACAGTACATTAGAGAAGCATTTCAGAGTCAGAGATGAGAGGCAAGTTAGGCTGTCTTTGCACTGAAACCTGATCGAAGTTAAAACAGTATCCATAAATGATGTTTGAAGTTGTCCTCTTTAGAACATGTGCAAATGCTAATGAAGAAAATTAACAAAGGAAGAAATTCTTAAACAATAT
This sequence comes from Hippopotamus amphibius kiboko, assembly GCF_030028045.1. Lineage (NCBI taxonomy): Eukaryota > Metazoa > Chordata > Mammalia > Artiodactyla > Hippopotamidae > Hippopotamus > Hippopotamus amphibius. The sequence continues at coordinate 31,764,356 of NC_080189.1, read as the reverse complement.
TTTTATATCTGGTGCTTGGAATGCTTAATATTTTTCTGAATTTAAGCTTTTAGCTAAAAGAAAAGAAGTCTGTGGGCTTTATGGTCATCCCCATAATAGGCTGACTTACTTAATCTACTCTTTTATGCAGTTCTTTAATAAGGTCTCTAAAAATAGGTTCAAAATCAAAGTTATGTTTGTCTCTTCATTACTCTATTTTTGATATAAGTTGAATTAATAGCATATATTTCAAAAAAAGCACAAAATTATATTAATTGTGCTTTAATGATATTTTCTCTAATAATTTAAGATATGCATATGAATTCAATGAAAATGTGAAAAATATTACTGTTTTTACATTAAAAATTGTGTATTATTTGTCTCAAAATATTTTTACATTTTCTTTGATAACTAAAGGTGTAATATGCTTTAATATATAGATGAGTAGTAATTGGATGATCCCTTTATAACTTTTCACATGTGAAGCACAATGTTAGTGCATTTTTTTCTTCAATTTTGAGGTGCCTAGAGGATCTTACTAAGAAGCCATTTTAAATACAAGTCTATAGTTGATATATATATGGAATCTATCTATCCATCCATCCATCTATCTACCTATCTATCTGCCTATCTGTTTATCTAGCTACCAGTGTGATTGTCTTCAAGACCATAAAGAGCAGATATTGGACAAAATATAACTTTGATTTTTTTTCTTGAGATTGTTACTATAGCTACCATTCACACTGTACTATCATCCTGCAATTATGTAAATATTTTCTTTTAAATTAAATAAAAATAGTCAATTATTGTGTCTACTTATTTTTGGAATGTAGACAATAAAATGTAATATTGATATGTCCTTTTTTATGAATAATACAGTGCTTGATGTATTTAACTTTGATCTAATTGGATGACACACTGCAATTCAGATAGAACAATTTGCTACTGTTTCACCTGCATTATTTTTAGAACTATAGGCAAAGACTTACCAGCATGATTATTTTTCAGAAAAAAACAAGGCTTTTATGTATGTTGACATCTAATGCTTTACAGAAATTGCTCCTGGAAAGGCTAATAAGTCTACATTGTATTCTATTTATTAGAAATCTTGCTGCTAATGAATCCCTCTTCATTTTTATTGTTTTCTTTCATAAAATAGAAGGAATTTGATGAATACTAGCTAAACATCTGTTTTCTATTTGACATTTTGACATGTGCAACTTTAAGACCATTCAGATTGATAGAATACCTTAAATGTCATCTGTTGCTTGGCTTTATATTTTGCCTTTTGCTCATGTATGAGATGAAGGTTTTAGAAAAAAATGTTATTTCCTTTAAATATAAAACCAATAATATTTGTCATGGGTATCACCTTTGTTACCAACAGTGATTTGATTAGGAAAAATAATAATAATATAGATGCTTTGTGCAGATATTAGTTCTAAAGAGATGTTGCAGAAACCCCAAAACTTTCAAATAAGTAAAACTGTCTTCCCTTTTTTTCCCCCAATCATCAGTGACTAAGCATAGTTATTCATTTTCTTTAAGTCAATCTTGAAAACTCCCTGAGCTCAAAATGATCAATTAGTGGCAAAACATTGAAGACACTTCAGATATCTTTCATTTTTTGGATCTTAGCTGAGTTTTGACATATGGTGCTTGAGAGCCTGAAAAACACATTTATTTATTAGTTGAAGCTGAATTCTCTTAAAAGTAGTGGAGTTTTACGAGCACACTTTTTATTTTGGTAATATTGAAAATCACTTTGTTTTGGTTCTCCCTAGTTCTATAATATATGATCATTTTAAAATGAAATTGCTGTTGTAAAAACATGTTTAAGGTGACTGACCTAGACTTTTAACTTGTCAAAGCTAACTTTCAGATATACTTTGCAAACATAAAATATAGTTAAAAATATTAATACTAAATCAATATAATTGTCATAAATCAAAGTAAAATTGGATGTCTCAGTTATCTACCACTTCATTTCTTATATTTTAATCAGAGACAATCAATAGTCATCAATCACAAATAACCAATAATCCACCAGTAAACTAAGCCACTGCCTCTACTCAGCAATTACGTTGCTTAATGAGGCAGTTAGAGATAAGGCTAATCACCACTAAGTTTTACCCTGTCTCTTGGGTCCCTCAGCAGGATCCAGTAGAAACTGGGTCTACACATCCATTCAATGTCAATAAGGCTAAGCAAAGTGGTTGGAAGTGGCACTCTACTTCCCTCCCTGACTTCCCCCTGGTTTTAGCAGTGGTGAATGGGGTGCTGAGCTTACATCCTCACTAAGAGTTTAAGAGGCACTGCAAGTTGTTACCCTACTTGTGCAGGGAAGGAGTTAGCAGGACTGAGGGGTCCCATCTACAGTGAGGTAAGGTGAATCAGTGTGAGTCAGGAGGGATTTTCAGTGAGAAGCTGAGCATATACACCCAGCCAGATATCATGCTGTACCTCAAAAAGAGTCTTCTTGTAAAAAAGAAGAATCTCATAATATCCAAACATCCATGATACAATGCAGAATCACTGCTTAAACCAAGAACAAGACAAATCACACTTGAATAAGAGAGGACAATAGAATATGCCAACACCAAGAAAATTCAGATGTTGGAATTAACTGCAGTTACACATTTGCTTAAAAATTGAAAAAAAAAAAAAAGAAAATCTCAGAAAAGAAAGTCACAGAAAGGAATCAAAGGGAAATTATAGAACTGAAAAATAAACTAACACAAATTTTTAAAATGTCATCATTAACACTCAATAGTAGAATTGAGATGAAAGATGGTATAATCAATGAACTGGAGACAGATCAACAGAATTTATTCAATTTGAAAAACAGAGGAGATAGACTAAAACAAACAAACAAAAAAAAAACTCTCAGGGAACTGTGGGACAATAACAAAAGAGCTAATAGTCATTTAATTGGAAGAAAATAATATGAATCCGTGGATATGACATCCATATCTAAAGTAATGAGAACAAGAAAGTAAAAGACTGAGAAAATGTTCAAGGAAATAATGGCTAGAAATTTCCAAAACCTGGAAAAAGATATAAACAAGTTCAAAAAGACATAAACAAGTTGACATAAATCAAAACCAAAGCATCATAATTAAACTTTTGAAAACAAAATGCAAAAAAAAATCTTGAAAGGACCCAAAAAAAAACATATTACTTTTAGAGGACCATCAAATTTTGTGACAGCAGATTTTCAGTCTGAAACCATGAAGGCCAGAGGAAGTAGCACAACTGAAAAAGCAGTGTTAAGTGAATTTTGTAGCTGATGAGATAGTCTTCAGGAATGAAAGGAAAATAAAAACATTTACAGAGACAGGAAAGTAAGAAAAAAAACATTAGCAGTTCTACCCATAAGGAATGGTTAAGAAATTTTTCTAAACAGAAAGGAAGTGATAACAGAAGGAGACTTAGAACTTCAGAAAAGAAAGAACGTTGTAATGGTATCTTTTTTATGTTCTGACTTCCTTTAAGATCTTAATTTTCTTCAGGATTTTTCATAATTTTATTGTAATGTGTCTTGGTGTGTATTTCTTTGTGTTTATGTTACTTTTAGTTCATTGAGCTTATTTGATCCAGGGGTTCACTTTCTTCATTAAGTCTGGATTTTTTAAAAAATTATTTATTTGCATATTCATTATGCTATTCTTCCTCTACTTATATGATTCCTATTAAGGGATTTCAAACTATTTTATATTTTCCCACAATTGACTGAGTCTCTCCTCATTTTGCTTTTTCAGCCATTTTTTAAAAATTTCTATTGTCCTATATGCAATTTGAAGATTTGTTTTTTTTGTTTTCTGTTTTTTGTTTTCTTCTGTGTTAGTCACCTTTCTGTTAAGCCTGTCAAGGTTTTTTTTGTTTTGTTTTGTTTTTTAATTTCAACTATTGCTTTCAGAGACCTGGAAATTCCATGTTTTTTGTTTTTTTGTTTTGTTTTGTTTTTAATATCTTCCATTTCTGTACTCATAATGTTCATGTTTTCCTTTAAATTCTTGAACAGGTAAATGTTTTGAATATAATATGTTTTTTAAAGTTCTTGACTTCAAAGTTCTGTCAACTCTTGTTTTTGGTTCTGTTTCTATTGGTTGGTATTTCTCATAGTTGTGTGTTATACTTTGTGTTTCTTGAAATGTCTACTAATTTTTTTTTGAAATTTTATACTGGATGTTTTGCTATGTGTATCTGTATGTATGGGCATAGGTAGTCTTTTAAAAAAATATTTTCCGGCAGTTAATTGACTATGTGCATTAACTCAAATCATTCAAGCCTTCCCTTCTAAACTTTCTAGAGAACCCTAAGAATACTTATTACTCTAGGACTACTTTTGCTATACCCCAGTTCTCAACAGTGTCTCTTCACCATGGCTACCTGACACTCCAACAATTCCCAAGACTTCATAAGCTCTGATTGTATGCCAGATTATTGCTTGTTGATTGTTGCTCTTTGTCTGTCATTGTCCAATCTCACTCAAATTATGTACAGTGTCATATTCAACCAGACTGAAAAGTAGTCTTCAAGGTATTTCTTTGTTTGAATACCTCTTCCCTCTCTGCCTCTCTGCTGTTCTTGGCAGAAAATGTAAAACCACTTCCACTCACCACTCATTAAACCCTCTTTCCTAAAAAAAAAAAAAAAAAAAAAAAAAAAGGAAAAAAAAGAGACCTCTGCTATACCCCTCCTGGCTTTGTGGTCTAGAAAGTCTTGGTAGAAAACCTAGATGTTTATAGAGCTTAATTCACTATACATATATATTTTTTAATCTTTTAGGAATAATATTACCAATTTGCCTGTTTTCCAGTTTCTAAAAATAGTTTTTTTCCACATTTTTTTAAAATTTTCTAGTATTAGTTGTACCATCAAAACCAGAAAATGAACAATGTGGAGTGATATTAAAAACATGGCAGAGTTAAAAGCGGTTTTTGTCTCATCCCTTCAATCTACAACCAGTAAAACATTCACAAAGAAACAAAGGTGCTTCTGCCCAACACATCAGGACATGGAATAATTTCACATATCTGTATATCTAAAGGTAGTGGAGTAGAACACATAGAGGAAATGGAACCAAGGGAACAGCAGAGGTAGTTCCTACAATACTAGAGGCCCTCAGGCCTGCAGCCCCAGACAACCTGATAGTATCAGGTGAAGCAACACATATGACTCAGGCCTCTGGGCTGCAATGGTGCCTGTAGCCACAGGTAACTGGGCAGTAGCAGCAGTGAGGCCTGGGACCCTATCCCTCCAGTTGCTGAAGTGCCCACGACACTGGCCCCCTGCCTTCCTACCCAAAGTCAGTAGAAAGTAGGAAATAATAAAGATGAGAGTAGAAATGAATGAACTAGAGACTACAAAGGCAAGAGAAAAGATTGATTAAACTAAGAGCTAGTTCTCTGGAAAGATAAAAAAAAAGACAAACCTTTAGCTAGACTCATTAAGAAAAAAATAGAGAAGGCTCTGATACATAAGATCAGAAGTGAAAGCAGAGAAAACGTATACCACAGAAATACAAAGGATTAAAAGAGAATATTATGAATAGCTATATGCCAACAAATTGAACAACCTAAAAATGGACAAATTCTTAGAATCATACAATATTTCAAACTGAATCATGAAGAAATCCAAATAGACCTATCACTAGTACAGATATTGAAACAGTAATCAAAAAGTTCCTCCAAAACAAAAGTCCAGGAACAGATGTCTTCACAGGTGAATTCTACCAAATATTCAAGGAAAATTTAATACCTGTTCTCAAACTCTTCCAAAAATTGACGAGGAAGGAATGCTTCCTAACTCATTTTACTAGTCCAACATCACCCTGATACCAAAACCAGATAAAGACAACACAAAAAAATTAGGTCAATATCTCTGATGAGCCTAGATGCAAAAAAAAAAAAAACAAAAAATTATTAGCAGACTGAATACAATAATGCATTAGAAGAATAATACACCATGATCAAGTGGGATTTATTCCAGGGATTCAGCCATGCTTCCACAACAACAAATCAATCAAACTGATACACCACCTTAACAAAATGAAGAATAAAAACTATATGAACATCTCAATATGTACAGAAAAAGCATTTGACAAAATTCAACACCCATTTACACTAAAAAACTCAATACAGTGAGTAAAGAAAGGATGTACCTCAACATAATGAAAGCCATAAATGACAAACCCACAGCTAACATTATACTCACTGGTGAAAAATTGAAAGCTATCACTCTAAGATCAGAAACAAGAAAAGGATACCCACTCTTGCCACTTCTATTCAACATATTATTGGAAGTCCTATCCAAAGCAATTAGACAAGAAAAACAAATAAAAAGCATCCAAATTAGAAAAGAAGAAATAAAACTGTCATTATTTGCAGATGACATGATTTTATATATACAATGAAATTATACAGAAAACCCTTAAGATTCCCCCCCAAAACTAAGAAATAATAAACACAGTCAAGTTTTAGGGTATAAAATCAACATACAAAACTCTGTGGTATTTCTATATGCTAACAACAAAGTAGTACACAGAGAAATTAAGAAAATACCATTTACAATTGGAACAAAAAGAATAAAATGCCTAGGAATAAATTTAACAAATAAATTAACAAATTTATATATATATAAAATCGATCAATGGAACAAAACTGAGAGCCCAGGGGGAAAACCACACATATATGGACAATTAATTTATGACAAAGGAATAAAGAACATACAATGGAGAAATGATAGTCTCTTCAGTAAATGGTAGTGGAAAAACCGGATCATCACATGCAAAAAACTGATGCTAGATCACTATCTCGTGCCATACACAAACCAACTCAAAATAGTTTAAAGTCTTGAATGTATGACCTGAAACCATAAAAGTCTTATAGGCATACATAGACAGTACATTTTTTTGATAGTGGTCTTAGCAATATCATTCTAGATGTTTCTCCTCAGGCAAGGGAAATTACAGCAAAGATAAACAAATGAGACTACATCAAACTGCTGAAAAGCAAATTGCAACTGAACTTTTTTTTATGGGTCATAGGTGATATATCTAAGTAAATTAATTCTATCTATTTTTACTTTTTTAATTTTATTTAAAGCTCTTTCTTGGAATATAATTGCTTTACATTGTTGTGCCAGTTTTTGATGTACACCAAAGTGAATCATCGGTATTTATACATATATCCCCACATCTCCTCCCTCCCGCAATTCCCTCCCACCCTCCCTATCCTTAACCCATCCCTCTAAGTCATTGCACATCATCAAGTTGATCTCCCTGTTTTATGCATCAGTTTCCTACTAGCTATCTGTTTTACATTTGGTAATGTAAAACCACGTTGTCCCACCTTCCCATTCGCCCCCCACCCTGTGTCCTCAAGTCCACTCTCTACAACTGCATCTTTATTCTTGCCCTGTCCCTGGGTTCATCAGTACTATTTTTTTAGATTCCATATATATGAGTTAGCATATGGTATTTGTTTTTCTCTTTCTGGCTTCTCTCTGTATGACACACTCTAGGTCCATCCACCTCACTACAAATAACTCAATTTCATTCCTTTATATGGAGGAGTAATATTCCATTGTATGTATGTGCCACATCTTCTTTATCCATTCGTCTGTTGATGGGCATTCAGGTTGCTTCCATGTCCTGCCTATTGTAAACAGTGCTGCAATGAACATTGTGGTACATGTTTCTTTTTGGATTATGGTTTTCTCTGAGTATATGGCCAGTAGTGGGATTGTTGGGTCATATGGTAGTTCTATTTTTAGTTTTTTAAGGAACCTCCATATAGTTTTCATAGTGGCTGTACCAATTTGCATTCCCACCAACAGTACAGGAGGGTTCCCTTTTCTCCACATCCTCTCCAGCATTTAATGTTTCTAGATTTTTTGATGATGGCCATTCTGATTGGTGTGAAGTGATACCTCATTGTGGCTTTGACTTGCATTTCTCTAATGATCAGTGATGTTGAGAATCTTTTCATGTGTTTGTTGGCCATCTGCATCTCTTCTTTGGAGAACTGTCTATTTAGGTCTTCTGCCCATTTGTGGATTGGGTTATTTGCTTTTTTGGCATTAAGCTGCATGAGCTGCTTGTATGTTTTGGAGATTAATCCTTTATCAGTCGCTCCGTTGGCAAATATTTTCTCCCATTCTGAGGGCTGTCTTCTTGTCTTGTTTATGGTTTATTTTGCTCTGCAAAAGCTTTTAAGTTTCATTAGGTCCCATTTGCTTATTTTTTATATTATTTCCATTGTTCTACGAGGTGAGTCAAAAAGGATCTTGCTTTGATGTATGTCATAGAGTGTTCTTCCTATGTTTTCCTCTAGGAGTTTTATAATGTCTGGCCTTACTTTTAGGTCTTTAATCCATTTGGAGTTTATTTTTGTGTATGGTGTTAGGAAGTGTTCTAATTTCATTCTTTTAAATGTAGCTGTTCAATTTTCCCAGCACCACTTATTGAAGAGGCTGTCTTTTTTCCATGGTATATTCTTGCCTCCTTTGTCACAGATAAGGTGCCCATATGTGCTCAGGTTTATCTCTGGGCTCTCTATTGTGTTCCATTGATTTATATTTATATTTCTGTGCCAGTACCATACTGTCTTGATCACTGTAGCCTTGTAGTATAGTTTGAAGTCAGGAAGCCTGATTCCACCAACTTTGTCTTTCCTTCTCAGGATTGCTTTACCTATTTGTGGTATTTTGCATTTCCATACAAATCATAAGGTTTCTTATTCTAGTTCTGTGAAAAATGCCACTGGTAATTTGATAACGATTGCACTAAATCTGTAAATTGCTTTGGGTAGTATAATCATTTCACAGTGTTGATTCTTCCAATCCGAGAACATGGTAAATCCCAACATCTGTTTATATTGTCTCTGAAATCTTTCATCAGTGTCTTATAGTTTTCTGCATACAGGTCTTTTGCCTCCTTAGGCACATTTATTCCTAGGCATTTTATTCTTTTTGTTGCAGTGGTAAATGGGAGAGTTTCCTTAATTTCTCTATCTGCTTTTTTGTTGTTAGTGTATAGGAGTGCTAGAGATTTCTGTGCATTAATTTTGTATCTTTCTACTTTACTAAATTCATTGATTAGTGCTAGCAGTTTTCTGGTAGAGTCTTTAGGGTTTTCTATGTATAATATCACATCATCTGCAAAGGGTGACAATTTTACTTCTTTTCCAATTTGGATTCCTTTTATTTGTTTTTATTCTCTGATTGCTGTGGCTAAAACTTCTAAAACTATGTTGAATAAGAGTGGTGAGAGTGGGCACCCTTTTCTTGTTCTGTCCTTAGAGGGAATGCTTTCAATTTTTCACCATTTAGAATGATGTTCTCTGTTGGTTTGTCATATATGGTTTTTATTATGTTGAGGTAATTTCCTTCTATGCCCACTTTCTGGAGAGTTTTTATCATAAATGGATGTTGAATTTTGTCAAAAGCTTTTTCTGTGTCGAATGAGATGATCGTATGGTTTTTATCCCTCAATTTGCTAATATGATGTATCACATTGATTGATTTGAGTATATTGAAGAATCCTTGCATTTCCAGGGAAAAACCCCACTTGATCTTGGTGTATGACCTTCTTAATGTGCTGTTGGATTCTGTTTCCTAGTATATTGTTGAGGATTTTTGCATCTATATTCATCAGTGATATTGGTCTGTAATTTTCTGTTTTTGTGACATCTTTACCTGGTTTTGGTATCAGGGTGATGGTGGCCTCAAAGAATGAGTTTGGAAGTGTTCCTCCTTCTGCTATATTTTGGAAGAGTTTGAGAAGGATAGGTGTTAGCTCTTCTCTAAATGTTTGATAGAATTCACCTGTGAAGCCATCTGGCCCTGGGCTTTTGTTTGTTGGCAGATTTTCAATCACAGTCTCAATTTCAGTGCTTATGATTCATCTGTTCATATTTTCTATTTCTTCCTGGTTCAGTCTTGGAAGATTGCATTTTTCTAAGAATTTATCCATTTCTTCCAGGTTATCCAATTGATTGGCATATAGTTGCTTGTAGTATCTCTCATGATCTTTTGTATTTCTACAGTGTTGCTTGTCACTTCTTTTTCATTTCTAATTCTGTTGATTTACATCTTCTTTTTTCTCCTGATGAGTCTGGCTAATGGTTTATCAATTTTATTTATCTTCCCAAAGAACCATCTTTTAGTTTTATTGATCTTTGCTATTGTTTCCTTCATTGCTTTTTCAATTATTTCTGATCTGATCCTTATGATTTCTTTCCTTCTTCTTACTTCAGGGTTTTTTTTTTTTTTGTTCTTTCTCTAATTGTTTTAGGTATAAGATTCAGTTGTTTATTTGATATTTTTCTTATTTCTTGAGATAGGACTGTATTGCTATAAAATTCCCTCTTAGAACAGCTTTTGCTGTATCCCATAGGTTTTGGGTTGTTGTGTTTTCATTGTCATTTGTTTCTTGGTATTTTTTGATTTCCTCTTTGATTTCTGCAGTGACTTCTTGGTTGTTTAATAGCATATTGTTTAGCCTCCTTGTGTTTATATTTTTATAGTTTTTTCCCTGTAATTGATGTCTAATCTCATGGTATTGTGGTCAGAGAATATTCTTGATATGATTTCAATTTTCTTGAATTTACTGAGGTTTGATATATGCCCCAAGATGTCATCTATCCTGGAAAATGTTCCGTGTGCATTTGAAGAGAAAGTGTGTTGTGTATTCTTTGGATAGAATGTCCTATAAATATCAGTTAAGCCCAGGTGGTCTAATGTGTCATTTAAAGATTGTGTGTCCTTATTTTATTTTCTGTTTAGATGATCTGTCCATTGATGTAAGTAGGGTGTTAAAGTCTCCTGCTATTATTGTGTTACTGTCGAATTCCCCTTTCATGGCTGTTAGCATTTGCCTTGTGTATTGAGGTGCTCCTATGTTGGGTGCATAGATATTTACGATTGTTATGTCTTCTTCTTGGATTGATCCCTTGATCATGATGTAGTGTCCTTCCTTGTCTGTTGTATTAGTTTTTACTTTAAAGCCTAATTTGTCTGATGTGTGTATTGCTACTGCAGCTTTCTTTTGACTTATATTTGCGTGGAATATCTTTTTCCATCCACATACTTTCAGTCTCTATGTGTCCCTAGGTCTGAAGTGGTTTTCTAGTCGACAGCATATAGAAGGGTCTTGTTTTTGTATCCATTCGCCAGTCTGTGTCTTTTGGTTGGAGCATTTAACCCATTTACATTTAAGGTAATTATTGACATGTGTGTCACTATTGCCATTTTCTTAATTGTTTTGGATTTGTTTTTGTAGGTCTTTTCCTTCTCTTCTGTTTACTCCCTAGAGGAGTTCCGATACCAGTTGTTGTAAGGCTGGTTTGGTGATGCTGAATTCTCTTAACTTTTGCTTGTTTGTAAAGCTTTTGATTTCTCCTTCAAATCTGAATGAGAGAGGAAGAAAAGATGGCGGTGAAGTAGAGAGACGTGGAGTGCATCCCTCTCCACAGATGCATTGGGAATGCACGGAAGAACGCAGTAATTCCCACAGAGAACCAGCTGAACACCAGCAGACGGCCTCAGACACCAGAAAGGGCTGCGGGGAGCCCGACATAGTCGGTAGGGAGGCATCTATGAGGGCTCAAAGAGGGTGAAGCAGCAGAGCTGTGGCAGACGGGAGGGAGTGAGAAACATACGGAGGGTCCGCAGCGCAGCTCAGCATTCCCAAACCGAGACATTGATCTGCGGCTGAATGGAGGGTCCGGGAGCGGGAATGTGGGAACCGGAGAGCTGGTTCATGGTGAGAAATATTGTTGCCGGTAGGGTGACGGACCGAGAGGACAGGAGGGAGGAGGTCCGCGGAGAGGAGTGCCGGTCCCTGAGAGCTGCCCGGCCATGATGGCAGCTGGAGGCTGCAGGCTCACGAGTGGGGGGGAGGAGCCGCTCGTGTAGCCTCTCCCTCTCTTTCAGTGCGTCTGCAACAGGCAGTGGAGAGATGCCCTGCGGGCCACCTAATGCGCTCAGGGATAACAAGCATCCTCAGGCACTCGGGCGGGGCTAGATTAAAACCCCTTGCAACGCCAGCAGCAGGGAGGCTGCCAAGAGAAAAAAAAAAAACAACAACAACAGCATCAAAAAGAAAAAAACCCGAGAGAGGCGCAAATCTAAGACTTTCTGTTTACGCCTGAGCCACCAGCGCCCTCTGCAACAGGCACCTCCAAGCCTGACTGAAACAACAGTGCGCCACTAATCACTCACTCCAGGAGAAGGAGCCACTATTGTACCCTCTCCCTCCCCACACACCGAGGCTTACAGACGAACAATAAAGGAACCTCTGCTGGTCACAGAATAACACAAAAAAAAAACCCAAGGCAAGGAGAAGGACACTTACAGCTGAGACGCTAAGGAAACAGAAATAGTAGTATCAATACCTATTGAACTGGTCCATTCTGGGATTAGTTCTGGATTTTTTTTTTTTTTCTTTCTCTCTCTCTCTCTTTTTTTTTTTTTTTTTTTTGATTTATTAAATACGATCTTAGCCCTAAGGGATCTACAAGTTTTATAACATAATTTTTTAATGATATTTTTTGTTCTTTTTTTTTTTTTTTTGCCTTTTTATATACTTCTATATCTAGCTAAGTTTTTGGTAGTACAGAAAAATATCTCTCATACTTTCCTTTCATCCCTATCTTTTATACATTTCTATTCCTTTCTTTTTCTTTGCATATTTCCAACCACATTACGCTCTTCTGTTCCCCTTTCTTCCAGCCATTTTAAGTTTATTTTATCTTAACATACTTATAAGCAACACTATCGGTCTGCTCAGACTCCTTGCTCTATTCTCCAGATGACGCACTGCCTTGGTATTTAATATTAGGCTTTTGTCTTTATCTTAGTTCTTAGTACAGTTGTCTAATTACATTCTGAGAATCTTCATTCTCTCTGGTGGTACTCCAGCTCTTTTCTCTATTTGATCCTAGCTTACAAAATCTCCCTGGATTGATGTTTGTATGTGTAGGGTGTTATTTGTTGTATGTTTGCTTTTGCTTTTGTCTCTGATTTGTTCTGTTTCAGTTGTCAATTTCTACTGGGTTTCTCTTTGAATATCTGATAGCATACTGGGGTTCTGTCAGGTCTTTCTAGACCCTTATGTCCTAATGGATTCAGTAATTGTGTGTCTTATACATGTATGTGTTTCCTAGACTTAATATTCATTTAATCCAATACTTGGACATTAGTCTGAGGCTTGAACAGTCTTCTATAAACACCGCTATCACCAGGACAAGCAACCCCAAAAGTCTGGACAACCATGAGGAAACAAAGAAACCCCATGCAGGCAAAGGAGCAGGAAAAAAACCCACAAGACCAAATAAATGAGGAGGAAATAGGAAAAATGCCTGAAAAAGAATTTAGAGTAATGATAGTAAAAATGATACAAAATCTCGATAACAAAATAGAGAAAGTACAAGAAACAGTTCATAAGAACTCAGAAAAACAAACAGCAATGGATAACAAAATAACTGAAATTAAAAATACTCTAGATGCTATAACCAGCAGAATGACTGAGGCAGAAGAACGAATAAGTGAGTTGGAAGATAGAATCGGGGAAATAACGGCCACAGAGCAGGAAAAAGAAAAAAAGAATAAAAAGATTAGAAGACAGTCTCAGAGACCTCAGTGATAACCTTAAACGTACCAACATTTGAATTATAGGCATCCCAGAAGAAGAAGAAAACAAGAAAGGGTCTGAGAAAATATTTGAAGAGCTTCTAGTGGAAAACTTCCCCAACATGGGAAAGGAAATAATTCACCAAGTCCAAGAAGCACAGAGAGTCCCATACAGAATAAACCCAAGGAGAAATACACCAAGACACATATTAATCAAACTAACGGCAATTAAACACAAAGAAAAAATATTAAAAGCAGCAAGAGAAAAGCAACAAACAACATATAAGGGAAAACCCATCAGGATAACAGCTGACCTTTCTACAGAAACTCTGCAGGCCAGAAGGGAATGGCAGGATATACTGAAAGTCCTGAAAGAGAGAAACCTACAGCCAAGAATACTCTACCCAGCAAGAATCTCATTCAGATTTGAGGGAGAAATCAAAAGCTTTCCAGACAAGCAAAAGTTAAGAGAATTCAGCACCACCAAACCAGCCTTACAACAAGTGCTAAAGGAACTTCTCTTAGTAGGAAACACAAGAAAAGGAAAACACCTACAAATACAAACCCAAAACAATTAAGAAAATGGTCATTGGAACACACATGTCAATAATCACTTTAAATGTAAATGGATTAAATGCTCCAACCAAAAGACACAGACTGGCTGAATGGATACAAAAACAAGACCCTTCTATATGCTGCCTACAAGAAACCCACTTCAGACCAAGGGATACATATAGACTGAAAGTCAAGGGATGGAAAAAGATATTCCATGCAAATGGAAGTCAAAAGAAAGCTGGAGTAGCAATACTCATATCAGATAAATTAGACTTGAAAGGAAAGACTATTAAAAGAGACAAGGAAGGACACTACATAATGATCAAGGGATCCATCCAAGAAGAACATATCACAATGGTAAATATCTATGCCCCCAATATAGGAGCACCTCAATACATAAGGCAAATGCTAACAGCTATAAAAGGGGACATCAACAGTAACACAATAATAGTGGGAGACTTGAACACCCCACTTACATCAATGGAAAGATCATCCAAACAGAAAATCAATAAAGACACACAATCTTTAAATGACACATTAGACCATCTCAACTTAATTGATATTTATAGGACATTCCATCCAAAAATGACAGACTACACTTTCTTCTCAAGTGCACACGGAATATTTTCCAGGATAGATCACATCTTGGGTCACAAATCAAACCTCAGCAAATTCATGAAAATTGTAATCATATCAAGCATCTTCTCAGACCACAACGCCATGAGACTAGATATCAATTACAGGAAAAAAAAAACTGCAAAAAATACAAACACATGGAGGCTAAACAATTCACTCTTAAACAACCAAGGAATCACTAAAGAAATCAAAGAGGAAATCAAAAAATATCTAGAAACAAATGACAATGAAAACACAACAACCCAAAACCTATGGGATGCAGCAAAAGCAGTTCTAAGAGGGAAGTTTATAGCAATACAGTCCTACCTTAAGAAACAAGAAAATGATCGAATAAACAACCTAATCTTACACCTCAAACAACTAGAGAAAGAAGAACAAAGAAACCCCAAAGGGAGCAGAAGGAAAGAAATAATAAAGATCAGAGCAGAAATAAATGAAAAAGAAAGGAAAGAAACCATAAGAAAAATAAATAAAACTAAAAGCTGGTTCTTTGAGAAGATTAACAAAATTGATAAACCATTAGCCAGACTCATCAAGAAAAAAAGGGAGAAGATGCAAATCAACAGAATTAGAAATGAAAAAGGAGAAGTAACAATGGACACCTCAGAAATACAAAACATCATGAGAGATTACTACAAGCAACTATATGCCAATCAATTGGATAACCTGGAAGAAATGGATAAATTCTTAGAAAAATACAATCTTCCAAGACTGAACCAGGAAGAAATGGAAACCATGAACAGACCAATCACAAGTACGGAAATTGAGGCAGTGATTAAAAATCTCCCAACACACAAAAGCCCAGGACCAGATTGGTTCACGGGTGAATTCTATCAAACATTTAGAGAAGAGCTAACACCTATCCTTCTCAAACTCTTCCAAAATATTGCAGAAGGTGGAGCACTCCCAAACTCATTTTACAAGGCTACCATCACCCTGATACCAAAACCAGGCAAAGATGTCACAAAAAAAGAAAACTACAGACCAATATCACTGATGAATATAGATGCAAAAATCCTCAACAAAATACTAGCTAACAGACTGCAACAGCACATTAAAAAAATCATACACCATGATCAAGTGGGGTTTATCCCTGGGATGCAAGGATTCTTCAATATACTCAAATCAATCAATGTGATACATCATATCAACAAATTGAAGGATAAAAACCATATGATCATTTCAATAGATGCAGAAAAAGCTTTCGACAAAGTTCAACATCCATTTATCATAAAAGCTCTCCAGAAAATGGGCATAGAAGGAAATTACCTCAACATAATTAAAGCCATATATGAAAAACCAAAAGCCAACATCATTCTCAATGGGGAAAAACTGGAAGAATTCCTTCTAAGAACAGGAACAAGACAAGGGTGTCCACTCTCACCACTATTATTCAACATAGTTCTGGAAGTTTTAGCCACAGCAATCAGAGAAGAAAAACAAATAAAAGGAATCCAAATTGGAAAAGAAGAAGTAAAATTGTCACTCTTTGCAGATGACATGATATTATACATAGAACACCCTAAAGACTCTACCAGAAAACTGCTAGCATTAATTGATGAATTTAGTCAAGTAGCAGGATACAAAATTAATGCACAGAAATATCTTGCATTCCTATACACTAACAACGGAAGAGCAGAAAGAGAAATCAAGGAAACTCTCCCATCCACCATTGCAACAAAAAGAATCAAATACCTAGGAATAAACCTGCCTAAGGAGGCAAAAGATCTGTATGCAGAAAACTTTAAGACATTGATGAAAGAAATCAAAGACGACACAAACAGATGGAGGGACATACCATGTTCCTCGATTGGAAGAATCAACATCGTGAAAATGTCTGTACTACCCAAAGCAATTTACAGATTCAACGCAATCCCGATCAAATTACCAATGGCATTTTTCACAGAACTAGAGCAAGAAATCTTACGATTTGTATGGAAACGCAAAAGACCCCGAATAGCCAAAGCAATCTTGAGAAGGAAAAATGGAGTTGGTGGAATCAGGCTTCCTGACTTCAAACTCTACTACAAGGCCATAGTGATCAAGACAGTATGGTACTGGCACAAAAATAGAAAGGAAGATCAATGGAATAGAATAGAGAACTCAGAAGTAAGCCCAAACACATATGGGCACCTTCTCTTTGACAAAGGAGGCACGAGTATACAATGGAAAAAAGACAGCCTCTTCAATAAGTGGTGCTGGGAAAATTGGACAGCAACATGTAAAAGAATGAAATGAGAACCCTTCCTAACACCATACACAAAAATAAACTCCAAATGGATTAAAGACCTACATGGAAGGCCAGACACTATAAAACTCCTAGAGGAAAACATAGGCAGAACACTATGACATCCATCAAAGCAACATCCTTTTTGACCCACCTCCTAGAATCATGGAAATAAAATCAAGAATAAACGAATGGGACCTCATGAAACTTAAAAGCTTTTGCACAGCAAAGGAAACCATAAACAAGAGTAAAAGGCAACCCTCAGAATGGAAAAAAATAGTTGCCTATGAAACAACGGACAAAGGATTAACCTCCAAAATATATAAGCAGCTCATGAAGCTTCATACCAAAAAAGCAAATAACCCAATCCACAAATGGGCAGAAGACCTAAATAGACATTTCTCCAAAGAAGACATACAGATGGCCAACAAACACATGAAAAGATGCTCCACATCACTAATTATCAGAGAAATGCAAGTCAAAGCCACAATGAGGTATCACCTCACACCAATCAGAATGGCCATCATCACAAAATCTGGAAACCACAAATGTTGGAGAGGGTGTGGAGAAAAGGGAACTCTCCTGCACTGTTGGTGGGACTGTAAGTTGGTACCGCCACTATGGAAAACAATATGGCGGTTCCTTAAAAAACTACAAATAGAACTACCATATGATCCAGTAATCCCACTTCTGGGCATATACCCAAAGAAAACCATAATCCCAAAAGAAACTTGTACCATAATGTTTATTGCAGCACTATTTACAATAGCCAGGACATGGAAGCAACCTAAATGCCCATCAACAAATGAATGGATACAGAAGATGTGGCATATATATACAATGGAATATTACTCAGCTATAAAAAGGGATGAGATGGAGCTCTATGTAATGAGGTGGATAGAACTACAATCTGTCATACAGAGTGAAGTAAGTCAGAAAGAGAAGGACAAATATTGTATGCTAACTCACATATACGGAATCTAAAAATGGTACTGATGAACTCAGTGACAAGAACAAGGATTCAGATACAGAGAATGGACTGGAGAACTAGAGGTATGGGAGGGGGCGGGGGGTGAAGGGGAAACTGAGACGAAGCGAGAGAGTAGCACAGACATATATATACTACCAACTGTAAAATAGTCAGTGGGAAGTTGTTGTATAGCAAAGGGAGTCCAACTCGAGGATGGAAGATGCCTTAGAGGACTGGGGCAGGGATAGTGGGGGGGACTCGATGGGGGGGAGTCAAGGAAGGGAGGGAATACGGGGATATGTGTATAAAAACAGATGATTGAACCTGACGTACCCCCCAAAAAATAAAAATTAAAAAAAAAAATAAATAGAAAATTAAAAAAAAAATCTGAATGAGATTCTTGCTGGGTAGGGTATTCTTGGCTGTAGGTTTCTCTCTTTCAAGACTTTAATTATATCCTGCCACTCCCTTCTGGCCTTCAGAGTTTCTGCAGAAAGATCAGCTATTATCCTTATGGGTTTTCCCTTTATATGTTATTTGTTGCTTTTCTCTTGCTGCTTTTAATATTTTTTCTCTGTGTTTAATTTTCATTAGTTTAGTTAATATGTGCCTCAGTGTGTTTCTCCTTGGATTTATTCTGTATGGGACTCTCTGTGCTTCTTGGACTTGGTTTTCTATTTCCTTTCCCATGTTGAGGAACTTATCCACCATAATCTCCTCAAATATTTTCTCAGAACCTTTCTTTTTTTCTTATTCTTCTGGGAAACCTATGATTCAAATATTGGTGCGCTTAATGTTGTCACCAATGTCTCTGAGACTGGCTTCCATTCTTTTTGTCTTTTTTCTCTTTCCTGCTATGTGGCAATTATTTCCCCCATTTTATCTTCCAACTCACTTACTCATTTTTCTGCCTCAGTTATTCTGCTGTTTATACCATCTACAGTATTTTTAATTTCAGTTATTGTGTTGTTCATTACTGTTTGTTTGCTCTTTAGTTCTTCTAGGTCCTCATTAACTGTTTCTTGTATTTTCTCTATTTTGTTATCAAGATTTTGGATTATCTTTACTATCATTACTCTGAATTCTTTTTCAGACAATTTGCCAATTTCTTCTTCATTTATTTGGTCTTGTGGGTTTTTATCATGCTCCTTTGCCTACAAGGTATTTCTTTGTTTTCTCGTTTTGTGTAATTTATAGTATTTGCTGTCTCCTTTCCCTATGCTGCCTAGTAGTTATTCCTCTTGTCTCTGATCTATTTGGCTTGAGGTATCAAGCACTGAAGCTTGGTGTTGAGAATGAGAACTCTGGGGGATCACTTGCTGATTAATATTCCATGGGGTCAGGATTTCTCTGGTGGCCCAATATCCTGGACTCCACTCTGCTGTCTCAGAAGTCCAGTTTTGACCCCCAGCTGGGGCACCAAGACCCTGGAAGCTTTTTCTTTTCCTTTGTGCTTAGTCTAGTTTCACTTGCTTGGAGGATACACCCATATTTTTTCTTTTTTCTTTTTTTTTCTTTTTCTTTTTATAAGAATCTTCCCAGGGCAGGGCATGAACCTGTGTCCCCTGCATTGGCAGGCAGATTCTTTACCACTGCACCACCTAGGAAGTCCCCTACACCCATATTTTTAATTACAGTTAAAAATAATGAAGTAATCACTCTAAGGTGTATAGCTAAATGTTTATACCCAATTGAAATTTCTTTCTTTAAGGAAGCAAATCTTAACTTGTGCCTTCATCATTCTAAATGAAAAATAATTCGAGTATTAAATATCTTAAAATAGTGACACAAAATTAAAAACTGTAGAATTCAAAACCTCACATGAAATTCTCACTTAACTAAGGAAGGTAATCCAATACTATCTCTTATCTGAATGGACAATGATCTGTTCTGACAGATTTCTCTAAATTGTTCCTTTTGTTAAGGAGATGTGTTTCTAAATTATTTGATAAGTTCGCATGGCTTTGAAATTATTATAACATCAAAATCTTATCAATAAGAGTGGAAAATTAAAAAAAATGAAATAACTTTAATATTGTTATCAACTTTGAAGTAGCAATTCACATCGAATGAGTAGCACCTATTTTATTGTGTTCCAGACACTATCTGCAGAAGGCTTTTAGAAATTTGTTTTCAAGTTGCCAAATTTAATATGCTAAAAAAACTTCTTTAAAAATTATTTTCTTTAAGAGTTAAACTACTCTCAACAGTTATCAAACACAATGTAATATTTTCAATAGAATATTTTATGCTGTGGAAAACTGAAGAACACATTTAAATTTAATACTGTATGATTTTCCTCCTGTGGCCATGTAAAACAGAGAAACATATGAAATGATGTAAATAATAAAACCAAGTCACTTGAAAACTCTAGTTTATTTACATATTTTTCAAACTTAGTTTATTGAGAACTCAATAAAGTATGAAAAACATGGAGCTATTCAGTGAGGGGAAGATAATGTTAATGAGAGAAATTGGATTTCCTATTTATATATTGCCTTTATATTCAGTATATCTCCAGCAATGTAGTAAATATTGAATTATGTACTGGCAGTAGAGTACAATGACCTTATGTAGGGAAATAGTAATTTGTCATTATTAAATCAATAGGTTTTTCACCAGTTTGTCCATTACTTAAACATTAGATAAAGAAAAATGATAAATAAATGTAGTTTGAGGGTTTGATAGCAGAAGGGAAAATTTTTTAAAGATTGGTTTTGTAGTCTTTTCAGTATAACTAGCACTTATATAATCCATTGCAATTAATAGTGTTTTCACATATATTATTTTATTTGAGATTTCTCTACACTTTGTGAAGAATATTAATACTAAAATATGCACTTTATTATTGAACTAAGTATTCAGAGATGTTAAATTACTTACCCAAGCTAATATATATGTTAGTAGCAAAAGCAGGAAAGTATATCTCTCTTCTAATTCTGTGATATCCAATAGAGTAATCACTATCCAGATATGTCTATTTAGATTTAAATTCATAAAAATTAAATAAAATTATAAGCTCTTTCCCCCAGACTCACTATTCATTTTTAATTAATTAATTTACTTATTTATTTATTTATTGGTTGCATTGGGTCTTCCTTGCTGCACACAGGCTTTCTCTAGTTGCACTGAGCAGGAGCTACTCTTCTTTGTGGTGCAAACTGAGAGGTAGGGGAAAGATAATGTGTTCTAAATAGAAAGAAAAATGAATGCCAGTGTGTGGAGGCATGGAAAAGCTTGGACTGCTCAAAGTCCTGTGATATATTTAATATGAGCAGGGCATACCAATGGAGTGTGTGTACAGGAAGATTGTTATGTGGTTGGAGTGTTAAACAGAAGCCAAATTATAAATGACTTCATCACAAACTGAAAAGTTAGATGTTTTTTTTCACTGAAGGCTATTTTTGAAGGATACAAGTAGGAGTGTCAGAGGATTTAATGTGTGCCTTTGAAAGATTACTCTAGCAAGGGTATAGATAATGCATTATTGGCAGGCAACACTGGAGGAGATGATCCAATCAGTAGTTAGCTGATGTAATCTAGACAAAAAATGCCTTAGCTAGGGCAGAAACAATGGAGATGGATAAAAGAGGAGAGTTTCCAAAACTAAACGTGAAGGAATGAATCTATCAGTGAATACAACATAGTGTGTTTCCTTAATCTTTATCATTAAAATATATATGCATTTTACTTTACCAAGGTCTCAAAATACATATTGACACAAACTTTACCTTGCATGTGTACTGCAAAACATGTGATTGTCAGGATTTATAAAAATTCAGCTTGTTTCTATTGTACAGCATTTTTTAACTTTCTATTTTTCCAGAGCCAATTCTTGATTATTATGGGGAAACAATGATATATATCAAATAAGATTTGATGCAAAATTATTATGTGACATTGGTACAAATTGAAAATATGATAAAAAGAAAGATATTTAGAAGGCTACATATCATACTCAAAAACCAAGTATTTAGGATATCAAAACCAAATGTCCACAATCAATTTAACAAAAGGGAATAGAATAGAATTGAACTTAGAGGAATTAAAACATAAGCTTTCCAAATTTAGAACTGAAATTGAATGATTGCATTATACATTTCACAAATCTATAGTGAATGTCCTATGTGTATTCTTCACCCAGAAACTAAAAGTAAGTTATGCAGATATACTTTCCATTCTGATTCTATTTTTCTGGAACATCAAAATAGAAAATCCTCAGTCAGTTTTACTAAATGGATTTCATAATTTAACTTGGAGAAATTAATATAAATGCTTTCTAAATTTAAAATTGAATTTGGATCATTGCATTATTTATTCTTGCACAAATATTTATGCAGCTCCTGCTATATGTACTATGCAGCCAAGAGCTAGTAATGAGAATGAAGATGTATTTCCTCCCTTCACTGAATTTGCAGGCTGAAATGTGGCTTCTGTGTTTCATGCTGTGCTAGGAGGTTCAAATATGTTATCTTTTAAACTCTGAGTAAAGTTGATGTAATTTATGTATGTGGAAACTGTGGTTTAGTAAAAGGGGAGGAAATCCCTTTAAATGCCATGAATTTTAAGTGGCAGAGCTTATACGCATGTCCAGGAGTAATTTTAATATTTCCCTACATCATGTGTTTTAAATGCCATGATTTCCTTTTTATTGTATATTTTATTATATATAATTATACTATAGGTTATATATAACTATATTATGTACAGTATATATACTTTTATTCAAGCCATTGATTCACCTTCAACTACTCTAAATGAAAAGGAAACATGAAATTGATAGAAGGAAATGCAGAAGCAATAGCACTATTACACAAGAATTCTGATATTGTTTGTTAATCATATCTCTGAAGGTTTGATAGCAATACTCACTTCCTTTCTACCAGAAAAATTAATTTTCTGACAAAAAAGGAAAACTGACATCTGATTAGCCAGATGGCTCTGTGGTGGTAGCATTTCAGGTCCAGGGCATATCTGTTACTGCCCACAAAGTCATTCATGTAGATAAAGAAAATATGGGGTATTAATTGACTGAGTATGATAAACACTCACAATTTTATTCACCTAAAATTACACTTGAAAATGCCAACCCATCTTTTTATAAGCAGCCTTTAAAATATTCAGTACCTGATTAAAATGAAAGGAAAATAGAATAATCTTTGCCGTATATTCTAATTTACAAGACAACATCCCCTTAGCAGAGACAGTTGGTTTAGAGGAGTCTCCTGAGTAGCACAAAACACCAAGAGACTAAAATTACTTTCCAGTACATCACCTTCAATCTGGTGCCTAGTTCCTGTCTCCTTACCTTATGCTTGCCTCTCATCCCCATATTGTGACTGTTACCTTCAATTGCCTCAGTAGTTTAAAAAAAAAAAAACCCTCTCCTATACTCTCCCAAAAGTAATTTCTTAGAGATCAATTTTCATTGAGGGGGTTTACTTTTTCCTTTATTCTTACATTCTTAACAATTAAAAAGTTTATGCTGATTGACCTAAACATTGATGGCTGTTAATATTCTCCCCTAGAGGAGCACACTCTCTAAATCTCTAAGTTTCAAAATCCTGGCATATATCAGGGTGTATCTTAAATGCCTCATCCTTCATCAGTCGCTCCTTGATTCTGTTCTTTGAACATCCATATATCTTTTTTTTTAATCTTTCAGATGTCGGTAATTATATATTACTGTGTCCCAATAAGCATTTGTTAATTACTAATCTATAACATTTTAAGGGCAGATATTTATTCTACATTTACATGCAGCAGTTCCAAAGACTGTAGAACAACACTTTAGTAATAGCATATCACCAATAAATGTTACACTGAACAGATAAACTTAGCTCACTGACTATTTCTAATTAAATTTTATTTCTATTAAAATCAGCTTTAAACCTAGAGATACTTTAGGATACACTAACTATATTTTCATAATAGAATAGTTCATAGAGACTTCATTCGATAGTTATTTCTGCCTCAAAAACAAATATTATGAGAGGGATAACATCACTTAAAACAATAGAATTATGAATGATTTTGGAAATTATTTGTAGATTGATAATGAATAAAAGTAACGACAGTCTCTGCATTGTTCTGTGTTAAAATGTGACAGCGTGTGTACACCACTATGTACATTTCCACACACAGAGGACTTGCAGCACACTCTAAAGCTCCTCTGGTCACTGGATTTGCTTAAACACATCAGCCATCTTAAGAGATTTACAGTGTTAATCCAAATTCTGAATATAATTCTGTGATTACCTGTGCATGTACTCTGTGTAGTAATTAGCAGAGGAATAATCAAGTCTTCTCAATGCCCTTACATTTTCTCACTCTTAGAAGCATTTAAAAGGGTAAAAAAGTTGCCTATTCTGCCTCTTTGCCCATCCTCTATGGCTGATGTTAGTGAATAGTGTTGCAAAAATTGTGTTAATTAAACAAATTTATAATTTGCATATTTACAAAATTCCAATTTCTATAGTCCTGAAATTTTGTATCTGGAAGAATATTCTAATGTCAATGAAAATTAAATTCCCACTTGGAATACACTGAAACTAAAAAGTCCAGATTTAAAGGGGAAAAGTCAGGTAACTGCCTTATCTAAAGGTGTCCAGCCATTCAGATGTTTCCAAATAAGCCAGCAAAGTGATGAATTCTCTAAGTTATTAGTTCATGACTGCCAAAGAATGTGATGGTAGCAGACCACCTTTTTTTATGAGAGTTTTGAAAGATGAGCATATAATCAGGCAAAGAGAAAACACTGTGAGGCATTCATTCCTCAGAATGAAATTATCAGATCTTCACATAACTCCAGAGAATCAGGAAATTTGAGGTTGAGATCATCAATATTGCAATTACTGTATAACAACCATTTGGAATCTTAGCCAGACCAACCATCAGGGATTGATGAGTTGTGTGCACTAGATATAAAGAGCCTTGTGCCAGTGAGCATTCAAGTTTGTTAATATTATGTAAAGACTGGATGGGGTGGGAGGCTTAGAGAGCAAGTTAAGTAGTTCAACTGGTAAACAAATGAATAGTCATTTTTATGTAAAAACAAATGCAAATTTATTATGTAGAGGAAAACAAAATTAACATGACTTTTTCTCACATGAAAATGTGATTTAAAATAAATTTCAAGTTATAGGGAAATGGAATCAAATTTCAAATTGTACTATCGGCCTTCTAGGGTAAAATATATTTACTTGCTTCTGCATATATTTCACTGCAAATGTTTCTAAGTCACAGCTATAAAGTGTTCTATTATCAAGAGGTAGTGAATTTTCCCCATAAATATTGAGGTTGAATATATGAAGTTAATGCCCAGAATTGTAGAGAGACTGAAATTTTACCTTACTTGGAAGCTAACAAGTTAGCCTGCTGGGGGTCATGAATGCTGGTAGAAGATACGTAATGCTTGGATCAGTCAACTTCTTATTGCGCAGCAGGCAGCATAACCTTCATGTTCATGCCCATTTCCCTTGTCTGCCAAGTCCCACAGGGGTGATGCAGAATGGCCCAGAATGATGCTGCCTATGCATATACATATGCTTATGCCTATGGGCCACAAGCAAACCTGCCTGACCTTTGCCCTGGCAGGAGACATTATCTTTCTTATACTTAATAGTAAATAAACCTACTTTCAGCTCTGGAAGGAGGCAAAATCTCTATCTTTTAAGTATCTACAATATTTTACTGTATCATTGGGAAAAAACAAAAACAAAAAAAGTCCAAAACAAAAGCCAGCAGTGTCTCTGTTATAAGACATGCAAAAAGGTGAGAGATCCATGGAAAATTATTTCCAATAATATCCAGTCCTCTTTTCTAGAATATTTTGGTTTCTGGGGAAAATTGTCCTATGTGTATGCTATTTCATCACCTACTCTAATTCATCAGACTGAAAGAGTATAGGACAAAATCATTCCAAATTATTTTATACAGCATTTAATTCAAGCTTTTATTAGCAGGATTACCAAGGAAAAATGAGGCCAACCTGCCTTATTAACCTCAAACATGACTCCTACTCTCTCAGACCCAATCAGATGAAAAAATCACAAACTCTACCTTGGCTCTCAAGGGGGAAGAGTAGAGTGATTCTACTATCCAAAACAAACTTGGTCAGTGAGTTTAGGCTACCCACATGTCTTCCATGGCAGAAGTGGTGTTTCTGTAAGCACTTATGGTCTCTTATGAAAACCGGTAGTGTACAAGCCATTATATTTTGGGGAGGAAGACAAGTTAATGCCTGGTTTCCACACAAAAAGCACAATTCTGAGGATACATATGGCAAATCTGGAAAGAATATTGATTACAATTATTACAAACGGGCTATTCGCTGGGAAATAAATGTTGACAGTGCCTCCGATGTGGCCTCCTATTCACCTGATAGGTTCCTAGTTCAGTTGAAATAGTTAAGTCTATTGTTTGTTCTTAGAGGAACTGCCTAAGGGCAGGAGTCAAATTGGACATATATGTCTACAGTTAACATTTGTGCAACATCTAATTGCCCTACAAAATGGATGAATGATGTCTAAGAGGAGTATGAAAGATATCTGGAGGAGTAGAATGGTGGGTTTTTTGTGAGAGATACCAGAGCTGGGTCATACCTTACTGTTTCTGATAATAATGTTAAGGGA
Source organism: Hippopotamus amphibius kiboko (assembly GCF_030028045.1). Lineage (NCBI taxonomy): Eukaryota > Metazoa > Chordata > Mammalia > Artiodactyla > Hippopotamidae > Hippopotamus > Hippopotamus amphibius. Next base: position 31,737,718 of record NC_080189.1, on the reverse strand, counting down.
ATTAGTATCAAATCATGTCAGAATTATCCTTCTGGAAGAGCAGAACCAAGAATTATACTTAAGGTACTTGCAATGCTTTGGAAGATCCAATTTGTTTTTCTCCTAAAAAAGGCTCCAGAAACAGCTTTGAATTGCAAAAGATAATTAATGTTCTTCCCTTCCTCATATTTTTCAGGAACCTATGATATTCCCTTCCTAGATGAATGGATTCCTATTCTCTCTCCAACTGTTACAAAATCAATGTATCCCATTACAGTACCTATAACTTTACCTTTTTCTCAATTATCCCTACTTTCCCACATATTTTTTGTCCAAAAGAGTTAACTGGAAAAATGGTCCAGGCAATTTTATGAAACTTACAGGCATGCATTATGTACCTCACATTGGACGGTGTGCAGCCCTGTAGCAGAACTTGATGAGCAGGATTCTTAACCAAGTGCTTATTCTCCTTTTTATCTATGATCATATAAATCCAACAAAAGCATCTAAGTAGCTAAACCAGAATTAAGTTCAAGTGCCTTAAGCTTGCTTTGGCTAAGTTATCACCCATTGGTTGTAATAACAGGGGTAGCCGAGGTAAAGAAACATCACGGTCAGAAAATGTCAGTGGAGTTCTCAGATTTCAAACAGGGTGATATAATATCCAATCTCTTTTCCTAATTATGACTCAGGAAGTGGCCGACAGCACATTCAGTGAACAGACTGCCTTATTTAGGTGTGGAGCAAGAGGAGATGAGGAAGGTTGAGTCCTAAATCATTGAATTAATTTTTGAGGAGCCCATTCTAATACTCAAAACCAGAAGATGCTGTGGATGATAGGGAGTTTAGAATTTCTGTGAACTATTTTGTCTATTAGCCCATTTTTGAGTTGCTTTTATGATAAAAGATGTATCGTTGTCAGACTAAATATTGTTGATGAATCTGAAAATATGACATAGATTTAGTTTCAATATTCAAAACAGTGTGCCCTGAGTTAGTTGCTCTGATTGGAATAGAAACTTTGTAACCTGAAAAATAGACAGTATATCCAGTGAAAACCTATGAAGGATTGAATGAAAACATTTTCAGAGAATTTCAGGGTTGACAATGTGGCCACCGATGTAGATGGCTAAAATGGTGTTCGACCAGTGATCATTGAAGATAATAACTGAAAGCCAATAGTGTGCAATAGAACACTCATGTAGACTTTTTATTGTACCCAGTGATAATGGGCTGAATATGGTCTAAGTGCCAAGTCATCAAAGAATTTGTGAGAGTAACTCAGTTACCTGAATTGACAGTAATGAGAAAGGATAGTTTATTCAGATAAATTGAGTTTAAAGTAGATTAAAAGCAAAAGAAGCAGGGTATTTGTGCAGGTTTAAAGGAAGAGTAAATGCATAAAGGAAACATTGGGATGAGGAATATGTGAGAGGAAAAATTAGAGTATAAATTGAGTATGTCAATGGAAATATGAGGTATTAGATCTATAAAGGAATTTTGATATCATCTTCTGCGATGCCTACCTTAAGTCTTGTGAACAAATGATCAAACAATATGTATATACTTTTTTTGCCTGCATGTGTTTGATGGGCAAAATGTTACTGGCTGATAATGACATCATGGTGTTTGTTCTTTCTGATCAAAATGTACAGGGCATCTTCTGAATGATGAAACATATGTTAGAACAGCTGCTTCTAAGTTTAAACAAAATACAGTATACCATTTTTTGCCTTTGAATACAGACAAATATGAAAAATTTCAGTGATTAAGATGGATTGTGCCTATTTTCTTTGAAAAGCAAAATGTCCTAATATGAAGTTGGAGTTGAACAGTAAAAGGAACTTAAATGTTTAACTCATTCCAAAAATGTGGCATGGTCAATATTATTTCAAATTCTCTTTAAAGTGTTTAATACTACAGAAAGGGCATATGTGCACATGTGTAATTTTCACAGAGTTTAGTCTTTACTTTTTTCACTTTAAATAAATGTAAATTTAAAAATAGGATGTTAGTAATAATTTATTTATTTAAAATGATTACTAGGCAGGCGAGATATGTGTATAAAAACAGATGATTGAACTTGGTGTCCCCCCCCAAAAAAAAATGATTACTAGGAAAAAGAAAAAGCAATAATTCATTATATAATATATAATTATATGAATTATATGTTACTTAAAATCTTTCTGGGATCAAATCTTAAAAGTTCGGGCTTTAAAAATGACTTTTTATCAAGGCTAAGAATTTATTATAGGCTATGTTAACAGGTAATGATATTATCAAACACCACTTAGGTATGTATTGCCTGTTTTTTCCTATGGGGAAAAAGTACATCAACACCATATGGATTGCAAAAGAAAGAATTTACTGACTAAGAAACATGGTGCAAGAAGGTAATATTATTTCAACTTAATATTCTTATACTAATAGATAAAATCACATGATTTTTTCAGTATTCATATATACACTTTCATTGAGGTTTTTAAAGAACACAGGGAATAGTTTCATAAATTTTCTGTAGATATTTAAGGAAACAATGATTTTGGATCATCATCATCATCAAAATTATTGCTTTGGAAATAATTCTGTAGTAGGATCAATCATTTTTAGCTCCCCCAAAAAACCAATAGTAGATCCAAGAAATGCTTATTGGTGGCAGTGGACTACCAATTGAGCACATTTTAAACAAAATGAAAATATAAAAATAAAAACATAAACTCTAGGGGAAAAAGATATACAAAGAGATGCAAAAGAAAGTAAGTGGGAAAGAGAGCAAAAGGAGAGAAATAGGAAGAAAAATTAAATGAGCATTCAGCTGATAATCTAGTCATTAAGAAGCTGGAAAGTACTTTGTGAGAATATAAAAATTATGACATATGACATTCTTGCAAGGAGAGAGGATTAGAAAATTGTCATCACTTACTGAAATCATTCCTTTCTCCCTCATGGATTACAGTGGCACCTTTATCATAAATTTAGTGACCTTTATATTTTTTAGATATTAACTCTTTATCAGATATATGGTTTCCAAGTATTTCTTCCTACTCAATAGGCTGCTGTTTTATTCTGCTAATGGTTTCCTTTGCTGAGCAGAAGTTTTTTTACTTTGATGTTGTCCTACTTGTCTATTTTTGCTTTTGTTGCATGTACTTTTGATATAGTATCTGTATATCTGATAGGGAGTCAAAATCCAAAATATGTGACTACTAAAACTTAATAGCAAAAAAATACCAAATAACCTGATTACAAAATGGGCAAGTGACATTATTTGTGATGTGTGTCATTTACTTCTCAGTAAAACTGGAAAAAAAAATGGGCAAAGGAAAAGAGTAAACATTTTTCCAAAGAAGACATGCAGATGTCTAACAGGTATATGAAAATGTGTTCAACATACACTAATCACCAAGGAAATGTAAATCAAAACCACAGTGAGATATCACATCACACCTATTCAGATCACTATTATGAAAAAAAAAAGGATAAGTGTCAGTGAGAATGTGGAGAAATTGGAACTCTTGTGTACTGTTGATGAGAATGTAAAATAGTGCAGCTATTACAAAAAACAGTATGGAGGTCCCTCAAAAAATTAAAACAGAACTACCATATGATCCAGCATCCCCACATCTGGGTATAAATTCAAAATAACTGAATTCAGAATCTTGAAGCAACAACTGCACTTCCATATTCATTGCAGCACTATTCATAATGTATTGTGAAGATATGGAAACAACTGAAATGTCCATGGACAGGTGAATGAGAAGAGAAAATGTAGTATAGACAAGCAATAGAATATTATTCAACCTTAAAAAATAATGTACCATTTGCAACAACATGGAAGACATGCTAAGTGAAATCAGTCAGTCACAAAAGGACAAATACTGCATGATTCCTTTTACATGAAGCATCTAGAATAGTCAAACTTACAGAAGCAGACAATAGAATGACCCCCCCAGGGTCAAGGGGGATGGGAAAATGGGGACTTGCTGTTCAATGGATATAAATTTTCAGTTATACAAGGTAATTTCAAAGGCCCTCTATACACTGCAGTGCATATGGTTAACAATTCAGTACTATACACTTAAGAATTTGTTAAGAGGGTAATTTCATATTGTGTTCTTACCACAAAAAGAAAACAAAGGAGTGAAAAGAAATTTTGGAGGTGATAGATATGTTTATTACCTTGATTATATGATGGTTTTTTTACGTGTATGCATACTCATCAAATTGCATACATTAAATGTGACCAATTTTTTGGTTCATCTATTAAAACTCAATAAAAGTATTGAAAACATAAGTAATCTGATATATGTGAATTTATTTCTGTATCTATCCATCAACCTATTTGTCTATCCTTATGCTAATAGCACATTATTAATTATAGAATAGATGTTAAAATTTAGTGGTAAAATCCTCCAGATTTATTCTTTTTAAGATAATCTTGGCTATGCTTTGTGTCTGCATTTTCATATACAGCTATGGTTCATCTTATTAATTTACATACACACGCAAAGACACAAACATGCGTACACACACCACCTCTGGGAGTTTAATAGGGATTGCTTGGAATCTATAGATCAATTTTTGAGATTTATGTAGAAATATTGAGTTTTCTGGTGCATGAAAATCTCAGTAGTATTTTATAGTTTTCAATGTCTTGTGAATATTTTAGTACATTTATTCCTAGGAATTTATGATTTTGGAGCTGATGTCATTACAAAAGCTACTTATCCATTCAGTTATTTGTACATTCTTTTGAATTTTCTACTTATGCAACCAGGTCACTTTAAATAGAGGCAGCTTTACCTCTTTCTATCCTATGTTCATATTAATTATATTTGTTTTAAAAATATAGAATTATTCATATTTTCTATTTTCTATATTTGTGGTAATTTAACTCAGGTTACATCAGGTAATTGATTCAAATCATCTAAATCTTCAAATATATCATCTCAAAATTGTGTATACTATCCATTCAATAATTTTTCAATGTTTGTAGTAAAGTTCAATATTTTATTGTTAATATTGGTAATATTTCTCCTTTTTAATTTTTTATGTTTTGCTAATACTTTATCAATTTTATAAACTTGTAAAGTTCTCTTTCCTTTCAAGAAACTTGCTTTTGACTTTAATTTCCCCTACTGTAGTTTTTCTTTTCTCTCTTTCATACATTTCTATTTGTGCATTACTTCTTTTCTTTGAAGTTGTTCATTTGAGAAATTAACCCAACCTCATACTCCCACCATGATTATTATCTTTTTTATATATTGTTGGATTTGATTTCCTAAAAATTTGTCAAGGATTTTCCCTCCATGTGTGTAAGAGATATTCCCCCATATTTATCTTTTCTGATGATCTCCCCTTCTGGTTTTGGCATCAGTGTAATATACTGTCATCATAACATGAGCTGGAAATGTTCTCTCCTGTATTTGCTGAAAGAGGATATGTAACCTTGGTATTACTTTTTTCCTTGAATAATGGGATTCATCAGGAAGTATCTGCTCTTGGTATTTGAGTTTCTTTGTAGAAACCTCTTAATTCTGAATTAAATTTTTAAATTAATATTGGCCTGTTCAATTTTTTGTGTTTCTTTTTCCCAGTTTTGGTAACTCGTGTCTTTCAAGAAATGTCTTTCATTTGTATTAGTTTGCTAAGAATGCTATAACAAAGTATCACATTTGCTTGGCTTAGACAACAGAAATTTCTTCTTTTATACTTCTGGGGACTACAGGTGCAAGATCAAGATGTTGGCAGTGTTGATTCCATTGAGAACTGTGAGAGATCTGTTCCAGGCCTCTCTCCTTGTCTTGTAGGTAACCATAACTAGTGCTGGAACTTCTCTCTGTGTCTTTACATCATTTTCCCTCTGTACATGACTCTTTCTCTTCACATGACATTCTTTTTATAAGGACACCAGTTTACAGGATTAAGGGCCCACCCCATTCCAGTGTAGCTTTATCTTAACTAATTACATCTAAATGACCCTATTTTCACATAAGATTACATTCTCAGGTACTAGGGGTTAGGATTTCAAGAAATGAATTTTGGTGGGACACAATTCAACCCATAACAACATTTCACCTGTTGAATTTATTGGAATAAAATTATTTGTAGTGTTATCTTATTAGACTATTAATGTCTGCAGGACCTGTAGAGATGATCCCTCTTTCAGTTCTGAACTTTGTAATTTATTCCTTTCTCTTTGTTTTTTCTACCCCCCAATGCTATCCCTTTCTCACTTTAGCTAGATTTTGGAATTTGAGCTTTGTTTATTCAGAGGCTCTGTTAATAGAATATATTTCATAAATTTTAGCTCCTCAAAAACCTATCTTTCTTAACTTCCACATGGAAAAAAGATATATTTTTTTTCAAAAGAAGGATAAAAAAAGAGGTGTGATTACGCATGATTAAGTTTCTTTATTACTCAAATATTTTAGCTGAAAGACATACTGAGCAGGCACTCTTCTATTTGCTAATGATAGTTTCCTTAAGCAATGTAAATGATCTCCTTACCAAGTTCTCCTGTTTTTTTTTCCTGTTAACCTTAAGGAATTTACTTTGCTCTTAAGAAAATAAAATCTCATATCACAAATATAGTTTTTCCACTTGTGATGACCAAAAGTGTGCTTAAATAGAACATTATTGAAACACAAAATGTTAATGAAAATATTTTAAATAGTTTACTCACCATGTAATAGCCTGATTTTCAAGGGACATTTCATTCAATTTCATACTGTGTGGGTGCATATTGTGTGCTCTAAAATGGGCCTATTTGGGTGTAAATTAGATTGTATCATTTTCTTCACATTGGTATTCACACCAGTTGTGATTATAAAATTTCACTTGGATTTACAGTTTCTTTTGATATGCTAAGTTTAAATGCATTGATATGAAAGCTGACAAAAACTTCATCAAGACCTGTCAAAAATCGTTTTACTTGATTTCAATCAATTTAATGTTTTCTATTCATAAATGAAGTGGAGTGACTATCATACACTGAATTAGATTCAATTTAGAGTTCTGCTACTGAATTTAAGATAGTTAAATTGAATATCTGAAAATACTATGTTTATCTAGTCATTAACCATAATATATTCTACTTTAATTTATACTTTTTATATATTTCTTTATACTCCTTTATAAAAAGAATGAGATATAAAATTTTAATGAAATTGATGAAATTGTGTTCATATTGTCTGAGCTTTTTCTCATGGTTAGATTAGGGTTACAGGGTTTTGTAGAAAAGATCACACAAATAAACTGCTATTTTCATCATATTATACAAGAGTACATACTATCTACATGATTTAAGATGATTGATGTTGACCTGGTAATGTGACTGAAGTAGTCTTTGCCAGGGTTCTTCATAGCAATGTTACACATTTTTTTCCTTCCCTTTTTAAATCGTAGTCTGGAAAAAAAGTTGACAGGCACAGACCCAATTCAAGGAGGCATTATGCTTCCTTTCTTTTAGGACAGAGTATCTACAAAATTTATTAAGTATCTTCTGCATGAGAGATTTATCTCTTCTCCATCATTTTAATTTATTCAGCCATTTATTGATATTAATGTGGACTCATAAGTTTTATTTTAAATTTCTGAGTATTATTCTATAATCCCATAGAGACAAGCATGTCATCTTTGAACACAGACAGTTTTATTTTTTCCTTACCAATCTGTATTCCTTTATTTCCTTTTATTTTCTTATTTTACTAGCTAGGACTTCCAATATAATGTTCAACAGGGGAGTAGATGGGAAAATGCTTGCCTAATTGCTAGCATTAAGAAGAAATATTGAGTATGATGTCTGTAGGATTTTGGGTAAATATCCTTAATTAAGTTGAGGAAGTTTCCCTCTATTCTTAGTTTGCCTAGTTTTTATCATGAAGGGTAATTGAATTTTGTTAAATTTTTTTTCTGCATTAAAATAATCACAATTGTCCTTCTTTAGTATGTTGATATGAGGACTAATTGATTTTCTTTTTTCTTTTAAAACCACTTTATTGAGGTGTGATTGACACAGCAAAAACTGTTCATGTTGGACATATACAACTTGATGAATCTGTAGGTAAATATACATCTATGAATATATCCCCATAATCTATGCCATAAACATATTCATCACCTCTAAAAGTTTCCTCTTTTTTCATCGTGTGTGTGTGTGTGTGTGTGTGAGTGACAAGAACACTTAATGTGAGATTGACCCTCTTAGCAAATATTTAAGTATATAATATAGTATAGTTAACTGTAGGCACTATGCTGTACAGTAGATCTATGGGATTTATTTATCTTGCTTAATTGAAACTTTGTACTCTGTGATTAATCCCTCCACATTTCCCCCTTTTTCTAACTCTTGGCAATCCCCATTCACTCTCTTCTTCTGTGAGTTTGACTATTTCAGATTCATCATATAAGTCCTATATAGTGTTTGTCCTTCTGTGTCTGGCTTATTTCACTTAGCATAAGAGTCACCGGATTGATCCATATAGTTGCAAATGGCAGGAGTTCCTTGCTTTGAAGGCTGAATAATATTTTACTGTATGTATATACCACATTTTCTTTATCCACTCATCTTTCAATGGACATTTAGGTTACTTCCACATTTTGGCTGTTTTGAAAAGTCTGCAATGAATATGGGAATGCAGATATCTCTTTGAGATCATATACCCAAATGTGAGTTTGCTGAATCACATAATTTTTTTATGAAACTCCATACTGTTTTCTGTAGTGGTTGTACCATTTTACATTCCCACCAACACTGTTCAGGGTTCTATTTTCTCCACAACACTTGTCTTTTGTTTTTGTTTTTGATAGTGGCCATCTTAACATGTGTGATATGACATCTCATTGTGGTTTTGATTTGCATTTCCTTGATGATTAGTGATGCTGAGCACCTTTTCATATACCTGTTGGACATTTGTGTGTCTTCTTCAGAAAAATGTCTGTTTATGTTCTTTCCCAATTTTGTAATCAGGTTATTTGTAGGTGTGTTTGTTTGTTTGTTTAATTTTATGAGTTCCTTAAATATTTTGTATATTAAACCTTTATCAGTTATATGGTTTGCAAATACTTTCTCCCATTTCATAAATCATCTTTTCATTTTGTTGTATTGTTTTCTCTCCTATGCAGAAACTTTTTAGTTTGTTGTAAACCACATATCTATTTTTGCTTTTGCTCCCTGTGCTTTTGGTGTCATGTCCAAGAAATCATTGCTAAGATCAGTGTCAAGAAGTTCTTCCCCTATGTTTTTGTCAGGAGTTTTATGGTTTTCAATCTTACATTAAGTCTTTAATCCATTTTGAGCTGATTTTTGTGTAGGATATAAGATAAGGGTACAGTTTCATCCTTTTGTATGCAAATATCCTGTTTTCCCAACACCATTTATTGAAGAGACTATTCTTTCTTCATTGTGTATTCTTGGCAACCTTGTCAAGGATTATTTGACATATTATGTCTGGATTTATTTCCATGCTCTCCATTATGTTCCACTGGTCTATGTGTCTGTTTTTATGCCAGTACCATACTTTTTTGATTACTGTAGTTTTGTAAATATTTGAAATCAGGAAATGTGATGCCTGTAGCTTTGTTCATCTCATTCAGAATTACTTTGGGTATTTGGACCATTTTGTGGCTGTGTGTGAATGTTAGGATCATTTTTATATTTCTGTTAAAAAAATGCTATTGGGATATTGACTGAGAGTGCATTGAATAGGTAGGTCATTTTGCTGGCACACACGTAACCATATTAATTCTTCTAATCCATGAACATGAGATATTTTCCCATTTAGTTGGATCTTTAACTTCTTTCAGCAGTGTTTTATAGATTTTGGTGTACAAGTCTTTCACTTACTTAAGATTATTCCCAAGTATTTTATTCTATTTTTTATACTATTGTGATTAGGATTGTTTTCTTGATTTTTTTCCAGATATTTTGTTGTTGATGCATAGAAATGTAACTGATTTTTTAAAAGTTGATTTTGTATCCTACAACTTTACTGAGTTTGGTTGTTAGTTCTGATAGGTTTGTTTTTCACGGAGTCTTTAGTGTTTTCTATGTATAAGATAATGTCATCTCCAAACAGAGACAATTTTTCTTCTTGCTTTCCAATTTGGATGCCATTTATTACTTTTTCTTGCCAAATTGTTCTGGCTAGGACTTCTAGTATTTAACTGATTTTTTAATATTGAACCAACTTTCTGAATGTCAAACTCCAAAGCAGGATAAATCCAATTTTGCCTTGGTGTATAATTCTTTTAATATATTCAAATATATTTGATAATATAATTTGCTAATGTTTTATTGAAGATTTTTGCATCTATATTTATGAATGATGTTGGTCTGTAATTTTCTTTTATTCCAATGTCATTATGTGGCATTTGTATCAGCATAATGGCAGCTTAGTAGAATGAATTAGGAAGTGTTCTTTCTGCTTCTGTTTTCCAGAGGAAATCATAAAGAATTGATATAATTTAGTTATTAAATGTTAGGTAGATTTAGCCATTGAAACTATCTGAACATGTTGCTTTCTCCTTTTGAATGTTGTTAATTATTGACCCATTTTCTTACATATATATGGACCTATTCAGATTGTCTGTTACTGCTCACTTGAGTTTTGACAGATTATGTTCCTCAAGGATTCAGTCATTTCATCTAGATTATCAAAATGTGAGCATAGAATTGTTCAAAGTATTCATTTAATATCATTTTAGTCCATCGGATCAGTAACAATGGCCCTCTTTCATTTCTGATATTATTCATTTGTGATTTTTCTCTTTTATCTTGGTTAATATGGCTGGTTTTAATAAGCATTATTGCTCTTTTCAAAGAACCAGCTTTTGGTTTTGTTGATTTTTCTCTATTATTTTGATATTTTTAATATATGTTCTAATTTTATTATTTATTTTCTTTCATATACTTAAGTTTACATTTCTCTTATTTCTGTATTTCTTAAGGTAGAAATTTAGATTACTGATTTTACCTCTTTCTTCATTTCTAAAGTAATTATCAATATTATTGGTTAAAATTACTATACTTATAATGAGTCACTTTTTTCTTTTTTGTACATTCTCATATTCCTCATTATATGTTTAAAATTGAGGCTTTAATGTGATTAAGTTTTCTCTTTTCTCTTACCACATCAATTATACTTCTTTTTTTTTAGCAGTCTTTTTATTTATTTATTTATTTATTTTTATTGGCTGTGTTGGGTCTCTCTTTTTTGCTGAGCGTGGGCTTTCTTTAGCTGTGATGAGTGGGGGCTACTCTGTTGTGGTGCACTGGCTCCTCATTGCCATGACTTCTCTTGTTGTGGAGCACAGGCTCTAGGCGCATGGGCTTCAGTATTTGCAGCACATGGGCTCAATAGTTGTGGCTCACAGGTTCTAAAGCACAGGCTCAATAGTTGTGGTGCACAGGCTTAGTTGCTCCGTGGCATGTGGGATCTTCCCGGAGCAGGGATCAAACCCGTGTCCCCTGCATTGGCAGGTGGATTCTTAACCACTGCACCACCTAGGAATCCCCAATTATACTTCTTTTAAATATTTTAAGGGTTACCTTAAAGTTTACTGCATACATTTATAACTAATTTATGTCCATTGTCAAATAACACTGCGCTGATTGATAGGTAAGTACCTTGTAACAGAGTATCCCCAATTCCTGCTTCTTATTCTTTATAATATTGCTGTTATTCTGTAAGCTATAATCAGACTAAACTACATGCCATAAGAATAAACTATAGTCCAGTAAGCTTATATGTCATAAGCTAAAGCAGAATATATTTCTGCTATTATTATTTTGAAAATTTATATATATGATCAGCTCAGAATAGGGAAAATAAAAGATTTAAATTTACCTGTATTTATTCCTTCCCTATTGCTCTTCCACTGTTTATGTCAATTTTAGTTTCTGACATATCATTTTTCTTTTCTCTGGGAAAACTTTTTAAATATTTCTTCCAAGGCAGATCTATTGGCAATAAGCCCTTTGGTTTTGTTTGCTGTTGGAATGTGTATTAGTTTACTCAAGTCTACCATAACAAAATATCATAGATTGGGTGGCTTAAACAACAAAAATTCATTTCTCACAATTCTGGAGACAAGAAGTCCAAGATCAAGGTACCAGCAGGACTGGCATCTGGTGAAGACTCTCTCTTTGAGTTGCACATGTCTGCCTTCTAGCTCTGTCTTCACATTGCCTTTTCTGGGTACATTCTGGTATCTTCTGGTTAAGGGCACTAATCCCATTAAGAGGGCCCTACCCATGTGACCTTATCTAAACCTAAATGCATCCTAAAGACAAATGCACATTGGAGATTAAGGCTTCAGTATATGAATTTTGGGGAAACAGTTCTTACTATAACAAAGTTTATGTTTTTGTTTTTTAATCTTTATTTTGGAGAATTATTTCACTGGATTCAGATTTCTAGTTTGATGGGGTTTTCTTTCAACAGTTTAAATATTTCATTTTAATCTCTTCCTGCTGGCAAGGAATGTGATGAAATTGTTATTCTTGCTTCTTTCTTGGTTAGGTACTTTTTTGTTGTTTTGTCTTGTTTTGCTTTTTTACTCTCTGACTTCTTTCAAGATTTGCTTTGGACTTTGGTTTTCTGCAGATTGGATATGATATGCCTATGTGTAGATTTTTTTTTGAAATTGTTCTGCTTCAGTTCTCTGTGCTTCTTGGATTTGTGATTTAGTTTCTGTCATTAATTATGGAAAAATCTCAGCAATTATTATTTAAAATATTTCTTCAGCTTTTTTCTCTCTTCTTTTGTTTCAGCTTACTCATATATTACACCTTTTGTAACTGTCCCACACTTCTTGGATGTCCTTTTCCATTATTTTTTTCATTCTTTCTTTTCTCTTTATATTTCAGTTTAGTAAGTTTCTTTTGACATATCTTCAAGTCCACTGATTCTTTCCTCAGACATGTCCATTCCATTGGTGAGCCTATCAAGGGCGTTCTTTACTTCTCTTACACTGATTTTCTTTTTAATTTTTAGAATTTCCTTTTGATTCCTTTTTAGAGTTTCAGTCTGCCTATGTATATTACCCATCTGCTCTTGTATGTTGTTCACATTTTCCATTAAGTCCCTTGGCATATTATACATTGTTGTTTTATTTTTTATTTTATTTATTTTTTTATTTTTGGTTAAGATAGTAGATTTTTTTTGTATTGAACCATAGCTGATTTACAATGTGTTAATTTCAGGTGTACAGCAAAGTAATTCAGCTATATATACATATATATCTATTTTTTTCAGATTCTTTTCTCTTATAGGTTACTACAAAATGTTGAGTATAGTTTTCTGTGCTATACAGTAGGTTATGGATTTTTCAGTTTCCACAAATCAATCTGTATGATACACCACATTAACAAATTGAAGAATAAAATCCATATGAACATCTCAATAGATGTAGAAAATGCTTTTGATAATATCAATTGTTATTTTAAATTACTGGTGTAGTCATTCCAGAATTTATGTCATATGTGAGTCTGCTTCTATTGCTTACTTTGTCTCTTCAGAGATTTTGGTTTTCTTTTTTTCCTTTTTTTTTTTTTTTAGCATACCTTGTAATTTTTTATTGCAGGCCACACATGATGTATTAGATACTCATAATGAGACTTTAGTGTGAGAGTTTATGGGGATCTGCCTAGCAGGTACACTGTTTTTCCGGTGTTCTATAGCTGTAGCTGTCTGAGGCTTCAATTTCCTCTGTTGTTCTTTTTGTTTGTTTGTTTCTCCTGTTTTCCATAGTTTTCAGAAGTTCTTCTTAAATATAATTTGAGCCTTATAGTTCTTTCAATTGTAACCCTCTGTTATTTTACAGGAGCCCTGTTAGTGTTGTGGTGAGAGGTGATTAAAGGGAAGTGTTCTATCATTTTATAATTAGATCTCAACTTTTTAGTGGGACTATGTACCTGGGCTCTGATCTTTACAAGTACTTCTCAGCGTCCATCTCCAATATAGGTGATACAGGAAGACTAGAGGGGGCTATACTTAGGTGTTTATTTTCTCTTACATTAGTTAGGTTTTGGTAAAGTAGTTTTCTTTGAGGGAAGCTGGAGAATAAAAAGCTCCATGTTTATTTCAAAATGGTTACCTTTCCCCACTTTCTGTGGCAAGCATCTCCAGTCTTCATCATGAGAACACCAAGGGACCCCTAGAGGTAAAATTCACGAAAGCATGGGGCTCCCCCAAGACTGGGTGCCCCTTTTAGAGGTTTTTACTCTCAAACTGAGAGTTTGATCTACACTGAGCATCCAAAAATTTGTCAATTATAGTTTAAGTGTTCCTATGGGTACTGGATACAGGGTGAGTTTCTGCTCCTGGTTTTCTACTGTCTAGTAAGCTGTGATTCTTTGTATCTGCCTTTCTCTCCAGTTTTCAGGATTGTAGTTTGCTAGGTGACTTTCATTCTCTAATGGACCTAAAGAGAGTTGTTGATTTGTAATGTGATTAGCTATTTCTGTTGTTATAAGAATGGGAGCGAGAACTTCCAACTTCTTTACATGTTGAAGCAGAAACTGGAAGTCTCTAATATTTGGATTTAATGTATTACAAAATTTTATGCTATCCCACTTTGTCAACAAAATAGTAATTTTATCCAAATTCCTTACAATCAAGAGTGTTCCTATAGAAGAAGACACCATTATATTATGAAGAAACAGTACCAAAAAAAAACCATATATATATATACACACACACACATATATATTTAACTTATCAAGTCCCTCCTTTGCACCATCTCAGATCCTCTGGGTCACCTTTGTCTCTTAGTTCAGCTGCCAGCATAATAGTCAATTCTGTGTGTGCCATACCCACAACCTCACACTTGTGCAACATGATCCCCCCTCACTTCATGCCCCTAACCCTACCTGTTGACCCCTCTGCCATAAGTCTCAGCACCCACCTACACTTGCAACAATAGAGAAGTTCAGAGAAGTTACCCCATGAGGAAAAGCTTTGAAAAATAGGAGAAATAGAAATACATTCTTCCTCCCTCTTCCTTTTGCAGAATAGTTTTGATAAGGAGGATATGTAGCTTCTGAAGCACTCTACCTCCAGATCAAGCCATCAGATAAACTTAGCTATGGTCAGATCAATAATGAATTCATATAGTGCTCTCTCTCCTTCCATACTCTATTTCTCTTGTACTTCATTAATGTGCACTTGGTGAGTTAAAAGCACAAAAACAGTCTTGCCTAATGACCTTTTCCCAGGGGAATTGCAGAACAAATACATGGGGGAAAAAAAAGAATTCTAGAATGCTTTTACTCCTAAATGAAGTCTAGTGATATTTGCTCTTTATGTGATGTTTTCATTTCTAAATATATGGTGATAACTGAAATTAGATTTCTGCAATTAGCACCTTAATTTGGCTTACTTTGAAATGTGGATATGGGAATTATCACCTTCCAGATGCAGAATTTCTGGATGATATTGAAGAACAAAGATATAAACATATGGGAAAATGTTAATGTGAGACAATTATGTGTGAAAAAGTTTTTATTGTAGATCTTTTTCTTTAAAAATTTTATTCCTAATGCTTTGTTTTAGAAAATTTTAAATTAAATCCACACTAAAGTGTGGAATTAATAATGTTTTAATGATGAAAATAAATAACTGCAAATACACATAAAAAATGTTAAAACCAATTCAAAACAGTATTTTAGACACAATGAAAACTAATATGACTTCATTTTGTAAGACTAAATTCTCTAATTTATTTTTATTTTTTCAATATTTTCACTTTTTCATCTCCACATTTATTAGGTATTAATCTATTAATATTATAAATATGAATAAGGTATATGTTTTTATTGAAATCCTTAGGTCATTAAAATTACTACTCATCTTTCTCTCTACCTTTATATACTTTCTACCTATTTCTTTATCTAGTTGTAACTGATAATAAACCTTGTTAGTATATAAGTTCAAAAATATTTTGAGGCACCATCCAAATTGTTATGCATTTAAAAAATGCTTAAGAAATCATATACTAGGAGTGATCCTTGGGGCTCTAGTAGAATTGAGTTATTTTCTTTCCATTATTATTGTAATTATAATTAATGTATTCTTATATTTATGATTTATGTTCACATGGACTATATTTTATATATAATGAGTCTACAGAACTTCCATCACACAAGTTTCTATTCTACTTCCTTATTATTATTTTAATTAAAAATATATTTTGTAGTTTTAGTAATAGCTAACTATTTTCTTCTCAAAGTTATATATAGCATGAATTAATTCATTAGCAAATCATAGTTAATAATTTAACATTTACCCATTGTAATTTATTTTTGCCCGCAGTCCAATTTTAAATTCTACTGCTTATTTCACTTATAAACAAAGGTAATTTTCTAAACTCAATTTAAGATTGTATCCCCCCACCTCCAAGTCCCATATCTTATCTGAAACATTCTTCCAGCCTTCTAGATCCTCATCTTTTTTTAAAGTGTGTCAGGTCCCTCTGTGATTGATGACATCAAAAGCAAAAGGAAGTGAAGTGGATAATGGCAGTACCTTTAGAATGCTAAAAATTCATAAAGACTTTTACTGTTCAATAGATACCTACATTATACTAGTCTAAAGATTAGATATCAAATGACAGGTCTAAAGATTAGATATCTTAGATATCGAATGACAATCTACATTTCCTGAGGCAGTTGGTGACAGAGGACCAAAGTACTAATACACACAATAAAATTAATGAATCTCAAACATTAAGGAAAAAAAAAAAAAAGCCAGATGAAGAATTACAAACCTTAGGATTCCATTCATATTGAATTCATATACAGTCAAAACTAAGTTGTGGCAATAGAAATCATATAGTATTTGGTGGAGGGGAGGGGAAAGGTGGGTAGGGAGAATTTATTCTAAAGGGGCAAGAAGGCAATGTCCTGGGTGTATAAAATGATCTGTGAGGTGGTGCATTTGCAGACTGGGGCTGCCATAATAAAACAACACACACTGGATGGCTTAAACAGCAGAAATTAATTCTCTCACAGTTCTGGAGGCTAGAATTTCAAGATCAAGGTGACAGCAGTTTCCATTTCTCCTGAGGCCTCTCCCCTTGGCTTGCAGATGGTCACCTTCACATGACCTTTTTCTCTGTGCACTCTTGGTGTCTCATTTTCTGTTTATAAAGACCCCAGTCCTTTTGGGTTAGAGCCCCACCCTATGACTTCATTTAACCTTAATTACCTTTTTAAAGGCTCTATCTCCAAATACAGTCACATTGAAGATTAGAACTTGAGACTATGATTTTGAAGTGCAGTGGGGATCATAATTCATTCCATGATGGAGGGTGGAGAGGTGAATTCAATTTTCAAACCACATAAAATCGATCACTTAAGAACTGTGCATTTTATTTTCTGTTTATTCGACCTAACTTAAAAAAAAAAAACGCCAGAATGTCATGGTGAAGAAATTTGAAAGTTGCTTTTAGCCATATTAGAGTGTATTATTCATTTGAATAATTTTTATATTTGTATAGTTTTCAGGATACACAGAAGCCTGGTCATATGCAAAGAATAACAAATATTGTGTGATACGTATAAGCATTTTGCTGCTTTCAGAACCTTTTATCCATTAATGTTAATGGGCTACTCTTTGCTAGTCAGATTTTAAAGGAGACTTTAAGCCTTAGAGGTTCCATATGTTCGCTGAATCACCCAGAGTAATCTGGGGCAGTATGATTCTAAAATGTAATTTAAAAATATGAACTGATCAAAATTTGCATAGAACCCAGACTGAAATGGCTTTTGTGATCTATGAGCTTATAGACTGTATTATATATGCATGAAATCAATTGCCCACAGAAGAAAATGGATGTATGAAATAGTAGTATATAGGCTTGTTCAAGAACAGTATATTTAGCTGTATTATTGCCAATTTTAATGAAGTGTTATAAAGCACTTTCTTTTCACAGTTACAGGAAACTAATGATTCAGTAAATCCAGTAAATTTGCTGGAAATTTTTTTCTGTTACAGAAAGCTGTTCAATAGTAACTATGGAGGTCATCCATACATTGCAATGAAAACCCCTGATCTAATTAATGGTCTTACCATGTAGGTTAGGAAAAATTTCATTTTATAACAGGATTTTCCATCAATACCTGAGGAAACATTGTTCATTTGTATCCATTTTCAAAATAATTTAAATATTTCTACATGTTGATTGTGCTGTTTTCTTCATCACAGATCTGATGTTAGTAGCTCCAGGGTATGAAATTTTCACAGAAGTTATATATGTGATGATGAAAGGGCTAGAGACATTTCCTGTGCCAGTCTAGAGACTAGTTTCACTGAGAGAGTATCTCATCCAAACTTATATAACTGGTATTTCCAAACCTGCTCTTAATGGGAAAAAGTTGAGGTCATTGTTCATCAGCTTGAATCCAGTGTACTTAGAATACTGTGTTATGATTATAATGGTACTGTGTTTGTAGGAACAGGCATTTGTAATTCTAACTTAATCTGTAGTAAGAAGATTATTAAGAAGCATGAAGCGTTTTGTGTTTGGGGCAATCAATGTAGATGTGAGGATGAAGGCATGAAATATTTTATTTCTAGAACAAGTTCTTAGTCATGACTACAAAGAACGTAATCTAGCTTCAGCAGTATATACAATCTCAAGCGTTCACTGTCAAACACGCTGAGAGAAATTCTGGGCAACCTCCATGACAGAGCTAAAATCAGAGACATTTTGGCATTAAATCCCAGTGTATGGGATACTCAATCTAATATAGTTTTAGATATTGAGCAAATATTTTAGAATAAATGAGCAAAAACACAGCTGTTTCTCATTTACACACTCCCACTATGTCTTTGAAAACTGAATGACGTTGAATTTTATATTCAACAGTAAAGGAGGTATAGATGTCTTTATTGGAGAACAGTACAACATTTGAAATACATTACCTATGGGGATAATCCAATCTTGCTTTGGCCAGCCACATTAGAAAGAAAGGGTTTTGTTTTGGTCTAAAGGCTTTACTAGGCTCCTTAATGAACGCCAATTCTCAGCTCCAACAGTGAGAGCAAGAGCAGTATAGAGAGAGAATTAGAGAGGAGATGGAGGAGTCAGAGAATGATGGAGCCATAATGAAACTTGTAATACAAAACCATTGTACTTGGAGACATTAGACCTGATCTCTTATCCTGGCAAAAGAATAAAGATATCTTATTCTGTCTTTCTGTATATCTGTGTAGTTATTAGATTTTCTCCTTTCCCGTCAGGCTTACTATGAAAAATAAATTAATCATATGTGTAAGAATCTTTATATTGCCTAAATAATTACATTTTAAACTGTAGAATTGTTTCTAGAACAAAGTAAGTAACACTGCTCTGGCAGTCTTCCTGTTATACATAAAGAGGTTACACATAAAAAAATTTGAGAGCCAAAACAGTGTTTAGTCTTTAAAATAAGCCATGTTCTACTGCTGGGGCAGTGCTGTTGTTCTCTGAAAAGAAATTCTGTGAAAAAGGTAGCAGATTGAAAATGTTTACATCTAGTGAACATTGGAAAATGTGTTAGTTCCTGTCTTTTCTAACTCTTTTTAAAAAGACTATTTTGAAAGATGTGGAGCTGCTGAGTATAATATGGTTTTCAGGTATCTCTACGTGGGCTCTGTCCTCTCAATCAGACCAAACGTTGCCCTCTACCTCCCACGTGGATCAATGAACTAAGCAGTAATTGGAGATATTAACTAGATAGGAGCCTTCTCCTTAAATATCAACATATAACAATTCCAAAGTGAGAGAGTGAGGAGGAGGGGCATCGCAGGAGAAAATCTAAACCCAGTCAAAGGAGAAAAAAGAGCCCTTCATGCTCCCATTATATTTTTGTTCAGCTTTAGCACAAATGTTACCTTCACTATTCAGTCAGACTCAGTGATTAAAAACCCCTTCCTGTGCTAGGACCCATTCAAATAGACTGAAAGGATGAATAGTTCCCAGTAGCTGTATGTCTCATTTCCCCCCAGCTTCCTTATAACCATATAGACCACCCAACCTCCTTCTAAGAGGAAGAAAGCAAAGGCAGTCTGGCATTGTCCAGAGAAAGATTCTGCTCGCCTACATTCTAGCTGTGTGACCTTTGCTTTTTATCTCCACTGGAAAACTGGGATCAAGAATACTGCATCATCACTGGATTGATTTAAATTATAAGACCTTAAGTGAAATGATAACTAAAAAAATAAAAACATTTTAATGTTTTCTGAAATGTTAGGCTAAGAACAAAATAATGTCAAGCTATTAGGAGACATTAGAGTATAATGAGATGAAATGGAAATCAATAGACACAGAGATGTGGATTTGAGATTAGACACTGCTGCTATTTCGGTTGTTGGAAGAAATTAACAACTCAGCTAAAAGCTGCTTTTTTCCACACACTAAAGGGTAGGTGTGGATAGATCAACATGGTATCAATGCACTTCCAGGTAGCAACATTCTAAGAGTTTAGGCTACTCTGATGTCAGAAATTCTTGTGCCATTCTCCTTCATATTAAGGATGAGACAATGAGTTAGTGATTTTTTTTTAATCAGTGTTTGCATAGCAGCCTCTAGTTAGTTATATATTCAAAACCTAAATTTATAGGCAAATCTAGTTTCTGTGATATGCTGCTCTTTAAAATACTTTATTAAAAACTATTTAAAATCTTGCCAGCGTTACATACTTTTCCCTTCAGACAAGTAGACTGAAGACTTTGTACATAAACAGAAATTATAATATTCCTCAGTTTCTGAATTTTTCATTTCTTAAGGCAAAATAGAATTAGCAAATGTGGAGACAAACCAAAAGGTTAGCATCATATCTTTAAAGAACATAGGAACACAATGGTAGTCCAGGTAAAATTTCTTAAATTTCTGTAAAATTTAAGTTACATTTATGTTGTTTTCTTTCACCCAAAATTGGTTCTTTTAGAATTTTAACAGACATGGTTTTTTGATCTATACAGGCAAAAAATTACACAGAATCACTGTAATCTTATTACAGAATTAATCAGCTCCTTCACAACTTTAGGACTCAAAAGAAGTTAAATTCTTGAAAGCCTTGAGTTTTTTTCTGTGAGAAATATACAAACAGATGTGTGATTTTAAATAACTTAAAAGTAATAATGACTAAAAACTCACCATAAACATTGGACTCATTTCCCCATGTGGTGTCTAAATGTGGAGCCTCAGAGATGCTGCTGAAGGAAATAGACCATTTCAGTCACAATGGGGTAGCCTGCTTTTTTTTACCCTCTTGTATGATTTTTTTCTCTGGTCTGTGGAAAAACCCTTATTTAAATGTTCAGGAACGATGTGTTGGCTCTCAGAGTAATGGTGGGCATAGGAGTTGGGCAGAAATGAATAGTTAATCCAAGCATCACAAGTGACTGTATTTAGAAGCAGAGAATAGGTCATTTCCATTTTTAGGAGGGACCTGCTTTTTTTTCTCTTTCTAATTATCAAAATGATCCTAATGCTTATTTCCTTTATAACATTTCATTGTTATGGAGGTATGAGGTATGATTTTACTACATATACATTAATAATGCTTTAAAAGTAACTTTATTTTTGTTGTGTCTTTAAAACATCCTTCAGATCTAAAATGAATAAATTGTATTTTATTTTTAGCAAGGAACTATATAATCATAAAATTGCATTTAGATTTGTGTTAATTAAATTTTATTATATAAAAGCAAAATCCGCAAATGGTACATGCATTAATCAGATACAAATGTAAGTAATTTAATTGGAGCTCCAACAGGTTGAGTCAGAAAAATTCACTGTTTGAACGTAGGAATTGCATCATAAGAGAGAGAAAGCATCTGAGTCCTTCAGCATCTCAGCACAATTTATTGGCCAAGCAAAATATCATAATGGGAATATCACCTGGAGCATTTGACTTTCACTTCTAATCAATTCAACTCTAGTTCCTATTTTCCAGCATGAGAAGTTGATTAGAGAAAAACGAATGTTAGGGCCCAGGGCAAGTTGCCCCAAAATGTGCCTCAATGGCAAAATGACTATTTTTAATTAAAGTTATTTCAGGAATGGCCAATGCAAGAGGGACACTTTGACCCTCCTGTCTCCCTGAAAGCAGGAAATAAATCTCCCCTGTGAAAGGTACACTCCCTGCATCTATGGGTAGAAGGACACACTTATCCGCAGAGATGGGATTCAGGGGCCAAGAAGCCTTTATAAATAAACCTTGTTACTTTTTAAATTTCTACCCCAAGCCCAACTCTGTTGAAATTCTTCACTAACTAAGCACTCACAGTCTGTTTCTTTGTCCTGTCAATTCCTCACAAATTTATTATTTCTTTGTTTAAAAATTATAAAAGCCGCCTGCTTTGGTCACTTCTTAGGTCCCATTTCTGTGAGACCGCCATGTGCACAAATTAAAATTTGTTTCTTTTTCTCCTGTTAATCTGTCTTGAGTCAATTTTATTATTAACCCAGCCATAAGAACTCAAGAGGGGCAGAGGGGGAAATCCTCCCCTTCCCTCCCCTCCCCATGAGGAAGGAATACATTGGGAATTGGATGATCAGTATTCTTGGGACAATTATGTCACCAATTAGCTCTTTGACATTGACCAAGACCCCAAACCTCTCTTATTTGCAGTTTTTAAAATATCAAAATGGAGTTATGTTTCTCACAGGACTATCATGAGAACCATATAAGAAGTACCTGCAAGACCTTTGAAGTCTATAAAGCACTATACCAACACTAGCTAATATTATTAATAATGAAAATATAGGACTGTACAGTGAGCTTTAAAAATCATAAATCAATATTAGCTGATATCTCTAATAAGTAATATTAAAATGTCTCTAAGTACCAAAAAAATCACAGCTGTCTTCTCAAACTCTGATGAGCATTCAGTATTGTAACAATGTTAATTCTATTTTACTGTATTCAGATTTTAAAATCCTAATGTTAATACTGAGTCATGTGTAACATTCATTCACTTAGCAAATATTATGGAGCCATTATTACACATGAAGCATTGATAAAGGAAAATTCAAGAAATGGGTAAAGAACCTGATGTTGATAAACTCAATATGTGAGAATCAGGTAAATAACTGGTTTTTCTAAAATATGTATTTCCTGTCCAGGAATATGATGCACAGAGGAAAGATCACATGAAGACACTGAGAAGATAGCCATCTGCAAGCCAAGGAGAAGAGCCTCAGAAGAAATCAAACCTTGCTGTCACCTTGATACTAGACTTCCAGCCACTCTCTTTGGCTTGAAGATGGTCTTTCCTCTGTGCATGCACATTCCTGGTTTCTCATAGTGTGTCCAAATTTCCTCTTCTTATAAGGACACCAGTCAGATTAGATGGAGACCCATCAATGAGATTTCAGTTACCTTTACTTTGAAGGCCCATCTCCAAATACAGCCACATTCTGAGGTACTGGGGACTAGGACATCAACATACAAATTTTGAGGGGACACAATTTGTGCATAATAGTAAAGAAGTGAATCTCAAAGCTGAGATTTGTAAGGGAAATAAACTTCAGTAAAACTACCGTATGTGAAGACTGTTACTTTTTTTTTAATGTTTTATTTATTTTTAACATTTTAAAAAATGAAGTAGAGTTGCTGTGTAATATTATCTTAAGTTACAGGTGTACAGTATAGCAATACACAACTTTTAAAGGTTATAATCCATTTATAGTTATTATAAAATATTGGCTATGTATTCCATTAATTGAAAGATCTGTTCTTGACAGACTAGCAGGTCCTTGAGGGCAGAAGCTGTCTTTTATCTCTGTATTCATCTCTTAACCCAGAAATGGGCTCGTATATATTTGAATGAATGAATGAATGGATGGATTTAGTCTGTCCCATCAGCCTGAAGTCATTCTCCCTATGAATTTGTTATAATTAATTAATTAATTAATTAATTGGTTGCACTGGGGCTTCATTGCTGTGCGTGGACTTTCTCTAGTTGCAGTGAGCAGGCACTACTCTTCCTTGTGGTGTGTGGGCTTCTCATTGTGGTGGCTTCTCTTGTTGCAGAGCCCAGGCTCTAGAGCACAGGCTCAGTAGTTGTGGCATGCAGGCTTAGTTGCATGTGGGATCTTCTCAGACCAGGACTCGAACCCCCACGCCCCCTGCATTGGCAGATGGATTCTTAATCACTGTGTCACCAGGGAAGTCCCATCCCTGCAAAATTTTTTTTTTTAAGGTAACGTGCTAATCCTGTGAATTCTTAAAAGTAAGAATCTTATTGTCTAATTCTTTGGAGTCCACCAGTATTTTCGACTATAGTGCTGTTACCCCTTAATGTTTTTTAAACAATTAGTGTACTGCATTTCCTTTATTTTCACTTTACAAACATTTATTACTCTAAATATGTGCCAGATACTAGAATACAACAGTGAATAAGTAAACTTTCCCTGTCTTCAAAGAGTGAACACTCTAGAATGAGACAAACTTGTAAACACATTTTTTATCCCTATGGTAATTAAGTACTGGTGATTATGTGTGTGTGTCTTTAAAATGCAGCACTAATTCCATGGTAATTTATTTACTTATTTATTTATTTTTAATGGTTAATTTCTTTTTTTTTAAGAACTTTTATTGAGATACAGTTAACAGACAATAAACTGCATATATTTTAGAGTGTATAATTTGCTATCCCAGTCTCCCAATTCATTCCCCTCAACCCTCCCCACTTTCCCCACTTGATGTCCATATGTTTGTTCTCTACATCTGTGTCTCTATTTCTGCCTTGCAAACTGGTTGATTTGTACCATTTTTCTATATTCCAAATGTATGTGTTAATATATGATATTTGTTTTTCTCTGACTCACTTCACTCTGTATGACAGTCTCTAGGTCCATCCATGTCTCTAAAAATGTCCCAGTTTCATTGCTTTTTACAGCTGAGTAATATTCCATTGTATGTATGTATCACATCTTTTTTATCCATTCATCTATTGATGGACAGTTAGGTTGCTTCCACATCCTGGCTATTGTAAATAGTGCTGCAATGAACATTGGAGTGCATGTGTCTTTTTGAATTATGGTGTTATATGGGTATATGCCCAGCAGTGGGATTGCTGGGTCATATGGTAGTTCTATTTTTAGTTTTGCAAGGAACCTCCATACTGTTCTCCATAGTGGCTGTATCAATTTACATTCCCACCAACAGTGCAAGAGCATTCCCTTTTCTCCACACCCTCTCCAGCATTTACTGTTTGTCGATTTTCTGATGATGCCCTTTCTCACCAGTGTGAAGTGATAGCTCACTGTAGTTTTGATTTGCATGTCTCTAATGATTAGTGGTATTGAGCAGCTTTTCATGTGCCTCTTGGACATCTGTATGTCTTCTTTGGAGAAATGCCTATTTAGGTTTTCTGCCCAATTTTCGATTGGGTTTTTTGTTTTTTTGATATTGAACTGAATGAACTGTTTATATATTTTGGAGATTAATCCTTTGTTGATTCATTTGCAAATATTTTCTCCCATTCTGGGGGTTTTCTTTTGGTCTTGTGTTTAGTTTCCTTTCCTGTGCAGAAGCTTTGAAGTTTCATTAGGTCCCACTTATGTATTTTTGTTTTTATTTCCATTACTCTAGGGGGTGGATCAAAAAAGATCTTGCTGTGATTTACATCAAAGAGTGTTCTTCCTAAGTTTTCCTCTAGGAGTTTGATAGTGTCTGGCCTTACATTTAGGTCTTTAACCCATTTGGAGTTTATTTTTGTCTATGTTGTTAGGGAGTGTTCTAATTTCATCCTTTTACATGTCGCTGTCCAATTTTCCCAGCACCACTTATTGAAGAGGTTGCCTTTTCTCCATTGTATGTCCTTGTTGCCTTTGTCATAGATTAGTTGACCATAGTTTATCTCTGGGCTTTCTCTCCTGTTCCATCGATTTATATTTCTGTTTTTGTGCCAGTACCATCCTGTCTTGATCACTGTAGCCTTGTAGTATAGCTTGAAGTCAGGAAGCCTGATTCCACCAACTCCGTCCTTCCTTCTCAAGATTGTTTTGGCTACTCGGGGTCTTTTGCATTTCCATACAAATCATAAAATTTCTTCTTCTATTTCTGTGAAAAATGCCATTGGTAAAATGATAGGGATTGCATTAAATCTGTAAATTGCTTTCGGTAGTATAGTCATTTTCACAATGTTGATTCTTCCAATCCAAGAACATGGTATATCCCTCCATCTGTTTGTGACGTCTTTGATTTCTTTCATTAGTGTCTTATAGTTTTCTGAGTACAGGTCTTTTACCTCTTTAGTTAGGTTTATTCCTAAGTATTTTATTCTTTTTGTTGCAATGGTGAATGGGATTGTTTCCTTAATTTCTCTTTCTGATCTTTCATTGTTGGTGTATAGAAATTCAAGAGATTTCTGTGTGTTGATTTTGTATCCTGCAACTTTACCAATTTCATTGATAAGCTCAAGTAGTTTTCTGGTGGCATCTTTAGGATTTTCTCTGTGTAGTATCATGTCATCTGTGAACGGTGACAGTTTTACTTCTTCTTTTCCAATTTGGATTCCTTTTATTTCTTTTTCTTCTCTGATTGCTGTGGCAAGGACTTCCAAATCTATGTTGAATAGTAGTGGTGAGAGTGGACATCCTTGTCTTGTTCCTGATCTTAGAGGGAATGCTTCCAGTTTTTCACCATAGAGAATTCTGTTTGCTGTGGGTTTGTCATATATGGTCTTTGTTATGTTGAAGTTGGTTCCCTCTATGCCCACCTTCTGGAGAGCTTTTATTATAAATGGGTGTTGAATTTTGTCAAAAGCTTTTTCTGCATCTATGGAGATGATCATGTGGTTTTTATCTTTCAATTTGTTAATATAGTGTATCACATTGATTAATTTGTGTATATTGAAGAATGCTTGCATTCCAGGGATAAACCCCACTTGATCATGGTGTATGATCCTTTGAATGTGTTGTTGGATTCTGTTGGCTAGTATTTTGTTGAGGACTTTTGCATCTAAATTCATCAGTGATATTGGTCTGTAGTTTTCTTTATTTTGTGTATCTTTGTCTGGTTTTGGTATCAGGATGGTGGTGGCCTCATAAAATGAGTTTGGGAGTGGTCCTATCTCTGCAATTTTTTGGAAGAGTTTGAGAAGGATGGGTGTTAGCTCTTCTCTAAATGTTTGATAAAATTCACCTGTGAATCCATCTGGTCCTGGACTTTTGTTTGTTGGGATATTTTTAATAACTATTTCAATTTCATTACTTGTGATTGGTCTGTTCATATTTTCTATTTCTTCCTGATTCAGTCTTGGAAGGTTATACCTTTCTAAGAATCTGTCCATTTCATCCCAGTTGTCCATTTTATTGGCACATAGTTGCTTATAGTAGTCTCTTATGGTGCTTTTTATTTCTGTGGTGTCTGTTGTAACTTCTCCTGTTTCATTTCTAATTTTATTGATTTGAGTCCTCTCCCTCTTTTTCTTGATGAGTCTTGCTAGAGGTTTATCAATTTTATTGATCTTCTCAAAGAACCAGCTTTTCGTTTTATTTATTTTTGCTATTGTTTTCTTTGTTTCTATTTCATTTACTTCTGCTCTGATCCTTATGATATCATCTACTAACTTTGGGATTTGTTTCTTTAGGTGTAAGGTTACATTGTTTATTTGGGATTTTTCTTGTTTCTTGAGGTAGAATTGTATTGCTATAAACTTCCCTCTTAGAACTGCCTTTGCTGTATCCCATAGATTTTGGATCATTGTTTTCATTGTCATTTGTCTCTAGGTATTTTTTGATTTCCTCTTTGATTTCTTCAGTGATCTCTTGGTTATTTACTAGCATATTGCATATTGTTTAGCCTCCATGTGTTTGTGTTTTACACTTTTTCCCGTAATTGATTTCTAATCTCATAGTGTTGTGGTCAGAAAAGATGCTTGATACAATTTCAATTTTCTTGAATTTACCAAGGCTCGATTTATGACCCAAAATGTGATCTATCCTGGAGAATGTTCCATGTGCATTTGAGAAGAATGTGTAATCTGCTGTTTTTGGATGTAATGTCCTATAGATATCTATTAAATCCAGCTGATTTATTGTGTCATTTAAAGCTTGTGTTTCCTTATTAATTTTCTGTCTGGATGATCTGTCCATTGGTTTAAATGGGATGTTAAAGTCCCCCACTATGATTGTGTTACTGTCAATTTCCTCTTTTATAGTTGTTAGCATTTGCCTTATGTTTTGAGGTGCTCCTATATTGGGTGCATATATATTTATAATTGTTATTACCTCTTCTTGGATTGATCCCTTGATCTTTATGTAATGTCCTTTCTCGTCTCTTGTAACATTTTTTATTTTAAAGTCTATTTTATCTGATATGAGTATTGCTACTCCAGCTTTCTTTTGATTTCCATTTGCATGGAATATCTTTTCCATCCCCTCACTTTCAGTCTTTATGTGTCCCTAGGTCTGAGGTGAGTCTCTTGTATATAGCATATATATGGGTCTTGTTTTTGTATCCATTCAGCCACTCTGTGTCTTTTGGTTGGTGCATTTAGTCCATTTACATTTAAGGTAATTATCGATATGTATGTTCCTATTACCATTTTCTTCATTGTTTTGCATTTGTTTTTGTAGGTCCTTTTCTTCTCTTCTGTTTCCCACTTAGAGAAGTTCTTTTAGCATTTGTTGTAGGGCTGGTTTGGTGGTGATGAATTCTCTTAGCTATTGCTTGTCTGTAAAGCTTTTGATTTCTTCATCGAATCTGAATGAGATCCTTGCTGAGTAGAGCATTCTTGGTTGTAGGTTCTTCCCTTTCATCACTTGAAATATATCGTGCCACTCCCTTCTGGCTTGCAGAGTTTCTGCTGAGAAATCAGCTGTTACCCTTATGGGAGTTCCCTTGTATGTTATTTGCTGTTTTTCCCTTGTTGCTTTTAATAACATTTCTCTGTCTTTAATTTTTGTCAGTTTGACTACTATATATCTTGGCATGTTTCTCCTTGGGTTTATCCTGCCTGGAACTCTCTATGCTTCCTGGACTTGGGTAGCTATTTCCTTTCCCATGTTAGGGAAGTTTTCAACTAAAATCTCTTCCAATATTTTCTTGGGTCCTTTCTCTCTCTCTTCTCCTTCTGGGATCCCTATCATGCAAATGTTGATGCATTTAATGTTGTCCCAGAGGTCTCTTAGGCTGTCTTCAGTTCTTTTCATTCTTTTTCTTTATTCTTTTCCACATGAGTGATTATCACCATTCTGTCTTCCAGGTCACTTATTTGCCCTTCTGCCTCAGTTAATCTGCTATGGGTTCCTTCTAATGTATTTTTCATTTCAGTTATTGTGGTGCATATCTCTGTTTGTTTGTTCTTTAATTCTTCTAGGTCTTCAGTAAACTTTTCTGGCAACTTTTCAATCTTTGCATCCAGTCTTTTTTCAAAGTCCTGGATCATCTTCACCATCATTATTCTGAATTCTTTTTCTGGAAGGGTGCCTATCTCCTCTTCATTTAGTTGTTTTCCTGGGGTTTTATCTTGTCCCTTCATCTTGTACAAAGTCTTTTGCCTTTTCATTTTCTCTGTCTTTCCGTGGCTGTGGTTTTCAGTTCCACAAGATGAAATACTGCTGATACTGCTTGATACTGCTGTCTGCCCTCTTGTGGATGAAGCTATCCAGGAGGCTCGTGCATGCTTCCTGATGGGAGGGACTGATGGTGGGTTGGGCTGGGTAGGTGGAGCTCAGTAAGAGTTTAATCTGATTTGGTGGGTGGAGCTCAGTGACACTTTAATCTGCTTGTCTGCCAATGGCTGGGGCTGTGTTCCCACCTTGTTGCATGTTTGGCCTGAGGCTACCCAGCACTGGAGCTTACAGGCTCTTTGGTGGGGCTAATGGTGGATTCTGGGAGGGCTCATGTCAGTGAGCACTGCCCAGAACCCCTGCTGCCAGTGCCCCTTTCTCCTTGGTGAGCCACAGCTTCCCCCCACCTCTGCAGGCAACCCCCCAACACCAGCAGGTAGTTCTGGTTCAGTCTCCTATGGGATCACTGCTCCTTCCCCCTGGGTCCTGGTGAGCACATTTTTTGTGTGCCCTCCAGGAGTGGAGTCTCCATTTCCCCCAGTCCTGTGGAGGTCCTGCAATCAAATCCTGCTGGCTTTCAAAGTCTGATTCTCTGGGGATTCCTCCTCCCATTGCTGGACTCCCAAGTTGGGAAGCCTGACATGGGGCTCAGAACCCTCTCTTTAGTGGGTGGACTTCTGTGGTATAACTGTTCTCCAGCTTGTGAGTCACCCACCCAGCATTTATGGGATTTGATTTTAATGTGATTGCGCCCCTCCTACTGTCTCATTTTGGCTTCTCCTTTGTCTCTGGATGTGGGGTGTTTTTTTGTTGTTGAGTTCCAGTGTCTTTCTGTCAATGATTTCTCAGCAGTTAGTTGTAATTCCAGTGCTCCTGCAAGAGGAAGTGAGCGCACGTCCTCCTACTCTGCCATTTTGATTCCTCCTATTTCTTCTTAAATTGAAGTATTTTATTTACTTTCAATGTAATTACTGAATTATAATTACTGACTAAAGTTTAAATTAATCATATTTTTTTCTGTTTTTATTGTTTTTTATTTATTTATTCTCTCATTTTTTTTATCTTATTTGGATTGATTGTGTATGGTTTTATTTCATTTTTCCTCCTCTATTGGCTTGTTAATGATTCTTCTGTTCCTTAAGTTGTTATCCTAAAGAAGAATACATTCATTTATCCTTGCCATTGTAGCACCTAATATGAATTGTTTCTTTTTCCACTTTCCAACTGATGCCAGTATCTTTATTCCTTTCTACCACCCTTTCTCCATTTATGCTATTCTTGCCATGCATTTTGAGTATACATATAAGTCCTAAGATATATTACTATTATTGCATTTTTAAGTCAGCATTTATTCATGTGATCCATATTTTTGCCCTTTATTCCTTCTTTAATTCCCATTTTTCTGTCTGGAGTAATTTTCTCTGGTTTGAAGAACTTTCATATTTTACTTTAAAAAATGATGATTTATAATAATTATATAGAAATACTTTTATTTATCTTAAATTTAAAGAATAGTTTTGAAGTTATATAATTGAAGACTAGTAGTTGTCTTTCAATGTTTTAATATGTCATGGCAATTTTCTGTGGCTTCCAGAGCTGCTCAAGATTTGGGTTGAGCATCTCTCCTTGGAGCATCTCTCCCTCTTGCACTTAAGACTGACTACTCATGCATGTCTGTTTCATGCAACTTTTCACATTCCTCCATCATAACCCGTTTCTTGCATGTTGTAAATAGTTTAGCATTGTGCCATCCTTGTCAATCTATGAGATACATTAGTGGGGAGCCTTTTTTTTTTTTTGAAAAAGGAAATGAAGTAAAAAATAAGATTTAAAAAAGTGGTTTGGGGGACAGGATTGTCAATGGATTGGACAGTTCTGTTGTCCAGTCATAAACCTTCAGTTATGTCTTAGACACTAGAGCCATTTAAATATAACAAATTAACAACTGCTTCATTCACCCAGTATCAAATCATTCAATGTCCTCCCTCTTATTTCATTAGCATGTTTAACAATGACTATGCTACATAGGAGCAATTTATTTATTTTGATGTTATGTAGACATCTAAAACAGTTTGTTGTGTTGCATTATCATGTGAAAATGGAATATGTTAACTGTTCTTGTCATTGTTCATTTTTACAACAAAAATGTTATAGCAAGGTAAATGTTAAATCAAAATACAATATCAACACTGCATACTTGGGTCTGCCAGTTGTTATGGCAATGTTAGGGAGTTTAATTTGTTTTGTGCTTTAACGATAGCAGTTGAAAGATTAAATATAGTTTATCCTATGAATTAAAATGACCTTAGTATTAATAATTAACCCCTAGCTATTTTCAATGATAACAAAGAAATGATAAATGAATGAAAATGATCCTAATCATATTTGACATGCCACTGTAGCTACTATTTTATTCTCACACATGACTACATCATTATTCTATATATAGTGAAACTGAGAGACATTAGTTCAGCCATTGCCTAAACTCCCACATGTTTGGATTAGAGCCAAGGACATACTTGTTATTAAGTTGTTCTGATTCTCATGTCCTTCATTGGTGGACATCAAGGATGGGCAAACTGGCTTCTAGTTTATTCTTTTCCAACAAACATAATTTAAAAACCAATAATACCCATCAATGACTTTATATTGAAATAAACCATCATTGGGTTTAGGAGAATTCTGAAGATATAATGTTCTTCCAGACTTGCTTAATGTGGTCCATTTGAGCAGCAGGATATAATACAGACAGCCTCTGCCTACTTTGCATTTATATGGGGGTAGAGACCTAGGTGCTTGTTTGCCAAGGAGATGTCATTATTTATGTTCAAAGCAGTCTAGGAAGCACTCAACAATCCATTTCAGGTGTAAAGCCTACACAAACACATACAAATACACTATAATACTTTAATATATTTTCAATCAAATCATTCTGTATGCATTATACTCACTAATTTCCACCTCCTACATAAACCTCAAATACCTTTACTTCCTGTTGAAACAATTCTGTTAGAACATTCTTCAATGAAGATACTGGGGTTAAATGTCAAAATATGGATAAAGTCCAAAATAGTCAGCTATCTTGGAAAGTTCTAATTAGGACTTTTATGTTTCTGTTCTTAAGTATATATTTTCAGTCTTTATTATATAATTTATTATATAATTTCAGTCAAAACTATTATACATGAAAATATTTGCTAAGTGGTATAGTATAAAAGTTACATTTATTTAAGTTAAAAATTTTGAAATGAAGTGATTTAACCTCAGTAGTACCAGACATCCTTTAATATTCCCAATACTCTCAATATTTTTAACAGGATATTGTCTTAGAATGAAAACCGAAATTAAATGAACCATTCAAATTGTATGTAAAATTATGAACTCTTTTTATCTTGATTGCTAAATAAAGAAGAGTTTCAAGTGTAACATCATGTACTACTCTTGTGGAGGAAAATATACCTATTAATACAGAGAAGGGATTTTCTTTTTCAGATTTGCCTATGTGCATTACTTCTTAGCATAAATTAATAGGCTTAAATTCACACAGAGATTTCTCATAGCAGGTAGAATATGGTAAAAGAGTGGAAATTTATTTTCAAATCTCTAACTTTAAGAATGGGCTTCTGCCTTATTAGGATCATTTGTTAATTTTTACTAGATGTGGTAGGAAATATTGGAAACATTTAAATTGGTTACTTAAGCGTGTCAGGTGTATTTTTAGTGAAAATGTAAGTATTGGATAGAGGGAAGTAGGGTCCTAAAGCAAAACAGTTAATTTTTATTCAAGTATGTTTATATTTTTATTATCAATCCATGGATTGGATCTGCTTGAGGATGATCTATAATTAACTTTACACAATGACGCTCCTATGCTTTTACTTCTTTCAATGTCCCTCACAGCTTAAGTAGCTTGTCCTATCCCCCATCACCCACAATTAAAGTTTATGCCCCTATTATAAAAACATAATAGTTAGTTCAGGTTTATACTATTTCTTAAACCTTGTCTATGTATATAATTTTAAATGTAACATTAGTTTTTACTAAAAATGAACCTCTCTCTGCTCCTTAATGATTTTAGACAAGCTTAAGCTACTTTATTATATTCATCTGTACAGTTTTAGACCATTTGTCTTTTGAGTTGAATTCCTCTCTGAACTTCCTTGGCATATGCTATATTGAAAAGCCCAAAGCATATTTCAATATGGTGTTTTAAATACTTAATGTGATAGGCAGAATAATGGATACCCAATGATGCCTGTGCCCTAATCCCCCAAACCTGTGAATAAGTTACCTTAAAGGAGAAAAGAGACTTTACAAAAATGATTAAGCATCTAGAAACAGGGAGATTAGTTTGGATTACCCAGGTGGGCAGAATATAATCACAAGGATCCTTATATTTTAGTATACTAAAGTCTTATTTTTCAAAAACTAAGATAATTTTTATGTAACCTTATATTCAATTTTAATGGATCATTGTCCTACACATTGTTATATCTAATTTCCATAATATTTGCTAATAATTATTCTATATTAATTACTTAATAGTTCAGACCTAAAAGATCTTTTTGGTTATTAGATATTAAACTGTCTCTCACTGAAATGGGTAAATTCCATTGAAAATTGACTAAAAAAGTCCAAAGCTGTATGGTTGATAAGTAAATATTATGCCCCATTTTTAACATCCATAAGTCAAACTCTGTGAAAATTCATTTACTTAAAAAAGGGAAAACTAATTGATAACCACTATCGTCAGTGTTTTATGAGGTCTAATAGAATATATTTATTAGCATAGAGATAATTTGTATGGCTCTCTTTTTTTTAATTGTGAATATACATGCTGACAAACTGCACTCAATTCATGGCCACACAGCTACCTGTGAATTGGTCAAAGCCTGAATACAGTATTTTTGATCTAAATTTATTTGAATAATCTGCATGCATGTGTCAGGTAGAATTGGTGGATTTCTTTTATTGATATAGTTAATTTTAAACCATATGAAAAAAAATCAGTAATTAATTTTGTCAACGTATTGGCTTCCTAGGGCTGCTGTAACACAATACCACAAACCAGGTGTATTGAAACAAGAACAGTTTATTCTCTCACAGTCCCAGTAGTCAGAACTCCCAAAGCAAGATGTCAACAGGGCTATATACTCCAGTGGAGTCTCTAGAAGAAATTTCAATCCTTGTCTCTTCCAGATTCTAGTGGCCTTCCAGCATCCCTGGGCTTTTGGCTCTATCAATCTAATCTCTGCCTCTGTCTTCATATGGCCTTTCCTCTGCGTGTCTCTTATAAGAACTAGGTTTAGGGCCCACCCAGATAACCCAGGATGATCTCATCTCACCTATTCTTAACTTAGTTATTGCAAAGACCCCTTTTCCAAATAACGTTACATTCACAGATTTCAAAGATTGGATATGGAAATATCTTTCTTTTTTTGGGGGGGGGGCACCACTCAAGTCACTAACAATTCATCTGTAGTCACATATTTTTAAGTTTTAAGCTGAAACTCTTAAGCACATTATGACTCTAACATCATCATTGTATGGCCAGGCCATACTCTTGTGCTCTGTACTTTCCCTGCTCCCCCAGTGCCTGCTGCACCTACACCCTACTCACAGGACTGACCTTTCCACAGACTTGCCCCAGGCCCCAGCTAGTGATTGTTCTTATAGAAGAGGCTGTGAGGTGCTTGCCTCTAGTTTCCCTGGTAACCAATGAGCCAACCTGACATCAATTCCCCCTATAATTGTCCAACTTCCCTTCTCTTCCTCCCTCCCCCGGAGTGAAGATTGGTGTCATATCCTGCCGGCTGTTTGCGCCACACATAGGGTGTCACTCCAGGATCTTGCTTCGTATATGTAAGCTCCCCATATCCATTAAACCATTGATGTCTCTGTTGCTGATGCCAGGCTCTTTCTTTGGTATTGTAGCTGGGCAAGTACAGGCCTCGCAGGCCTGCAGGGTACAACCCAACAATAATCTTTGCAAAACAAGCAAATCATTAGATTTCTGACCAAGATTGCCTTAACATCCACCTCAGCTTGTTGAACTTTAGACCAGTTTCTTCCCAGCAATAGGCACCTGACCTCTCTTTTCTTGGACCATTTATTTTAGAAAAATTACAGCTGTAAATTCTTTCTCTGCTCCTTTAAGAGGTAAATCTTTCAAGAATCTTGGACCCATCCCTTTGAAATGTAACCATCAATGTAACCCTTATTTCTCAGTTTCTGTGGAAGGGTAGGAGCCAAACTTCAATAAGCACCCATTAGCCAGCACAGATGACCTAATATATTAACCAGCTCCCTCTTCCAATGTCCTGCACTACTTTTCCACTACCTCCTCACAGCTCTTCAAAATTTTCTCACCTTTTGTTACTGTAGAATTGATTTCAATCTCTCTCCCTATTTGCAATGTTTTAAAGTTGTCCTTGCCTGTTGAACTTGTTTAAGCAATCTTTCTTTGACACTTCTTACTATACTTGCAAAAACCCAAGTGAAATACTGTGCTGAGTTCACCTGCTCTCCTTCTCCTTTATCTCCAAAAACCAGTCAACATTGGTCCAGTCCATTTAACCTCTTGCAAGTCTCAGATGGTCCTCTCCTCTCCATACCTAATATCATTGGCTCAGTTCAGGATTGTACCACTCCTTGTCTGGAGGGCTGAAAAATCTTTGCAAAGTTTTCCTTACTTCCAGTTTTTCTCTCCTATAATCAATTCTAATTCCCTGACTAGATTCACTTAGCTAAAACAAAATCTATCATCTTGTCACTTGTTACTCAATACCTCTGATGATTTTTCACTGTAAGTTGTATAATGTCAAGAGTCTTGAGAACAGTGTGGTGGCTTGTACTCTACCACTTGTTCACGTTGAGTTGTATTTCTCAGAATGCCCCCTCACTGTATGTTTCTCCATTACAGTTGGCCAAAAGTTAATTTTGAGCAAAATTTGCAAAGGCAGAAGCAAAACAGCAGCCAGGAAGTGAAGAAACAGGCAGACCTCTCTGAAGGTCATCATGGTTAGATGTGATGGCATTCAAACACAAAACCACTATCCTTATTTTGTCCTTACTCTACCCCATTCTGTGACCAGCTTTCCTTGTTGATTGCCAGTCCTGCTGAAAAATAGCAGCCAGTGGCTATCCAGATGTGACAGTTTTCTATAGCCCTCTTCACCAGCTTCATTTTATGGTCCTATTCTTACAGCCTGGCACGGCTGTCTTTCCGGATTGGCCTGCTAGCTCCACCATGTCCACATGTACCAGTGTTTCTGGAGGGCGAGTTAGTGATTTTACAATAAATCTTCAAATACTCCTTCTTAACTCTCACTTCCCCAGCTTTTTCCTACAATTGAGTTAGGTTTATTACTATAATACTCATACTGTCTTTGCTTCCTTAATTGAACTTTAACTGATAAAGGTGATTTTATGACCGTCACAATCTTGTCTCTACTTACTCTTCCCAATCTGGACATATTATAATGACCTCTGTGGTTTTGTTTATGCTCTCCCTCTACCTACAATTCTGATAAT
Organism: Hippopotamus amphibius kiboko; assembly: GCF_030028045.1. Taxonomy (NCBI): domain Eukaryota; kingdom Metazoa; phylum Chordata; class Mammalia; order Artiodactyla; family Hippopotamidae; genus Hippopotamus; species Hippopotamus amphibius. The sequence goes on along the minus strand of NC_080189.1, from coordinate 31,700,689 downwards.
TCTCCTCTTACTCCTATTTGCTTGCTGAACTCCCACATATCCTTTAAGATCTGGTTCATATGCCGCTTCCATGAAGACTTCTAACCATGCCAGCCTTTGATGGCATCATTTGCTCTAGTGTCTAAATTTCATTTTAGTTTGTGTTTTTAACTTGGTTCTGATTTTATTATGTCTATTAACAAACAAGACATAAAATATCTGACTCAATAAATACTGATATCTACTTTTTGGACAATTTGTTTTCTAATTGTGATTGTTCCACCAATGTTAAGTACAGTTTTGGGCACATGGTCATTTTTAAACAATTTTGTCAGGTCTAACTAGCATCTAATTTTATATTTCTTTAGAAGTAGATTTTAAAAAATTATTTAAAACTGATAAAGTTGGTGGTTACTTCTCTTTTGAATGTAATAATTTATACATACAAACTTTGTAGAATCACTGTTTTATATACCCTTTGTTATGGTTGTAGTGGTCATTTCTGTGACTGATTTCTCCAACTAAATTAATAGCATTTGAATGAAACACATTGTATACAAGCAAAGAATTTTTTGAATCACTGGAATGTTCACAATCTAGAGTCATGTATATGTCTTAGATAGTTTAGTTCAATCATCATATTGAAATTACACAATTAACTTTCAGAAAAACACTACAAACACAGGAAACCTTCAGCTGATTAAAACTTTTAAAATGTTTTATTCTGTTTTCCCTAAGGTATGAACTACTCAGAAATTAAAATTATCCAGCTGTCAGGATCTATGGTTAGCTCATATTCATCTAAGGAAAAAAAGCTTTTTTGTAGATGATTTTGTTTTCACACATTAGTGGTAAACATTTATGATGCTTAATTCCTATGCTTTCTTTAGGTAACAGATGTTGTCAATTGACCTTTGTTAACTACCTCACCAGATGTGATTTTTGTAGGTGGGCTGCTCAGATTTTGTGTTTTGGCTCAATGGCTTCATAAATTTTTATTAAACTTGTTTTGACAAAAATCATGTCCTTGATTCTAGATATACTGAAGCCCAAAACAGATTTATTGATAATGAAGCATAAGTAGAAAAAGAAGAGTCTGGGATGATGAAAGGCAGAGAGCAAGAGGGAAAAAATTGCCCTATTTTAGTGGTTCCCAACCTGTGGGCTTCTATGCCTAGGAAACCTTGAGCTTATTGCCATTGAACTATAAATCCAAGTATTCATCAAGTATATTTTCTAAACTGTTTGAATAACATTTTCCATGCATACATGATTTTTTTCAAAGTACATAAATGCTATGATAATATGTACATTAATTAAAATATTACTTTTTTACATTTACATATATTTTATAGTGTATTTTTCAATGTACAGTTGCTAAAAGGAAAATTATTGTCTTGCATGAGTCTATTAAAGCTTACCCAACATGTATCCTGATACTCAAATAGATTGAGAACTACTGCTGTATACAACTGAAGTACCTATGGTGTGTTTTATCACGTGTAGCCAACTGGGCAGGATCTGCAGAATAAGAATTACAAGTAACAAATAATGTCTGTGTATAAAGTCCAACTTATAATACTATACATTACCCCTTCAAAATAATTTAAAAGAATAATGCAAAATAATATTCCCAAATAGTAATGCCAAAATACCTTCACCTTTTCTGATTTTACCATTAATCTCAAACCCAATCATTTTACAGTTTGTACTTAGAGGAGAGGGTAGTGAACAATTAAATTCAAGATTGAGATAGAGATGTGAGGTATGGGAACCAAATGAAAAATGAAAATGAGGCAGGCATTCAACAGTTTAATTTTAAAACTAGGTTTTTACCGCTTTGCTTTTTAAAAAAAGCTTTGTTTTAGCCCTCACTGTCAAAGCTAAGGTCAAGATTTATCTATTTATTAAAAAGTTCTAATCAAGGGTGCTAGACTATCTGCAATATATTATTACTTTGCTTTATCCTTAGAGTCTAGAGCTCTGAGCTGCCAATGTGTCAGTGAGAGTCAAATGAGATTCATTGTGGAATTTTGAATTCCATTCAGTACAATTTTTAAATACTTTTAAAGGTGATTACAACACACATAATTGTAATAAATTTAATCATAGTTCAGTGACTTCAAAAATAATGTCCCCTAAAATATTGCTCATTGAATTACATTTTTAAGAAAAACAAAATTGTCATGTTTGTAAGATATGGGTATGTCCTTATCCTAAATGCAGCCAGAAGGTGTTTAGGATATTATCAGAAGAAGGATCTTGACATCCACTCAACAAATGACCAAAGCCCTATAGCCAAAGGTCAGTCATGTCCCTAGTGAGTGATTCATCTCCTTCTTCCATCTGCATTGAATTTTCCATTGCTTTCATTCTTTGAAAATCTCAACTGAGCAAATACTGATACCAAGACTCATAAGAAAATATAAATTGTACCATTTCTTTCCTGAAGGAATTTTTAAATTTTTTTTACATTTTTTTGTTGAAATATGATTGAAATATAACATTTTATAAATTTTGGGTGCAGTATATATATAGACACACACACATATATATATGTGATTGCCATTATAGCAATAATAAGCATTTATAGCATGTCACTTAATTACATATTTTTGTGGTTGGAATAAAGATACAGACACTTATCAGATTTGATGATTGTAATATAATATTGTCTGTATTTACTGTGCTATGCATTAGATCTCTAGGACTTATATGTTACTAGTTGAAAGTTTGAAAGCAGTTTTGAGTGGGTTGTGAACTATGTCCCACAAGTTTTCGCTGAGTCATTTATATGTTCTAACCCTTCAATTAATACATCTCCCCCTTTACCTTTCTACTGTATTGAGATTCCAAATTAAAAATCACATTTATAAAAGGCTTTAAATTAAAAAAAATTAATCTGTAAATTCAATGAGTTTCTGATAAAAATTCCAATAATTTTTTTTAAAAGAAACTTGACAAGCTGAATCTATAATCCACATGGAAAGGTAAGTAAGCATTATACCAGGCATTCTTTTTTAAAATAAGAATAAGAAGAAGGTAATTGTCCTGTCAAATAGCAAGACAAGTTTAATAACTGTAGTCATTGAAGCAACATAATATTGGTGCAGACATGGGGAAATATATTAATTCAATAAAAAAAGAATTCAATAATGGTATATAAGTAGCTGATTACTATTCCACCTCAAATAGATAGGAAAAGGACAGTCTAACAAGCCCTGATGTTGGGGCCACCTGACTTTTCACTAGGAAAAATGTAAAAAGATATCTCCATTTTATGTTATAAGAATCCAAACAATAAAAACAGAACCAATAAATATGTTAGGAGAAATACAGCATAATTATCTATGAAGTTCTTGCAGGAAAGAATTTTTTTAATACAATTAAAATAGTAAATAAATAAATTATTGATACATTTCCTAAATTAACATTTGTAACTTCTTTAAGATTAAAAGCATCATAAACAAAGTTTAAATTTAAGCAAACAAACAAACATAACCTGAGGAAAAATATTGCAATAGGTAGATGAAAAATTAGTTACCAAATTTACATAAAGAAACCAACAGATTAAAAAGACAAAATTCCAAGAGAAAGTAGACAGAAAGTTGGAAGAAAAATTTATACAAGAGTATGATAGTCATATGAAAAGAAGTTTAACTTTCCTGTGAATCAGTTTTACCAACAGCAAGTTAGTTACAGTTCTTTATGCATTTGATAATGCACTGGATACTTTTTCAGTTTCTCTCTTGACAAGAAATGGTTATTGAGAATTGGTGGAAGGACTCACTTTTACCTTATAGCCACTGGAATACCAAATTAAGCAAACCTTTTTGGAGTCTTTACTTGATACTATGGCTACTGCTCACCCTACAGCTTTCAGATTGAGAGGACATGCTCCACTGTGGGCACTGAGATATTGCATGGGGAGTGACCATCAAAGGGCCAGATAATGCAAACTGTAAGTTAAGGGGAATTAGCTCCTGTGAACTTCCCCAAATGGAGAAATGGGAGGTGAAAGAGGAATGGGAGGTGAAAGGGAACCACATAGATAAATGTGTCCTCCTTTCTCATCTCTGGGTGCTGCCCAAGGTACAGTTATTTATTTATTTATTTTTTTTTTTGGTGCACTTTCTAGAAATGATCACATCAGTTGAGTGCCATGCTCTTCTCTTTTGAAGTTGGTTATAAAGAAAGACCAGCAAGGTAATGATTGGCATTGTGTTGCTTTGTTTCTTTTCTTTCACTGTTCCTACCTGCACCCATGCCTCTTCCAAAACACCTTTATTCTAATTTGCCAGGGCTTGCCCCTATCAAATAAAATATCAGCTTCTGACCTCTGCCTCAGGCTCTGCCTTCTGGAGAACCCAGACTAAGAGAGAAAATATCAAGTACCCCTGAGAGGGTAAATAAACAATTCTCTGAGGCTGTTACAGATTCACTCTTTCTACAAAGTTTGATTCTTAGACAACCCAATAGGAACATATAAATTAGTATGATCATTTTTTGGCAAGATCTACTGAAATTAAAATAGTTTACTTATCCTGTCGCACCTCTACTGAATGTGTACCCTAGAAAATAAGTTTATGTATGCAAAAGTGGCCATATTTAAAAATAATTATTGCTGATTGTTCGTAACAGATAAAAACTAGAAACAATCTGAGTACTCATTAGAAAGGAGCCAGATATTATAACTATGTAGTAATGATTCCATTTATATCAAATTCTGGAAAAGTCAGGAAGTCCTTTGACCTCAAAGGAGCATAGAGAAATTTAAGTGATAATGAAAATGTTCTATATCATGTTTGTGTAGGTGTTTCTATTATTATACACAATTATTACAACTTACCAAATTGAACACTGAACATTGGTGGATTTATTATTTGTAAATTATATTTTAATAAAACCAATTAAAAATGAGAGAGAGAATGGTGATGATAAATAGGTAGCATCTTGCTAACTTAGGTTGTTGGATTTAATTTCATTAAGAATAATGGGACCAACTCTTCTGTGTGATAGAATGAATACTAATATTGTCTAGTAGCTTACCTATTTCTTGTGTTCTATTTCTGCATCTCAAGGCAAGAAATATGAACTCAAGTATTTTATTTTTCCCAACCCTTCTTTTAGGGGTTGTTTTAAAAGTTGATGTTTAGAGGAGAATAAGAAAGGGCGAGCATAAAGGGTGAGTTGCAAAAGGCTATATTTAGATTCTAAAGACACACCATTAAACTCCACTAAAATATCTATAAAATAATAGAATATAAACCATTAATAGAAAAGAAAAACAATTTTTTTAAAACAACAAAAGACAAAACAGGCAACCAGAGGACATCATGATTTAGAGCTCAATCGTGCCTGTCTTCTGAAGACCATGGCAAAGGGTAAGAGATGCTGTTATAGTATTAAGCTCATTAGGCTCTACATACCTACCCAGATGTCACTTCCCCATTTTAAAATACATATTTTATCATACTTAATAATAAGCAGAATGCCACATTGATTCTTTCACTCTAGAATAAGAGCTATTGTAGTAGAAAAGGCCAGGATGTCCCTAAACTTCCTTAGCTGATATCTCAACATGGTACAGAGGTGGCCACATACCACGGATCCATTGGCGCTACCATCTAACATTGGAAGCTGCCAGTTAACAGTGATCAACTGGCCTCAAAGTTGCAAATTCGAAGCATATAGATAACATTCTGCAAGTAAGCAGCACAGTTCTTCAGGATGTGAATAGCTCTTATACTAATGCCAATTATGTGGTACTGTGTACCAAAAGCTATTACACATGGGTTCGGTGACCAAGTGGTAAGGAAAAAAAGAAGTAGGAATGATGATACTTATCTCAGCTAATTAGACCCATCCTGGGAATTTGTGCTTTTCATCCCTCAACTTAAGTATAAAAAGTGGGTTCCTTGTGAAAGTGTTAGGAGTTCAGTTTCAACCTCCTATAATTTATCTGGTTTTTGTAAGAGTCAGACTGGTGAAGTAAATGTGGCTATGCATCTCCTTGGAATTTTTAAGTTATTTGAAGATTTTACTACATAAGAGACATGAAACCTGGAATATGATTCTATAATTTTCTTTTTCTGGTTGGGTTCAGTTGCTTTGTATAGAAAATCTAAGACTTAGATATTAGTGCTGATTTTAAACCTATGATTTTAATGAAAGTTTTATTCCTTGATCTGAACTGAGTATTTAGAATCTTAATCCAAATGATTGTTGTTTGTTTTTGTTTGTTTACAAAGAAATAAAACATGCTAAATTTTGTTTTTATCTCCTAATATTTTTGTCTTTAAAACATTAGCATTCAGGAGAAAAGATGGCGACGAAGTAGAGAGACGTGGAGTGCATCCCTCTCCACAGATGCATTGGGAATGCATGGAAGGACACAGTAATTCCCACAGAGAACCAGCTGAACACCAACAGACAGCCTCGGACACCAGAAAGGACTACGGGGAGCCCGACATAGCCGGTAGGGAGGCATCTATGACGGCTCAAAGAGGGTGAAGTGGCAGAGCTGTGGCAGACGGGAGGGAGTGAGAAACATACGGAGGGTCCGCAGCTCAGCTCAGCGTTCCCGGACCGAGACATCCATCCGCGGCAGAACGGAGGGTCCGGGAGCGGGAGCGTGGGAACCAGAGAGCTGGTTCAGGGTGAGAAACATTGTTGCCGGTAGGGTGATGAACCGAGAGGACAGGAGGGAGGAGGTCCGCGGAGAGGAGTGCCTGTCCCTGAGAGCTGCCCGGCCATGATGGCGGCTGGAGGCTGCAGGCTCACGGGCGGGGGGGAGGAGCCGCGCGCATAGCCTCTCTCTCTCTTTCAGCGCTTCTGCAACAGGCAGTGGAGAGAAGCCCTGTGGGCCACCTAAGGCACTCAGGGATAACAAGCACCCTCAGGCACTCGGGCGGGGCTAGATTAAAACCCCTTGCAACGCCAGCAGCAGGGAGGCTGCCGAGAGAAAAAAAAAAACAACAGCAACCAAAAAAAAAAACCCGAGAGAGGCCCAAATCTAAGACTTTCTGTTTATGCCTGAGCCACCAGCGCCCTCTGCAACAGGCACCTCCAAGCCCAACTGAAACAACAGTGCGCCACTGCACACTCACTCCCAGGAGAAGGAGCCACTATTGTACCCTCTCCCTCCCCACACACCGAGGCTTACAGACGAACAATAAAGGAACCTCTGCTGGTCACAGAATAATGCAAAAAAACCCAAGGCAAGGAGAAGGACACATACAGCAGAGACGCTAAGGAAACAGAAATAGTAGTATCAATACCTATTGAACTGGTACATTCTGTGATCAGTTCTGGATTTTTTTTTTTTTTCTTTATTAAATACGATCTTAGCCCTAAGGGATCTACAAGTTTTATAACATAATTTTTTAATGATATTTTTTATTCTTTCTTTTTTTGCCTTTTTATATACTTCTATATCTAGCTAAGTTTTTGGTAGTACGGACAATATATCTCTCATACTTTCCTTTCATCCCTATCTTTTATACATTTCTATTCCTTTCTTTTTATTTGCATATTTCCAACCACATTACGCTCTTCTGTTCTCCTTTCTTCCAGCCATTTTAAGTTTATTTTATCTTAACATACTTATAAGCAACACTATCGGTCTGCTCAGACTCCTTGCTCTATTCTCCAGATGACACATTACCTTGGTATTTAATATTAGGCTTTTGTCTTTATCTTACTTCTTAGTACAGTTGTCTAATTACATTCAGAGAATCTCCGTTCTCTCTGGTGGTACTCTGGCTCTTTTCTATATTTGATCCTAGCTTACAAAATCTCCCTGGATTAATGTTTGTATGTGTAAGGTGTTATTTGTTTGTTTGTTTGCTTTTGCTTTTGTCTCTGATTTGTTCTGTTTCAGTTGTCAATTTCTGTTGGGTTTCTCTTTGAATATCTGATAGCATACTGGGGTTCTGTCAGGTCGTTCTAGAGCCTTATGTCCTAACGGATTCAGTAATTCGGTGTCTTATACATGTATGTGTTTCCTAGACTTAATAATCATTTAATCCAATACTTGGACATTACTGTGAGGCATGGACAGTCTTCTATAAACACCTCTATCGCCAGGACAAGCAACCCCAAAAGTCTGGACAACCATGAGGAAACGATGGAACACCATGCAGGCAAAGGAGCAGGAAAAAAACCCACAAGACCAAATAAATGAGGAGGAAATAGGAAAAATGCCTGAAAAAGAATTTAGAGTAATGATAGTAAAAATGATACAAAATCTCGATAACAAAATAGAGAAAGTACAAGAAACAGTTCATAAGAACTCAGAAAAACAAACAGCAATGGATAACAAAATAACTGAAATTAAAAATACTCTAGATGCTATAACCAGCAGAATGACTGAGGCAGAAGAACGAATAAGTGAGTTGGAAGATAGAATGGGGGAAATAAACGCCACAGAAGAGGAAAAAGGAAAAAGAATAAAAAGATTAGAAGACAGTCTCAGAGACCTCAGTGATAACATTAAGCGTACCAACATTTGAATTATAGGCATCCCAGAAGAAGAAGAAAACAAGAAAGGGTCTGAGAAAATATTTGAAGAGGTTCTAGTGGAAAACTTCCCCAACATGGGAAACGAAATAATTAACCAAGTCCAAGAAGCTCAGAGAGTCCCATACAGAATAAACCCAAGGAGAAATACACCAAGACACATATTAATCAAACTAACGACAACTAAACACAAAGAAAAAATATTAAAAGAAGCAAGAGAAAAGCAACAAACAACATATAAGGGAAAACCCATAAGGATAACAGCTGACCTCTCTACAGAAACGCTGCAGGCCAGAAGGGAATGGCAGGATATACTGAAAGTCCTGAAAGAGAAAAACCTACAGCCAAGAATACTCTACCCAGCAAGAATCTCATTCAGATTTGAGGGAGAAATCAAAAGCTTTCCAGACAAGCAAAAGTTCAGAGAATTCAGCACCACCAAACCAGCCTTACAACAAGTGCTAAAGGAACTTCTCTAAGTAGGAAACACAAGAAAAGGAAAACACCTACAAATACAAACCCAAAACAATTCAGAAAATGGTCATTGGAACACACATGTCAATAATCACCTTAAATGTAAATGGATTAAATACTCCAACCAAAAGACACAGACTGGCTGAATGGATACAAAAACAAGACCCTTCTATATGCTGCCTACAAGAAACCCACTTCAGACCAAGGGATACATATAGACTGAAAGGAAAGGGATGGAAAAAGATATCCCATGCAAATGGAAGTCAAAAGAAAGCTGGAGTAGCAATACTCATATCAGACAAATTAGACTTGAAAGGAAAGACTATTAAAAGAGACAAGGAAGGACACTACCTAATGATCAAGGGATCCATTCAAGAAGAACATATCACAATGGTAAATATCTATGCCCCCAATATAGGAGCACCTCAATACATAAGGCAAATGCTAACAGCCATAAAAGGGGACATTGACAGTAACACAATAATAGTGGGAGACTTGAACACCCCAGTTACATCAATGGACAGATCATCCAAACAGAAAATCAATAAAGACACACAAGCTTTAAATGACACATTAGACCATCTCGACTTCATTGATATTTATAGGACATTCCATCCAAAAACGACAGACTACACTTTCTTCTCAAGTGCACACGGAACATTTTCCAGGATAGATCACATCTTGGGTCACAAATGAAACCTCAGCAAACTCAAGAAAATTGAAATCATATCAAGCATCTTCTCAGACCACAACACCATGAGACTAGATATCAATTACAGGAAAAAAAACTGCAAAAAATACAAACACATGGAGACTAAACAATTCACTCTTAAACAACCAAGGAATCACTAAAGAAATCAAAGAGGAAATCAAAAAATATCTAGAAACAAATGACAATGAAAACACAACAACCCAAAACCTATGGGATGCAGCAAAAGCAATTCTAAGAGGGAAGTTTATAGCAACACAGTCCTACCTTAAGAAACAAGAAAATGATCGAATAAACAACCTAACCTTACACCTCAAACAACTAGAGAAAGAAGAACAAAGAAACCCCAAAGGGAGCAGAAGGAAAGAAATCATAAAGATCAGAGCAGAAATAAATGAAAAAGAAAGGAAAGAAACCATAAGAAAAATAAATAAAACTAAAAGCTGGTTCTTTGAGAAGATTAATAAAATTGATAAACCATTAGCCAGACGCATCAAGAAAAAAAGGGAGAAGATGCAAATCAACAGAATTAGAAATGAAAAAGGAGAAGTAACAATGGACACCTCAGAAATACAAAAGATCATGAGAGACTACTACAAGCAACTATATACCAATCAATTGGATAACCTGGAAGAAATGGATACATTCTTAGAAAAATACAATCTTCCAAGACTGAACCAGGAAGAAATGGAAACCATGAACAGACCAATCACAAGTACGGAAATTGAGGCAGTGATTAAAAATCTCCCAACACACAAAAGCCCAGGACCAGATTGGTTCACGGGTGAATTCTATCAAACATTTAGAGAAGAGTTAACACCTATCCTTCTCAAACTCTTCCAAAATATTGCAGAAGGTGGAACACTCCCAAACTCATTCTACGAGGCTACCATCACCCTGATACCAAAACCAGGCAAAGATGTCACAAAAAAAGAAAACTACAGACCAATATCACTGATGAATATAGATGCAAAAATCCTCAACAAAATACTGGCTAAAAGAATCCAACAGCACATTAAAAAAATCATACACCATGATCAAGTGGGGTTTATCCCTGGGATGCAAGGATTCTTCAATATACGCAAATCAATCAACATGATACATCATATCAACAAATTGAAGGATAAAAGCCATATGATCATCTCAATAGATGCAGAAAAAGCTTTTGACAAAGTTCAACATCCATTTATGATAAAAGCTCTCCAGAAAATGGGCATAGAAGGAAATTACCTCAACATAATAAAAGCCACATATGAAAAACCAAAAGCCAACATCGTTCTCAATGGAGAAAAACTGGAAGAATTCCCTCTAAGAACAGGAACATGACAAGGGTGTCCACTCTCACCATTATTATTCAACATAGTTTTGGAAGTTTTAGCCACAGCAATCAGAGAAGAAAAAGAAATTAAAGGAATCCAAATTGGAAAAGAAGAAGTCAAATTGTCCCTCTTTGCAGATGACATGATATTATATATAGAAAACCCTAAAGACTCTACCAGAAAACTGCTAGCACTAATTGATGAGTTTAGTAAAGTAGCAGGATACAAAATTAATGCACAGAAATCTCTTGCATTCCTATACACTAACAACGGAAGAGCAGAAAGAGAAATTAAGGAAACTCTCCCATTCACCATTGCAACAAAAAGGATAAAATACCTAGGAATAAACCTGCCTAAGGAGGCAAAAGACCTGTATGCAGAAAACTTTAAGACATTGATGAAAGAAATCAAAGATGACACAAACAGATGGAGGGACATACCATGTTCCTGGATTGGAAGAATCAACATGGTGAAAATGTCTTTACTACCCAAAGCAATTTACAGATTCAATGCAATCCCGATCAAATTACCAATGGCATTTTTCACAGAACTAGAGCAAGAAATCTTACGATTTGTATGGAAACGCAAAAGACCCCGAAGAGCCAAAGCAATCTTGAGAAGGAAAAATGGAGTTGGTGGAATCAGGCTTCCTGACTTCAAACTCTACTACAAGGCCATAGTGATCAAGACAGTATGGTACTGGCCCAAAAATAGAAAGGAAGATCAATGGAATCGAATAGAGAACTCAGAAGTAAGCCCAAACACATATGGGCACCTTATCTTTGACAAAGGAGGCACGAGTATACAATGGAAAAAAGACAGCCTCTTCAATAAGTGGTGCTGGGAAAATTGGACAGCAACATGTAAAAGAATGAAATGAGAACCCTTCCTAACACCATACACAAAAATAAACTCCAAATGGATTAAAGACCTACATGGAAGGCCAGACACTATAAAACTCCTAGAGGAAAACATAGGCAGAACACTCTATGACATACATCAAAGCAAGATCCTTTTTGACCCACCTCCTAGAATCATGGAAATAAAATCAAGAATAAACAAATGGGACCTCATGAAACTTAAAAGCTTTTGCACAGCGAAAGAAACCGTAAACACGACTAAAAGGCAACCCTCAGAATGGGAAAAAATAATTGCCTATGAAACAACGGACAAAGGATTAACCTCCAAAATATACAAGCAGCTCATGAAGCTTAATACCAGAAAAGCAAATAACCCAATCCACAAATGGGCAGAAGACCTAAATAGACATTTCTCCAAAGAAGACATACAAATGGCCAACACACACATGAAAAGATGCTCAACATCACTAATCATCAGAGAAATGCAAGTCAAAGCCACAATGAGGTATCACCTCACACCAATCAGAATGGCCATCATCACAAAATCTGGAAACAACAAATGTTGGAGAGGGTGTGGAGAAAAGGGAACTCTCCTGCGCTGTTGGTGGGAATGTAAGTTGGTACAGCCACTATGGAAAACAATTTGGAGGTTCCTTACAAAACGAAAAATAGAACTACCATATGATCCAGTAATCCCACTCCTGGGCATATACCCAAAGAAAACCATAATCCCAAAAGAAACTTGTACCATAATGTTTATTGCAGCACTATTTACAATAGCCAGGACATGGAAGCAACCTAAATGCCCATCAACAAATGAATGGATAAAGAAGATGTGGCATATATATACAATGGAATATTACTCAGCTATAAAAAGGGATGAGATGGAGCTATATGTAATGAGGTGGATAGAACTACAATCTGTCATACGTAGTGAAGTAAGTCCGAAAGAGGACAAATATTGTATGCCAACTCACATGTACGGAATCTAAAAATGGTACTGATGAACTCAGTGACAAGAACAAGGAAGCAGATACAGAGAATGGACTGGAGAACTCGAGGTATGGGAGGAGGCGGGGGGTGAAGGGGAAACTGAGATGAAGCGAGAGAGTAGCACAGACATATATATACTACCAACTGTAAAATAGTCAGTGGGAAGTTGTTGTATAACAAAGGGAGTCCAACTCGAGGATGGAAGATGCCTTAGAGGACTGGGGCGGGGAGGGTGGGGGGACTCGGGGGGGGGAGTCAAGGAAGGGAGGGAATATGGGGATATGTGTATAAAAACAGATGATTGAACCTGGTGTACCCCCCCAAAAAAAAAAAAAAAAATTAGCATTCAGTTCTTCTGCCTATTTTAGATCATACGATACAGTTTTATCTGACTTGCAAAAATTGTATCCATGATTGTTACGTAGATGTACTACTATATAAGTAATTCATCATGTTCTCTAAGGAAACCTGTGACCTCCAGGCTCTTCACCACAAGATAAATTATGAGGACAACTAAAACTCATGATCACCAAAGTCCTTTCCAGCTTTAAATTGTAATAAGCATCTGCCATCTGTGTCCATCTTTCACATTTTCTTATATCACCTGCTAGTGCTATTTGTCCCCCTAATGTAATGGCTAAAGGTTTCTGTATGTTTATTTGTGGGAATCATAATGCAAAGTGCCTATTTGAAAAAGTCATTCATGGATTTATCATCCTAAGTCTCAACAATTTTCCAGACCATGGGACATTTTTGTATAGAAATATAGGAAAAATTTTCTTTCTTATATCCAGACAAAATAGTTTTTAAGGTATCTAGTATCATTTCTGTTTGGATTGAAATTTTCAAGAAGAAGACTTTATGAGATTTACTGAGAAAGTGATTATAATAAATTGCCTTTTCTATGATTACATATATAGTATATATATATATATATATATACACACACACATGTAATTTTCATATTCACTTAGCTTTAAAAGAGCCAAATGGATTTCTCTTAATCGTAAAATAAAATTATCTCAGAATTGAATACACGCATAGAAAGCTTATGCTGAGGAAGAAATTCTAAGAAGTTTATGACCCAGATAAAGTAGAGAATTATAAAAATAAATGTTCCCTAATATCATTTGCTATCTCTAATACATATCTAAACATAGATAGTTTTGATGTACCTGCCCATGTTTTCATGCTACATGTGCATACCATTTACACTGAGTCCTCAATTCCACATGAGCATAAAATACCATCCAGGAAAATATTTTAAAGCAACATTGAGTAAGAATCTAGGCTTGGAAATGGTTTATGTGGCCATGGAACTGACTTTTATCAAGAAATTATATCTAAATACTAGCTTAGTTTTATGTATACATATGGAGGTACTGGGTCAAATCAGAAAGCAAGCTTCCAGTGTGCTATAGTCAACATGCTTTATTCATCCCAAGTGTCCATTGGTCTGCAAATGGCATGAACCATTTCTGGTCTTGTTGCTCCAAGTGTCACAGTTTGCACTATAATTCTTTCCACGCTAAGGCCAAATTTTGATATCAGTTCTCAATTTGTTTGTGTCCTGTGTTTAGCTACATGTATCATTTTTATTTAAAGTGAATTGTTTGGAGAGTATTTTTACTCATTCCACTCATTCAGGAGCATGGTGTATCATACAATATTCATTTCAATTTATCTAAGTGGCAACTAGATGTAAAATTAGAGATTACAGAAGAAATTCAAAACCAAGACTTTAAGGAACCTATACATTTGTTTTATTTGTTGCAAAGATAACACATCTACTAAACACTTTCTATGCATGTAAATTTTTCATCTGGTTTCTGGGATAAAGTCCTGAACAAGTTATCTCTAATACATACATACCCTAATAGAGTGAGAAGCTAGCTGGACAGTAACACATTCAACAAATGGCTAGCATGGTCCCCTTTGTCCACTCTCCTCTGCCTTCAAGTTATAACTGAGTCTCTTCTCCACAAATTACAAGCAATCGGATCTTCGCTATGGGTTTAATTCCCAGGTATCCCTAAGACTTGAGTGCTAATAACTGATCCTACTGAAAAGCACAGATCATCAGGTCCTCATTCTCCACAACTGTTGTCACCAGTCTGAGCCACTACACGTGCTCCAGTCTTTGCCTCAACCCACAGAAGTTCCTCTGGGCAAGAGGCAAGGAAACAATGGAGTACCTTCTAAATATGCTCATAATAGCTTGGCCTAGCATTTGCTTCCAGTTTTCACATAATTTTCTTCCTTAATAGCCTCAAATCACAGCTAGGACAAGCACCATGCCCCAGATCAAAGAATAAATAGAGCACAGTACATTTCTCAAACAATCCCATCATTATGCAAGTAATTTTTTCTCAACCTCCTTCTGAGAAAATTCTTTCTCCTTCTTACGGATCTCAAGCAGGGTGAAAGTAGAGCTTAATAATAACATTAAGGAGGACACAAAATCAATCTGCATGCATGCACATATATTCAAATTTAAAGTGACACTAGTGTTTTCTTCAAAAATAATGAGTGTAGAAGGCCTTACAATTGTCCAAAATGAGAGCTTAACACCGTGAGTTTCCCCAAATCAATGGAATGCTGGAAATTATCTCCTAACACATGATCTGGGACATACAAATGAATGATCAAATACTATTCAAATGCCAGCAGCCTTCCAGATAGCAATTTTGTCTCTGTGTGTGTGTGTGTGTGTGTGTGTGTGTGTGTTGTCTGTATTTCCAAATAATGTTGATGATATTGAACTTCTCTATTCTTTCTTTAATTCAGCAGATATTTTCAAGTCCCTACACTGAATCATACAATGTATTATATGAGAGGAGTAAAATGGTGACTAATAAGATAATCCTTAGTCTAATGAAATTTACACTCTCAGGAAAGAGATTAATTTTAATATAAAAAAGCTCTGACTAGTACTTTGAAGAAAATATTCAGGGTTCAGTAAATGTCTGTAAGAGGACACCTGGCCTCATCTGAGGGGTTGGAAAGGCTTCACAGAGGAAGTGACATGTCTATTGAAATCTGAAGAATGAGTAGGAGTTAAGTAGACAAAAGATGTGGAAAACTTGTAAGACATAGAGAATATCAAGTGAAGGAGCCGAGGTGTGTAAGGAGCATGGCACTTTTGACAGCCAGTGTGGGTAAAAGGCAAGTTTGAGAAAGTAAAGTAAGTGAAGGAAGTCAAGAAAGTGAAGGATGTGAAGCTAATGGGGTGAAAAGAAGCCAAATCATGCACAAGGCAGAGCCTCACATATGATCGCCTCAAAACCTGTCCTGCCTCTCAGGAACTTATCCCCACTCCATGCAACCCAAACATAGGCACACGTTCCATTGTGTTTAGTGTGCGCCTGCTTGTTTGTATGTATGCTTGTAAAATATTGTCTATTGCTGACTTACATATATCATGATAGAGGTTTCTTTCTCTTTTTCACTCTGCATGGTGTTTTTAAATTCATCAATATTGCTACGTGTATGTCTCATCCACTGCTTCTAAATACTGCATGGTACTCATCACATCATGAAGTGCATTTCAAATATTTTATCTGCATACTCTGTTGAAGTTGAATACTTCACTTTAGCATCCTATTACCATAATTATGATTTATTAAATATTCATGTGTAAGTCTCACCATGGATACGTGTAAGATATTTCTTTAAAATACATGTGGATAAAATAAATTCCTGGGTAATACGATGTGGCAATTTGCAAAAAAGGCCACAAATTCTCCCTCTTTTTTGTGAATACTTGATATTATTCTCCAACCCTTGAATCCTTGCTGGTCTTATGACTTGCTTTGGTCTTGTGACTTGCTTTGGTCACAGTAATAAATGTGTTGCAAGCTATACTTTTAAAGCATTTGCATATCTGGGCTTGCTCTATTGATGTTTTGGACACTTTGCCATATGAGCAAGCCAAACTAGACTTATGGGTTATGAGAGATCTACAGTCTAGTCACTGGAGTCACCCAGTTGGCAATAAGCCGACTTGCAGATGCCAGGCAGAATATATGACCCCCAAGTGATTGCAGATGTATGTGTGAGCCCAGCTGAGGTTACCAAAGAAAATTCCCAACTGAATCCAGTTCAGTTATGAACTAAATAAGGCTGCTGTTTTGAGTCATTGTTTTGGGTGTTTTAAATTGTTTTATTTTAATGCAATAATAGATAAGATACAGAAATGGATTCCTGAACCTGGAATGCCACTGTAAGAAAAGCCTAAAACATGGGCAGAAGCAGAAAATGTGATGAGGAAATGTCTAAAGCAGATTGGAATTGTGGCAATCCATGATATGTAGTAGCAGAGCAATTAAATATAACACTTGCAATAAGTTGGGAATTAGGAAATGTACCTAATGAATTATAGAACTATGCAAGGTAATTTCTATGCAGAATGTGGAAATGTCAGTTGGATTCCTTCTGCTGCCTATGTTAAGGTACAGGAAAAAGATGAACTAAATCAGGGTTTCTTGACCTCAGCACTATTGACATTTGGGATAATAAGTCTTTGTTGTGGGGAGTTACCCTGTTCATGTTTATCAGGATGGCTGGTCTCTGCCCACTACATGCCAGTCACACCCCAACCCCAGTTGTGACACCAAAAATGTCTCCAGACATTGCCAAATATCTCCTAAGGGGAAAAATCACTCCTGCTTGAGAACCACTGAGCCAAATAAAGAAAATTTCAGTTTGTAAGCAGATTTTAGAGGGAATATTGCAAGTCCTGCAATTACTGGGCTGGAAAACAAAAGTGTTTCTCACCCCCAATCTTCACAGCCAGAAAAAGATTCTCAAAATGAAACAAGGTCTGGCATAAAGATCACATTAGGCCTGTGTCTGTAAGACCCTATGATAACACCTTTAAAAGTTCTAAAGTGATACTTTGTACACTCTCTCAGCTAAGCAAGATTTTAAGAGTCTTAAGGGTCTTATTCTAAAGAGGTACAATATTCTGTAATAACCTACATAAGAAAAGCATTTTAAAAAGAATGAATATACTTATATGTATAACCGAGTAACTTTGCTGTACACCTGAAACTAACACAATATTGTAAATCACCTATACGCCAATAAAATAAAATAAAAAAAACAAACTACAACTTAGGGAGGCTTTTATTGAAAAGAACTGTGATGTTTCACTGAATGGAGTAGGCTATTTTGTGTGATATATAGAGCTTTTTCCTTTCGTATGAATTTTAGAATTTCTATACAAAAACAATAAAAATTATTTTATTAATTTGATTACTTAATAAACTAATTTGGGGGGGCGTCAAGGAAGGGAGGGAATATGGGGATATGTGTATAAAAACAGTTGATTGAACCTGGTGTACCCCCCCCAAAAAAATAATAAAAAATGTTATAGAACATGAAAAAAAAATAATAAAATAAAAAAAATAAACTAATTTGGAGGGAATAGGCATATATCTACCACTAAACCCAGATCATTCCATCCAAGAGGATGTAAAACGTATATGTGTTTATCATATTTTCTATATTACTTACTAGAGTTTTAAATTTTTCACTTTAAACATCATGTGCATAATTACAAAATTAATTTCTACACATTTTATAAATTTTTGTATTATTTTGGATGGTTTCTTATTTTTATTATAGACTAGCTATTGTATGCTGCTTATAGCTCCATGAATTGTGTCTGCTTATTTTTAGTAAAATCCTATTGAATTTCATACTTGAGCTGATATCTCTCAAACTTGCCAAGCTATTTGTTATAACAATTTGCTGATTCCATTGGCTTTTCAAATCTCATCTGCCAAATGTCACCTGATGATGTCACCTGCCAAAAATGAGAGTTTTATATCCTTTTTTCTGATTCCCATAGCTCTTATGGTTTGTATTTTGTTTTGTTTTGTTTTGTTTTGACTTATTATATTGGCTAAGTCTTCCATTCCTGTATTAACCAGTGACAGTGATAATTGCTATTCTCTCTGTTTCCCAAACTTGAAGACATTGTTTTGTTTTTTTCTCTATTAAGGATACTTCTTCCAGAAGTTTCTGATATATAACTTTTAACATGTTTTAAAAATATCTTTTATTCCTACTTTTCTAATATTTATTGTCATAAATAAGTTAGAAACCTTCAGAAGTTTTTGTTCTTCATTGACTTATCATAATATACTTTTCCTTGTTCTATTAATGTGGTGATTCATTTGTATACGTTTTCTAATCTCTGAATTCTGTATTAGCTGCTAAAGTTACAACTAATTCTGTATTAGTTAACCATCTCTGAATCCTGTATTAGTTACCCAAGTTACCCTAAGAAAATACATAGACTGGGAGGCTTAAATAGCAGGCATTTATTTTCTCACAATTCTGGGGGCTAAAAGTCCATGATCAAGGTGCTGGAAATTTTGGTTTCTGGTAGATGTTCTCTTCTTGGCTTGCAGATGCCTATCTTCTCACCATGTCCTCACATGATCTTTACTTTGTGCATGTGCCAGAGAAAGCTCTCTGGTGTCTCCTATAATAAGGACACTAATCTCATGGATTAAGGCACCACCCTTTGAAGTTATTTAACCTTAATTACCTGTCTCAAGGCCCTGTCTCCAAATATGATTACATTGGGACTTAGGGCTTCAACATATGAATTTTGTGGGAATTCAATTTAGTCTAAAATACTAGTTAAAGCCTATTTCATTATGTTGTATTTTTAAGATGGTAGGATCTGATTCACTAATATTTCATTTATAATTTGATGATTTTATTTATAATGTATAATTGAAATTGACTTATACTGTGCTCTTCTTGTATAGCTCTTACCTGATTTTAGATTCAAGAGTATTCCTTCCTCAAAAAATTCCCTGAGCAACATTCTTTCTTTTGTCTTATTTTTAATTCTGGGGAAAAAATTATGAGGTAAAAATTAACTGTTATTTGAAAGTTTATATAATTTTCTCAAAAGAAATCTTTGGGGCTGGTGTTTTTTGAGAGATAAACTCCTGAATTTCAATTCAATTTTTAAACATTTTTCTTTTTAAGTATTATATTTCTTCTTATGGCAATTTACACATTTCTATTAATATATCTAATTCATTTAAGTGTATATCTGTTTTATATTTATTACTGTAAAAGAATATATTTTAATTTAAAAGTTCATTTTTATTTTAGTATCTGTATTGTGTATTTTAATTATTTGTGCTCTCTCTTCTCTCTGTCTCATTTTTTCTCTCTCACTATTTATCCCTACAAATTCAAAAGTTAGAAAATGACTAATCTCACATTATGTGATAAAATACTTGTATATAAAATATACAAAGTGCTTGAAAGTCAATAAGAAAACAAAAACCAAACAAATTGGGCAAAACTTCTAAACATGTATCACACCAGAGAATATATGCAGATGGCAAATAACAATATGAAAAGATACTCAACAACATTTGTCATCAGAGAATTTCACATTAAAACAACATTGATATAGTGCATGCAATTGATATACTGCATTGATATACTGCATATGAATAAAATAGCTAAAATTGAAAAAACTGACAATACCAAATACTGCCCAGGGTAACAGAAGCTTTCATTCATTGCTGGTGAGAATGCAAAAAGGTAAAGCCACTTTGGAAGATTGATTGACAGATTCTTACAAAGCTAAACACAGTCTTATCATAGGAGCCAGCAATTGTGTTCCTAGATACTTACCAAACTGATTTGAAATCTTATGGTCACACAAAAACCCGTATATGAATGTTTACAACAGCTGTATTCATAAAGGCCTGAAATGAAAGTTACCGAGATATTCTTCAATAGGCAGTAACAAAAATAAATGCATAAAACAACAAATAATTCTCATGGCTTAGCAAAATGCAAGTTTATTTCTTAGGAAAAGCCTAATGCAAATTAGAAATAATTCTTTTCTGCTCTGGTGACTTAGGGATCCATGCTCACTTCATCTTGTGATGCTATTAGCTCATCATCCTCACCACCAACTTGCATGTCTTCCCCAATTAGGAAAGCAAGAGGTGAAGAAGGAAGATTGATTTCTATTGTTCTGATTGACAAATGATACATGTTTCTGTTCTCCATTGTGGAGAACTAGTTGCATGGCCTCAACTCTTGCAAAAGATGATGGAAATTGTAGGAGGGTATAAGGATTATATGATGAGTCCTAACTCTATCTGCCGTAGACACCATATTTTTAAAGCTTCTCTTCTGTGACTTAATTATAATGTAAAACTCCTAAATATATTCAATGGATTTACCTTGTTTTAGGGAAATCTCATTAGCAATGCCTAAATGCCACTTTCAGGTTGACGTTTATAAGGACCACTGAGACATATATTAAGAATATTTCCACCCATAGTACAGACTAAATTTTCAATAGCAAGCACCAAATATTACTCAAGTAAAATGATATTGTTTCAAAGTCAATACCAAGAGTAGAGATCAATTATTTAATCTCTCTGTCACATCAACTTGATTTACTTCTTCTTGGTACTTGATTTGTTAAAATATTTTATTCTTTGTTTACTTGTTTATTTTCTATCACAAATATTATAATGAAATCTCCATGAGAGAAATCTCCTTTCTTGTTCTTTTCTGAACTCTTAAAAGCTAAAATACTGTATATCACGTTATAGTAAAAGATGCTCAATTAAAACATTGTTTATTGAATGGATAAATTAGTGACTATATGTATTGCTTTTTAAAATCCATTGTCAAAATTCAGTGTAAATAATCTATAGATGACCTGTGAATTATGATAGTAATTCTCATTTTGTTATAAATGTTAACTCTATAGTAAACTAAAACTCCTATTTATTAGAACCTAGTAACAATGACAGAAGAGATAAGAATTCATGTCTTATCAAGGTGAAGGATAAGGAAATGCATTAGGGGAAACCCCCCCTTAACTGACTACTCTGGAGCCATCAAGGGAGAATGTTACTCTGTTTGAGTTGTGTTTTGTTTTTGTTTTCTCAGTTTTAAAATGTTTACATTTTTGTAAAATTAAATTTGATGTGTAGAATGTCAACAAATATGCCAATGAAAGTCATTAACATTGAATTAAAGCTGTAAAAATAAATAGAATTCAAAGGAAGTTATTAAAGGAAATGGAAAACATTGAGAAGAAATGAAGAGTAATTGACCCATTCAGTGAACTCTGGTGAGAAAAATGATGGGTTGATACACAATATGGAAAAAAGTGATGTTATGAGACCAGAGAAAATTCATATTGTTTTGAGCCAGGCAAATTTTTTGGCAAAGATATCATCTACATTTTTTTAAATTTTTATTGAAATATAGTTGATTTACAATGTTGTGTTAGTTTCAGGTGTACAGCAAAGTGGTTCAGTTATACATATATATAAATATGTAGATATATTTATATTATTTTTTTCATTCTTCCATTATAGGGTATTATAAAATATTGACTATATTTCCCTCTTCTGTATAGTAAGTTCTTGTTGGTTATCTATTTTTTATATATGTTAGTGTGTATATTTTAATCCCAAATTCCTAATTTATCCCTCTCCCCCTCCCCCATTGGTAACCATAAGTTTGTTTCCTATGTCTGTGAGTCTATTTCTGTGTTGTAAATAAGTTCATTTGTATCTTTTATTTTTAGATTCCATATATAAGTGATATCATATGATATTTGTCTCTCTCTATCTGGGTTACTTCACTTAGCATGATAATCTCTAGGTCCATCCATGTTGCTGCAAAAGGCATTATTTTTTCTTTTTATGGCTGGGTAACATTCCAGTGTGTGTGTTTGCATGTGTGTGTGTGTGTGTGTATCACATCTTCCTTATTCATTCATCTGTCAATGGACACTTAGGTTTCTTCCATGTCTTGACTATTGTAAATAGTGTTGCTGTGAACAATGGGGTGCATGTATCTTTTCAAATTATGTCTTTCTCTGAATATATGCCCAGGAGTGGGACTGCAGGATCATATGGTAGCTTTATTTGTTAGTTTATTAAGGAACCTCCACACTGTTCTCCATAGTGGCTATACCAGTTTACGTAAGTAGATTGTATATAATAATATCATCTATTTTTTAAATTATTAAAAATCTCAGGTTTCTGTTGGTGCAAATGTAAATTGATATAGCTGCTATGGAAAGTAGTATGGAGATTCCTCAAAAAATTAAAAATAGAACTACTATAAGGTCCAGGAATTCCACTCCTGGCCATTTATAGGAACAAAACAAAACACTAATTAGAAAAGATATATGTATACCCTTCTGTTCATTGCAGCATTATTTACAATAGCCAAGATATGGAAGCAACCTAAGTGTTCATCAATAGATGAATAGATAAAGAAGATGTGGTGTCATATATATATATGTATATATATATATCTTTAATTACTGTGTGATATCACTTCTTTGTGGAATGTGAAAAACAAAACTAATTAATCAATATGACAAAGTAGAAACAGAGTTTCAGTTACAGAGAACAGACAGGTCTTTGCCAGAGGGAAGGGAGCTGGAGGGAAGAATGAAATAGATGAGGGAGATTAAGTACAAATTTACAGTTGCAAAATAAATGAGTCATGACATGAAATGTACAGTGTGGGAAACAGTCAATAACTATGTAATATCTGTGTATGGTGATGTAATAACTAAACTTAATTGTGATCATTTTGCAATGTATAGAAACATTGAATCAATATGTTGTGTATCAGGAACTAATGTATCATTGTAGGTCAATTATACTTCACAAACAAACAAACTCATAAAAAGAAATCAGATTTGTGGTTACCAGAGGCAGGGAGTAGGGTGAGGGAGAATTGGATGAAGGCAGTCAAAAGATACAGACTTCCAGTTGTAAGATAAGTAAGTCTTACTAGGGACATAACATACAATATGATAAATATAATTAACACTGCTATATGTTATACATGAAAGTTGTTAAGACAGTAAATCCTATGAGTTCTCATGACAAAATTTTTTTTATTTTAGAAAATAGAAAATTTTTTTCTATTTCTTTAATTTTATATGTGAGATGATGGGTGTTCCATCAACTTACAGTGATAATCATTTCATGAAGTGTGTAAGTCAAATCATTATGCTGTAAACCTTAAACTTACACAGCGCTGCATGTTCATTATATCTCAACAAAACTGGAAGAAAAAATCTCAGGTTTGATGAGACATCAAATGAAGAAGTTTTTAACTCCAATAAAAAAAAAGGGCTGGCCTATCCTTAATGCTCAGGGGAATATTTAAATATCAATACACATTCACCATTTTTACCTAACTGAAATCATTAATTAGAAATTTTTTTTCCATTTATTCCTAGTAGACGATTAACATCAAAAATATAGTAACAGTTTTGGAAGGGAGAGGCATTATAGTGCAGAGCTTAAAAGAACCCAAACTTAATAGATTCAGATTGTTTGATATGACTGCTGTATCAGCCACTTTCAAGTTGTGTGACATTTGGCAATTACCAGAACATTCTGTGTCTCAGTTTTATCAACTTTGACATGGAGCAATACTAGCACACATCTATTTCCTTTGCTGTGAAGATTAAATAAAATGTGATATGTAAAGGTTGTAGAATAGGGCCTAACACAAAGTAAGATCTTAGTATTTACTTTATTTTTATTTCGCAGACAAATATTTGCAAGATTCTACAAGCCAAGGAATAAAAATAAAACCAAAGCTTATCTAAACAAGGGAAATGATTGATTATGTTGGTTGTGTTATTGGGGACAGATGCAACAAATGTAAACAAATAGAAATTATTGCTCATTTTTTTTGTCCTGAGAATCCTAGAGCATCAGGAGTTAAATCAAATAAATTTGAGTCACAAATTCCAATATAATAAATGGAAGAATACAAAAGTATTTTTTATCATTTTATTCCAGATATCCTAACATGTATTACTGAAATAACCATTATTTTAAAACCAAATTGGTTTAAAACTGTATCTCTAATCATTCTGAATTTTCACAAGCAGTGTCCTAACTTGAAAATTATTTTTATGTCTCCCAACATTATCAACTACGAATCAATCTTACTTTGTCCCCAGGGTCTAATTTTTCTTCAAAGAGCTTTTAAAAGCCTGTCTGTATTACTCAAGGAAAACAGAGTGAAGATCAAAGGACTCTAAAAGATATTCAATGAATATTTTATATTCATAGTGTTAGTGAAGCTTAAAAGTTGATCACTGAAATATTATTAAAATAATGTTATAGAATATTATACGTTTTCTTCAGACAATTTAAAAAACTTTTTCTGAAACCTTTAACAAGCATCTCTAAAACTGATTATGTAAATCAAATGAAACAATTTTTTCCTCTACAGATTGTTAAATAGTTGAAATCTCATTCACGGTAACTTAATATTGAAAAGCATATTAAAATAAAAATGTATAAAACAACAAAAAAGGAATAAGAAAAGGAAAAAATAAGAGTATTGAGAAGCAGGAAGACAAGTAGTGAGAACAGGAAGAATAATAGGAAAAGTACAAACAGGAAGAAAGAAATAAAGCAAACAGCTCTTGAAAGTTGTTTCTATGGAAACTGACCTCCTCCTCCAATGCTGCCATTGTAAGACTTTTGAATCAGAAGAAAAAATGATAGTTAAGATTCAATTTTAAGGGATTCTATGGTTATTAAGATCCATAAAAAAATGCTTATTCTTGTCACATAAAAATGTTTCAGGGAGAATGGGTAGATCTCCAGTTCAAACTCTGACAGGCTCACAGTTAAGTGTCCTCAGTGAGGACAGCACAGACACACAAATTCTGCCAAAGAAATATATTGATAGATTTTTTATGAAGTATTTTATTTTGCATAGTTAATATGTATTTGAAAATCATGTATTAATATTTCATGTTATTTTCCAATTTACTCTTATCTGCTTTGTAAATATAGCAAAGGGTATAGAATATAACATTGCAGCTATAGAAAATAAGATTTCTTCTAAGACACCTTAACTTAATATGTTGGTATGGATTTAAATGAAAGTTTATGTCATATTCTACGTGGGCGTGTGTATGTATGTATGTTTGTGTGTGCATGTGTGTGTGCAGAAGGTAACGTTGATCTACTCAATTCTTTCCTTACTTCAGCTAGTATTTTTGAGTCCCTAAACTGAATCAGACAATGCAGTATATGAGAAGGATAAAATGACCAAAAAAGATGTCTTAATATAATGAAATTGCAGTCTGGTGGAAGACGGGGATATTAATCTAGGTGCAAAATAACAGCAATTAGAAGTGCTATGAAGAAAATACACAGGGTTTCATGAAAGTCTGGGTAAGAATACACAACCAGTGTGAACGGGTATTGAAGATTGCAATAGAAGAATGACATTTTAGTAGTGATCTGAAGGATTGGGAGTTAACAGGCAAGGAAGTGGCATACAGAGGTGGAAAAGACCAAGGATATAAGGATCACAGCAATTTTGTGGGGCTAAAATGTAGGTACATGGTAGAGAAGGATGTAGGCTAAAAAGGTATGAAGGGACCATACTGAGTGGAATTGCATTCATTGCTAGAATGATTTGTGGACAACTCCATCTTAAAGTGACTGAGTCTATTCATCCAGTGCATCTATTTTTTGAGGTCTCCATAAAATCTTTTGTTTTTAGCACATAAAACTTAAAGATATTTTGTCAGATTTAGCCCTAATGATTTAATGCTTTTTGATGCTATTATCAATGATGATTTTATTTGAATTTCCAATGCATTGTTAGGACATAGAAATAAAAATTGACTTTTAAATGCAGATATTGTATCCAGCAGCCTTGCTAAATAATTTAATTTGTGGAGTGATACCTAATATGGATACTATTTACCTTTTTAAAATTGTCTACCTTGTGTTTTATTGTTTAAATCCTAATGCCAATAACTTGTAATAGAATGAATATAGTTGGAGGATCTGTAATATTAGAATGTCTCCCTCACCGCCTTTGGGCAAAACATCTATGAATCCAGTATCCCCAGTTGAGATGAGTCTGTGGTCCCTGGCAAGTGTTCTTATAAGGAACAGCTTGTCCTAGACTCTTGTTGGTAGGCTTACTTATGATCCCCAAGCTTCTTTTTCCAAATATAAACTAAACAGAAAACAGAAAGTTTATCTAGAAATCTATTATATTACAAAGAGTTCTGGAAAATTTTTTATACTCAACTAAAATGGGAAAAAAGAATCTTAAATCTAAATGGTAAAAGCTTTGATTAAATTAACTAGCTGCTTTAACTTTCTTTTCCACTCTGTGGTTTAAAACAAATGTACTTTAGTTTTAAATTGTCATAGAGACTTGACATTGAAAACTTCAGCTCCAGAAAGAAAACAAAAATAGGTTTTGATTTTTTTTTTTAGGGAAAGCATTAAAGACTATTATTGTCCAATAAGGTTATGACTTACTAGATATATATAATTATTTATTGTGAAACTTAAAGCTTGTTACACGTAGACAAAAATCTAAGTGTTTTACAATGCGATTTCTTTTCTTATTAATCCAACTCATTGAGACTAATACAATGTTCATCATCTAGCACTGAAAGATAAGGATTCTTTTAAACTCAAGATGCACATGAAACCTATTATTTTACTGTATCATTGTTATTATTTAAAGCTTAATTATAGCAAATCTTGCTGGCAGCATTTTATTACAGGCACAGTTTTTCAGGAGTTTATGACTCAATGGTTTGAATTCACATAAGAACAGAGAAGCACACAAAATTGCCAACCTGTATTTAATTTGTTTTCTAAAAAAGAGAAATAAATGGGCAAGTTATTTTAAACACAAATTATACAGAAAATAAATAAGTTTATAAATTAATTCACGTTTTCCCAAGATCCATATTTTATAGTCACAGAAAATGAAAAGTTAATTTTAAAATATGTATTTTTTGCATTTAAATCTAGCCTTCAATTGCTGTTCTATTTAACTGTATTTTAAATCATTGTAATTACTATGATTATTAATAGTAATTCTAAAAATACTATTTTGCACAATATTATACCCCTAACATATGTTTAAAAGGACATTAGGTAGACACTAGTAGAATCATTGTTTATCAGAAATACTTGAGATCTGTAAAATAGTGAAAACCTGAAAGTGCCTTGTAATTTTGTAAATCAAAAAACTGGTTAAATATACTGAGAGAGTTGCATATAAATTGTTTTTAAAAGTCATATTTTCTGCTATGTGAAAAAAGCCTCATTTATTGATATAATATTTTCTTTTTACTGTGATTTAAAAATGTGGCAGAATAATTAGGAAAAATGTAGACCCTCATTATTATGAAATAGAATGTAGCATAATACACATGACTAGGATGCCTTACAGAGGATAATCATTGTTGATGGTATTAGAGTCATTCATTCAGTCTCACTCACAAAACGATGTCACTAAGATGGCATTGCAGTATAGTCTATGAAAACACTTACAAATAAATACTTCTTTTTTAAAGGCAAAACTCTTTGAAAATGTTAGTAAAATTGATAAATCTTTAGGCAGTCTGACCAAAACAAACAAAAAAAGTGAGGGAGAGAAGACATAAATTACAAATATGAGTAATAAAACAGGGGTATATTACTATGGACAATGCAGACTCCAAAAGGTTAGTAAGGGAGTAATAACTAAATCTAAATTGAGCAATTTAGATAAAATGGACAAATTCCTTGAAAAGTACAAACTAACAAATCATCCAATATAAAATAGATAATTTTATGGCCCTATAACTGTTAAGACATTGAAATCATAATTTAAAAAATTTCTCAAAAAGAAATCTCCTGGCCTTCCCTGATGGCAAGGTGGTTAAGAATCTGCCTGCCAATGAAGGGGACACAGGTTCGATACCTGCTCCAGGAAGATCCCACATGCCACATGCCGTGGAGCAACTAAGCCCTTGAGCCACAACTACTGAGCCAGCACTCTAGAGCCCATGAGCCACAACTATTGAGCCCATGTGCCACAACTACTGAAGCCTGCATGCTCTAGAGCCCCTGCTCCACAACAAGAGAAGCCACTGCAATGAAAAGCCTGCACACCACAAGGAAGAGTAGCCCCTGCTCACTGCAACTAGAGAAAGCTTGCACACATCAATGAAGACCCAACACAGCCAGTAAATAAATATATGAATTTAAAAAATAATCTCCTGACCCTGGTGATTCACTGGAGAATTCAAGCAAACACTTCAAAAGGAATTAACAACCAATTCTATACTGTTTTCTCCAGAAAAGAAAAAAGAAAAAAAATGCCTACTAATTTTGTAAGTCCAGACAGTCAATGCAAAACACACACACACACACACCCCAAAAAATCCCCAAATCTATAGGCCGACATCCTTCATAAATATAGACACAAAATTCTATACAAAATATTAACAAATAGAATTCAGCAATACACAGAATTAACTATACACCGTGACCAAATGGGGTTTATTCCAGGGTTACCAGGCTAATTAATATATTTGAGAAGCAAATTTATTAACTGTCAATTTAATCCACTAAATTATCAGGCTGAGGAAGAAAAATCATATGATCAGTTTCATTAATATGGAAAAAGCTGTTCACAAAATTCAACACCCATTCATGATAAAAAATTAAATTCCAGAAAACAAGGATAGAGGTGATAAAGAATATCTACAAAAAACCTATGAGATGACTGAATGCTTTCCTCCTAAAAGAGGAAACAAGGCAAGGATGCTCACTTTTACCACTCTTATTTGATGTAGTATTGGTGCTTCTAGCCTGGGAAACAAGGCAAGAAAAAAAAGGGAACAAAAATTATGCAGTTTGGAAAGGAAGAAATAATTTTTTTTTGGTAGATGTCAGAATTATCTAGGCAGAAAATCCCAAGAAATTTACAGAAAACTTTAAAGGTAATTAGTGAGTTCAGCAAGGGCACAGGATACAGGATCAGCATACAAAAATCAATTGTATTTCTATATACTAGCAGTGAACACATAGACACCAAAATCAACAATATAGTGGCATTCATGATTGCTCAAAACATGAAATGCTTAGGTGTAAATCTTAAAAAATATATATTTATACAGGATGTCTCTGCTGAAAACTACAAAACATTGATTAAAGGAATCAAAGATCTAAATTAATGAGAGGTGAACATTGCTTATGGATTGGAAGACTCAACACAGTAAAAATGTCAATTCTCACATTCAGGACTAACAAAATTCTTATCAAAATCCCAGCAAGATATTTTGTAAATATAAATAATATTATTCTAAAAGAATATATGGAAAGGTAAAGGAACTAAATGCTGAAATAATTTGAAAAAAAGAAGAGTAAAGTGGGATAAATCAATCTATCCAACTTCTAGATTTACGTAGGTAGAGTAATCAAGCCTGTGTGGTATTAGTGGATATATAGATACATAACTCAATAAATTATATTATATTCTAATAGTATAGAAAACCCACAAATGAATCTGCAGAAGTGCGGCCTCCTGATATTGTTGATAAATATGCAAAAGCACTTCAACATAGGAAGAATAGACTTTTCAACAAAGTGTTGGAACAATCATAGCCATAGGCAAATAAATAAATAAATAAAATGAAAATCTTGCCTTATCATGCTTTATTCAAAAATTAACTCAAAGTGGGTTATAGATTTAAATATAAAATGCAAAGCAACAAAACTTTAAAAGTTAAAATAATAGAAAAGCTTGAGGATCTAGGGCTTGGTTAAGAGTCTTAAACATGACACCAGAAGCACAATAAATAAAGTAAAGTAATTGACAAGTGGGACTTCATCAAATCAAAGTTTTACTCTCTGAAAAACCCTAAGAAGATTAAGAGACAAGATATCAAGTGGGAGAAAATATTTGCAAACCACAATGGTGACCATAGGAATCAAATCTAGAGTATGTAAAGAATTCTCTAAGCTCAAGAGTACAAAAATCAAACAAGTCCAAATAGAAAATGGGCAAAAGATGTAAAGAGACATTTCACAGAAAAGTATATGCAGAAGGCTAATAAGCACATGATAATTTTCCAAGATCATTAACTTAAAAGAAATGCAAATTAAGGCAATGACAAGCTATCACCGCATACTTATTAGAACAGCTAAAATTTTAAATAAAACAAAACAATGACAATATTAAATGGTACTGAGAATTCAGATAAACTACATCTCATACATTGCTGGTGAGATGAAAGTAAAATGATACAGACAAGCTGGAAAACATTTTGGCAATTTTTTAAAAAGCTAAGCATGTATTTACCATATAACCCAACAACTTGTCTTCTAGGTTTTTATCCCAGAGAAATGAAAACATATGTCCACACAGATACTCGTACATGATTGTTTATAGCAGTTTTGTTTGCAAAACCCAAAAAGTAGAAAGATCAAAATATCTCTCAATAAGTGAAAAGTTAAAAATAATTGCCCTACACCCGTACCATGGAATACTAATAAGAAATAACAAGTAATTATCTGTTGATACATGCAACAACTTGGGTGGATCTTAAGTGTACTATACTGAGTGGAAAAAGCCAGTCTCAAAAGTTACCAGTTTTATCATTTTATTTATATAACATTCTGGAACTGACAGAATTGTAGAGTTGAAAAATACATTAGGGCTTGCCAGCTATTAGGAATGGTTAGCTGGGTGTAAGTTTGATTATAAAAGAACATCATGAGGGCGATTTTTGTGCCGTGTAATAGTCCTGTATCTATAGTCTGATGCTGATTATGCAAATCTACACCTGTGGCCATGACATAGAATTATGCACACACATTCTACCAATGTCCAATTTCTTATTCAGATA
Source organism: Hippopotamus amphibius kiboko (assembly GCF_030028045.1). Classification (NCBI taxonomy): domain Eukaryota; kingdom Metazoa; phylum Chordata; class Mammalia; order Artiodactyla; family Hippopotamidae; genus Hippopotamus; species Hippopotamus amphibius. The sequence goes on along the minus strand of NC_080189.1, from coordinate 31,669,105 downwards.
CTGTATTATAATTAGTAAGATGTACCCATTGGGGGAAACTGGGTGAGGAGCACAAGAGTCTTCTCTGTATTATCTTTGCAACTTCCTTTGAATATATAAGTATTTCCAAATTAAAAGTTAAAGAGCAAACAATAAAATTTAATACAGGAAGAAAAACAAATAAACCTGCAAAATGCTACACAACTGGAAATGTAACTGCAGTGCTCTTTCAGAAAAATTCCAGAGGTTTACAGCAGTTGAATAATTAAATGAGTTATTGGGTTCAAGAACTTTAAAAGGATTATTTTCCAAGCATTTGCTTTGGAATTTTATATAATTATTGAGCATTATTTCATATTCTATTATTTAAAAAGTATCAGTTCACCCTTAATTATAATAATCACAATTGAAAATACAGTAGTATTTTTAAATTTATTACCGAAATACAATTTTTATAAATTTAAGCACATCATAATCAAAATTAAGTACATGCATTTTCCAAAGGAAACTCACATTTCTGACAATTTAATCAATATTTGAAAATTCAACATTTATTTAAAATCAAAATAATCAATAAACCAAAATCAGAAGAACATATCTATAAATATATTAACTCAAGGATTAAAAGTCATAACACGCTCAAGACAACACAGATGTTGCACTAAAATGCAACATCCATCATAAAAAGTGGAGGGATTCCTAGATAGGAGCTTTGCAACAGTGCCAGGTGATGTGTGACAGCTGATTTTAGCAGAACACTGAATAAAATCTTTATTTAAATTTAACTATGTTCTATTTTTTTAGGAAATGATTGTCAAATGTCTGTAGTGCCAGTAAGTCTCTTAGTAGATTAATAGTAAGTAATTCTTTCCCTTACTAAAAGGAAACATCTGTGGGATTTCATGCCACTGATTGTGACAACTGAGGCAATAATTTACTTTCTTGCATCAGGTCTCAGCTCTTTTGAGATACATTCTTCTGGCCTCTCTCAAGGGCAACCTATCTTAGGATCCTTCCCATGTGGTGGGCTTTTGTATCCTACTTTGGAGGTGACAGAGTGAAAACCAGTCAGAGGGCTTGTGTTTCATCAAGAAGGATTGAGGGGTTGTCGCATGGAAGAAAGGATGTGCCTTCATTTCACACCCCCTGGTTCTTTTAGTCTTTTAACACTGATCCAGGAAATACAATGTGTATGAAAAATAATAATAATGTTAGTAATAATAATAATAACAACATAAAGTAGAGCTCTTACCATGTACCAGCACTGGAGTAAATACCTTATATGTAAGAACTAATTTAATCTTCACAACATTCCTATGAAGAAATAATAATTACTGTTACTTTTTAATTTTATAAGTGAGGAAACTAAGGGACAGAGGTATTAACTCATGACTATATTCATAATTATACATTTTAAATAATAACATTTTCTAGGTGGTAAGGAGTTATACATTTGTTCTTTGTTTCTTCTCCAGGATTTATATCAATGGGGCAGAGTGTTTTGTTCAACTTTGGTAATTTGAAGTGCCTTCTCCAAAGTACATATTTTTCTCAGAGATCTCAGCCATGTCAGATATTGTATTCGCAGGTCCAATATTCTTTCCCCTACCACCACTGTTTAAATGGGTGGACCACATGATGCATCTTTTGGATATATCATCAATAAAATACAAACAAAATTGATATATGACTCATTTGGGCCAAGAAAAACAATTTTATTTTCTTCACACTCTTATCCTCTGTCTGCTGTGTACAGAAGACTCAGGCCCACAAAGATGGTGGAGCCACAGAATGGAAGAAGTTGATCTGATCTTTAATATGTCTGTTTAGTTTTGGTGATGTAATATTGACTTCTCTTGCTTTGTGATATATAGTGATGAGCTCTTTGTTATCTGAATTTTATGGGGGTTGAATATATATTTTAAAGAGGATTTATAGGTCCCCACTGCAATCCTGGGGGTACTATCAAACTGTGACCCCAAATTCAAATTATCCTGGATTTTTTCAGATTCTCAGACACCAGTTCCAGGGTGAAGTCTTATTTATAATTTTGAATTCTTAGTGAAGGATGTTTTTTTCCCCTCAACCTCAAGGTTTATAACATCAAGTATAATTATGATCTCATTGTGTGGAATGGAATTTTTTCTTGTTCAGACTTTCATTGAAACTTTTGACAGTGATGGGTTTATGTGTTATGTATGGCTCTCCATACTGGCTTTCTGTCTTTTACAGGCCCCAGACCAAGGTTATGCCTCTTGCATGTCCATTAATGTTAGAAATTATGCTTATCACTCTGTATTTTAGGATTCTGCTATGTCATTTACTTTCCTGCATGGTTAGTTAATATTTAAAACATAGTTTTATAATGCATATGGTGTATTATATATGTAATATATAATACACAATAAAGCATTATCATATATACTTTATGCTGTTGTATAAATAACAAAGTATTGTCTGTTCTTTATTTTTTACATTCTTTTTTTTTTACATTGAATTATTTTTTGCCATCTAAAATATCAGAGGTTTACAGCAGTTGAATAATTAAATGAGTTATATCCATTGTTATATCACAGAATGTTGTAGTAATAAGTCATTTATTCAACATTCAATCATCAAGTATTTATTATATTTCTGTGGCAGGCTGTGACTTTGGGGTGATTTTCTATCTTAAATCTAACAATTCATCTATGATGCCTTCATAAAAACTTATGTAAATTTCTAAAACTATCTTGAATATAAAAGTCCCAAATGAAGTCCAGTTGAAATTGTATATGGTCTGGTAAAAGTTTGATTACATGTGTAGTCTGAGCATTTCCTCTAGTTGATGATTTCCTTTCTTAGTGCCTCTTGACTATTGCCTCATTTTATATCACTTTCTTCCTAAGAATTAGAGTGTAAGCCTAAACTTATTCTCAAAAATAAGGAGGGAACATTCATTCTAGTTACTATTGCTCCCTGAGACCAATTTATTCTTTGTTTTCTAGCATCCAGTAGAAATTTAAGTCTATTTTCAAAAATGAATCTATCCTTGTGCCTGATCTGTGTGCATACTATCAAACTTTTGTTCAGAAATAACTACTAAAAATCTGACTTTGTGAAGAGCTAATAATTTCAGATAATTGTGAACTTTATCTTCTGGCTATATGTGAATAAATATTCTATTTTAAAAAATTAAGTATGTAGTTAATAATTTAATGTGTTAAGCACATATGTCAGAATTAAAGCTTTCAAATATATGCATGTTTAAAATATCAGATGATAAAATTATAATAAATGAACTTATAGTTATTCATCAAAAGAAAAAAAGATGTAGAAAAGTCCTTTAAAATAACTACAACTTAATGTTAAACTTGGCTTTTTACCTAGGTTGAGAAAAAAAAAGCTTACCTTATAAATAGTTTTTAAATGCTCTGATAGATTATTTAGCATAAAGTACCTTTACTGTTAGTAATATTTTTTCATTTTATATATAAAGTGTTTATTTAAAAATCACATTTTATACTAATGTTCATAAGGAAATCTAAGAGACTAAATCAATAATGAAATATCAAGATTATATTTATTGAAATAATGCTGATGGTGATTTTAGGTACAATTTTGTTAATGGGAGAGTGATTCATTGTTAGTGTGATATTTAGACATATTGACATCATTAGGAATGGCTTACTGGATTCCCCAGAGCTTCTTAGTGTACTCTTTGACAGTTACTTGAAAGTAGCAACATCAATGTCTGCCAATTATTTTGGGAAATAGTACTAATGCATATCAAATTTGGTTAAAGGGAAAGAGGATTGGTACACATTTCTTTGTCTTTAAAATTCAAATTAGTGAAATCATACAAGAAAAAAATTATTTCTAAACAGGAGTAAATTGATATAATTACTTATAGTACATAACAAAAAAGACACATTAAAGAGAATTAATGCATTATACTTTTCACTGAATACATCAAATAACCATAATAGGTAAAAATATAGCATATCATGTTCTGCTGGTATGGAGCTGGATTAGATCATCAACCAAAAATTTGATGGGCTTCTCTGAGTGATTCTGAAATTTCATCAGATAATTAGCAATACATTAAAAACAAAATCCACAATTACCAATAATTATATTTAGCCTATGTTATCATTTACCAGTTCAATCCCTGTCCCTTTCCTTCCTCTTTTAAAAAAAAAAAATAATTGACATACAATATTATGTTTTAGGGGCACAACATAGTGATTTGATATTTATATACATTATGATTGGTTACCATGATAAATGTAGTAACAATCTGTCACCATACAAAGTTGTTGCAATATTATTGACTATATTCACTATGTTGTACATTATATCCCTGTTATATATTTATTTTATAGCTGAAAGTTATTTTATAACTGATCCCTCTTAATCCCTTCACCTATTACATCTAACTTCCTACACTCCTGCCCTCTGGCAACCACCATTTTACTCTGTATCTGTATCTGGGAGTCTATTTCTGTTTTTCTTGTTATGTTGTTTTGTTTTGCTTTTTAGATTTCATATATATGTGAAATTATACAGCATTTGGCTTTTTTATCTGACTTATTTTATTTAGCATAATATCATCTAGGTGACTAATGTCACAAATGGTGAGATTTCATTCTTTTTTATGGCTGAGTAATATTCTATATATGTTAATATCTTATATCTACTTTATCCATTCATCCATTAATGGGCAGTTATGTTTCATCCACATCTTGGCCCTTGTAAATAATGCTGCAATGAACATAGTGTTTCCTTTAGTGTTTTAAAATTAATTTTTTTTCAGGTAAATAACCAGAAGTATAACTGCTGGATTGTAAGGTAGTTCTATTTTTCATTTTTGAGGAACTTCCATACTGTTTTCCATACTGGCTGTACCAATTTACATTCCCCTAACAGTGCAGAACTGCTCCCTTTTCTCCACATTCTCACCAACGCTTGTTATTTCTTGTCTTTTAATAATAGCTATTCTGATAGGTATGAAGTGATATCTCATCATGGTTTTAGTTTGCATTTCCTTGATGATTATAGATGTTGAGCATCTTTTCATGTATCTGTTGGACATCTATATGTCTTCCTTGTAGAAATGTCTCTCAGGTCCTCTGCCCATTGTTAAATCAGACTGTTTTTTTGATATTGAGATGTGTGAGTTCTTCATATGTTTAGGATGTTTAGGATATTAACATCTTACCAGATACATCATTTGGGAATATCTTCTCCCATTCAGTAGGTTGCCTTTTTGTTTTGTTGATGGTTTTCTTTGCTGGGAAAAGCTTTTTTATTTTGATGCAGTCCCATTTGTTTATTTTTACTCTTGTTGCCCTTGCCTGAGGAGATGTATTCAAAAAACATTGCTAAGACTGATGTTAGAGAGCATACTGCCTACGTTTGCTTATAGGAATAAAGGAGTTTTATGGTTTCAAGTATTACATGTAGGTCTTTAATCCATTTTGAATTTATTTTTGTATATAGTGTAGTAAAGTGGCCCAGTTTTGTTCTTTTGTGTGTAGCTGTCCAGTTTTCCCAGCACCATTTATTGAGGAGACTGTCCTTTCCCCATCATATCTTCTTGGCTACTTTGTTGTAGACTAATTGACCATGTGTTTGTTTCTGGGATCTCTGTTCTGTTCCATTGATCTATATGTGTGTTTTTGTGCCAGTATCATACAGTTTTGATTACTATATCTCTGCCATATAATTTGAAACCAAGTAATGTGATATCTCTAGCTTTGTTATTTTTTCATAAGATTGCTTTGGCTGTTGGGGAACTTGCAGTTCCAAACAAATTTTAGGATTATTTGTTCCAGTTTTGTAAAAAACAACAACAACAAAAAGTCATTGGTATTTTGATAGGGATTTCATTGATTCTGAAGATTGCCTTGGGTAGTATGGACATTTTAACAATACTGATTCTTTCAATCCATAAACACAGTATATCTTTCCATTTATTTGTGTCATCTCAATTTCTCTTATCCATGTCTCATAGTTTTCAGAGCACAGATCTTTCACCTCCTTGGTTAAATTTATTCCTAAGTATTTTACTCTTTTTGATGCAATTATAAATTAGATTTTTTTCTTAAGGACTTAATTGTCTTTCCTTTTTAGATATTCTCCTCTTTCTGTTAGTCCCTAGAGAATAGTTTATCTTATATTAAATGATAAAGGTGACTGTTAAATATATACTTCTTGCATCAAAATGATAAAAGGAATGGTATGATTTTAGCTAAAGGAGTAAAAATTCAACCAGAAAACAATTAACAATATTCAGATATTTTACAATAAGCAGTGCCTAAATGTTATTACTTATAAAGGTTAAATTATGTGATTGCTATGATTGCATCTAATAAACAATTAATGGAACACAATCTCCAGTCTGTTATTCTGAATGTAAAAAAATACCCTTCTATAATTTTGAGTTTATGTATAGTCACAATTAATTTTTGAAGGGAAAACAATGCAAGTAGGATTATACTAATGATTTCTTTTTGCATAAACATTCTGTATGTTTGTAATTAGTTTCATTGACAGTAAGGAAAAATTTGAGCCTATCTCCAGTGCATATACTTCAAGTAAGTATATTGGATCAAATAGGAATATACATTTATTAGTTTCAAAATTACCAGATTATTTTATCTGTCATTTCCTTCTCAGCTCTACTGAAGCCAGATCATTAAAGAATAACACTATGGTCACAAAAATTAAAAACAAACAAAGTAAAAGCAAAGAGTTGGAGTGTGGAGGCTTTCTGGAAAGGTTAGTAGAACCAACAGCCCAAATTAACAGTTATTCAACACAAATATAACATCAGGTTGTGCAAAAAAAAAGGATGTGTGTAAATACTCAGTTCATACAATGTGTACTCATTGTGGCAGGTAAGACCAATTCATTTGCCAGAGTCTCTGCTCATGCCCTTCTCTCTGGGCATCCTTCTGCTGCCAATCAAAGTGTGACAACATCCTAGTCACTAGGAATGATAAGCTGGTTTTCCACTGGGATCAATGATAAATTTCCTTTGTCAATTTTCTCTAGTACAATAACATATTAAGTAAATGTTGCTTTGGCTTTACAAAACCAAAGTCCTCAGAAATGTTCTTCCAAAATAGCACAGGAAATGGACTAGCAGTTATAGAATGTCCTCCTTAGTATTTTTTGTTTGTTTGGTTTTGCTTTGTTTTGCTTTTAAAATCACATGTATTACCTAAGGGTTCCTACTACAGAAAAAACCAACCATATAACAAACTGTTTAGAAAAAAGGTAGATTTTCAAGAAATGCTAGTAAGAATTATTTAGTCTTAGAAAAGGGATATTTTCCAAAACCATTTATCTGAATGCCTTCAGCACTCCTCTGATTCAAATTTCCTTCAAAATCACTCAAATATTAAAATTCTCTTCAAAATCTTCTGAAGCTATCTTCTAAGTCATTATGCATTTACCTGGAGCTTAATTATAGTAAAATATCTATAACCATAAAAGTATAGTCTTTGTAGAAAGGTGTACCTCATTGAGCGCTTTTCATTTTCATTTGTACAGAATGATTAGAGGCCACTATGTTCTTATTGGTGTAAAAGTAGCTAATTTTTTTAATAATTAGGGACTTATAAGCAGGTATAAAATCATATGAAAAATAATTCTGATTTTCACAGGCTATTCATAGTGTCTTGTAATATTATGAATAACTAGTGTTAACACCACTTAACATTTCTACTAAGGGTTAATTAAAATAAAATCTTACTGTTAGAGTTTCCCTTTTATTTTTATTAGATTTAGAGTTAATGACCATTCTCTAAAAGTTTAAAAATAAGATTCTGTTACAATATAAAAAAATAAGCCTTTGCAGTTTTGATGTGTTTAAGATGATATATTTTAGAAAACAGACACTCACACTGTGAAATTAATTGCAGTGCCAGCCATAGAACAGAAGATGTTTTATGAAGGTATATCAGTATCAATATGAATGCAATGTACTGTTCACAACATATCTCAGGAGTCCACAGGTGGCCACAAGAATTAAGCTAATCTCCAACTAGTCTCACAAAGCTTACTGAAATTAGCAGGAAAAGTATTTATCTACTCAATCAATTCATATTTAGTTAAAACCATACAATTTCCCACTATAATTTTCATTTCAGAAAGTATTTATTTAGTATCCACTTTTCTCACTTAATATTAATGGTATAAACTATTCTCCAGGGAATAAAAAAGAAAAATGGTGATTCTAAAGGGAAAGACATTTAAATCCTTGCTTTTAAAATATGGGTCATGTCAGATGAAAAGTGTTCTTAAGAGGGGCTTGGGAACAACTATTCTTCTTATAGAAAGTAAGTTTAAATCAGTATTATAGAATATAGCCCTATATAACAGAAAATACTCAGATGAATGTTTTTGAACATTAAGACATAATGATTTAAGTTTATGAATCAGTGGCTAGAAACACACAGAGACCACACACTCACTCTATCTGCTCCAGTCATTAGGAGGGGAGCCTGCTACCTGTGCTCCATCTGCTGGGATACCTTCCTATCAAGATCTTTGTAGAATTCTGGGTAGTGGCTTTGAGCTAAAAATAATTCAAGATTTAGATTCTCCAGAGACCAACTTGCTCACTCACTGTGCCAGGATTTGAGAAGTTTAGAATCACTTGTGCTGACAGGCTCTTGATTTGCTCTTTTCAGGTCTGGGGTTTGTTGCCTTAAGTGCTGTCAGATTGTTAATAGTCTTTTTTAAATCCTCCAGGGAACAGTGTGTAATTCTTTGGTATGTAAGGGTCCTTCCCATGAATAAGGGTGATACTGTAGGAAGTTTATAATCTAGAGTTGGTTAAGGATAAAGTGGTTGGCATTATTTTCTATTCTATTAAAAACTATGATACTTGAAGTCTCTAAGATGGGATTCCTTGTTTTGATAGAGTACTTAGTTTTTCTAGCATTTTTTTATTACCAGATAGTGCTCAGAATTATTTTCATAAGCTGAGATATAAAGTAAAAATAAACATGAACTCAAGGGTTCATATGCTAGGCAATCAGAAGTTTGCAACAATCATAGGCTTCAGAGATATTTCTTGGGGAGGGAGCAGGGGTTCATCTACCACTTTTGACAAAGGCCCAAGTCACAATTTTGTGACAGTACATTACTTGAGAGTCATGTTTGGATAGGTGAGAAAAAATGAAAGGGATAACTTCAAATAGTAGTTTGTGATGCTGGTTATACAGTTATTGATTTTTACCAGTTAAGAGCTTGGGGTCTGAGTTCAGATAGACCAAAGTTCAAATCCTGGCTCCGATAATGAACAGGCCATGTGGCACTTGATCATGTTACTTAACTGCTTTAAGATTCATTTATTAATCTATAAATATATGATAATAAAGATAAAACCTCATAGTAGTATTTTGAAATTTAAATTGCCCAGTGCATGTGAAGTTTTAGCATAGTATGTAACACGCTTTTTCTTGAATTTATCTGCTGTATTATTTTTATCATTACCATCCTCACCATCATTATTATTGTTAATGCTTGTTCATCTTTTTCCCCACTGTAAAATCACACTTAGTAACTTATCTAGATAAGTTTCTCTATATTTGCTATGTTGAATAAAATATCAATATTGATTCAATTTTGTATTACTTTAGGGTCAAGGTACCCCTTCTCCCTGTCTAATATTTAGCACATCATTAAATACACAGTTTTTAAGGGACTGATGTACAGGTCTGACATAATGACACCATGTGTGCTGGGCCTGATACCCTTGGATAAAAACTACATTCACAAGAAAATTTACAGATCAATGTCAATAACCCACATAACATAAAGAATATGTAAAATTCTCACTATTTCCCATAGGATTTTAATTTAACTGGAAAAGCTAGCATTTCTTTTTTTTATAAAGAGGGTAGCAAAAGTGTATGATCTTAGCATTCATTTTGATGCAATGATATTTGGAAAAGGAAAAGAAATCCATCATATTTGGAGGAAGATGAGGTTTCTTTTTTGAATATAAAATAGGGGCTCATTGTGACCATAGAGCAGAATGCCTAATGCACCAAAATCATTTTATGGTACTGTATGGAAAGTGAAGTAACTATTTCCATCTCTGTGACTTATTAGATATGGGTATTGAATAAAATTCTTAATTTCCCAGAGCTTTAGTATTTTTATCTATAAGATAATCATATCTGACCTTCCTAGCTCACTAGGATCAAATGACAAACTGTCAAAAATCAAATGAGATCAACATTTAAAAGTACATAAAGTACTACAGCTAATAGGTACAGTAATCATAACAGACATGATATTATTTTAACAGTTTAACAACTCAGGGTTTTAATAGAAATATATATACTCTATATATATTCTCTTCCATAGGTGCCCATTAACTTCTGTGTTTATTCATTTGTTTTCCCAATGCCTTTTTGTACACAGGGGTATTTAGTTTTCCTATCTATATTTCCGTCATCTCCATAAGTACAAGAATGGCCATAGAGAGGAGTCTGATTCTCACATATTGCTGTCTTTCCACTCAGGCTTCTGCTGAAATAAACAATCCCTGGTGGCCTTTAGCATTCATATCTTCTTCTAGCTTATATTGTGATAACCCTGAGTCCTAGTAATATCTTACCATCCATATTTTCCTTCCCTCAAACCCAAAGCTTATATTTATTCTCTTGTTATCTCTCAGTAACTTCTCCTCCCACTCTAGAGAGCTTACCTTTGGCTCTTGTTCTCATGTGAGGAGCTTAAAATTCTGAGAGGCTGCCTTCAGGCATTTACCAAGATAACTTACTCAGTGATTGATTGCCAAAAAGGGTTTCACTTCCCTAGTCCACCCCATTTGAATCCTTTGAGGAGTCTGAGGTTTCCTAAACTTTCTAGTTAAGGAAGAAACTAGAATCACTTTTAAAATAACCATGCTAATAAGGACACCCCCATTTAATTCCTGTCCTAATTTCCAGCTATCCTACAATCCAACTGACTTTTGCTTTTAAACCAGAAAAACTCTCTCTTAAAATACATGTGATTTCCCCCAACCCCGAAGGGTGCACATTAAATTCTAAGTTCTCTTTGTTCAAATATCAGATTTTACTTTATCAAAGCCAGGTTTTAAAATTGAAAGAAAAATGACCCTTAATCTTTTCTCTCTCCCCAGGTCTCTGTATATCATCCCATATTTGCTTTCAAAATTTCATTCTATATTAAGATTCAAAACATCTGGTTAAGAGATCAATTGACTTCTTTGTACCTTCTTAGTTTTTTCATATCCTCTTTCCTAACGTGGATGAATATATACCCTTGAATTGATGAATGTCATTGATTCTTAAGAGGATACAAGGGCCATGTATTGGTTTGCTAGGGCTACCATAACAAAGTACCAAGAATTGGGTGACTTAAATAACAGAAATGTGTTGTCTCAAAGTTATGGAGGGTAGAAGTCCAAGATCAATGTGTTGGAGGTGTTGGTTCCTTCTAAGGGATGTAAAGGACATCCATGCCATGACTCACTCCTAGTTACTGGTGATTTGCTGGCCATCTTTGGCACTCCTAGGTGCATCACCCCAATCCCTGCCTTAAGGTTTACATGGCATTCTCCTTATGTATGTGGCCATGTCCAAATCTCTTCTTTGTATGAGTACACCAGTCATGTTGGATTAGTGGCCCACCCTACTCCAGTATGACCTCATCTTAACGGATTACATCTGCAATGACCCTATTTCCAAATAAGGACACATAATGACATATTGAAAGTTAGGGCTTTAACATGAAATTTTAGGGGATAAAGTTCTCATAATAGGCCACAGGGATAGAAACTCTCTTAGTTAATACATCTGCATTCTGTCCTGCCATGAATTATCCTTAACAGTTACTCACTATACCTTTTCCTTACCAATGTATGCTCTGTAATTCTGTAATTCTTTGCAATCTAATTTATAGCAAAAATTCTGGTTCTTACCCCTTGTGTCCTCTTTATACATCAAGGGGAAAGGGTGCTCATATGAATCTCTTACCCACATGTATCTGTATTGGTTCTGTGAGGAAGAAAGGCCATAATAAAAATGAAAGCAATAAAGAACATATGATTTCTGTTTCCACACATCAGATAAAAATTAGCTTTTGACTTCTGACTATTGAAATTTTCCTTTTTATATTCCTAGTATTTATTATGTAACAAACAGTAGCAACTTTTGGAAAAATAGCATATTCCTACACAAATTACCCTGCTTCTTCCTCATGATGTAAATACATCTAAACAAATTATATGTAGTTTCAAGACTAAAAAGTTTTTTAAGACTATAGCCACCCACAAAGTTAAGGCGATATCTCATGGTTTAATTAGCATTTCCCTGATGATTAGTGATGTTGAGCACTTTTTATATACCTGTTGGCCATTTGTATGTCTTCTTTGGAAATATATATATTCAGGGCCACTGTCCATTTTTCAGTTGGGTTAATTGGGCTTTTTGTTTGTTTGTGTTTTGTGTCTTTTGTGGGTTTTTCTTTTTCTTTTTTTTTTTTTTTTGCTATTGCGTTATATGAGTTCCTAGTATAATTTGAACATTAAGCCCTTATGAGTTATATGGTTTACAGATATTTTCTCCCATTTTGTAGGTTGCCTTTCATTTTTTTATTGTTTCCTTTGCCTTGCATATTATTCAGTCATTAAAAAAAGGAAACCGTCATTTGCAACAACATGGATGAAACAGGAGTTCATGATACTAAGTGAAATAAGCCTGTCAAAGAAAGACAAATATGTTATGATCTCACTTATATGTGGAATCTAAAAATGTCAAACTCAGAGCCAGAGAGTAAACGGTAATTACCAGGGGCTGTGGGATGGGGAAAATGGGGAGATGTTGGTCAAAGGGTACAAAATTTCAGTAATAAGATGAATGAGTTCTGGGGATATAATGTCTAATATGCTGACTATAGTTAATAATATTCTACTGTATACTTGAAATTTGCTAAGAGAATAGCTTTTAAGTGATCTCACCACATTAAAAAAAAGTGAGCATGTGCAGTGAGGAATGTGTTAATTAGCTTGATTGTGGCAATCATTTTACAACATATACATATATCAAATGTCAAATCATCATGTTGTATACCTTAAATATATACAATTTTTATTTATCAACTATTCCCTAGTAAAGCTGGAAAAATAATGAAAAAATAATAAAGAGTGAATTTAAAAAGTTAAAATAGGCGTGAACTCTGCTTTTCCTTTTAGCAATGTGTCTAAGTGTTATTCTTCTTTAACCCATGATCTCATCATTAAAAAATAAAATTCTCATGCTCCTTCTGTATACTCTATTACCAAAAAACAGTAGATCTGTGTTTTTCATTTACCAAATATAAAAGTATTTTTATAAAGCTGTGTAATTTTTCAAGCTACATACACTATACATATGGAATGTAAGGAGCATGTACTAGCCTCACCTCTCTCTGCCAACAATGGAGACTAATTTATAATGAATACGCTGGAAAAACAAAAGTTGTATACTTATAAAAATCACTCCATCTAGTATTTCTGAGGAGGCACTGTAAGGTCAAAATATATTTTTAAATATTTCTGATTTTTCTCATTATTTTAACATGAATGAGAGCTTATATGCATGTAGGATTCTAGGGTCATGGCAATTCTCCCAAGAATTATTATGATAACTCTCAATTATTTTCTTAGTATTTTGAGGGAATAAATATGTGCCTAGCTTGATTTTTATTTTGTCGAAAGTAACCTAATTTTACTTACATGTATGGAACTTATTCTGGAAAAAGGTCAACTGGTAAGGAAAAAATTATAAAGATATTTGTTGCAGCTGTCAAGAAATAATGTTCCATAAATATTTTCAAGTTACCTCACATTCAGGGCTTACTGAGAAAAGGTTGCTGACAACATATGTAAAGGATGATTGAAGGAAAAATGAGCCTTGAAAGTTAAATATAGAGACCTTCTGAGAGATTTATAGGCAGTCTCCCCTGGAGCCATTTGTTTACATTCCAGGGGTTGTAAACCTAGAGACCTTCTTCCTCTCCAGAGTATTTATTTATATTCCAGAGCAGACATCAATTTCTTTCCATCTCTAGAGAGGTAAATTTACCAGCCACCTACATAAGCTCCCAGTTTCATGGTTTTGGGGTTACTCTCTTGTGATACACAACCTGCATCTGCTTTCACCCCATTACCCTGTGGTGATTTGGAGCATGGGAACTGGCACAAGATATTCTGTGAGTAATTAGATGGCTATTCTCTGATCCCAGGGACTCCTGATTCCATGTGTGTGTGTGTGTGTGTGTGTGTGTGTGTGTGTGTGTGTGTGTCTGTGTAGTATAGTATAGTAATATATAATTGTGGAGGTAGGGGAACATCTCAAATTATTCTTTCATAGTTTCAGACTGGTTAACTTTAGTGGATACAAAATTTAAAGATATAAACCCTATAAAGTATGATCTAGATCTGTGGGAAACAGTCAAACTTGGTAGCTCTGGAATGTAATGTAGGGAAAGAAAAAGTTACCAAATAACAGAGTTTGATACAATTAATGTTAAATGTAATTTGTGATGGAATATTACTCAGCCATAAAAAGGAATGAAATTGAGTTATTTGTAGTGAGGTGGATGGACCTAGAGTCTGTCATACAGAGTGAAGTAAGCCAGAAAGAGAGAAACAAATACTGTATGCTAACTCATATGTATACAATCTAAAAAAAAAAAAAAATGGTACTGATAAACCAAGTGACAGGACAAGAATAAAGATGCAGATGTAGAGAATGGACTTGAGGACACAGTGTGGGGGGTGAAGGGGAAGCTGGGACTAAGTGAGAGAGTAGCATTGATATATATATACACAACCAAATGTAAAATAAATAGCTAGTGGGAAGCTGATGTACAACACAGGGAGATCAACTTGATGGTGGGTGATGGTTTAGAGGAGTGGGATAGGGAAGGTAGGAAGGAGTTGTGGGAGGGAGGGGATAGGAGGATATATATATAAATACAGCTGATTCACTTTGGTGTACAGCAGAAACTGGCACAACAGTGTAAAGCAATTATACTCCAATAAAGAGCTTACAAAAATAAATAAATGTAATTTGTGTTTGTAGTATAAATATGAGAATATTCAAATCTGCCCCACAAAACTAGAAAAACAAACAAACAGAACTGATGAAACACATAAGAAGTTAAGCAAATATAGAAAATAAGCTGGTGGCTTATGAGATATAAGCAATATCTCGTAAGTTGTATTAAGATATATAATGACTAAACAAGTCAACAAGCTAGTGAGATAAATAGAATTCATAAATATTTTAAATACAATTGCAAGTTAGTAACCTTTAAGACATATTAAAGATAAATAGAATAATTCAAACAAACAAGAGTGCTAGTTTTAAATAGAAATCAATGAAAAGATCACGTCATAAGCTATGCTTATGGCACCAATGAGGCTAATAGTTGTTAACTCTAAATTGACCACCTATTTGTGACTCCCATTATGTTCTCACTTGATCCCTCATGGACTCTGCCTAAGAGACAGCTAAAACAAATAATTGTTCAGTAGACTAGTTAGTGAGCTATAGCTGTGACCAGGACTACTTACCCTGATATCTCTTTGACTGGGTAAGTATATTTGTGTTGGCACCTTCATCCCTTTGGGCTCCTTCCTCAAACTTTAAATTTGGTCCCCATAAGACCACCATCCAATGGGAAGACTGACATGACAGAGGGAGATACAGACACATATGTTGTGTAACTCAGGATTCAGGTAGTTTGGTATTTCATCTTATTCCATTGCTTTCCCTCCACTTTTTGCTATATATATATTTTTAAGCTCTTTATTGGAATATAATTGCTTTACACTCTTGTACCAGCTTTTGAGGTACACTAAAGTGAATCAGCTGTATTTATACATATATCCCCATATCCCCTCCCTCCCATGACTCCCTCCCACCATCCTTGTCATGGCCCTCTAAGGCATCACCCATCATCTAGTTGATTTCCCTTTGTTATACAACAACTTCCCACTGGCTATCTATTTTACAGTTGGTAGTGTATATATGTCTATGCTACTCCCTCACTTCATTCCAGCTTCCCCTTCGCCCCCGGCCCCCCCAAACCTGTATCCTCCAGTCCATTCTCTGCATCTGCATCCTTATTCTTGCCCTGTCACTGAGTTCATCAGTACCATTTTCTTTTTTTTAGATTCCCTATATATGAGTTAGCATACAGTATTTGTTTTTCTCTTTCTTGTTTACTTCACTCTGTATGACAGACTCTAGGTCTATCCACCTCATTACATATAGCTCCATTTCATTCCTTTCTATGGCTGAGTAATATTCCATTGTATATATGTACCACATCTTATTTATCCATTCATCTGTTGATGGGCATTTCGGTTGCTTCCATGTTCTGGCTATTGTAAATAGTGCTGCAATGAACATTATAGTACATGTTTCTTTTTGGATTATGAGTATATGCCCAGTAGTGGGATGACTGGATCATATGGTAGTTCTATTTTTAGTTTTTTAAGGAACCTCCAAACTGTTTTCCATAGTGGCTGTACCAATTTACATTCCCACCAACAGTACAGGAGAGTTCCCTTTTCTCCACACCCTCTCCAACATTTATTGTTTCTAGATGTTTTGATGATGGCCATTCTGACCGGTGTGAGGTGATCCCTCATTGTGGCTTTGACTTGCATTTCTCTGATAATTAGTGATGTGGAGCATCTTTTCATGTTTGTTGGCCATCTGTATGTCTTCTTTAGAGAAATGTCTCTTTAGGTCTTCCGCCCATTTGTGGATTGGGTTATTTGCTTTTTTGCTATTAAGCTGTATGAGCTGCTTGTATATTTTGGAGGTTAATCCTTTGTCCATTGCTTCATTGGCAAGTATTTTCTCACATTCTGAGGGTTATTTTCTTGTCTTGTTTATGGTTTCTTTTGCTGTGCAAAAGCTTTTAAGTTTCATGAGGTCCCATTTGTTTATTCTTGATTTTATTTCCATGATTCTAGGAGGTGGGTCAAAAAAGATCTTGTTTTGATGTATGTCATAGAGTGTTCTGCCTATGTTTTCCTCTAGGAGTTTTATAGTGTCTGGCCTTCCATGTAGGTCTTTAATCCATTTGGAGTTTATTTTTGTGTATGGTGTTAGGAAGTGTTCTCATTTCATTCTTTTACGTGTAGCTGTCCAATTTTCCCAGCACCACTTATTGAAGAGTCTGTCTTTTTTCCATTGCATTTTCTTGCCTCCTTTGTCAAAGAGAAGGTGCCCATATGTGCTTGGGTTTACCTCTCAGTTCTCTATTCTGTTCCACTGATCTTCCTTTCTATTTTTGTGCCAGTACCATACTGTCTTGATCACTGTGGCCTTGTAATATAGTTTGAAGTCAGCAAACCTAATTCCACCAACTCCGTCTTCCTTCTCAAGATTTGCTATGTTTTTAATTGATATTGTATACCATGAGATTCAAGAATCTTAATTTGGCCTGAGAGCTGATCTATTCCATAACTCGAGAATAGCTTACATGAGAATGTGCTTTGATCTTTCCATTACATAATTTTTCATACATCATTAAAATATAAAATAATACTATGTATTATCTATTGGTCAGATTTTATTATGTAAGTAAGGGGTATGGAAGGACATACTAAATGCATTAAAATGGCTATCATGAGTAAAAGAGTAGCAGAATGGATGAGAATTCATATTTATAGAGAAACTTTATGTGTATTGTTCTTATTTCTAAGAAGGAGTATATATTACTTGAGTAATTGAAGGTTAATAAATACAGTCACAACACTGTTTTCTTTTTTTGGTGTGTACTGATCATTTCTAATAATCAAATTAGTAATTCTTAAATCAGGGATGTGTTTTTCTATTATATTTGACTTTGGCTTTCATTCCAGTATTACTAGTCTATTCTCCATGAAAGACCTCTCATTCTTGCTTTCACAGCCACAATGGTTTTCTTTTAGTTCTACATATCCACCATGCTCTTTTCAAGTTCCTGACCATTGTGGAAGTTTTTTCTTCTGTCTGGAACACTCTTCTCTTTGTTTATCATCCTAATACTAGTTCAGATACCACTTCATAAACTTTTACCTACCCTTAGTGTATACTCATAAGGTACTCTGGAATTTTCCTGTGATACACTTAATAACTGTGATTATTCTTTGCTTCTAGACCATGAGCTTCATAAGAGTAAGAATTATATATTAATTTGATCACCATTATATTGTATTACAATAATCAAATATATTGCATAAAAAGGATGATCAATAAATAAAGTAATGAAAGTGTCATGAGAGATCAAGAAAGATAAGGGTGGGAATGTGTATCCATTGAATTTAGAGACATGGAAGTAATTTGAGTCTTGAATAATTAAAGCTGTGCTGGACTTGTGAGGTAAATTCCAGAATCTAGTGCATTGAGAAAGTAGTACAGAGAATATTGGAATAGTAAGTGCAGAAATTGTATTTCAGAAGTTTGGTTTTAAAGGAAAGGACAAATATTAGGGAGTACCTGAAAGTAGAGTGGGAGAGCATATATAAATGCTATTCAGGATAATCTGATAATCTGATAACAGCAGGAGGGAAGAATTTAAAGCAGAAGTTCTCCAGTGAGGTTAAAGTGGGGATATATAGGGCAAAATGGGGATATACTGTCATGAAATTTGGAGAAATGTACTTAGATAATTGTGATAAGGCTTAAAGAAGAAAGGTGTGGATATTGTGATAGAACACTAAGGATATCTCCTTTAAGACAGGTAAAGAGATAGGGAGGTGGTAGCAGGTTAAATGTTTGAGGAATATAGTGAAGTTTTTACTGCTATTTGTAAATAGAGAGCTAGACAGTCTTTAAAAATAGCAGGACTAGCATATTTAGAGTATCATTAAGTTTGATGACCGTTACTTAAAGAAGTGGGGAAATATGCTTAATGGAAAATTTTCTCCAAAAGTATTCAACATATCAGGAAAGCCATGGAGATAGAGGAAGGTTGTGGGCTTTTGTCACTTTAATATAATAAAAAAGAAAAAGGATAAAATACCTTTAAGTTATTGAAAAGAGATATCATTCTACCTACTAGAATGACAGACATTAATTTCAAGCAGGAAGATAGTTGATGGAGAAAGACTAAATGTGTAAAATATATCTGTTATTTACTATCACATTATAATTAATCTTGATACAATCTAAGGAAAATCCCTTCATTTCTTCTTCAAAATTTTTTTTGTCTTGAATCATTATTCTTAACATTAATTAAGGATTGTGATTGTTCCAAGTCCCAATATTCCCTTAGGAAATTGTACAGGAAATACTCTGAATTTTAAAATTATTTTGTGCAGACTTGTCTTCATTGAGCATTCACATCCATGAATGCAATATGTCATTTCATTTAGTCAAATTTACCTTTATTTTCTTGAAAATTTCTAATTTTATTAATAAAGTTTTGTACATCTATTTTGCTAAATATATATTTTATGTACCTTATAATTTTAGTTGTTAGGAAAAATAATAATTTCTCTAATTCACTTTTCTAAATTTTATTGCTGATACATAGAAATTATTTGTATATTTTGCTCTTTTATGTAGGCAGTTTTTTAAGCTTTTTTTTCCATAATTCTAGCTATTTTCAGGTTTTTGAAATTCTGTTTAGGCAAATCATATACTCTTTAAAAATGACAGTTTGATTTTTTTCCTTTCTAATCCTTATATTTAACTTTCTACTTTTACTGTGCTGGGGAGATCCCACCTTACAATGTTGAATAAATATAGTGTTAATAGGCATCTTTGTTTTGTTCAAATCTTCATACTGCTTGACTTTAATCCAAGCATGATATACTACTGAATTTATTTATAATTTAGTTCTGAGAATTATTTTATTTCTATTATGCTTTCCTCTATGATTTAGAAATTTATTTAGATATAGGATACAAACATACACATGCTAAAAAATGTCAAATGCATTTTTAATGTATATTCAAACCAGCCTTTCATAGATTATTTTTTGAATTTTTTATATGCATACTAGTGTGACCTGTAAATAATGGCATGTTTATTTTTCCTTTTCCAATTATTATGCTTAAAATATTTTCTATCTTAATTTACTGCTACAATAAACATTTACTAGAAGACTGGATTGAGAGCATCCTTGATTCCTTCCAGAATTCACTGGGAATTTTTTCAGTTTCTGTAAGATATTTGCACAATCCATGAATCACTGCCTCACTAGTACAGTTCTTTCCTGCTTGGAAAGCAAAAAGATCAGCATTTTTCTTTGCTTATACTGAATACTGAGTAGTGTTCTCTTCCTTTGATGCAAGTTGCCTGGCACATTAGCTAAATATATATCATTCAAAGTAAAATAACTGGCCTGTTACTGGACTTTGTAAGAGCTCCCAGCCCTGAGCTATCACAAAATTCTGAGAATTAAAATATCTATAATGTCACGATTAATGTCAGATAGAAATTCTAATTAGGATGGAATGAGTCAGCAATACACACTGATAAAATGAAAATGATGTATATAGGAGCTTGCCATTTTAGCAACAAAGGATACAAACTATGAGGGTGTTTATTTTATTTATGAACCATGTTATAGCTCACAATTTTCTTTGGTACTAATGACTGAAACCACAGTAAAGATAAAAAGCACTGGATTATGTAATATCCTTAATATTTAAGATATGTGAAAATAATAATTATAAGGACTAAAGATGTTTGGGTTTTTTTAACTATACATATGGAAGACAGAAATTTAGAGGCATAGAACCAAAAATTATTAATTTAATGGACAAGAGAACATGTATGGTGGTTTTTAAAGAGACCCTCATTTTCTACAGCTGAAGGACAGGCTATACTGAAGACTAGGCAAACAACTTGATTATAAGAGCGTCAGAATTTCAGAAAAGGCTGTATTCACAGATTCAGCAAATTTCTAACCAAAGTGGGGGCTCTTATAAGAAAGGAATTGGACTCTGAGGTTTAGGGTGAGGGCATATGGGTGCATAAGCTTGAAAATATTGAACCCCTGATTCCCATCCTCAGTGCCAAAAGGTGGCAGGCTCCTCCTCAATGACATCTTTGTTGATGCCTTACAAGGTAATACTTGTCCTCCTGAAGACTGTCTCCCACTTCTGTCTTAGTCACTAACCAACAAGAAAGGGTTTCAGTGTGGTTCAATAGGGAATGGGGGACAGTGCAGACTCTGCTAAGGAAGAAAATGAATCATTCATGAAAGGGACAGCAGGACCTGGATAAGATATGCCATCAGGATCATGTAAAGCATGATGGAGTGATTTTGAAAATCCTGGATCAAGTGGAATAGAATACAAATCTTAATAAGGGGGAGTTTGTTAATTTGGGGACAACTCCTGTTTCAGTGTTTAATGCCTCTGAAGACTGGCCTAACACAATGCTAAGATGACACTTGGAACACTGGAAAAAATTATTTCCCATAATGTAGGAGGTAGAAATGTCAGAACTACCTTTGCAGACATTTAAGGAAGGGATGAAATATACATTAAAATTAATCTATTTTTTAAGACCCAAGGACTTACCAGATGACTATGTTACTTGGGAAATTCCAGAAGACACCCCCTTTACTGAAACAGTAAAGAATTCATGAATGAGTGAGACACTTGCATCGGTTAGAAATTCTTAAATGGTCACAACTGATGATAGGAGATACTGTTTAGTAACCGAGGATAACCAATGATGAACAAATAGATTTGCAGAATAAACTGGGGCAGGAACCTGACCTATGGGAAGCTCTGTGAATATGAGATAGCATTGCCTAAAAATGTCTTCTCAAATATTTGAGAATTTAAATATGAGATATTAGGAGATAGTTAATAATGGAAGAAGAGGCAGAAAACATACAAAGAAGAGCTAATACACATTAAAGTTACAGTTAGTTTCATCAAAATCTTCAGAGGACCCAGGATGATTATTCAATTGATTGTGCTGCCTTGTTTTCTGAATTGCCTTTGGGTTCCAGTTCAAATGACTCATTGCTTTATTTGAGTTTCTCTTATTTGTAAAAAGGCCTTGTTCAATGTTTGAGGTCTAGTTTCATGGCTATGCTGTCATTTTTCTTTATTATCTTCCATCTGTTGCAATTGGTCCCCTCCTCATTATATAATTAAATTCTCATCCCTCAAAATACCACATTGTGCCATTTATTTCTAGTTATGAGTGTTTTGGTAAACTTCACAGTATATCTACGCTAGGCTTAAAGATGGCTGTAGATATCTTTAGTCTCATTCGCTCAGATATGTGCAATGTGGAGAGTCAATAAGAAAAAGTCCCTAAAGAAATGTGTGTTGTGTGTATGTATATTTAAATTCATATATTTTGAAGCAAAGTTATGAGTGTATTAGAGCAGAGCTAATTTTTATATAATAAGAAAGTAAAAGTTTTGACCATATGTGCTAATTAACTTACTTCCTGAAACCTTTACTGCTTAAAGAGTTGACGTGATCTACTTAGTAGAAAAAGAGAAGCTTTGTGAATTTTCCTCTAGTTGACATGCATGCCTAGCACTTTCCAGCTAATTTGACTCTTGGAATGGTATTACATGGTCAAAGTCATCTCTCTCTGACATTGTTATGCTGAAATATTGTGTTAAATCTCTGCTATCACAAAACCACGAAGCTTAATGAATGTGTGGGTTTGAAAGACCATCTGCATGATTCTTTTTAGGAGATTTTTTTTTTCATTTCTTTTCTTAAAGTGTTTTTTATATTGTTTTTCTTATTCCCTAATTTAGATACTAAACTATATCCAGATGTCCACTTTATGTCAAATTTCTGAGACCATAGTCTCAGAAATCTAGTTTTTTTTGAAGTCAAAATTGTCTTAGGTGCTAAATCAAAATGCATACATAAGGCAAATTATATGATTCCAAATAGCAGCTTTTTACCTGCTTCTAATGATTTTCTTAACCTGTGAATTTGAAGTTGTTACTATCCCTTTTGTATGTGTTATATTCCCACATCCATGTTTTATGAAATCCATGAATTTCCCTCATTATAAAATATGTTGGTTAGAGCATAGAATGCATAGAAGCATTTTCTCAGTATCTCTTGAGGTTATACCTGCAGTCCTCTGAAAGTAAAACTCTCATGGAGAGTCACCAATGTTTAATTGTTGATATAATAGTTTTCTTTTGTTTAAAAATAAAATTTAAAAATTTACATCACTGAATTTAATAAAATGTTGGTAACATACTTTTTTGTAATAAGTATGGCATTTCTGCTATAAAACAGGAAATTATACTTTAAGACATTTTTTTCCATTTGATTTCAAAATGGTGATGCCCCTTTCCCCACACGTGTCTCACTGCAGAAGCTCTGTATCATCACAGCAAGTCACTTATTCCATGGAAACCACAGATATACTACTGTAGACTTCATTTGCTACTACAAGAAATAACCAGTGTGTACAAATATCCACACATTTCTAATGTTTTCAGTACTAGAAAATATAACTGGGAAGGAAAATTATCATATTTCACAGATTGTTATTCATTACTTTCAGTAGTCATGGTTTTACTGCTTGGAGAGTATAGATAATTTTCCTTTATGTTTCTTATAAATTGCCTGAAGAGATTTTTCACCTTTTTAAAATTTACTTAATGAGAAAGATATTAATTATAAATTAAAAGGTTAATTAAGAAAGTGGTGATATAAACATCTACTTATTTAAATATAAAAACAGTAACAAATGGGAAAAAATGATTCCTTTGTCTTGGAAATAAACAGAGTATTGTTTTCCAATTCTACCTAAAAAGTCATTAAATGCAAATCATTTTCAGACAAGGTGTACCAAGACCTTAAAATGGTAAAGCTCTAAGAAGCCATTCTAAAAAAAAGAAAAAAGAAAAAAAAGATAACCCCCTTGTAACCAGCTATCAGGTTCTCAGTTATCTTGCCACATGGAGCAGAGGTTTTTAAAACTAATGTAGAAAAAAGAACAAAACAAAACAAAAAACACCTTATTTTAGCAATAACAAGTATAGTCATAGATTATCTTAAACCTTATCAGAATGACCAATGGATTTCAGATTCTATCACATATATTGCCTTAGGTACATTTTTTGTAAACTCTATACTCCAAACTTAACCAGAATAAGTCCTATATTCTCAGATATGTGTGCTATGATTATCACTGAAAAGTGGCTCAAGTCACATATCTTCATTTTTTTCTTTTCTAGTCTTCTTTCCATTTGAATATTTTAAATTTGTTTCTGATTAATATCTTTTTGTGCATGAGCTTTAAGAATCACAAAAGGAAAACAGATAAATCAAGACTATTCTGGTAAAATTTTTATTGTTGTTGTTACATTCTATGGATTTTAAAATAGTTGTTAGACAGCTGATATCCATTTACTCTATTCCACACACAGGGCTTTTGAGGAAGAGATCCTATTGACCCTCGATGATTCCTGCTTTTTTATATTTACAGCCTTAAATAATCCTCTCTCCTTTAGTGTGGATGAGGCTTCTAACCAATATAATGTGGCAAAGATGATGAGATTTCACCCCTGTAATTATGGTATATTGCATAAGATTCCATCTTCCTAGTAAATTCACTCAGCTTCTGTTGCTGACTTTGAGGCAATTTGTCATGAATTAAGTGGTCATATTGCAAAAGGCTACATGGTAAGGAATTAAGATGCTTCTAGGAGCTGAGTGTAGCCACCAGCAAGAAACTAAAACCTTCAGTCCTGCAGCTAAAAGGAAATGATTACTGCTTATAATCTGAGAGAGCTTGAAAAAGGTTTTTTCTCTAGTGGAGTCTTTGATAAGCCCACAGCACTCACTGATACATGGATTATAACCTGATGAGAACCTGAAGCAGAGAGCTCACTAAGTCATTGACAGACTCTGACCCACAGAAACTGAGAGATAATATATGTGTGTTGTTTTAAGCTGTGTGTATTATAATTTGTTACACAGCAATAGAAAACTATCACACAGATCACACAAAAGTACAAGGTTGATTTTACCAAGTCAACAAAATATAATTCAATATGAATATAATCAGTTCAGGATTATTTAATAAAATTAAACACATGGTTGTAAGTAAGCTTTAATTAATTATTTGGTTAGCTGGGAACTGAAAATACTTGATAGCCTTAGGTGGCTCTCAGGTAGACTTCTCTCTCTATGTGGTTTTCTCTCCTAAATTGCATATGTCAAGCTATTTTTACATGATAATATCAGAGCAGCAAGAAAATGAGAGCAGAAAATATAATGCTTCTTGAGTCCTTGCTCAGAATTTACACAAAATTCAATTCTGTGAATTCTGTTGGTCAAAGCAAGTCCCAAAATCAAGGGATAGGGAATCTACCTTTTAATGGGAGTAGCTGCAAATAACTTATGATCAGTCTAATATTCCACCCAAATAATTCTGAAGATGACTCCTATGCCTGTGATTGAAATAAAATTGATAAGAATTAACTATGCAAAGGAAATGGTTAGAGAAAGAGCATTCTAGTCAGAATATAATAATAAGCATATGGAATGTACATAGAAATTGAAGCTGCCTAATTTTAGAATGTCAAGAAAAAAATATGGTATATCATCTCCACAAGGTGGTATATATTTTTTAGAGATCTGAAATGTTACCTTCATGCATGTGTATTTACTAACCATACTCTTAATTATTAAACAACACAGAGAGAATATCATGTGTGATTGCAAATGTTAGTGTGCAGAAGGAATTATGTGAACATATTTTATGAAAAGGAAGTTATATTTCCTACATACTTATAGAGACAATTTGTCTTATAACTCTTATCCTACCTCTTTTCTATTCACTTATAAAAACACATGAATCCTGAAAGTTTCCCTAGGGCAGTGTTATTAAATGTATACATTTATATATTTATAACACACTATATGTGTATTTATAACCACCTATAAATTCTAATATAGTTCTTAATAGAGTAAAAATTTTAATAAACATTTACCTTAAATGTAATTGAATTTTTTTTAATGGTAGAAGAAAGATCAAGTGCTTTAGAGAGGTTGCATTGCTCAGAAATCAGGCAGAATCCTAAAATGGTCTCCCAAGATTAGTGCCCCTGGTGGACATATCTGAATAATCCCAGATACTGTGAATTTGATGGATTTTATTCCCATGACAAGGATACTTTCTACGTCACAGCGGGCTTTAAGAAAAAAAGATTATCCAGGCAGACCTAACCTAATTATGTGAATCCTTTAAACCTGGGTCCAGAGGTCAGAGGCAGAGAAAGTCAGAGATTCTAAGCATGAGAGGGATTCAACAATGTAAGGAAATTTCTCCTGACTTTAAAGATAAAGAGGGCAATCCCTTAGTCCCTGAAGAAACTTAATTCTGCCCGCAACCTGAATAAACTTGGAAGAAAACCCTAGCTCCAGGTGAGATGGTGCCTGCAGCATATTCATTTCTGCCTTTTGAGACCCTGAGCAGAAAACCTTGGTAAACCATGCTCAGTAGTCCAATTTCTGACCTATGGACTGTGACCTAATACATTGGTATTGTTTTTAGCTTCTAAGTTTGTAATTTGTTACAGCAGTGATAGAGAATTAGTATATCAAGAAAGGAATTAAAATATAGGAATTGAGATACTTTGGGAAGAAATACATTAAAATCATCAATATTTGTTACTTTATTCCTCTATATTCTATGCAAATTAATAACAGGCTTTTTAGACTGTAGGGTTAGTTAAATAATATGAGGTCTATTTCCTACATAATTTCTTGTCAATATTTACAGGCTGCAAGGCAAAAGGTCTGGCTTCTGAAAAGATAACATCAGCTACTCTTAAAAAATTATGTCAGTATTAATTTAAGAGGTCTTTTGCACAAATGTTAGTATTGATAAATTGATTTTGCTCTTCTCATTCATTTAGTTTACAGACTATATAACATACTTCAGTTTAATTATGTATGTGAACGTTTGTGTTTCTAATAGTTATCAGTCATTCACAAGATGAATGTAAATGACAATTTCACAACTCATGCTATAGATCTAAAGAACAAAGAGATAAAATAAAATAATCTAGGTGACTAAAAAGGTTTTGAACTAAAAATGCCATTAAATATTTATATGCTTTTGAGCAGAATGTGCTTCTTTCCCAAAGCAGCTATTGATCTGTGTACTACTTTCTTCCAATAAATGATTTCACATTAAACAATTCAATTCATGGTTTTATCACACAGAACACTTATCTCCTTCATTTAAATGACTGGAATTTGCATTTTCACATTTTCCCTAAGGTTCACTTAAATTTTAGCCCCCAAATAAAGTATATTTTTAAACTTATTTAAAGTAAATTAAATTCCAATGAAGTTATATTGATTTAC
Organism: Hippopotamus amphibius kiboko; assembly: GCF_030028045.1. Lineage (NCBI taxonomy): Eukaryota > Metazoa > Chordata > Mammalia > Artiodactyla > Hippopotamidae > Hippopotamus > Hippopotamus amphibius. The sequence continues at coordinate 31,641,777 of NC_080189.1, read as the reverse complement.
AATGTATAAGTATGTTCCAAATAATATCCCATTGCCACCATAACTTCATTTACATAATAATTTCATTATAATATTTGTAATACATTATTTTCCATTTGCTATGATCAAAATATATTCAGAGATTTAAAACCATTTTATGATGTCTGCTACTTTCTTCATATTTTATAGAAGAGATTTTATTCCTTCTGTTAGAAAACAAAGTTTTTGCCTTGAGGACCTTAATACTAGTGGAGGAAGGTGACAATTAAAAATTAAACTTATAAGAATAAGAATATAATTCCAGATAGTGAGCAATGCTATATAAAAGATAAGGAAAGAAAGAAGTTTAGAGAAAGGGTATGAGTGGGCTATGTTAGACTGGGTGATCAAAGAAAGTCACTTTGGTGTATTGCTATATAAGGAGAGACCAAAGTCATGAGAGGGAAAGCCAAGCAAAGAAGATAGAGAAGAGCCTTAGACACACATATGCAATAAATATGAGGGTCTTCACCAGGGACAAGCTTAGAAATATGAGAAAAGGCCAGAAAAACTAGGACATAGTAAGAAAAGGAAAGAATATTTTGAGATAAAGTCAGGCATGTAGGTAAGAAATAAATTATGATGCCCTTTTAAAAAAAAAAAGACTTTATATGTGGTAGTAAATCATGTAGAGAGAAGGGATCTGGTTTATATATGCTTTGTAATGCTCAATTGGTCTGCTATGTAGAGATGAGGCTCAGGGGATAAAAAGGGAAAGAAAGGTGATTATTAGGCAGTTAAAAATACACTTCAAGGAATGGAGTCCATGTAGTCCAACCATAAAAAATAAAGATATTATAGTTTATTAGAGAAACAGTAGAGGTGGTGAGACAGGGTTGGATTTGAGATATATTTAGAAGATAGAGTTGCAGATGAGGTTCAAATTGATGGCTTGAGAGTAGGTAATCACTATAAGAGAGATTGAGGATGGCTAACTTACTTTGGATTCCCCTCAAACTAGACCTTGATAAAAGGACTTGGTTTCACATATTTTTAGGGTGAATTAATCTCACTAAACAAGTGTGGAAAAGTAGTCAGTAAGACAAGGAAGGAAGACAAGCAATATAGGAGTGTGTTAACTTGGGGACTTGATCCTGTTAGGGTCTCTGAAATGTGTACAGAATGCCTTCCAGGATTAGTCATATAAAGGACAAAAGACTGAGCAATTTACCTACAATGTTCTCATCATCATTAATGAATTATCAATGGTTTTTAAAGTTATGAAGCTGGTAGAGATAATCTATGGAGAGAACATATTTAGAAAAGAAATATCAGAGGACTGAGAAAAGGAAGAGTGAAATATCTAAAGTCTGGGACATGATGAAAATTTAGAAAAGGAGACTGATATCAGTGCAGTCAGGAGAAAGCTAGGCAAGATTCAGAAGCTACACACGCAAAGCTTTACAATAAGATACATGATGAGTCACTGTGACAGAATGGCTTCAGTTGACCACATTTTCACAAAAGCCTTCTTCCTTCTGTCTACTGAAAGAAAAATGCACAATGTAAAAGCTGTGAGTCAGTTTTATTTGGGTACCTTACGAAGGACCATAGCCCAGGAGACAGCCTTCAGATAGCTCTGAGGAACTGCTCCAAAGAGGTAAGGGAGGAGCCAGGATATATATGATTTTTTTTTTTGCTGGGAGAAAACATGTAGTTGAACATCAAAAGGTTACTGTTAATCACAAAGAACAGACATCTCAAGTTAATGATTTTAGTGATTTTCTGTGTATGAGAAGATGCAAGAATCTGGGGCCACTGAAAATTTTCCTTAGATATGTATCTTAACTATCTAGGGTCCAGTATATACAAAGCACAGAATGCTTCCTGTTTTTCTCCATCCTGAATTTCCCACAGGTGTGCTGTCAGTGGGCAGCTGCAGTGGTTATTGGCTTGACTCTTGTAGAACTGGAATGGCAGACATTTTTTCTTTACATTCACATTCTATACCCTTTTATTGTTTTCTTTTTCTTCATAGCACATATCAGTACCTGAGATTATAAATTATTTCCCTATGTTTTTCTATGATCTTTCTTTTCTCCTCCAGGATGTAATTTCCAGAAAGGCACAGACATTGTCTTATTCACTGTTCTCTCGTGCCTAGAATAGTGCTTAGCATCAAGTACATACTCATGAAATATTGGTTGAACAACATAATGGTTAAGATCACTTACTAGTTAGACACTCTTAAGAGTGTCTTTCACAGGAAAAAAGTTTTTAATTTTGATAAAGATCAAAATTTATCATTTTTTTTCTCTCTCATGGATCGTGCTTTTGTTGTTGTATCTAAACTCTCATTATCAATCCAGGGTCATGCAGATGTTTGCTTCTGGAAAGTTTGAAGTTTTGCATTTTAAACTTCGGTAAATGATCCATTTTGAGTCAACTTTTGAGTATACTGTAAGATATGAGTCAAACTTATTTTTTATCTTTCTTCTTTGCATATGAATAGCCAATTATTCCATCATCATTTGTTGTGAAGACAATCTTTTTCATTGAATAGTCTTTGTGCCTATGTCAAAAATCAGTTGACTATATTTATTTGGGTCTGTTTTTCTGCTGTCACCTGTTCCATTGGTCTGTATCTATACTTTTGCAATTATTTTAATGTCTCCATAACTGAAGGCTTATATTCTGTGTGTCGATCCTTCTACAATTACCACAATGTCTTAATAACTAAAGTTGGTTAAAATGAGTCTTATGACTTTGTTTCTATATCTTAAAAATTATTTTTGCTATTCTATTCCTTTTCCATATAAATTTTAGAATTAACATCCATAAAATTTTTGCTGGAATTTTGATTGGGAGTACATTGAATCTATAGATCAAATCAGGAAGACTTGACAGCTTAACAATATTGATTTTTCTAATCCATGATCATAGAACATCTCTCCATTTATTTGTCTTCTTTGATTTCTTTCATCAGTGTTTGTAGTTTTCTAAATATAGATCCTACACAACTATTGTCAAATTTATATGTAAATTTTTTCCTCTTGTCCTATTGTACTAGCTAGGATTTCTAGTAAAATATTGAAAAAGAGTGATGAGAGAGGATATCCTTGCCTTCTTCCCAATTTCCGGGGTGTGTGGCAGTTTTATGTTTTAACTTGGCAAGATATAGACCCCAATTATTCAATCAAACACTAATCAAGGTGTTGTGAAGCTGTTATATAGTTAGCATCTACAATTTGTTGACTTTAAGTAAAGGAGGTTGTACTTGATAATCTGGATGGGTCTGATCCAATCAGTTGAAAGATCTTTAGAGCTGAATTTTGGTTTCCTGGAATAAGAAAATATTCATCCTGTGGACTATAATACCAGGTTCTTGTGTACAGTTTCCAGTCTGTCCTTTCTGACATCATGCCCTTAGAATTTCAGACTTGCCTAATGAGTCCTCACAATCACATAAGCCAATACATTTCAGGGTAAAGCTTATAATAAGGAAAATATATCCCACTCAAGTCACAAGTGAAATATGGATATAGTATGGATGACGTAGAACCTCTAACTCTGCTCCCTATTTGAGTAGAGGGTTATTCCATTTTCCATAATATATTCGTTATCTATATCTGTATGTATATAAATCTTAATGATTCTTTTTTCTTTGTTGGAGCCCTGATTGATACAGAAGTATAGAACCTTCATTAAGTATTATGTTAGCTAGAAGTTTTTAGTTTATGCTATTTCTTCAGCTATCTAGGAGATATTTTAAGTTATGGATAAATTTAAAACTATTTAAAATGTATTTGTATATTTAATTATTCTATAAATTACTAAACCCTATTATAATCACATTGAACTTTACAGTCCAGATCTACAGTTTGGTCATGTATGACAAGTCAAGTTAGAATTAAATACATTTGAATAAAAGTTGTGAATCATGAATAGCTAATTACATTTTACCAAGAGGGCACTTATCATATGGAAGCTAAGAATTTTAACCTTTAGTTGTGGTCAGAGTTAGTCCTCACTACAGAGATGACTTCTTCTTACAGAGGCCTTATCACAAAAGAAGGATACCTTCTATAGTAGATTTCAAATAATCAGGTAAACAAACAAATAAAGCATAACAAATCTGAATAAAGTAATTATAATCAAATTTGACATATAAAATCTCCAGCATAGACTAAATATTTTCAACTGAAATATTCAGTACTGCTTTGTAAAATGTCATAACATCTGTCATAAATGGGCCATTCCTAGATTATATAGATATGTTCATTAAAAATAAGCAAAATCGCAGCTGCTGGCTTATTGATTAATTTCCAATTAATGATAATATATATAAATTTTAAAATAATACATACACATACTTTTATATTAAGGCATTAAAAGGGTTGTTTTCATGCATTTCAATTGAAAAAATATGACAGATTTAGAAAACTACTAATCAATTATCATTTGAATTTGTAAATGTAAAACTTATGCATTCTTGGAAAAATAAAATTACCTTTACTCAAACAGGCAACAAGGTTAGAGATTCTAAATGCATATTTTGCTTGTCACTTGAGTGGGATATATTGTCCTTATTATAAGCTTTGCTGTGAAATAACTGTGATTCAAATGTGCTTATGGATTCTCATATATCTTCAGCATAATACAGGTGCTTTGTACATTATTGACCCAGAAATTGGATGAGGTCCCAGTCTCTAATATTTCAGGATTACTACAGGTCACAAAAAGATTCCTTAAGATATGTAAGTCTTCTGGGAAAAATTACTTATACTTAAAATCCCATTTAAAAATTTCAAAATTGTTTTCCTCCTGTTGTACATTACAAAACGGCAAAACTGTATTTTTATCCATTGAGATAAACATTTTTTTTTTTTGGAAGACAGTATCTCAGCTTTGGCCAATATATTATATCTCCCACTTCTTTTGCTTTTGAGGTGTACTTGTTTCACAGCTTTGTGACTAAGTTATGCATGAAATTACAAAATCTGCTCATATACATTTTATCATGGAGATAATTTATTTAGAATTCCCTTACTAAACCTTTTTTATATTTAAATCTCATTTCCCACTATTTTTGCATGTCTTTATTTCTTCCTAAATTAACTACCAGTTAATTTTTATACACACCAAGCATATCCCTGCTTTGATGATTTGTCCCTGTAATTTCTTCTACCTTATAGATCTAGATTCTCAAATATACTCACTTCTGCTCCTTCTCATATTCCATGCTACCAGGCTCAAATTCTTTCCATGCTACAAGGCCCAAATCAAATGTAATCTCATTTCATAAAGCATCCTCATGTGTAAGGAACAATCATTTAGCCCTTTTATCTGTCATGGAACTTTACAATTTTATACCATATTTGTGACACACTTCCAACTTTCTATTATAACCTTTTGTATATATATTTACCATCACATACTATAATATTCTTTGGGATAGATTCTACCAAATTGTACAGTATATTCTATTGCATATAAGAATCACACAGAATGAGTAAGAATAAAGTACATATAGACATTTAGGCTAGGTGGTTTATGTAGTTTATGATAAAAATAGCTCTAATATTCAGAGATAAAAGTTGCCCTAATATATGGAGAATTATGGCACATGAGTTATTTATTGAACCCATTATTTCTAGGGCAGAGGGGATTCTATGCAATTTTCTTCATTTTTTTTGAAAGCAGAAAAATACAGTTAAAATTCTTAGACCTGATAATTTTTAAAAAAAATATATAGTGTATATGTATATACATATATAATTTTAAAATATATATGTAGTGTATATATACTATATACATATGCTATATATATATACTATATACACAGTATATATTAAATAATATATTTAGAATTTTTAGATATCTCTGTTCTTATACTAATAAAATTTATTTCAACACTCTTTGCTACTTTTCACAACTGTCTGTTGGTCAGAACTAGATTATTGTCTACCTCCAGGAAAAAGAAGTTCCTCAGCAGATTTTTTTAAATCACAATATTTCAGCTGAAAACAAAACCACCCCTTTCCCCCCCAAAAAATGACTCCACAAAACAAAATGAAACAAGACAGTAAACATGCCCATGATTCATTATACTTGGTTGAGATAAAACTGACAGTTTTCTTTGAAACTCAGATGTATGTTTTAGCAAACAATTGTTGTTTACACCAGTTTGTACTGATACACTTAAGGGGGATATGTACACCATGTTTATATAAACAGGTCTCTCCTTCCCACGAACCAAAAACTTCTTTCTTATTGCTTTTTCTCTGCATTGTTTTTAGCTTCTATTCTTGATGTGCAGAAACAAAAACTTTACTGCATAGTATTCTAGTATAACTGGCACATGGCTTAGGAGAGTAAATATGTAAGTTGTTTGGTTTATAACAATTGTGATGAATTCCTCCATTTTGGCAGCCATTTTGGCCACAGCAGTTCATTAGAGTGTGGTCTTCAGAAAAAATACCTTCCAATGATCTCTTTATATCATCTTTTAGCTTTATTACTCATAACCTAGTGCCAATGAAAATCTAAATACAGCATACTTCTGACTTTACTCAAAACAATGTTCCTTTTCTAGAAATTTTTAAAATATCTCCCAATAACACTTTATTAGTTCTAGATATATGAACATTTTTCTAAAAGCAAATAAATAACATAGCACTAAATCACCCCCCGCCCCCTTGATCTGATAAATACTTTTTTAGGATTGGATTAAATTTATTCTCATTGGGATTTGTTTTATATACCATAAGACCTACTTATTTGAGGAAATTCAGAATTGCCAGCAGGTATCAAGATCAGATTTTTCTATTCAAGCCTCAAGCTATGCACACCAATAGTCAATGTCAAGTAAAGAGCTGTAATATAAGATGGATAAAAAAGGAAATGTAGCTTTATTGCTGAACAAATACATGATAGAATTCTTTATATATATTATTTACCAATATTGTTCTTATCCACTGAAACCTAAAATGAGTTAAAAATGTCTTTACATTTCATTAATGTCATCATTACTATTTATAGATTTTTTCACTCCAAAAATAAACATTTATTCTTTCTTGCTATGTACCAGGACCTGAGTTATGAGTAAGAAATATAGCATCAAATAAGTACATTTTTGCCTTCTAGAATCTGCAGGTCTAATGAGAAAGGTAGCAGAATAAGTAAATAATTGCTAAAATATAATAAATGCTATTTTAGAAACTTGCTCAAGGATTATGGGAGATTAGCAAGGAATCAACTGATTTACCTTGATAGTTTTGGGCCAAACAGGAGATCTGGATGAAGAAAAACAGTGTGGTGCCTATTTTGTACATGAGATATATTATAATTTTTAATATTTTAGTAGATTTTTTAAGAATTTACTTTTTTTTATTAACTTGGAAGTATTTTTGATACCAGATTTTTTAAATTAATTAATTTATTTATTTGGCTACGCCAGGTCTTAGTTGTGTCATGCAGGATCTTCGTTGCAGCATGTGGTGTCGTTAAGAGCCCGCATGCCCCAACTAAAGATCCCACATGCTGCAACCTAAAAATAGATTTTAAATATTTTAGATATTTTGAAACAATTACATTTTATATGTGTGTGTGTGTGTGTGTGTGCCTGCCCACATGTCCCCGTATGTTTCTCCTATTTGATTCACCTATAAGCAGTGTTTTATTATTGTAAGTTTATTGCTGTGCCAGACCACTGGCCTTTTGGATTTCCAATTTAAGTTTCAGTAGCATCCTGTCATCTTTCACTTGAAGCATCTAGTGTATTCCTACTGATGTTTGAGTTTCTAGGGGAGCCATCAAGGCATTCTCTTGAGATTTCCCTCTAAAAAGTACATTGATTCTGGCTGTTTATGGCATCAAAACCTATTTATTCAGTGGTCCATTCCTTTAAAAGCCTGAATAAAATGATAAACTACATGTACTAAGATAGCCACAGCTTAAATTTTGATTCCAACTTCCCAGTGTTATTTTAATTCTAACAGTGGCCTTGAATGTTTTAACCAAAGGGATATTTAATATTAATTAATTTTTAATTAATCAATTTTGAATTAATTTTAATTAATTTTAAATTAATTATTAATTAATCTGGAAATTTCAGATTATGTAATGGTGATCCTTTCTGGGTGATATATGCTCTCAAATCATACATCATCGTTAATCTTTTCTAAAGTTCTTTTTAAGTGTCAAGTACATATAATAGCCTCTTGGTGGGAAGTGGCAGCAGAGGAGTGAGATATAGAAGAAAGAGTATTTATCTGGGTTCAGTTCCTAGCTCTGCTTGTGACTAGATACATAATATTGATCAATATGGTTAATCTCTTTGTATATCAACTTATCAGGAAACTTTTCTTCACTTTGAATATGGCATATGCTTACACTATGAGATTTTAAGGAAGAAACAAATAAATCTCATACTGCCAGTAGTAGTGTTCCTTTTCCCTGTACTTTTTTCAGTATTCTAAGTAATAAAGCAGTTCCTAATCATTAGCTTTTCCCAAGCCAAACCAAAACTATGACATGTTTTGTGTACTATTTTACAACCTCTCCTCTGCTCTCTTGATTTAACAGTTTCCTTTTCAAAGGCCCTTGCATATATTGAATGCTGTTTTACCTGTGCCCTTCCACAGTCTAATAATAGTTACACAAACAAAGGTAATTAAACAAACCAAACATATGCATCCAACAAAATTTGAACTCTAAAGAGTAGCCATTTGGTGCATATTAATTTGCTGTTAAAGATCATGGCAACTAATGTTGGAAAGTTCATTGTTGAATTGGTAAGTGCATACATTGATGGTAATAGTATAAATTGAAACTCTTAAAAAATCAGTTTGGTAAAATGTTTTTCAATCATAGAAATGACAATAAAACTTAACCTCAATTTCTTCATATAATATTTATTAAAAATAATTTAATGAAAAAAGATATTTCTGAAGATATTCATTGCCACATTATTAATAATATATAACAAAATCATAAATATACAAAAAGTTTCATTAATTTTGGCATATTAAATTGAAGATATGATATACCCATTTTGATGTAAATGTTATGCTGGTTACTATGATTACTTTGAAAGTTACAACTATAAGGAGAATTGGTAATAAAATGTTAAGTAAAAGAATTCAAAATTGAAAGAGTGTTCCTAATGCTATTTTACAAAATTATATAAAGTTAGCATGGGAAAAAAAGTTTTTAAAAACCTGTCCGTGTGTCAGGTGACATGATTGTAAATACTCAATATTATTTTTTCTTTTAAGTTTTAACATCATGTAATTTAGTTTAAAATATATTAAATGCAAAAAAGAGAAATAGATAAAAATAAATCTAACACACATACCTGCCCTCTACGCTCAAAATAAGCTCCTTTACAACCCTTTAGTAATACAGCTAATGGGTACTAATGAGTTTACAATTAACATATGTATTCTTAAATTAAAACACTGATTATAGAATATGATGAAGCCCCAGCAAAGTTGATTTGCCTTCTTTGACAGAAATGGACTTGATACTCTTTTCACAATTATTATGCTAGTTAGTATTTCCATGCATGAATACTGACAGATATCTTGATACCATAGATATCATTACAGCACTGGTTAACTAATTGATTGATTTTAGATCCTGCTAAAATCATGTGCATTTTCTACTTGCATGCAGGCCTAGTTCCATTTAATTCTTTCTGTGTTTTGATGGCTACTGAATCAGGTATGTTGAAAAATTGTGTGTGTGTCTATGTTTTATTTACATTAACAGAAGACTATTTAAAAGACTAAATGTCATAATCAGATTTAAATACTATCTGAAACAACAGCACTATATGAAGGCTACATTGAAAAAGATGCACAGGTTATTTTTGCCTTATGGAGAGTAGTTACAGCTTGTCTGACTTCATAAAACATTAGTATATAGGATTGTGAACATTTTTAAGATAATCGTCCTAAATTGATTTCCAGAAGTTGCTAAAGCTTAGAGAAATTAGCAAGTTAATAATTTACCTACTCTCATCTCTAAGTAAGTCACAATATGAGAAACTAAATAAAGTTATCCCAATTCTCCAATCTGAGGGGATCAAGGAAGGAAAAATATGCAGGCATCATTCCATGTTCAGATAGAAGTAAAGCTTGAGATGATAAAGATAAATGTATATATATCTGTTCAAGCTGTCATAATAAAATACTATAACATAGACTTGGAGGCTTAAAACAAAAGAAATTTATTTTCTCACAGTTCTAGAGGCTAGAAGTTCAATAAAAATATGCTTGTTGGGGTCAGTTTCTGGTGATACCTCTCTTCCTGGCTTGTAGACAGCCACCTTCTTGCTGTGTCCTTAAAATGACTTTTCCCCTGTTCATGGTTGGCAGTGGGGAGCGGAAGATAGATATCTGAATGTCTCCTCCTCTTCTTATAAGGACACCAGCCATACTGGATTAAGGCCTCATCTTGTGACATCTCTTAGCCTTTACTATATGCTTTTGGCCCTGTCTCCAAATACAGTCACACTGCATGTGCATGTATATGTTTTACTAGTATGTTGCTGAGGAAAGGAAGGTAGGAAGGCAGTATACAAATTTTAGTAACATCCAGGAAAGGTATAATCACACCAGACTTTCAATCCATGTCCCTTTTTGAGCATCACTAATCTCCTATTAAGTCTCCTTATTGCCATGGCACTAATTGGGACAAGAAGGCAGTCACGATCAGCACAGATGGGACCTGTTACCATTTTATTTAGACCTCATCCCAATTATATCATAAACTTCATTTCTATGTCCTGGACAAGCACTAGAGAAAAGCAGTCTATGCCCTGGAATTTAAAAGTTTTCCTAATTGGCAAGGTGCAGTCCATTACGCTTCTCCATTGTGCCAATAAAAATGATATCTGGCCTATGAATTAAAGAAGTTGAAAGCTTGTAACTTTAACTTTTTGCAAATGTTTCTGTGACTTTTTTAATAGTAAAAGTAAATTTATTTTACTGATAAAATGCTAATTTTAAGAAAGATAGCTTTCTGTATCTTTAAAATAAAACAATCGTTAATGAAAATTCAACCTATTACTCAAAAAGGAAGAGAAAGAAGGAACTTTTTTATATTATTAGCTAAAGTAATTTCTAGTTTATACTGAAATAAACCTATTTTCAATGTGCTTATTTTTAAGTAATGAATTCCAATATCAAATTATACAATGCTTCTTTGAACATGCGGCAATCAGTTCATCCCCTACTAAACTACATGCTGTTATTTTAAAACCTCGAGTTGGCTTTTTTCCAATATAACATACAGTGTGTTCTTGAGAGCAGGTTCTGGCAGGGCATTTATTTATGCTTAATTGATTTTTCACTTTGGAGTGGCCAGCTGATATCTTGTCCATATTTAAATATGAACAAAGTTTAAGTCATCTAACCCATAAAGATTTGAAGTGATGTCAGATGAATACCAGGAAAGAGATTTTCCATTTATGCTAACACAGCATTTTGTTACTTTTTTATTGTGCAGTTTACCATATTACATTCCATTTATTCCCTTTTTATATATCCCTGTCCTCTGTTGTTTGAGGGCAAGTAGAGTGTTTTAGTCATTGTTTTGTTCCTTATCCAGAGATTGCCATGCCATAGGTAATTACTTCTGGGTTGAAAACTGAACAGAACCAAATTTTAAAATTTTACATCTCTGTCCTTTCTTACACTTATAAAATGCTCATCTGGCGTACTATAGAAATCATTTTATCTCCTTTAAGTCCATAAAATACTCACATTCAAATTAAATCCAAATAATATGAACAATTTAAAGTTTCAGTGTTTATCTACTTTTCTCATCATGCCCATTGTGAAGATAAGTGTCATTCTAGATTCTCCATACCTGCTTTTAATTATTTCTTGTGATGCATGTCAAATGCTTTCATCTTTCAGGTGATTTTTGCTGAAAGAAATCATGTTAGATATTAGCTGCTATTTTAACAGTATCCTCATTAGAATCAGGCCAAGGAAGTCAATGTAAAGGAATGCGCATATTCACCAACAAAGATTTCACGTCTACCATTTTCCCCACACAACAAAGCTTTATTCAGAGATCACAGCTGCTGCAACTAGATCCCATGCTAGAGGGATTGTGAAAGAGGTCACTGGTCCTCTGTCTGCCTGGACTCTGGATCTCGCTGACTTAAAACCTATAATGCCTGCCTCTCCCAGATTTTCCTGCAGTAGTCTTATTATTTGCCAACTCCTCTTTTCCCAACTGATATTTCCATTTCTGTCTGCCTCTCATGACTGCAGAAAAAATATTCCAGTCTTTTCCAGGTTAGTTCTGCCCTATCATCCTCACTGTAAAAATATAGCAGTTAAGGAGAGATACGCATGATATCATCTATGTGAGTATGCCTCCAGCATACCATGGAATAAATCACAGAGACTACTCTTATTTTCTTTCGGTTGAAAGTAATACTATCACTACATTTGTCTTTGTGAAGCTCCTGTGTGGATTTTCAATTTTCCACACCAGAGCTTCATATAGAATTTTCTAATCACAGGAGATTAGAGCCACAAGTATCTTTACATTTTCATCTTTTGAACTGTATTTCTATGATAAATCTTTTGTGAAACTATAGAAGATGAGTAGAACTGCATTGACTGAAGAAGGGTAGGCAGGGATCCCCGAAGCCTGATTTCACCTCATCATTTTGGCTTTCCTTGATACTCCATTGGTCACTGTCTTGTCCAGTTTGAATAAAATGAATACCTTCTAAGGATATTTTACATTTGAAGAACACTGAGGCCCAGTGAAATGCAAATTAATAATAGAACTTAGACTGAAAATAAAGTCTCCTGATATATTGGGAGATACATATGTCTAATAATCAATCTATGAATGTTCATGTAAACAAGTATTAACTTTTCTTTGTTGATCCTATTTATTTATTTTTATATTGAGATATAGTTGATTTACAATGCTGTGTTAATTTCTGCTGTGCAACAAAGTAACTCAGCTATACACATATATACATTCTTTCTTTATATTCTTTTCCATTGTGGTTTATCCTGGGGCAATGAATATAGTTCCCTGTGCTATGCAGGAGGACCTTGTTGTCCATCCATTCTATAACCAATAGTTTGCATCTACTAATCCCAAACTCCAAGTCCATCCCTCTCCCATGCCCCTCCCCCTTGGCAACCACACGTCTGTTCTCTATGTCTGTGAGTCTGTAACTTTTAAGCCAATGGCATTATCCTTCTTCCTTGCTCTCTCAAGCAACAACACTTCTACCACAACACCAGAAAAGCTCTCATTTATTGTCAATTTCCAATTATCTAATAGGATTCAACTAACAATTATCAATTTCAATTATCTAAGGAATATTATATATCAATAAAACATCAGATATCATCCTGATAAAATCACATTAATTTGCATATATTCAGTGTTCTACACTTAAAACTTTTACGTTATTTATTTTCCCCATCTCATAATAATTCTATTATTATGCCTATTTAAAAGATTTTTAAAAAGAATCTCAACCGTATATTTTGTAAGTAGCAACACTTTAGACTAAAACTCAGAAATGATACAATCCATCTCAATGCTCTTGCTTGTATACTATACTATACAAAAGCCACTGTCTTTTTCTTGATATGCACAAACATGAACTCTTACACAGAGCAGTGGAATCTCCCAGAAAATTTTCCTCCATCCCACTAATCTCAAGAATATAAAGTTTCATCTCTGCAAAATGAATACGTTCTAGATATCTGCTGTGCAACAGTGTGCCTATAGCTGACAATACTGTATTGCACCCATAAAAATTTGATCAGAAATTTTAAGAAATTTGTTAATCTCATGTTGTGTTCTTACCACAATGAAAAAAAATTGTATGGAATCAGAAGTACATGTAGTCTCTCTTTATATACTTGAAATTCCTATAAATTTCAATAAGCAAAGTTACATATGCTATGAAGGGAAATTATCTTTTCTTTTTTATAAAATTTAATAATAGTCTTGCTGTAAATGTCATTATCATAGTGTGATTTTAGAGATAATCTCTGCTGCAGCTAACAAAATTAGCCAGACGTAGCAATTAAGGCAGTTTACATGGATGAGCTTATTAGGAAGTAAATTGTCATAGACATTCAAAGAATGAAATCTATTTCATTTATGATGTAGAACCTTGATGACATTTGTCTCTATTCATCACCTTTAAAAATGGGTAAATGGATGTTACTTAGTTTAAATAAGTAGCTACAAACAATAGGGAAAATCTGAGTTTTTGAATTAAATGAGAGCAAGTGTGGTTACAAGGAAGATAATATGACTTAGAAACTGTAGGTTGGGAGATAAGGCAGTTGATATGTATAAATCATTCTTTAGGCTACACTAAATCCTCACAGGTCAGCTTTTCTAAAAGTAAGCACAAAATGGTTTCAAGAATTGTGGAAAGATCTAAGGGCATCCATATTGTCTCTTTGATATCTGGCCCACAACATTCACACTTCAAGTACTTTATAAAATGTAAATGCCCTTCAGATAGCCCTCTAAGCCCTCTAAGCTGTGACCAGTCAGGTAGTACTTAGTGTGTGTGAAGAGATGCTGCAACAGACTTTAAAGAATAGGAGGTAGAGAAGTAGATTTCAAAGGGAGAAATAAGGGACTATGGACAACATCAAAAATTCACTACATATTCTAACTTCTGCCTAAAATTGACACTGGTCAGTATAATAGAATTCCTTTTTCTTTGCTTAATAAACTCATAATTAACATAGGTATCCATTACAGGATATATATGGTGCATACCTGTGAAAGCTCTCAGATGTAACCATTTCACACACACACACATACGCACACACACACTTTGATTTTCTGTATTGAATTTACACTCCAGTTTTACCAGGCAGCTCATCTATTCACCTTCTGTCCTTAAAAATACATCTCACTTCTTTTCCTTAGACTAATGTGATTGTGATTAGTGTTGATATAATTATGTGGCTTTATTTCTACAAAAAATAACTTTCTTGACAAATTCATTTTCCATTTGGATTCAAAAATGAAACATGGTAATGTGAGGCAAAAAATCTTCTTTCCCCATCAGATGTGAGGTTAAGATAAATAGCAAAGTGCAAGAAAGATTAAAAATATACTATTTTCTTTTGGATCTTTGATGCTTGCTCCCTCAATTTTTAAGAGTTCTTTATATACTATATTAGAGATATTAGCTCTCCATAGTATATGTCTTGGATAATTTCTGTTATCTTTTGATTTTATGCTGTTTTGTCATGTAGATGATTTTTAGTTTGTTTTTGTTTTTGTTTAATAATGAAAAACTAAATTCCTCTACCTTTTTGAAGAGTGAAAAACCAAATCTCTAAAGAATATTCAATTGAGGAAAAATAATGAAGGATGCAATGTGTGAAATTTGGGGGAAAAGTCATTCAACTTTAAACGAAAGAATATATAATCTTGTCTGAACTTTTATTCTTATCTCCTTTGGCCAATGTGTCTATATAAGACAGTTTTGTTTTTTTTTTCAGGAATAAAATAAAAATGTTTTTAACATTTATGTAGCTAAAGTAAATCTGTAAGATATGTGACATCTATGATAGAGATTATTTGTTTAGGTCTTCTTCTTATTTTGTCCACTTGATCTATCTTCTACTGAAAGAGCTGATTAAAGTTTCCTAGTATTAGTGACTTTCTAGTCTCTTTGAAATGCTTATAGTTTCAATTTCATAAAGTCACTGTTGTGTTATTTGATGCATAAATATTCCTACGTATTCCTATATCTCCATAGCAGGTTGTAGATTTGAACATCAAATCATATATTTCTTTGACCTCTTTAATGCTTGTTGTATTGAACTCTGTTTAGCTATTAGGACCACTATACATGCTACCGGTAGTTCGTATTTGTCTAATACTTCTTGTCTTATCCTTTCTGAATTCTTTATTTTACATGTGTAAAATATACAACATACATCTAATATACAACATATAGATGAATTTTATCCTGTGTGGCAAATTGAAACTCATTTTCTACTCATAGATAATTTATTTTGTTTACATTTATTGTTATTAATATGTTTTGTCTTGTAGCTATCAAAATATTTTATAATTATGTGCATTTGTTAGATATGCTATGTTTCTTGATGAGATGTGTATTTTTTTTTTTTTTGCTCTTTAAAAAGGTTTACTTTTTTGTTCTAGTGAAGATTTTTGTATTTATAATTTTTAATGCACTTCACCCCTGTTTTCCTATTTTCCTTTTTACTATCTGGTTTACCAGTTGTATTGGCTGTCCTTTAACATCAACATATTTGCTGTACAAAAAAAGGACCTTTTTTTCTATTTTCCTTTTTTTCGATTCTTCCTCTTCCACTGTTTTAGTTGCATTATTTCTACTTTGTCACAATGTATGACATTGATACATTAATATTGCACCATCACCCCCACCTTTGTCTAGCATGTACATTCATATAATTTTAAATGTCCACCATCAATTCTGTAGCTGAAGTTTTCCCTGTCATCACTTGGCTAGATGAAGCTTATCGTGTAGTCTGGAGGTTGACAAACTACATTCTTATGTGGTCCAAATATGGCCCACCTTGTACTTTTATGAATAAAGTTATGCTGGAACACAGTCATTCCCACTTGTTTACATATTTTCTATATCTGCTTTCACACTAAAATGGAAAACTTGAGGAATTGCAACAAAAAGCACATGACTGACAATGTGAAAATTATTTCTTGTCTGGCCATTAACAAAAAAGTTTGCTTACCTCTGATCTAGTATATTCTCAGAAGGACTAATAGGTTCAGAAATCTCTAAGCTCTTGTGTGTTGAAAGAAAGTTCATTAATATAGCCTTGATACTTTAATTGGAGCTTAGACTGATTGCATGTAAAATTATTGGTTCACATTCAGTTATTTTTGATTTCTTAAATTTTTTTTTCCTACGCTACTCCATTTTTCCCTTGCTTTGATGGTGGCCTTGAAAATTCTGGTGCTAGTATAATTATTGTACCTTTATACATTACTTTTTCTTTTCCTGGAAGTCTTGAAGGACTCTATCTTTATCTTTTTTTTTTAATTTTTATTTTTTTTATTTTTTTAAAGCTCTTTATTGGAATATAATTGCTTTACACTCTTGTGCCAGTTTTTGAGGTACACCAAAGGGAATCAGCTGTATTTATACATATATCCCCATATCCCCTCCCTCTCATGACTACCTTCCACCCTCCCTATCCCAGCCCTCTAAGTCATCACCCATCATCAAGTTTATCTCCCTATGTTATGCAGCAGCTTCCCACTAGATTTCTATTTTACATTTTGTAGAGTATATATGTAGATGCTTCTCTCTCACTTCGTCCCTTACCCTTCGGCTCCCACCCTGTGTCCTCAAGTCCACTCTCTACATCTGCATCTTTATTCTTGCCCTGTCACTGGCTTCATCAGTACCATTTTTTTAGATTCCATGTATATGAGTTAGCATATGGTATTTGTTTTTCTCTTTCTGGCTTACTTTGCTCTGTATGACAGTCTCTAGGTCCATCCACATCACTACAAATAACTCAATTTCATTCCTTTTTATGGCTGAGTAATATTCCACTGTATATATGTGCCATGTTTTCTTTATCCATTCATCTGTTGATGGGCATTTAGGTTGCTTCCATATCCTGGCTATTGTAAATTGTGCTGCAATGAACATTGTGGTACATGTTTCTTTGTGGATTATGGTTTTCTCTGGGTATATGCCCAGTGGTGGGATTGCTGGGTCAAATGGTAGTCCCATTTTTAGTTTTTTGGGATTTTTTTAATGTATTTATTTATTTATTTATTTACTTATGTATTTATTTAATTGGCTGTGTTGGGTCTTTGTTGCTTTCTTTAGTTGCGGTGAGTGGGGGCTACTCTTCATTGTGGTGCATGGGCTCCCCATTGCCGTGGCTTCTCTTGATGCGGAGCATGGGCTCTAGGCGCGTGGGCTTCAGTAGTTGTGGCACACAGGCCCAGTTGTGGCTCATGGGCTCTAAGGTGCAGGCTCCATAGTTGTGGCACACAGGCTTAGTTGCTCCACGGCATGTGGGATCTTCCTGGAGCAGGGATCAAACCCGTGTCCCCTGCATTGGCAGGCAGATTCTCAACCACCGTGCCACCTCAGAAGCCCCATTTTTAGTTTTTTAAGGAACCTCCATGCTGTTTTCCGTAGTGCTGTACCAATTTACATTCCCACCAACAGTGCAGGAGGGTTCCCTTTTCTTCACACCCTCTCCAGCATTTATTGTTTCTAGATTTCTTGATGATGGCCATTCCAACTGGTGTGAGGTGATACCTCATTGTGGCTTTGCCTTGCATTTCACTAATGATTAGTGATGCTAAGCATCTTTTCATGTGTTTGTTAGCCATCTGCATGTCTTCTTTGGAGAAATGTATATTTAGGTCTTCTGCCCATTTGTGGATTGGGTTATTTGCTTTTTTTTGGTATTAAGCTGCATGAGCTGCTTGTATATATTGGAAATTAATCCTTTGTCCATTGCTTCATTGGCAAATATTTTCTCCCATTCTGAGGGTTGTCTTCTTTTCTTGTTTATGGTTTCTTTTGCTGTGCAAAAGCTTTTAAGTTTCATGAGGTCCCATTTGTTTATTTTTTATTTTATTTCCATTATTCTAGAAGGTGGGTCAAAAAGAATCTTGCCTTGTTGTATGTCATAGAGTGTTCTGCCTATGTGTTCCTCTGTGAGTATTATAGTATCTTTATCTTTTAAATCCAACTTTTCTCAGGTTATGGTTCAGAGTTCATAGGTCTATATTATTTTTTTTCTAGAAAGTGTTCCTGGATATTGGTTTTAAATATTGTGTTACATTATTTTAATTTTTTTCTTTATGTGCTCCAAATAAAAAAATGATCATTCCTCTTGTCCTCTATTTCCACTACATGTACATATATAACATTTTATATATATATGAAACCTTCTGTCATTTAATTCTTTGCTTGCTTTCTTGTGTATGCAATCCCCTTATTAAACTTTTTATTTGACAATAATTTCTTGGATATCATGTAATTTATTCGTCATACGTGAGGTAATTTTCTCTTTTTATATCAGTTCTTAGAATTCTGAGTTCAATCAACTTTTGACTTTTCCCAATTTTTGTTCCTTCTACTTTTTAGTTTTTAAAAATGTAATTCAAAGTGGCTTTCCATATTCTCATGTGAATGATTTTATTCTACTACATAGTTGTTTTTCTTGTGGACAAGGGGAGGATTTGAGGTGTAAAATTGTGTTTCCCTGTTTTCTGAAATAGTTCCTATGAACTTTATTTTCCTTGTATTAAATTTGTGATGCTGATTTGTTTTTTAAGATTTCTAGGTTAATAACACACTTTTCTGTCAGTTTAGCACAGTCCAAGCACTTTAGTATTAACTGTTTTGTCTCTTTGACAAAAAAGCGAGAGAATCGCTCACAACCACAGATGTGTTGCATCTGATTTTGTGATTTACTTCTGTTTTGAAAGACCCTAAAGTTCCCATTTATTCTTCTTTTTCCTTGTCAAAGAGTGGTGATTCCTTTAATTTTCCTTTTTTTTTTTTTTTTTTTTTTTTTTAATTTTAAGTCTCTCAGAGCTATGTGTTTGGAAGACAGTCCTTCTAAAACATTCCTGTCTTCTAATATGCACTTTTGCTAGCAAACCTCTTCTATTTTCAGAGCAGCTTTCTGGGAATATGTGCCTATTCATATAACTTAGTTTACAAAAAGTTTCTATTAATATGGAAATATCATTAACATAAAATATAGTACAGGAAAGATAGTTTCTTAACTGATGGAACAACATTAAATACTTATATTGATCCTCATGTCATATAAGTGCAAATTCTTTCCAGTTAGCAAAAGTGACTGAATCCATTTTTACGTCTTCAATGGTATTAGTCATGTACCACCTGTCTTCCTGTGTTCTTGCTTTAATAATCTGACATGCTACTGATTCTAGCAGGCAGGTTCTTTTTTTGAATGTGTTCCCGCTGTATTGTTTTCCCTTTTTTAATAGAGTCCCACTACACTGTGTCTTTGGTAGCTAAGATGCTCTTTAAAAATGTATGTTTTTAATTCTATAATTTAAATGATAACATTATCTAGGACTGTTTGTATCTTTGAAGACAGTTCATGTTGATAAAAAAAAATCCTTGGTGGTATGCTGAAGTATACTATCAACAAATGAAATCCTACCAAAGTAAATATAATTGGGATAATAATTTGCAAAATACAATTTTCAGATAAACCACATTTAGAAGAGAACAATGCATGACAATTACATATAATTAAAGACTTCAGACATTTTCTTTGTTTCAAGTGATTCTATTTTTACATATATTATACACTTGTAAAATTTAAAGCACTGATAAGTTATATTCATAATTTCTTCAAAAGGTGGCCACTTTTCATTAAATATGTCTGATTTAAATACAAACTATACACTTTAATGTAATAAAAATACATTTATATTTTTGTTTTATTATTTAAAAATGAAGTTTATCAATACATCTACCCTAATGGTATCCATTAAATAAAACTTAAATGTATTAATTAAGAGTATTAAACATGTATTCAAAATGATGCATAATTTTATAGGCTAAAGAATGCTTAAATCATCCCCTAGGTAAAACTGGCATTAACTCCATAGTCACACATATGTCAAAACAAAATCCGCAGTGTACTAAGTATAGTTCTTCTATAATGGTATTAAGAGATCCTGCAAACTACCAACCTAACTACCAGGAAGGAATTTTTTTTTTAATTTTGGGAAGTAAAGTTTATTAATTTCATTTTTCATGCAGATATTATTAATGTATTAAAGCAATTTTAGAATTACCATTTGTACAATTACATCATTTTTGTATCCTCTGATTATCCCATATAAAGATCTTGCTTATTCAAAAATAGTTCTGCTCACCGGAGGACTGCCCAAAGCTGCCTTTGACTCTGCTCAACTTGCCACACATGTACTTTTTTCCTCTTTTGTTCTCTCTGTCCCCCTCTTTCATGCTTCTTTCTCAATCAGTTTTTCTTCAGATGCAGTAACTTTTTTACTCCTCTTCTCCATATTTTACAACTAAATTTCATTTAAAGTTACCTTGTGTCCTGTTTTGACTGCATAATGTTAGAGGAGGTCAGAATAGAGACGAGACCTAAGAGAATAAATAGAGTAGGAGAGTATTGTTTCCTGATAATCTATAATATTCCTTATGTAGTAAATGATAATTACAAAAATACCACAACAAAATAAGTAAATTTTAAATAAAGATACATCTGAAGTTTTTTTTTCAAAAAGGCAGAACAAAAGGTAGTATGCATGAGATCAATGTGAAATTTGATGATTCTAAACTTAGAGAAATTACTAGTAGAAACATCTTTAATTTTCCCACAGCCCACTACAAAGCAAGTTTTTTCAGCTAAAAATGGGCTGCATTCATATCAAAATAACCACTAGCAATCAATTGTGACTAGATTATTATACTGTTAGGTAATGCAGTGAATCTTTAGTTAGAAACAAATATCAGGACAATCAATGTAGAAGAGTAATGTTTCTTTATCTTATCAATACATCAATATTAATAAACCTAAGGTTAAGTTAAAATTTTAGGCCACTAAATTAAGTTTTGTAAATTGTTGTACTCTAGCTTATTATGATTGGATGTGCATTTATATAGCCCTTGGGGTGTTTATTTTGTCATTATTCACTTTAATACATATACTCATACCATTGATGAAATAATCTTTCGAACAGCATATATAAAAAACAAGACAAAACAAAACAAAACCTCCAATATATCAACAATTTGCCAACTGACTACTTCTGTGATTTTAATATTTCTCTCAATTTCCAATTGAGCTTTGATCAAAAGACATGAGATTATAACCTGAGATAAAATCAGTACATGCTCTATCCCATGATAAGAAGAATTATTTGCTAGAATGCTTTTGTTCTAGCAACATATATCCAATTTTATTTTCTGTCACTATGATGTATAAGTGTTTTATTTTCTCAAATTGCATCCTTACAACTTTGGTAATGTACAGCATGGTGATTACAGTTAACACTACTGTCTCGCATATTTGAAAGTTGCTAAAGGAGTAGATCTTAAAAGTTCTCATCTCAAGAAAAAAAATTTATAACTATGTATGGTGACAGATATTAACTAAATGTATTGAGATCATCATTTTGCAATATATATATATTATACAATATATACAATATCAAATCTTGTTGTACACCTGAAATTAACATAATTAAACCTCAAAAAAAAGATGGAAGATTTTTAAGTGGGGAAATCTAATTATACTAAAAGTAAAATTTCATTTACCCATGAAGGAAAAAGACATGATAAATATGTAGTTACCTTACTGTACAAAATTGGTTGAAATATGTAGTTTAAAATATACGTAGTACTAAACTACATAGAAATGTTGTAATGTGGAAAGGGTTAAAGGAATTTTAAAGTATTCCAAGGTTCTACTCTATTGTAGAATTGGTGAAATAAATGATTTTCATTGACTACAGTGTTCAAGAATGCATATTGTATGTTTTGGGATAATAGCTCTCAGTGAGGGGAAATTTTGTCCACTGAGGTATATTTGGCAATATCTCAAATACTTTTTGGATGTCTCAAATGAGGGAAGGGGTGCAACAGGAAGTGAGTAGAATTCAGGGATGTTACTAAAGATTGTACAAAACACAAGAGAGTCTCTACAACAAAAAATTATTCAGACCAAAATATCAACAGTGACATGACTGCTCTAGGGTGACCACTAAATTATAGCAAAAGGATGAAAAAATAACAAATAAGCTGCTAGAAAAATATGATAATACAATATGTGATAATTAAAAAAAAAGACAAAAGAGAAATATAAAACAGATAAGTCAAAAAGAAAGCCAATAGGAAGGTGACTGATAAACACAACTATATCAGAAATTAAAAAATATATATAGATTGACTACTCCAAATAAAAGACTAAGATTTGAAAGTGGGAAACCAAAAATAAATACACACATAATACAAGGAACACTTAAAATATAAACACTGAGAAAGGATGAATACAAATGGATGAAAGAAGACTTATAATGCAAACACTGATCAAAGGGATATCATTATTTATCTCTAGAAATGTAAACAGTAAATTTTAAGGCAAGGAACATTAATAGAGAAAAATATGGACATTTCAGTATGATAAGATAGCAAATCTAGCAGAAAGATATCACAATCTTAAATTTATATGCTCATAATAAATAGCTTTAAATGGTATTAATCATAACTTGGTACAACCAAAAGGAAAATTGAAAGACTCTACAATAATAGTGTGAGATATTAATGTACCTTTCTCAACAGAAGCAAAAGAAATTTTTTTCAGTTTGTAAAAGATCTAACACATTGATAAACTTGGCCTAATTGACAAATATAGAAAATTGAATTTAACGATTATAGAATTCAAATTATTTTCAAGTGCATGTGAATTGTTTACCAAAATCAAGAACATACAATAATGATGCATATAGTATAAAAGTCTCAAAAAGTATCAAAGAATTGCAATCATTCAGAAGTTGTTCTTTTACCAGAAAGAAATTAAACTAGACCTAAGTAATAAATCTATTACATAGACAATAAACAATATACTACTATATAATGAAGAAACAAACAAGAATTTACAATGGAAATTATTTTAAAATATTTTGAATTAATTATTTTATACATATTAAAATACAGTTTTTATAATTATAATAGTGTTATGTTCTTTGATCTGGGATCTTATTATATGGGCATATTAAATTTGTGCAAATTCATTATGCTTTATATTTATGACCTTCATAGTTTTCTGTACATATGCATATATATGAGTATATATGTGTATATATATAAAATGTTTGAAAAATAAGTTACTAAACTAATAAATGTAGTCAAATGTCAATTACTTTCTCAGATTTATGAGCATAATTTAACATTAAATCTTACAAATTATTGAGGAAAACAATGCTCTAAAGCTAACCTGATCTTATTTTACTTAGTCCATTTTCATTTAATGTAGTGATACTTGAGTTTATAGGTACCATTCTACTCTTTGTTTTTGTTTTGTTTTGTTTTTAGTTTGTTTTCCTCAACTGTTTATGGTTATCTCTTTTCTATTAACTTCTTCTGGAATATTGAATTTATTATTATTATATTTTACTATTCATTTAGTGGCTGTACTAAAGAATAAAATGTGTCCCTCACTTATTACATCCAATGTAACTAAATACTTTTACTTCTTGTCAGATAATACTTGGGACTTCACATAATTTATCTCCATTTATTAACTAACTGTTGGGTTATTGTTGTTCGGCATATTCTATGTTTACTTTATGCTCTAGATGACATTATTTTTACTGTTTTTAAATTCATTATTGATATTATATACTTACATTTCTACTCTTATATAGAACTTTTATTTCTTGCATTTCTCTGTTTCCACCTGAGATCATTTTCTTACGCTCCCAGGAAATCACTATAATACTTTTTCATGCAACAGTAAGTTGGCAGTGAATTTTCTTATTCTTTGCCTAGAAGTGCCTGTATTTTATATTCATGTATTTATAGCTTTAAGGTAATCTGTAGGTATAATTAATGTAAAACAAACATGCTCGTATTTAAATTATGTAATTTAATGAGTTTTGTTATGTATATATACTCCCATGAAATCGTAATCACCATCAAGATAAATATTTACATCACCTCCAAAGTTACCTTGTGCATGATTGTAAGCCACGTCTTCCTCCACTCCAGTGTCAGGGAACCCCCTTTTTTTCATCACTGTAAATTGCTTTGCTTTGTCTAGAATCTTATGTAAATGGAATCATTCACTATGTACTCCTTTGGTATATATCTTCTTTTCCTTCATCATTTATTCTAAAACATAGCTCCAAAAAGACAAGGGTTTTGTCTGTTCTCTCTCTCCTCTGGTGTATTCCAGCAAAAGCTAAAACTTCAATAAATATTGTTGAATGAGGGGTTATGTGACTCATGACCAATTCTCTTCTGGGACTGAATGAGATCTTGGCCTCAACAATTAACCCAGGACTCTGGGAAGCCACAGCCTACTAAATGCTCTCAACAAATGAAAGGAAAACTTATTGTTTTAATATATACTTTCTTTTAGATCTAATATGCTATTATTCTAAATTTATTAAATGGAAAATATGGATGGATATTTTGCCACCAGAACAATAAAATTCCTCTAAAATTTTTCCAAAGTTAGTATATCTGTTTGTCCAAAGTTAGTATATCTGTTTGTCTGTTTCCAAAGTTAGTATATCGGTTTGACAAACAGATATATCCATGAAGTAGCCTCATACTGAGGGGAAGATGGAGATTTTTGGTTTTTCTTTTTTCCTAAAATAGAAACACCCAAATGAACATCCATATAGATAATGTTCTGTTCTTTTTAAGTCAATAAATAGACAATAAAGACCTTTTATCATTCCCTAAAAACAGCATTTTTTTTGAAACTACACACATATGTGCCCTTTGCCATAATGCCCTCTTTCATCTTTCATGATTTACAATTCTCTTCTCATTTATTAAAATTCAAATTCAACTTTTTTCTTTAGGAGTGTTATTCTGACGATCAAGCAGAGTTTATTTCTTCATCCATTGCTGTAATTTGTACATACTGATATTGTTATATTTAAATATTGTGATTATTTGTTTATATGTTCATCTCCCCTATGATATTTTAGGTTTCTTTAAGAGAAGGAGTCTGTCTAACTCATCTTTAGATCTTCAGCATTTAACATTACCTGGCATATATTAAGCTTTCAAAAATATTTTTGAATGTATATTATACCTAGTCAAAAGAAGGAGATACTTTTCTTTTAGACGTTTTGCAATTCTGAATCACAGTCCATAAATTTCAAGTGTGTTCCTCTTGGCCCTCAATAATATTACAAAATGGTTATCACTCAACCTCAGACATGCAGACATCTAATTACTATTGAAATACTGGGGACAGATTCTTACTTTATAATTCCTGGCTGGGTACCAAGAAAACTCTCACCTCCAGGCTGCACGGTACCTCTGGACCTGTATCATTCTTAGTATGCTTAGTACATGGTGTTTTTCAGCAAAGCGAGGGGTCATGAAGCCAGCTTCAACTGAGCACTTGCTTCTTCTCTGTATACCTCTAAGAAGCACTATGAAGATTCTAAGAGCTTTCTGAACAATACTATCAAGACTAAAGGCCTTAAGGGGAAAGCATGCCCATCTTGTTAATGCTGCCTAATAAAATATTTACTACCCTCCACATGGAATATCACATTTTGCAAAAATCATTTATCTATTTAATGTTGGCATGATAGTAAATTAGATAGACCAATTCCTTATGAAATGAAAGTTCCATTTATGTAAGCAAGATAGACAATTATTTCCCGTAAGTGTGGTAAGTGTTATGACAGAGAAGTAGAGTTGTCTGGTAGGGCAATCAGTCCAGTTAGATGGGAGAGATAATGAAGAACAGTTTGGAAGTGGCAATGTGTAATTTGAGATGTAAAGGATGCACAGAAAATTGGTAAAAGTTGATTGTATTGTCACACATAAAGATAAAGTTTAAAGGAAAAGAAGCAAGTAAAGTCGAGCACATGCATATCAAGTACACTATAAAAAAAACTGAGAAGAGAGAATGGAGAGGTAACAGGGGCCAGATGTGAATGTTTAAAACTTAGCCTAGTAGCAATGGGAAAACTGCAAAGAGTCACCCTAAGATGACTTAATGTTTGCCCTTTACATATACAACTCCATGTGCAGGGACCACTTAGGAGGATCTTAGTCATAAAATTATGAATGATGCTTACTAGAGTAGGGACTGTGAAAAGTACAGAGTATTGAAAACAAAAAAAAAAAGACAATTAGAAAATAGGATCAGTAGTATGTGATTATTGATTGACTATGAAGATAAGGAAGTAGGAGAATCAATGGGAGGGTAAGTGATGGTCGCCTGGACTCTAGCACAGGCTTTCAGGGCTTTCATTGAGAAGACATCCTGAAGAAGCAAGTTGATAAACTGCTTTGAATGTAGTTGATGTGATAAATTCAAGAGGAGGTGTCCAATGGCAGTCAGATATACGAGAGTCATGTCTAGTTGTGGAAATAAATTTGGAAGTTACCAGGCATAGATAGTAAGTAAAGACAGTAAGTGAAGCGGTCATGATGCTTAGAGACTATTGAGAGTGAGAATACTCAGACATAAAGTAGAACCCTGAGGAACTCTACTATTTGTTGTATATGCCAAAGGCATGAAGCATGCAAGTTTCTTGCAGAAGTAGAAGCCAGTGAAAAATAAAGAAAACCCAGATAGTGTAGTAGTATGGAGACTAGAGAAGGCAGTGTTTTCAAAATGTGGGAGAAGTCAAAAGCGTAAAGTCAAGTGGTCCTGTAATCACATAATATGAAAATATTTATGCATACCTTTCAAGAAAATAAAACTTCTTTCAAGAATTGACATAAGATACTTTTATTTTCTCTGTATTTTCAAAACTGCCCCCAAGACAATTCTGGGAAATGAAATCAATTCTTACATACACATATTCTTTTAATCAAGATGACAGTCTAGGTTGCAAACAAATAAACAAGCAAAAGCACAAAATGATTTTTGAACTTCTCCACAAATGCTTAACTACAAGAAAAATACTGATTTCTGATATTTTGTAGTGGGATGTGAGGAGACAGATTTATATTTATGTTCTCTACACTTTTTATTGCCTTTCCTGATTCTTTTTTTTTTTTTTCTTTTTCCATTTTTTTGTCCTCTCTGTGAGTTGAAATTCAATTTAAAGCAGTGTTAGGATGAATGAAGCATTGGACCCAGCGAGTCACCACCAACATAAGCAGGGTTTTCAGTGACCAATTTTTCACACTGTTTGAAGGAAGTGAAATATTAGTACTCATCTCACGTAGGAAGTAAGCCAAAAAGGCACAGTTACACTTTTCAGTCTGCTTGTTTTTTATTTGAAGTGTAAACACACAAACTATAGTTATAGAGAGGAATACAAAATGCACAGAACAGAAACTGGATTGTTTTTTCTGTTAAATGCAGGATCTATGCACTAGGCATCTACTTAAAATGTTTGACTTGGAGTTCAGAATGCCATCCATTTTAATTGGATGATTGTTATTCATAAAACGTATTGGTGTCCTAAACAGATATTATATGGAGGGAAGGGGGATGGAAAGAGAGAGTGTGTCTGCCTCTTTGTTCATATATCAATCCTTTGTACAAAAAGGAGCTGAATATAACGTTAGCCTGAGTTCTGAGCTCTGGAAGACTTTAGCTGAAATTTAAAATAAGAAAGAAAATTTCATAGAAAAAATTTTGACTGTGTTCTGCAACCTCAAATATTTTCTACCCAATTCTATAAATATCTGGGGGGAAATTATATAGTCCAATTATTATGAGCCTGTCAACTTATGGAGATAACAAATACAAAACAAAGCAACAAAAAAAAAAAAAAAACAAAAACAAAAACTTCTCTCAGTTTCATCAATGTATACCAACATACAAGCAAAATAAAATGGTGTTTCTCTTTCCTTTACTCATCAGAATATGACCCCTTCAATTAAAAATAATAAACTTTGAATACGACCATTTGAAATGTGCTTACTGCCTTTTTAAAAAAATTTAAATAATATTTTTAAAGAAAAACATATATATTTCATGACTAAAAAGGATACTTTTACTAAAGTGCTTAGTTTGAAATACAATGAATTTAAACAAATGCCTAAAATAAACAGATCATCTCTCTCACTGTTGAAACTGAGCAATTTATTTCAAATCAAACTATATACAAGTAATTAACAATATTCATTGATTTTTCTGCAATACATATATGGCATTGTACCAGGCGGTAGAGAGATATTAAATAAGACAAAGACATAGTCTTGCCCTCGAGAAGTTTATAGTCTAATAGAGGAAAAGAATTTTAAAACACAGCTGACAGGAAAAGAGCAGAAAATGAAATAGTTGCCATAACAGTGTTGAGTCTATACATTCATTTAAGATAGATAGTCAGTGCTTATGTTACTTATTTGTATGGTCTGAGAGGACTCATAAAAAAATTGCAAAATGTATGGAATCACTTGAGCCTGTTAACAAAGTGAATTTCTTTCCACAATTTGCTTCCAGGCCCAAAAGTAACAGATATTATGGACACTTAGACAGTATTACATTTTTATGTCTAATGCTTACATTTTGTAAGTATTGGATTGGTCAAAAAGTTTTTTTGAGTTATCCATAACTTTGGCCAACTCAATACAATATCATTACTGCCTCATAATGTGTAAATGTACCTGTTGTCTTTTTTAAGATTTCACCTGTACATCCAGAAAACTATTTAGAAGTATTCTGGGTCTCATCCCCCCTCAAGATCAGTAACACAATATACAACTTTTCTTTTGAAAACTTTAAAAATTTGAAGTGGACTAAATTAACCCCAATATTCAGTTTTGTTGTTTTATAGTGGCTCACTAACTATAGCATAAGGACAAAATACTTAGATAAGATAGTCTCTTAGGCATTTGCTAAATAAAATCAAGGGTAATCCCCTTAAAATAGGCTTACTTTTGGTTCTTTAAAATATCCAATGATTTAGAAATTTCAAAATGCCAAGAAAAGTTGATGTCATTTTAAAAAGCTTTCATTTTCTACTTGCAAAAAAAAAAATAACATTCAAATACTACCTCCATTACCTTCTTAAAATATCCTTTCCTTTTGAAGACCTACGGGGAAAAAAATTCAGAGTTCTGCTTAAAACTGAGGATCTGGATGTTTTAATCACTGTTTTTATTACTGTTTTTGATAGAAAAGATTGGCTATGTTGAGATCTACTCATATCTTCACAAAGTTATTTCATCATTTGAGGTGGGTACAATAGATGGACCATTTTCAGTAACAGTATTATAGAGCAACGTGGCACAATTTTGAAGCAGATTACTCACAGAAACATTACAAATTTTACATATTGATTTGAAATAATGTAAATTTGATCTTCTCAGGAGAGGGACACATTACTTGGTGACTTACTTAACAATCACAATATTTTAATATTTAATTCTTTATTTGTTTCCAATGAGAGAGAACATATAATTAATTATATAGTAGATATTAGAAGACTTTATCCTTTAAAAAATGTGACTCAGAGTCTTCTGGGGCAAATACAGACAACAAAAATACATGACCCCAAAATGCTCAATCTCATATTTTGAGCATTGCATACAACAGAATCATGTTGTTACAAAGTACCTGTATTGATTTTTTGTGTATAATGTAAAATTAGTAGATCATTTTTGGTGGATGTGACTAATCTCTAATCCCAAAGGCCTATCAGGTTAAAAAAAAATGTCTTATCAGATTGAATTTGATTTATATCTAAACATTGATTATCAAGCAAGCATAAAAACATAAAAATTATTTAAATTGTTCTTTAATCTAGATAAAGTTCTAGCCAGCTCTTGTTTAACTGTTCAGACCACACTTTTCAGAAATAATTTATTTGATATAAATAAGTCCATCTGCTAGAGGAAGTCTGAGTTAACCTTATTGATCCCATCAACCATAATCATAATCCTCCAATTCAAGAAAACCCAGGAACTTTAATAAACAAGCCTAGTGTGTTATCCCTAAGATTACAAGCTACACAGTTTCTAAAGCTTTTAGGTAAAGACTTTTTCAATGACATGTAGACAATTCACATCCTTTAATTCTACTTATTTAAAACATAAACACACAAACAACAGCAAAAGTATTTCTAACATCCATTATTCTAATCAAAAGCCACTGCTGTTGATCAGATATAAAGATAAATGAAGCACTTTTGGAAGCCACTTATGCAGTTATCTTTCTAATTAGAGTGCTAACTAAATACCTCACAGATATAAATTTCTTATTAAGAAACCTGAGTAATCCTGGAATGCAACTTAAACTAACTAATAAGTACATACCACACTGCCTATGCTGAAACATTTTATAGCGCACTGCATACCTCAAAGCATCTACCATTTAGGAATCTAATTTTTGAGTCCGTATAGACTTGTTGGAAAAATAACTTCTTTCACATAAGCTACAAAATGAAGACACTGAACGGACAGTCATTTAAAGGGCTATGTTTGGAACATTTCATGAATGAAATGCATGGGCCTTTACACCTGATTCCTACTGTTACAAAGAAATCACAGGAACCTAAACCATAGTTTAAGCAATATGTTAATGCTTAAAATTTGTGTGGCTTCCACCTATTTTTTTCAGAGATTGTACCATGTAACTTGAAAGGTATTGAAGGCAATAGCTCATGAATGGAGAAAACATCACAAGAATGACTAAATTATCCTTACTGCTCAATTTGAGGGCAGAAGGAAGCAGTGGGAAATTTTGTACCTATTCAGTTCTTCATATGAGGAAACAATCACAAGCCATGCTTAGACTGAGACTGGTCTGGAGTAGGTGACTAGAATCAATTTTTATCAAATGTCTATTACTCAGGCTAAAGAACATGAATATGTACTACAATCTAGGAAATGTTGCACAAATTTTCATTCATATTTAGAATTTCATGTTAGTTTTCATAAATCCCCCAAAATCTTGTTAAACAGGAAAAATAGAACAATATGAAAGTTTCTCAGTATAGTTCATTTAATTTGGCACAAGTTTGTTTCAAGAAGTAGAAAGAAAAAGTCACAGCAAATGCTATTGATTTAGCTCCTTACCCATTTAATTTACCTTACTGAGGTGTAACTTAAATTATTTATAAACTATTTAAACATTAATAAGGATTTTCTTTTTTATCCTTTCTCCCAGAAAGAAAAGTAATGGTATTGGATGCAGATAACAGTCTAGTAGTGAGTTCTCAGGGTGACAAACTAAATGCTAACTAAATGCACAGGTTAATATAAACATCCATACATTTCATAGTTTATAAAAGCAGCTTACTCTTTCTATATATATAACTGAGTCACTTTGCCATACAGCAGAAATTAACACAACATTGTATACTTCAATAAAATATATTTAAAAAGCAGGTTACTATAGCTTAAATAGTGAACAAATTATCACATGATTGGGAATGCCTCATTAATTTATTAAAATAAGATTCAATTATTATTTTCAAACTGTATAAACTTGTTTTTTCAATTACTAAAATGATTATAAATCCTCATTATTTATGCAACCTGTTCAAAAGGACACAGAACTATGGGACATCCTCAGAAGCATTTTTTGGTACCTATACTCTGTGATTTTTACCCATAAAGTGGGCTTTGAGTTTATAATAGTTGCCATTTTTCTCTGTATTCTCCTATTTTGAGTAGTCCTATATCTGCCTTAGTTCCTTTAAAGATCTTTAATTGAAAGTCAGTTTCTTAAGTATCAAGCAGGTGTTCTTCCATAAATACCTGGGATGACAGCCAATTTATAACCTAAACTCTATTGCTTGAATTGACTAAGTCCACCAACTTCAATCCTGCTTCTTATATGAGAACATAAAATGCTAAGAAGGGTCTTTGTTTCTAATAGTGAGCAATTAACCAATTACTTATACATGAATCCAACACAAAAGCATCATTTTGTTCTATTTATCACAAAACATAACTATGAAATTCAGATGTGGTCTAGCTCTTCAGTGAACATGAATCTACTCGCAAACCTAACAGATTCATCAGTTACAGGACGTTCAAACTAGCAATGTTAAATTCATAGTTTGTTCCTGTGTGAAGGCTAAGGTAAAATAAAGAAGCTAGTCAGAAAACTTCTTAGGTAAAAATAAATATCAACCCTGGGAAAGCCATATTCAAGAGGTTTTGAAGAATAGGCAACCTGGTTCTGTCCTCTAGCAATCTTCAGGTATTCAGAAATATCTGTTGCTTTCCAACAGTTGAAAATCTACACTGTGCTTTCATAATTTGAAGAATTCCCCATTTTTATTTTTTATTTTTATTTTTCTACTTTTATCCCATCTTCAAATTAGCCTTTGAAACTTTTGAACATGAGCAGTGAGAGCACAGGGAAATCAGGCCATAGATGAATTTTTCTTTCATTTTTTATTTAACCAAAGAAAATTTCATCCAGCCTTGGAGCATATGGAGGCTTAATTAATCCTCAGTCTCCATGTCTCTGAAGCTCAAAGGAAATTAAAAAAAAAAAAAAAAAGCAGTTACATGATTGGCTTCAGAGCTTTGAGGATCAGCTGTTACCTCCCTAAGTTTCAAGTCTCAGGTAAATGAACATCACAAAGGGAAAAATAAAGTATCTTACAAGAATTGATTCTCCATAGTATGTAAACAATCTGGAGTTTATAAGATTGTTTTCTGGGACATCGGCAAGATGGCAGAATGGGAAGCCTCTGGCCCTCCTTCCCCCCATAGAGACATTGATTCAATAACAATAAACAAAACAATTCCCTCTGTGAGAAATCCATATAACAGTTAAGAGGCTTGTGCACCCTGGATGAGCATGAAATCAGCCATATTGAAGGGAAATCTGTGATATTTACTTGCCATAGTCCCTCGCCCTGGCTAAGTGCTGCATGATCCACTGGGAGAAAACTCTCAGCTCCTGGCTTTTAGAGAGGGAAAGGGAAGACTAAAATATAAGTCTAATGTGAAGATATTTAGGGGAGCCGCATGAGAGACTGGTTTCTGTCTTGCCTGAATTAACTCACTGACAGGAAAGGGTGTCAGAGTAAGGGCAGTTGAGAACAAAGGTTAAGGTTTAGGTTAGCATGTATTTACTTGCCTTAGTTTCTCCTCCAACTCAGTGTGAAATGAGTGGGAGAAGAGCCCCAAC
Source organism: Hippopotamus amphibius kiboko (assembly GCF_030028045.1). Taxonomy (NCBI): domain Eukaryota; kingdom Metazoa; phylum Chordata; class Mammalia; order Artiodactyla; family Hippopotamidae; genus Hippopotamus; species Hippopotamus amphibius. Next base: position 31,607,974 of record NC_080189.1, on the reverse strand, counting down.
TCCTGGCTTCTCCCTGAGGAGAATTCTTCCAACAATCTGACTTTTCTGAGGATTGTCTGGAGGACTAGTTTCTGTCTTGCCTGTCTTGGAGTGCTGACAGGACCCAGCATACTCTAGGTGCCTGGAGACTGCTGAGAACAAAGGTACAGGGTGGCTTGCAGCTGCACCAGAAGACCTGTGGTACAGATGATAAAAGCCAATACAGCTCTGCACATCCATGTGCTGATGGAAATTGGAATAATGAAGCTGCAAGCCAAGGAGCACCAAGAATTTCAGAGAGCCAATAGATGCTGTAAGAGGCAAGGGAGAACTCTTCTTTGGAGACTTCAGAGGGAATATGGCCCTGCTGACACCTTGATTTGTACTTTTAGCCTGTGTAACTGTGATAGAATAAATTTCTCTTCTTTCAAGCCACTTAATTTGTGGTCATCTGTGAAAGCAGCCATAGGAAATTATACCCTGCATAATGCAGTAATTATAAAACAGTGTTGATGATATACTGGAGGAAAATTTTTATACTATTGAAATAAAATTAGTATTCATCCTAACTAAATTGTTTCCAATTAAGATGCTTATTGCAATCACAATGAAACCACTGAGTTTAACTCAAAAATATATAGTAAAAAAAAGAGGGGAATTAAAAAGATACCCTTAAAAATAACTTTTTAACAAAAAGCTGACAGTATTGAAGGAACAGAAGTAAAAAGCATGTAGAAAAATAGGTAAAATGGCAAAATGGCAGCAATAGCTTCTACCTTATCAGGAATTAGATTAAATGTAAATGGATTAAATACACCAATCAAGAGGCAGAGATTAGCAGAATGGATGATTAACTCTATATACAAATGATCCCTGACTTACTAAGGTTCAACTTATAATTTTTCAACTTTACCATGGTGTGAAAGTGATATGTATTCAGTAGAAACCTTACTTCAAGTTTTGAATTTTAGTCTTTACCCAGGCTAGTGATATGATGTAAGATAACTCTCTTGTGATGCTGGGCAGTGACAGAGAGCCACAGCTTTCAGTGAGCCACATGATCACAAGGGTAAAAAACCAGTACACTTAACAACTATCCTGTTTGCTCACTTTCTGTCTCTGTGTCACATTTTCTTAATTGTCACAGTATTTCAAACTTTTTCATTATTATTATATTTGTTATGGTGTTCTGTGCTTAGCGATCTTTGATGTTACTATGATAATTGTTTTGGGGTGCTGCAAACCACACCCATAGAAGAGGTAGAATTATTGGGGGTCATGCTAGGGTCTGTCTGTAAAAACAAGTAAAATAGTGAATTATCAGTCACTTTAAAAATTTGATGTTCACAGGGTGGATTCAAGTTTTTAACATAAATTTTCTAATCAACAGTATTTGAGAAAATGGCATTTGAAGAAGAGGTTACCAGAGTAATAAATATGTATTGAAAAAAGAGGCAAAGAGTGAAACTTCATTCACTCCAACAAAGCACAAAGTTGTGTTCGTGTTTTTCTGAAGGACAGAATTTTTATTACTGTAAATTTTTACTTATTTGTATATATTTATTTCTCATTCATTCACCCACTCTATCATTTATTTTCTTAATTAAACAATTAAGGAATCTACCACCAAAAACAAAAATTGAAAACATTACTGATAACTCACATCTACCTCTACCTATATAAATGTTCATTCTTCTCTAAGAACCAACCCATTGTAATTTATTATCTCTAGCCTTCTTTCCAAATTTTCAGATAATCTTTTCAAAATGGAGCTATCCATTACCAAATCAATTGATTGTTCATTGTAAGCATTTTTCTTCTGGGAGTTTACTGCTGTGAATAATGAGGAAACTCACTGATAAAGTGGGTCTTTTGTCTACTAAGATATTTATCTACTATACAATTGAAAAATGTTCATTTTTTACCTTTATAGCACTCTTTAATTTCATGAATGGATATCCTTTTTAGTTCTATAAATTTATTTAGGTTTGAAATATTTTATAATAAAAACTAAAGTTAATTAAAATTCCTGAACATAACATTTAATAGACATTGAAAACAATTCTCAAACTCTGAAGAGAAAGGAAATCTATTTTCAAATTATAAATATTTTTATTAGAAACTTTTGCTTGCTATTTGATGATTTATGCTTTTTGTATAATCTCATAATTCTTAGATGTTTCAAAGTGAGAAAATAACCCGCTTCTCCTGGAAGAAACATGCAGTATGGCCAAGAACTCTGAAGGAATGTGTGTTCAAGGAACTCCTAATTTTCAAATATTATATTTGTATCAAATACCGCAAGAATAATATCAGATAGGGAGACCTTTATAAAACACAAAACCTTCTGGTTGATAAAATGAATCAAACCGAATGGTGGTTTTTGACCTTTACCACAATTTGGAGAACATTAATGCTTGTGGCTGATAAGTCAATCATTTATATAATGATATCTATTAGACCTCATGGATATCAAAGGCATTATTCATGTCTATTAATCAGCTGCTTTGGCTAAGCCTAGCTAATTTCTTTCCCCTGGGCCACCAGTATCATTAGTAACATATTACTCCCATCACTCAGAAAGCTTCTTGATGAACCTCTGCCATTGTTTGATATGTATTACCTCCTTGGTGTTATTAAAAGGTGCTGTTTTATTATTTATATATGCAACCTAATTGTTTTTCAACTGAGAGCATTAAGAAAATAAATCTGTCATATAAATGTATGAAGTGACAAATAACTCACAACTGTTTTACAGGAATTAATTAGCCTGATTACTCTGAGGACAGTATGTGACTTATAAAGGGTTTAACAAGGCCTATACTTCCAGCTGCTGGACTAAGGAGTGTTTTCCACTGATCCATATTAGAATTAAGTTTGATCTTCTATAACTATTAACAGAAAGTGACTCAGTGCTACCACTTCAAATATTCAGCATAAAAAAAATATTCAGCATGTGGTATTTCCTACACTTTTTTATAATTGGTGAATTCAGGCTTAATTAGAGGAATGGAAAGAAAGTTGAATAATGGTGACCTCCAGAAACACAAAGAAGAACTGATAAAGGATCTATCTTTAATGAAATTGAAGATATGTGAAACTTGAAGTCTTTAAAATTGAATGACAGAATTCTGGAAATATGTGGAAGTAACTAAGATTCTCTAAATAATTTTTTTTAAATGAACACCTTAAAAATCATTGATGTAAAAGTCATATTGTAACCTTATCACTGCCATTCATGCATCAACTCATCAAAGAACAGATTGCAGTAACGATAATAAGATATATTGCATTCTTACCCTGCTAAACATTTACTTACATTATTTCATGTAATCTGAACAATTTTATTATGTAGGCTCTGTTATTAGCCATGTTTTATAGATGAACAAACTAAAGGTTAGAAAAGTCTAAGTTCACACATCTGTTGACAAAATAGGAATTCAAATCCAGATAAATCAGACTTCAGAGCCAGAGAATTCTTATTCTCATCACACACTTTGATCCAGTAATTACAATTCTGATAATATTACCAAAAGAAGTAATGACAGATATTGATGCATCTGAATTAAACAATTTTAGAAATGCCACAATGTTAAGTTTTTAAGAACTAAGATTTTTTAAAAAAACTGACAGTGCATGGACTTCCCTCGTGGCAAAGTGGATAATACTCCATGCTTCCAATACAGGGGGCCCAAGTTTGATCCCTGGTCATGCATGCCACAACTGATATCTCACATGCCACAACTAAGGAGCCAGTGAGCCACAACTAAGGAGTCGGTGAGCTGCAACTAAGTAGCCTACCTGCCACAACTAAGACCCAGAACAATAAATAAACAAATGAATGAATAAATAAATAAATAAATATTTTTAAAAAATCTGACAGTGTGAAGAAAAAGCATAGGTATTTTTTAAAAAACAATATTACCTTCAAAGAACCTTCAAAATTTTTGTGCATACATTGTCTTTATTGAAGGATACACATTTATTAAATCAATATTGCTCATGTTAACGTGTTAACAGGTAAAAATATGTTATCTATCTCTCGAGCACCACAGCAGTTAAACATCATTTTCTTACATATATCTTAAAAATTGTTACTCTCTATTAAAAATGTTTTAAAGTTGGTCTTTGCAATATCTCAGAACAGGTATGCTCAAACCCTTGTGTAGCCAACACCAGAAAATGTTGGATACCACTCAGCAAATAGTCATTTTTCATGCTCATCTGTGGCTGAAACAAAATAAGTAAACATGTGGAGTGGGGTGAGTAGAGAGAAAGACAGTGACCAGATTGCTATTGAATTCTGAAGCCACCATTTTGCCTAAGGTAACAGGAAAGAGAAACATAAAAGCCTATTTTAAACAGTTAAGACAGGCCTATAAAAGCACAATTTGGGGTGGTGTGATTAAGGGTATCATGTAAAACTAGCGCTATAGAAGGGCTAAACTTATGTTGGGGTGGGTTAGGAGGAACAAAAAAGTCTTTCTGGCAGGACTTGCTTGGGGTTAGAAAGAAAGAGACAAAGTCTAAATCTTCACAGACTGGCCTTCACCTATTTCTTAGTTTAGTTAAGAATGCTTCCAGGTCCCAGAAATCCTAAATGCTGTCCAAATTGAAAACCTTAAAAAAAAAGTGTTGATAAAAGTGGTCAGGTAGATTAAAAATTTATGTTAGAAGTTAAAATTATTATCATTAAAATTTAAAGCATATTAAACACAACTTAAGAAGTAATGAATCAGAGCATTTTCTTAACTTGGTCCTGGCAGACAGGGTAAGATGGAAATTTGCCTACAGGAAGTCTGTTGGGGAGTAATCTTGGGATTGACACCTGTCAGGGGCAAGGATACCATGGTGGAAGAGAGGAAGAGGTTTATCTGCAATACAGTTGTAACTGCAGCCTCACAGGATCCTGTACATTCTGACACTAGGATGGCCCTTAATGGAGCACCTGAGTCAGGGTGTCCAAGGTTGTGACATTAACAAGTCATTTCATGTAGGCTGCTCCAGGTGGTATAATCCAGGGGAAGGCTGAGAATTATTCTTAGAGAAGGACTCAACTGTAAGCCATTGGTAGACAACACATCCATCAGCTGGAGGAATGAGTGTCTCATTACAGCAGCCACTATTGCCACCATGGTCCACTTCTCAGAAACTTCTGAAAAGGGAGGGGGGACACTCATCTCTTTACTCTAGTAAGTATGTACATGTTCATGTGTATATAGATGTATAGGTATAAAAATAAAATATACATATACACATACACATACATATACACATACTACCTGCATTACTTTTTAATTTTTTAAATTGAAGTATAGTTGATTTACAATATTCTATAAGTTTAAGGTATACAACATAGTGACTCACAATTTTTAAAGATTATATTCCACTTATAGTCATTATAATATATTGGCTGTATTCCCTGTGCTGTATTTCTTGTAGCTTATTTATTTGATACACAGGAGTTTGCACATCTTAATCCTACCCCTATCTTGCTCTTGCTCCCTTCCCTCTTCCCACTGGTAACCCTTAGCTTGTTCTTTATATATGTGAGTCTGTTTCTATTTTGTTATATTACTTTGTTTTATTTTTTAGATTCCACACATAAGTGACATCATATAGTATTTTTCTCTCTCTGCCTGACATTTCACTAAGGGTAATATCCTCCAAGTCCGTCCATGTTGCTGCAAATGGCAAATTTGCATTCTTTTTTGTGTTTGAGTAGTATTCCATTGTGTGTATGTATGTATGTATGTGTGTGTGTGTTTACCTCTTTTTTATCCATTCGTCTGTTGATGGACACTTAAGTTGCTTCCATATCTTGGCTATTATAAATAATGCTGCTCTGAACATCAAGGTGCATGTAAATTTTTGAATTAGTGTTTTTGTTTTCTTCAGATATATACCCAGAAATGGAATTACTGGATTGTATGTTAGTTCTATTTTTAGTTTTTTGAGGAAACTCCATACTGTTTTCCACAGTAGCTGCACCAATTTACATTTCCACTGACAGTGTGCAGGGGTTCCCTTTTCTCCACATTCTCACCCACATTTGTTATTTGTGGTCTTTTTGATGATAACCATTCTGACATGTCTGAGGTGATATCTCATTGTGGTTTTGATTTCCATTTCTCAGATTAAGCATGTTGAGCATCTTTTCATGTGCCTGTTGGCCATCTATGTGTCTTCTTTGGAAAAATGTCTATTCAGGTCTACTATCCATTTTTTAAATTAATTTTTATTGGGGTATAGTTGCTTTACAACATTGTTTTAGTTTCTGCTGTACAGCAAAGTGAATCAGTTATACATATACATATATCCCCTCTTTTTTAGATTTCTTTCCCATTTAGTTCACCACAGACCATTGGTAGAGTTCCCTGTGTTACATAGTAATTGGTTGATTTGTTTGTTTTGATGTTGAGTTGTATGAGCTGTTTATATATATTGGATATTAACCCCTTATCAGTCATATCATTTGCAAATATTTTCTCCCCGTTAGTGGGTTGTCTTTTTGTTTTGTTAATGGTTTCCTTTACTGTGCAAAAGCTTTTAAGCGTAATTAGGTTCCACTTATTTTTGCTTTTGTTTCCTTTGCCTTAAGAGACAGATCCAAAAAATATTGCTATGATTTGTGTCAAAAAAGAGCATTCTATTTACATTTTCTCCCAGGAGTTTTATGTTTTCTAGTCTTATATTTACATCTTTAATTCATCTTGAGTTTATTTTGTATATGGTGTTAGAGAATGATCTAAGAGGGAGGTTTATAGTGATACAAGCTTACCTCAGGAAACAAGGAAAATCTCAAACCTAACTTTACACCTGAAGGAAGTTTAAAAAGAAAAATAAGTAAAACCCAAAGCTACATGCATTATTATATATAAGTATATATGTATATATTTATGTATATTGATTAGGTGATAATGACTGACATATAAGTTTCTCTTTGAAAAATTAATTAAGGTTAACTAACTCTCCTCGGCAAGTGTAGTCTCATTTGCTAAAGAAGATTCTATAGTACGAAGTTCTAAATTTACATTTATGTTACATAGAAAGAAAAGTTGACCTGTTGTGTTCCATTATGTTTTAGTTTCATGCCTGAGAGTTTATAAATTCAGAATTCACTCACAGCATAAGAGTCATCTTATTTTTTAAAGCTTTGGGAGTAAGTATAGGAATTTCTCTTATTGAAAGTAAAAATAAGAGTTTAGTCAGTTGGCATGTCTTTTGGTCTAACAATTCATTCAGAGCCCAAAGAGTAGGAGAAAGATCTCTGGCTAAACTAATTTTATAACAAAAGGTGTTCATAAAAAGTTTTATTATGCTGATAGACAGTGAGTTTCTAAGAGGCAGGCAGACACACACACACACACACAAACATACAATATGTGTAGAAACATACAATACTAAACATAATTAAATTAAACAATTTGATACATTTTGACATATTTATACACACCTTTGATGCCATCACAATTATTGGGAAAAATAACTCTAAATGTTTCTTCCTGCCACTTTGTTGCTAAAGAGTTTCTACCATTTATCTTTAATGAATTACTATCTACCTTCAAGTGAAATTATACCACTCTATGTGTAAGAATGTCACAGCAGTGTGCTTTCTCCCCTCCAGACATGTGCATTACCATTGTCATGTGATTTTTTTCTGAATCAATATGGTTAAGGGTTTATACCTTTTGTTGAAAAAATGTGTATTCTGTTATTGTTGAACTAAGCATTCCATCAGTGTCAATTAGTACAAGTTGGTTGATTTCAGGATTTCTTTCCACATTTTCCCTGCATGTCATTTATTAAAAAAGAGAAATTGAAATCTCCTGCTATAATTTTGGATTTATTCATTTCTTTGTGCAGTTCTATCAGTGTTTCCTTCATGAGAATTAATATTATTGCTACCTCACTCAGTGTCTATACACTTATGTGCTGATGAGTACTCAGCTGACTACTAGGGACTGGTGCTGCAGATCTCCCCAGAGGCTCTCAGTGCAGCTCTCCTGTTTGTGTTCTTTCCTGCATATCCTAGCCACTTTTATCACCTTGGTTTCTCACTTCTACCTCTTAAACTTGAACTGTCTACTTGGCTCTGCCTGGGCTGACCCCGTTTGTGATGGGACCTGAAAAATCTCAGAAGGCAATCAGCTATGGCAATTATAGGACTTCCGCCATTTATTTCCCATCTCTCAGGGATCACTGTCTTTCATTGCCTGATGTCCAGTGCCTTGCAAGCCATTGAGTCATTTATTTTCTTTGATGGTGTTTCAGGTGGGAGGGCAAATCCAATCCCTGGTAATAAATCTTGTTCAGAAGTGAAGGTGGGGTCACTATTTATACATCTCTGGGCCTCTGTCTTCCCTATGCTCTCTACCTGTAAATTTGTGTAAGTATCTAAAACACGCTATCAAAGTTAAAAACTTTTTTCTCTCAAAGTTAAAAATTTTTGCTATTTGAATCAAATGAGAGTTATTAGTCTTTGGAATATCTTCTGAATTGCCAGTTTTCTTCATGGCTCAGTATATGAAGAACTTTTTTATTATTCACTCATTCAATACATATTTATTTAATACCTATCCTGTGCAGTGTTGTTATAAGGTGCTGGAAAAAGCAGGAAAAAAAAATCTAATGAAAATCCCTGCTAAACTAAAGCTGATATTTAGGAAGAGGAAAAAGGACAGAAAATAAATAAAAAACTGAGTAAAATAATATGTCAGATGGTAACATGCAGTGGTAAAAGGGAAAAAATGTTAGAGGGTGTAAACATTTTTTATAACTTTAGATAGAAGGGTCTATAGAGGGCTTGAATAGAAGTTGAAATTTGAAGAAAGACCTAAAGGATGTAAGGAAGTAAACACATGAGGAAACCAGAAAGCATTTTCCTGGGGAAGGCTTTGTGCTCCTGGGGAAAACATGTGCCTGGAGCAATTGAAGATTAACTATTAGTAATTGTCTCTAATTCTGATACTCACAGCAAAATTAAAACTGACCATTTTGTTGTTAAATTTAAAATAAGTGTGTTGCTTTTTTAGAGGGTGTGTGTTTGTGTGTATGTGTGTGAATAGGGAGAAAACATTTTTAAACTACTAACAAAAACTTTTATAGTTTTTGTTTTGTCTATAGTGTTTTATATTAATGTGCTCTTTTTTATATTAATGTGCTCTTTACATACAAATATTTCATTTTATTTTAATAATCACTATCTGTGTTTGAGGCAAGATTATTATTATTCCCATCATGGCAAAACTAGCCCTCTGAAAGGTTAGGGGATTTAGGAATCTTAAGAGGTTAACAAGCATCAGTTACAAGATTTTGACTCTAGCCTTCTGCCCTCAGACCAGCATTAGTTTCATCCTATGTGTTGTCTCACATTGTTCTGTAATCTTCTTGTAAAACTGTATGTCAGTGATACGTTTCTGTATATAAACTATTTCTACAGTGAAGGTGCCTACAGAATTACAAAGAAATGCCAATACAATGAAAAGTACATTAAAATGTGAACATAGCCCTGTAATTACTCCCACAATTAAAGCTTTGAATTGACAGCCTTTTTCTAAGAATGGAATTCCTCCAGTGTCTGGTAATACTCGTCCTTTTCTCTTAAAAATGTCAAAGACTCATTTTTACTTTTCCTCATTTTCTTTTGCCTTTTATATCATTCTGCTATTGATTAGCCAAATACTGTTTGTTGTCCTCCTTTTTTAATGTTTACGTTGGAATGGGCAAATATATTTGTGTTCCACATAACTTCAGTAGCTCGTTAAAATTCATATATGTACATGTGTGTGATTTCTTCATGCATATTATATGTGGTGAGTATTAAAATGTTCTAGCTGTCATTATACTAATCACTTGGAATTATAGAGAAGTTCATGTAGTTCCTTTAGTCCTGTACAGAAATTAATCTCCCATATACCATTAATAAAAAAGGAGAAAAATTATATCAATATTGCTATTCCATAAATTTCTTTAACATTAATAGTGATATCCAACTCACAGCATAGTTCTTTCTATTAAGCTAAGAACTTATTAAAATTGTCATTTCAAATGCGTATTTTCCATAGCTATATGAGACAGTTTCATAGGTGCTTAAGCAGACAAGTTAACAAAAATATGCAAGATTTTAGACTTACCTCAAAAGACCAGTTATCACAAGAAGGTAATTGTACATGCAATAGAAGAAGGTAATTGTACAAGATAATTTTATTTTATTAGGGTTTTCTTTACCCTAGTTACTGTGCTAAATGTAAATATTTTAAAATGATCATTTGTTTCATGTTATATTTGATTCTGTGTGGTTCTAATATGTTTCATTTTGTGATGCTTGTGCATTATCATATGATTATTTGTGTAAAGTGTATGCCTTTGTGTGTGTTTGTGTATATGTGTGTTAGATTATAACTCCTGTAAGTGCAGTATTAAGTAAGGTCACATTTTTTATTTTACTCAGTTCCTATTTGGGGAGTTAGCCACTTCCCCCCCGCCCCCCACAGACTTCTGTGACTAGCAGAATACTTAGCATGTAGCAGCAGGCACTTGACTTACGTCTCTTCAACTGGAAACTGATTTTTTTTTTCCTACTTGGGAAAATGTATGTTTATTTATTAGTCTGACTAATCCTTCTACCATTTTTATAGGATCAAAAATGAGTATCAGGATGGAAATTCTCTGGCGGTCCAGTGATTAGGACTCAGCACGTTCCCTGCCATGGCCTGGGTTCAAGCCCTGGTCGGGAAACTAAGATCCCACAAGCTGCAGGGCACAGCCTGGCCAAAAAGAAAAAAAAGTGTCATGAATTGTATAACACATCTATGAGTCTTGATGGATAATAGGAATCTATGCACATGAAACAGGTAAAATATATATGTAATGTACAGGAGATCCCCTCAAAATAACATGGAGGCGTGTGCAGAGCTGGAATCTCCACCCATAAAAATTGAAAGCAGACTTAAAGCCCAAAGAGTGAGTGAGATACATTATTTTAAACCATTTTATTGAGGTATAGCTGACATATTAAAAAAATGTACACACAGTGTATACAACTCATGAGTTTGTATATGCCTGTGAAACCGTCACCACCATCAAAGACATGTGTATCTATCAACTCCAAAGCTTTCCTCCTGCTCCCATTATTATTTTTTTGCTTGTGTGATAAGAAGAATTAGCATAAGATCTAACCTCTTAGCGAATTTTAAGGATACAGTGCAGTACTTTAGCTACAGGCAAAATGCTGTGCAGTAGGTCTCCAGCATACTTTATTCATCAGAAACTGTGTACCCTTTGACTCACCTCCCCATGTCCCCATCCCCCCAACCCCTGGCTATCACCAGTCCACTCTGATTCTGTGAATGTGACTATTTAACCGAAACTTTCTTTGAACAACGTAACTCAAAAATGCAATAATGGTAGTGAGTAACTTCTGATTTACTGTATAAAAGTAAGGCACTGATGAGTCACCCACATCTCAAACTTTAAAACAGTTAGAAAATGTTGTTTAAGGGCCACAGGAACAAGTAGGATAATAGGAAGAGGAAAAGGTTAAAAGTCTCAGAAGATGGAAGGGGGCTTAGGGTGGAAAAAGAAAAGAGAAAAATCGCCATTATAAAAAATTTACAGATATAAGGTAAAAATAGACCTCTTTCCCCTCTATTTCTCTTCCCAGGTATTAGATGTTTCAAAGACTTAGTATATTTTTTATTAGTAGTTATTACCTTGAATTATCAGTTACCTTAAGCACTGATAATTACTAATTCTAAAGAAATTTTGATAACCCTAATGTAATATAGCAACCCTTTTCCAGTCTCTTCATTAGATTTCTTCTCTCTTTGCTAATGTCCAATTAAATTATTTTTACTCTCACTATTTTATTGTACTCACATTTTGACTTTAAGTGGAGCTCACCTCTTATAAAAATGCCCTAAACAATGATACACCAATTTCTTCTGATTTTTTTATACTTTTGCCTGCTTAATCTTTGTTTTAATTTAAAAAATCATTTATACCAAAAATATAATGGATATATTGTTAGATATATGTCTTTATTTTTAAATAGCCTTTTCTAATGCTTTTCCTGCTTTTAAAGACTTTGTTTTCTTCATCTTTCACTCCCCAGTTTATAGCATCAGAAATCTGAATGTAAATTTAAGGCACTTCAGATGCAGTTTTAGAAAGGAAGTTAGTAAGCCTGAATTGTCCTAGAATGAGGCATTTGCCTTATGATATCAACCATCCTTGATGTTAAAAAGTTATTTTTGTTAATCCACACAACTGTTGAGCCTGTGTGCTGCAACTACTGAAGCCCATGTACCTAGAGTCCATGCTCTGCAAACAAGAGAAGCTACTGCAATGAGGAACCCACGCACCACAATGAAGAGTCACCCCCGCTCACCACAACTAGAGAAACCCTGTGTGCAGCAACGAAGACCCAATGCAGCCAATAAATTAATTAGTTAATTAATTTAAAAAATGTGCCTGTATAAACTCCTCTTGTTATACACATTGTTAAGCACTCCTTCCCCTCCTACAAACATATACACACACAGTTTGATATACACATATATACATACATATACAAATACAATTTGAAAGAAATTAATAAATTACTTTTGTTTAAAAGTCAGTGATATTTTGTGATAGCAGCCCACACAGACTAAGACATTTCCTAATTTTTAAATTCAGTGCACAGTTATTTTTCCTTGGTCCCAAGATCATGAGTAGTAGCCACCTTAGGGTCAAGTCCTCGTGACTGCAACAGTTTTTTTTGTTTTTTTTTTTTAGATTTTCATTATATCTCAAATATTATTTGTCCTCTATCTACCTTTTTCTTTATTTTGTTTATTTAATTTATTTAAATTGTTATTATAGACATTGGCAATATAAAATTATGCTAATATCAGCAATTGAACCAATTTCACAACATTAACTTAGTACAAACCATGTACATCTAAACTCTAACTCAATGACATTTCACCTTCTTAATTGTGATTATTAATTTATCCTAAATATTTAGTATTTTAATGGAAGGGAATTTCATAGTGTCCTTTATTCTTCTACATTTTAAGAACTATTTAAGGGAAATTTATTTTTCAATCTATTATTATGGGGATTAATGACTATAATTTGGCACAAGGGAGAATTCTCTGGCAGTGAAAATGTTCTCTTTCTTTATTTGGAGGATTGCTCTGTAGGGGGTATTCTTTCAATCTTTGTAAATATTCACCAAGGTTTACAATTAAGATTTGTACATTTTATGCATATAAGTGATTCTTTAATACAAATTTATTTAAATATATTTTGGAGGTTATCTAAATCTATAAAATGAAATCTTTGCTTGCTTGAATTTTGAAGCTTATAAACAACATAGTTAATTAGGTTTAAAGTATAATTTTTCTGGATATTAATAAAGACAATTATATTTAGACTCATATATTTGCAGAATTTTTAAAGATGGAAAGCACTAGAATCATCTATTTCAACCCTCAAATTATGTGAAAGAGCAAAAGAGACATAAAAAATTATAGAGTTAATTAGTGGAAGAACTAGAATTAGAAACTAGCTCACTGGATAATATTCTCTTTTGATGTATTTAAAAATAACATCTGGGTCATTCTGCAATTTAACTTGCTTGGGAAAACAGTCACAGAGCCATTCCAAAGAGGATAAATAAAAGCTTAGATATGATACAAAGTCTGAAACAATTGGTTATCTGTGGTTATTTAAATCTCATTGTAATTTCTTTTTCATAGTTACTATATTCTCCATGGTCTGAAATTTTTACATCATAGGCTGCCATGAAGTATTGTAAACAGTTTCAAATGGGTGCAATGTCATGTGGTCATCAGAGTCATGATTATAAATGATATTCTGAAGTTTGGGTGACCACCAATTTATTAGGCTTGCTGAAAGGAAACGTACCTTGTGTTGAAAGTACATTTTTATATGCGTATTGGTTACATGTAATCTAATTTTGTGTTCATCTCATTGATAAATTTACAGATTTAATTTCCATTCTACCGTCTCATCTTCTATTATAAGCCATGATCTCTATAATAGGATTAGGAAAACTCAGGCTGACATATAAGCTAGCACTTTTTCTTCTGGGACACTCAGAGGTCACTATACAATTGTGATCTTTTATAGAGCAATATATAATTAAACTGGAACTTTTTCCAACAGGATATTATGAGATAAAATACTTAGTAAGTTTCCAAAATGATTAAACATTTATACAAGAATAGCATATGCTAGGCTAAAAATAAAGGCTATTAATAAAAGCTTTTATGCAGTATTGCTGTCACCAAATCCATCTGTCCCTGTGAGGACTCAGTATGTTCATTCCAGTGCCAAGAGAGCTGTCCTGTGTTGCAAGGACTTTGAATGACCTACCACCCATGAATACAGTCATATCTCTATATTCTTTCAGTTGGATAACTGAAGACTAGCAACAAGGATACTGTTCTTTGAATCCTGTGATCTTCATTTCAGTACCATTTTGCCCCCTTTTTTTTTTAACTTCAATGTCATCTAAACAGCTAATGCTACCACTTATATTTATTCATACATGGGATATCTACGGTAATTTGGAACTCATCCTCCAAAGTGGTTTACTCTATTATTAGCTACAATTGTTAGAAGTGTTGTCTTATATTAAATCAAAATTTGTTTTCTTTTTGTTTCTACCCAGTGTTATTAGTTTAACTGCCTTAGTTTACACAGAACAAATTGTAACTTTTTACTACTTAATTTCAAACATAAGCATTTATAAAATGCTAATTAGATTATATAAATGTACATGATGTAATCCATATCCTAAATGGTCTAATGTGGGGGGCAGATATGAGCATCAGTCATTAAAATATGAGAGACTGAGTACTATGTAGAGGTATGGATAGACTGGGAGGACGGGAAAACAGGTGGCACCTAACTGAACTTGAAGGGGTTAGTGATAGGTGAAGAATAGCATTCTAACAGAGGAAAAAAAAATATGCCCACAGACATGGGGTCTGGCCTCATTAAAACATTTATGTATTTTCAATATTAATCTTTTTTCCTGACATCTATAAAACACAATTTTATAAGTCTGTTTTGGGGTTTTTTTTGATATGTTTTTTAATTTGTCAATAAATCCAAGAGCTTTTCCTTTAATTATACTTTAGTTAGCCAATTCCCTCTTAATTTGGGATCCAAATGGAACCGTATATCATAGGTCTTGCCTGGCATTCATTGATGTAGAGGTAAATACAGTGTTAAAGAATATATTATCATTCGTTGGAATTTGAAGCCAACATTAAAATATTTGATAACATTCATAACATTAAATATACTTTGTATGTATGTATATATATTATGTGAAAAATACAAATCTAAAAAAGATATATTATCTATTTTTATTTTCATACACATTTAAATCCAGTTTGTGGGTTATGAATTCAAATCGTCATGAATGACTGATGAGAAGAAAGAGTTGAAATCTATTTATAGTGATAGTAGGAAAAGATTCAAGGAATTTAAAAAAAATCTCTACTTACTTTATGATAACTTTGTATGGTGTACAATCTATAAAAATATTGAATCACTATGTTGTACACCTGAAACCAATATAAAATTGTAAGTCAGCTATACCTCAATAAATCAAATCAAATCAAATCAAATCAAACAAAAAACCATCTATGCACATAAATTCTAGGTCACTAAGAGGTAAATTGAGATGACTTTGATACAGGTGAAAGGCAATGCATTTAACGTTTCTAGCTTATTATTGTTTTGATTCAGGAAATTATATTTCTTCCCAATCCCTCTCCATCAAAATTAAAGAGGTTTTTATAATACGAAATAAATTACATAATAAATACTATAATTAATTTTAGAAGAAGATTGGCTTTATTGCAAAGGTGATTTGTGAGCATTTCATGAATATAAGCCAGTCAAGAATCTGACACTCAAGTTTTATGCGGAAGTGGTGAGTGACTGAATGTTCTAACTCTTCATCAGATGGAAACTAATTTTAAAAATAGCATTACAGCCAAACAATGGAACACTAAGAAACTATTAAAATGAGTGAGGCAATTATTTAAGTTGATATTTAAGAAGAATTCCTGAGTGTGTGTCTAGATTTAGAATCAGAAAAGTACAGAGCCATGTGTATTCTAAGCTTCTGTTTATGTATATTTAACGTATCATGTGTTCATTTATGGTAGTTTATATTTGGCCAGTTTAGAAGCAGTGTACCATGTGTTCATGATGAGTTGCTTCTCCAGGGATCTTAGATAATGGTGAATTACTTTTCATTCCTTTTACAGTGTCATCAGTGAGATGGCATCTTTTCTACTGTTTGCATTTTTACTACATTAATATACCCTTTCTGTTTTGTTTTGTTTCTTAATAACATTCTTGGGGAAAACTAAAAAAAAAGAGGGAGGGAAGAGAAGAAGGAGCTGAACTTTTCCATAGGGAAGGACATTGGAGAGTACAAATCCTGTGGCTGGAGGAACTTGAAGTGAGAACAGGAAGAAAGATATTTAATGAGGATTTCAAAGTTGCATCCTGTTCAATGCTGTTTCTCCATGAGGACCCTCCACATTGGAGAAATTACCAAAAAAGTGGATAGCTTTGGTATGATTTTATTTATTTGGGAGTTGGAAGAAGAGCTAATATTTTGCACAGGATGCTGAGTGAGTGGTAACAGAAAGGAGTCAGGCCATGCGGACCAAGGCTGTAACACCATCTGTAACACAGTGATAGCACTGTGGTGTTTGACTAAGAGACTTGACATCCCAATGACACCTCATGCTCTGTCATCATTAAAGATGATGATCACTGAGGAAAAGGTGATACCGAAATGAAGTGCATATATATACTAATAGAAGATGGTTTCTCCTTGATGTCTCTAACATACATTCTATAATGTTTAAGCTTTAAAGAGTTATTGGCTGTAATCAACCTTTTCCAGTATGTTTTTATTCCATTTTTAATTATGTAAAGATGATGTTCTCCCAGTTTTTAAATATACTGCAATGCTTCCCATAACTATGTTACTGGAGAAACAAAAGATAAGCAATAATATGAATATAGGGAACATGACAGAAGGACAGCTACAAGGTCGAGATAAAGTAATAGAAAATAATTCATAAAATAATATGATTGAACAGGTTCTTCATGGACTCAATTCATTGTTTTGTTATAATATATTTATGTGCCCAACTTACTTAGCAGGTTATAACATCCTCCTAGAAGACAGAACCCTTATTTTAATAGTGTTTGTATCCTCAGTGTCTGGTAACATTGCTACATACAATTTGTTCAATAAATACTTGTTGGATGGATTCTCATTACTTAATATAGACCTTTAAGGAGACATTTTTCAAGACTATGATAGATGATTACAACTGAACACTACTTAAGTCAAACAGATTTGGCACATGTTCCACCAAAAAATATAATAGGATCAGATATTTGGAAATCTAGAACAAACCCCAATTGTCCAATATATTCCAGATCAATAATATTAGAATAACACTTATCAGGATATAAATTCTGATAGTTTTTAAATATGGTTTTACAACTATTTTGTATTGCATTTAAGTTATTTTATGTAAATGTAAAATATATAGATTTGGTGAAATATTTTTTAAAGAACAAAAGAGTAAGAATAGAGTAGGCAGTTGCAATTAGTTCATTAATTAAAATCCCAAGATAAACCAAAAATAAAATGAAGACCATTAATGAAATTAATTTTTTATTCCTCTCTTGTTTCACGTAATTTTTAATCCTTTAGGAGTCTGAAAGAACTAAAAGAAACTATGATACGAAACATCATATCTTTTGCAATTAGGTGAAGCTAAGATTTGGAGCCAAAACATAAAGATCTGGCTATTCATTTCCTTTCCAGCCTCATCACTCAGATTTTCCCTTGTGTATTTTATTCTCCCTCCATGTCAAATTCTCTTCTGCTCCCTAGATATACCAGGCAATCATTCTTGCATACTATACTTTAACTCTAATATTCTCCTATTTCCTAGTTCTGTTCCCCCAGTAAAAATGTCTGTCATCCCCCAAGCCCCACACATGCTTCCTTCTCACATTCATACTCTTCTTTGCCAAGTGAAATCTCCATTCTCCTTTTAGGTTCAGTTTAAAACCTTTCATAAAAACCTCAAGCAGGAGTTGTTTATCCACTCTCCAAGCCTATACTTTCTATTTAGCACTTAAGCTAAATATCCTCATCATTAGTCTGCTTCTCTTCCTCACCTATTAGACCTAGACTTTTTAAGAACAGAGAGTGCTGTGTTATTCATCAATGCTTTCCCAGGCCCAGCACATCATCTAGAACATAGAAGACATCCAATCAATCATGAATGCCTGTGTGACTGAATAAATGGCAAAGCTGAAAACAGGGTAGTTAAACTTGAAACCTAGGTTTAACATGTAAGCAATTAGATAATATAGATACTGTAGCATATGGAAAAAAAGAACTTTTAGAAAATAATTGAAAAGAAAAACATTGAGTCACCTGACAGATAGATATTATTACATTTGCCAATTGTTGTGCTTAAGGGAGTTGGTTTGTGCAGGTGAGGATCAAAATATATGTGTTATTCATTAAATATGTATCTTTAAATACTACCTATTATTAAGTGATATTCTAAGGACTTTGCTCTTCTGAAAAAAAAAAATGTAAACACCTTGAAATTAGTGGATATTTCTCATCTCATACTGCATTTCTGTACTTCCTAGAATATGGCTAAATATAAGAAAAGTCCTCATTCATAATTTTAAGTTCAGAAATAAGTCCATTTTTCTAAGGAGGTCACTTCAAAATTTGAAGGGTCATAGTAAGTATTATGGGTTGAATTGTATCGCCTCTACTCCTAAATTTATATGTTGAAGTCCTGACCCCACGTATTTCAGAATGTGACCTTATTTAGACAAAGGGTCTTTACAGAAGAAATCAAGTTAAAATAAGATCATTAAGGTAGACTCTAGTCCAATACGACCATTGAGCTTATACAAAGTGGAAATCTGGACAGAGAGATATGAATATAGAGACAACAATGTGAAGAGATGTAGAGAGAAGACAACCATCTACAAATCAAGGAAAGAAGCCTAGGTCAGATCTTTCCCTCACATCCCCCAGAGGAACAAACCTATCAACACCTTGATCTCAGACTTCCAGCTTTCAGAACTGTAAGGCAAAAATGTTACTATTGTTTCAGCTGCCCAGTCTATGTACTTTGTTAAGGTGGACTTCACAAATTAATACAATAAGCAGTCACTTAAATATCAAAATGATACAATAAATTCCAATTTTTATATCTTGCCTTGTTTTGGTAATGACCTCCCCCTTTTAGTCATCCAGAGTGTACTGTCTTAGGTTATAAGTTAAGTATCATATAAAGGTATTTTTCCTTTGTTTTTTCTGATTTTTTTTCTCATTTCTATTTTTAACATGTTGTAAGATTTGGTTTGTTGAAACTATTTCTTATTTAGAAATATGAACTGAATAACCCTGAAACAGCACTGTTTGCCACAGAATTTGTTGAAGTTTCTTAAGGAGAAAGGCACTTGAAGAAATCAAGTAGAAGTCAAATATTTGTAATTCTCAGGGATATGTTGGTGCCATGTGAAAGCCCAATTATTTCTTCCTCTTTATAGACTTTTTCCTCTTCTTAGAAAATGGTGAGTTTTATTTTTCCTTTAAATCACATAAATTATTAATTGCAATGGCATGATGAGTATCTCAAAATTATGACACTGCAAAATTCATTACAAGAAATTCCCTGCTTAGTATAGGATTTGAATTGACAATGAAATCATTGAATAAGTTACATAATGGGATTTGTTATCACTGGTCGATGTACAAACTATTAAAACCTAACTTTCACATTTTCCCAAGATACTGAAAAGATATCATAGCAACGATTTACTTATACAGAAACAAATACAAGTTGAAAATGGCTTTAGATAAAGCAGTTATTTTTGGTAACATCATAAAGTGGGGTAATAAAGGAGGTGCTATAAAACAAATCTCTTAAACTTTTAATAATCAATTGATATTGCTCATAAGAATATGTATTTCTAATCTAAGAGCTTATCTTCAAAAATACAAAAATATACCATCAAGTAAATTTACCATCTTTTTAAATTTTTTAAAAATTTTATTGAAGAATACAAAGCTTGTGCCAAAACACCTCTTTTGATTCCAGCTGTGTGTGATATAGATAGGTTGAAACAAACAGATTATTGGTCGTGAGTAAAATTGATAAATCTCACTAATTTGACTTTTCCTTTTAATGAAAATGCTAATAGGCAGTGGATAATTGTCAAAATTAGTCTGGCATATAGTGGTTATATGAGTTTGTTAAGGCTGTCATAACAAAATACTAAAGACTGGGTGACTTAAACCACATAACTTTATTTTCTCACAGTTTTGGAGGCCAGACATCCAAGATCAAGGTGCCAACAGGTTTGGTTTCTTATAAGGTGTCTTTCCTTGGCTGGCAGATGGCCAAATTCTCACCATGTCCTCACATAGCTTTTCTCTGGTGTCTATGTGTATGTTCAAGTGGTTTCCTCTCCTTAGAAATTATAGACAGCAGTCAAATGGCCCAGGGCCCATTGTTTTAACTTAATCATCTCTTTAAAGGTCCTATCTCCAAAACAGCCACAATCTTAGGTCCTTGGAATTAGGGCTTCAACATATGAATTGGGGGGTGAGGGGAAATAATTGAACCCATAACAGTGGTGAAAAGGATTCTGAATCCAATCTTCCTTTCAGACAAAAGGCTGAGCTATAGCTCTAGAGCTTCAGGTAGCAATTTACTTGCACATTCAGGTAGAGGGTGCTTAGTAACTGAGAAACAGTTATTAGATAGTCACAGTTTTTAGAAAATTCTTATTACATTCTGTCTCACTGTAACTTCTTTTCCCATTAATGAAATTAGGAAATATTTATCCTCTTTAATTCTGTGCATCTAACATCTTCAAAAATTTTTCTCAGTAGCTCCTTTATATTGAACCATTGTTTCTATAGAATTAAAACAGCTTTCTTCATTTACTCATTTTAATTAATGAAAATCATATCTGTGACTTATTATGATAGTTCTTATTACTGAAATTGTAACCAACTAGACACAATCCCTGATGTAATTGAGCACAGTCTTCTGCAACAAAAAGGCATTATTCAAATTACCAAACAAATATATCATTAAAATACATAATACATGGTAAGAAGTAAGCCTGCAGGGTGATGTGAGACCTCTGTTAAGAGTCAAATGTGCTGAAATTAAAGAATGCTCTTTAAAGATAGTTATGTAGAAAAAGCTTGGAAAAGCATTTTACACCCAATCGATTTCAGACACGTGATTATGATGGATTAGATGATGAGACATTCAAGGATATATTAGAAGGTCAGCATTGCTGGAATGCCAGAGTAGTTAAAAGAGAAGATGGAATAGTAGGCGGATCGTATACACGTGGCAGTGTAAGTAATAATATGCACTTCACTATTTCATTAAAGACCATTTGGAAAATGATGATCTATAGGAGTAAGCTGCTTTTGTAAATGATCAGAGGTGAAGAGATTCATGAAATATTTAGACAGTAAAATTGATTTGACTAATTGATTTGACAATTGGATTTATGGTATGAGCATGATGGAAGGAGGAGTTCAAGGGGGCCTCTTAAAATTTTGATTTACCAAACCAATGGTATTTGATTCCATTCATTGAGAAAAGGAAGTCAGGAATAAGATCTGTATTAAGGGGGAAGATCATGCATGAATGCTGCTTTGGGCATGTTAAATTTTCGGTGTTTGTTAGATATTAAAGTGTGGAGCTCAAATAGATAGATAAGTAATTCTTGAGCTCAGAAGAAATATTTAGACTCTGAAAGTATAAATTTGGAAACCATTGGCTTATTTTTCAAGCATATACGTATGTGTGTATATGTGTACGTGTATGTGTGTGTGTATATATCCCCATATAAATTCTTACGCTATATATAGGTAAGGGAAAAAAACTTTTTAAGATGCGGATTGAAAAACTCAACAAGAAGAGTGAACTAGAATGAATTCCAACAGGCCAATACTTAAAGTACTCTAAAATGATACTTGAGTTTAATATATCAATAATCATAGTAAAAAAAATCATATTGTTTCACCTGTAAGCTTTTAGGTGGGCAAAATATTATTATTCATGTTTTGTGTATAAGATATTAAAAATCTGCATAGATGCTGTGACCTGCCCAATACCAAATATAATAAATTCAAAGGGTTTGAAGGAGCAAAGAGTGATTCTAAACCTGAGAGATTTGGCTCCTCATTTTCCACAATGTAAGTAAATTGTAGATTAACATGGATAATGGGATATATCCACTTGTATGATTTTTGCTTTTGGCTAATTCTGATTCATGTAAATAAAGTCAAATTAATAGATTTAAAACACGTTTAAAATATGGATTTAATTGCACAGGTGAAAAGGAAAGAACAATAAGAGCTCTTTGGTATTGAAAATGTTGGAAAAGGTACTGAATTATTTTAGTTCTATTTTCATGGAATGGTATAATTTCCTTGAGCATTTAGAAATACTTCAATTTGAAGGATTTCACCAAAAAGATATTTATAGTTCAGTAAAGAAAACAATGAATTATAACAGGATGCACAAGAAAAATTTAAATAAGGTAATGGGAAGTGACAATTAGATGACATTTTAAAGGATTTATAATTATATAGGTAAACATAAAAGGATTCACTTTAATTGGCCAATGTATGCATGTGTATATTTAGATAGATAGATAGAGATAGAGATATAAAGATATATAAAGTTGACACTTAACTTTCACATATCCCTTAGATACTCTTCATCTCAGGAAGACAAAATAAGCTTAGGCAAAGACTGAAAATGGGAAAGAGCGTGATGTTTTTGGTAAGGTAAGGTATATAAGATGTGAAATTTAAAAAGAGAGCAGTGGAAAATGAAGTTGGTAATTTCAACTGCAATGAGGCCATATTTTGAAAATCCTTGATGCCAGGTGTTCAGTGATTTGATACTGAATATCTGGCATCAAGATTAATTACTTAAAGTAGCTGAAAATTCAAAATTATAAAGGTGATTCTGTGAAATTAATCAGATAAGGGTTTGATGCAGTCACATTGGTTTCCCAAGAACAGTGATCCTCCTCCCCACCCTTCATTCCAACACCAACCTCTTTACTCTGAGATCCATGGTATGATTCAGATATCCCATGGAAAATGCTCATGAAAGGTGAGAACAGCCATGGGGTAAATTCTGTTTACTAATTATTGTAATAATATACATGTTTATCAATGATTAAAGTGATCCAGATTTGAAAGGGAAATGCAAAGGAAAACTGGATCATAAATTTTGGGCGATAAGCTTTTTAAAATTTTGATAATAAGAGGACCGGTTGCACAGTATGGTATTGCTCTTCCCTTTCTGCTTTTGGGTGTTACTGAGTAAGGACAGGATGTTGTAGCAGCTATAACCCTCTTGGGATCATGACAAAGGAGTCACTGCCACAGTGAGAGTAGCAGGACAGAAAAAGGGATGGGATACTCCCTGGGTCCTTGATGACATCACCAACTCTCTGAAAAACCCTTGAACAAATGCTTTTCAAATTTATGGCAAATGATATTAGAAAGGACTTATTATTTAGTAATTAAGAGTATGGAATCTGAAGCCATGTTATTAGAATTTGGAACATGGCTCTGACATTTGCAAGCTGTGTAACCTTAGGTGAGTTACCCAACCACTCTATGCTCTTGAGAGGAAATAGTTAACACAACAGGTCTGTTTAATTCCGTTCTTGCTCATCTTACCATCATCATGGCCCTTGGTCAAACATTAAAAACTAAACTATTGTTATGTTCTTATAATTGCTTGGTAATGACATCTATTTCTGCATGCCCAGAGCAGTAGGTCAAGATGAACTGCTCAGGCAGTTCCCACAGAGGAAGACAGGAAAGCTCTTCTTTACCCTGTCTAGCCTCAACTTGTGTATATGTTTGCACTGCCTTTCCTGCACTGTATTCTTCGCTGTAATAAATTTTAGCCATGAGTATAATTTCATGCTGAGTCTTGTGATTCCTTCCAGTGAATCACTGAGTGGATGGTTGTAGGACTGTGGGTATAGCCCTTGATTCCAACTCTACCTCACAGGTTTATTTTGAGAATTAAAATAATTAATATATGTGAGATACTTATTAAATGATTGTCTGGCAAATAGAAAAAAACAAGTTAGTTATCATTGCTTTTTCAGAAACTTTTAAAGTGAATTTTACTGGCTATTCACTTGCTCAAATAGAAAGAATCCTACTATTTAAGGCTTCCTATTTAAAAAAAAACCCACAAAAATATGAGCTTTCTAGATTATTGGCTTTAAAATGGTGGGAAAGGGATTTATTTATTTATTTTTATTATTTATTTTATTGGCTGTGTTGGGTCTTTTTTGCTGTGCACAAGCTTTCTTTTAGTTGCGGTGAGTGGGGGCTACTCTTCGTTGTGGTGCAAGGGCTCCTCATTGCCATGGCTTCTCTTGTTGCAGAGCACAGGCTCTAGGCATGTGGGCTTCAGTAGCTGCAGCACATGGGCTCAATAGCTGTGGCACACAGGCTTAGTTGCTTCACAGCATGTGGGATCTTCCTGGAGCAGGGATCGAACCCATGTTCCCTGAATTGGCAGGCAGATTCTGAACCACTGTGCCACCTAGGAAGCCCAGGAAAGGGATTTATTGATAAGAGATGAACACAAAGAGATGGAATTTCAAAGTGTTTATAATTACTGAATTTATGTCAGAACTAATTATTTTTAGTTTAGGTTTGTTATTGGTTGACAATATGCAAGTGGTTTCACTATCCATGGAACTATATCACTGCCTATCCATGGAACTATATCACTGCATTAACAATGATAAATTCTGGGTTTGGCCTTTTAGCTGTTAGACTATAACAGTGTATTTTTAATCATTTAATTAAAGAATAGCAAAAAGCAATGTTAACCCTAATGAAATGAGCAAGTTTATCATAGCTAAAAACACAACTGTTGTAGTGCTGACAAGAGCTGATTCAATGAAATGAAAATACCATCTGTGCTGAGAAGACATATACCTGTTTGTATCATTTTCTTCTCAACAGCCCCTTGTTTACAGTGTAAGTGAATTTTATATCAATATAAAGTGTGTTTACTGCTGCAGAAGTCTGTAATGTGGGAAATAGACACTTTGAAAAACCTAAGATTGATTATCCTTATAAAAAGCATCAACACAGCATGTACCAGTGAATATGTTGAAAAGGACAGAAGGGATAGAGACATATTTACACTCACCAGAGATTAAATCTTGCATTATATGTTCTGGGGAACCATTTTAAAACATTCTCCATATTAGAAAAGTTAAAATGGCAAAATCTAATAACTAAAAATAAAAATGATTTTGATTTTTGATTTTAAATTCTCCAGTAAGACATGAGCTTTATCACACAGTAATAGTAAGCAGTATCTGTATATCATTTCATAGTGTATTTTTACTTTCCATACTTCCCTCCAGGGAGATTAAAAATACTGTATTGAGTGGAGTTTTATTACCTATCAGGCACTGAACATTTTCCTGGGTGTTTTTCATGACGGTAATAGTAATAATGATATAATAACGAAAACAATAAGCACATACTCAGACCCGGCACTGGAAGGCATTTAAACATATTTAGTTTATGAGTATATTATTTAATATTCACAACGTTCATGAGGATTAGAAGAGCCAGTGTTACTAAACTTTGCAGGGTCCTTCATCTAAACTCGAGGTCCTGTTAACCCCCACCTCTGCCCTGTTGCTCCACAAGCCCTAGAAGGGCTAGCTGATTCCTGGAGTTATTCTCTTTCTGGGTTCACCTTGGGATCTCATTTGCCCTTTCAGCTCTCTAACACCTCAGTATCTAATCTCCTGTATAAAATCTCCTCCATTGAATTCCTAGTGTGGTTTCTATTTTCCTGCCTGGTCTCTGACCCTTGCGATCACTCATGACTGAAATCACATATTCCTTCTTCAAACTAAATTCAGTTCCATTCAAGAAATATTTATTGAGGGTATCAACTGTCAGGCACTATTACAAAAGTAAAGAAACCAGTCTTCAGATTAGACAAGCCAAAGCAGGCTCTCCTCAGCAGCCCATGTAGTCTGCCTGCTCCTCTCCTTATACTTCAAGCCACATTCCTGAATCATCAATACCTGTAATAATCCTTTGTGCAGTTCTGAAGCATAACTGCTAATTATCACCACCCAATGAAAATATTTTAATACTGTTCCTTCTAACCACATAATTTAATTTTACTCTATGCTTTTTGAAGATATATATGTGCTTTTCACCTCAACTCCTTTAAGAAAAATATTAAATCCATTTTAGCTGAGAGACTACCCATCCAAAACAAAAGTAATAAAGGTTAGTGTTAAGGGAAGGTTTAACAGTCTTTAACCAGGCACAATTAGGTTAAACATATATGTGGATATAAACAAGAGTTTGGAACTATTGTCCCAACTTAGCATTTGTTAAGATTTTATTATCATTGTTAACACTGCATTAAAATAAATTTCTATCCCCTGCCACAGACTATTCTAATACTCAGTGAAGCTATGGGCATTAAAAGAATTCTTATTTCACCATGTGTTCAAATGTGAAAGATGGCCGGCAAATAGCTCTTTTTTTCTGATTCTCTTCAAGCACAGGTTATTGATAATTACTTTTCAAATTCAGTATGCACAGTGCTTGCTGGAAAATGAATTATCTTGGATTCAAATGGCTAGAAAAGCTGTTTCCAGTATTAGGTGGTCATGGGAAAACTATTTGATATTACTTCCTTTCCTGGTCACTTAGAATACCAACCGCTTGTGTCATGTCATGCTGGCCAACTAAAGCTTCCATGCAGCCTGTTGGCACTGTCAAGGGGAAACATGGTAAATTATAGATTAGATATGTGAATGCAGGAAATAAATTGATAGTTGTCTGGATGTTCTTGCTACAATGATTTTGTACTTTTTTGTAGAGTAATTCTACTGGTTATTTATGTTGTTATTTGGAAACACTTCAATTTTGCAAGAATACCTTTTGGTAGCAATTAGCCCCAAAACAGGAAAATCATGTTTAATGTAAATTTAAATACCAAATTCAAATACTCAAGGAGTTTGATGATGGACACATAACTTGCACTTATTGATATTTACTATTCTACATGGACACAGATGATATCACTTATTCATGAAAACCAGATGTCACAAATCTTCCCAAAAAAGCATCACCATTCATTTTATAAGCTGTGTAGTCATTTTAAGAAGGTGATTTAACACATGCAGTTGCAGAAGTTTCAATTACATATCACTCTGTGCAGCATTACTTTTCATTTAGATCAAATGACTGTTCTTTTAAATCAATTTCACTCCTTCCTGATTCCACATCTTTTTGTATAGGTAGAAAAACTGTAAATGTTTTGACTCCATTAGCTGAGACCCTCATATACAGTTGAATGATTCATTGGACATTTTGAAAAGGAAATAGCTTCTTTGAATAATATTTTTTACCTCTGTAATATAGGCTACAGGATAGAAAAATCCCTCAAGTATAAGTGGAAGGAAAAAAGGGGTAGGAACATACAAAGATAAGCTAGATTATTATGCCAAGATATACCACTCCACATCAAGAAGAATCTTTGGTTTCTCCATTTCACTACCTCTGTCCCATTTTCCTGCTATTTTATGAACTGCTAAATCCTCTCTGTATCATTTCCATTTCAGCAATCATCGCTTATGACTTTTACTACTTTAGGCATGTGCTATTATAATATAATTCAAATATTAATTGACTATAAATAAAATGGACATATTGGCAATAAACATGAAGTCAATGCTTAGAACTGTGCCTGATTCATAATAGATGTTGAATAAATATTTGGTGAATGAGTAAAATGGGAAAACAGAATGTTTGGGGGGAAATTAGACTTAAGAAGGACATGCAATAAAAGTAAAGCATGTGAGAAAGCACAGTAAGAATCATTGACTTTAGGGTTGAAAGAGATTGTGAATCAATGGAGAAAGAAATTAATATATACAAATTTCATGTATGTGCATCATTTAGGGTAATTATAAATGGTTTTCATGAAACAGTTTAAAAGCAAGCACCTATTTCCATAATACAGAACCTAAAATATTGTTCATTTAGATAGTTATTTGCTTCCTAGCAGGTCCATTTTTACATAGCTATAGATATAGTTTGCATAGATATAGTTCAATTGGTAATTCTGCCTCAGTCTGTTGAGAGAGCTCCTGATAAAGCTGGGGAAGATGGTCTCCCAACAGCTTCTAAAGTTTTGGGGTTTTTTTGTTTTTTGTTTTTATTATTTATTTATTTATTGGCTGTGTTTGGTCTTCGTTGCTATACATGGGCTTTCTCTAGTTGCAGCAAGTGGAGGCTACTCTTCATTGCGATGCATGCACTTACCATTGCGGTGGCTTCTCTTGTGGAGCACGGGCTCTAGGTGTCCAGGCTTCAGTAGTTGTGGCAGGCAGGCTCAGTAGTTGTGGCTCATGGGCTGTAGACCACAGGCTCAGTAGTTGTGGCTCAAGGGCTTAGTTGCTCCACCGCATGTGGGATCTTCCCTGACCGCGGCTCAAACCCATGTCCCCTGCATTGGCAGGTGGATTCTTAGCCACTGTGCCACCAGGGAAGTCCCAGCTCCTAAAGTTTTAATAATCTTGTACCAAGTACTAAATCTTACCTCTCACCCTCCATGTTGTAATTAGCAATCTATAATTACTACATATGGCTTTTAATCTTTATGGCCATGCATTCTGTTTATTTTCATTGTTAAAACTGATAGCAATGTAAGCTCTTTTGATAGAGGCAATTCATTTAAGTGAACATACACTTTCTTGCTCTCTATGATCTCATGCAATAAATTCTGATTCCCTTTGCTTCCCTTTATGTCTTCGGATCGTATAGCAATGTAAAATCACAAGCACGGTATCTACTAGCAAGAATAAAGAGAGTTGCCAATTTTTCATGATCACAGAGGGAGGGTTATAGACTTCTGTTAACTGCTCTGAAATGATCTGGGGGTCACCATTTCCATAAAGTTTTTACTGACCCCCTAAATCATGAGTAGTGTATCCGTTAAAACTCCCATCTTCATTTTTCTTTCTGTTTTGAATAAACCTTATTAGTACATCTCTTTTTAAAAAAATTGTGTGTTTATTCAATAATTTTAACTAAGTATAGAATACATATATGAAATCCCTTTATTTTTAATTCAATTGAAAAATACATGCCTTTAGGATTGAAACTAAGTTCATATATTTATTTTCCTCTCTCAGAACATATATCAAAATAACTGTTACATATTAGCTACTGAAACTCTTTTTTTTTTTTTTGAGGGGTAAAACAGTTTTAATGTCCCAAAATATCACCCAACCCCATCCCTTTGTTTGTTTGTTTGTTTGTTTTAAGAACTTTTATTGAGATAGTTAACATACAATAAACTGCATATATTTAGAGTGTACAATTTCACATTTTTTTTCCTATTAGTAATGTATATATGACAATCCCAATCTCCCAATTCATTCCCGCCCAGACCTACCCGCTTTCCCCATTTGGTGCCCATATATTTGTTCTCTACATCTGTGTCTCAGTTTCTGCCATGCAAACCAGTTGATTCATACCATTTTTCTATAGTCCACATATATGTGTTAATATATATTTGTTTTTCTCTTTCTGACTCACTTCACTCTGATGGTCTCTAGGTCCATCCATGTCTCTACAAATGTGAAAATCTTTCTTGAAGGAATAAAGAAATGGATGAATCTACATTTGAGAAAGGCATCTCAGTTTAACAACATCTATAATACAATACAAAAATATATTTTTATGGTGGTTTTTATTCATTCATACAAATATGTACTTAGTGCCTAGTGTGTGCTGGTTCTGTGTCATTGGTAGTTAAAATACTGAAGAATAATACAAATCTTTACTTCATGTAGACACTGTGAATTCTTCCTGGTTCAGTAACAGCAGTTTTGTGCTGCATTTTAAAGAGTTTTGTTGAGGTAAGACATACTTTGTTCAAATTCTTAGGACAAATTATTTTTTCTCTTTCCTGTGTTGTGGTTGTGTCAAGCCCTTGTGCAGCTTTTATGGTGTACCCGGCAACTTGGATCACCCAACGCTAATTCCAAACTTCTTTCCTTATTGTTTTTTTCGACTTGGAAGCTGAAAGTTAAGCATACAATTTCTCAGCTTCCCTATACATCTAAATGTAGATATATGACACAATTTTCAGCAATGGGATATAAACAAATGACTTAAGCAGTAAGTTCTGGATGAAGTTTTCTTTCCCAACAAAAAGATAGAGATGCAGCTGAGGTTATCATTTTGACTGTCCATTTTTATACTCTTAAAATGGGATTTCATGAGCATCTTGTGATGGTGCAGTCACAGACAGTCATCAGATAACCATGAGAAGCTTTCGTCTCTAACAGCATCATTGAACAGCTGATCCAACATCAACAACTGGCTCCTTCAGACTTCTTGTGAGTAAGGAAAATAAAATCCAGTTTAGTTGTCATGAAAGTTAGATTTTCTTTTACTTGCAGCTGAGTACATTGCTGATTGACTCAAAGTACAATTGTAGATATCTCTTGTTATTCTTTTTAATCATTTCACACAGCATGGCACAACTGAGAAGAAATCACTAATTCACTTTGTTAGAAACAAGAATTTTGTTCTCTAAGATGTCTTACAGTTTATAGAGGAAAATCACGTTTTGAATTTCAGATTTGTAAAAAATAATTTGGGTCAGAAATATGTCAGTTACAGGCAGTATTTCATCAATAAGGTACTCTAATTTGGTATATTTAATGGGGGTGGCAGAAGTTTTTTCTCCTTTTGAAGTATAACACATCGAAAAATGACAGGAGGTGCAAATACAATGTAGCTGGTGATATTTTTCTTTTCTCCTATAAGTGAAGATGTATGAAACTAGAATTCAATTTTTCTTCTGTGCTAAGAAATTGAGACTGGATAGCTAGAGAGAGCTGAGCATATTCAAGCAGGATGAAAATGCCTTGCCATCAAAAGACTCCCATATAAAACCTTAGCAAAAGAAAGTGTGCTGCACGCCCAGGGATTTTTAATACTTACAGAATTATAAGAAAGCCTGGTGTTAAAATTTATTTTTCATAGAAGAGGGAAAAGAGGAAAAGGGAGAAAGAATACATTGTTATCAAAGAATGGTAATTAAAATAGTCAAAAAGGACCAGGTTATACCTTGCTATTTGTATTAACTTAATGCAGAATTATATGTAATCATTTGAAAAATATGCTGTTCGCAATTCTGAATAGAGTAGGTCTCCAGTTATACAGTGATTAGAAATTGATCATTTAATTGAAAAATAATGTCCCAGTAGTGACTAATAAATGCCCATACCTTAAATGTTTTCAAATGTAAAATATAAAAATACAGGTATCCCTATCTAATGTAGGCATAGATAGCAGTTTTCAGAATTAAAAATATATTTTACAGTTTTTACCCATACTTAATTGGGTAGCAATGAGAGAAAATTGTTATGATGGAGTTTTACAAATTATTCCACTCAGTTTTCATTAATACAAGAACTCTTCTTTATTCATATTTACCAGTTTGTATGTTCTTTAATTAAAATACATGACTGCAATAGTAAGTATAACTAGCATAAACGGTGTGGCATAAAAAAGATAACATTTTAAGGACGTAACTCAACCAATACAAGCACTGAGTACACGGACATGTTAGTAAAGTTATTACAGAAGTCACTGTCCCAACTGAATGATTATGAAAGTGTAAGGGGATAGTAATTGGGTGGGGCACTGGGAAGCAGGTATAAATATGTCGGTCTCCGGCAAGCCTGGAGGTATATCCACCCTATT
Organism: Hippopotamus amphibius kiboko; assembly: GCF_030028045.1. Lineage (NCBI taxonomy): Eukaryota > Metazoa > Chordata > Mammalia > Artiodactyla > Hippopotamidae > Hippopotamus > Hippopotamus amphibius. The sequence goes on along the minus strand of NC_080189.1, from coordinate 31,576,038 downwards.
AACTCTGAATATTTAGTACGGTGAGCATCCCTTAATCTGTTATAGGTAAATGGGGCTGTAGGATCTGTTATAGAAATTAGGAGAGGCAAATAAAATGCAGTTTATTGTTAGGTGTTGTTATTTTCTTTCATGTTCATAGAAAAAGTGAAACTGATGGAATTATATACTACATTTATATTTAATGTGTATTCTGTTCACTCATACAAAGAATTTACGGTGGGACACAGTAACATATGAATTAGACCACCCTTTTCATTTAATGGCATTGACCTGAAATAAAAACATTTAATTCACTCTCCCAAAATGCTACCAAAGATCTTTCCAATCATGGGCTCATTCTATCCAAGAGAAGAGATTTGCACAAGATGTTTCTTCCCATCTCTCTTAAAGGCCATAACAACTATGCTACTGAAGACTATGCATCGTAGATTAGGTAGACTACATGTATACATCAGATTTGCTAGAGTCCATCCACAAGCTACAAAATAATTTTAGCCGCAACTGGACAAAATCACTTCTCTTAGGACTGTCTCAAATCAACTTCCCTTGTTCGCCATTTCCATCTTCTTTCAAAACTTTCTCGTTTCAACATTTTCACAATTATAGATGTTAAGGTTAATATGTTATAAAATGTAAATTGCACTGTATCAGATAGTGCTTTTATGTTTCTTTTGGTTCTCGCCCAAATAGTGAATGATTATGAAATGCATGGAAAATGAATTAAAGATTCATAGACATAAGAGAAAGGAAAAGCAAACTTTTAATCGTCTAACTCTATCTCCCTAAAAGAATGGGGTTTTCTCCTCAAGGTGTACTTTAGTATCTCTTTTGTGAAAATTTAGAGATAAAAATAGTTATAATTTTAGAAATGCACCATTCTAGATTCTTCTTTTGTTTTTTCCCCCTTCATATTAAAAACAAGATCACGTCATTTTCTGGAGAATTCAAGATATTTAACTTCTCTTAACCTATTCCTCAGATGATGTTTCAATTGTTCACTTAATCTGTGACAGATAATACAGAGGAATCATTTTCTTTACAGTTAAATTCCAGTCCTAAAAGAAGGGAGGCCTTTGTGTTTTAATTATTTCAATTATTTTTCTGTATTTTTCTTACACTTACATTAGAATGTCCAAAGTACATTTCATGTTTCTTTGTGTAAACTTGTCTAGTAATGATTACTGAGACTCCATCTTGTAAAAATAGTCCTCTAGAACTAATGAAGCTAGAGTAAAACATATTCTGAAGGATAATTTTATCCCAATTTTTATTTAAAAAAATAAAATATGTAACCTTCACCTAGATCCACCAATTAAATATGTTTCTCTCTCCCCTACCCTCTTCTGTCCACCTTCTTTCCACCTTTTCTTTCTCTTCCTCCCTCCCACACTCACTCCCACACACACACACACACACACACACACTATTACACTGAAACACTTAGCTGTAGGTATCATGACACATCAGCTCTAAATATTTAGAGTGTATCTCCCCCCCTCCCACCAATACAGTCTCCTTCTTAACCGCAATATAATTGTCCCCTCTGGAAAACTGAACCATATCACTATTAGTGCTTAATACATAGCACAGATTCACATTTCTAGAAATTAACCCAGAATACAAACAAGGATTTGTCATGAATCTTCAGTCTGCTTTATTCCAGGCAGTTCCCTCATTTCTTTCGTATTTAATGGTATCGAAATTTTTGAAGAATCAAGGCTAGTTGTTTTGCTGAATGAATCTAAATTAGGGTATATATCATTTTTTCTTCATTATTATATTCAGGTTAAACACTTTTGGCAGGGATTCTACATAAATGGCACTGTGTCCTCAATATACCACATCAGAAAAAATATATCTTTTTTTTATTATAGTGAGAACCCTGTTTCCAAAAAATACCAATATATTAAACTACTTGCTCATTCAGTTATGTTAAAAATACTTTTATTGTTATCACTCCAGTTCTACAAACAACAGCAAAGCTAGTAACTAACTTCAAAATTTTAAATATATCTGGCTGAGACTCTCAAAAGCACCATGTTCAAAGATACTTGGAATAATTATTTTTTTCCTTCTTCCATGTGGTTATCAATTTTCTATAAGGTTATATTTGTTTTGCATTTCTGTTCAATTTTAGACTTTTTTTCCATTCTCTGCATTTAATTTTCCTTTTTAAATATGGAAACGTTAATATAATTAAGAAGGCAAAATAATATAAAAAAGTATCTTCAAAGGAATTCCATTCCCTTTACTGTCCATAACCTATTCTTACCTACCAATCTGGTAATCAGACTTACTCCTGGTTTATTTCTTTTCTTTTTTTTTTTTCCTGCAAAATAAATTTTGTTACACAAAATTTTATTATATATACATTTAGGATGATTGAAAAAAGTTGAAACAGGTTGTTGTATGAATTTGTGATATCTATCTTTTCCATCTCTCAGAAATTACTCAACCAGGCCTGATGACAAAAAATGTTTGCTAAACACTGTAGCATTCTAGTTCTCATATATTCAGTAAATAGTTTAGCATCAAAATAGCTTTCAACCGACTTTTACAGATACCTTAATTGATGCAGCTGTTTTTCATTTTCTGTTTTGGATTCAATCGTCTGGGCAATTGCATAATCCACCTTTATTTTTCACATTCATATTCAACACATGTTTACCTACCTACCATGTGCCAAGTTGGGGCTAATGTTTCTACACTATTTTCCTCATTTAATCTTTACAAGTCTGGATTTTTATGACTTTGTAATTAAGGAAAATAAGTTTCATCTTGGAACCTAGAGTTTCATTTTTCTTTTTGTTTTTAATCAGTGAGAACTTCTCTATTTTGCCACTTCTGTAAACTGTAAGAAATAATTAAAATCCGAGATTTGGGAAAGGCTTGTTTTTAAACAAGTGACAATAAAGAACTTTAACTGTGAGTTGTGCATTCACGGTAGCAAAGCAGTTGTTACAAAATAACTGAGTACTGAGATATATAACTCCATGCAATCTCAGAAAGGGCAGACTTGAAGTGCAGTGCTACACACTCGGTTTGTCTTTCTTTTATTTAACTCTACCAATGGACTAGTCAAAGGAAATGCAAAGGGGGTAGTCTCAGGAAGACAATACTCCCCTTGATAAGTGGTCCCATAAAATATATTCTGTGGTCAATTAAACTTAAAATTCATTAGACTATATTTTATTCAACTTCCTACAGGAGGAAAAAATGTTTTGGGGGGGACTAGAGAGTGAAAAAAATTTTTTTTTCTAGTAAGGTGAAATTTTAAAATGGAGGAATATATATATAATAATCTTATATCTTTTATACAGCTATTCCACTTTTAGGAATCTATCCTATAGAGTATATGTGACATAGAAATATAGTGAACCAAAGTTTTTACTATAAGCTATTTTTCCATTAGGTTAATGTAGCCATCATTATGTGAATATTTGTCCATGTTTTTAAAAACATTTTTCTCACTTTCATAAATGCATATCTTGGGGCATTTTTTCTTGTTTTCATTCTCTTACTCCTGCTTTCAAGTTATTTCTTCTATAACTGTTCACTTTACATATGTGATTTAATTGTTATAAAGTGACCACTGTCGGTTGAATTATGTTTTTCAAAATGATATGTTGACATCCTAACCCCAGGTACCTGTGAATGTGACCCTGTTTGGAAATAAGGTCTTTGCAGATGTAATCAAGTTAAAATGAGATCATGCTAGATTTGGATAGGCCATAAATCCAATGTCAGGTGCTTTACTGGAGAGGGAAATTTACAAACACAGAAACAGTCACAGAGGAGAGAAGGTCATATGCGGACAGAGGCAGAAATTGGACTGATGCAGCTGCAAGCCAAGGAAAGCCAAGGCTGGCCAGCAGCCACCAGAAACCAGGATCTGCAAGGAAGGATTCTTGCCTAAAGAATTTGAAGGGAACATGGCCCTGCCAACCCCTTTGATTTAGGACTTCTAGCCTTCAGGACTGTGAGAGAATAAATTTCTGTTGTTTTCATCCACCCAGTACGTGGGATTTTATTACAACAGCCTTAGGAAACTAATATAGTGACTAATAGCTTGCTCTCTCTTGCTATCAGATTTTCATATGCACATTCCAAGCACTTTCCAGAATCTCTGTTTCCTACACCCCAGGCAGTGTTCCTGTCTGTCCAATCAGAACAATTCTGGCCAAAAACATTCCTCCCAGAGAAATTGACTCAGTGAACTCAGATGAACCAAGAAAGCAGGAAGCTGAATTTTCTTACAGCTTTTCCTCCAAAGTCATGGTTCTTACCTCTACTTGTCGGGAGCCTTCTGGACAAGCCAATGCTGTGACAAGGTCACCAGGCTCCAAGGAGGACCGCAAGGCGAGAACTCCTTGGAAGGGCATTTCAGAGCAGGAGGATCGCAAGGTGACCGCTCTGCAAGGACAGGCCCCAGACCATCTCCACCCATTGTACATTCTGCTCTTTGTTTCTTTGTGATACTATGCTTACCACCCACTTCCCCTCCCTGTTTCTATGTCCCCAGGAAAGAACCAGGGTTTGACACATTCTTTCTCCATGTCTGCCCCACCAAGTCCCCTCCCACCACCCCTTCCTGGAGAAGGCGGGCACCTCAGGCTACTAAATGCTGGAGAAAAGGGAGGGGTGGCTCTTTTTGTAATGCTTATGATTGCTGCAGGCATAAGTATAGACGTAGACATTAGGCATAGGTATGGGTGCTAAGGGCTATAGTTTGCTTAGATATAAGAAGTAATTTACATATGCGTACCTCAGAGTCACAAGGTTTCCTATGGGTACTAAGGGCTATAGTTTGCTTAGATATAAGATTAAGAAGTTATTTACATATGCTTATCTCAGAGTTACAGGGTTTGCAAGCGGAACCTGATGAAAGAAAGAAACTGGTAGATGCTGAGGGACAATATGCTCTGCCATAAAAGATTTTTTCTGAGATATGTTCACTATATAAACACACAAAGCTCTGACAATAAATGGAGGGATCCTGCATAGCTGACACAGGCCTCCCTGTCTCTTCCTTGCGCCGAAGCCACTCATCCCTTGGGTACTCCTGAACCCGCCGGAGCTGGACTTCGGCATCTACTTCCTATATTAACTATTTTTTTTACAGCTTTGTTGAAGCATAATTGATATACAAAGAACTGCATATATTAATGTGTACAATTTGGAGAGTTACACCCATAACACCATCACTATGATCAAGGTAAAAGACATATCTAACACTTCCCAAAGTTTCCTTGCCTCCCTTTGTTTTGTTTTTATTTTTACTTTTTTTTTATCAGATGAAACTTTCATTTTGAATTCACCTGGAGACTCTCATTGCGTTGAAGGCTCCCCAGAGTTCACAGTTGCCATTACTGAACTCAGGGCCTCTCAGATCCTGTGGGCCTCATTACACAATGGCCTTGCCTTCCTGTCAGTGTCAGACTGTGCAACACTGACCCTAAAATCAAAGTGTTGGTCCCACTCAGTGTTTTTCGACTATCCTAAACATGCAATGCTGATGAAAAGTGTTCTATTTTCTATTCCTCCTTTCGTAATGCGAAAATAGAATACAAAATGAATGATCCTTAATTAATAACTGCATTTTTTAAAAGCCATTGTAAATATTTTCCTTACAAGTAATATATGTTTAAGGAAAAGATGTATAACTTTCTCTACTAGGGAAACACTAAAATTTATAGCACAGAGAAAGATAAAATTGAATTAAGTTGACACTGTTACAAAGAGAGTATCTGGGCATTGTTTGTCAGTTTCTAAATTATTTTTGCCTGGTGCATTCCTTCAAACATTGGACAAAAGCAAATAGGTATAGTTCATGACACACCCTAAGGGGCTGGCTATTTTCTACTAAATTAACCACAACAAATGGAAACAACAACAGACATTCTTCCTACATTGAATCTGGTATAGAATTAATATCACTGACACTCAGAAAACATATAAAATAACATGAATAAGAGTGAGACTCTTCTATGGAAAATTAGGATACTATACTCATATTTGCTAAACCACTTAGAATATTTTCCTATTTACATTTATATCATTGAACTATGAATACCATCAGCACTTTATATTTTTCCATTTTTTTTCTTTATTTTAGACTAGTATTCTTTCACATCTATGTTAGTGAACTTAGATTTCAAGTTTATTACAAAAATGACAGAAACCAGCATTTTAAAGGAATCTGTCAAATCTCCTAATACTATGTAAAATAATCAAAGTAAAACTGTGATCAGAATCAGGAGACATGCTAAATTGAAGCATTTTGAAAACGAGTATTCTCAGGACAGTGCAATACTCACTCCTTTATTATTAGTAGCTACCTTCATTCATGACAGTCTGTTTCCCCTGGGTTTGTTTCTTACAACAATTTCAGTACATTTGTACCCTACATCCTGTTGTAAGGAATGTGATAACACACTGAAATTTCTTCAGTCCCAAACATATGGTGCCCAGAAGCTCTGTATATATTCAGCAGCACAACTAGCTCTGTGTTCCTGAAAATTAATGAGTCAAATGCTGCTTTCTCTAATGCCTTAGCATATCATTGGGCTTTGAAAAAATCAGTAGTTTTCTTCTATGTGTAAGTGAAGTAAAAGGGAGGAGGAAGTATTTGAATTAATGAAAGCTATGACTCATTAATTATTTAGGGAAGATAAAATTATTTTTCATGTAATAACATTTAGTAATGGATGAATTATAACTAAATAAGGTTAAGTAGAGGTCCTGTTGGTTGTATGTTAATGGGAAAGTTACTTTTATTACTTTTATTATTATGCAGAGTGATGTAAAGGAAAGCTCAAGCATTTCAAGCATAATATTATATTTTGTGCATATATTTTTCTTTTCATTTTAGGATTATATAAATAAGGTTTAGTTCAGCCTTAGTAGAATACACACTGATTCCTCATAACCATAGTTCAATTAATAATAAAGACTATGTTCAGTACATAGCCATTGGAGACAAACATTTCAACAAATGTCAGTGAGAATATGTAGAACATCTAATAAATTAAGAATTAACTTCTTATAGTTTTAGTAAATTTGTCACAGTCATAGCAGAAATTAACATGATTCAAATTTTGGTTAAATTTTTAATGAATAATAGAACAATATTAACACTTTCATGCCAGGAAACCCTTTCAAATAAATTATAATTATGTGATAACTCAAAATGAATTATGGTGGGGCTTCCTAGGTGGCGCAGTGGTTGAGAATCTGCCTGCCAATGCAGGGGACACAGGTTCGATCCCTGCTCCAGAAAGATCCCACATGCCACGGAGCAACTAAGCCCATGCACCACAACTATTGAGCCCATGTACTGCAACTACTGAAGCCCACTCACCTAGAGCCCATGCTCCGCATCAAGAGAAGCCACAGCAATGAGGAGCCCACGCACCACAACGACGAGTAGCCCCCACTCACCACAACTAAAAAGAAAGCCCGCGCACAGCAAAAAAAAAAGACCCAACACAGCCAATAAAATAAATAAATTAAAAAAAAATGAATTATGACAAATATTTACAGCCTTTTATTTTCTCAGCCAAGTTCATGAGCACCTAGCAAATTATATGTGTTTGAATTGTTGAACGTCACCAGTTTAAACTGGCTGGGAAGAGATTTTTTAAATGTGATGACAGTTTAGTCAAGGCAGAGAAATCAGCATGCAGAAAGATGTGGGAAAGAAAAAGAAAGTGAATCATTTACAGTCTTTTTAGTCATTCAAGATGCTTATATTGTAGAATGTATGGACGGTGCTTTTAAGAAATGAGCTCAGATCCTGAAAGAGCTTAGATGCCGAAAATTTGGCACTTTATCAAAGTGCCTTTATCAAAAGGCTATGAGGACACTAAAGGAATTTAAGCAGAGAAGTGATAGAATCATATTTGCATTTTATTATTTTTTTTGGTTTGGTTTTTTGTTGTTTTTTCGCTCTTTATTGGAGTATAATAGCTTTACACTGTTGTGCCAGTTTCTGCTGTACAACAAAGCAAATCACCTGTATTTATACATATATCCCCATATCCCCTCCCTCTTGAGCCTCCCCCCAGAGCATCCCTCCCACCCTCCCTATCCCACCCCTCTAGCTCATCAGCAATCATTGGGTTGATCTCTCTGTTTCAGGCAGTTGCTTCCCATTAGCTATCTATTTTACATTTGGTAGTATATAAATGTCAATACTACTCTTTCACTTTGTTTCAGCTTCTCCTTCCCCACCTCCCCATGTCCTCAAGTCTGTTCTCTACCTCTGAGTCTTTATTCTTCCTCTGCCACTGAGTTCATCAATACCATTTTTTTTTAAATTCCATATATATGTGTTAGCATACAGTATTTGTTCTCTTTCTGACTTACTTCACTCTGTAGGACAGAATCTAGGTCCATTCACCTCACTACAAATAACTCAATTTCATTCCTTTTTATGGCTGAGTAATATTCCATCATATATATGTGCCACATCTTCTTTATCCATTCATCTGTCGATGGACATTTAGGTTGCTTCCATTTCCTGACTATTGTAAATAATGCTGCAATGAATATCGTGGTACACGTATCTTTTTGAATTATGATTTTCTTCAGGTATATGCCCAGTAGTGGGATTGCTGGGTCATATGGTAGTTCTATTTTTAGTTTTTTAAGGAATCTCCATACTGTTTTCCATAGTGGCTGTACCAATTTACATTCCCATCATATTTACATTTTAGAAACAAAAGTAAGATACTTTATTAAGAATGGATGAAAGGAAGAATTGCTGGTAGGGAGAGGTGGTTTGCAAGTTTGGGTAGGGAAAACCACTTTTTCTTGAGTTATTTTCCCTCCTTGAAAGAATTTCAATCTGGAGTAATATTCTCAACTGCTTATATCCATATAAGTGTTCATGGATTGACTGGATATTTCGAAGGCTACATTCTAAGTATGTGGTTCATGCCATTGTTTGCAATACATCCAGGAAATATGGGAGCAAGCAGGACTCTACTATTGTCTATGATCCAAACAATAAAAATATCATCATCAGTTTAGTAAGATTCTAGGAAGAAGCGCTCAGTTCAAGTGTCTTGGAACAGCAGACAAAGTGCATTTGAAGAGACCCACAAATTTTGTGACCATGAAAGCTCTGAGGGACCCCCTGTTAAAGGTTCCAGGGCCCATTGTCTTTAACCCTCAGGCATGACACCAGTCCACAGTGGGTGCCAAATAAAAGCTTGTTAAACTTTTGCTATCCTCTCATACCAGCACATGCACATGTACTTTAATAGACAATAGCTAGATTCCACCTTGGAGTGCAGAAAAAAAAAAAAAAAAAAAAAAAAGGCCGTAAACTTAGGGTTAGGAAAAAAATAGTATTTACTCCAGAAAGAAATTATTTGAAATCATATAGTCTCATTCAGACAAGGAATAGCAAAAGCAGAAAACAAAGATGCTCTCTGAGAAACAGGTTATATGCTTTTTCCTATCATGCTCTTCACATTTTCAATTTCTTAACTATCCTTCTGTTTATTTTTTTTAATCTTTAGTATATAATGATTCTGATTATAAGAGAAGAGATACGCACACGACAAACATCATGCTGGTGCCAGGTCTTAGGAGGTACACATCATAATTATATGGAAACTTTTGTTGTAAATTAATACCAAAGATTTTAATTCTGTAAGAAAGGAGCAAACCACTTCCTGATCCCTGCATGAAAGAATTGGATGTCAAGAGGCCAGGGCATGAGATTCTTCTGTTTCCCTTGCCTTTTGTCAAAGAGTTGTGTTGTGCCACTGGCATGAAAAATAAAGAAACTTCAGGCAAAACTAGGTTTAAGAATATGGTAGCCTGCATGCAGCAATAACATAAGCTGCAGCAGAAAATACTCAGTAGAATACCTTGTAGGTGAAACGCTAATTATTCTATTATTTTTTCTTGTGGGTGAAATGCTGTTTATTCTATTTATTTTTTCTTTCCTTCATTTAAAGAAAGAAAGAAAGCAGTATCATCTGCCATCATGCAAGATGCCAGAGAATATGATCCTGAGCTCATAAGGCTTTTCAAAACGACATCCACTGTAGGCTCATTATTGGCTGAATTGTGACTCCTGAAAGTTCATGTTGACATCCTAACTTCCAGTACGTCAGAATGTGACTTATTTGGAGGTTTTTCAGATGTAATCAAATTAAAATGAGGTTATTAGCATGGGCCTAATCCAATCAAACTTTGGTCTTTATAAAGAGGGAAAATTTGGACACAGAGACGTGCATGAAGGGAAGGCAACATGAAGAGACATAGGGAGAAGACGGCCATCAACACGCAAAGGATTGAAGCCTGGAAGAGATCCTTCCCTCAAAGCCCTCAGAAGAAACCAGCCCTGTCAACACCTTGATTTTGGACTTCTAGCCTCCAGAATGGTTAGCATTTCTGTTTAAGCCACACAGTCTATGGTACTTTGTTAGAGCAGCGCTAGGAAACAAATGTAGTACCTTTTTTCCTTCTGTTTCATAAATACACAGTATCTCCTTGCCTTTAACAGATTGAATTTAGTCATGAGTTGCCCTTTCCAATGGACCAAATGAAGCTCTAACATCCAAATGCACTTATATATCCTTCTTCATGATGAGTTTCATGGCATGGGTATTAGTAAAGGTCTCAGTCAAAACAGATATGGCAATGCATAAAGAAAGGTTAAGATACTGTGAGTATGCAGTCTAAGAGAGAAAAGACCAGAGGTGAATCAGAATCAGATTGAAAACAAAGAATGGATTTTCCATGATAAAGATTGACCTCTGAGAACAGAGTGACAAAACAGTGCATCAGGATATATATATATATATGTATATACATACACACACGTGTGTGCATTTAATTTACACAGGATATATTTTTTTATTTATTAACCCTTTGTTACAAATCATGCTCTTATAGAATTATATGTGGACTTACATGAAAAATTCAAAAGTACCGAAGAATAAAAAACACAGCATGTAAAGTAGTATTGCATTCCAGTGTTCTCACTAGAGACAGTGGATGCTTAGGAAAAAGCTTGTCTAAAACTACCTGGCTTGCAAGCTTTTAGGAGCATTATTTAATTCTTTGGTTATATAAGCAAATAGCTATATACTCAAATATTTCTTTAGTTGTATTTACATATATGTAGAGTGAGGGCAAAGGAGCGGAGGATTAGGCTTCAGAGCTCAAATCAGAACCTTTTTTTCCTTAATTTCAAGTGTCCCAGGGAAACAACTGACCATGAGTCTATTCATAAAGAACAATAACTATATGCTTTTTAGGATAATTGTAGGTTTTAAGCTTGAAATGACAGAATTGTCTCTTAGAACAAGGAGAGCAGAAAGCTAATATATTAGCCAGCAAGTTGTGCACGATTATCTACACTTCATGAACTCTTTTTTGGTTTAAGTTGTTTATTGTAACTATTTTGAGTTATTTTTTATTCATTTACACTTATTTTACATTTTATATATTGTACTGAACTAGCTAAAATTATACTGAAATTGTGCAAATAACTTGTAGTATATATCTGTGTTTTCCAAGTATGAGATTTTATTTCAACATGTATGTAGGCATCTCACTACATATTGAATATCAGAAAATATTGTTGGAGATTGGAATACTGCAGTTGACAAAAAGGATGAAGAGCCGTTTCCAAAAAAATAAATATGAAAAGAATTATGCATTATGTCAGAAACAGAATTGAAAAGAGAAACCTATATTTGCTCCTTTTCACTTCAGAGTTTTCAATATTCGTAGAAAACTTATGGATATTATGAATTCATAGAGTAAAATGCAAATCCAGATGGAAACTGTGACCTGCATGCTGGGATTGCAGACTACCAGGCTATATTGGGAATTAAAGCCTGGAAGATGACGGATGGTGACAGCATTCTTTCACTTAATGAAATGGCTATTGAAGCTTAAAAGGGGAAAGATGACAAGAGGGAACTAAGGGCTTTCATCTTTGGAAGAAGTAAAAGCTTTACAATATTATGCCAAGAACTGAACTCACTACTTTTTGAACTTCATTAATCTTTTCCATGAAAATCTATCTCATTGTCAAGCAGCTCAGTAGCTACTTTGGGAAAATGCTTTGCTTCTTCATAACAGAACCAATGCCTTTATTGTCCTGAGGCCTCACTGATGTTCCACCTTCACAGAAATACTAATGAGATGTGCTATGCTCTGGAGAAGCCAGTGTGAAGATGCCAAAATGGTACAGTTGGGACAGGTAAAAATTGTGCCCCATGGGGCAGTTTTTCTTAATTAATTTGTTTCTGAGAACAACAACACATGGAAGAGGGAAATAGTGTTACTAAGAATTTTCATGCAGAGATATTTATTCTTGAGAAAAAGGGAAGCTTTTGAAATTGTTCTAGTGAATCTTTTCTGCAGTTTGATCTTAAGGTTTAATAGCACAAACTTTGTGTCAAAAGGCTAAACTGTCACAACAAAAAAATATATCATGAAAACTCACACTCCTAAAAGCAGTCAAATCATTTTTCAGCCCCAATCCCCAAAGCTTTGCACAGTCCCAATTAATATCTATTTTTATACAAAGGAAGCAGGAAAACAACACATGTGAATTACCCAAGGCTTCTTCCTTTGGAAAACATTCAAAATTCAGCACTACTTCCTTCTTTCAATATTAAAACATGGACTTTGATGAACAGAAAAGCATTTTTCAAATAAGAATATATAAGCAATAAAATAATTTCAAATGAATACTTCATTAGTAATCATTGTTTTTCTTTTGAAAACCATAAGGCAGGCAGTTTTCAGTTGTAATATGTAGCCAATTAAATCATCGTGGTGTTCTAGCATAGCTTACTTGTATCATACTTTGCCTTTACAATGTCTTGATGTTTTGTATTTAAGACAACTCTCCTTTTTAATCACAGGTACTTATTTTCAGCCTCATTTTTCCCCATTGGTTCCTGCATCTGTGAGGTGGGTGGAACTGGCTCTGTATCAGTTCCAACCCTTTAATGATAGGGATCACAGACTAAAAAAACATAGCCTCGAATGCCAAAGGCAGTGTGGGGGAGGCAGAAAATGAGGACAAAGTCTGCTGCTGGCCTAATACTTCGCCTTAAAAAAAGTAGCATGTTGTTCCTGGGGGGTTTTATTCTTCTAGCTTTCAAAAGAAAATTTAGAAAATCTGAGTTACCAGTTGCCTTTTATTATTTTGATCTAAGCTCATACAAAGAATTGGCCAAAATAGAAATACTATTCACATTTAAATATAAATGTGAACATGCTGAAAAAATAAACTATTGAAATAGAATGTTACAAATGAGGAAATACAAGGAAAAAATGTGTTGTTGTTTTTTTAATTTTTAACTGTTAGCCATATTTTTCCCCAAATGTTCTTTGAAATGTAATTGGCAGCAAGATTAATCCAGGATTTAGTTCTTTGGCTATTCTTACAAGTAGAACATAAATTATTAATTACAGAATTTCAATTACAAAGTCATTTGAATCTAATTTTTATTCAACTTTTGTGGTCTTATTAAATCAGTATGAAAATACATCTAACCATACTGCTGACCCAAAGATTCAGGGACTTAAAATTAAGCAGAGATAACATGGGAATTAGGCAAAAGTAATTCATAAAGATTTCCCTCTTTTATATCATCTTTCCTTAAAATTTTATTATTAAACTTTAAAATCTATTTGGGGTTTCAGTTTTCAGCTCTGACATGTAAAGACCTTGGAAACTGTTACTCCTCTCCTTACAATAAGAAAAAGCCAGACAAACTAAAAATCAGTGACTTCTTGGGCCAGAGAAGAAATTTCCATAGGCAAATCTAGAAAGTCGCAGCTTAGAAATAGACCCACATAAATATAGCCAAATCATATTTAAAGAAGAGGAAATGAGAAAAGGCTAGTCATTTCAATATATGGTGCTGAAACAATTGGACATTCATATGCAAAGTAATAAACCTACCCCTTACAGAAATATTAACCAAAATGGATCTGAGACTGAAATTTAAGATGCAAAACTATAAAACCCCTTGAAGAAATCTATGTGAACTTGGTTTTGGTGGTGAGTTTTAAAATATAACACAATCTCTGGGAAAAAAATTATGTTTTCCATCATTAAAATGAAATTGTTCTGCTCTCTGGGAGACATTGTTAAGAGAAAGCAAAGACAAGTCACAGATTGGGAGAAAATATTTTTAAAACACATATCTGATGAAGTACTCATATACAAGATACACAAAATACTCTTAAAGCTCAACAATAAGAAAACAAATGACAATTTAAAAGTGGGCACAAGATCTGAACAAAAGACAGTATACAGATAGCAAAGAAGCATATGAAAAGACACTCAACATTGCCATTAAATTAATGTGTTTGCAAATTAAAATGGCAAACAGATATTCCTACACACCTATCAGAATGGTTAAAATCCAAAAAAACCAAAAAAAACAAAAACAAACCTGACAATACCAAGTGCCGATGAGGATGCAGAGCAGCAAAAAAATCTCATGGATCGCTGGTGAGATTGCAACATGGCATGACTTCTGTGGAAGACAGTGTGGCGATCTTAGAAAACTAAACACAGTCTTTCCATACAGTCCACTCATCGTGTTCCTAGCTATTTACCCAACTAATTGGAAAACTTATCATCCATGCCTGCACATGGACATTAAGAGCAGCTCTATACATAACTGCTAAAAACTTGAAGCAACCGAGATTGCCTTCAGTGGATTGGGTAACGTGGCACATATACTATAGAATACTATTCATCAATAAAAATGAATTATCAAGCCACAGAGAGACATTGATTAGCCTTAAATGCATGTTGCCATGTGAAAAAGACCAGTCTGGAAAAGCTAGATATTTTATAATTCCAATTACATGATATTTTGGAAAAGGCAAATACTAAAGATGCTCAAGAGATCCATGGTTGTTAGGAGTTGTGTTGAGAGCATTGTTAAGATTAAGCACAGAAAATTTTACTGCAGTGAAATTATTCTGTAAAATGCTGTAATGGTGAATACAAGACATTTGCCAAAATGCTTAGACTATGCAGAATTTTACAGCAAAAAGTAAACTTTAACATATTCAATTTTTAAAAATATTTACATATAGGGAATTTCTAGATGCAAGGAAGGATGTAACACATGAATCTATATGCTTATAATCTATGAAAGGAATCTGTCAGTTTTTGCTCTATAACCATCAATTTATACTTTGGATTAGTTTTGGAAAATTCTTAGCATTATATTTTCAGTTATTTCCTTTTCTCCATAGTCTCCACTTTTTCTTTTGGGACCTCAAATAATTTGCATATTGATTTTTCTTCTTTCATCTCTTGCTCACTTGTTCACTTAACTTCTCTTTCATACTTTCAATCTCTATCCTGCTGTGCTGCATTCTGAGTAGTTATTGCAGTTGTATCTAACTTGCTATGCCAACTATTTAGTAAGTATTTAAATTTGGAACTATAAATACACATGCATATGTGTGTGATATATTTCAACATTATATATTCTTTTTGCTCATACCATATCTGAAGTCTGTGAGTGCTTACATTTCTTGCCTGTTGTTCCTGGTCTCTTGTATTCATACAATTGAGATTGTTGTATTAACACATATTTTATTGAGTGTGCTATGTGAGAATACTGAGGGCCTCTATTTAGGATGCTTTTGTTCAGAGAGGAATTTTATTTGCTTCTATTAGGAGCCGCTTTAGCTTCTTTCAAGCATCACTTCCCCAGCTCCCCTTGGGTAAAGACTTAGTCTTTTTTGATGTAGCCTTCACCATCAGGTTAACCTTGCCTTTTACTTTCCATCTTGCTTTCTTTGCCCTGCTTCCTGCTTCTTGCATAGATGTCACCTCCTTAATTTTAATGTACTCTCTCACCCTCCCTTCCTTCCTTTCTTTTTACTTTTTTGAGTCTTAGAGAATTCCATTGGTTACAAGTGAGTACAGGAATGCACTAAAATGTATTTTGGTGTAATTTTATAGTAAGGCTCCCAGAATATCTAGTTCACCAATAGAGTGATAACCTTTTCTTGACTGAGTTTTTTGAAGATTTTTAGGACCAATGAAATGAGTCCATATGCACATGGTTTATTTTCTACATATAATCAATTTAAGAGCAGAAAAAAGAGGGAGGGGAACTTGGGAGAAGATATATAGAACAAAAATTTATATTCTCTGTTAATCCCCCTTTAAACACTTAATGATAGAGGATAAAGTATAATATACAAATAATTATTATTCATAATGATTACAATGTGGTTCAGTATTCTCAAAACATACATATTCTATTTAATTTCTGTGACATCTCTGTAAAGTAAGTTTTAATGATATTTATTACTCTAATTATTATGGTTTAAGGAACTGAGTCCGAGAGTAGTTATTTAATTTATTTCTTTCATATCACACAGCTAATGGTGCTGTTAGAATTCAAATCTAAGGTAGTCTCTATCTACATTTATACTCTACATATCTCACTGTAATTAAAAACAAATTAAGCCTTTAGGTGGATGTGCAGAAAGGAAAAGAAGAACAAAGTGATGGAGTAGGACTGTAGCCAAGGGCATTCTGGGTCAAACCTTGCAAGCAAAGCATGATAATCAATATTTTGAATCCTGAAGGGCATTGGGGGCTTAAAGTGATTCAGACAGGATGATAGACTAGTGAAGGATGATAGACAGTCCTGACTGGGGTGGCCCCCTGGCCATATATGAAGGTCACAAATAGTCTGCCCTATAAAGAGTCATGAACACACACAATACTGGTGTCATGCACATATTTCAATATGAAATAGAACTAACTGTATAAACTTAGAAGTGGAAGTATTACATAGTGCCCAAAATAAAAGGAGGAACTCATTTATTACATAGGGGTGTGTGCTGCGACTGAGCATAGCTAGATAGAATGCAGTATGAATTATGCTCTTTGGCAAAGCAATCCTACACCTATAATTCTCATCAAACTTTAAGGGAAGGGAGATAAAGATTCCTTGTTATAATAATGACCTTGTTAGAAATTGGGACTTTCAGAGCAAATGAATTCATATCAGTCTGTTTTGAAATGAGGATACTGAGACATGCTTCTTTGTTAAGTTGCTAATTAGGAAGAAGAAGTTAGTCAAGGATATTCAGATTTGTCTCTCCTAAAAATAATGTCTTGAGTCAAATGCTTATAGCAAGCAGTAGGCCAATGAAGCCAAAAAGCACCTACACTGACTTAATTAGGATGTGAATCAAGTAAATCGCTAGTCTTACGATTAGCATTCTAGGTAAACTGCTTTAACACTACATGTTAGGGACTTCATATATGGATAAGATATAGAAGATTCCAGAAAATGTTTGCATCTATGGTAACCACAAAAATATCCCAAGAGCAAAATTTAGTCAAAATGTTTTATGATCTAACAAAGATCAAGATGCAAAAATGCCTTGACTAAGTCAATTCCAGAGAGAAATAAACAATTTATATCTAGTAGCAGCTTCCATCCCTGAGTAGATATACCTGGCTTTTTATATACATCAGACAAAGGAGCAGCCTGGCCAAGTTAGTGGGAGTGTTCAAGGAAAAGGAGAAACCAGTGAAGACATTAATGGTAACATGGTTTGGCAGCATATGGAAGAGCATCAAATGTAAAAACAAGTGTCTAGGCCTGAACAATCCACCCATACAGGGAGAAGAAAGCAGAGAGAAATCGCAAGATACTGTACATTTTTTCTGCCCTTGAATTCTAGGACCTTGCTGGAGTTGAATCCTTATATGCACTAAAAATATCTGAATATTGCAGCTCAGACCTCTCAGTTTGAATACTTACAAGGTCAAAAAGCTGTTGAGGGCAGAGGATGTTAAAAGTTGGTTTAATCACAGATGAATCCATTCTAATTATAGCTCTGGGCCATCACATGCTGAACACAACTCTAGGAAGAATCTCAATAACTAGCCCTTCTCTTCAATCACAATATAGAGGAAAGGGCTTCCAATCTTGAGAAAATCAATAGAACAAAACCACAATAATTTTATAATTCCTTATTATTTTATAACAATATCTGGAATAAAATTATGAAAATATAAAAAATATGCAGAGAAGCATGGAAAAGGAAATCAATAAAAACACTGACAATAGAAATAGACATATATGGACTTTATGAACTTATGATTAGCAGACAAGGATTTTAATACACCTATTATAAATATGTAAAATAAAGGAAAGGAGGGAAAAATAGATGAATATATGGTGGTTTCAGGAGAGGAATAGAAATTCTAAATAAGAAAGAGATGGCAATTAAAGAATCAAAAATTGAGTGGTTTAACAACATATTGAACACAATAAAGGAAAGATCAATTTAACAAAATGTATTAATTTACTTTCAAGGGGAGAGGGGGGATATTGTGGGGTAGAGAAATCACTGGAAATTAATGACCTATATTTTAAAAATTTGATGTGAAACATCAACCAAAATATCTAAGAAGCTCTACTTATCTGGGGTAGAATAAATGCAAAGCAAAAGACATCCAAGCATATCATACTCAAAGAGCTGAAAACCAAAGTTAAAAACAAACACAACTAGGGAAAAAAAATTGCATAAATGGTAACAGTAATAAGTATGATGACTGAGTTTTCACAAGAAACAGAAGTCAACAAAAACTTCAATGAAAGTTTTTAAATGCTAAAAGAATAAAAATATCAAATAGAATTAATTGAAAATTGTCTATATTTGGTAAAAATGTCCATCAAAAATATGTTTTATTCATCAAAGTGAGGAAAGTAAATAAGGAAATGGGAAGCTGCAGACTAGGACAAAATATTTTATAAACGTTGATAATATTCACATATATTTACAATAAATAAAAATATGTGGATATGACAAAGGAATTGTATGATGAATATATAAACAATTCTTATAAATTGATAACTAACAAACAGTCCCCACATGAGCAAACAACCTGAACAGGCATTTCACAAAGGAAGATATGAATATGGCCAATAAGCAGAGGAAGTTGTGCATAATATTAGTTAGCAGAGAAATTCAAAATAAAACCATAAGAAGATACCATTATATACTCCCTCAGAATTAAAAAATCCCTAAAATGTTAAACCAAAATATTAAAATTTTGATACATAAAATTTTAGCAAGGGTGTAGAGCTATTAGAACTCTCAAACATTAATAGAATATAAAATAATACCACATTGTAAGATAGCAGTTTTTTTCTGTAAAATAGAACTTTTTGTATAACATTAAAGTAATTATCATTTTCTCAAATTAATCTAAGCTCACATTTTGTAAGAGAATTTTTCAAAACAGTTTTTCTCTGGAAATTGACAGGTTTATTTACATGGCACATGAGCTAACAATTGCCAGTGCTATTTTGGAAAAAAAGGATAGCACTTGCTATTACTCAAAGCAAGATTTTATATAAAGCTGTAATAATTAAGTCATTATGGTATGGGTGGAAGACCTAGACATTTCTCCAAAGAAGACATACAGATAGCCAACAAACACATGAAGAGATTCTCAACATCACTCATTATTAGAGAAATGTAAATCAAAACTACAATAAGGTATCACCTCACACCATCATCAAAAAATCTAGGAACGATAAATGCTAGAGAGGGTGTGGATAAAAGGGAACCCTCCTGCACTGTTGGTGGGAATGTAAATTGATACAGCCACTATGGAGAACAGTATGCAGATTCCTTAAAAAACTAAAAGTAGAACTACCATATCACCCAGCAATTCCACTACTAGACATCTACCCAGAGAAAACCATAATTCAAAAAGGCATATGCACCCCAATGTTCATTGCAACTCTATTTACAATAACCAGGACATGGAAGCAACCTACATGTCCATCAACATAGGAATGGATAAAGAAGATGTGATACATAAATGCAGTGGAATATTAGTTGGCCATAAAAAGTGGTGAAACTGGGTCATTTGTGGAGACATGGATGGACCTAGAGACTGTCATACAGAGTTACGTTAAGTCAGAAAGAGAAAAATATTGTATATTAATTCATATATGTGGAATCTGAAAAAAAAATTGGTATAGATGATGTTATTTACAAAGAAGAAATAGAAACACACACACATAAGTAGAGAACAAACATATGGATACCAAGAGGGAAAGGGGAGGGTGGAATGAATTGGAAGATTGGGATTGACATATATACACTATTGATGCTATGAATAAAACAGATAACTAATGAGAACCTACTAAGGGAACTCTTTTCAGTGCTCTGTGGTGACCTGAGAAGGAAATGCAAAAAAGAGTGGATATATGTGTACGTATAGCTGATTCACTTTGCTGTACAGTATAAACTAACACAATATTGTAAAGCAACTATACTCCAATAAAAAAGTAAAAATAAAATAAATAAATAAATAAGCTACAAGGATATATTGTACAGCACAGGGAATATAGCCAATATTTTATAACTGTAAATAGAGTATAAGCTTTAAAAATTGTGAATCACTAGGTTTTGCACCTGAAATTAACATAATATTGTCAGTCAACTATATCTCAATAAAAAAATGAAGTCTGGGGAAAAAATAAACAAACAAAAAATGTATTCCTAATAAATAAAATAGAGGGTCTAAAAAAACTACTCTTATGGGAAAATATATATGACAGAGACCAGGGAGAAAATATAAAATTTCCAATAAATTGTTCTGAGTCAACTGGTTTTTCACAAGAAATAGATCCTGATTTAACACCATACACAGAAAATATTTTCAGTTGACATGTAATTCTAAATTCCCAAAACAAAACTTTAACACTTTTGAAGGAAATCATGTAAAATATCTTTATGACCTAAGTGTTTAAAAACATTTAAAAATAGGACACAAAATAAGCAAACCACATAGAAACAGATTGATAAATTTTGTTACATTAAATGTATGAAAAATCTCACCATGAATAATACACAAACCAAGCAACATAATATGGAAGTTAATTTTCAGTGCATAATTAACTAACAAAAAGTTATAGCCAGTGTACAAATATCTCATACAAATAAATAAGGAAAATATATATAACCCAATTGAAAAATGAAGAACATGAATCAGTAATTCATAGAAGGGAAACAAAAAGTTAATCTTTAGATTTTGTGATTCTGTCAGTCTTCTTATAATCAATGAAAAACAAAATAAATTTTAAATTAAAAATATTTGCAAAAATTTGAATATATAACCATAGCAAATGAAGCTTATGTGTCAAAAAATGGACACTTCACATAGTGGTGGAGGAAGTATAATTTGTAGAGCCACTTTTGAGAGCAACCTCAACAATAATAAAAACATGTATTACCTTAAAATTCCACCAGTAGGAATATTACACAAATAACAAGAAAATATTACAATACTTATCACACTATTTGTTATAAGGGCAGTCACTTGGAAACACCGAAATTTCTGTCAGGAGGAGTATAGACAAATGTTTTGTGGTTTTTTTACAATGAAATAATAAATAGCAATGACTATGAATGAACTTGAGCTACACATGTGTATCAATATGGATAAACTGATCCAGAAGTGAATGTCAATGAAGCAAGTTTCAGAGTGATGACAACTACACAATACAATGTGTATATTTTATGGATATATGTATATAGTATGATATAAAAATAGTTTGGAATAACAAAATTCAAATTTTGAAAAATTGATACTTTTAAAAGGAGGTAGGGAGGGGTAAACAGGCCTCTTCATATGTATTATATCTGTGATACATCAAAAAAATCAGTCATATATAGGGCTATATGTTAAAGGAGATCAATCTGGATGGTGGGTATGATGTGGTCTGTATTATTTTCTCCAATGGCTCAATGGCTGATATTTTTGAAATGAGAGGGAGACAGAGAGAGAGGGGGGGGGGGGGGGGAAAGGAGGGGAAAGAGAGAGGGAAGAAAAAGAAGAGGAGGAGGAGGAGAAGAAGAAATAGGTATAAGGTAAAATGCATCATGCCACTATACATTTTTTAACTTGAGTATGAAGCCTGTGACAAATGTATTGAACAGCTATTTTCAGGTCTGGTTTATCCAATCTTTGTTATAGTTAAAGATATATTGTATTACATGTGGGAAATGCCTATTTTATGTCTAGGTAATCAATTCCAGTAGAAATCCAGCCATATATTATATTGTTCAGGCTACTTATACCTGAGTTTTAATAATCTTACTTTGTCATCCAGTACATTCTCAAAACTTGTTCCCATTCAGCTCAACATTTTTGTTTTCCTGTGTTTAATCTTAAATGATTTATATCCTAAATGTTCCCTGGAGTTTGGGGATATAGGATTCTGTGTTTCTCTTGGAGCCCAATTAAATATTACTCAGTTCTCAGAATTCTTTCCAAATCCCATCATTTGGAATGAATGTCTAACATGCATTGTGTTTTTACTTCTATCACAGCACTTACAATATGTTTGGCATTTAGACATATGTCTGTCTCTTGTATTAGTTTATGAACTCATGGAAGACAAAAACTGCATTTTTTTATTTTATGTCCTCTATTTTGCTTTGCACTGTGCTTTGTTTGTGGTGGGTGTTCTCATGGCTTACTGAGTTGAGGTCAGGTGTGAAACAACAAAGACTTGTTGGTGTTGATTTTTTTTCCTTGTAGAAAAAATAGAGACATGAGAAAACTGACTTTCAGTTTTCACATGTGCCAAGGTAAAGTATATGTTTGTTCAAATAATCTTGTAGAGGAGTAGTTTTGACATAATGAGACTGTTTTTTTCCAGAAATTCTTTGTACTCATCTCTTCCTTCACCATTTAGGAAGAACTGAAAACTTTTTATATTCGTTGTTTAAGAGGCAGGGCATATATACTCAAAGCTAAGTAACTGCAGCATCTTAAAATAAATAAAGCTTAGAGATGATTGTTTTGAAGGCAAGAGTCATTTTTTCTCTATTGAGAGAAATTTTTAAGAAGTGTTTCTAAAATCTAAAATTCTGTTTGAAATGTTGAATGCAAAAGTTTAATTAAAAAAGTTTTGTTAAATTTTAAAAAAATAGAGTGGGTAATAATATAAAGTGATAAAAGAGCAAGTTTCTGACCACCAGAGGGATATAAATCACCTGTTGGAGAGAAGCAAAAACATAAGAATTGGGAGAGAGGAACCAGGAAGTGTAAAACAGATATGGCTTATGTACAGGTGAAAATGTTTTCACCAGATAAAGGCACCTAAACCCCAACTGGATTAAGGGATCTTGGGAAGGTACAGAGATGTGCCCAAGTTCTGGAAGAAGCCATGCACTGGGGAACACATTTTTATTTTGTTTTAAGTTGTGACTTGTCAAGATTCTTTTTGCACCTTGCTACCAAAATTCTTCCAATTATTAATAACTTCTCCCCTTCCCTTTCTCCCAGCCAAGAATGCAAATTTAAGCCATTAAGAAAGCAGGCAAGGCTATAAATTGGATTAAAAATGTGTTGGAAAACATAAACCCCAAACTATTTTTAGAAACTAATCATGACATGCTTGGCACTTAAAATTCTATTATAAATATACAAAAATTAAAATTCCCAGAAATACACTGAACACTTTGAACATTCTCTTAAGACATTAAGAGAAACAAGATTTTGATCAATTCGGTGAATTTATTATTTGAAAAATTCAGAAAAATGGCAAGTTTGCTATATGATGAATATGTGTTTGGTGAAGTAATTAGACTGACAGGGCTTTCAGGGAATTGTTATCGGACAGTTTATTTTCAGCACATTGACCTGACTTTGCTTGATGGCAGGTGAGTATGTTGTTATAGTTTAGACATTAATATGGAACCTCTGATTAGTGTGAACTTGAGTCGCATTCTTGTTTTAATATAAATTTCCCTTATCATTAGCTAAGTTCAGTATCTTAATAAGCTCTTTGCCATTTGATATTTTCTTGGTTCTTGGTATGATGACTGATTTTCAAGTGAAATGCGGACATTTTGGGTATCATCCTACGAGATGCTTGATCCTACTTAAATATTTTAGCTGGTTTGTTTTGACACCACACTGGCAGAGAGCGGATGTCAAAATTTACTGCTGAGTGGGGTAGAAATCCAAGTTCCCAACTGGGCATTGACACTGGAGAGGGAAGAACTCGCCATTACTCCAGACAGGGGAGAGGGCATTCCAGCTCCCATTAGGGATCCGCTGACACCACCTGGGGGGAGGTTCCCTTGTTACAGCAGGGAAGTGGCTAAAGTCCTAGCTCTCCCCTAGGCTTTCTCTGGCACCAGCCCCATTGTGAAGGAGGAGGAATGCTTCATTACAGACAGGTGGGGGTAGAGATGCACTCTTTCCTTGAAGTCTGTGCTGACACTTTGCTAAAATTCATTTATATGCTGACATCTATTTTGTGTACATCTCTGTATTTATGTCATACTTTAGTAAGATATGCATCTTCTTACCATCTGGTGGGCTGAAGGTCCTTACTCAGCTTCTTTGAAACCACCTCAGAGAGGAGATTGGTGCACCGCATTGTAGCCTGGTGATAGTGGCAGTCTAGGCAATTGTACTTGTTAATTTGATGTGTCGACCTGGCTGGATCATGAAACCCAAATATTTAGTTAAACATTCTGAATGTTTCTATGAAAGTGTTTTGTTCTGTTTTGTTGCTTTTTTGCTGAAGTTAACTTTTAAATAGGTGGTTTCTAAGCAGATCACCCTCCATAGTGTGGGAGGGCCTCAGCCAATGAGGTGAGGCCCTATTAGAACAAAGGCTGACCTCACCCAAGCAAACCCACATTCTGCCTGCAGCCTTCGTTTGGGCTATAGCTCTTCCCAGACTCTCCGGCCTGCTGGCCTACTCCATCAGATTTTGGATTCACCAAGGCTCCACAATCACGTGAGTCAATTCCTTAAAATAAATTGTTCTTTCTATGTGTATGTACATCCTGTTGGTTGTGTTTCTCTGGAGAACCCTAAGACAGACGCCTACCTACCTTTGCTGGATAGGGTAGGGATGAGGATATCAAATTTTTTTCTGTGTTGTTTGGCTAGAGTAAAGTGGTTATTTTCTAAAAGTTTTCTGTCTTGCCAGGTGACTCCTTTAACGGTCCTCTGGCTAGAGACAGCAGACTCTGGGGGAAGGGTATGGCATTTTTTGCCTCTATGGGTAGAAAGAAAACCCAACACACCTGTGGGGATTCTGGGTTACTCCAGCCAGGAAGTCTGGGGTACAGGAGGCAACAAGAAAATCCAGGGAACTTAGCACCACGAGGTTCCTTGGTTCCCCAGTATCCTATATTTTGGATATTTGTCTACCTTCTATAATATCAATCATTATGCTTTTTATCTGTTATGTTTTCTCTACTCCTTTTCCCCTGTTTCTTTTGATTTCCTTCTCTGTTGTATCTCAATAGTTCTTATTGAGTTGAATTTAATCTCCCTTGCACATTTTGTCATTTAATCTTAACTACTGACGGGAGTCTTTATGGTGTTTTTATGTTTACTCGGTTTAGTAATTCCTTTCATAATTACTTTCCTGTTTAGAAACCACCTATATACTAGTAAAATTTCTGTTTTGAGGTCTGAATATCACCCAGTGCTTAAGAATATTATGTTGAGGTTTTGTGTTAGTTTTCCTTTATTTAAGATTTGAGAGGATTTTTTCATTACCTCTAATACTTTATCATTTTCCATTTTCTTCCTCTAGTTGCATTTTATGATATTATGTATTATTTTATTTTGAAATTGCTGATAAGTTCCTGAAACATCAGTAATACATATTTCTCTATAAGCAGTATTAAAGAATTTGGGCAGCTTCTCAGGTTTCTTAAATCAATACTGTGGTTCTCTATTGGTACAAGTGAGTGCAGTTTCTTTAATGGGTGGCATATTTTTGGGAGAGAATATTGTGTTTTCTAATTTTGAGGTACTCCTTTGTTTCTATAGAACTTTAAATGATCTTGCTTCCTTATTCTGTTCACCACCTTCCTCTTCAAAGAAGTCTTTCTCTTCCCTATAACTATTGTCTTCCTTAGACTTTACTTCTAGCCTTTAATTCCCTGAAACTAATGCTTTCATTCACCAGGATTGGGAGTTTTTCTTCATGTTTTCCCACTCACAATAGAACTGTCTCTCAGGAGAGGAATTTTTATCTGTTTATCACCCATTACCATCTCTTGTATTCCATACAGTCTCCTTCCAACTCCATTGGTAAGCTGGAGCTCATTTTATGCTTTGGGATGTTTATTTCTCTGCACCCATATAGATTTAATTTCATAGTATTCTTGTAGGTGTGAGTTCTGTGTAATTTTCTTTGCTCCCTTTGTTAATATGGTCTAAATATATGTGAAGTTTAATATTTAGGTGCTTACTACAATAAAGGAACTCTGACTTCCCCTTCCACGCTCTTCTGCTTCCAGCTGGAGGCAGTTCTGCTTTTAAGGGTCAGGTGTTATTGGGTGCACCTGGGTAATCCAGCTGCTTTAATGTTAGGCTGCCCATTTAGGTAAACATCTCCAGTTTCATCGTTGAAATCCTTCAGTGTCCTCTAGTGGATGTGAATTAATTATACTAAATATTGGCCCAGAAGCCATACTCTGTCTCCAAACAGTAGATGATTACATATGGAAAATTCATTAGGAAAGTACTTTTCCCATAGTTTTAAAATAACTCGTTTAGCTTGTCTCCCCTTTTCCTGAGCAATGCGTTTGAAAATTTAGCTTCAATAATTATTTAGCTAACTCCTTCCTTATAATACATGGAAAAAAATACATTTTTAATGATTTTTAGAATCTCATGTGATACTCTCCTCAGTCTTTTCACCTACCATGTTTCAGTTTACACCAAATCAGCTCTAATAACGCTATATTTGTATATTGCTTTACAGTTCGTGGATGCTTAAAATATACAACCTAATTCAGTCCTTAAATATTTATGCTATTTTCAGATAAAGAATATCAGAGATTCAGAGAACTTAATTCTGACCTAAAATCACATGACTCAAATACAACTGAGACTTCAACACGTTTTATTATACCAAGTTAATTTATCTGTAAATTAATCTGTAGTTACCAAAAACATTTTGCTTCTCTGTCCAGTTAAGGCAAATATTTTTTGCAAAACTTTTTTTGTATACATTTTATGAAAACTCTGATGCCCCTGTATATAGTTTAGTTAAAATTTCAAATAATTTTTATAATTCCTGTTATTTCTAATTTTATTTTATGAGAGTGCTTATATTTTATCACAGTTCTTTTCCAAAATTAAATATAGGTGAGGCAGTTATTTACATTCTCACTATTATGCACTACTTATCAATTAAGTGAAGTCCAGGACACTTCTCCACTAAGTTTCTTGAATAACTGAAAGTCTTATATTGTTAGTTTAATAGCTATTTATTGACTACCTAATTCTTTTAAGTCTTAGGCTAAAAGCTGGAAGAATTAAATATGAAAAAGGCATGATCACTGCCTTCAAAAATGATCTTTCAGGAAACAGGTAATCTTAATTCTACCCAAACTTTTCCAAATGATAAAGGAACAATTACTGTTTCATTCTGTTAAGAAGGCCTAATTGGAAAACAAAATTTATCCAAGTTAAAAGACAATGACGAGTTGATTTTCCTCATGATAATGCTGATAAAGCCCTAAGGAAAGTAATAGCATAACAAAACTATACCAAGTTTAATATATCATGACTCTGTAAGATTGATAACAGGAATATAAGTTTGTTTTACATGACAGAATCAGTCAGAAAAATTTTTTTTACTATGTAACAAGATTCTCTTCTTCCACTTTCCAATAACAATTCCCTGGCTTCCTTCTGAACTCTAACCAGCAGTATTCTCCAAGTTGAAATTTCTACCAACAATCTTTTCAAGGCCGTTTATATCTTCTCTACCACGTTCTTCAGCATCCACCAGCTTCCACCTTACGCGTGGTTTCAAAGTCACTTCCACATTGTAGCTATTTGCTAGAGTAGCAACCCCACTTGCTGCTATCAAAACTTGCATTAGCTCTCCATTGCTATCTGACAAATTACCAGTAGCAGAGTGGTTTAAAACAATGCAAACCATTTCATTTATTCCGAGAGTCTGGTGTCCACGCCCAGCTTAGCTCTGCTTGGGGGTCTCGCAAGGCTCCAATCAAGGTTTCAATTGGATTGTGTGCCCCTCCTCTAAGTGAGGACACAGAGAGATAGCAGCCATTTGCAAGAAAAGGCTCTTCCCAGAACCCAACCACGCTTGGACTTCCAGCCTCCGGAACTGTGAGAAATAAGTCTGTTTAAGCCACCTGGTCTATGGTATTGTGTTATGGCAGCCCAAGAAGACTTACACAGTTTCTTCTTTTGAATAGTATTTCTGGGGGTGTTTATCAATTTTATTAATCTGTTTAGATAACCAATTTAAGCTTTGCCTTTCCCTATTGGTTGTCACTTTTATTTCAAATTCTGCTCTCATAATTATCTTTTCTACAACTTTTAGTGTTACATTTCATTTTCTAGTTTAATAGGATGGACATTTAGACCAATAATTTTAAGACTTTCATCCTTTGCAACACTGATGTTTAATTCTATGTTTTCCTCTATTTGCTGCTTTACTCACATTGTTTTCTTTTGAAATAATTTATTTAAAAGCATTTAAAAATGTCTCTTGTGATTGCTCCTTGACTCATGTTTCTTTAGATGAGTGTTATTTCCCACATGTATGGGAGTTTCCATGTGTGTAGGGATTTTTTTCTACATGACTTACTGGCTTTTAAGTCTGATTGTGTCCTTGTGAGAAATTCTTTTGAAATCCATTTATTTTATATCCCTGAAAATAGTCATCTAGGTGAACATTCCAAGTGTACTTAAAAATAGCATGTGTTCAGCAGGCACTGAATATAGTAATCTGTAAAAGTTAGTTCAAGAGATTGATACTGGGATTTTAGGTTTTCTGTATAGTTACTTTTTTGTTTACTGACCAATTTGTTACTAAGAAAGGATCATTAAATCTTCAACATTATTGTAAATTTGTCTTTCTCCCTTAGTTCTGTCAATTTATGCTTCATGAATTTTGATACTTTGATAGTTCATCTTCCTAGTAAATTTCTCCTGTGATATAATGTTCCTCTCAAGTCTTATAATACATTTTGCATTGAAGTCTCATATGTCTGATATTGAAATAGCCAGGCCAGTTCTTTTAAGCCTGTTGTTGGTTAGGTGTTTTATTTTCCATTCAGTTATTTTCAACATGTCTGTGTTTTCATTTAAAATTCATTGTATAAGGAGAAATGAAAGCATTTAGTCATACAAAGATAGGTATGTGAATATTCACAGAAGCTTTATTAGTTACAGTAAAAAAAAAATAGAAACAACTCAGTGTTCACCAACAGATGAAGGAATAAACAAATTGTGGTAAGTTCATGTAATAGACACGATTCAACAATAAAAATGAATAAACTTGATATAAAAAATAAATGAAATAAAATTCATTGTATAAACAGCATTTAGTTACATTTTTTTAATCCAGTACACAGACTCTGTAAAATAGAATGTTAAGTCTACTTGTAGTTAATTCTTGATTTGGTATTTAGTGTTAACTATACGACCTTGCTAATTTTTTAATTTTTCATTCTATTTTTGATTCCTCTGTTCTTTCATTTCCTGCCTTTTGGGTTATTGAAAATTTTTAGAGTTCCATTTTTTTTTCCTTTACAGTCTCCTTAGTTGTACTTTTATTTTTTTCATTTTTAGTTGCTCTAGACCTAACAATGTGCATCCTTATCTTCTCAGGGTGTATTTTCAATCAAGTTTTCAAACTTTACACTTCACATGTGACATTTCATGGTTATCAATTTTCACTACACTCTTCCTATTTCCCACTTCTTTCCATTTCCCGCTTCAAATTTTCCACTTTACAAATGTAATGATCCTTTAAACTCTATAGTAATTGTATTTACATGTCCCACATCTTTGTGTGACTGTCATGGATTTTTAACTTCCACATATATTTAACTACCATTTTATTGGACTATTTTGTTTCAAATAGTTAATTATAAGAAAGTATATTCTTATGTAATTGCCATATATTTATCATTTCTTGTGTTCTTCATTCTTTTTCACAGATGAGATTTTTCCATATTGTGTTATTTGCCTTCAACCTGAATGGCACCCTGTAGGGTTCATTATAGTGCATTATCTGTGCTCATAAGGAATAGTCTTATGTTATTTGGATATTTGTTTACAGTCTCATTTTTTAAAGGTTTCATATTGATATATATTATAATTATAGTTTTTCTTTTTTCTTTTAACCATTTTAAAGATTTTATTTTATTGTTTTCCCAGGGAAGTTAGCTGTCATTGTTATCCTTGTTTCCTGGTAGATTGTGTTTCTTTATCTCTGACTACTTTCATTGTTTTTCTTTACATTTGTTGTCTAGCTGTATGACTCTAATATGCCTAGATATGATTCTGTTAATAAATTTGTCCTGTTTAGATATTCTGTAAGTTAGTGATAGTCATACAGTTTTGCAAGTTATGTCATTGTATCTTTTTCTTTTTTTTAAGCTCTTTGTTGGGGTATAATTGCTTTACACTGTTGTGCCAGTTTCTGCTGTACAACAAAATGAATCAGCTGTATTTATACATATATCCCCATATCCCCTCCCTCCCACGATTCCTTCCCACCCTCCCTATCCCACCCCTCTAAGTCATCACCTATCATGGAGTTAATCTCCCTGTGTTATGCAGCAGCTTCCCACTAGCTATCTATTTACATTCGGTAGTGTATGTATGTCAATGTTACTCTCTCACTTCATCCCAGCTTCCCCTTCATCCTCCCCCTTCCCAACATGTCCTGAAGTCCATTCTCTGCATCTGCATTTTTATTCTTGCCCTGCCACTGGTTTCATCAGTACCATTTTTTTAGATTCCATATATACGCATCAGCATATGGTATTTGTTCTTCTCTTTCTGGCTTCACTCCGTATGACAGACTCTAGATCCATCCACCTCACTACAAATAACTCAGTTTCATTCCTTTTCATGGCTGAGTAATATTCCATTGTATATATGTGCCCCATCTTCTTCATCCATTCATCTATTGATGGGCATTTAGGTTGCTTCCCTGTCCTGGCTGTTGTAAATAGTGCTGCATTGAACATTTTGGTATACCTTAAAATGATTTTCTAACTTTGTTCTCAGACATTCTGACACTCCTATAATATGCAGGACAGACAACTTAATTTGTCCCACAGTTTACCAAGGCACAGTTAAC
Organism: Hippopotamus amphibius kiboko; assembly: GCF_030028045.1. NCBI lineage: Eukaryota > Metazoa > Chordata > Mammalia > Artiodactyla > Hippopotamidae > Hippopotamus > Hippopotamus amphibius. The sequence goes on along the minus strand of NC_080189.1, from coordinate 31,544,848 downwards.
TAACTGGTATGTCTCCTAGTTTTGTCTTTTAACATTTCCAGTTTGATGATAATCCCATTCAATAAATCTTTCATTTCTGATATTGTACCTTTTGGATCTAAAATGTCTGTTGATTTGTTTTTTACAATTTTTATTACTCTGCAGATATTCTATATTGTTTCACTCATTAAGAATCTATTTTTTAACATATTTTATATAATCCTTAAAATATACTTTAAAATCCTTATCTGCTATATTCACTGTCATCTGGTTCACCTTGGATTCAGTTTCTGTTGCCTGTTTTTTAATTTTCTTGATTATGAATCATAGTTGTGTTTCTTAAGTTTATTAATTCTTGATGAAATGTTGGACACTTTGGATAATGTAGAAGCTGAGTTTTGCTATTTTCCACTGAAGAATCTTGATTCTTAGAATAGCAGGCAGTTGAAATAGTGGCTGATCAGCTTGGACTTGGTTATTTTCATTCTTGTACTTTCTTTCCCAAGTTCCTCTTCCTTGGCTCAACTCCCTTGTGAGTTTTGTCAGGGCTTCATTAGATCTTATTAGTGCAGGTCTGGGATATGGTGCTTATTCCTAAGGTTCATCACAAGGAAGATAGAGATATTAAGAAGACTTAAAGACACGTTTACTAAGGTGCCAAATTCTGATCGCTGCATCCTCGGCTCAGTTGGACAGGGGTGCTCTACTTGGGTTTTATTTCTCTGTGCCAACATTGGGAACTTGCCTCAAGCCATGGAACTGTGGTCATGGGCCCACCTCATCATGTCTCTTCTTTCAGACATCAGTCTCATACTGCCTATTGTCCATTTTTTTAAACTAATTTCATAGATTTCAAACAGTATTATAGCTGTTTGTAATGCATATTAACAGTTTTTTCTTCCTGGCTGAAAGCAGAGTTCTTGTTCATCTTTTATACTTATTTGCTGAATTAAAAAAAAAAGTGTTACTGTTTTCAGCAATAATGATGCCATTGACATAAATGTTTAAGGTTAACCAATGATAGTAATTATTAATATACTTATTGTCATTTTGTGCCATAGCACATAGGGAATCACAGTTAAATATGATTTTTAAGAGTCCTTGTAAGGACAAGTTTTCCGTTAAGAACTGAAAATCTGCTCCCATGGCCTACTTCTTAAGACTAACCCAAACCTTAATTCAGAGGGTAAATTGGATTAAAAGGCAATTAATTGTAAATAGTGCTGCAATAAACATTATGGTACAAGTTTCTTTTGGGATTATGGTTTTCTTTGGGTATATGCCCAGGAGTGGGATTACTGGATCATATGGTAGTTCTATGTGTAGTTTTTTAAGGAACCTCCAAATTGTTTTCCATAGTGGCTGTACCAACTTACATTCCCACCAACAGTGCAGGAGAGTTCCCTTTTCTCCACACCCTCTCCAACATTTGTGGTTTCCAGACTTTGCGATGATGGCCATTCTGATTGGTGTGAGGTGATACCTCATTGTGGCTTTGACTTGCATTTCTCTAATGATTAGTGATGTTGAGCATCTTTTCATGTGTTTGTTGGCCAATAGCCAGGACATGGAAGCAACCTAAATGCCCATCAACAAATGAATGGATACAGAAGATGTGGCATATATATACAATGGAATATTACTCAGCTATAAAAAGGGATGAGATGGAGCTATATGTCATGAGGTGGATAGAACTACAATCTGTCATACAGAGTGAAGTAAGTCAGAAAGAGAAGGACAAATATTGTATGCTAACTCACATATACGGAATCTAAAAATGGTACTGATGAACTCAGTGACAAGAATAAGGATGCAGATACAGAGAATGGACTGGAGAACTCGAGGTATGGGAGGGGGCGGGGGGTGAAGGGGAAACTGAGACGAAGCAAGAGAGTAGCACAGACATATATATACTACCAACTGTAAAATAGTCAGTGGGAAGTTGTTGTATAACAAAGGGAGTCCAACTCAAGGATGGAAGATGCCTTAGAGGACTGGGGCAGGGAGGGTGGGGGGGACTCGAGGGGGGGGAGTCAAGGAAGGGAGGGAATATGGGGATATGTGTATAAAAACAGATGATTGAACCTGGTGTACCCCCCAAAAAATAATAAAAAAAAAAATTACATCTATCATTGTTTTTAATTATACTTTTGTTCAAATAGCATTTTGGAAAATACTTTTCCCCTTTAGGTAATTCTGTCTTTAACAGATTTGTGTGATCCTCCCAATCTGTCATGGTTATGGCTGATTCAAAGGAAAGTACTGAAACAGTAAATGTATATGTTTTGCTTTCAGATTATACAAGAAACAATAATTATAATAAAAAGAAACCAACAATGTAAAAAAAAAAAAAGGCAATTAATTGACAGTACCTGCTGGAGTACTGTGTTGAGGTCACTGAAGAAATATCTGGTGTTGTGAGAAGAGTTTATGACTCATTGGCATGCAGCCCCAAAGAAGGTGTTAGTGCATAGCACGTTACCATAATTCTTGCATTGCTCATCTGTATAAATTATAGAGACAAAAGTCTCAATCATGCTAAGAATACTTTGGACATATTTTTTGTATGAAAATGTGCACCATTCTATTCACAGACACTGTGAACCAGTTGTAGAGTACATAATTCTCCCACAATCACAGAAAATCAACCTTAAAAGACTGAGAAAATAATCCTTCTTAGAAATAAAAAGTCCTGTCAGTCAGTATTAAATACACACTAATTTCAGGACTTTTAGGTTCTGACAAAGAGTCACCTCCTCCCAGCAAAACCCATAGTGTATTGCAAGAATCTTTGCTGCTTTTGTTTGAATCCTGTTAATGTCAATTCATGTTAGTAGTTACTCATTGGTCAGTATGTAGACTAATTTTAAATATGGTCAACTGTGAAGAGTTTGAAATGACATTAGGATTAGAAAATACTTCAGTTTCACAAGTTGCCTAGGATATTTGGTTGGTGATGAGAGCCAGCTTGACAGTAAATGTGGCAATGAACAGAAGAATGTCAGATTTTATACAGCTCTGTCGTTTGAAATGTGTTGATATATACTAATATATTTGACTTCACGTTAACTCTGAGGGTAAGCTGGTCAAGAATGATTATTTCCCTTTTAGGACTGAGAAGAGAGGTTAAGTAATTTGCATGAGGTCTCACGGGTGGTAGAGTTCATAGTCAAGATTTCTGAATCCAAATGCAATGCTCTTTCCTTTCAACTATGCTGTCCCTTTACTCTAGAAAATATTTCCTTGTATATAGAGAGGAAATAATCCCTTTCCTGATCGGTTTATGTGATTTTTAACTTTATTCTAGCTGCCAGTTTTTTTCTGTTTATTCAAATTTCTACTTGAATGACACACTTACGGTGCTACCTTGGTGTATTACAGAGAAAAATGCATGCCGTCTTACATTTATCGAATGCAGTCTCCGAAAATTGCTCTGGCTAAAAAGTTCAACATAAATGTAAAATATCATTAGTAGATTGTGTAGTCAATGGTTAATAAACCTTTTAAACATTCTTTCTCCCTCATGAAGCAGCTATTATTTGTAACCTATAAGATAAATACTTAAATAGCAGCTATTCCACCTGGTTTCGCATTGCAGAGAAAGCCCTTCTCATCCAAATATTTGTGGTATGTTAGGAAATAGAATGCTGGTTTACGGCACAGGCCAGATAAATTGTTAATTACCATTTGATAGTTGGAACTCTGTTGTGTGATCTGAGGGGTGGTATAATATAGACTTTATTCATTAAAATTAAAAAGGTGCAAATATAACAATGACAGTCATGTTTACTACACATCAAAACACAAACTTCCCCCAAATGTGTATGCCTCAGAGTATTTGGAAACCATGATATGAAATTTTTCATTATTAATTAAATTACCAGGGCTCTAAATAGAAGCATTTTATTATTGTGATTACTGTGTAAGTTGAAAGTGATAAAATTTCATTTCCTTGAAAAATGTCATCTAGCAGATCCACTAGTGTGGGTCCCCCCATTAGTATATTTCTGTAGAGCCTTCTTTAGCATTCACGGCATAGTTTACCTTTCAATAATAACATAGATAGTTATTTGGGAAGGGGAAAGTAGAAAGTTTGGGGGGCATGGATATCTTTGTTAAAATCTCAGCTTTGCCACTTAAAATTAGCATGAGGTGAGGCAAGTTATTGACTTTCTGAGCCTCACTTTAATAATTTTTAATAAAGAAAGATAAGGTTAGCATTTAAGGGTTTAAAACATGTATCAAAATATACAATATATGCTAAGTGCCTCTGATTAAAAAAAAGGCATTATATAAACAGTAAACATTATAATGTCACTGCTGAGTAGTTTTGTGACCTTTGAGAAATAAGAAACAAGGTTATGTTTTCTGTTTCAATTTTCCTAACTATTGAAAAAAGTTGAAACACCACCCACCTCTTTTCTGCCTTGAAAGAATGAAAAGATCAGACAGGGTTGCTGCCTTGATGCCCAGACTCTTCACTTTAGTTCACTTGGGAATTAACAACCTTGATATGAAAAGAAAAAATAAAACTATTTTTTTTTTTTTAACTCGGAAAGGAGCTCTGAAACACTGAGTATAACAGTATACCCTATTCTCTTCACCTGCTATCTGCAAGTAGCTTTTTACCCATAAAAAGTATGCTGTGGAGAATTTATAACATACAAAAGACACATGCAGACACAAAGACACATTCTGTATGTTACTTTCTTGAGTTTTCAAAGCAGTACTCATGGGAGAATTATTTGAGTGTAGAAGTTATATCTTGTGACCAAAAAAAAAAAAACTTTCTGTTAGCTAAAAGTTAAAAGCCAAGGCAGATACAGGAATTGATGTAAAATGCATGGTCAACTATATATATCTTTTTGGTCAACTGTATTTTAAATAATATATATTTTTGTATGTTGTTCCATGTTCCCAAGCACTGTTTTATTCAATATATAAAAACACATTCCAGAATACATTCTAGATTTAGGATACTTATGGGAAATCTATGTTTCCTTTAATCTATTCCTTATCAAATAGTTATACTATACAACACTTATTTCCTATAACCGCCGTTCCTACAGGTAGAAGGTGTCATTCCTATAGGTATAAAGTGATATCTCATTGTGGTTTTGACTTGTATTTCCCTGATGATTAGTGATGCTGAGCATCTATTCAGGTACCTATTCCTTATCAAATAGTTTATATTTGATAAGGAATAGACATATTTGAAATGCTTTCTTTTAACAGTCAATGCATTTTTGCCCTGGCTTTATTGAGACATGAGTGGCAAATAAAAATTGTGTATATTTAGGGTGTGCATTTTGATGATTTAATGTATATTTTGTGAAATAATCCCCACAGGAAGGTTATCTAACACATCTGTCACCTCAGTTACCTATTTTTCATTTTGTGGTGAGAACCCTTAAGATCTATTCTTAGCATATTTCAAGTACACCATACATTATTATTAAATATGGTAACTATGCTGTACATTAGATCCCCAGAACTTATTCATCATATAACTAAAAGTTTTTACCATTTGACAAACATCGCCCATGTTCCCCACCCTCTAGCCCCTGGCAAGAATTGATCTTTACTCTGGTCCTATGAGTTTGACTTTCTTAGATTCCACATACAAATGAGATCGTGCAGCATTTGTCTTCCTGTGTCTGGCTAAGTTCATTTAGCATAATATCCTCCAGGTTCACCAAAGTTCTTGTAAATGGCAGGATTCCCTTTTTATGGCTGAATCAGTTCCATTATGTATATATGCCACAATTTCTTTATCCATTCATCCATTTGTGGACACTTAGGTTGCAGCCATATTGTAGTTATTGTAAATAATGCTGCAGTGAACATGGAGGTACAAGATACCTTTTCTAGTTAGTGTTTTTATTTCCTGTGGATAAATATCCAGAAATGAAATTGCTGGATCATATGGCAGTTCTATTTTTAATCTTTGAGGAACCCTCATAGTGTTTCCATAGTGGCCGAACCAATTTACATTTCCATCAACAGTTCACAAGGATTCTCTCTTCTCCATATCCTCCCCAACACTTATTTCCTATAAACGCCCTTCCTACAGGTAGAAGGTGTCATTCCTATAGGTATAAAGTGGTATCTCATTGTGGTTTTGACTTGTATTTCCCTGATGATTAGTGATGCTGAGCATCTATTCAGGTACCTATTGCTATCTATTCAGAAAAGGTTCTATTCAGATCTTTTGTCCATATTTTAATTGGATTTTTTTTATACTAGAGTTGTATGCATTCTTTATATGTTTTGGATGTTAATCCCTTAGCAGATACGTGATAAGTATTTGGAAGTATTTTCTCCCGTTCCAAAGGCTGCCTTTTCATGTTACTGATGGTTTCCTTTGCTGTGCAGAAGCTTTTTAGTTTAATGTGGTCCCACTTGTTTGTTTCTGCTTTTGTTGCTTTTGCTTTTGGTGTCAAATCCAAGATATCATTACCAAGACGAATGGCAAACAGCTTATTGCCTATGTTTTCTTCTAGGAGTTTTATTGTTTAAGGTCTTATGTTCAAGTCTTTAATCTAGTTTGAGTTGATTGTTTTGTGTGTATAGTTTAAGCTAGTGATCTGCTATCATTCTTTTTGCATGTGGCTGTCCAATTTTCCCAATGCCATTTATTGAAGAGACTGTCCTTTCCCCATTGTATATTCTTGGCTATTTTGTTATAAATTAATTGAACCTATATACATGGATTTATTTATGGGCTCTTAATTCTATTCCATTCATCTATGTGTCTGTTTTAATGCCAGGACCATACTGTTTTTATTGCTATAGCTTTATAAAAATGTAGGATTGTTTTTCCTATTTCTGTGAAAAATGCCATTGGAGTTTTTGAAGGGGATTGCATTGAATCTGTAGACTGCTTTGGGTAGTGTGACATTTTAACAATATTGTTGCATTCCATGAACATGGAAAATCTTTCCATTTATTTATGTCTTTAATTTCTTTCATCAGTATATTACAGTTTTCAGTGTACAATTTTTCCCCTCCTTGGTTAAATGTATCCTGGATATTATTTTTGATGCAGTTGTAAACAGGATTGCTTTCTTAAATTCTTCCACATAGTTCAATAGTAGTGGGTAGAAATACCATTGATTTTTTGTATGTTGATTTTTGTATCTTGCAACTTTACTGAATTTTAGTTCTAACAGTTTTTCATGGAGTCTTACTGTATATACATGTATATTATATGTGCATACATATACACACTGTATATGTGTTTGTGTATATATACATACATACTCCAAATATCTGGGTATCCTGTGGCCCATCACAGCTGTTCTTCATGATGGGAATAAATCAGTGATCAAAACAGAGCTCTGCCACTCAGGGACCTAAGATGTGAAGTAGACAACCTGTGGGGGGGGTGGGGTGGGGTGTGTTCATGTGGGAGAGATACGTAGCAAACAAACAAGTAGCCAGATAAACAAAATCAATCTCTCCCTTTCTCTTTTTCCTCTCCTCTTTCTCTCCCCCACCATCCGTTTCTAATAAGGTAGAAAAATGTCAGCACAGATGCATAAATGTTGGGCATGAACCATTAAATTGCCTGTTGCAACAGAGTTCCTGGCATATTAAATAGAAAGTTCAAATGCCTTGTGTTTGGGATATGACAGTTGAAATAATCCATGGAGAAACCAATTTGGAGGAGGCAGATGAAAATAAGGCATTATCAAAAGCTAGTACCTGGATGAACAGGACCCAGAAATAGCAATGAACCTAAGAACTTATGTGGCATAAGCAACATCTGAACCCAATGGAATTCAGACCAATAGTATGAATATGAAAGATTTGCAGAAAGGAGGTTTTGTCCAGAAATTATTTTGGCTTCATGAAAAATGTGTAAATGGTACTTAAGTCCTCATGACATTAACCATCAAGGGGGTCTTTTTTGGTTCAACGAAACATTAAGATTTATAAGACTATCTTAGGCCACATTTGGTACCAGTATACTCAAATGATCTAAATTAGCTACCACAGCACGGTCTTCCCCTCCAGTGCATATCCTTGAAGCAGTCCGTACAGAACGTGGAGAAAAGATCCAGGGACAGGAAATGCTTGACTTGAAATCCTTATGTTTCCTAAAAGCCAAAAATGTTTTTATACTTCCAAATGCATTGTTTCTAGGGACCTTACAAGGGATATGGTCATTTACAAGAGTCACTGAAAGTTGTTGCACTTCGAGAATCTCAAATCATACTGTCCAGAGATACTTTATTTCATATATACTCCCTCCCAATCCTGATAAAATTTACCAATCAGGGATCATTTTTATGAAAAGCAATATTGCCTAGTAATTTTGTTCTAAATATCACCCTTATAATGTTAAAAAAAAGTTGGACATTTAACTAAAGTCAAATTCTCATACAAGAGGGAAAAGCAGCTTTGCTAATCCTTTAGATCGTAACATCTAAGGGGAGAGAGTCCAACAGAGATAACCACCAGTACCAAGAATCTAATTCAGAAATATGTCCGGAATGGCTGAACAACAGTGAGGAGCCAAGAAGTCAGAACGTTAATAAAAGGTGGATAGAGTTAGGTGATATTGGCCCTTATAGGACTTTGATTGTAATTTAGAGTATAATAATATAGCAAAAAGGTTAAAGTATGAGCTGATAGTTGCTATAGTCCAAATAAGAAGATTGTCATAAAGGTAAATACATAAGAAAAATGACTTTTATTTTGCTTTCACTTTAATCACCATGTGTTAGAATGTTAGAATTTCTTCAGATTCCTTCTTTGGTATCTTATTAGTTTAAAAAAATTTATATTGATGTATAGTTGATTTACAACATTATATTAGTTTTAGATATATAACATAGTCATTAAATATTTTTATACATTATACCTCTTCTAAAGTTCCTGTAACTAGTGGCTACATTTCCCTGTACTGTGTAATGTATCCTTGTTACTTATTTTATACATAGTTGTGTCTCTTAGTCTCATACCCCTACCTCTCTCCTCTCCCCGTCCCTCTCCCCCATGGGAACCACTAGATTGTACTCTATATCTGTGAGTCTGTTTTCTTATAGATATTCATTTGTTTTATTTTTTAGATTATATGTACTAGCAATAATAGTATTTATCTTTGTTTGACTTAACTAAGCATGATACTCTCTAGGTCCATTCATGTTGTTGTAAATGGCAGAATTTCATTCTGTTTTATGGCTGAGTAATATTTCAGTGTGTGTGTGTGCATACATACACACATACAGACCACATCTTCTTTATCTGTTCATCTTTATGGTTGTTTTCATATCTTGGTTGTTGTAAATAATGCTGCTCTGAACATTGGGGTGCTCTTTTTCCCCTAAATTAGTGTTTTCATTTTCTTCAGATATATACCCAGCAGCACAATTGCTGGATCTTATGGTAGCTCTATTTTTAGTTTTTTGAGGTGCCTCCGTACTGTTTTCCATATTAGCTGTACCAATTTACAATCCCATCAACAGTGTGCTAGGGTTCCCTTTTCTCCACATTCAACATTTGTTTGTAAACTTTTTGAGGCTATTTTGATAGACGTGAAGTGATATCTCATTGTGGTTTTGATCTGCATCTCTGTGGTTAGCAATGTTGAGCATATTATTCTGTGCCTGTTGGCCGTCTCTATCTTCTTGGGAAAACAATATCTACACAGTTCTTCTGCACAGTTTTTTAATACTGAGTTGTATGAGCTGTTTATATATTTCAGATATTAACCCCATATTGGTCATATCTTTTGCAAATATTTTTTTCCCATTCAGTAGGATGTCTTAGTGTCTTACTACCTTTTATGTCACACTTACTCCTTGCTCATATTTGGGCTTTGGGCACCCAAGATTAGTTTTTAAGGTTCAAACAGTCATAACCTTTTTTTTTTTTTTTTTGAGAACTGGTTTGTTTGGTAATATAGAGAAACTTAGTGATAATGGAGCTTAGTAATAGAGTAAATAAGGTAAAAACTTAGTAGGCTTCTGATCTATTTGCTTCTGTGAAGATCCATGTTACAGTAACATTGTTCTCATATCTTGTTTTGTCATACCAATTTCTCCATTTCATTTTAAATATGCCTCTCTACACAACCTAAAAACTGTAAGCTTGGTAGGATAGCCACTTTAATATTTTGATCTTTGCCTTAGTTCAGAATAACTTTGCCTAATTGAATAGTCTTCATTGGCCTTGGTTACATAGATATTTTCAGTCTTATTTCCACCTATTTTGGTGCTAGAAGCAGTCAAATTATCTAGATTCATTGTATTTGCATATCTGTTCATAACCTTGCCAAATTTTTCTTGAGCTCTCCTGTTTTATTGTAATTGCCTAACTCAATGGAGGAACAATTAACACCCATTATATTTTTAGATTTTTCCAAACACTTTCACTAGAGATACATGTTCAGGAAGAAATTTAAAGTTAATGCAGAAGATAATTTACCAAATATAAGAGCCAACAGGGATTACCACCATTTTTGCCTTTTTCATTACTTTCTTCCAGACTGGTTATTTAATACCATACATTCTTCTGTTAGAGGGTTTTTTTTCCCAACAGCTACCCAGAATGCATGTAAAATTCTGAATAATTAAGGCAGGTTAACTTCTGCAACAAATAACTTCTACAATGTCCAGATATTCCAACTAATAAAATGTACGATCATAATAAAATCTCAAACAAGCAAAAGAGGCTTCCATATGTGCCATGACAGTGTAGTTGGAAGTATATTTAACTTACTGTCTTAAGTGACTGTTATATATGAAGAAACAGTTTTTAGTCATTGGACAACAGTCAACTTTGAGAGAAGACAAAATGAGATGACCCCACATTCACCCAGGTGTGTGTCTGGGGTACATTCCAAGCCCTCGGGAAGCAAAAATTGCATGAAGGGTGAGGGAACCAGAAGATGCTGCAGGTAACAAAAACAGTATGGTTGTCTCATGGGGTAAAGAAGGTGGAGAGTAAGGTTCAGAGCTGTTGATAAGGAGTTTTTGAGAAAACATATTAAATGAGAGAGCTGTTCATCTTGAGTGCAGTGTTGAAACCCCAGGTATGCCATGCCAAAAGATGAAGGACCAAAGTGTAGAGCATGAAACATGCCCTAGGAGTAAAGAGTCGAGAGGGGGGAAATGAAACAGACCTGCATTAATATAGAAGAAAGAAATAGAAACCTGACAGCAATCAGAAAATTAATCATTAATTTATTTACATACCTGAACAAAATTTAGTATCATTTAAATGAAGAAAACACAATCCAGACTCCCTAGCATGTGTCATATGTAGTGTTCAGCATACATTTAACCCTTACTAAATAAGTGAAAAAGCAAGCATATTTGACCTATAAACAATAAATAGAAATATGTGCTGGGAAAAACTAGATACTGTATATAGCAGAAAGGGATTTTTTTTAAAGCTCTTTATTGGAATATAATTGCTTTACACTCTTGTACCAGCTTATGAGGTACACCAAAGTCAATCAGCTGTGTTTATACACATATCCCCATATTCCCTTCCTCCCGCGACCCCCCCCCCATCCCAGCCCTCTAAGGCATCACCCATCATCGAGTTGATCTCCCTTTGTTATACAGTAACTTCCCACTGGCTATCTATTTTACAGTTGGTAGTATATATATGCCTATGCTACTCTCTCACTTCATCCCAGCTTCCCAGAAAGGGATTTTTAAAGAGTATAATAAATATATTCACTGTCTTAAGAAAAGATGAATAAATGGAAATTATGTAAGTAGAAATTCAAAAATAATCTTAAATGCAAAAGTCAGTGGATGGGCTATAATAAAGATTGGAGCAGGTGGAAGCCAGCAGAAGAAAGTGACAGTGATAAATGGAGAAACATCATTATAAATGATCCAATCTGATGAAAAGAAAGAAGGGATAATAAATAAAGAGGATCAGGGAACTGTGGGATATTATCACATGATCAACATATGCTTAATGGGAATTTTTGAATAAAAAAAATTTTTCAGCATACAGTTTTGAGAAGTCTGTGAAAAACCCAAGCAGAATAGATGAATGGCATGTCTAACCCCCAAAAACATATGCAGAAAAAAGAAATCATAGATGGGTGGTGAGGAGTGAGGGGAAGACAGTACAAATAATGAATGACTTAACAACAAAAGGGAGCTGGAAGAATTAATTTGCTGAAAGGAATAAAAAAATCTTTCAATCCAGATACCTATAAACAGTGAAAACAGTTCTTCAAAGAAATGAAAGTAAAATAATTTTCAAATAACGAAAAGCTATAAAAATTTAAACAGTGGTATATCTTTAGTATATTAAATCCTGAAGATAATGCCTCATACTGAAGGGAAATGAAAGGACCATAAGGAAACAGGGACCCGTGGGAAGGGAGTAAGGAGGGAGTGCACCAGAAATGGTAAATAATGTGAGTAATGTACATGGCTTTCTTTACTAATTTCTCCTAAACTGATCTGTATATAAAATTAATAATGTATATAGAAGTAAGTGACATCAACAGCACGTTGGATGCATGAAAGTAAATTACATTGTTGATATATTCTTATATTTTGCACAATATGGTAAAATACAAGACCAGTGTCACTTGTTAATATTAAAGCCAAATTCCTTAACCAATATCAGCAAATTAAATCCAGGAATATTTAAAGGTTATGATATAATCAAGGGGGTTATTCCAGGAACCTAAGGATTTATTTTACATTTTGTTTTTGTTGTTTACATTTGAAAATAGTGCATCACATTAACAGGATAAATAATAAAATCATGAATTAATTTTAATACATCAGTAACAACATTTGAAAAAATCTAATACATATCCCCAATAACTCTCAAGTATCTACTAACAGAAGGGAACTTCATCCATTTAATAAAGAGCAATTACCAAAAAGCTCAGATAACGTCATACCTAATGGTGAAATACTGAATGCTCTCCCCCATAAATTGGGTTCAAAGCGAGGATGAACACACTCTTCTATTAAACATTTTATCCAATACGTCTGTTGAAATAGTGAAACTGTTTCCAATAAGACAGAATAAGTCAAGAATGTCTTATTTAATAATTTACTTGACTTCTAGTCAGTGAAGTAATTGAAAATAAAATTAATAAAAGGCTATTAACTAGGAAGGTACAAGTAAAATTGTCTTTATATGCTGATAATGTGAATTTCTTCCTTAGAAATACTAGGTGATTTTATATATGTGTGTATATGTAACATAAATAATTAGAACTAATAAATTTGGTTCCTTGGTTCAAGGCCAATATACATATTATATATATGTATATATATATTTATATGGAAAACAATTGGCAAATAAAATGATAAATCAATTCCATTTATAATATAGTATCAAAAAATAGAAATAAACTTAAGGAAAGTCATGTGAATTCTAAAACACTTCTGAAATTCTGAAACATTAGAAATTTCAAAATATTTACTAAAAAACCACCTAAATGAATATTTACTGTGTAACAGATTCAGAATGATATCATTATACTACTTTTTGTATGCTCAGTGTAAATGCAAAAAAAAATCTGCAGTATTGTTTGTGGAAATTAGCAAGCTCATTCTAAACATGTATTTAAACATATAAAAGATCTGAAATAGGAAACGTTAAGGCTTTTCTGATAAGGTGACCTTGCGTCCTGACCAAGGAACTAGTGATCGTGTCTTCCAACCATCAAATTCTAGTTTTCTTGTTGACATGCATGACCTAGTAAGTCCTAGCAACATTCCAATGAGGAATGTGTATAAACTTGGTCTAAAAGAAAAGAAAAAGCTCATTTTCTAGATTAGACCTATGACATGAACAGTAAAAGTTAAAAAAAATTTCAATAGCATATCAAAGTAATAATCTTGGCTTGTACAACTTGCATTGTCTATATCTGATGTACTTTTTCCTATAAATTATGCAAATCAAATTAATTTCATGATTTGACAAACCAAAAGTAATTGATAATTATGAATACCATAATCCTCCTATGCATTTTACAGCAATACCAGTACGAAGTTGAACCTGATTTCATGTTAATACATTCACTGAGCTTTCATTTGACAGTTTTGTAGAGATTTATTAAAATTCCTTCTGAGAATATTTTTGGAATTCAAGAATTTAGAGACCTAATTTATGAATCCACATGAATATAAAAATTCTAAAAAAAATTAGATCAAGTTAACAGACAATTGGGAAATTGGAGCCTTAGTGAAAAACAAGAAAATAGCTGAAATGTTCAGTGATATGCAAATATTTGTTCTCAAACTGGCCACAAGATCACAGCAGGAGGTAATGAAAGAATGAACTCATGCTGAGCTGAGCTGCTCTAGTGTACAATCATAACAGGTTTTTAAAAATCACTAAACTACTCAAAGAAAATATAACCACATATTTATAATAGATTTATAGATTTTTAAGTGTATGTACCTCTAAAATTTGAGTGCCTATAGACTATTTTTGCATATCTCAAAAGTTCCCCTATGATGATTCATTATCAAGAGGAACTGATGGACCTGAAAGTATGTCACATGTCTCTAAATAAACAAACCCATGTTATTTTGGTGCTGGGTTAATGAATTACATACACTTCTGATAATGTGGCCAAACTCTGGATAATCTTGTATCTACATGATTCTGAACATTTTATTTTCATGAAACTATTTGAGTCAAAGGACCCTCAACCATGCAACAAATGTTAATACTGGAGTCAAAATTGTAATTATCCTCTCTGCACTTCCACACACACTGAGACTAGTCTAGTGTATAAGAATTCTGTTTTTAAATTTCTTCATTCGAATTGATGAATAGCTCAATGTTAGAACCCTGTAGTTATTTACCTGTTAAGGATTTATCATGGTAATGCCGAATTGTTACTTTATTGCCTAACATGTTATAACTGGTTACTTAGGAAAGAATGTAGGTATTTGGCAGATCATGTAATAAATAATGACTGAATCTCTTTCATATGAAGAAACTTCTTTTACTCTTAGAAATTTGAAGTGGTTTAAGCAAGCTTATACAGTACAATGTTCATAAAATCATTACTCCCACTGCATTGCTTACCATACTACATCAAATAGAAGAGAATGCCCTGAAATCACCCTTGAATGTATATCCAGAGAAAGGTTAG
Organism: Hippopotamus amphibius kiboko; assembly: GCF_030028045.1. NCBI lineage: Eukaryota > Metazoa > Chordata > Mammalia > Artiodactyla > Hippopotamidae > Hippopotamus > Hippopotamus amphibius. The sequence goes on along the minus strand of NC_080189.1, from coordinate 31,529,760 downwards.
CCTGTAGAGTCTTAAAAGAATTAAACATTTTAGTAAAATTTTATCTAATGAGAATATATTAAATAAGCTCACAAAGGGTAAATCAGAAGTATAGGGTTGGGCATATACATCATATGTGATACAGGATGAAGAGGAAGTACTATATCTAAGAAAAAGTGAAAAAATTGGTAAAAAGAAATTTCTGTTTTTACCAATATAGAATGTGAACAGTCTGGGGATCCCCCCCCACCACCACCACCACCCACCCACCAGTACAAGAGACAAGAAGCTAAGCATTCAGAGAAAAGAATTGGTGACTTCAAGTTTAGCGACACTTATACAAAGAACTGAATCTTGATTGCCTATATTCATGGATATTAAAATAAGAGATGTGTCAGGAAATCTTTAAAGACTTGTGTTCCCTATAGAGTCAACTCCTTTTCTTTAGTATTCATAGAAACAGGACCCCTAGCAAGGGCCCTGTTTCTGTGAGTACTCAAGAAGATACACTACCTCTGTGAATATAGTTTTTTAAAAAATATATCTGTTTCATAGGTAGAAAAGATTTTTTCAAATAGTGACCATATAGAGTCTCATTTTAGGCTGATAAATCATTTGTTCCCACATAATTTAAAAATATTGTCACTAAATAGCCTATGGCTATACCTTTCAGTAGGTTTATTTCTTTTTATCCTTTGCCTGTACTAAAGTGGGCCATTGTTTATTTTGAACATAGTTTGTTGCATGCGGATATAATAAGAATAAATAATAACATGAGCTTTTAGTATGTGCTATACCTGATGCTCAGTGTTTGGCATATATTAACACATTCAGTGCATCCACCAAACTGTGAGGTAGGCACTATCACTAGCACCAGTTTACAAACTGAAAGAGTGGAGCTTTGAAGGTCATAGCAACTTGTCCAAGGTCAGAAAACTAGTAGATCCTGGAACCAGGAGCTGAACTCATACCGACTGAATTGAAAAGTCAACCTTTAAATCATTATGCTATATGTGAATATATTGATCACTTAGTTGAACAGTTTTTCATGAAACAGTAATACCTCCAAGCAAAACTCTTAAACCTAATTCTTACTGATATAGTTTGTTTTTTGACTGTATACAAGAGTAAGCTTAAATTAATAGTAGCTAAAACAATGTTCCCTCTTGAACAAGTCCAAATCTAAGCCTTCCAGGGATGCCGTATTGGCTCTGCCTTGTCCAGAATCCAGTGGTTCAAGTCTTTCCCTTCCTGATTCCTAGATTCTGATGTTTGTCCTCATTGTCTGTGATAACCAAATGTCAACCATTATGTTCTAATAAACTGAGTGGAAGAGAATGAAGATGTTTAATTGAAACAAATAGACTGCCAGATATTTCTCCAGTGAAGATGGGTTTATTTGGGATCTGCAGAGAATTGCAGTTCAGGGTCTGCAAACCATGGTGAGCTGCATGCTAGTCACCACATGGCAAGGGAAGAACTCTTTTATAGAGGGGAAAAGGAAGTTGGGAGGGCTCTAGTAAACAAAGAGTTCATGGTTTTTCATTGGCTGAGTCCTTGCTTGGAAAGAAGAAGAGTCTGTCTTCTATTGGGTTCTGATATGGTTGCAGGGGGTGAGAGCTTCCCTTTCTGGTTTCCCAACTCTATTTAATTGATGTTCCTGTTTATTAATTTTCAAAAGGTTAAGGGACATAACTTCTTCACTTTCTGTCTTAAAAGTTGTAATATCATATTCCTGCACATCTTATTGGTCATAAATTAATCAATGTCCACATCTTAAAAAAACAGATGATGGGAAGTGTTTTTATGTGAGTGTAAGAATTGGTTAAAGACTATTGCTGTAGAAGAGAACAAGAGATATTAGGAGGTAAAATCTCTAGTTTTTGTCACACACTTAACTAAAGAAACTTTAGTTGCCAGGCTCCAGAATAAAAAGGATATTTTAATTAAATTAACTCTATAAGTAGCATATTTTAATTAAATTAATTCTATAAAATTATTAGAAATAACAGTAAAACCAAACTTTTGACCTTCAACAAATAGAATATAATCTTACCAAATAAAATACTTAATAGGCATTATGTATTTTCTTGCCTTAGGAAAGGAACGTTAAAAAAAGACAATGCAATAAAGAACATTTTCTACAAACTGGCTGTATTCACAGAGTCTGAACCAATTTCAGACTATCAGTTTGGATCCACCAGAAGTAGCAGTTGAGATTGAGTTTAACGTACAGGATGTTAATTAGGGATCAAGGTCTCTGAAGGGAAAGAGGAGGAAGAAGAGTTGAACAGAGGGTGAAGCCAAGCTATGATGCTAACTTGTCAGAGCTTTGACCAATTTAGTAGAAGATCTGGAGCAAGTATTGCCTGGCAGAGTTGCCTTGTTTTGACTTGAAAAGCCAGGCCTTTCTAGTTCAATTCTGTCTCTAGACATGATCAACCTTGAGAAAGGTGTGACTTGGGCAAAGCCGCTTTTGTGGTTGGGGCGCTGGTCATCAAATGTGTTGTATTCTCCCTACTTCTTTCTCTGGCACCCTGGTGGCTGGTCCACATGACTATTCCTCATCAGTCCTTCATGACCCGAATTACTGTGTGGCACTTCCAAGCTGGAGCAATACATTCTTATGTCTGACCCTTCAGAGCTCTTTTTCTTCCCTATAGAGTAGTGATCAGCAATTGACCCTCTTCACCTAGTCTTCCTACCCCACCCCCACCTCTGGCAACCACCAATCTATTCTCTATAAACTTGGTTTTGTTTTTTGGGTTACTTTTAGACTCTGCAAGTGAGATCATATGGTATTTGTTTGACATTTAATTTAGTATAATGCCCTTAAAGTCCATCTATATTGCCATAAATGGTAAGATTTCCTCCTTTTATATGGCTGAATAATATTCCACTGTATATAAATATAGATAAATCATAGATAGATATAGGTAACTATAGTTTCTTTATCCATTCATCTGTTTATGGACACTTTGGTGTTTTCTATATCTTGGCTGTTGTAATTAGTGCTGTAATGAACATGAGGTATGTATATCCTCTTGAATTAGTGTTTACATTTTCTTTTGGTAAATACTCAGAAGTGGAATTACTGGAGCATATGGTAGTTCTACTTTTAATTTTTTGAGGAACCTCCAAAGTGTATTCCACAGTGGCTACACCAATTTATATTCCTACCAAGAGTGCACAAGGATTCCCTTCTCTCCACATCTTTGCCACCACTTGTTATTTCTTATCTTTTTAGCCATTCTAACATATGTCAGGTGATATCTCATTACAGTTTTGATTTGTATTTCCCTGGTGATTAGTGGTGCTGAGCATCTTTTCATGTGCCTGTTGGCCTTGTGTATGCCTTCCATGGGAACTGTTTAAGTCTTTTGCCCATTTTTAAGTTCGATTGTTTGATTTTTGTTCTTGAGTTTAGTTCTTTATATTTGGATATCAACCCCTTATTATATACATCATTTGCAAATATTTTCTTCCATCCTGTAGGTTGCTTTTTCATTTTGTTGGTTTCCTTTGCTATGCAGCTTTTCAGTTTGATGTAGTTCCACTTGTTTTTCTTTGCTTATGTTAACTTTGCTTTTGGAGTCAGATCCAAAAAATTGTTATTAAGACCAATGTCAAGGAGCTTACCACCTATGTTTCCTTCTAGGAGTTTCATGGTTTCAGGTTTTATGTTCAAGTTTTTAATCCATTTTTAGTTGATTTTTGTGTATGGCATAAGATAGTAGGTTCAGTTTCATTCTTTTGCATGTGGCTGTCTAGTTTCCCTGGTGCCATTTTCTGAAGAGACTGTCCTTCCCCCATTGTATATTTTTGGTTATTTTGTCATAACTTAGTTGAACCTATATGCATAGGTTTATTACTGGCTCTTTACTCAGTTTCATTGATCTATGTGTCTCTTTTTATACGATATCATCCTGTTTTGATTACTATAGCTTTGTAACATAGTTTGAAATCAGGGAGTTGTGGTGCTTCCAGCTTTGTTCTTGTTAAGATTGCTTTGGCTATTTGAGTTTTGTGTATGTGTGTGGTTTTCTATAAATGTAGGATTGTTTGTTCTATTTCTATGAAAAATGCCATTGGAATTTTGATGAGGATTGCATTGAATCTGTAGATTGTTTGGGGTGGTATGGGCATTTTAACACTACTTTTCCAATTTATGAACATGGGATATCTTTGCATTTATTTGTGTATTCTTCAGTTTCTTTTATCAGTGTCTTATAGATTTCAGTGTATGGGTCTTTCCCCTCTTTGGTTAAATTTATCCTAGGTATTTTATTCTTTTTGGTGTAATTGTATATAGGGTCATTTTTCTTCTCTTTATGATAGTTTTTTATTAGTGTATTAGTCTGATAAGAAGTTAAGCCAAATCCTATCTGATTCATGTATCAAAGGAAGTTATGAAGCCAAGCAGTGCAATTCTGAATATACAAGACAGTGCACACAATTGAGCCACACAATTCAGCTAATCTATGACTACATTCATTGTCAAGGAATGTTTCTGAGAGGAATGGGGATGGACATTGACATAGCATACATACAAAAAAAAAAAAAACAAAACTGAATCCACTGCACAGCGCATAATCAAATTTGAAATCCAAAACAATTCCTTTAACTTTTTTTGTAGAAGCATAGGAAAAATTGTCAAAGGGAGAGGTAGAGGTTACTGGCTTATATGAGAAATTAAACCTGGATAGGGAACTGGGGTAAACCTATCCACCTTGCCATTCCAATTGTTAGGGTTCTGAGAAGCAAGACAAACAGATTTTTCCCTCATTTGATTTCCTGCTTTGTACATTGTCTATATCATTCACTTGTCAACTAATCCCATGCTGTTTTGTGAGCTTTCATGTTATCTTGATATGTCATTTACAACATGTATTGCACATTTATTTTTATTGTGCTTATCTCTTTTTCCTAAATGGACAGCCATTTAAAAGCAGAAACTCTGTTTTGTATTGCCAAAATGCCCTGTATTTTATGATACAAACTAGTGATGTATTATAAAAAATTTACTGTTGATAAGTCAATATTTTTTTTGTGTTCAAAGACTGCCTCCACCATTACTCTATGTTATCAGAAGTTCTCTAGTCATGTTAACAAACTGTGTAGACAAAAAAGGATAAAAGAATGTGCTTTTCCCAGATGCCTTAACAAACGGAGAAATAGAAATTATTTATCTATGCCCCATATTTTTCAATAAAAACTTTTGTTGTCTTTATCAATATAATCAGATGGCCATTATGTCTAAATATTCATCAATACAGGAAACTTGATTCCTAAATTATCACTAACTCTGTTGTACTTGGATAAGTCACTTAAATTCTCTGATTGTTTTGCATGTGAAAATGACAGGATACAACATTTTAAATTTCCATTTTATCACATATTTCTCCATTGATTCCAGAGAACAAAGCAAAGAGATATACTACCTTCATTACTACTTTTAAGATGCAAAACAAAGGCATTCAAGGTTATATCACTTGCTTATAATAAGTGAGGAAAATGGGATTTGAATTTAGGCTAAATCTTAAATGTCTTTTGTCCCTAAGTTAAATTGTTGTAATGAATGAAATCTATAGGTATAAATATAACATGGATTAGAAAATAGAGAAAAGGTCAGTATTTAAATGGTAATACCAAAAATAGATTCATTATTCTCTTTGAAGTTAGGCTAAATCTAAACTTCCTCTTATAATACAACCAAGAAAACAGTTACGTTGGGGCCTGGGGTAGGCTGCCCTCAAATGTACCTCAATGGTGCATTAATTATTTTGAATTGAAGTTACATAGGAAATGGCCAAGGCAAAGGGGACACTCTGAGCCTCCTTTCTTTCTTCCTGAAAGCAAGAGAGAAATCTCTCATGTGAAAGGTACCCTCCTCACATTTAGAAATAGAATAACACCCTTGTCACCAAAGATATGGAATTCACTCCTAGAAATCTAATTACACAAACCTGTTACCTATTTAATTTACTACCTCAAACCCAAGTTCTGTTTAGATTCTTCACTAATTGGGCACCTATAACCTAAGTTTCTTTGTCCTATCATTTCCCCTCAAATGTATTGTTTCTTTGTCTAAAAATTATAAAAGCTGCCTACTTTGGCCACTTCTTAGGTCTCATTTCTGTGGGACTCCTGTACACATGTATTAAAATCTGTTTCTCTTCTTTTTCTCCTATTAGTCTGTTTTGTGTCAATTTTATCATTAGTCTAGCCACAAGAATTCAAGAGTACCCTTCTTGAGGAAATTTCCCTCTCCCTGACAGTTGCCATACACAATAAATAACATTATCTGAGTTTTTAATATGAGCTATTTTGAAGCTACTAACATAATCTAAACAAATGTAATACAACACATACCAATCATAATTATTTGAAATAAGGTGAGTGATGTAAGATAATCAGAAAAATAAATGATTGGGAGTTAAAATAAGCAGTCATATGAATATTTCTAGTTATGGTATACCCTATGTTCCAAAATCTTGAACTATGAGGTAATTATAATTATCATTCAAGTGGAATGTGTTTTGGAGGATTGCTGATAATTAAAAATAGAGAATAAGAGCAGAGCTCATGTCTTCCATTAGGTTGATCAATATTTTTACATGTAGTTTTGATTTTTTTTAAACAACTGCCTTCCTTCTTTAAGATGTAAAAAAATCTGAAATATATTACACTAACTTTAAAAATTAAATCTTTATGTGGTATAGCTAACACAATGCATATAGGCAATGTGCGTAATTTGTATGAAAATGAGTAAAGGATAGTTCATCTCCTGCCCCATAAAATATGAACTTGTTTTGGTAGTGTTTTCACCTTACTTTGCAAAGTGAAAACATGTTGTTCTTAGGAAATGTGATAAACATGTTTATTTAAAGCTTGTTTTTGGACATGTTGTTTTTGAGAAGTTAAAAAGTGGAAAACATGTTTTTACCTGGAAAGTGCATAATGTAAATAAGATGTTTGCATGAGAAAGAAAGCACAGGGAAACAGTAACCAGGATCTATGCTATGACCCCTGGCTCCTTGGACCCCATAGTCCCTTACTGAAAGTCTTAATATTATGGCTTGCCTACTCATACTAAACAAGAGTGTACTTGTTATCAGTGAGAGCTCTCCATATTGCCTGCCTTTTTGGGTCCTAAGCTTATGTCTAGAGACCTCATGCAGTGTTGAGAGACAGATACATATGGGCAGAAAATGTAGTAAAATGTAAAAGCTTAACTGTTTACCAGATGATGACCCATATGGTCCTAGTTCTATAGATTGTCTGCCTGGTATAAAGGCTGCTGATGATGATAGGTCTCTGATAGCTAGAGCAGTGAGTTAAAAGGTTTAAAATGGAAAAGACTGAAAATGGAAGAAGTCATAGGAACCAGCTCATACCTTAGGAAAATGTAAGGAAAGGATTCTGCTGTGAGTGAGGAACATCGGAAGTCCATGGCTCCTAATTATTTAAAGGAAGGAGATACTGGTTTTTGGCAGATCAAGAAGTGGAGCTAGAGATGTCCGGTATAACTAAAAATCGAAGAAAGCAGTAGTCATGCATAAAAATATTACGGAGTTTTTATTGAGGTAGGTGTTCAAAGAATGGAAACACTGATGGCTGAGCCTAATGAAGCCATCGAAACCCATAATAGCAGCTATTGAATTAGTAACCATATTGGTAGAATTAAATGGATATACTAATCACAACCAAAAAGGTATAGAGGACTGACTTTATATGTAGAAGGAACACAATAAATTAAAAAGATAGTAATGAGATATCTACCACCAACAGAACAAAACTAAATCACGTAGCCTTAAAGCTGCTATAAGAAAAAACTGAGGGATTGATAGATGCTTAGAGAATGACTGAGATGACGTTCAGTATAAATCTTATGCTTTAAAAATTAAATAGAAAGACACTATAGATGCATGCATACATGCACATACGCATAAATGTGGGTGTGTGCACATGTTTAGCATTATTTATGAAATGTAGAGAAAAAAATATCTTGCATTCCATAATTGATAGGAACATCCTTAAAGACAAAAAGTTTATTACCTACAGCCTACAGGTAGCATGGAATAATATTCATATATAATAAAAATGATAATGCAGTGGCAAAAGGAGGAGTCAAAACAAGAAGATACCCTTAGCGGAAAACATTTTATGCTGGTAATACATAAACACTGGTGGAATCCAGATAATTAGAAAAAGCTATGAAAGCCCTGGTAGGAAAACCAGGTGTCTTATATTGGAACCAAGACTTGGATTGAAAAACAAGCATACAGGGAAAAAAGTAATGTACTCTAGCCTTCAGTGCTGTAAGTCATCTAAACCCTCAGATTAGGAAATAAATGACCTATAGTTGTGGTGGTCCCAGATTTTGGTCAGGTCATTGGCATTGCCTCTAACAACTGTAACTGTTCTGAATAAGTATGAAAATGGTAAAGAAAATCAGTATGATTGACAGATACATATAGACTCACAAATAACAATAATTGGGCAAGTTAGCCATTGGGAATGAAAAAAGGTAAAAATAAGTTTTCCTGAAGACCAATAACCAAATGACAGGAAAGTGAACAATGGAGGCAGTTATCAGGATGGCCATTAAAAAATATAGAAAGTTGTAAAAAGCACCAATGTATGAATGAATAATAGGGATAGATGTTATTTGGTGGAAAAACTCAGGAAATTTTGAAACAAAATTTAATATCACATAAAAAAGATAAAAATGCATGCAATCTTGATATACATAACATCAAACCAAACTGTAGATACTCATCAACATAGTATCATAGTAGTATTGGAAGATATCATAAAATATCTTTTAGAAAAATTCCTAATTAAGCAAATACTACATCCCTATAACTCTTCATTTAGCTAGAAAAGAAAGTTTATGGGAAAAGAGCCTGGTTTTTTTGGACCATCTTTCTTTTAACTTTTTTCCTCTAAATTTTTATCTAAAAACAATCAAAAAATATTGGAAACAATGTTCAGCTGGGGAGAAAGGAGAGGAAGAGGTTCCTGTTTACTTTAGGAATTAAGTAGAAAATGTCACTGAAATAGCAGGCTCACTTCACAACAAGGGATAATTGTGAGACAAGATTTCATTGTGAGACAAGATTTCAAACAGCCCCTAAAAATGCACATCAGTCATATGTTTGAGTGTATAGATTTTGCAAAATTAGTATAAGAAAATCATGCCCACTTAGTGTTCTCAAAGAAAGATGCCTTATGCACAATTACTAGATTAACATAAGGGTGTATAAATAGTCTGGCAGTTGTAAATGGTCTATATAGAATTTGTTAAGTCAGAATTAACAGGAAGGTGTAGGGTCAGAAAAATCTTTCCTTGACCCTTCTATGTTCTTGACTAAGACCCCTGTAATAAAAAGCTCTATTAATGGGAGAAAAACAGAAGTTTCATAACATATATGCCTCCTCTATACATGGAAGATACCCAGGAAAACTGAGAAGCTTCCTGAAATGGCCCAAGCCACCACCTTAAATACCATTTCCAACTGAGAATAAAAGAAGATGATGGTTCAGATTCAGAGAATGGACTGGAGGACACGGGGTTGGGGGAGCGGGGGGCGAAGGGGAAGCTGGGACGAAGTGAGAGAGTAGCATAGACATATATATACTACCAACTGTAAAATAGATAGCCAGTGGGAAGTTGCTGTATAACAAAGGGAGATCAACTCGATGATGGGTGATGCTTTAGAGGGCCGGGATGGGGAGGGTTGGGGGGAGTCGTGGGAGGGAGGGGATATGGGGATATGTATATAAATACAGCTGATTGACTTTGGAGTACCTCATAAGCTGATACAAGAGTGTAAAGCAATTATATTCCAATAAAGAGCTTAAAAAAAAAAAAAGATGATGGGAGATGGAGGAGCAAGTTTTGGGGGACTGTCAGGAGAAGCATAGTAAACAAAGGGTAAGGTTATGCACATTTAGGTCATTCCCTTCTCTATTGATAAGAGTTTCTAGAGAATTAGTTATCCTTCTCTTGTGCAGGGAGGGAGACATCCTTTCAAATGGAGATTTCCCTTATAAATATAAGTGTCTCTTTACATTTCCCTTATAAATGTAAGTTTCTTTTCTACTGGTTTTCAGAGCTTTTCCTTTGTCTGCTGTTTCTTAATAATCAGCTATTATGCCAAAGATGCATATTTTAGGGTGGCAAATTCTGCCCTTCAGAGGATTAATAGCAGAATATTTTGTTGATTATATGATACCAAGGGTGGGGAATATAAGTAATACGTAATTAAGAAATAAAAGGTAATAATTGCATGGCTATAAAATAGTGGATAATGTATACTACAAGTGTCAGTAAAATTGGCACAAAATATGATTAAATTCTTAAAGGCTTGGGAAGTTAATTTACAATTGCAAAAATAGAGAATTTGAGTGATTTACTTACCTCTTAGATGTTTGTGTTTCTACTTCAAGGGGAAATGAAAGCAGGGCTTAGAAGATATCTCTAGGTCTTAAAGATGGGACATGTCCAGGTTTATCTTGCCATTGGGGACATGTATTTATATTCTCAAAGATTAGAGTGACAACCCAGAAGTCTAAAAGATTAGAGTGACAACCCAGGAGTCTATCCATTCCGTCCAAGGAGCAAAGGATTTTCTCTCTTCAGAAGGCATCAGTGAGAGGTAGTTACCTCTTTCTCTCATAAGCAGAGAAAGCCATTTTCCTCTGCTGCCTATGTTAGACTTTGTATCAATAAAATATTTGACCTGATTTTCATTGTGTTACCCCAGGTATAAAAATAGGGCTATAGGAAAACAGAGTCACTGTCCACTCAGTTTACATTACTGAGCACAATGTAAGAGCTGTGAGTTTAAGTTTTATTCAGGGTCTTACCGAGGACTATAGCCTCAGATACAGCCTCTCAGTAGCTCCCAGAAAATCACTCTATGGAGATGGGCGAGAAGCCAGTACATATATGACTTTGGCTAAGGAATACATGCAGTCATATTGGTAAAAGGTTACTGCTAGTCCCAAGGAATGGGCATCACAGTTAACGAGATGTATAGGAAGATGTGGGGACCTGGGTTTGTTAAAAATTCTTCTTCATGTATACATCTAACTATCTAAGGGGCCTGTTTTTCTGAAACACAGAGTACCTCATTTTGTTTTTCATCCTGAATTCTTCTCAGAGTGTACTTTTGGTCAAGAACTGCAGTGGCTAATGACTTTATCCTTGTGGAACTCCACAGTGAGCAACATTCTTTATTTTACATCGTTATTCGCTTTTTAATTGAATAATGATGACATGCCTCTGATACAACGCCCCTTATGTGTGCATTCAGAATAAAACTAGTGAGATGAATACTAAAAATACAACAAGGACTCTTACCAAAATCTAAGAGAAAACATTTTTAAGTATAGTGGATGTCTTTACAGGACTAGGGCTGTCCTACCTAAATGTCTAAAAATTAGTCCGTATCCATTTCAAAGGGATAAATTAAGAATTTGGAAGTCGTCATTGGATGAAATTGTAGGTCTCTAATCACTGAGTCAAATCCCCAGGGATTTATTTCACAGCTAAAGTAGTTCAGAATTGGGCTAACAGAAATGATATTATGTGAAACTTGTACCTACCTTCCAGTCCCAAAGCAAAGAATAGAGAAATGGAATGAACTGTTAAAAACAGATATAAAGGAAAAAAAATAGCTTCAAAATAAATTAATGAAAAATTGATGTAAATACTGCCAGATTTCTGTTAGATACCTAAGAAAATACAAAAAGGATAAATTTACCTTCTTCAATACAGGTGGCTGTTCCCCCATATACTCCTGGAATAACTCCACCTTTGAAAAGTAGCAGAATTAGGTCCACTTAATATATATAAGTAAATTCTGGAGTAAATGACAAAAGTTAGTGTGATTCCTGGAAAGATGATGGCCAAACTAGCCATCTCCACCCAGGCCCTGTACAAGAGGGGTAACAGTGGAAAAGTATAATTTTCTAAAAGGTATGAAAATATACTATATTGTTTTCTAGACAGGTATTTTCATTGAAACCATATTTTCTTTTACAAGCAATAATTTAGAGTTTTATGAGATTAGTTACAATAAAAAGTTTGCTTATTCCCAATTCTGAACAGTTTTGAAAAGTATAAATGATGTATTTAATATGTAATTGCTAATTTCCACTTCTAAAACTGGTTATTAAATGATTGTGCAGAAATAAAATACAATCATTTTATTAGACTGAGTTATTTTTTCAAACAATTTTAAAAATATGGTTGTGGTTATAGACCAGTATGTAAGCAATTACGAGATTTATGAAGCTATTGACAGTCCTTTAACATCAACTCATTTATATGTTGATGAAGCTTACTAATGTTTTGGAACAATCAAACTGACAGTTATATTACAACTTGTTTATTACTAAACAGATATCCTAGTCACATTAATTTCTAATCACTTTAGTGATGACTTTAAATATTTTTAGTCACTGAAAATGCAGGCAAATATATTACATTATTTTAGGTGCTATATGAAAATGCTTGCTCTCTCCAAGGATTAATTTCTGAAATACTGCCATCTTGTGGTCTTCTTCACAGAACCTCTAAGAGTCCTAAGGACTTTCAGTGGAAACAAAATTGTCCTCTAATGAGATAAATAAATAGACCCAAGTGAATGCCCTGGGAATTTAGGGATTGAAAATGACCTTTATCTTATCAATTAGGAAATAACTCTTTAGTATGCATCTAGGTGGGAAATTCTAGTGCAGTATTTCAGAAGCAGAAGAAATAGTTATCTTATTTGCCTATACATTTCTTAATATGAACTAATTCAAGAAATCTAATGAAATACTAACTACAGAGAGAAACGTTGTCTCAGTTCCATTTATTTCAGTATAACAACTACTTACTGAGTATATTTTATATAAGTTTTACACATTACGTGGCAAACAAACATGGGACAGTGGCTACAGTTTGATTTCCTTTTGGCTCTGAATGATATCCAGTCTCATTTGCATTGTGATTTGGGCTATCAAGTTCCAGGAGATGTATTCTTATTTTGACACAGTTTAAATTTTAAAAATTATTTAAATTTTCTTTACTCTGTCTAGCCACAGCATATAGAAATACAACTAATATAGAAAAACAAGTTTTAGGCTTCATCTATTTCATTTTATCACTGAAATATAATTATTTTAGTTTTATTGTTCCTTTATTTACTAGTTTTACTCTAAATTAAGCTCAGCTGTTTCCAGAAAACAAAGTTACCTCTGTTGAAGGTAGGTAAAGAGATGCTAAACATGAATTGCAAAGCACTTCAAAACTTTTTCATAAGGTACTCACAAAATCACAATCTCCATTTACGTCTATAGACTCTAACTTGTAAATTACCTTGTAAATTCAAATGATTGAATGTGTTAATTTATGGCTTGTTTTGTAAAGGTCTTTGATACATAAATATTAAAAATAATGAGAATATTATGAAAATTTAGCTTGAAGGAGAATTTCTGAGATCTTTGGTATCAAGATACTGCCTAGACCTGTAACGATGCAGTGAGAGCATTTGATAGATTACGAACATAAGAACAAGGCCCGTAAAGAGGGGCCTTTTAAGATCAGATTAGGCTTCCTCTGGTAACTGAAGCAGAAGGAAGTATTTTCAAAATGATGCCACGGTAAAATGCCCTAAAGCTTTGGGTATTAAAGCAGTTTTCACACAATAAAAGGAAATCTCCTTATTAGGCAACTTTGTCCTTGCTCTCAAGACACTCTTTTATTTTCCACAGTGGAAATTAATGTGAGCACTATCAATGAACTCAACCTTGTAATAAGCTCTGCTTATGTCTTTGCCAAATGTTTTGTGTATCTCTGCATCCCATTCCAAAAAATTCTAGTGTATTTACTTTCTACTGTGAAACATTAACTTACGGAGAAACCTCAGTGTTTTCCTTGAACCCCTGACCCTGAAACATAATCAAGAATATTACTGCCCTTACGTTTCGTGTCTTCAGACGCTCAATTTCAAACTAATCAATTTTAATAAGAGGAGAAAGCTTGCTGGTTTTGAGTAAATACCGTGGCTGATATGGCAAGAATGAAACAATCTATTTTCACATGAATGATACAGCCTCCACTGATGCTCATTATTGTTACTATTTTAGTTCAAAATAACATTTGAATGTAATCCATAATGTGAAAGAGTTTTTACAGATAAAAATTGAGGCATGGTTAGAAATGACAAAATGAACGAGAATCTTAGCAAAGTGCCCCTTGATAAAAACATAATTATTGTTTTCTTCCAGTTTTGTTGAGCTATAATGGACATATAGCACTGTACAGGTTTAAGGTGTACAGCATAATGATTTGAGTTATATGCATCATGAAATGATTATCCCAGTAAGTTTAGTGAACAGTCATCATCTCATAGATACAGAAATAAACAGAAAAAATGTTTTCCTTGTGATCAGAACTCTTAGGGTTTACTCTTACCAACTTTCACGTAGAACATACAGCAGTGTTAGTTCTATTTATCATGTACATTTACATCCTTAGTACGTATTTCTTATAACTTCAAGATTGTACTTTTTGACTGCCTTCATCCAATTCACTCTGTCCCCATCCCCTGCCTCTGGTAACCGCATGTCTTTTTCTTCTACTTTGTTTTGTTTTTGAAGTGTAATTGACCTACAACACTATGTTAGTTCCTGTTACACAATGCTGTTTCTGTACATTTTAAAAGGATCACTATGGTAAATCTAGTTACAATATGTCACCAATCAAAGATATTACAGTTATTGATTATATTCCCCATACTGTACGTTTCATACCCATGACTCATTTATTTTGCAACTGGAAGTTTGTACCTCTTAATCTCCCTCACCTATTTCTTTCCTCCTCCCAGCCTCCTCCCCTCTGGTAGCAACCTGTTTGTATCTATAACTGTTTTGTTTGTTCATTTATTGTTTTTTTTATGTTCCACCTATAAGTGAAATAGTGTTTGTCTTTCTCTGACTTACTTAGCACAAGTGAAATAGGTTCATCCATGTTGTTGCAAATGGCAATATTTCATTCTTTTTTATGCCTGAGTAGTATTTCATTGTGTGTTTGATATGTATATACATATACCACATTTTTATCTATTTGTCTATCGCTGGGCACTTAGGTTGCTTCCATATCTTGGCAATTGTAAATAATACTGCTATGAAAATCGGGCTGCATATGTGTCTTTTCTAACTAGTGTTTTTATTTTTCTTTGGATAAACACCCAGGAGTGACATTGCTGGATCATATGGTAGCTCTATTTGTAATTTTTTGAGCAATCTCATACTGTTTTCCATAGCAGCTGCATTAACTTACATTCCCACCATGCACAAGCGTTCCTTTTTCTCCACATCCTCTCCAGCACTTGTTATTTATTGTCCTTTTGATAATAGCCATTCTGACAGGTGTGAGGTGATACTTCATGATGATTTTGATTTGCATTTCCCTGATGATTAGTGGTGATAAGCATCTTTTCAAGTGCCTGTTGGTCATCTGTATGTTGTCTTTGGCAAAATGTTTATTTAGATCCATTGCCCATTTTTTTAATTGTAGT
Organism: Hippopotamus amphibius kiboko; assembly: GCF_030028045.1. Taxonomy (NCBI): domain Eukaryota; kingdom Metazoa; phylum Chordata; class Mammalia; order Artiodactyla; family Hippopotamidae; genus Hippopotamus; species Hippopotamus amphibius. The sequence continues at coordinate 31,514,203 of NC_080189.1, read as the reverse complement.
TTGTTTTTTTGATGTTGAGGTCTATTAATTCTTTGTATATTTTGGATATTAACCCCTTGTTGGGTATATCATTTGTAAATAGAAAAGCATGTAATTATTTTTGAAATATAAAATAATATGGACATATTAAATACATAACTCATGTACCTGATATTACATAAAGAAGATGCTTTATTATATCATGGTTTGTGTAATACAAAGGCACACTGTACCTGAAAAACTGTCTATATTAATTACATTAATATGAAAATATTACAGATTGAGTTAAATAATATTTTTGGAAAACATGAAAATTTAAAATAACTTAAATCTCTTAAATGCAAGTCTTTCAAATAAAAGTACATATTTATAGATATTTGTACACATATGTTAGAACTTCTTTAAAAGATATATATATTTTAAACATTTTACAGAAGTCATTCTGAACATAAAACCAAGAGGATGCAAAAAAAATGTATTTAATTAAATTCCAAGCAAACATTCAAATGTGCTCTATTAAAATGTAAACTGAGGCACGTTAACATTTTCAGGAGTTTACCTGTGCATATATAACATTGTAGTCTCGAAGTGCCAAACCAGAGGTGCTTAGGGTAGCTGCACAGAAGCTAGGAGAGCGGTTTCTACTGAACAGATCAGGAAGCACAGCAAGGAAGTTGATTGGCTACAGCTTAAACAGTTGGCTTTTTTAGTAAAGCATAATTGGTTGGTTGTGATTGTTCTTATGTTTTATATTCTTGGATTCAAGTATATTAACTCTGACCTAGGTTTTGTTTTGCTTGCATAGGCTACCAAGGCATTAGAGCCACCTCAGTCTGATGGCCTCTTTGTTTAAATATTTTAACAGATCTTAAATAATTAGACTATGTTTTGTTTTTTTCAGACAGGATGAAAGTTTTGCTAAATCTATCCTCATCACTTTCGGCTAGTTTTTTTCTTTGTTTTTGGTTCCCCATCCCCCATCAACCCAATAATGTGAATCATCCCTGCAAGCTTTATGTACAAAGACATGAAATGATTAATAATTACTTGTAAGCAAATCCCTGTAGAAAAAATAGTTCATTCTTTCTAAATAATTAGAACTAATCAATCTAAAATAGAACAATTTCAGATTATATAATTATGAAGAAAATATCCATGTACAAACATGGATGTGTTCATCCGTGTTGTGTAATATCAGGGAAAACATTTGAATCCTGAATGAGTTAAACTTCAAGACTGAAAACCATTCATTGGGCTTCTCTGTTTATGGGACCTTTGTTGAAATACTTATTAATTTCAAAATTTTTTTAATAAAAATTTACCTTTGTGAATGTAAACTTCAAAAGTAACAGAATTTTTGAAATTTAAGAAATTAGATGAGACTTAATGAAACTGGGAAACTACTTTAGCTTCTGCAGTGTTGTAGCCCAGTGCCAAGTTTTCAAAGTTTAAGTCTACAACCTCCTCTCTGGACTGGGGCATATGGAGATGACAACCACTTGAAACTATCCTGGGCAAGCCGGCACATGTTAAGTGGGTAATAAATAGTGAATGCACAGAATTCTGCAAATGAAAAGAGAATATGGCATATTTCCTCTGCTTGGACATTTATTAAGCAAGAATTGAGGATAAAGTCCATATGAAGAAAGAGTGGTAAATTTTGCATTGTTTTTTTCAGTCATTCAACTTTTACATAGTACCTGTTGTGTGACATGAGAGCTATGTGTCTGGAAGTTAAACGAAATAGCGTTTAGACTCTAACCAGAACTCTTGATTATATTTTCCCCTCTGTCAAAAATACAAATACTACATTCAGATGGTCAATATCAGCCTAATCTCTTATAAGAACCACAAGTGTGTCCCTGAAATAGAGCAATAACAATCCTGTTTCCTCATCACCTCGTTTCCAGTGCTGAACAGAATATGAAGGTGGATACAAATAGAGACTAAATTGAAAAGCCAAACATTTTTCTAAAATTCCCTCTGTACTTCCCCCAGATCTTTGATGGTTTATGATGTTATTCAAATATTCAAATCCCTTTTGTAGAGTCTAAGAAGCATAAATTAAAAGTGGGGATGAAAACAAGGGACTTAGTTTTTCGTGTATACATATTTTCATCGTTACCTATGATAAGATTGTTAAAGCGAAATATATCAATATGCTTGGATAATTTTCAGCTTTACAGATCATTTTACTTTATACAAATTCAAATTTATCTAATAACAGGGTGAAGGGGAAAGAAAATATCCACCATTTATTTTAAAAATTGGGTACCACATTATTTTTTCTAAGACCTTTTGATGTAACTATCATTTTCTCTGAAGTATATATTCCGTAGTATTTAATAAATTGTTTTGTAAAGAATTATCTCCAAATGCTCAATCTTGTTAAACTATTCATTTTCTTTCACTTACTACAAGATATACTTAGAATAATTTATTTTAATGTAATAATTTCCATTATTTTATATATTAGTGATCCAATCTCTTGCAACTTTTTTCTCCAAATACTATCATGAAATACAGCAGGAATGCATGAGAGAAGGAAACTTTGGGAAGCCCAGGGAAGACTGTTTGAGATGTAACTTTTGATCAGTATGTTGTGTTTGTTCCTGGCTTAATTTAAATAGTGTTGTTTAAATTTTCTCTGTTAACTTATTTTAGGTGTTAGCTTCCATATTTTTTTTTCTTTCCCCACCATCTAATCTTTACTAAAAATAGCATTTTTCAAATGTTGCATTTCTCTTTGCTTTATAAATCTTTTTTATACTGTTTATTTTTAGCATTTTTGCTTTTACAACATAATACTTTTAATATTATTGAACAGGAAAACATGTGACATTGTTTCAAATCACAAGTATTTTACCAAATAAATTTTTGGCATGTGTTATTAACATAGTATATATTTGACATCATTTATGACACATTCTGGGTTTTATAATGGTTTTCCATAAGTAAGGAAAAGAGTTTTTGCATGTTCTGATTATTTAAAAGAAATGTGGCTATTAGTTCTGTTGATCTATGAATTCAAAATGTTAATATAAATATTTTTGTATAGCATAGATTGCACAAAATATAAATTCATTCACTTAATCTAGAAAAATTGAGATTGGCTGTGATTGGGCATCTGATAAAATCATTTTTTCACCAATATACTTTATTGCATTTTATGACTTAACAGCAAATATAACAACCTTGCAAACTTAGTTAAATTTTTGAAGATTAAATCAATTTGAACATAATTTTTGCCTGTTTCTCTTATGCTAACTAATTAAAATTTCCTTTCCATCCCTTCAGTTATTTTTTCCATCAGCCTGGACAATGGCCTAGAATATGTGAAATTACCATAATTATATAAATCAATGTATATGACAAAATGTGACATACTTTTACTTTCATCTGCCTCAGTAAGAATGACTTACACGTGCACTTGTATGTTTTTGTGCTTTGTAGTTTTCTGTGTATAAGGTATTGGATGAATTTAAACTGGCTATCAGCATTATTCTTATGAGTTTACATAGAACGAAAGTATAGGAAATTTGGGTAGTTATAACAAAAGAATCTTGAATGGATTGCAATGTACCTAAAAATTAGACCATTCTTAAAATCATCAGAAGCAAATTAAAAGATTATAAAAAAAAGTATGACATTAAATTTTTTTAAAAAACTGAAGTGATCAGAAATAAGAAGGAAGATGAGATGATAAATTTATGCTTTGAATTTACCCAATGCTTTTAATCAACAAATGGCAGATTTTGCATTTTAGAAAACAGAGTCAGTAATGTTGAAGGCAAAACTGAGAATTCCCTAGAATGAAAAGGCAAAGCAAAATTGAAAAGGTGATAATAGGAAATTTAATATATGAGGGTAACTAGTGTGATGAATGATTTGAACTTTATAGACTAAACATCTTTATTTTTCACCCTTCGAACAAGCTTCCTTGAATATCCATTTCCTGTCTCTTGCTGATACCTTGGACTTATTCTACAGCTGTTTATTCATGTTCATTAGTAAGAACACTATCCCTGTTGTAATTAAGACTCATTTTGTAATTAAAATGAGTTTTCTGCATTCTAAACCATCATTTCGATCATATACCCAGCTCAGTGCTTTGTCTCTCACTTTATTGGAGACTTGATTTGTGGCCAACATACCAGCGATACTAGCAATCACTCCGTTTTGCATATCCTCTACCTTTTGTTTTTCATTCACCAAAGAAAAAACAAGGTAAAAGGAGGTTAAAGAGGCTGATTCTTTTTTCTGGTAGGCATTCCAATATTGCCACCTCACGGAATATAGGTGTGCTTTTGTCCTGAGGTTCTGTAGGAGCGTTCTCCATTGAAGAGTGTTCTGATATGAAAGGTCCCCCTGGTTGTGACAGCTTGTTATGCACAACCTCTAGATGTCACTCTCCAGGGTACATACCACAGCCCCTGGCTACATGGGACTTTGGCCCAGTGACCAGCCTTTTGGGCTGGGGCATCAGCAGGGGAGCTGAAGCTGAGCTCCTTTCTGTGGCAGCCACACAGCCCATGGTAAGATCATTTGCCTTTCCAAAGGGAGGACTAGTGACTCCATCTTTGGACCCCCTCTCCACCCTCTATATTACCCAGTCTTCCAGGAACATATATTGGGCTCTTTCCGGAAATCTCTTACCACACTGAGCTCTCATGGAAGCTCCACAGTGGCCCTGTGGGCCAGGGTGGCACCTGAAATTTTGTGGGCATCCTCAAAACCCATGAACAATTTTTGTGGACTCCTCATGATCTGGCTTGGGAAGGAAAGACCCATTCTTTCACTTAATGGTAGAGGATGGGAAGGAAAGTGAAAACAAAAACAAAAGGGAAAGAAGAATAATGCTCCCAATTTGAATTAATAAAATAAAATACTAAATAAATACTAAAATACTAAATCTTTTTAATAAAATAAAATACTAAAATATTTTAGTATTTGAAGTAGCATCTAATTAATGAACAAAAATGTTCCGAGGGCTTACTAATGCCTGATACTTAATGCCAAGTATAGTATTTTGCCCTCTATGTTAGCACCTCACATGTACGTAATATTTTCAGTTTATAAAGTACAGCCAGCCATTCCTTAGTATTTGCAGGGAATAGATTCCAGGACCCCTGAGGCTACCAAAATCTGCAGAAGCTCTCATGTCCCTTGTATAAATTGGCTTAGTATTTGAATATAACCTACACATATCCTCCTGCATACTTTAAATCATCTTTAGATTACTTATAATACAATGTAAATGCTATATAAATAGTCACTGGCATGTTGCAAATTCAAGTTTTGCCTTTTGGAATTTTCTGAAATTTTTTTTTCTAAATGTTTTGATCCATGGTTGGTTGGGAGCAAAACCCACAGATAAAGAGGGCTGATGGTATACTGACTCTCATGGTTTCATGTAAGTGTCACATAAAATTCTAAAAAGAGCTATGGAAGACATTTTTGATTTCAGATTTGCAAGTGAGGAAATGGAGGATCAGAGAACTTAAGTGATTTGCCATGCCTAAACAGCTATTAAGTCAGAAGGCAGGTCTTCTTAAATGATGTCTGCTATCACTTCCAGTTGTCCCTCAGCCCAAATTAATTATAAATGTGATTCATATAAATATAAAGCAATCAGTTACTTTGCTCCTGTTTGAATGCTGATCTTTCATAATGCTAAAATGGGTATTCTAACATATGTGCCAGGGGTTAATACATAATTTTAAAGACACAGAAGAAGAATAAAAACAGTATATACTCAAGCTTGATAAGAGATTTGAGGGAGCTTCCTGCATTATGCAGTCAAAGTTTCATTGTTCCAGTTAAATAGATGAACTTGACCACAGAGTTTCAAGCAAGTGGCTAACTCATTTTCTACTTTGCTTGTCATGTTTGTATATATATTATGTATCTGCATGTGTGTATAGTTAATATTATATTGAAACTCATTTACATGTGAAAAACTACATTTGGAAATAGTTATTTTAAGTTAATTTAAAAATTCTGTCCTCCTTTCAGACAATGCATATTAAAACAAAATTTGTCATTCAGCACTAGAGCCCAGTCCTCATGGTTGTACAAATCTCATTCCATTTAATTATATTTAAGGGAAATCACAAATACATTTAATGTTACAAAGAGAAATTCCACTATATTTTTAAAATTCTCAAATCATTGATAAAACTTATTTAGAACAAAGCAGACGTTCAGTTTTTTAAAATTTCTAGTGAGTATCATCTGGAATGTGTATTATATGAATGTGAATGAATGTGTCGTGTCTTTGTAGATCTCAACATGAAGTTTTATTTAACTGTCTGCACATAGCCAATTCTACCAGAAATATAAAATCCATAAAATATTGGTTAAGTTAACCTTAGGAACAAATATTACTTTGCAGTAGAGAAAAAAAATCAAATATACTGTTTGCTCTGGCAATCTGTGTCTTTTTTTTTTTCCCCTCTAAAGTTAAAGGACAGCTGCAAAATAAATAGCATACAGATATTTGTCCATTCATCAAGTCAGTCTATATGTAGTTCTTATGCTTTAGAACAAATGTTCTCAAGTATTACATGATAATTGATAATTCTTGACATTTTGCCTGATGAGTTTCTGAATTAGTTGGCAGAGTAGGATGCTTAGTTTCTCCATACTTATCACTTACTGCCTTGCCAGGTTTTCCCATTGACAACAGCAACCTTGCCCTTGACATAAGCAGTGTGCTGTCTGAGGTTCAATCAAGTAAAATAAAGTCCTCACAATACATCATGAGGAGATACATCTTTGTGAAACTGGTAACCATTAAAGTGATAAATTCTTGTAAAACAGTTTGTGTGTGTGCGTGTATGTGGTAGCAAATGCAGTGGAAGGGCTCAAAAAACAAAAATCAAATTTTCATTTTTCTAGCTTTCCTAGAGAAGGCATCTGAAACAAGCAAGTCATTTAAATTCTTGGGCTTTCTCATCCTAGAATTCTATATTCTCTCAAACCGTTTCTTATTTAACTAAAGTCCCAGGGGCTAGAAGACTGCCAAAAAGTATAGTATTTCTTGCTCATGGGCCTAGATTAATTCCCAAATTATAGAATGTGTTGCAAGTTGTTTATTGTAAACATAAAGATATTGAAATTCCATTCCGAGTAAAACAAATTGAAATCTAGTGAGTTTGAAGGTAAGCATTACAGTTTCAGCTATAGCCATCAGCTGGCTGGAATGGACACAATTGTAATGGGCATATCTGAGCTGGTTAATATTTGCACTTTTTTTTTTGGTCTTTTAACAGCATTTATTCAACAGAGCCTTCTATTCTAGTGTAAAAGTTAATCATTTCAATATATTGAATATTTAAATAAGCACATAATTATCATAAATCCTCTGTGAAAATTTAAAAAATATATAAATATAATTTGCCCTCATAGAATATTCTGTGTAATAAGAGAACAAAACATCCTCTGTGACTTTTATGATGTCATTGAGAATTAATACCTTAATTATATATTTGGGGGAGCTTTGGTATATGGTTGTTTAAGTGATGGGTGAGACCACAGGTAAATGAATCTGTTTGTAGATTACTGTAATATATTGCTCTTTAGAGGTCTTAGTGACTAAAGAGGTATATCACCAACAAAACAAATTAACTTATATATCAAATCATTTTTATTGCTATTTTATTTTTTATTAGTTATATTTCTCTAGTAGCTAGCAGCAGGACAACCAATTCACACCAGCTAGATCAATAACAGAATTCATTATCTTGCTTACCTAAGCAGTCTAGAGGTCATACTGGTTCAAGTAGAGCTAAGTTATTTGCTTAAACATATACTTGATAAGTTTTCTTAATCCTTTTACATTTTCTTTCAACTGGCTTTGTTCTCAGATTCTATGAGGTAGCTTCCATTTTATATCTCTCAATGCAACCAGTGACAACAAAGGACACTTTACATGATGACAGAAAAAAGCACTACTTAGAGTTCACGCTTTCTGACTAATCACATTCACATATATATGTACATGTATGTGTATATATGATATATATTTTTTCAAAAGGATAATAATCTCATATAGTCATGATATCCAGCTTCAAATCTAGGATTTTTAGGTGATGTTAAGCTCAGTTATAACTCATCAACATCTGATAACTTATAGTTAAAGTAGTATATATTTGGCCACAAATGTAATAAAAGGAGAAAAAGATAGGGATAAGTTTTGAATCTGAGAGGGGAGGATGGAAAACTTCATATCACTGTTACTAATTCAAAGCATACATATCCTAAAATACGGAAGATAAGTGACTCCCAAAACTAGCGATGAACTAAGGTTTGTGGGTTTGGTGTGTTTTTTTTTTTTTTTTGCTATTATTTTGTTTTGTATTTTTACATCATCTGTACTCCCGTATTTGTTCTTATCCATTTTAAACATATCTGAGAAAAGCATGCAGATAGCCTTCCATTCTGCAAGGTGTAGTCCTCAGAGGCTGATATCTCATAAGCATGGTTTAGATGGGCAGGCAGAGAGTAGTAGCCTAAGGGTTTTGCTAATGCAGATATTTGTAGACCAGGCTTCAAAATATATTTTTCTAAATGTTTGTCAAAAATATAACTTAGCTTTTTTTAAATCAACTTCTTAGTTTAATGTTATTGAAATCCAGAGTCTACTAAGCAGTGCTGGAGATCTTGTCTCTCTCTAGTCAACAGGCTTCTGTGCCCTATCCTGTTAGGATTCATGTTCTGGTTTCCATTTGGCCACTGGGAATGGTCCATTTTGGTCTCTACACCCATTTTAACCTCTGACTTGGGAAATTCAAGATAATGGCCTGATGGGTTATGAGGAAGCACAGGCTGTATCTCTCCTAAAATGTTAGGCAGAGTTTCTAAGAGGAGTTACATTAAATAAATCCAGGAAAACACAGCTTTTCATATCATTATCTTATTATTTTCCCAGACTTGTCTTTAATGTTATTATCTTGGTTCCCAGTATTGGTCTTCTCTTACCCTACCAGTGTTCAGATTGAGTTGAGTAATCTTGATTTATAGCACACAAGAATAAATATCATCTTGTTTCATATTTTTTATATTTTCAAAAAGTTTATATTCTTAGTTCTGGTCCTCTAGTTAACAGAACTAGAGAAAAGAATTAAGGTATAATATTTCATTATAGAGGAATAAGTCCAAAACTATGAGAAAAGTAATGAAAAGTGATGCAAAAGAAGGCATGCTGCTTCTCTACCCTCTTCTACTTTCTTATGTGCACTGACTTTTCTTCTTCAGAAGGAATTTTTTTTTGAAATTTTTTAAGCTCTTTATTGGAATATAATTGCTTTACACTCTTGTATCAGTTTTTGAGGTACACCATAGTGAATCAGCTCTACTTATACATATATCCCCATATCCACTCCTTCCCGTGACTCCCTCCCACGACTCCCTCCCACCCTCCCTGTCCTGGCCCTTTAAGACATCACCCATCATCGAGTTGATCTCCCTTTGTTATACAGCAACTTCCCACTGGCTGTTTTACAGTTGGTAGTGTATATATGTCTATGCTACTCTCTCACTTCGTCCCAGCTTCCCCCTCGCCCCCCGCCAGCCCCAGCCCCCTGTCCTCCACTCCATTCTCTGCATCTGCATCTTTATTCTTACCCTGTCACTGGGTTCATCAGTACCATTTTTTTCTTCTTTTTTTACATTCCGTATATGTGAGTTAGTATATAGTCTTTGTTTTCTCTTTCTGGCTTACTTCACTCTGTATGACAGACTCTAGGTCTATCCACCTCATTACATATAACTCCATTTCATTCCTTTTCATGGCTGAGTAATATTCTATTGAATATATGTGCCACATCTTCTGTATCCATTCATCTGTTGATGGGCATTTCGGTTGCTTCCATGTCATGGCTATTGTAAATAGTGCTACAATGAACGTTATGGTACATGTTTCTTTTGGGATTATGGTTTTCTCTGGGTATATGCCCAGTAGTGGGATTACTGGATCGTACGGTAGTTCTATTTTTAGTTTTTCAAGGAACCTCCAAACTGTTTTCCATAGTAGCTGTACCAACTTACATTCCCACCAACAGTGCAGGAGAGTGCCCTTTTCTCCACACCCTCTCCAACATTTATTGTTTCCAGATTTTGTGATGATGGCCATTCTAACCGTTGTGAGGTGATCCCTCATTGTGGCTTTGACTTGCATTTCTCTGATGATGAGTGATGTTGAGCATCTTTTCATGTGTTTGTTGGCCATCTGTATGTCTTTTTTGGAGAAACATCTATTTAGGTCTTCTGCCCATTTGTGGATTGGGTTATTTGCTTTTTTGGTATGAAGCTGCATGAGCTGCTTGTATATTTTGGAGGTTAATCCTTTGTCCATTGCTTCATTGGCAAGTATTTTCTCCCATTCTGAGGGTTGCCTTTTAGTCTTGTTTATGGTTTCTTTTGCTGTGCAAAAGCTTTTCAGTTTCATTAGGTCCCAATTTGTTTATTCTTGATTTTCTTTCCATTATTCAAGGAGGTGGGTCCAAAAGGATCTTGCTTTGATGTATGTCATAGAGTGTTCTGCCTATATTTTCCTCTAGGAGTTTTATAGTCTGGCCTTACATTTAGGTCTTTAATTCATTTTGAGTTTATTTTTGTGTATTGTATTAGGAAATGTTCTAATTTCATTCTTTTACATGTTGCTGTCCAATTTTACCAGCACCACATACTGAAAAGGCTGTCTTTTTTCCATTGTATATTCATGCCTCCTTTGTCAAAGAAAAGGTGCCCATATGTGTTTGGGCTTACCTCTGAACTCTCTATTCTATTCTATTGATCTTCCTTTCTATTTTTGTGCCAGTACCATACTGTCTTGATCACTATGGCCTTGTAGTAGAGTTTGAAGTCAGGAAGCCTGATTCCACCAACTCCATTTTTCCTTCTCAAGATTGCTTTGGCTATTCGGGGTCTTTTGCGTTTCCATACAAATTGTAAGATTTCTTGTTCTAGTTCTGTGAAAAATGCCATTGGTAACTTGATAGGGATTGCATTGAATCTGTAAATTGCTTTGGGTAGTACAGACATTTTCACGATGTTGATTCTTCCAATCCAGGAACATGGTATGTCCCTCCATCTGTTTGTACCGTCTTTGATTTCTTTCATCAATGTCTTAAAGTTTTCTGCATACAGATATTTTGCCTCCTTAGGCAGGTTTATTCCTAGGTATTTTCTTCTTTTGGTTGCAATGGTGAATGGCAGAGTTTCCTTAATCTCTCTTTATGTTCTTCTGTTGTTCGTGTATAGGAATGCAAGAGATTTCTGTGCATTAATTTTGTATCCTGCTACTTTACTAAACTCATCAATTAGTGCTAGCAGTTTTCTGGTAGAGTCTTTAGGGTTTTCTATGTATAATATCATGTCATTTGTAAAGAGTGACAATTTTACTTCTTCTTTTCCAATTTGGATTCCTTTGATTTCTTTTTCTTCTCTGATTGCTGTGGCTAAAACTTCCAAACCTATGTTGAATAATAATGGTGAGAGTGGGCACCCTTCTCTTGTTGCTGTTCTAAGAGGGAATTCTTTCAGTTTTTCCCCATTGAGAAAGATGTTGGCTTTTGGTTTCTCATATATGGCTTTTATTATGTTGAGGTAATTTCCTTCTATTCCCATTTTCTGAAAAACTTTTATCATAAATGGATGTTGAATTTTGTCAAAAGCTTTTTCTGCATCTGTGGAGATGATGATATGGTTTCTATCCTTCAAGTTGTTGATATGATGTATCACATTGATTGATTTGCATATATTGAAGAATTCTTGCATCCCAGGGATAAACCCCACTTGATCATGGTGTATGATTTTTTTAATGTGCTGTTGGAGTCTGTTAGCTAGTATTTTGTTGAGGATTTTTGCATCTATATTCATCAGTGATATTTGTCTGTAGTTTTCTTTTTTTGTGACATCTTTGCCTGGTTTTGGTATCAGGGTGATGATGGCTTCATAGAATGAGTTTGGGAGTGTTCCTCCTTCTACAAAATTTTGGAAGAGTTGGAAGATAGGTGTTGGCTCTTCTCGAAATGTTTGATAGAATTCACCCATGAATCCATCTGGCCCTGGGCTTTTGTTTGTTGGGAGATTTTTAATCACTGCCTCAATTTCCATACTTGTGATTGGTCTGTTCATGGTTTCTATTTCTTCCTGGTTCAGTCTTGGAAGATTGTATTTTTCTAAGAATTTATCCATTTCTTCCAGGTTATCCAATTTATTGGCATATAGTTCCTTGTAGTAGTCTCTCATGATCTTTTGTATTTCTGTGGTGTCCGTTGTTACTTATCCTTTTTCATGTCTAATTCTGTTGATTTGCATCTTCTCCCTTTTTTTCGCGATGAGGCTGGCTAATAATTTATCAGTTTTTTTAATCTTCTCAAAGAACCAGCTTTTAGTTTTATTAATTTTTGCTATTGCTTCCTTCCTTTCTTTTTCATTTATTTCTGCTCTGATCTTTATGACTTCTTTCCTTCTACTCACTTTGGGGTTTCTTTGTTCCTCTTTTTCTAATTGTTTTAGGTGTAAGATTAGGTTGTTTATTTGATATTTTTCTTGTTTCTTGAGGTAGGACTGTATTGCTGTAAACTTCCCTCTTAGAACTGCTTTTGCTGCGTCCCACAGATTTTGGGTTGTTGTGTTTTCATTATCATTTGTTTCTAGATATTTTTTGATTTCCTCTTTCATTTTTTTAATGATTTCTGGGTGGTTTAATAGTGAATTATTTAGCCTCCATGTGTTTGTATTTTTTGCAGTTTTTTTTCCTGTAATTGATATCTAGTCTCATGGCGTTGTGGTCTGAGAAGATGCTTGATATGATTTCAATTTTCTTGAATTTGCTGAGGTTTGATTTGTGACCCAAGATGTGATCTATCCTGGAGAATGTTCCATGTGCACTTGAGAAGAAAGTATATTCTGTCATGTTTGGATGGAATGTCATATAAATATCAATTAAGTTGAGATGGTCTAATGTGTCATTTAATGCTTGTGTGTCTTTATTTTCTGTTTGGATGATCTGTCCATTGATGTACGTGGGGTGTCAAGTCTCCGACTATTATTGTGTTACTGTCGACGTCCCCTTTTATGGCTGTTATCATTTGCCTTCTGTATTGAGGTGCTCCTATGTTGGGTGCATAGATATTTACCATTGCGATATGTTCTTCTTGGATGGATCCCTTGATCATTAGGTAGCGTCCTTCTTTGTCTCTTTTAATAGTCTTTACTTTCAAGTCTAATTTGTTTGATATGAGTGAGTATTGCTACTCCAGCTTTCTTTTGACTTCCATTTGCATGGAATATCTTTTTCCATCCCTTTACTTTCAGTCTATATGTATCCCTTGGTCTGAAGTGGGTTTCTTGTAGGCAGCATATAGAAGGGTCCTGTTTTTGTATCCATTCAGCCAGTCTGTGTCTTTTGGTTGGAGCATTTAATCCATTTACATTTCAGGTGATTATTGACATGTGTGTTCCGATTACCATTTTCTTAATTGTTTTGGGTTTGTATTTGTAGGTGTTTTCCTTTTCTTTTGTTTCCTACATAGAGAATTTCCTTTAGCACTTGTTGTAAGGCTGGTTTGGTGGTGCTGAATTCTCTTAACTTTTGATTGTCTGTAAAGCTTTTGATTTCTCCATTGAATCTGAATGAGATTCTTGCTGGGTAGAGTATTCTTGGCTGTAGGTTTTTCTCTTTCAGGACTTTCAGTATATCCTGCCATTCCCTTCTGGCCTGCAGAGTTTCTGTAGAAAGGTCAGCTGTTATCCTTATGGGTTTTCCTTTATATGTTGTTTGTTGCTTTTCTCTTGCTTCTTTTAATATTTTTTCTTTGTGTTTAATGTTCATTAGTTTCATTAATATGTGCCTTGGTGTATTTCTCCTTGGGTTTATTCTGTATGGGACTCTCTGTGCTTCTTGGACTTGGTTATTTATTTCCTTTCCCATGTTTGGGAAGTTTTCCAATATAAACTCTTCAAATATTTTCTCAGACTGTTTCTTTTTTTCTTCTTCTTCTGGGATGCCTATGATTCGAATGTTGGTATGCTTAATGTTATCACTGAGGTCTCTGAGACTGTCTCCTATTCTTTTTATTTTTTTTTCTTTTTCCTGCTCTGTGGCAGTTATTTTCCCCATTCTGTCTTCCAACTCACTTATTCATTCTTCTGCCTCAGTCATTTTGCTGGTTATACCATCTAGAGTGTTTTTAATTTCAGTTATTTTGTTATCCATTGCTGTTTGTTTGTTCTTTAGTTCTTCTGAGTTCTTATGAACTGTTTCTTGTAATTTCTCTATTTCATTATCGAGATTTTGTATCATTTTTATTATCATTAGTCTGAATTCTTTTTCAGGCATTTTTCCTATTTCCTCTTCATTTATTTGGTCTTATGGGGTTTTTTCCTGCTCCTTTGCCTGCATGATATTTCTTTGTTTCCTCATGGTAGTCCAAACTTCTGGGGTTGCTTGTCCCAGTGATAGAGGGGTTTATAGAAGACTGTCCAAGCCCCAGACTAATGGCCGAGTGTTGGCTTAAACAAATACTAAGTCTAGGAAACACATACATGTATAAGACACACAATTACTGAATCCATTAGGACATAAGGCTCTGGAAAGACCTGACAGAAGAACCCCAATATACTATCAGATATTCAAAGAGAAAACCAACAGAAATTGAAAACCAAAACAGAACAAAGCAGAAACAAAGGCAAAAACAAACAAACATATAACACCTTACACATACAAACACTAATCCACGGAGATATTGAAAGCTAGGATCAAGTATAAAAAAGAGCTAGAGTACCACCAGACAGAATGAAGATTCTCAGAATGAAATTAGACAATTGTACTAAGAACTAAGATAAATACAAAAACCTAATATTAAATACCAAGACAGTGTGTCATCTGCAGAATAGAGCAAGGAGTCTGAGCAGATTGATAGTGTTGCTTATGAGTATGTTAAGCTAAAATAAACTAAAAATGCATGGAAGACAGGGGAACAGAATAGCCTAGTGTGACTGGAAATATGCAAATAAAAAGAAGGGAATAGAAATGTATAAAAGATAGAGATGAAAGGAAGGTAGGAGAGATATATAGTCCGTACTACCAAAAACTTAGCTAGAAATAGAAGTGTATAAAAAGGCTAAAAATAAAAATAGGATAAAAAATAGAATAAAAAAAATGTTATAAAACGTGTAGATCCCTTACGACTAAGATCGTAATTAATAAAGAAAAAGAAAAAAAAAACTAGAACTGATCCCTGAATGGACCAGTTCAACAGAATTGATACTAATATTTCTGTTTACTTAGAGTCTCAGCTGTAAATGTCCTTCTACTCGCATTGGGTTTTTTGTATTATTCTGTGACCAGCAGAGCTTCCTTTATTGTTCATCTGTAAGCATTGGTGTGTGGGGCGGGAGAGGGTACAATAGTGACTCCTTCCCCTGGGAGTGAATGAGCAGTGGCGCACTGTCATTTCAGTCGGGCTTGAAGGTGCCTGTTGCAGAGGGACGCTGGTGGCTCAGGTGTAAACAGAAAGTCTCAGAGTTGGGCCTCTCTCTGGGGTTTGTTTCTTTCTTTTCTCGGCAGCCTCCCTGCTGCAGGCGTTCCAAGCCTGCTCTCGTCTGCCTGCCGGGGCTTTATGCTAGCCCTGCCCGAAGGTCTGAGGGTACTTGTTATCCCTGAGTTCCTTAGGTGGCCCACAGGGGTCCCTCCATTGCCCGTTGCAAGTGCCAAAAGAGAGAGAGAGGCTATGCTTGTGGCTTCTCCCCCCCACCCGTGAGCCTGCAGCATCCAGCCGCCATCATGGCCAGGCAGCTCTCAGGGGCAGGCACTCCTTGCTGCGAACCTCTTCCCTCCTGTCCTCTTGGTCCGTCACCTTACTGGCAATGATTTTTCTCACCCTGAACCAGCTCTCCAGTTCCCATGCTCCTGCTCCCGGACCCCCTGTTTAGCTGTGAATCGACATCTCAGTCCAGGAACGCTGTGCTGTGGTGCGGACCCTCTGTGTGTTTCTCACTCCCTCCCGTCTGCCACAGCTCAGCCGCTTCACCCTCCTTGAGCCATCATAGAAGCCTCCCTACTGGTTATGCCGGAATCCTTGCAGTCTTTTCTGGTGTCCAAGGTTGTCTGCTGGTGTTCAGTTGGTTCTCTGTGAGATTCATTGCGTCTTTTGGTGCGTTCCCAATGCATCTGTGGAGAGGGATGCATTCCACGTCCCTCTACTTCGCCGCCATCTTTTCTCTCCTCTGCATCACTGTTTTTAATGGTTGCATTCACAACAAGGTGTAGTCCATTTCAAGAAAGAATAGCTAAATACCAGGTTATAAAGCTAAAATGTGAAGTCTAGAAGATGGCTGAGTGGCCATTTATTTCTTTCTCAATTTTCTTATCAGTGCTACCTTTGATGTTCATCTTCCTCTCTGTTTTGCTGCCTTGCAATGCTTTAGGCCTTCTAGACCTTCATCTTCCCTTGATAAGGAAAGTCGCAAAAATATGTGGTATTTTTTTTTTATTCTACCATAGTTTCAAACCGAAATATCTACTTTATGACAAACTTTTAATGTGATGATAATAACTGCCCCTTAAAGCTTATTCTGTATTCTATTACGTTTAAATCTTTATTTCCTTTGACCTAACAGAGCTTTCATGATGAGCAATTTATTTTGGGTTGGCCAAAAAGTTCATTTGGGTTTTTTGTAAGCTGTTACAGAAAAAACCATTCGAACTTCTTGGCCAATCCAATATTTCAGGTTTTTGCAAAGATGTTTTAATCATTTACATTATACATGATGATTGCTTTTATTGGAGTAGTTGACAGTAGAGATGGAAAAGAATTGAAACACTTAAGACTTATGCGGGGTATAGAGTTGATAGGACTGTAGTGTAGGAGGTATGTGAGAGGAATAAAGAAATTTTGCTTAAGCTAATTAAGGGAATGGCAGTTTTTGTAATTTCCTACAAGAAACAGGTGTGTTCCATCATTTCAGTTCTTGATATTGATCTATTCAGGTTCAGTTAATATAGTTTTGAGTATTTTTATATCCAGTAATCATGTACATTATCAAAGTGGTTTATTAACATTTTAAAATTTGTTAAAACCTGAATATTTTTATAGATATTTCTTAGAGTGGCATTATCTAATTTGACTAAAAAAATCATATTTAGATATCTGGGGAATGATGTTAAACCTATAAATTAACTGTTGTAGGGACTTCCCTGGTGGTCCAGTGGTTATGACTCTGTGCTCCCAACACGGGGAAACAGGTTTGATCCCTGGTCAGGGAACTAAGATCCTGAGTGCCCCACAGTGCAGCCAAAAGAAGAAAAATCACTACTAATAAACTTATGGTTACTGGGGGGTAAGGAGGGGAGGGATAAATTGACACATACACACTACTATATATAAAATAAATAACTAATAAGGACCTACTGTACAGCACAGGGAACTCTACTCAATACTCTGTAATGGCTTATACAGGAAAAGAAGCTGAAAAAAGAGTGGATATATGTATATGTATGGCAGATTGACTTTCCTGTGCACCTGAAACTAACACAGCATTGTAAATTATACACCAATAAAAAAAACCTAGAAAAAAATAATACTTTTAAGCAAGATACATGATTTGTGTCTCTAAATTGATAAATCATTTTTTGTATTTCTTAATACTATTTTTTGAACTTTTTTTTTTTGAAGTGTATTGATTTACAGTGTTGTGTTAGTCTCAGGTGTACAGCAAAGTGATTCAGTTATACATATATCTATATATTTTTTTCAGATTCTTTTCTCTTATAGGTATTACAAATTATTGAGTATAGTTCTCCGTGCTATACAGTGGGTCCTTGTTGATTATTTTATATATAATAGTATGTATATGTTAATCCCAAACTCCTAATTTATCCCTCCCCTCTCTCCCCTTTGGTAACCATAGTTTGTTTTCTATGTCTGTGGGTCTATTTCTGTTTTGTAAATAAGTTCATTGGTTTCTTTTTTGTTTTTTTTCTTAGATTCCACATATAAGCAGTATCATATCATGTTTGTCTATCTGGCTTACTTTAGTTAGTATGATAACCTCTAGGTCTGTACGTTTTGCTGCAAATGGCATTATTTCATATTTTTTATGGCTGAGTAATATTCTTTTATATGTATTACATTATCTTTATCCATCGATTTCCTCAATAATATTTTAATATGTGTAAGCCACATACATTTTTGTTCCTTTAAAAAAATATGGTTCCCAAGTATTTTCTCTAGTTTATTAATGCTAGTATAAGGAAATATGCTAATTTTATTCATTTATATTTATATAATTTCTTGTGTCAATACTTTTGTTTTTTCCTCTCCAATAAATATTTGTTTTTTATCTGAATCATTGTTGAACTTTTTATGCTTCTAGAAAAATTATTAAATGATAAAAATAGTAATAGTAGGCTTTGTTACCTCTTTTTTTATGTTGAATGAGAATACTTTAAGTATTTCTCATTCTTTTGCTATAATCTCTCCTCATTCAGGACTGCTGTTGGAGTAGCTTTGAAGAAACAATAGAGTTCTCCAAAGCATGAACTATTGTTTTGAAAAATATCATTCGGATTTTGTATCATTCAAATACAGATATTTAAAATTATCAAAAGATTGATGACTTTCAGAAATAGTCCCTAGTATTGCCCAATCTCAGAGCCCAAATGTAGTCTGGCCACTGTTTCCAGAGTATTTACCACACCAGAGGCTCTATCTGATAGTGCCAGAACTATAGAGCAATGTATCTGGAAGCTGAAACCATTTCAGACACACATACATCTTTCAGATTATTGGCTGGGAATTAAAGAAAAATAAAGCAGGAGTGAAGTGGGGGATATAAACTTCCCAAGTGCGATAATTTAAGTGATGGAGAGCAGTGTGTTTACAGACTCGCTGAGATATATTTTGAGATGTGTTGAAGGAACACCGTTTGGCTGAGGGGGTTGAAAGAATAGCAGTAGAGCAAAGGGAATTATTTATGAGATCCTGGAAAGCTAGTGGTTGTTCATTTACAAAGCCCAACAACCTAAAGCAAATAATACAGAATCTCAGCTATAATAGTACTGGAGCTTTTGAATAGAGCAAAAGAACTGTCTGGTGACTTTGCACAGGAATATAAGCATCAACATTTATAAAAGTCAGCAGGAGTCATTGAAATCAGTCATGAGATACAATTAATTCTCATGAAGAAGATGTTTTTCTATGTGTGAAGGGAACCTGGATACAGAAGAGGTAGAATTGGTTTTATGTTTAAGAGCATCATTTTTGTTGCTTAAAAATGACATGATAAGTAGGTTGAGAAGGATGTTTCTATATAAATCATGAGGGAATTTCAAGAAAGGACTGATAAAATCCTTGTATGAGATTTCATAAATTTGATAATTTTCTTTTTCCAAAACCTATGTCAGACTCA
This sequence comes from Hippopotamus amphibius kiboko, assembly GCF_030028045.1. NCBI lineage: Eukaryota > Metazoa > Chordata > Mammalia > Artiodactyla > Hippopotamidae > Hippopotamus > Hippopotamus amphibius. Next base: position 31,494,802 of record NC_080189.1, on the reverse strand, counting down.
TTTTTTGTTGACTTTTTTAATAATAATAAAAAAAGATTTGTCTTATTTCAAACAAGAATATTTAAGAACAGAGAGGTAACATGTTCACAGGGAAAGAGTACCAGTAACTTGTTCAAGGTCATAGAAAAAGAGTTGGAAACAAAAGAAGATACTTTGAAAATTTCCTGACATTTTAAATAGAGCAGGAAGAGGGGAAACTGAGTTAAAACTGTGATACAATTTTAATTGAGCCAAGTTACGAAACACAAAAAGCCCTTAAATTGGAATGACTACACACATAAAATTTTCTTTCATTGTTTGTTTCTATGTTCCAGACAGTGCCAGTGGTGAATCCAAGTTTTGTGGGAGCTTGAACTTAGACAATTTGCAAGAAATCTTTAGGTAAAAAATAAACACAAAATTATTTTCAAAAGTTATGTATGGTAAAGGATACTTATTTAGAGGAAATAGATCGTAACACTATAAATTTTAAATAGCTGACACATGACACAAACATAATAAAATCCAGAAAAATATTTATATTAATTATGTGACATACTATACATTATTTTATTTGTTGGTCATCTTTTAGATAACAGTATTTTACAATATTATTTTTATAGAGAAAATAAAAAGCCTATCCTGTTTTTCCCCTATTTCATTGGTTAAAGTTTGTTTCTTATTGACAATTGTTAAGTTTTATTCACCTTCAAGACTTATTAGTATACTGGTAACTTAAACTTCTGGCCATCATGGAGTAACAGAGGGACTCTGTCATCTTAAACAACGGAAAAAGCAGGGAAAAAATACAGAAAAGCATTTTCAGACATTGGAAAATAGGTGGTAAAGATAGTAATTCCTGAGAGAAGGAAAGCTAATGAGGTTAATTCTGGATTACATCCAGAGATCGCCTGGAGAGAATGCTTAGGCCACAGCAAAGGGAGTTTGCTGAGTTTTGAAAAAGAGTTCAGAGTTTAGGGAAACCAAGGTGGCGAGAATTCACAAGAAAGAGTGCTAAAGAAAAGAAATAACATATAGAACTCTGCTTGAGTCTTTTGCTTGATGCCAAGCAGTGTGCACTTGTGAAGAAGCCACCTGAAGCCAAGGCAAGCACTCACACCCAGCAGGACAAAGTTCCCAGAGGTCAGTAGGGCTCAGCACAGCCAGAGTGGAAAAACCTACCAAGATACTACAAATCATATAAACTATACAGAAGCATTTTACCTTATTAATGGGGCCAACTTTTACCTGGGAAAGGTTACAGCTAGCCTCTGGGAGTTTACACATAGCAAAAGTTAAAATCACATGTTGAAAGGATCAAATTTTTAAGTAATGTAACTAAACTACAGAAAAATTCTAAAAATAGTCCAAAGAATATTACCATCCTCCCCAATAAATCTAGCACCCAAATAAAGTTCATATGTATGATATTCAATTATTAAACATACCAAGAAGCAGAAAAATAATTCATAATTAGGCAAATCAGCAAATAATTCTAGATCTGGAAATAACAAAATTATTAGACAAGGCAGTTATCACAGCTATTAAAAAGACTTCAATGTTGAAGGTAGAAAAGCAGCATATGCATGATAAGGAAATGCCTGGAAGTACAAAAAAAGATATGTATCAAACTTAGAGGAATCAAAGTATAACATTAGAGAATACCAAATGATATATATATCAGGTTAGATACTGCATTCACATAGAAGCTATCCAAAATGTTAAAAAGCCAGAACACACTAAACTGTGATCCATCAATGAGCTGTAAGTTCGCATTAAGCATCTTAATATTTGTGCAGGGCCTCAGAAAGAGAAGTTGAGGGTATGGAGACAGCAGAAAAATATACTAACTGGTTGCCCATAATTTTCAAAAATGAACAAAACTGTAAACCTGCAGAAGCAAGGATTTCAAACACCAGCCACAATAAACATGAAAACTACACCAAGGCACTTTATACTAAAACAATTTAATGCTAGCAATGAAGAGAAATCTTAAAAGCAGCTGAGAAGAAAGACATTGTCCAGAAGAGAAAGACATGTACAGAGGAACAAAGGAGGTTGACAGAATTGTTTTTTGGAAATGAAGTAAGCCATAATGTTGTAAAGCAACATCTTTATGATTTGAAAGAAACTTTCAAACAACAAACGGAAAGAAAAAAAAGTCATTGGCTGTAGGCCAGGACTTTAAGAAACATGAAGTCCAGAAGTCTTAGAAAAGTTTCAAAGTTTAAAACAAAAAATAATTTTAACAAGTATTGTGGAGTGAATAACATATATAGAAGCAATATGACAATGACAGTGTGAATACCAGGCTAGGAAAACTGGAAGTATACTGTGGTACAATTACACTATATGTGAAATGAAATACTATTTGAACATTAAATGTGATAACTAGTACTTACGCTGTAAGCCCTAAAATAACCAATAAAAATTCAAAACAAAGATACAGGGGTAAGAAAAAGCCAGTGAAATAGATAAAAATGGAATGACATGAATACTCAATCAAAAGAAAATAATGAAAGAGATAACAAAAGTAGATGGTTAAAATAGAAACAGTTACTAACATGGTAGATTTAAATCCAAATATATTAATACTCACAGCTTGTAAATGCTTTAAACATCCAAATTAAAAGGCAGAGACTGTCAGTTTGGATTAAAATACTTAAAACAACTACTACAGCCAAAGGCACAACCATCTGAAAAACCAACTAGTTTAAGAACTGAAGAAGACATACTATGCTTGTATTAGTGGAAATAAAACTGGTCTGTCTATATTATTATGGAAATAATCATATATGATTGGTGGGAGCACAAACTGATGCAGCCCCTTTGGAAAATATTTTGGCAGTTTTCCTTTTTTTTTTTAAATAAATAAATTTATTTATTTATTTATTTTATTGGCTGTGTTGAGTCTCCTTTTGCTGTGCACGGGCTTTCTTTAGTTGCAGCGAGTGGGGGCTTCAGTAATTGCAGCACATGGGCTCAATAGTTGTGGCTCACGGGCTGAGTTGCTCCGCAGCATGTGGGATCTTCCTGAAGCAGGGATCAAACCTGTGTCCCCTGCATTGGCAGGCAGATTCTTAACCACTGCGCCACCTAGGAAGCCCTGGCATTTTCTTTTCAAGTTAAACATATACTTATCATTTGACCCATCAATCCCACAACTAGCTATTTACCCAAAAGAATTGAAAACATGTTTACCAAAGAACTGTATGTGAATATTTATAGTGTCTTTCTACATAAACTCCCCCAAATAGAAACAACCAAAATGTCCTTTAAACAATGAATGGACAAATAGTGTTAGACTCACGCAATAAAATACTACTTAGCAATAAATGCAAAGTCCAGATTTATTTTCAATGTGGATTACATCACAGATGCATTATGCATAGTGATAGAACACACACACTACGTGTTCAGATGATAATGTTCACATACCTGTGTAATTATACAACAGCGTACTTCCGCTTCCCCTTTGTGCTTGTGTCGTTGTCATATTTTACTTATGCTCACATATCTGTTGTGTAAATATGTGGGAATGATATGGCTGAGTAATAGCATAGGTGCATGTCTCACCTTTTAAGAAGCTTCTATTGTTTTCTCAATGAACTGTACCATTTTACATTCTTACCGGAAGTTTGAGTATTCCAGTTGCTTCAGATTCTTACCAATTATTGGTATGGTCAGTATTGTTGTTGTTTAATTTTAGCTTTCTATGTGTTTAAAATGGAATACCATTATGGTAAAATTTTGCATCTCCCAAACGAATAATATTCATCTTCTTTCCATGTGGTTACTGCCATCAGATATAAACCACTAGGTATAATAGTGAATTTGGCACAGTCTCTGCACATAAGATTGGTATAAAAAACATGCAGTTGCATTTCCATGTATCAGCAAAAACACATAGGAAAAAATACCATATCCAGTGTCATCAAAAACACAAAAAAGCAATGTCAAATATCTGTAGAAAAAATATAAGTGAATAAATGCAAGATCTCACTGAGAATTGCAAAAAAGTTGATGAGGGCCAAAATTAGCCAAGGTAATTTGAAGGAAAAGACCAAAGCTGGAGGAATTATATTATCAGATATCAAGCCTAAAGCTATAATAATACTTTTACAAGTGTTCAACAGAGTATGGAGAGTCGGGAAACAAACATTTACAATAATCTGATTCTTAAAGGGAACACATCAGAGCATTACATGTTTATAAAAATATTTTCAATAAAGATGCTGTGTTAATTGGATATACCAATGGGATAAAAATGAATCTTGTCTCCTACACTATTCACACTTTTTACTATACACACGTTGTAAAAAAAAAAAATTTCTAGGTAGATGTAGTATTTAAATATTATAAGAAAAAAGTTATAGAAAAACCAATGAATATGCCTTCCTGACCTAAGGTAGTAATGGATTTCTTAAGATAGAATTAGTGCTGGCCGTAAAAAAAAAAGTATTGAAACAGTTAATATTAAGAATTTCTGCTCATCAAATAATAGCCTTGAGAGTGAAATAGAAGCTATTGAGGTTGAGAGAAGATATTTTAATAATATATCTAACATACTAGTATCTATAATAGATATTAAAAGTTTCCACAAATCAGTAAGTTAAAGAGAGAAAACCCAATATAACTATGAGCAAAGAATATGATCTTTTAAAAGGTTTTCACAAAGAAGAATATTCAGGTGGCCAAATAACATGAAAAGATGTTGCACTTCATATAAAGCAAGTGGAAACTTGATGATATTGCTACATACCAAAGAAGGTGGCTAAATTTCAATTAGTAAAATCCAAATGCTGATGAGGAAGATCAAACCAAATCCCCCTACACTGCTGGTGGGAGTATATACACTTCATATAACTCCTGGTCAATATCTGGTACAGTTGAACACATGTACACTTTATAGCCTAGAAATTCCACTGTATATGTATATTCAAAGTACCAAAACAAAATCAGAATAATCTGGTAAAATAGCAAAATCTTCAGAGCAACACTACCTCTAATAATCAAAAAGGCTATCAACAGTAGAATGGAAAATTAAATTCTAGTGATTCTGCATAATATAATGATACATAGCAAATAGAATGACAGATCCATTGTGTGTAGAAATAGAGTTGAATCTCATAAACATAATGTTGAGTGAAAGAAGCCAGGCACAAGATAGTATCTTATGATTTCATTTATAGGAAGGGCAAAAACAGGTAAAACTAATCTATGCTTTTAGAAGTCAGTGTAGTGGTCACCCTTGTGAGGGGTAGGAGTGCCTCAGGAAGGAGGCACTCAAGAAGGTTTTTCTTGAGTGTTAGGAATATTCTGTTTATATTTTTATTACTGCAAGGGATGATTACACGGGTGTGTTCAGTTGTGAAAATTCATCTCCTCTTTTCCTTTTCTTTCTCTTCCAACTTTTCTTCTGTTTGCTAAAATAGAACATCGTATGCAGTATAGAAGAAAATGCAATTTGATTTCCTACAGAGGGTTTAGACATGAGGCACATTACCTACAGGTTGATTCGCTGGGTTGTAGTGGAGTATTAGCTGATCCCTGGGGATATCAGCTGTGATTGTCTTATATAATTCAGTGCATTATCAGAATCACTGCTTTGATTAGTGGCTCCACATTTAAAAATGGATATTAGAGGGAGAGAAGCGACTTTAAAGCTCTCAATTATTATCAGCATTGCTCAGCTATATAGGATTAAATCTCTTTGTCATATGTATTGCTTCCAGGTAGTTCACTGCAAAGTAGTTGCATCATAAAACAATCAAAATTATGACTGAATAAATTTGAATATGAAATCTGAAGTATTCAGGCACTTACAGGCTAGTTATCTATTACCATTACATTTTTTAAATTACTAAATTTTTAAACAAATTTTAATTATCTCAGGTAATTAAAACTTATGCCATCCAGATAGACAAGATTAAAAAATTCTGGGGCCTATATTACTTGGAAAAGCCCCTGATACTCTATTTTACATTAGGTTTGCAGTGATGCACACATTTCAGTATCATCCTTTATTATTCTTTGAAGTGTTCCTAGATATTGATTAATTTTGGGCATTCAGTAAATTTAATAAATAAAAAATATTGAGAGACATACTGCTGTGGTAAGGAAATTTCCTATTTATATACCCGTTAACTTGAATTATGAAGTAATGGACTTTAGTTGGGTTCAAAGGCAAATCAATGTCATGCAGAATGGGACAATAAAATTGTGCCCCATAAAGCTTTTCTTGAACATCAGCCAAATTATGGAATATTTGGCAGAATTCCTAGAGTTTTCTTGCAGAATACAACTTTAGAATTTTTTAAAATGCTCATAAGCATATTTAATGTACATGTTGCCAGTAAACTAGAAAGCTGTAAAAACTTTTCATTACTCTGATATTCAGAAGCTTGTTGTTGTAATCTCCAACAGCTCAGAACATTTGAATCAGAAAACAAGTTGAATTCTCCTAGAAAACAGAATTTTCTGTGTCAGGAGAGTGCGCTGACCACAATAGAGCTCCAGCAGTCTGGTCTGAGAAGTCTGAATGGAGCATGGAGGTTACTTAAAGCAGTGAGTGGCTAAAACTGAAAGGAGGTGACAAATGGGAATTGAATGGGTGTATATTTAGAGCTTGAATCCTAATTTTGCAAATGTATGAGGCAAGGAAATGCAGATGAATAGAAGATTCTCAAACAGCATAGAAATCTAGGACACTGAACAAAAAATTTTAAAGAATTTTGAAGAGAACTAGGACCGATTTTGCACTGTTGGCCTTAGACGCTCAACAGGCGTCTCCTCAGAGAAAATGATAGGCTACCAAAATGGAGTTGGGCAAAGCAAACAAATTGCCTTGTTTGGAAGTGTGGAATTTTTAAACCCTGGCCAGTTGGAAATATTATCATGATACTTCTAGATGTTGTGTCTTCATTTATTCACGCTACTATTTAGCCAACCCTGATTTTTTTTCTTCTTACACTTTGACAATTTTGATTTTCTCTATTCCATTTTTTAAAACATATATTTCCCGGAGTTCCTATTAAGAAAAAAATTGGAAATTCTGTACCTCCATATCAATGCCCTACATCCCTGGGACTTTTCTTCCTTGCCGTCTATTGACTTTTTACTACGTGTTAGAACCAGTCTGTTGCCAAGTGGCAAGTAATTCGCTCTCAAAGCCTCAACCTAAAAAAGAATTTTTGAGCCCATCTGAGTGGAAAGTTAAGAATGATGCTGACTACAAAATGGACCTGATGCAGTTTCAAAGCCCCAGAATCTGATTCTCAGTGTCTCTTATTTCAGTTTAGCTTTTGACTGCACTGTCTTCCTTGTCAGAAATAGTTCTCCTTGTGATCTCAAGAGGGCAGCAGCAACAGCTGCTCCAGACTTCACAGGAGACCTAGGAACTGAGGGTGAAGGAGGGGTTCATTTTCACAAGAAAAGAAAGATGTTATCACAAGATCTAGAGGGTATGGTTGCTTATTTGAAAAGGACAACAAACAACAACAGACATAGAAAGTACACTGTAATTTGAATGAATTCTTAGACTCACGAATTTTTCTCTTCGGTTTTTCCGATTTTGCTCTTTGGCTCATATTATAGGCTAGGTTGCATAAGTCAGTAACTATTCTCTGGTGTAGTGGGCTTCCTCATGCTCCTGGATGTCCTCTGCCACTCAGCCAGCTCTTCCCCTAGCTCTCAAACTCACTGATGCTGCTACCCTGCTCACCGTGGTTAACAAGATGTTGATTTGCCTGGTGGATTCTACTCCCGAGTTGTTTACTCAAAGTTGTTGACTCAGTGGTAATTCTTGTAAATCATATCCACTATCTTTTGTATTAATCTGTTCCTGCTCATTTGGAGTTGTAGTTTCCTTTTTCTTTCATGAAAATATCCCTATTTGTTTTACATCTTTCAGTTTTTTCTAGGGTTTTGGGCCAAGATGAAGAGGCTATAGCTCTATCTGCTACTCAGTTTTCACATTTTGCTTCTATCCATAGCACTGAAATAAACATCATATTCCATTATCACCCATTCCTCCCAAATGTAGATACTTTCTTTCCAAAAATTCTATGGGTTTTCCTTCATTGAGATGAAACCTCTGATTTCACTTACTGGTAAGGACCAATGTTACTAATTGTGAAACTATCTTTTCATAGCATTCAGTTTATTGCCTTAGAATGTTTATTTACTCTTTTGCATATGCATGTTTTAGTTTGGGCATGGCCTTCATTTATATTGTGAGCTAACATTATTTCTGTAGGACATTTTAAATTATAGTAAATGTCAATAAATGTTATTGGATTTAAATTGATATACTTCCAAGTTTTCAGGAAAGTAGCCATTTTTACCACAAGAAAAATGTGTTTAGTTATATAAATGTAATTGAGTTTTTATTGTACTTAGTTATTACTTAAAATATTTATGTTTTAATTGTCACAGATGCCACTGAATAATTGTATTTAATCTTTTTGGAAAAAGGAGAGATATATTTCCATCAGTTCTTTTTTAGCAGGTGTTCTATATTCTTTCCATGTTTGTTCAACTTTAGAATTCCAGAACAGTTTTTATATCTAGTATTGTACTCCCACAGCAGGTGGGAGTTCAACCTACTCATAGGCTACATTTGTATAGCATTTAAAGCTCAGCTGGTATAATTTACAGTGTTCTACAGTGTAGCTTCTCTTTGTGCATGTATAGTATAGAAGGTACTTGCCAGAGACACTTAATAATCGCATGAATTTTAAAAAGCATGAGCAGCTAACAATACCGTTGCAAGCAATTATACAGTTATCACACACTGACTAATCCGCTTCTGGCAAATCAAAGACCCAAAAATAAATGAATAATGAATGGAGGGTCTGTTGTACTATTTTCAATGCAGATAGGAGAAAATAAGTTATTATTATATTAATGACACATATGATCACAACCAAAATATACAATTATATAATCATTTTGCATTATTAAAATTGGATAAATTATCGACCATTTGATTTACTGAAGCTACTTGTTAATTTAGAATAAAAACATTTTGAGAAATATTTTCTCTAAACACCATGTGGAAAATGGAGATTTAGTAAACTCTAATTTCTGTCTGGTGCTCAGATAACAGGAGATTGCAGAGCAGAATATGCCTAGGGTTTATCTGTATTATTTATTTACCTATTATAACAGTTATAGAATCATCAGAGATTTTATTCATCTCCCATGAATAAAATAATCACTATTTCATGATTTTGTAGGGACTAAGTATGTCCATAGTCCATCTATGGTGGAACAGATACACGTGACAATCATTAAGTGGCTCTTAATGGTCTTCTAAAATTGTACTGTTTAAGCCTTTAAGAAGTTGAATGTTTGTTAATAAAAATAGAATTTTATAAGAGTGATTTTTGAGAGCCTATTGGCACCAAATTCCCATCTGCCCAATTGAGACCACCAGTACTTTTATTCAGCAAAGTTGAATCAGCCCAGCAAGGGTGCTTACTTTAGCATTAGAATAGCACTCTTTTCCCTGCCTGCCATGCGCACAGAGAGTGTCAAAACAAGTGAATTGGACTATGATAAAATTAAGTGCTCATATAAATTTTGCCTTTGTCATGCTATGTATATAGTCAATCAATGTAAAATGCAAATAACCTTAATCACATCAGTATTTTGATACATATCAGGAAATAGCTAGTTTGAATCGCTTTGATTTTCTTACTGAACTGGTGATTTAGGAAAAGACAGCTTAAGAGGAGCAGCACATTGACCTGAAATATATTTATTTCGGAAGAGAAAAGGAAAATGGAAGGCAAAGAAATAAAAAAATTGAACAAAAACAAAATTTTGTGAACCCTAATGGGATAAAAAAAAAACCCATAGAAGAAAGTACTGGTAAAATATCATGTAAGTAAAAACAGTAATTCATTTTGCTTGACAAACATCTTAGAGCAGCAGATGAAAATGTCTAAGACTGTAGTCCTTATGTGTATTTACTCATTTTAGTGAAAGTATGTTATTCCCATAGAAACCAGTAGCAATACAGTTACTGTTAACTGTCATTCTGTGAATAAAGACTAAAGGAATGAAAGAACTATCTGTACCTTTCCAGGATACTTCCAGAACTTTTATGGAAAAGAGATGAAAGACACGATAATCTAAAACCAATTAGACCCTGTTAAAATGCATCTCTTTATTACCAGTTAATGAAAGATAGACAGTTATAGCTGATTTGACTATGAAATGGAACCCCTTACAGTCTTTTTGAAATGTTTGTCAACACTTCAGTGTGAACTCCTCCCAATAAACCATCTGCTTATAATTTACTTGAATCCCATTACCAGCAACGTGTACCAAATCAGTGGAACAAGCAAGTGGATTTATGTGATCTGCCTACTGAGATATTGTACCTAATATTTCTTAAACAAATCACCTCTTAATAGTCGCGTACCTTATTTTTATTAACAATGTAGCTGTATCTTTTTTATCTAGAAAATAACAGCACTATGAAATCATGATTTGCTGAATCACGTAAAAGTATACATTCTTCATTTTCATGTCGATGGTTCCCAAGTACATTTGAGTTGTGTCAGCTGGCCCGTTCTGAACTAAAATGACAATACCCCTACACATCTCCTTTAAAAAAAGAAATTCAATCTTCTATAGCTTAGTTGCCAATTTCAAATACGGTGAATCACTGGGTAATGACCTGATCATCTGATGTTGATTTTTGAAAGCAAGATACTGTTTTGGTTGCAGCTATACTTTCAGTTTGTGTCTGCAGTAGAAATCTGTTTCCTTTATTTTTTATGAGCCTGTTGTTTCTGTATGATTCATATTGCTCATACCATACAGACTGAGTTCATGGGAAACTGATAGCCACTGTATACAGTGATTTGAACTTGGTAGTGCTTGAATTAAGGATGGAATGGGCAACATAGATGAGGCAAGGAAAGCATAATTTAAGTTTTTTGACTCTAAACTAATATGTGGTAGTTAGTTCACATACAGATTCACACTCCTGTGTAAAACAGTGATAGAAGTAAATATTTGAGTCCTTATACATCTTTTAGCCAGAGGTTCTTACGTGTGTTTATAGTTACAACATCTGGAGAGGGTTTTCTTTTCTTTTTTAAATTTTTTTTGGCATATAGTTGCTTTACAGTGCTGTGTTAGTTTCTGCTGTACAGCAAAGTTATTCAGTTATATATATACATATATCCACTCTTTTTTTAGATTCTTTTCCCATATAGGTCATTACAGAGTATTGAGTAGAGTTCCCTTTGCAATACAGTAGGCCCTTATTAGTTATCTATTTTATATATAGTAGTATGTGTATATTAATCCCAGTCTCCCAGTTTATCCCTTCTCCTTTTGCCCCCTGGTAACCCTAGAGTTTTCTTTTAATTATTTTTTTCTCCCTTTACTTTTTTTAAGAAGAGGGATTCAGGAGTCATACCTATAGAGATCTAGAGATTCTGGATCACTTAACTGTGGCAGGGTCTGAATATCTATGTTTATAAAGCTCTTCAGATGGTCCTTGTGACCATCTACTAGGTTTGGAACCATATTTTAAAGCCAAGTCTTAACTAGATAACATGATGCTTTGGTTTATCTAGTAGGTGTATTTGATATTTAGAATATGCTAGATTTCTTCCTTATTTGACAGAAATTGTCCTGCAGCATGGGTTTATCACGTAAATTGTTCTAACATGAGAGGGAGGATAACTTTAATTTTATAAAGACACATGGAAATAAATGCATATGTGTGTGTTTCCATTCAATCAATATCTACTTTAAATTTATTTATTTATTTATTGGCTGCATTGGGTCTTTGTTACTGCAGCCGGGCTTTCTGTAGTTGAGGAAACTGGGGACTACTCTTCCTTGTAGTGTGCGGGCTTCTCATTGCGGTGGCTTCTCTTGTTGCAAAGCACGGGCTCTAGGCACACGCACGGGCTTCAGTAGTTGTGGCATAAGGGCTTAGTTGCTCCACGTCATGTGGGATCTTCCTGGACCAAGGCTTGAACCTGTGTCTCCTGCATTGGCAGGTGGATTCTTAACCACTGCACTACCAGGGAAGCCCTACTTTAAAAATTAATTTCTCAAAAATTTAAAATTTGTGACTGGAAATGGACTAGAGAAAAAAATTGACCATGTCTAATATATCTTGCCAAACTTTAACTCTTTTCCTATTCATATTTAATTGCTTGATTTAATAAGTACTTTGTATAGCATTTACTATCTGCCAAGATGTTTTCTTAGCACTTTACAAATTATTGCCTAGTTTGATTTTCAAAATAACCCTATAAATTAAGTGCTATTTTTATTCCTGTTTACAGATGAGGAAACTGAAGCACACAGGTTATTAAGTGGTTTTTTTACAAGTCAGAACAGCTGGTAAATATTAGAACCAGGAGAGATTTAATTTCAGGTACTCTCTGGCTCCTGAGTTTAAACTCTGTGCTATACAGCTATATTTAGCTTCACAACATAGATGGGGCAACTTTATAACACGGCAGTGATTAATACAATTTTAATTTGGAACGTCTAAAACATCTGTCTTTTAAAATAAACATTGTCAGCTTGTATTTGATTTATAAATTAATGCAATTTAAACACATATTATGGCCCTATCAAATGATCAAAGCTATTTTCATAATTCATGTGTAGGGATTCAAGATTATAACAAATACCTCACAGGGAGTCAATGCAGAGGGTAGGATCTGACCTCCTGTCCTCATCTCTTTACAAATTCTAAGTGAAAGACAGGTTTTCATTCCTCAGTGGTCAGTAATTGATGTCACTAAAAATGATCAAATTGATGTAAGTTAATGGAGGTGCCATGACCTTATTCCAGCATCAAAGGAAAAAAGCTTTTTATCCTCCAAAATGACATATATCCTTACACTATGATTCAAATATTTTCCAGAAACCTCTGACTTCTAGAATTCAAATTAGTTATTAAAGCTTATCAGTTAAGAATATAATTATTTGAGTAATTCACGTTCATGATTATTAAAGAGTCCAGCCAGAAAATATTCTTTTCCCTTTCCCAGTTCAATCCTATATCCAAATGTATGTAGAATTTAATACATATTTCCCCGCAACTGGAAGTTTTTCACATAGTGATATATTGGAACATATTCTTTGTGAAATTGTATAGATTTAGTCTATGTAATTAATCCTATATTCCTTGGATGAAATGTACCATAATTTGTTACCATAAAAAATAAGTTCTTTTTTCCTAGTATGTGTATAGGTGGTAATATTTTTCAAATGGCCCAGAAGAATACAGAATTCAGAATAAAAGCCTTCATCTGTATTACTCAAAGGGCAACCAGTGCTAAAAGTTTGTCTTCAATCTTCTAATGTTTATATCTATCGTTATACATGTGTGTATATATATTGATATATACACACACATCTATGTATGTGTATGAAGTTTATAGCTATCTTGAACCTATTTGCTCATGTATGAGGATGAGTCAGAAATTACCCAAGCTCCCGTTATTTTAAAACCTCTATAAATTCTACAGCCAGAGTGCGGATAATTTCTGACTCACCCTCATATTAATTTTTAAGAGTATTTGTTGATGTACCATCATGAATTAGAACACTTACCTTAATCATTATTTCTTTTTCTGCTCATACGTATTATTAGGGACATTTTTTAAATTGCCTCTTGTGTTATTTTCATGATTTAATTTTTACATTAAAACATTATATCTTGATTTGTAAACTGTAAGCAGGCCCTGTTGCCTATGTAAAATATCACTTTAGCAATTATCTACATTTTTTTCTGCATCCTCAATTTTTTCACTTTTTACTGCTTCATTTCCATGAACACACACTCCTAGTCTTCCTTCTTAAAAAAAAAAAAAAAAAAGTGCTGTTCTTATCCCCACTTTTCTACCTGCTACTATGTTACTTTTTTTCTCTTTGTGGCAGGACTGCTTTGAAGAAGTTATTGATCATAATTTCTGTCTTTCCATCCAGTTTATTCATATTCATTTTAAAACATTTGATCTGTTCCTAAGAGTTTATTTTTTAAATCAAAAGGAATCAGTACTAAGAGGTCTATATATGTTCATATTTTTTATGATTATTGATTTCTTGGAATTACTTGGTAGATTTTATTTTTTTTCTTAATCCATAAAAAGACTGTGTTTTTGAAAGGAGTATTGAATCTATTCATATTCATTGCACTTGCTGATTTATTTGAAATTACTTAAACTGTATCTTTCTGTATTTTGTATTTAACATTATTTTTTTTTTTTTGCACTTCCTTCGTTAACCTTCTCTGGCTTCTCTAACACTGACTGGATTTCTTTGACTTTCATTTTTCTTACTCTGTTGGTTTGGACGATGTATGCTTCTACACATACTTATAGGTTTTTTCCCTTAAATTTTAACAGAAAATACATATGTGTGCATATTTTCAGTAAGTTAAAAGCTTGCTTTAATTTTCTTTTCAACTTTCTCTTTGCTAATTTAGATATTACCAATATCTAAACTTTTAATTTTAAACACATCAAATTGGATTATTCTAATTACAATTTTTAAAATATAGTTATAGGATTAGCAATATACTTATTTACTTGATTACTTGTCTTCCTTGGAGGTCATTACTTTTTTTCTGTGGTGCTTTTTAAATTTTCTTTCTGAAATATATTCATTCTCTGAGAATTTATGTGCTCTCAAATAAATCAAAATATATTTATTTTCTTAATGAATAACAGGCTATTCCCTTGTAGTAATCTAATCTTTAAAGGTTATCTATATTTTCTTTTTCTCTTTGTTTTTGAGTATTTTTGTTTGGAGATCTTTTCTACTCCATAAAGATTTTCCTTCTTGTTTTCAAGATGCAATATGGCTTTATTCCAGTATTTAATCATAAATATTTTCCTTTTTACAGAAGTTGTCTTTGCATTTGAACTCAGCTATAGCACTGCTAATATTTCAGTGAAGTATTCATAGTTAGGAAAATATTCAGAGAAGGTAATATTGCATCTTTTACCATGATATAATCTTAACATCATTAAACACACTCAACATACTAAATAAATTTCCCTGATAATGTATAGTTTACTGAACTGTT
The DNA here is from genome assembly GCF_030028045.1 of Hippopotamus amphibius kiboko. Classification (NCBI taxonomy): domain Eukaryota; kingdom Metazoa; phylum Chordata; class Mammalia; order Artiodactyla; family Hippopotamidae; genus Hippopotamus; species Hippopotamus amphibius. The sequence continues at coordinate 31,479,741 of NC_080189.1, read as the reverse complement.
TCTCTTTGTACAGGAAGTGCTAGAAAGTTATTTCTTCTGAAGGACTTAAGGGGCCAGGAAACATTTTTTTCAGATATCAGTGTCCTTTCTTGAAAGATAACTCTTTTGTCCTCATCCCCTAAAACATAAGAAGCTGAGCAACCTGAGTTAAATCACCTCTCCATTCCTAGTCTCATTGTTAATACCATTTCTCAGTTTCCTGAGTCTGCAGAAGTTGGAATACTAATCATTATCTCTTGTCTACCCAGTTCAACAAATGGAGGAATTTGACCTTGTTTAATCACCTGAATCACCAGTTCATCTTGTATCTCCTGGAAATGCCTACAACTACTATAAAACTTTTCTTTGGTTTAGGATAAACATGTTATTCAGTTCTTTAACTTGCTTCTCTATTTCATATGGTATCTTCTGGATTCTCTACATACTGAGTCTCTCTATGCATTAGCATGTATAGCTGAGTGTATCACTGTTCCATATGCTTATATATTTTAGATTCATGTATATATGCAGAAAATATTATTTGTATCTTAAAAGTCCCAAGCTGTGTTGTAACCCACAGATTTGCTTAGTTTCTTCTCCTTAAGTAGAAACGACCCCCTCTCAGAGAAAGCATGTAAGTTGAATTATTATTAACTGTGTATTTTCAAGTTTGAAGTATTCTGATTCTTTAACTTTCCTACCCCACTCCTCTACTTTGCCCTACCTCCTTCCTGTTGTTTATTTTGTTCAAGGCATGGTTTTCTTTCTTCTTTCAGTCTTTCATAAAGTTTATATAGGAAACCTGTATGCTCACTAATGTCTCAACTGCTTTTCTGCTCTTCTTTCGGTGGCTAGAGTTATCCTTACAGATAATTTTTCAATATTGGAAAAGACAGTAACAGCCATGTGATCCTTCAAATCCCTGTTTAAACTATTCTATTTTTGCTTAACATAAAACCATGTAAAACACTGTCTGAAAATATTGTAGCAGTGTCTGGATGATGCAAAGCTACTCAAAAGTGTTCTTTATTGACATCTTTGTGATAAGGGAAAGATTAAGAATCAGAAGTGGCAAAATTGTTTTAATTTTCACAAGGAATTATTTAGACAAAGAGAAGTATGTTTAGATGCTTGAAGTACAGTGCCCAGAAAATAACTATTACAGTAACAACTTCATTAAAAATAAAAATGAGCTCATTTAATTAAATTACTTGTAATTACAGATCAGTTAGAAACACAGCCAGAAAGGTTATGGCATTCTTGGGCTTCAGGTTAGATAACTCTCAGGGGAGAGAAGGCTCATTAACGGTTCCCTGTTTAAAGATGAAATAAATTAAGACCTAGGCTTGTAAAGATTTAGACAATTTCTTAGGACATCTTAAATAAAATATTAAGAAAAGGAATGAGAGTATGAAACAAATTTCTGCAGGATTCAAGGTTGGAATATAGTTCATATCCAAATAATACACAGCTGTGTTGTATAATTCCTAATAAAATTATTTAAAGTTTTTAGTGTGGTTTGTTTTTTGTTTTTGAACAAAATCACCTCTTCTGTCAGTGATCCAGGATTGTCCTTCAGTTCAAACTTTGCAACAAAGTTAAGCCCTGTATACCATGTTAACACCTCAGATACTCTTTACCAGTTGTGTGACCCTGGTGAATTAACACTGTGTCTCTGTTTCCTGATCTGTAAAATAAGGTTAGCTTCTTGATTATTTTGAGAAGTAATATGTCCAAAGTCCAAACTGGATATTTAGTAATTTTAGTCATTGCTGCTATCACAGTAATAGTTAATAGTTATTGCAATTACTAATAATTACTGTTATCACAGTTTGCTTTCTGCCCACTTGTACAGTTCCCTTTGGGTTTACAGATAAAGGAAAATTTATCATCTAGAGCTCCAAGCACAATCCACAATTTCCCTCAAATTCTTACCTTGGTACATCTCTCCTCTAATGAGACAGCATCCTTTTGCAACCCTCCTATTTGATTATTTGTACCTCTGAGATAAGAAAGATTTTTCCTCTCTACTACTGCTTTCTAGTGCTTTATTTGTGGAGACTGTACTGTTAAGAATTCCATTGTTAGCTCCCTCCTCCCCCCCCCACACACACACGCGTGCATATGCACGCACACACACTTCGTTTATCCTCAGTGATTTTTTCCTCTTCTGAGAATCGCTGACTTTGAATGCATGTGAAATATGGTAGGTAACTGAAAGGTCAATACTTTGTCTAAAAGAAAAAGCATCAGCGAACAGCCAAAACATGTTTCATTTGCTCAGTTTTCATGTCATAAAGACTGATCTTTTGACTCATTGGACAGGCTTTAACAAAAATTTAAGGCACCTTCTACCATTTCCCAAGCAGCTTCTGTATAATGAGAAAGAGAGAAACGGGGAGAGAAATTAAAAAAAAAAAAAAATACTAGGTAATAAAGGGAAGCTCAGTAAGTTCTTCACAATAAAATTCCTGGGCCCTGGATCCCTGGATAGGGGAGCATACGACAAGAGTCTAACATTATATACTTTTCTTTATTCTGATTTTTAGAATTATGGGTTTTCATCATTTTATATGTACTTATATGTATTTTAATGGAGTGCTGGATATATATTGGAGGTTGCTCATTCTCAAATGCTGTTTAAATCCACAAGGTTCAAAAATTCTTTATATTTCTGGACTTCAAGAAAATGTCTAAGCTTGAAATGTGTGTGTGTGAGAGAGAGAAAGAGAGTTTCTGTAAGTTTAACTTCTGTGTGTTCATGTTTAAGAGAGGAATAGGAAAAAAGCATGAGAAAAATTTTAAAAAACTTTTTGGTTTTTTCACTGGATCTGTCCCTACTGGTGCATGTATTTATTTTCTCTAATATTTTTATACACTGAGCCTCAGTTCAAGACTTACGGAGTTTGAGTCAATTTTTTTCTCTAAATGGAAACAACTGTGACTTATCCCAAGCAGGATGCATGATTTTAGGGACTAAAATGTACCTAAGGCAAGACAACCTTTAACAGAAACATAATCTTGTTAATTAATTAATATTATACAGTCATGGCTTTATTAACTTGTTGAAGTAGCAATGTTAGTAAGGTATCAGTTGTGTACTCTTGGACGTGTTCCAACTTGGATAGGGCCTGGTACTTCTAATACCACAGACTAATAATTGGACAATAATAATGCCAACATGTTTTGAAAATCATCTGATAATATGCAGACTTAAAGTTGTTGCCAGTAATCATAAAGTGCATTTACAGGTTAAGCAGCTGGATTGTCTTAAAAGACATTTGAAGAGAATGTGTTGAAGTAGCTACATGCAACCCTGGGTTTTCTGAACCCTAAGAAACTCTCATGTGTGTTTGTGTGTTAAATATACTATGTTGTTGAGAAAATCTTGAATAACTCTATTGTAATTGTATGCTTTAGATAAGAATATTTTATGATACATAAAACTTTCAAATTTTTTTCAGTACTTTCACCATTTATACGAGGGTGAGTCAAAAATTATCCACACTCTGGCTGTAGAATTTATTGTAATTATCTTTTAGAAAAGGCAAATACATCAGTTTTCGACATAATCGCCTTGCTTTTCAATACTTTGTTCATCTTTCAGCAAGCTTTCATATTCCCTCATTAAAAAATGTTTTAGGTGAGCTGTGAATGAATGCACTGCTGTCTTCACTTCTTCATCAGAAGTGAACCTTCGTCCTCGTAGGGCTGTTTGCAGGGGACCAAACAGGTGGAAGTCCAATGGAGCAAGATCAGAACTATAGGGAGGATGCTTTAACACCTCAAAATGAAGTTTTTGCAGAGTGTCAACAGTGTGGGCAGAAGTGTGCAGACATGCATTGTCAGGCAAGATCACAACACTCTTGGATAGCAGTCCCCTGCATTTAAGCCAAAATTTAGGCTTCAGGTCTTCAGTAAGCATCTCACTGTAATGAGCACTGTTGATCGTTGAATGTTTTTCCTGATAATGTTCCTGATAATAGTGGCCCTTGAGAATCCCAGAAAACTGTAAGCATCAATTTTCCAGCTGATGGTTGACTTTTGAACTTTTTCTTGGTCGGCGATTGAGGATGTTTCCATTCCATACTCTGCTGTTTACTCTCAGGCTCATAGTAACGAATCAACATGTTGTCACCAGTAATGATTCTCTTTAAGAACCTTTCACCTTCCTTAGAGTATTGGCCCAGATTTTGTTTGCAGATATCCAAATGCTTCTGTTTATGCTCTTCCATGAGTTGTTTTGGTACGCACAAACTTTTCGAAGCTAAGTCTGTAGATTGCTTCATTTTGAGGTGTTAAAGCATCCTCCCTGTAGTCCTGATCTTGCACCATTGGACTTTCACCTGTTTGGTCCCCTGACAGCAGCCCTATGAGGATGAAAATTCACTTCTGATGAAGAAGTGAAGACAGCAGTGCATTTGTGGCTCACAGCTGAGGCTAAAACAATTTTTAATGAGGGAATGCGAGAGCTTGTTGACAGATGGACAAAGTGTATTGAAAAGCAAGGAGATTATGTTGAAAAATGATATATTTGTCTTTTCTAAAAGTTAATTACAATAAATTCTACAGCCAGAGTTCAGATAATTTTTGACTCACCCTCGTATTTTTAACATTCAGACTCAAAGATATAAAGTATTCAGTTGATATTTCTTGAAAGAATGCACTTAATTGGTTGTACATCATGTCTTTTTTTTCAGAAAAGATTTGTCAGTTTGTAGTCATTGAAAAATACGTTTGAACATTTTATAAAATAAAGAAAATTAATTTTAGCAATGTAATATAGACTCAGGAGAACACTTGTGCACAATATCATGGAATTACTAATTCTAAATTTGGGGATTTATTTAAGAAAAACATTTTTATGTAAGTTAAATTCTCTTAGTAAAGCATTAATGGAGAAACATTCCCTCCAAAACTACCACCTAGCTATAGCCATCATTAATTTTCTTCTAAATAAACTTTAATTATTTAGAACTTAATTATTTATATTTACAGGAAAAAATGAGATAATATAATGATAGTTTTAATAATTCTTGATCATATATTTCATATAATATCCATCTATTGGAATCTGTCTCATTCTTAGACTATGATTATGTTTTCTGGGAGGAAGATCACAGAGGTAAAGTGCCATTTTCACATTAATTATAACCGTTAACATTGACCTCAGTCACGTTGCTGAGGTGGTGTATGTCAGGTTTCTCCACTGTTGTTACTCTTGTTCCCCCTTTACATACTACATTCTTGAGAAGAAAGTCACTCTAGGAAACCCACATTTAAGAAGGGAAGAGTTATGTTACACCTCTTTGAAGATGTAGAGTGGACATAAATTACTTAGAATTCTGCAGGGGAAATTTTTCTCTTCACCATTTTTTAAATTAAGTCATTTATATACATCAGTATGTACTCATGGATATTTTGGCAACACTTTTTCTGCTTTAATTGATTTGATCATATGGTTATTATTCTTTATCCTGTTCATAAAAGGTGGGTGGATTACATTATTTCATTTTCAAAAGCTGAACCAGTGTTGAGCACCTTCAATAAATCTCAGTTGTTTGTGATGTATAATTTTTTGTATATTGATAGATTCAGCTTGCTGATATTCCATCATTAATTTTTAAAAACACCAACCCTGGTGTACTTCATGCATATATATTGATCAAAAGATAGATTGATTTATATAAATTGCTATTAAAATAGTTTGAGATTCCTATGCTGTACTTAAAGGAACTTATTAATCTTTAACATTATAAAATAAAAATACATTGTGGATGTTCCAATTTAAAAAAATTAACTACAAAATGTGTTGATCTCTAAAAGATTATGGATAAGAAAAGCAAGTATGGAACACATTAAGACTGGAATCCTTAGGTAATTTTTAACTTTTTATTTTAAAATTCACCACTTTACTAAGTCATTAGCCCTCTTAACATCTTCTAAATTCTTTTTTTCATTTTTAAATTCTTGTTAATAATATTATTACATCATAACAGCTTATCTTCAATCTGTTAGGTAAACATTTATATTTTATTTTTAAATGGATTCGTATTCCAAGCTTTCTTCTTGGTTGGATTTTTGTCTTCAAGTAGATATATCAAGGAAGTCTTATGTATGTCATTATCCCTGAGTTCTTCCATAGTTGACACTGCCTTTTATTTTATATTCTAAACTTGGAAAACATCTAAATTGAATACAGTTTTCTTATGTTATACTTTCTGTCATTCAGAGCTTTTCAGCTCTGTTTTTAAGCATTTTATGATATTAGAGATGTTTGATACTGTGCTGACTGGTTCCTCTTTATACAAGGTTTTCCCCATTTGGTGGCTAATATAACTCTCTTCAAACTCGAAGTTCTATAATGTTTCTCTGTATTATAAGGATCATAAAGAGTTTGTATGATTATGTCATTTCTACCTTGTACATTTTGTTTCTTACTATTTGAATTTTATTTTCCCAAATGCTTTTTTTGTCCTTGATCTGACTTTTTAAGTCTGCAAAGCTTCATTTATATCGCATGTTTTCCCCTTTACATTGTCTTAGGGGTATTGTTTTTTTTCTTTAAATAGCAGACGTCCCTGCTTTTATTTATTTTCTATTTAATGTTTTGTTTTTGTTTTTTAATTAATCTATTTATTTATTGGCTGCACTGGGTCTTCCTTGCTGCACACAGGCTTCCTCTAGTTGCGGCGAGTGGGGGCTACTCTTCATTGTGGTGCATGGGCTTCTCACTGGGACTTCTCTTGTTGTGGAGCACGGGCTCAATAGTTGTGGCTCGTGGCCTCTAGAGCACAGGCTCAATACTTGTGGTGCATGGGCTTAGTTGCTCCACAGCATGTGGAATCTTCCCACAACAGGGCTCAAACCCGTGTCCCCTGAATTGGCAGGCGGGTTCTTAAGCACTGCGCCACCTAGGAAGTCAGAGTATTGTTTTTTAATTAAAACATTATTACACTATTTTCAGTGTTTAAATCATCAGAAATTTTCTCCTGTTTCAGCATCATATAAACTAGTCTACATTGTGCATAATATGATCCTTACCTTTATTTACATGAATTAGTTTGCATTGTTCCCATCCTGTTTCTTTTTTCTTTTTTCTTGCTTGTCCAGATCTTTTCTTTACTCTTTGATGTGTCCTTACTATGATCTCACCATATCTATATCATTTGTTTTCCCTGATTTCTTACTGTTTAATACTAAGTTATTTCCCATTTTAACCACATTTCTGTAGCCTGAGAGCATGGCAGGTAAAGGAGAAAGCTCAAGTGAGGCATGTGCCATCCTTGTTAGAAAACCCAAGCTCTGTTTTGGTTTCTGCAATGATGTTGAATGCTCATACACTGTGTCCTCGATGCCTGCCATGGAATCTGGCACATTGTAGATGCTCAATAAATGATGATTGACTGCAAGAAGGAATAAATATCTTACACCAAAACACCTGTCCTGTAATTGGATGGTTCTTACCCTTCTGCTACAGATTATTGTCCCTATTCATTATATTTGAAATTCACACTTCAATTAGAATTAGCAGACTCATGCAGTGCTGTGTAAAACTGGAATTGACACACTGTTGCATTCATTCATAATTTATTAGCCGAAGCAAGGCACATGATTGAGCCTGATATTGGGGAAGAAATATATCTGCCATCCTTAGAGAGGCATTGAAAATACCAATGGGAAGAGGGTGTATACTTCATGTGAAGCAAATAAATATTCAGGAACAAAAATACAATGGACTTTAAATTGTTCCACCCCTTTCATGTAGGCAGCTCTTTCTAGAGCTCACCAATCTTAATAAATGTAAGATAAAGACACAGTCTCAGATTTTTATTCTTCATATTTGAGGCTAATATTAAGAATTTTCTGTCCTCTTTTTGCCTGTCCTATGTCCCTCCTCTCGGCAGTTTTTCCAGTTTCTTAAATCATGTTAATCTGCTTAGCAGACATTTTTTAAGGATTTTTTTAAATAATGTCTAATTATTTTAATATTTAAAGAAAATGATAATGTGATGCAGTTCAGTTCTGCCATTTTTACATCATCTGTTCAGACTCAAGTGTTGGCCAAGGTCTCTAAAGCAATAATTGTATTCTGGTGTTCTTTCATACTGTCATCTTTCCACATTATGACCTTATGTGTAAGATAGTTTTATCCATGCCTACTTTCAGGTGATACATTCATATGCAATGTTTATGATACGTTCTAGATGGTTAGTTTGGTGTTATGCCTCTGATAATATTTTCTTTATTACTTATTAATATTATTCATACTGAAGATTAAGGATTTTAAGAATTTGATTTATACCCTTTTAAAGTTTAGGAACAAAGGCACTTTCTAAAATTTGCCAATATTTTAAATTTTATATTTTATATTAATTTCTTCACCTTCTAAACTATTTTTTAAAGCCATTACATCTTTTTTAAAACTGTGCCCTTCAACTTAAACACATTTAGCAATATGGTGTTCACCATATCTTTGTCATGTTCTCTTAGGATCTATAAGAAAACTGCTCATGATGGGTCATAGTTTTTGAATCATAGAGCAATCTCAGGATGTGTAGATAACCAGAAGCCACATCCTCACCACCGTTTGTTATTGTTTGTCTTTTTGATGATAGCGTTTCTAACAGGAGATGTGATGTGATATCTTGTGTTTTTGATTTGCGTATTTGCCCAATAATTAAGGATGTTGAGCGCCTCCTCATATACCTATTGGCCATTTGAATATCCTCTTTGGAAAATTGTTTTCAAGTCATTTGCCCATTACTGAATTATATTATTTAGTTTTTTGCTATTGAGTTGTATGAATTCCTTGTATATTTTGTTATTAGCCTATCAGATATGTGGTTTGCAAATATTTTCTCCCATTCCACAGGTTGCCTTTTCATTTTGTGATTTTCTTTTGCCGTGCAGAAGCTTTTAGTTTGGTTGTCCCACTTGTTTATTTTTTATTTGGTTTTTCATGTCTTAGGTGTCATATCAAAAAATTCATTGCCAAGATCCATGTCAAGAAATTTTTTCTCCATTTTCTTCTAGGACCTTCATAATTTTAGGTCTTATATTTAAGCCTTTAATCCATTTTGAGTTCATTTTTGTGAGTGGCATACAGTGTTTTTATTCTTTTTCTTTTACATTTTTCTGTTTTCATTATTATTCTGTTTTCATTCTTTTGCATGTGAATATCCCATTCTTTAAATTAAAGTGTCTTTCCTCCACTGGGTATTCTTGGCTTCCTTGTCAGTATTATTATTGTATTTTGCCCCCTTAACCATCTCTGTCTCTGCCTCTTTTACATTACAGGATATGAATATATCCAGTTATTGTTCTTTCTGGTTTAATGTATAACATTTTTTCACTGTAAGGTACTTGAATTTTATAATAGCTTATGAAAATGTAGAGGTGTTTGTAAGTGAAAATATGTCAGCATTGTTAAAGCTAATTGCCCAAAGATTTACGAGTGAAGACACATTTAAAGGCACAATCATTATAGTAATTGCTGCATTGAATGCTGTGAACTTTCAATATATTATTAAGCAATGCCCTAGAGAGGTGTCATTTCTAACACGTTATCTTTGATATGGCATCTCGTAGACTTTTGCCAGTGGATGCCAAATTTATTATTGAGTATGTATTTCTACAATTATGTATTAAATCATTCATAATCAATGAAAAAGTTGTCATTCCAAAACACAGATCTCACCTAAAATCTAATTAAAAAGCATGCAAAATTAGATTTTAATATCTGTGATTATAAAATAGCTTAAAATAAAATCTAAGAATTTTACTTGGTTGAAAAACAATTTTAAAGGAAAAATAGGGTAAGATTATTAAAAGTACAATACCACAGCCACCTGGTTTTTTAAAGTAAATGCAAATGACAGAGCTTACATAGTTTTAAAAACCAAATGCCTTAATGAAGGATAAATTATTTTTTACAGTATAGTAAATGATAAACAATTTAGGATAAACATAATTTAGGATAAATTATTTATCTTTAGAAGGATAAATTATTTAATTAAGGATAAATTACATTTTTTACTGTTTAGTTTCACATTCTGTGTAAAGTGAATTGTAACAAAATAAATTTAGTCAGTCCAAAAAAAATCTATACTCTTCCAATTACTGAAATTCAATATGTGTATCTCTGAATGTAGCTGATACTGGAACATCACTCAGAGGAGTCTGAGTCTCATGCTGAGGTTACAAGTGGCATCATTTGGAAAATCTGCTTTTAGTTTAAGATTTTCAGTTTGTATTGATCAAGATGGGCTTAATGTCATCCCTGCCTGCATGCCCACCAGCGTCACTAAACTTTAGACAAGCTTCTTACTAACTGTAGGCCTCCGACCTCCCTTTACTTAGAGCATTTACTTTAGAAAACTCATAATTGTAAATTCTTTCTCTGCCCTTTTGAAATGTAAAACTTTTTAAAAGCCTCTTGCAAGTTTTACAACCTAGGAATTTTTTTTCAAGGAGTTAAGAACTATTTATTTGAAATATAATCATCGAATGTGATAGTACAGGCATGCCTTCCTAGTTTTATTATATTTCACTTTATTGTGCTTTGTAGATTCTGTGGGGTTTTTTTTGTTTTGTTTTGTTTTTAATTGAAGATTTGAGGCAACCCTGCATCCAGAAAGCTTATCAGCACCATTTTTTCCAACAGTATTGGCTCACTTCACTTCTCTGTGTCACAGTTTGGTAATTCTTGCAGTATTTCCAACTTTTTCATTGCTATTTTATCTGCTATGGTGATCTGTGATTAGTGATCTTTGATGTTACTATTGTAATTGTTTTGGGGTGTCGTAAACCACACCCATATAAGGTGGCAAACTACATCAGTAAAAGTTGTGTGTGTTCTGACTGCTCCACCGACCAGCCGTTCTGCTCTCTCCCCCTCTCCTTGGGTCTCCCTATTCCCTGAGACACAGCAACATTGAAATTAGGCCAGTTAGTATCCCTACAATGGCCTCTAATTGTTCAAGTGAGAGAAAGAGTCCCAAGTCTTTAAGTCAGAAGCTAGAAATGATTAAGCTTAGTAAAGAAGGCGTACGAAAAGCACAGACAGGCTGAAAGGTAGGCCATTTGTGCCAGTTAGCCAATTTGTGAATGTAAAGGAAACATTTTTGAAGAAATTTAAATTTGCCACTCCAGTGAACACAATCATGGTAAGAAATTGAAGTGGCCTTATTGCTGCGCTATGGGGAAGGTTTTAGTGGTCTGGATGGAAGATCAAACCAGCCACAACATTCCTTTAAGCCAAAGCGCAATCCAGAGCAAAGCCTTAACTCTCTTCAATTCAGTGAAGGCTGACAAAGGTGAGGAAGCTGCAGAAGAAAAATTTGAAGCAGCAGAAGTTGGGTCATGAGATTTAAGGAAAGAAGTTATTTCCATAACAGTGCAAAGTGAAGCAGCAAGTACTGATTTAGAAGCCTAAACAAGTTATCCAGAAGATCTAGCTAAGATAATGAAGGTGGCTACACTGAACAACAGGTTTTCAGTGTAAACAGCCTTCTGTTGAAAGAAGATGCCATCTACGACTTTCATAGCTAGAGAGGAGAAGTCAATACCTGACTCCAAAGGACAGCTGACTCTCTTATAGGGGCCTAATGCAGCTGGTGACTTCAAATCAAAGTCAATGCTCACTTACCATTCTGAAAATCCTTGGACCCTTACAAATTATGCTAAATCTACTCTGCCTATTCTCTGTAAATGGAACAGCAAAGCCTTGATGACAGCACATCTGTTAATAACATGATTTACTGAATATTTTAAGCCCACTGTTGAGACCCACTGCTCAGAAAAATAGATTCTTTTGAAACTGTTACTGCTCACTGGCAATGCACCTGGTCACCTAAGAGCTCTGATGGAGATGTACAATGAGATTAGTGTTGGTTTCATGCCCACTAACAACATCCATTCTGCATGGACCAAGAAGTCATTTCAACTTTCAAGTCATGACCTATAGTATCCTCCAGTAAATTTCCACTAGCTCACTCCAGCCCTGAGAAAGTCTACCACACTGTACTACTCTGGAGTTGAGTTTAAACTTATTTCTAGCCTTTATCCTCTATTGCAATAGTCTTGAATGTCTTCACTGCCTGATTAACTTTGTCCAGTTTAGTATAGAATCAAGGTTCAAATTATTTTAGTAATCTTTTAAGGGACTTTTAACTCTGCTCTGTTTCCCACTGTACAACTAAATAAGCTAAGTAAAATATCTGACTTTGAATAACATAATCTGGATTTGAGTCCATTTCCTCCATTTGTAAATTATTAAAGGATGTAGTTCATATTTTTTCTATAATCACCAAGTAAGCATTAGCAACACACTAAAGTAAAGATAGGATACGTGTTTGGGTTTTTTGGGGGGGATTTTTTTTTAATTTTATTTATTTGTTTGTTTGTTTATTTATTTATTTATTTATTGGCTGCATTGGGTCTTCATTGCTGCACGTGGGCTTTCTTTAGCTGCGGCAAGCAGGGGCTACTCTTTGTTGCAGTGCACAGGCTTCTCATTGCGGTGGCCTCTCTTGTTGTGGAGCATGGGCTGTATGTGCGTGGACTTAAGTAGTTGTGGCTCACAGGTTTAGTTGCTCTGTGGCATGTGGAATCTTCCTGGAGCAGGGATTGAACCCGTGTCCCCTGCACTGGCAGGCAGATTCTTAACCACTGTGCCACCTAGGAAGTCTGGGATACATATTTTTTATTAGCTCTTGCTAGGTGTTGGATATTTATTTCTCCCTCCCCTCCCTCCAAAATCAGATGTTGAAACCCAATCTTCCATGTGATGGTATTTGAAGGTGGGACCTTTGGTGAGTGATTAAGTCATGAGGGTAGAGTCTCTTTTATAAGGGACTGATCCCAGTCACATGTGACTGGCACAGCAAGAAGACAGTGTCTATGAGTCAGGAAGTGGGCTCTCACTGGATGCTAAATCTAGTAGTGCCTTAATCTTGGACTTCCCCTCCACCAGAACTGTGAGAAATAAATTTCTGTTGTTTATAAGCCACCCACCCAGTTTTCGCTATTTTTGTTATAGCAGCCCAAATGGACTAAACACCTTATACTTGTTTACCATTACCAGATTCATTTTTGTTTTCCTTCTAGTGGATAGACTTAGTGATGGCACAGTATATGAATAATTAACCAGGAGCATGATTAAATTTGGTCTGAACATTATTTTTAAATATTTTTTTAAAATCAGCATCTCTGAGAAAAGTACAATATTTTCTTAATGTAATTTGATTGTAGTTCTGGCAAACATTAGCACATCTAAAGACAAATCAATTTAAATAAGAAAGAACACAGCAAGATTTATGTAAAAAGCATATGCTTATCATTCTAAATGGTAAAGCAGAGTTGTTTTGAGATTTGCATAGACATATCATCAAATGGTGGTGTATGATCAGCAGTGACAACATGCCTTCAGTCTACATATCCTTCCTAGTTGTGTGATATGCCTTTGATATAATACTAATGTTACAATAATTATCACATTCACTGTTTTACAGTTGCTTTTAAAAAATATTCTCTGAATTGAATTATTTCATGCAGAGTTCCTGCCACTTAATTTCGGTTAGGAAAGATGGTAAGAGGAATATCAGAAAAACTATCAGGAAAAAGGCCAGCAGATTTGCCTACATAAAATGAGGATCTTCTGTATTAAAAATATCATAAATACAGTCAATAGACAAACAACAATTAGGGAAAATATTCTCAACAAATATACAAGGCAAAAGATTAACATATAAAGATTTCCTAAAATAAGCATATAAAATTAGTAGACAAAGGAAAGATGAAGCAATTGTTTTTAAAAAGCTATATTTTGTCAAAAAACAGAAAAAGATGCATAACAAAACCACCAAATTTTAATAAAAATCAAAAAAATTGTTCATCTATCAGATTATTTAAAATGTAAGATTGTTAATATACAGTTCTATTGATATCAGTGATATCATTTTATCCAAAATGTTGATTTCTACAGAAATAGTCCAGATATCTTGCATATATATGAATGTTTATTGCAACATTGTTGTAATGACCACATATTACTAATAATATAAATGTCCACTTATGAGGGAATGATGAAATAAACTGTGATTCATTCATATAAAAGAAAATTAGGATATCATTAGATACAATTACCAAGAGGAAGGAGATCTAATATAATGTTTTAGGAAAACAGATTTTAACAAAATAGTGAGTTGCAAAATTATGTATAAGAAAGTATATTTCATTCCATGTGTGTTAAAAAAATTATGTTTGTGTCTATACACACATAAACACAGAAAAATATTTTGCATATTCATATCAAATTTTTCCTGATTGTTACTTGTGGGTTGTTGAGAGATTGGAGAATTAAAGCAGGGCTTTTACTTTTTATCATGTATGCTGCTTTAGTTTTTAACTATTTATTCTTTTTACATGAGAATACATTGATGTGCTGCTAGTTTTCTTACACTGTTTTAGTTCTGAAAGAGACAAAATATAAAAGGTTTTACGTCAAAATTATTCCAAAATTTAATTTTCTTAGAAAAGTTTTACCTGGAGTGAAAACTTCCATAAAGCTATATTTTAAAAATTCAATGATGGATAAATAAAAGTATCAAATTTTTGTTATTTAGATATGTCATTTCTTCATAAAATGATATTACACTCATAAATTTCATACTGTTACCATGTAAATTTTTAAAAAATTTATCCTGAATTCATCACTTTAGGTGAAATGATCAAAAGAGGTGTTAGAGTTTACTGTGAATTTTTTTTTAAGTATAGTTCATGGACAATGCTATATAAATTATAGGTGTATAATATAGTAATTGACAATTTGTAAACGTTCTACTCCATTTACAGTTATTGTAAAATATTGGCAGTATTCATTCCCTGTGTTGTACAGTCTGTTCTTATACCTTTTTTTTTTTTATGTGTAATAGTTTGTACCTTTTAATTCCTTACCCCTGTATTGTCCCTCCCCTCTTCCCTCTCCCCACTGGTAACCACAATTTGTTCTCTGTCTGTGAGTCTGCTTCTTTTTTGTTATATTCCCTAGTTTGTTGTATTTTTTTAGATTCCACATATAAGTGATATCATACAATATTTATCTTTGACTTATTTCACTTAGCATAATGCCCTTTAAGTCCATCCATGTTGCTGCAAATGCAAAACTTCATTTTTTTTTATGGCTGAGTAGTATTCCATTGCATATATATTTCACATCTTCTTTATCTATTCACCTATGGATGGACACTTAGGTTACTTCCATATTTTGGTAATTGTAAATAGTGCTGCTGTGAACATTCGGGCACATATGTCTTTTCAAATTAGTATTTTTGGGTTTTTTGGATAACCCAGGAGTGGCATTGCTGGGTCATATAGTAGTTCTACTTTTAGTTTTTTGAGAACCCTTCATACTGTTTTCCACAGTGGCTGCACCAATTTACATTCCTACCAACATTGTACAAAGGTTCCTGTTTTCCCCCATCCTCACCAGTGTTTGTTATTTGTGTTCTTTTTGATGATAGCCTTTCTAATAGGTGTGAGGTGATACCTTATTTTGGTTTTACTAAGGATGTTGAGCATCTTTTCATGTGCCAGTTGGCCATCTGCATTTCCTTTGTGGAAAAATGTCTGTCCATCTTTAAATCAGGTTGTTTATTCTTTTAGTGTTGAGTTGTATGAGCTGTTTACATATTCTTATCAATTGTAGTTGATTGGGGTCCCATGGGGCCCCATTATCATTTATCAAAAACCAGATAAACTCATAGGTCATTTCTGATAATCACATTCTTATCAGTTAGCCTTTGTTTCTGACAATAACTTATCAAGTGGAACCCAAATTACTCTTCCAAAGGTATCACATTTAAGGGGTAGACTATGATTTTCCACTGATACTGAGGATACTGAGCTAACCATGATTTTCAAAGCCAGCCTAACAGGTATAGGAGTTGGACATAAACCTTCATCTGCCTTTAGGATTTAACTCTACTACTACGCAAAAACAGTGCCTTAGTTTGTCACTCATGTAACTTGTTTCTACTAATACTTATTCTTTTGTTTTCAACTCATGTTATAATTAAATCACGTTTTTGTTGTTGTTGTTGTTGTTGTTTTATGAGCAGTTGTATCATTCACTATTGGAATTTTAAAGAACAATCATTGTCAAAGAACTTTGAGCCTTTGTATGTTCTTTCATACTCAAGTAGAGAGAAAGCATTTCTAGTGGAGGTTGCAATCTATAGTTTTTGCTAACCATATGCTAACCCTGAGAAGCCCTCATTGAATAGTAGCCCTTTCTGTCCCCTAGTTTCTGAAATTGATTGAATGGCAATAATAGCTAACACTTGTACAGCTCTTGTAATGTACCAGATAAGAGTCTAAGTTACACTCTTGTTTATTCCTCACAACTGTATGAGATGATGGGAATTTTATCCTCACTTTACAGATTAGGAAAGAGGAAGAGAGAAGTGAAATAAGTCATCCAAGATCATACATCCAGTAAGTAGTGGGGCTCTGATTTTTGAATCTAAGTTATTAGCCTTCAAAGGTTATTTCTTTTTTTTCTTCCTTTTTTGTTTTGTTTGTTGTGTTGTGATTATTTCTGCCTTTAGACTGCACTTCAGATATCAAATCAATTTATAAATGATGAAAACATTCACAGAGCTGAGATTCAAATCTAGGCAGTCTAATTCAGAAGCCAGGCTCTGAGCCACTGCTTTGCACTGTGTCTATTTCTATATCTATGCTTATATATACCTATAAATCTATATTTACATGTCATATATGTGGATATATGTGCTTAATTTTCATAGCATGTACAAACACACACAGTTATTGTATTTCAGAGAAAATACATATGTACCTATAACTTACAAGTGAGAGTTTTGCCTCTAAGAACTGTGGAACTGAATACGGCATTCTTCTGTCTTATCACCCATGGCAGTTGGTCATTCATGGGTTGGGATTTGTGGTGACAAGAAAGGTGGTATGGACAGTGGACAAAGTTATTCAACTTTTCTAAGCTTATATTTCCCCTGTATAAATTAGGGATAGGAACTAAACACTCTACTGTTTGTAAATAGCTTCTGGTAAGTAGTAAGTCCCCAGTGAAAACACAAATTACCACAGACTAAAAATTATCATAATCACCATCACTTAGTAAAGTGATCTTTCTTGAGAGGAGGGGGGATGTGCAAACCATGTAGGTTAGGGAAGAACAGGAGCATAATCTGAGGGTGATCTTGAGGAAACATGCCATGGGGATGTAAAATTAAAGAACAAGAGCCCAGGGAATGAAGGGGAGACGAAGGACCCTATTCATCCTACACCTACAGTTAAAAGAATCTGGAGACAGATGCTAAGATTTGAAGAACTACTTTCATTTTTAAATTCAGCATGTTTTGGAAAGGCTCAGGAGATTTGAGTGACAATTCTCTAGAACTATAAAATTTTTTTTTTAAATATAGTTTTAATTCTTTTATATACAAATATTTACACTGAAGTCTGGAAATTCTCAGGACAAAAAGTTTATAATTGAGAACAGGTCATTATGAGCCCTATGAAAATCTCTGTTGTAGCTGTAAAAAAAAAATAGACATGATATAGACATGGTATTGTTATCTGAAATCTCCTCTTATTGCATTGGCAGAAAATAGAAGCAGAGTGCTGGCCACACGAGGGTAAGTGTGAGGATTAATGAAAAGTTTAATGCCTTCTCTTTTATAAGTTGAAAGCAATCAAGCAAAAACATCTCTTAAAAGGCAATGAGAAATGCAATATATAAAAATATACTAAGAATTAAAAACATTATATATTCAGAGGTCCTAATAAATTTGTAAGGAGTGAATTACTACTAAGTCTGTCAAAGTTTATACTGACCCAAGTTCATTGGAAGATTTACATGTATGCTTGTTGTTGCATTGTTTTTAATAGAAAAACAGGAATCAAAGTAAAATCAATAGACTTGAATTAATTATGATAATGCTATGCAAAAGTGTCAGTTACTAATTGGAGAGAATAAAGTAGACCTAGGTATACAGACACGAAAAAACCAATCTAAGGTAAAATACTTAAGTTACAGATTTCTTTGCGTGTGTGTGTGTAATTATTTGTGTATGTTTATCTCAAACTAAAATATGGGTGTGTGTATATATAATAAGCTATTTGCATGAAAGGTGTATATATGTAGATATATGCTAATATACAATTGTTTATGTTCAGATCATTTGTGAAAAATATATAAGAAAATGTAAAAAGTAGCTACCCATGTGAACTTGGAAGGTGAGAGCAAGAAATCAGAATATTTTAAATTTTATTATTCATCAGTGTAATAACTTTTCACAGTTTTTGCCATGCATGCACATATTTTCTCACAGTATCTTAAAATTATTTTAAAACTGTGTTTCTGTTGTTTACTTCCTTGAAAACTTTATATACACTTCCTTTTTATCATGTACAACAGTACACTTCTCATATCTGGTGGAGAAGAGAAGGACTGGATGTTTGCTTCAGTCCTGTTCAGAGCAGGGCAAATAAAGCAGGGAGAACAAAATGGAAAACAATACACAATGGAAAATCAAGCAATTGAAATTTAAAACTTCCTGATTCTGACTGCTTGGGTTTTATTTGCTGAAACCTCAAAGGGCTACACAGGGGAAAAGTGATAACTGTAACTATAAAAGAAAATAATAGAAATGTAACTGGAAAAAGAGGGCAATTATACTTAGTACTAGAGAAAGGGATTTTAAAAAGAATAAACTTCTAAAAAAGGAAATAATTGTATAAAAATCGCTATCATGGCCCTTAATAGCAGGCCTGAGGAAAGTAAATACCAGTGGCAAAGGCTCTTAATGCTGATCTCATCAGGTTGATCAGGAAGTTCATGTCTCTAGGAAGAAATGCAACCTACAGCTGTAATTTCTACTTCTATAACTACTCTATTTTGGACAGAATGGAAAAAGAGTCACTGTTAGATACATTCAGATCATTCCTTCTCTGCCTAAGGGCCCTATATCATGGAAAGGCAACGTAAAAGAAATTGTGCCTCTCTCTCCAATAAGCCACTAAATCTCTCAATCAAAATGTTAAGTTTAAGAAGCAGGTTGCAAAGAAATTTATATGAAACAAATAAAAAGCAAAACTACGTATTTCTGTGTATGCATGTGAATGTGAATACATGAATAAGCACAAAAAGATCTGGAAGTTTAGACATTAAACTCCCCATGGTTACTTCTTACAATGGGAGAATGAGTTTGTGTATTTGACATGGAGAGATATTAATTTATCTGTTTTCTGAGTTTTAATAAGGTTTTCTTATGATTTCACATATTATTTTAAAAGTGAATTAAAAGGATAGATGAATAAGTTAATGATAAACAGCTAGACAGATATACTACAGGAAAAAAAGTATGATCTTCCAAATTTGAGATTTTTATCTTTTAATCTAGATTTGAATTTTGAACAACTCTTACCCCTTTGAGAAGCTAAATAAAATGTGTTATGATGTGTTTATTCCCAGTGCCAGTATCGGCACTTACTTTGGTCCTTAAGCCTATAGAAGATAGGTGAATTTATCTGCTCTGCAAATTACATTCCATTGTGTTGAGCTATAGTCTATACTGCAGGAAAAGAATTAGCAAGTAAATCATTGGGTATGTAGTAATTCATGTCTTCCAATCCAGTCTCTATTGTTAACAAAGTTAGTACTTTTTCTCCATCTGCTGACTGTCTTAGTTCTCAATTAGTTCAAAACATGGAGGAAGAGAGGTGTTGTTTAGTAAGCCTCTTTCAAATATTTCACGTTTCGTAAATTATGCATACATCCTAAGTATTCGGAATTAACATTAGTATGCTTTTCAGACAAATCTATCCTTTTAGACAAATTTATCTTAAACTCGGTATGCAAAAGAAGAGAGGGAAGAAGAAGGGCTTACCTTAAAGTTACTACTTTTTTAAGGTCACTTTTCCAAAGTTGTTTGGAATTAGCAAGGCAATAGAATATTAAAAGATTATTAAAAATTAAATGGGCTAAGATTTGTCAAAGCACTTATCTCACCAAATAGTATTCTGATCCCTTTGTTTGTTCCTCACTGTACTTCCTTAAACCTAGTTTATATTTGTTATACGTATGTGAAAACATTCCTGCTTCAGAGTCAAGTGTGTGCTCCTAAGGGAAAGTTAAAATTAGAAATGGTTCCTTAAAGCTCTGTGACAGGTGGAGGACTTGTCTTTTACTTCTTTCCGTGATTTCTCTAATATTGGATGATAGTCAGGTTTCCAGCATGACCCTCAAATTGAGTAATTGGAAGAGGGTTTAATACATAGACTGTTCTATAGATATGTGGACAGGAAACCAAATAAGGAAAACACAGGTAGTAGTAGAGTATCCTAGTGCTAGCAGCAGTATACCAATAACATACTGAGGCTAAAGTGTTGAACAGAAGAATCTGTAGAATACCCAGAGAGCGAGAGAGCTGTCATGAAACATAGCCGGCCAAAGAAGAGCCCACAGAAGACAGCCAGGATTTTCCTTATTCTCCTCCCTCTTTTGGTACTTCTGCCAGCGCTTTTTATTCTCTAGTCTTAACAGATGCACAAAGGATCCCGTTAGTGGAAATCCCTAGAGGTCAGTCTCCTAGGGCATAAAGCTGAGTAGAGAAGACTGAACATCCATGTGGAGGGACAACCAAAATGAACCTAGCTCAGATCTCATGAAAGAGAGATAGGGAACATGGCAAATGGCATTTGGCGTCGATACTAAGCCTCAGAACCAACAGACTCATACAATAATGTTTCATCTTTGAAAGGGTATACCATTTCCTTAGCAAGAAGGTAAGGTAGTGAAGGCACTGATAATATTGAACCAGTGATAGAGTTCAACATTTTGCATTGTGTTTTCTTGGTAAGCCATACTGAGAAATATGTTAACCTGTTAATAAAATAAATTCACAACTGAGTCAGACAATTTAAGCATGTCTTTCTCCTCGCCCAAGAGAAAACCTTCAAGAAACACAGCATGAAGACAAAAATATGACATCCAACCAAGATCTTACAGCACACACTTCTCAGGGAGAGGCAATTGTCGATTTCATGTGCCTCAGCTAACCTCCTCCCCCGCAGTTGTAGGAACCACTGAATCTGTCAGAATGGTTGCAGCATGCTTCCTTTTTAAAGGAGAAGTTTCATATAGACTTCATCGATTTCGATTTGAGTATGAGGTTGCTTAGATTATGCAGTGAATTTCAGATAGCATTGTAAATATAAATTGGCTTAAAGAATTAAGAATTATTTTAATTGGTAAGTATTAATAGATTTTGTCACTAAATAAATCAAGCATTATGACAATAATTTCCTGCTTCTTGGAATTTGAGAAGGGAATAAGCCAACAGAATGTAGCCCCATTTCTGATTTAATCAGAGATGTGATCCAGTTGAGAGTTATCCTGTTCTACCAGACAGAGTTGACAATTTCATCCAAATCAGGGAACAAGGCTGCTATATAGTATGTTTTGGACAAAATGTAGGGGTGGGAAAAAGAGGACTAGTGTGTTATCCATTTTTCTTGTTGAGATGATTGAGATCCAACTGGAAATCCATTATTTTCTACATCTACAGCAAACACTGAGAAATGAATATAATTAAAGATGGGTTACCAAGATAGTCAAGTAATAGTCCAAGAGAAGACATTAAAAATAATACTATTTTATAATATAAACATACCATTATGCATTTTTACTTAAAGGAATATTTGTTGTTTGCTGGGCACTCTTTTAGGCCCTTTGAGAACACAAAATAAACAAGACAGACAAGAATCTGACCTAATAGAGTTTGCATTCAAGTACCCAAGACAGATATTGAGTAAATAAAACAGATGGATAACAGAATACAAGTAATGGCATGTAATGGGAAGAAAAATAAAGTAGGGTAAGGATATAAAGTCACTGGAAGTTCTGTTTCAGATAATGTGGCAAGAAGCTGACATTTGAACATGAACTTGAATTAAGTCTGATAGCCAGTTATGCAAATATCTGGGGGAAGAATATTCCAGATGATGGAAACATCAAGGGCAAAGATCTTGACATGGGTTGATAATTGACATGTTTGATAAACAGCAAGGTGTCCACTGTGTTCTAAGCATGGGAGAGAAACAGGGACTGATAGAGAAGTAGTCAGGAGGCAAAACTAGGTATAGAGCTATTCAGGCAAAGGGAAAGAGTTTGAATTTTATTCTAAATGTTGGGGGGTTTAGAGTAGAATAATGAGATGACCTGTGTCAAAAAAAAATCTCTATATTCTCTAGAAAGAATAGTCTAAGGGAGGAAGATTTGTTCAGGGGGACTAGTTAGGAAGTGATTGTAGTAGTTTAGCTGAAAGAATGTTGATGATCTTATGTTCTTAGAACTTGTGACCTGTTCTTTTAGTACTCCTCCCATGTGCTAGATTTATGCCTGTTTTGAAGTCAAAACTCTATTCCTTTCTGTATTTTTCAAATAATGATACAGCTTTTTCACTTAGATGTAAGAGGGCCAATTGAAACATTGGGTCGGGGAAACATATATAACCTAAAAGCAATTTGACACCTGCAGTAAGTCTCTGATGGTTTCTCTTATTACTTGCCAAAACATTCCCAATTACTACTTTGCATTTTCTTCATAAGACTCAGCATCATCTTCTGTCATCTCTGGACCAGCTGTTCTGATTGGGAAACTTCAAATACTTTCTCTAATCACCAACCTCCCATGACTGTGTTTTAAGTTCTGAAAACAACCTGGGATAAATTTAGAAATCAAGAACAAAGCACATATGAGACTCTAGATTTAACAGCTTGTGGCTTTTAATGGCATCTGTCATCATGACTTTGAAAAACTATTTATCACCACAGTTCCCTACTGTACTGTTTTGAAATGGTGGCCTTTTTATCTTCTTCACCCAAACATTTCATGTAAACAAAATCACTAGGATGAGAATAGGAATATCATATTTGATAAATGACTGGTTTCTGTGTGCACTGGAAAAACTTAAAGGTTTCTGGCATCAGATATTGATAAAAGTAAACATGAGATTTCCTCCTGTATTTTAAAATATTTATTTCCAACATTACCAGGTCACATATCAAGTTAGACTTTTTTCCAGCTTCACACACGCATGGACAACATATGATACAGCAGAACAGAGTGGCTGGTAAGAGTAAGAGGGTTCATGTTAATGGTTTATTCTATGCCATTGGGCCTGAGCACCATCCATACAGGCTACAGCTACCTCATTTGAGAAATTAGAAATTTCAGTTAAACATATTTAAGTTCCCTTTGGGGTATGAATATGTACATGTTTTTGAGCAATAAATCTTCCAGGTTTAGTTTCCCAAAAAAATGATAGCATGAATCCCTAAGAAAAAGGATAGATTAGATCTTTAGCTCTACTGGTTCAATGCAATCCATTATCAAGATAGATTTTTACTCCTGAAGGGCTTATTAAATTAGTACCACACAATACAAAGTAATTTAGCTTGTAATTTTTAGTAGTTGCACAATGGGATTCTGTTCTATACTTTTAGAAAAATCATTATTTTTACACATTTTAAGAACATAAGTCTGGTAAGGTTTTCTTTACAGTAAATGGTATTTTTTACTCTCCCACCTACATTAATAATACAAGTTTTCCTCTCTTTTTTTCAGCATCTCCCCAGTGTTCTTCTCTGAGAGTGTCAAAGTTAGTTTGGTAGCAGTAGATTATAAAACAAGCTAATCTCATCAGCATGAGGATGATATTGGGCTCAAAATTTTACCTGTCTTTAGACCCAGTTTTTTGTCAGGGTCCTGCCATCTCTATCTCCACAAATTCTCTTCTACAGGCTCTTTGAAATGAACAAGGCAACTCTGTGAAATGTAACATGCTGTTACTTACTATCCTTTCCTGTTATATTCACTTTATAGAAGCTCTTCAAGCCACATCAATTTAAACTGTGAATAAACTCCATATTTTCATGGAATGATAATTCAGGACATTTTTATTTTGTAGACAAGCTCCCATCTACAGAAAATTAATACCTAATTTCAGAGGGAAATGTTTAGTATGTGTCCATTTGCTGTTGTGGTGTTTTCTGTCAATTTCCTTCCCCCACCTGCCCCTGTTCTGATGCAACAGTGATTGATGCATCAGTAGGTCAAACCAAGGGTCTGTTCAACCCTTCAGGCAGCTAAACTGGCATCTTCCTGCAGTGAGGTAACAGCCAGTGTAGGCATGAGTGCTAGCAGAGAACTGAGTTAGTTCTACAATCTTAGAAATAGCGAGCTCAGTTTTGTTTTCAAGGAAAGGACAAATCATCTGTTAGTCATAGTCATAAACATGTGCACATCAAAATTAACTTTCTCAAGCTTCACCCTCCACCCCACTGCACCCCCACAAAAAAAGCAGGGGACCAATTGAGGCAGCGTGAATGATAGATGTGTTACTATCAATTTCCATTGACAAAAATGTATCAATAAGTTATCCAGATAGTGACCTCCCTTGTATTGGATACTTTGTTTAAAAGGTTTTGTTTGATCTTTTTTTTTTTTTCTTAATCAGGGAGACTTTCTTCTACTCCTCTTTACATTTGGACACTGTCATGCTCTTAGACAAGAATATGACAAGTACGCTTACTAAATTAGTTCACAAATCGCAGAGGTATATACATAACAACGCAGTGGGGATATCACCTCTATCAGTTTCCTTGATTTAGAGTTGCTAGGTTTTATGGTGACTCCTATGTTAACTTCAGTTTTCAGCTGTCAATTTTACATTATCTGTCTTCCATGTACACATTATTTCCACCTGGTACAACAGAGTGACAATTTGTGCTATAGCTTGTTTGAATTTAGTAAACCTGAAGTATAGAAGAAACTACAGAAGGAAAATGAGGATTTATTTGGCTTATGAGTAGGTTTTAAGAAAAACATACCTAGACATTTATAGAAGTAAGTTTACCTGCCTACATATCTTATTTGAAGTGATGAGAATTGCCACACAGTTTACAGAAACCACTGAAATTAGTTCATTCAGTCCTATTACTCTTGAAATAATTTGATATAG
The DNA here is from genome assembly GCF_030028045.1 of Hippopotamus amphibius kiboko. Taxonomy (NCBI): domain Eukaryota; kingdom Metazoa; phylum Chordata; class Mammalia; order Artiodactyla; family Hippopotamidae; genus Hippopotamus; species Hippopotamus amphibius. Next base: position 31,454,695 of record NC_080189.1, on the reverse strand, counting down.
CAATAAAATGTATACACTATTTGCTGTTCCTTACTTCTCAGTGTGTTTTTAATTGGCTGGTTTTTTAATTGGAAATTGTGTGTTTATATTCTTTTGATACTTGATATGACTATTGTGATGTTTCTTTTAATAATATTTAACCAAAATCATAATTTAATTATATCAGGTAAATATATTTATGTATTGATTCAAATGGGTTATTGATGCATCCATGTGACCTTTTTTCAAATTTTCCTGTAAGCTGGTTTAGTCTGCCAGCAGCTATACTACTCAAAATTGTTTTTCAAATGTTCATCTTATTTCAAAGGTAAAGTGAGTCTAAAACAAATATCTTAAGTATTAAGGTATTCACTTAGATCATCTAATTATCCGATTGGAGGGTCTTCTAGGATCTAACAATTTTGCCTATAGCCTATTCTGTCAGTATTAAAGAGAAACTCAATTCATTTAGCAAATATGAATTTCAAAATCAATGAGAATTGTTCTGTAGCTCAAATCTAAGCATTCACTAGTAAACTGTTAATTTTTCTAATTTATACAGTGTTTTAAACTTATCTAAATTAAAAGAAGCATTTTTAAAAGAAAAAAATTGGTGCAGAAAATTAGATGTTAGTTCAGGGATACATATTTGAAATATTTTTTACCCTGGTGTGGCCTCAAGTATAACACTTGTATGTTATACCCATTGGTATACATGTTTACTCACTTTTTCATCTTTTTATTGGGTTGGCCAAAAAGTTCATTTGGGTCTTTTGGTAACATCTTACAGATAAGTCTGAAGGAATTTTTGGCCAACCCAATATTATACTCCCAGGTGGCACAGCTCTCTGAAGTTGCCCATAATTTATATTCTCCCCAATAGTTATTGCTATGGGTGCTGCTATATACAGACCCCTCATTCCTTAACTACGGTGCCAAACTGCAGATGTATGTTGGATTTAAGCACAATACCAAATGTACCTTTATGTATGTCTTCCTGTACTTTAGAACTAAAGAGCAATATATGTGTTCTTACAAATATAAAGATAATTTTTTTGGATACATAAAAACATATTTAATATAAGGATTATTTTTGAAAAGCCAAAAGAGAAAGGATTTGAATATTGGATTGGTTGCAGATTAGGTTCCAGGGTCCAATCTGGGTAATTTAATTTCTAAATGTAGAAATGCAAACTCAATAATGATCTTTCATTACATCATTATATCACTTAGGCTCAAAGTGAATTATCAGACATTTAAAAGGCTTTTTAATAAGAGTAGCTTTTTAACTTTGCTATAGATTTTTAATGAATCATCTTGTTTTTTTACATCTCAAGTTATAGCTAGAATCTTTAGAAATACAATATTCTAAAAAAGGATTAGACACCAATTGCCACCCATGGCCTAGCAATTCAGGATGATCATCATTAGATAAATTAGGTTCCCAATTGCCATAAACTAGAGATAAATTAAAACTCTAAACCATTTTATTTTTAACGTAATTTGATCTCAAAAGGGTAATCTTAATGAGAGTATCAGAATGATTCTTAAGAAGATTCCAATTAACTTACCATGTGAGCTGGAGGGGAATGAACTGCTCTAACATGAAGCAAAAAAAAAAAAAAAAAATAGAATTAATATAGCAAAAATTGTCATACTGAAAGCAATTACTTATATTTTCAACAGAAAAATATTAGAAAAGCTCAAGTGACTTGTTAGTGGGTATGACTGTGGAACATGTTTAATAATCAGAAATGTAATCCAGATTGCTTTTTAAATTAGCATTTATTTAAAACGTGTTATTAGATAAAACTGGTTAAAAAAACTATCCTTGAAATGATTTTTTTTTAAATTTATTATTTATTTTTGGCTATGTTGGGTCTTCATTGCTGCACGCAGGCTTTCTCTAGTCATGGCAAGTGGGGGCTACTCTTCATTGCGGTGCTTGGGCTTCTCACTGCAGTGGCCTCTCTTGTTGCAGAGCATGGGCTATAGGTGCATGGGCTTCAGTAGTTGTGGCACGAGGGCTTCAGCAGTTGTGGCATGAGGGCTTAGTTGCTCCGTGGCATGTAGGATCTTCCCAGACCAGGGCTAGAACCTGTGTCCCCTGCATTGGCAGGTGGATTCTTAACCACTGTGCCACCAGGGAAATCCCTGAAATTATTATTTTTAAAAAATTATTCCTTGACACTTTAAGACCTGTCCTACACCTGAAAGGCAAACACATTTAATATTTAGCTATTTTGTTATTTGGTAATTATCTCTATAGGTCACAGGTATATGAATGTATTGTTCTATCTTGCTTAATCAATTTAAACCTTACCTAACAACTGCTTTTTTAAGATTTAATCATTTTAACTCAGTTTTACCCTCTATTTTCCTCTCAGTTTTTGCTTAAAAACATTTAGTGTTTGTGTGATGGCTTTTTAGATATTGTTTACTGCTGAGCCAAGAAAAATGTATCTGATTACATTTCTTTCCTCTATTCTCTATTATTATTTTTTTTTCCTTTTACTGGAGTTAAAAATTGTCCCCCTTTTGGTTTGGTTTACTTTCAACCTATGAATGTCAACCCAGAAAAGCTGTGGAAAATGCCTCATTAAACTTTTTCATATGATCACAGCTTTTATCTCATTTTCAGGCATATTTTATTTTCCTGAATGCCTGCCTAGTGGAGACATTTGACCTCCTCCTAAAAATAAGGACTTTGTGTACTCTAGGCCTACTATACAACTATCATATGGATACTTGCTTTTTTGCCATGACCTTGAGAATTTTTTTCACCTCTCTGCTCTGTTAGATCTCCTGTTCCCTGGATCACAGTTCTTCTGTCTTGGTTTATTTCCTTGTTTTGACAGAGATCATCCTTAGATAGCTTCCTGAAAAAGGTGCAGGAGAGTCAAATTTTCTATACTTTGAAAGTCTAAAAGTACTCAATCTTCTCTGATATGTATTAGGTAATCTGAAGGGATGAAGCATTTTAGGTTGTAAATAGATTTTTCCTCAGAATTTTGAAAACTTTGTTCAAAATTCTTATTTCTGCTGCTGCATTTGAGAATCTATCATTCTGATTGACCATCCTTTGTGAATCACCTTACCTGTTCTTTGAAATATTTTAGTTGTCTGTCTCCTGTTCACCCCGTTAGGGAGGGAGGGTCTCATACTCTACGGCTACAGGGATGTCTGAACATATGACCCCTGACACTGAGCAGAGGGGATAAACAAAGTTTTATTAGTCACGTGTACTTACAGTCCAGGGGAGGAGGATACTTCAGGGAGGTGCCCATGGGTAAAGGGCAAGGGGCCGGGAAGGCAGGCTTTGTAACACCAAGAGGTTGGGCTGCCCTTCACTCCTCTGGGAGGATGTGATTGGCTTGTCTAAATCCCCTGGGATAGGCAGGAACTCTCCCTGATCTCTTTGATTAGGAGGGTTGTTTGGCTAGGGAACCTCATCTGCAGGAGCAGAGTGGTGTGGGGAGCAGGCCATTGAGGCAGTCCAGATTTTACCAAATATCAAGGCAGTAAGTAATATTAAATTGGGGACTTACACCCCATTTAGGAACTTCCTCTTACTCTCTGTGTTCTAAAATTTTGTAGTAAAATGTTTTAATAAAAACTCTTTTTCATTCTCTGTGCCAAGCATTTTTTTAGACCCTGTTTCTGAGATTTTTTATTTCAATGATTGCTTTCAGAAGTTCCTTTCCTTCAGTTTCACTTTTCTCCTTTTGTTGAAGTTCTCATAGCCAGATTTTGGATTACTTCAATTTCTCTACTAATTTTCTAATCTATTTCCTCCTATTGAACATCATCTTGTCTTTTTAGTTTCCTGAGAGATAAGACTTTTCTTCCAATTGTTTCTTCTATTTTTATAGCTATTATATTTACAATTTCCAAGACCCCTTTTCTTTTTCTCTAAATGATTTTTAAGTTTTGTTTAATACTTCTCCAATACCTCTGAAGATATTACTAATATATATTTTTTCTTTCACGATTGTCACCATTTCCTTTGTTTGCTTGCTTTGTCTAAATCATCCATCCTTAAATGTTGGCAGCTCATTTATATTTACAAATGAGGTACTGAAAATTGATTGGAAGCTCTGTGTGCATTGAATTTACTGTAAGGCAGTCAGGTGTCCTGCCTGGGTGCAATAAATCTGGCTGCTGTTTTTCTGGATCTGCTTAGGTGGGCATGTAATCAGAGATGAACCTGATGCACAAAACACATTCCACATTGTGCCACCTACATTGGGTATAAAGCCTGGGGACAAGTATAGACTGCCCCTGCCCCTACATTTAATCAACTTTCCACCAAGCTCTCATTTATTGCACCAGTACCCACACTCACACAGTATTGAGGATGTCAGATCCTGAAGCTTTCCAAAGGTTATGCTGGGTTTTCCATTAATCTGCCCATTTCTTCACCCCCACTCCAACTTGAAGGTAGTTAGGTATGACTTCTTCCTCTTTGCTCAGTTTTTTTTCCACTTATTCTTCTGCATCATATATGCAAATACTCTGGGACAGGTTTGCAGATTTATCCTACTTCCATTGAAAATGGATTCTGTGGGTGTATAGTCTTGAATTTTTCTCCTTTTTTGATTCTCTTATTATTAAGGGAAATATTCTTAAGGTTAAGATCTAGGGTTCTTAAGTTCAAAAACACCTTTTTTGAATCCTGATGTCCCTTCTTTTAAACTCTCTGGGTACCCTTTCCCCATATTTAAAGAAAAAAAAAAGAAAAATAATAACATAGACATCATAGACATTGGCTGGGGATTAAATCTGAAAATTATTAAAAACAACTGGCAGAGCGGTGAGCATATAGTCAAAGCTAAATGCCATGTTATTGTTTCCATTTTCACCAGCAGTCACATCCTCTGAATCATTTTCATCAGTCAAAATATCTTTGCTCTTCAGTCACTTCTGTATTTACTTTGTTTAACCTCTTTCATTTAAATGTAAGCTTTCTAAATGGGAACATCTTTGAATTTCTCTTTAGAGTTTCTATGCTTTGAGTGATACTTACTCCCATTGTTTTAATCATCTCTAAGTTGTTGATTAACAAAACCCCACCTCTAGAAATTACCTCTTCCTAGAAATCCTGTCATATGATTATGACTTCATTCTGCCTCACTTGACCTCAGTCTTTCATTTAAAGTTGAAATTTAACATTACCAAACACCAATGCCCCCACTATTTTCAAACTCTTTGCTTTTAACGTGTAAGTTGATGACTTGTTCTTCATTCTTCTAAGTCCTGCAGATTAAAACCTTAGCATCAACTTTGATTTTCTTAAAACTCATTCTTTGTTTTCATTACACTGCCCTGTCCTATTTCATGCCTTAATTTCTACTTGATTAGAAAAGTAGTCTTCAAACTAGTTTAGTCATATCTATATATATTCTTTCAGTCATTCAGAAAGCATTTTTTGCTTCCTCTTTGGGTATCAAACACTATACCAACCTCTATAAATGAGTGCATTGGTGGTGCTGTGTGAGAGGTATATAGATAAAGTGATGAATTCGAGTTTAGGAGCCAGTACTCTTTTTTTTTCTTTCTTTCTTTCAGATCTTTATTGGAGTATAATTGCTTTACACTGTTGTGCCAGTTTCCACTGTATAACAAAGTGATTCAGCTGCATTTACACATATATCCCCATATCCCCTCCCTCTTGAGCCTCCCTCCCACCCTCCCTATCCCACCCCTTTAGGTCATCACTAGTCATCCAGTTGATCTCCCTGTGTTATGCAGCAGCTTCCCACTAGCCGTCTGTTTTATATATGGTAGTGTATATATGTCAATGCTACTCTTTTTGTCTCAGCTTCCCCTCCCCCGCCCTCGTGTCCCCTAGTAAGGTGGATGAACCTAGAGACACAGTGAAGTAAGTCAGAAAAAGAAAAACAAATACCATATGCTAATGCATGTATATGGAGTCTAAAAAAATGGTGCTGATGAACCTAGTGGCAAGGGAAGAATAAAGACACAGATGTAGGAGTCGGTACTCTTTAATCTACGTAAAAGCCTTTGAAAAATAAATGAGTTGGAAAAGTGGTTCACACAAGTTATCCTATAGACATTTACTAAATTAAACTTTCTTATTCATACACATACTTATTCAAAAAGTTTCAGTTTCTTCATTTCCTATCAAGTAAAATCTAGCATATTCAGCTTGACATTCGGCCTATAGACAATATGAGCCAATCATACTTTCAGCCTTCATATCCCAGTACCTATTTGGGTACTTAAACGATTTTCTAATGTACCTGGATTGCTCACAATTTCTTCATACACTCCTCCTCTCTCTCTCTTTTTTTTTCTTTGCCTGCTTTCTTTTTTATTTCCTCATTTTGAGTATTTACCTCTAGTTTTCTCCTCTGACATTTCTGCTTGTGAAGCCCTATTTATTTCCTCATTGAAGAATTTTCTGATATTTTTCCCATATTATCCCTTTTCCACACACTTTCCTCACTGCCTAATTTATTGTCTTTTGTAGCATTTATGGTATTCAGCTTTTTATCATGTTTATACTGGATTATAAACTACTTGAGAGCATTCCCTTTTGCTTATCATGTGTCTTTCATAACAAACTGTGCTGTATTTAATAGATTTTCAAATATATGTTGATTTACCTTTGATTTTTAACACCAAGTTAATAATATAACAAAACCAGACAAAAACTTTTCTGGAAGTTCTCATTTTCATAAATATTGTGTCTTCAGCACTTATGCTGAGTTTACCATCTAATTTTTTTTCCAAAGTCTTTTAAAATAACAATGAACCTCCAGTGCAAGTATCATTACTGAGTTTCTTCAGATGTAGGAATTATAAGATGTTTCCTATATAAATTTCAACTTAAGCTGAACTGTCAGGAGGCAGAAAAAAAAAACCACAAATTGTCTTCAAAGCTAAGAAGAACCTCACATTGTCAATGCTTCTTAAAAGTCATATCTTTGTTTTTTATGCTAGTTTTGTCCTATTAGGCATATTTTTTTTGTTGGAGTATAATTGCTTTACAATGTTGTGTTAGTTTCTGCCACACAGCAGAGTGAATCAGTCATATTCATACACACGTCCCATCTTTCTTGGACATCCTCCCCCTCCCCCCCATCCCTGAGCTGAGCTCCCTGTGCTATACAGTAGGTTCCCACTAGCTATCTGTTTTATACATGGTAGTGTATTTATGTCAAACCTAATCTCCCAATTCATCCCAACCTCCCCTTCCCTGCTGTGTCCACATGTCCATTCTCTATGTCTGCCTTTCTATTCCTGCCCTGCAAATAGGTTCATCTGTACCATTTTTCTAGATTCCACATATATGCGTTAATGTAAGATATTTGTTTTTCTCTTTCTGACTTCATTTTTCTAGATTCCACATATATGCGTTAATGTAGGATATTTGTTTTTCTCTTTCTGACTTTCAGACTTTAATGCAATTTATCGGTTGGTGTATGTGTACATGTTGGTATAACTCATGCACTCATTACCATTTTTTAAATCCCACATAATACAAAATTTGTATTAATACAAAGTTTAATAAGAAACACTATAATTTTCACATTTTTCTTTTTTTTAATAAATTTATTCTATTTATTGATTGATTATGTTGGGTCTTTGTTGCTGCACACAGGCTTTCTCTAGTTGCTACGAGCAGGGGCCACTCTTCACTGTGGTGCACGGGCTCCTCATTGCAGTAGCTGCGGAGCACGGGCTCTAGGCATGTGGGCTTCAATAGTTGCGGCACACGGGCTCGATAGTTGTGGCTCACGGGCTCTAGAGCACAGGCTCAATAGTTGGGGCGCACAGGCTTAGTTGCTCCACAGCATGTGGGATCTTCCCGGAGTGGGGCTCAAAGCCATGTCCCCTGCATTGGCAGGCAGATTCTTAACCACTGCACCACCTAGGAAGTCCCTCACATTTGTTTCTGTATAACACAGTTACATAGGTAATGGTTAGGAGGTATGTTTAAAAATACCATCATCTATTAAATTGGAAGTTATTCATAGAATATTTGCATTTGTATATAATTCTTTTCAAGTTCCTATACTGCATTAATTTAACAAGATGCAAAATGTAGTTTTTAATTGACCTCCTGAATAGTTACACTTATTCTTTCTATCTTTTACTACTTATTAAATGTATTTGCTTTTAATTTATGCCTTTGCCTATTTCTAACAGAGATATCATTTTGTAAGTCATGAGTACACATATGTCAGTTGCAGGGTTTCTTGTGGAAAAAGTCCCTGAGTACATGTAGGATGGCTTGAATGAGAACTCAAGATCCTACAAAAGAAAGGAATGAATCCACAGTATTTTCTTCCAGTCAGCACCTCTGCTGAGATTAGATTTATGCCATTCCATTTCCAACTTAATAGCTATTTTAGTCGTAAGAATGGACGAATATTGTGTCTTTTTCAGTCTCCATTACAATTTCCGTGATGAGACTATGGTGTGGAAATGTTAATGTTTTATATATTTCTGACAGTAGTAATGTACAGTTCTATTTTGACCTTTCCAATATGATACAGATCGATTAGCTGGGCACTTTATTTCTTCCTTTGTCTACTGCTGTAATAGTCTATTAAGAAAAAGGGCAAAATGATCAATCAATCAAACTTTCTAATGTATTAGATAATAGTCTTCCAATTTTGCCTAGTTAAGATAGACATATGTTCATTTTTTAAATATACCCATAAATATATTCATGTCAGCATAGTGTTCTATTATTTTGAATATATCATTATAAATTTTTCTTCTGAATTTTAGTTTTATTTAATATCTAATCTCATGCTCTCCATTGCCAGTTATGAATTTTCAGGAAAAACAGAGAAAGTAAGTAGCTTTTAGCTTCTAGTTTCTAGAAATTTGGGGTGCTTTTTTGACAAAATGACCTTTCTAGGTATGTTGAACAAAATTGTGGAGTCCCTAGGTATTATTTGAAAATAATGAAAGATCTTGAGGTTTCTGCACATACTAGCAACATGACTGAATCAAATATCTGAATGCATACTTTCAAATTATTTACTTATGATAATGCAGACAGAGGAAAGAAGAACAATTCAACTCTCTCCCATTCAAAGAATCTGTGTATTACTGTCTAGTTTAAACTGACTGGTTCTTATTTGTTCCATACAAAGGTATCTCTGTTATGGAAACCGAACATTTCACTCTGAAAACTCTGTATCAAAATCACCGCATTACAAGTGGGAGAGACGTCTAATAAGTAGTGTCCTGCCGAGTCTGGCTCACTCTTAAGGAAATCAATTAATAGCAATACAATGATTAACAGCACTGTAGGCCGGGTTCCCACAGTCAATAATTTCCATTTTCACCACTGCAGGGATATCATAAAAGAAATACAGTCTGTTATCTTGAAGTTAAAACTAGTGTTTTTGCCACCTACTTGGCAGCCTTCAAAGCATTGCAAATTATTGAGGGTCACTGCTTATATAGTCCAGGTGACTATTACACTTTTGATTTCCAGTAGGAACATATTATTTGAATATTCAGAACAAAAAGTATAGTGTGCACCTCTTGCCAAAGTGAAATAAAATTGTAATACAATTTTACTGTTTGGGAAGGACACAGCATGGCTTGAGACTCTATAAAAAAAAGAACTGGAATTGCTTATCTTGTCCCCGGTGACCTTTGACAGTCACTCGATTTTTCCAACACAAGGTGGATTACACTATTTCATTAAAGAAAGGTGAAGGAGAAGGAAGAAAAGGAGTTACAAGCTAACACTTAATTGTATTCACACAGAAATAAATGGTGTAATTGAACACTTAAAACTCATACCTATAACCTTGGAGCAAACCCCTCCTGAGTTATCTCAAGAAGAAATCCAGGAGTCAGCTTGATAACTTTGTCTCGCGCGCTCTATATCCGATGGATAGTCAAGACCATGCTTCCCCTCCTTACCGTCTCTACTACCACTGTCTCCGTTTACCTTCAGCCATTATTTGTCTAGTTCTCAGTTTGTGACAGGCACTCTGTCTTGAAAATCACCTGGATTTTTGTACCTATTTATGTTGCTCATGCCTCTGAGTTAGCCTTATCAATGACCTTCACTACTCTGCTGTTAGATCATTTTTATGTCTCTAGATACAAGATTTAAAGGATTCACACATCTTTTAAGGCTTGGATCCATAATATAATCACATATTCCTTAAAGAATTAGCCACTAACTCCCTTGCCAATAGAATCTCTTTTCTCTCGCCTGGAGAATATTTAAAATTACCTAACAATACTGAGAAATAATGTTCTAGACTAAATGACATTGTATAAACTAATTTTTATGCCTGGACTTCTCTAACTTACTTGCCAATTGCTTAATTGCATTCTACTCAATTTCTTTAACCTACCAATGTAGATTATATAGCCCTACTATGTGCCCCCATAAGAATTTGTGCTTCCTTTTATCTTAGCACTTATAACTTTGCATTTCAGTTTTATCTTAAGAAAACCTTTCAATCTGAGATCACTGTAAGTTCATAGGCAGTGGTAAGAAATAATTCAGAGAGATCCGTGTGCCCTTTATCCAGTTTCCCCCTATGGTAACCTCTTGGAAAGCATAATATTATAACCAGGATATTAACATTGATATAATCCACTGATCTTACTCAGATCTACTCAGATTTATTGGACTCTGTGTGTGTGTGTGTGTGTGTATTTGGTTCTATGCAATTTTAGCACAAGTGTAGATATGTGGAACACTACCACAGTCAAAATACAGAACAGTTCCAACACCACAGGGATTCCTTAGGTTGACCTTAATGTGCTTAACTTCCCCTCGTGTTTTAACCTGACCTAATTGCATAATAAACTCCTTGAGATTGGGCCTATTGATGTTTAATAAATATTGGATATTTTCTGGATGCTTGTGTGTGTGGATGTGTGAATGGATGAATAAACATATGTATACAAACACAAACATACATATATAGTTTTTTGAAATGGTTTTTTGTTAAATTGTTGATGAAAGGTCTTGTCAGTATCTTTGATTCACACATCCAAATGTTTTATTTCTTTTAATATGATAATTGCTATAAAATGCTATAGCAAAGCACATTGTTGGGAAGAGTGTGGGGGGGGGGAGGGGCGGGGGTGACGCTAAAAGTTTGACCCTAAAAAGCTTAGTACAAATTGTGGCACACAGAATACAGTGTTTTTGGAAGCCTGGATAAATCATAAAATGTGTGATTTAGCGCTTCGCATGATTACTGTGATTCACACATATTTGAATTCATGCTGATGCTCTGTGCTAAATTCAGTTAGGTGCCAAGATTTGGAATTTGGGTGCATCCACAATATTTTCCCCTTTTCTGTTTATCTGCTTATTGTGATTGGTGATTACCAGCAGCTGCTGTGCACATTTGCTGATAATAAGAAATGTGTAGAGTTCTGTATTCAGTTTCTCTTGCTTCAAACCTTCCGTGATAATCAGCTTATCTACATTTGGCTTTGACTCGATAAGATTATCTTTCCCCTTGTGAGTTTAGTCTTTCCATCATGGATATAAATCACTGTGATTGGGCACACAGAGTTGCTGGCTAGAGAACAGGCAAGAATAGGGCTCATTCTGGCTCAGTAATTGGAATCTGCCCTCATCCCTTATAGAAAAGATTTAGAGTTGGTCATCAAACATGCTCGTCGGCATATCCTCTCATTGTTAACTGGTCCCTGGGGATGGAAGACTGTTGCTTTAATAGTGCTTCTGTGAAGAAGACCCAACCAACAGGCAACACGCTGCAAATGGATGCTCAGAAAGTCCTCATATTCAGATGTTAGTGTAAGTGGGAGGTTACCAGAGGAAGGTTTCAGAGATGGTCAGCAGGCATTCTTTTCTTCCATTTGCATAGTTCAGTCATATGTGATCCAAAATGGTATACCTGGAAGCAGAGTCTAAAAACCCATAGTTCCAGTTCATGTCCTAGTCAGTATATTTGTGCCAGAGTAGACAATACAAGAGAGGCTAAGACAGAAAGAGAAAAATCCATTGAGGGAAGTGGTAATCTTTATTCATCTTAAGTAGCTTCTTTAGCAAAGCTCGTATCATTTAGTTAAGTAGTATGAAAAGATGGCTCCCCACACTCATGTTTTAACAGATTGTATATTAAACAATTTATGTCGACAGCGTCTCTTCAGTAATCTGGAATGCTTCAAATGCTTCTTTAGGTAAATGAGTTTAACTTGAGGTAAATGCGTTTCATTCTCTTGGCTTCAGCTGAATAAAGGATATTTATTAATTCAGTAGTTTTCAGCCTGAGAATGATTAAAAAGTGGTTCCTAAAATTTGCTGCATATTAATATCACCTGGGAGGCTTTTAAAACACTTGATGCCCAGGTAATACCACAGATCAACTAAACCAGGTTTGTGGGAATGGGACCTGGGCATTAGTAGGAGATTCTAATGAGCAACCAAGTTTGAGAACCAATGATTAACCATTTAACTAATCATTCTTAAGTAGTCACATCAAAATAGTCATTGCCTCTGCTTTATTGGGGTAGAAGCCTCTAATTTGTTTGCTCACCTCTGTCATGTTTTTCATTGCTCCTCCTTGCCATCATAAGCACCCCCTTAACGGTAAAGTCCAAATATTTACAAAATATTTAGTTTCAGATTTCCTATTTCTACGTCCTAAAACATCTCAACAGAACTCATGTTGGCTTCTCTGTTAGTTTTTAAGTGTTAGAGGCATATAGTTACATTCACTAAACTGTAGAGAGGATAGAATGATGACCTTTGACAAATGTATACACCCATGTAACAAACCCTTCAATCAAGATATGCAATTTCACTGTTTTTATTTTCATCTCCATGCAGCAATTTTTAATGACTGGATGGTTTCGGTTTGTATGAATATATGTATGCTTGTTGGTGTCCTATTGATAAATACTTGTGCTATTTCCATTTCCTCCACTATAAAATTTAAAGTCAATATCCATATGCATGTAAATCTGTGCACATGTACAAAATTTCTCCAGGGTTGATACCCAGAAGTACAAATGTTCCATCAAAGCATGTGTATCTATTTACTTTTAATAATAACTTACAAATTACTTTAAAATATGTTGTTTTAGATGGCAGGCCAGTTTTCCTTCAGGTTGTGGAAATAGGGATCCAGATGGTGACCCCTATAATGACATCTTTGAGTAGGGCTTTACTTGGACTGTGAACATTATAGTGTGTTTTAGCAGTGGAGCTGACTTTTCTCCTTCTCACTCATTACTCCTCCGTATTTATTGTGAAAATACAGATTTATATTAAGCTTTGCTTCTTTCTCTCTCTGACCCCAGTAACCATGGAAGAAGTCCCTATCACTTTGAGTTTAGGAGTTTATCAAGAGCTAAACATAACAGTCTAGCTACTCCTATAGCCATGAGTGGTCGATTTATTTCTTAAGCTGTTCTTCAATTAAGTACTGAGACTCAGCTGACTTTTAGTTGTTTCTAAACTTAGAGTTTCTCTGTAGCTTCCGTAGCAAAGCCTGTTCTTACCTATGCAACAGTTCTGTTTTGTGCCTATTTTGGTTTATAGTTTCTTTTTATTTTCCCAATATGATCTCATCTTTTTTTCTACTAGTTTTTGTTACTTTTACCATTTCTTGTTTTATTGCTATTATATATTTAAAATAAATGTCCTTTCTGCTAATTCAAAGGAATTGAATTGAAAGTAAGTAGAAGGGAGTAATAAATGCATGTGTCCCATCTGCCACCTGCAAGTAGAATCCCTATTTTGCTTGCAAGAGTCACAACTCACATAGTTTCAATGACTGTGATTAACCCAAGGTATGGAAGTAATATCTCCCTACGTTTTTATTCTCTTCCTGAAGCTAATAATCGTGATACTATGCTATTTACTATTCTTTAACACAAAAAGGAGGCAAATATTAAAAAAGTAACAGTATTTGACTTAAACTATTTGCTAGTATCAGTTTATTCTTGCTATCTGAGCATTTCTGATTGTTTGTATATTCACGCATGTATGGATGGATATGTATTTGTTGGAGTTCAAGGGGGTAGTTTCAAGCTGAGTTAATCCTTGACTCAGAGTTATTGCTGAAGAATGGATAATGGGTGCTTGATTCCATAAATAGATTATGAGAACCCACAGTGCCTTCTCTGCTTTTCTGAGATTCCTATAGCTACCATTTTCTGAATTAAAAAAATAGAATAGATTCTCAGAATTTGTAGGTAACAAGACAATTCTGCTCCTAATCTCAAGTTCAAAATATGAGAAGAAATTGGATGGCATTAAAAAAAAAATTGGCTTAGATGAGTTGTAACAAGTTACACTAAAAGCACAAGAAACCACTGACTTAAGAGAAAAGCAGTGGAATTTTGTGTATAAGAAGGCCTAGTTCCAATTTTTAAATTGTATGTTTAACTATTGCACAAACTTTTTGCAGGAAAATGAGCGTTAATAAAGGTTCTCTTTGATAGAATATCCCTCTAGGTATTTTAGTATTTTGATCATGGCTAACCAAAAAAGAAATGGAGGATTTTTGTTTTATTTTGATTTTTGATTATCTATACAAAAAGTAAGATAATGAAATGGGAAGAAATTTGCCTTGGCTTATGTAGTGGAAAGCCATAGGACTCCTTCATATGCATAGCTTTAGACTAAAGGCTGCCAGGGACCTCGACCCTGAATGTTCATGGCATAATATACACAGTTTAATAAATCAGAGCTCTTCCAGAACATCTTGGGAAATTTTCATAACTTTAGAATAATTACCCTTATTAATAATATTCCAATTAGGTGCAAAGATATTTTAATAATATACAGAACTATGGCTTATTAATAGGTTTTACATTTTTTTTTAATTTTTTAAATTTTATTTATTTTTTGGGGGGTACACCAAGTTCAATCATCTGTTTTTATACACATATCCCTGGGTTTTACATTTTTAAAATGTTTAAAATCTTATGTGAAAAACTTTAACTGTGCTTCAGAAAAATGCACTAAAGTTCAGCATACTTATATGCATTGGAATAGAGAAAATTTTAGGTCCAAATTAGCGTTTTATCATTTTGAGTCATTATTTTAAGAGTCATAGAGAAGTATTATAAGAACTTGATTTTCAGAAGTTCGAAATACATGATTAAGAATATTAGGGCACTTCAACCAAAAAGTGGTACTTTAAAAGAACTCTCCATTAAAATAAAACATTTTTCTTAGGTTAATAATGGTATTACTAATACTTTTAGGTTTTGCTTGTAAAGTGTAAAAGGTTATTAGCTATGAAGAAAAAATATACAATGGGATAATTTTTGATCTTATCAAATGAGTTTATTTGATCGAGGAGTAAGTGAACAATACTAACAGGCTACAAAGTTTTGTTTACCTGTAATAAATGTTTCATAAATATAGAATGAGAATTTAGAGATTCTGTGCCAGGTAGGGTGAGGTAAGCTGCAGTAATAAATAGACACAACATGTTAAAGACTTAAGCAAAAAACAATGTATTTCTCTCTTATCTAATAATCTAGGCTGATACTCCAAGTCAGTGAGAAAAGATGTGTCTATGTGTAGCAATTGTAGTAGTGGGATGAGGGTAGGGGTTCTTGCATTCTTGCATTCATTTCAAGTCCCAGACTAATAGAAACTCTTCTGTCTTCAACACATGGCTTCCCCATTCTAGGCAACAGCATCAACAACATCAACAACAGAAGAAGGGGAGGGGTTAGAGCACGATAGAGTCCTCATAGGAGATTTTAAAGGTCTGTCCTAGAGGCAGCACGTACCACTCCCTTCACTTTGCTTTGATCGTAACTTAGTTTTGTAGCCACATCTAGCTGCAGTAAAGGTCAGGACAATAGTATTTGCAGTATGTCCAGGTGAAAAACAGGAGAAACATAGAAAAGCAATATGCATAACTAATTTCTGGATTCCAGTATGTTTTCCTTCTGTCCATGGATCCTAAATGCTTGAAGAGAGGCTATTTAGTTTCCTCATACACATGA